>NC_056055.1:221334420-222555072 GCF_016772045.2 Ovis aries | reverse complement strand
AAAATAAAATCTAAATTGACCAAAGCCTTAAGTGTAGAAAGTATAACTTTAAAACATTTAGGAAAACACGTGAGATTTTACAATCTTGAAATACATGTACATATACACATATATATACATTTTAACCAAGATATCAAGAATACAAACCATGGAGAAGGGAATTATAGATCTGACTATTATATTTAATTAAAAACTGCTAAAAAACTGAAAAAACAAAGAAAAGACAAACTGGAAAGTTGCAGCCCACATAAATAACAAATGATTAGTAACCAGAACATATAAAGAACTCTCACAAATCAAAATGAAAATTAAATCAATAGCTGAATGGAAATATTGGGCAATATTCATTGTTTGGCAAGTCACAGAAGAAGAAATATGAAAGACTACTGGATACAGTAAAATAGGCTCAACCTGACTATGTCCAAGGAAATTAAAGTTAAAACAAACATTAAATACCATTTCATACTCATTCAGATGACAAAACTAAAAAACCTGAAAATTCTAAGTACTGTAAGAATGTGCAAAAATAGGAAATTTCAAGCTCCATCAATGTGAATATAAATTGAAATTGCCATTTTGAGAAGATTTTACCTAAGCCTACTAATATGTGGATACATATAACCACACACCCTGCATACAACCATTGCTTCTAGGTATTTATCCTACAGAAATACATGAAATATGATTAAGGACAGTGCTTCTCTATAGCATGGCATGTAATAGTAAAGAAAAGTGAGAAATAACATAAATAACTATCAATAGGATAGTCAATGGATAAATAAACAATACTGCATTCTCACAATAGAATTATACACAACAGTGGAGATAAATGAACCAAAGCTACATGCATCAAATGGAATTAATCTTGAAACCAAATATTGAATGGAATGTCAGAATGCTACATTTAATAGCATTTAGATGCTCCTAATCTCTACTTCACAAGTGAGAAAAGCACCAACATTGTCAGAATGCTACCTTTTTATTTTCTTTATAAATACATATGTATATGTATAGTGTATATGTGAAAATACCAAGACATAGGTGGAAATACACATTCAAACTTCAGTATAGTGGTTATACTTGCAGAAGGAAAAGAGACAAAATGGATTTGAGAAGGATGAAATATGACTTTAAATCTGTAGATCTCTATTTTATAAAAAGAAGCCAATACAGAAAATCATAACATTTCTTAGATACAGTGACTGATACTGAATATATGTATGTGTGTATGTGTGTATATATATTTATATATATGAAATATACCCTGAACAGGCTTTAGGGTCAACAAGTCCTAGACAGATATACTGTATGTTGGTTCTGCCTATTTATTTTATGCCATATACATATATATATGTACTCAAAATACATTGAATTTTGTTTTTATCATAAAACACACATATCAGGGTGTGCTATACAATTTTATAATTTAATCTTCTTTACCAGAGCACCAAAGAATTGATGTTTTTGAATTGTGCTGCTGGAGAAGACTGTTGAAAGTCCCTTGGACTGAAAGGAGATCAAACCAGTCAATCCTTAAGGAAATCAACCCTGAATATTCATTGGAAGGACTGATGCTGAAGCTGAAGCTCTAATACTTTGGCCACCTGATGCAAAGAGCCAAATCATTGGAAAAGATTCTGATGCTGGGAAAGATTGAAGGTAGAAGAAGAGGGTGACAGAGGATGAGATGTTTGAATAGCATTACTATCTCAATGGACATGAGTTTGAGTAAGCTCCAGGAGATAGTGAAGGACAATGAAGCCTGGCATGCTGTAGTCCATGGGGTCACAAAGAGTCAGACATGATTTTGCAATTGAACAACAACTCTTCGATGGGCTTCCCTGGTGGCTCAGACAGTAAAGAATGACCTGGGTTTGATTCCTGGGTAGGAAAGATCCCCTAGAGAAGGAAATGGCAACTCTCTCCAGTATTCTTGCCCGGAGAACTCAATGGACAGAGGAGTCTGGCAGGCTACAGTCCACGGGGTTGCAGTCAGACACAACAGAGCAGTTCACAGTTTCACTTTCACTTCATAGCTGTGTATTCCAAGCAAATTGTTTCACCAGAATGATGAGCTCAGGCCCTTCACCTTTAGTAACATATATTTCAAAGAGTTGTTCTAAAGAAGATTAAATTATAAAAATCTATAACATACACTGATATGTATGCTCTACAAGAAAAGGCAAACCTATTCTGAAAAAAAAATATGTATAGCATACAATATACATAGCATATTAGTATTAGGATAGTGTTCGGCACACAGTAAATATCAATAAAACACTACCACTTTTATTTCTTCAACAAATATCTACATCTTGTGTATTGCCAAGCTTATAAAAATAAATTATCTGGAGCCAAATTATAATGCTTTATCAATAGTTTTAACATCATGTGCAATAAAACTGAATGGTTCTCTTTTGACAGTTTATATATGTGATTCCAAAGTTACTTGAAGTGGTTCTCATCTGAAAATACTTTTGAAAGCATTCTAGATGGGTCTAGAGACTGTCACACAGAGTGAAGTCAGAAAAAGAAAAACAAATATCACATATTAACACGCATAACACACATGCAGAATCTAGAAAAATGGTCAGATGAACCTATTTACAAAGCAGAAATAGAGGCATAAACATAGAAAGCAAGTGTATGGACACCAAGCAGGGGAAAGGAGGGTAGGATGAATTGGGAGATTGGGATTGACATATATACGGCATCGATGCCATGTATGAAATAGGTGGCTAATGAGAACCACGGTATAGCACAGGAAACTCTACTCAGTGATCTTTTGGGAAAGAAATCCAAAAAATAGAGGAGATATATGTATATGTATAGCTAACTCACTTTGCTATACAGCAGAAACTAACACAGCTGTGTAAAGCACCTATACCCCAACACTTTTTTAAAAATATTCTAGAGAAAGCAGTGGAGAAGGAAATGGCAACCCACTCCAGTGCTCTTGCCTGGAGAATCCCAGGGACGGGGGAGCCTGATGGGCTGCCGTCTATAGAGTCACACAGAGTCGGACACGACTGAAGCGACTTAGCAGCAGCAGCAGAAGAGAAAGCAGTGATGGCCACTAGAACTTCCTATAAAAATGGAAGTGTTTCCTGTGTTACCCAGTGCTGTAACCACTAGCCACTCTTGGGCTATTAAGCATGCGGACTATGACTAATGAGGTGAGAAACTCAATTTTTAATCATATTTTTTAAATTGATTTAATTAGCCACCTGTGGCTGTTGTTCAGTCAATAAGTCATGTCTGACTTGGCAACCCCATGAACTGCAGCACACCAGAGTTCCCTGTCCTTCACTAAATCCCGGAGCTTGCGCAAACTCCTGTCCATTGAGTCAGTGATGCTATCCAACAATCTCTTTCTCTGTCATCCCATCCACGTCTGCCTTCAGTCTTTCCCTGCATTAGGATCTTTTCCAATCAGTCAGCACTATGTGTCAAATGGCCAAAGTACTGGGGCTTCAGCTTCAGCACCAGTCCTTCAAATGAATATTCAGGGTTGATTTCCTTTAGGATTGACTGGTTTGATTTTCTTGCTGTCCAAGAGATTTTCAAGAGCCTTCTCCAGAACCACAGTTCAACAGCATCAATTCTTTGGTGCTCAGCATTCTTTATGGTCCAACTCTCACAACCCTACATGACTCCTGAAAAAAAACATATCTTTGACTATATGGACCTTTATCATCAGTGTGGTGTCTCTGCTTTTTAATACGCTGTCTAGGTTTGTCATCACTTTTCTTTCAAGGAGCAAGCAGTTTTGATTTCATGGCTGCTCTAATTGTCCATAGAGATTTTGGAGCACAAAAAAATAAAGTCTGTCACTGTTTCTACTTTTTCCCCCATCTACTTGCCTTTAAGTGACAGCACCAGATACCATGATCTTAGTTTTTTGAATGTTGAGTTTTAAGTCAGCTTTTTCACTCTCCTCAAGAGGTTCCTTAGTTCCTCTTCACTTTCTGTCAGTAGAGCGATGTCATCTGCATAACTAAGGTGTTGATATTTCTCTGGACTAGATTTCAGCTTGTGCTTCATCCAGCCCAGCATTTCACATGCTGTACTCTGCATATAAGTTAAATAAACAGGGTAATAATATACAGCCTTGATGTACTTCTTTCCCAAATTTGAACCAGTCTGCTGTTCCATGTCCAGTTCTAAATGCTGCTTCTTGATTTGCATACAGATTGCTCAGGAGTCATGTAATTTGGTCTGATATTCCCATCTCTTTAAGAATTTTCCAGTTCGTTGTGATCCACACAGTCAAAGAATTTAGCGTAGTCAATGAAGCAGAAGTAGATTTTTTTTTTAAAAATTCTCTTGCTTTCTCTGTGATCTAATGGATGTTAGCAATTTGATCTCTGGTTCCTCTGCCTTTTCTAAATCCAGCTCTTACATCTGGACTTTATTGGTTTACATACTGCTAAAGCCCAGCTTGAAGGATTTTGAGCATTACCTTGCTCATATGTAAAATTATACTGTAGTCTGAGCATTCTCTGGCATTGCCTTTCTTTGGAATTGGAACGAAAACTGAGCTGTTCCAGTCCTATGGCCACTGCTGTTTTCCAAATTTGCTGACATACTGAACGCAACACTTTAACAGTATCATCTTTTAGTATTTAAAATAGCTCAGCTGGAATTCCATCACTTCCACTAGCTTTGTTTATAGTAATGCTTCCCAAGGCCCATTTAACATCACACTTCAAGATATCTGGCTCTAGATGAGTGACTACACCATCGCGGTTATCCAGGTTATCAAAACCTTTTTTATATAGTTTTGTGTATTCTTGGCAACCCTTCTTAATCTCTCCTGCCTCCTTTAGGTCCCTGCCATTTCTGTCCCTTATCATGTCCATCTTTGCACAATAAAGATATCTTGGTGTCTCCAATTTTCTTCAAGAAAATTCTTTGAAGAAAATTGGAGATACCATTTTATTGTTTCCTCTATTTTATTGTTTTCCTCTATTTTATATGGTTTTCCTCTATTTTTTTGCATTGTGCACTTAAGAAGGCTTTCTTATCTCTCCTTGCTATTCTCTGGAACTCTGCATTCAGTTGGGTAGATCTTTTCCTTTCTCTTTTGCCTTCCACTTCACTTATTTCCTGAGCTATTTGTAAGGCCTCCTCAGACAACCACTTTGCCTTCTTGCATTTCTGTTTATTGGGGATGGTAACTACCATATTAGACAGCATAGATCTAAGATTACAGAATGTGTTTTCAGCAAGAACTTTTGGACATCTACTATAAGTAGAGCACTGATGTGGACGATGTAGGAGAAGCATAAGACTACTGGTGCCCTCAAATGAATAATCTGTGCAAGGAAAATAGACATGCATGAAACATTTATGAAAAAAATAGGCAGCAAGTGGCTGAACTAAAATGAATGGAAACTAAGGCTATATGGAAAATATTTGCTGGATTACCCCAGACAGATATAATGAAGGAGGGGTGCCCGGAGATGGCAGGCTGTAATCAGGTTTTAGGAGATGAAAACACTTTAGATGAATAGAGGTAGATGCTTCATGGGAAATAGATGGGGAAACAGTGGAAACAGTGTCAGACTTTATTTTGGGGGGCTCCAAAATCACTGCAGATGGTGACTGCAGCCATGAAATTAAAAGACGCTTACTCCTTGGAAGGAAAGTTATGACCAACCTACATAGCATATTGAAAAGCAGAGACATTACTTTGCAAACAAAGGTCTTTCCAGTCAAGGCTATGGATTTTCCAGTGGTCATGAATGCATGTAAGAGTTGGACTGTGAAGAAAGCTGAGAACCGAAGAATTGATGCTTTTGAACTGTGATGTTGGAGAAGACTCTTGAGAGTCCCTTGGACTGCAAGGAGGCCCAGCCAGTCCATTCTAAAGGAGATCAGTCCTGGGTGTTCTTTGGAAGTACTCATGCTAAAGCTGAAACTCCAGTACTTTGGCCACCTCATGCAAAGAGCTGACTCATTGGAAAAGACTCTGATGCTGGGAGAGATTAGGGGCAGGAGGAGAAGGGGACGACAGAGGATGAGATGGCTGGATGGCATCACAGACTTGATGGACGTGAGTCTGGGTGAACTCCGGGAGCTGGTAATGGACAGGGAGGCCTGGCATGCTGCGATTCATGGGGTCACAAAGAGTCGGACATGACTGAGCGACTGAACTGAACTGAACTGAGAGGTAGGTGCTGCTGACACCCAGTATAGCTCAAGTAGAGCTGAGGCCAGAGTGACTGAACTGCTACAGATATATCTATGGTACAGAAGAAATGCCTGTGAATGCAGCTGGACTTAATAGAATTCCTTCATCTGTCCACATCTCCAGGCTCCTTAATTTCCAATGCATGCCCTGAACCTCACTCCTAGAAACTTAGAGCTATTTTTAATTTACCTGCAGGTTCTCATCGGTATATATGAACTGGTGTTGCCTCTTCTCAGGTCATCCTATTCTATGATATTTACTAATCCTTAAGACACAGCTCAGAAATTGCTTTCTCTAAGAAACCTCTCCTGACCTTTCACTCCAATCCAGGGCATATTAGATGCCTTGTCTGTTTCCAAGAAAGGAGGTATCTAATGCCTCTCCTTGCTGGCATGCATGTTTCTGGTATTGATTTCGTTACATGCTTTTATAATTAAGTCCATCCTCCCTAATTGATCAGAGCTTTTTGGAAGCAACGACAACATCACATTCATTTTTTTATCCCCAACACTCATTATATTCTGCATGAGTAAATGAATAGTTTTGTCATATAAGCAATGAAAATTACTAGAAGATTTTCAATATGAATGTGGTATTTTCTTTGTGATACTTTGTGTGTGTGTGTGTGTGTGTGTGTGTGTGTGTGTGTGTGTGTGTGCATGCTCAGTTGTGTCCGACTCTTTGCAACCCCATGGACTATATAGCCTGCCAGGCTCCTCTGTCCATGGAATTCTCTGGGCAAGAATACTTTAGTGGGTTGCCATTTCCCTCTCCAGGGTATTTTCTTAATCCAGAGATTAAACTCGCACTCTCTTGCATCTTCTGCATTAGCAAGTGGGTACTTTACCAGCTGGGACACTGGGGAAGCAATTGTGATACTTTCAGTTCAGGTCAGTTCAGTCGCTCAGTCGTGACTGACTCTTTAGGAAGCATAATTTCTTAATAATATTCAGTCTGGATATTTCCACCTAAAATGAAGCATTATTATTATTTTTTTTTGCAATTGATGATGACAAGGTAATGGAGATATTTTGAAGAATATTAATAAGCATTTCTACTTCTAATTTTTATGTGACCTTCTCTAGCATCTTCTTCTCCCTGTTAATACATGTGGCTTGCTCTCTAGCTTCTGTCAGGTCTTACTCATGTGTCATTTTTAAAGTGAATCCCCGCACTCCACCTTTAGTCCTTATTATCATAATCTCTTGCTTTATTTGGCTTCATATCACATATCATTAACTTATTTATTTATTTTGTTTATTCATTCGGTTTATTATCTCTCTCTTCCCACTAGTGACAGCTCCTTGGAAGCAAAAATTCTATTTCCTTTTAAACAGCATCCTTAGCACCTAGAATAGAAGCTGATCCGTCCTGAAGAACTGTGAATTGAATTACTATGATCAAAATAAATAACTAATTTTCTGTTTCTGGCATTTAAAAGGAGATTTTGCACTAAGGCAATGGACTCTGAAACCAGGCTTTGTTGAGAAAGCCTGCAAAAGTTAAAGCATTTTTGCAAATCAAGAACCAAAGCTGGAGGATTGCTCAGACCTTGACCTGTCTTTCAGAGTGTATCTGAGATGTACCTTTCATTTACCAGAATCAGAGGATGTGCTACAAAGACAAACCCAATCAGCCTCCTGCAGTTCTCAGGGCTAAGGCAGTAATGAGACAATGAGGGTCTAAAATCCTCTCCAGATCTGAGCTCAGAGATGAGAATATGTTTTACATATTTTTTTAAAATGGCAAAGAACTCTAGGAAAGATACTTTTATCAACTGTTCCTGCACCAATATGATGAGAAGTGGATGAGAAGAGGTGGTGACAACAAAGATAATTGATAACTCCAACATGGTAATCATAGGAATGGCCAGTGGACTTCTTTTGGTTCTAGTGAGGTATAGGTAGGATCTAGAACTTCCTGCCAGTTCATGAGGGATGATTACAAAGAAGTTGAGTTGAGAAAAAATAGGCCTCTCAGATGATGAAGGGTTGGACCAGGAGTAGAAGGAGGACATCGCTGAGACCAAAGAGAACTACAAAGAACCAGGTGAGGCCCAGTTACAGAGGAGTGCTACTGAACCCAGCAGGGCAAGAGCAAAGTCATCACAAGTTATGCCAACCAGAGATGCTGGGAGGGACTAGACAGAGAAGAACATCCCTCAGAGAGCAGAGGGATCACGGGATTCCACCTGCACCTTAAAAAAACCATCATCCTGCCCTCTTGAGATCACAGAAGCCATTTTTGATGGGTGTTGGGCTTCCCAGGCGGCGCTAGTGGTAGAGAACCTGCCTGCCAATGCAGGAGATGGTAAGAGAGGCAAGTTCGATCTCTGGATCAGGAAGATTCCCCTGGAAGAGAGCATGACAACCCACTCCAGTATTCTTGCCTGGAGAATCCCATGGGCAGAGGAGCCTGGCAGGCTACAGGCCATAGGGTTGGCCATGACTGAAGCGACTCAGCATGGATGCAAGTCATGGGGAGCAAATTATGGAAATTAAGAGACAACATTTTGGCCAATAGGCTGAGAAACCTGAAGGGATGTTTTTAATTCCTATATTAGGCTCAAGGTTCTAAGTTGCTCTATACCCACAACTTAGCAGGAGGGTGGTCACAAGGATGATACAGCTGTGATGAAGAAACTGCATCTTGTCTGCACATCTGAGTAGACTGTGAGTACCAGTCCAACAAAATAATCAGTGCACACAGCCAGAGCCCCACAAAGAGTAAATGGTTGCTAGTGGTCTGATTTTTACAAAGTTGGGCTCTTCTTGGAACACTCTCTGCTTACAGCACCACCTGTGTAGCAACAGTTCTGCTTCATGCTAACAATGCATGAAAGGATCTTGAGAATTTCTTTGGGGATTTTAGAATCACACACTATAAATTACACTTTTATTCCATTATCTAGCTCACCACTGGTTTCTCCAAATATGATTTTCTCTCATCCTTATAGAACAGCCTATGAGCACCACCAAACCCATTTGACAGATGAAGAAGTTGAGCCATAGGCTCTAAAGTTGCAGGGCTGGGTGTATGGATTCTGGGCAGCATGGAATCCCCCAAATCATCCATTATGGTGTAAGTTGCTGGCTGTTTCCATTTCAGAAAGTGGGGAGTGTCTCTCAATTCCCCACAAAGAATTTTTCTCCAATCACTGATCTGGGTATCTCTCATTCCATCCTGCTGAACCCAATCAAATGGGCAGGTAGTAGCGTGTTCCTCCCAGGGCAGGTGCAGTCAAATGAATGGCAGCGTTCACTGCCGCTTAATGAGTAGCCCCATGCTGCCACAGTGCCATATTCTGGTTTGAATTTTTAATTCCATCTCATAAAATAGTGCTATAAATCATCCTGCGCTCCATTTAGAGTTGCATTTTCCAAAACCATCTCTGAAGTAATTAAGGAGAAACTACTCAGGCCTCTAAATCAGTTCCCGAGATACGGAGGAGCAATGAAAATTCTGCAGCTCACTTCTCTTTTCTTCTATCTCTCACATCAATTCATCCTGGCTATGACAAACTATCATCCCCAAACCTTCATTCACAAAATATTTATGAGCCATTTGTGAACCTTAAGCCACTGAGAAACATAATGCTGCATGACAAAAATGAGTTATATGAAAGTGTACAAAGTCTTGCTTTAATATAATCCATCCGGCCCTGGATCTGCAGATTAATAAGCCAAGCCTGACTCCACTATGAGATCCAGACCAAATGAGACATTCTAAAAATCTCGTAGCTGCGCCCAGAGACCTTGCAACCTAACCTAATTCGCCTGTTGCCTATATTTTCAAAATCAAATAAATACATAAATAACAAGTAAATTCAAAAGAGATTTCCTCAGCTCCAGGGAGCACTTTTACAGCATATACAAAGCAAACCAATTTGAATGTTTCCCAAACATGCAGGTGCTAAATACTCATGCTTGGCAGGAGTAATTATTTGCTGTATTCCCCGGATCTTCTATTTTACTGAATTTAATTTGTTTTCAATTCTTTGAGGGAGTAAAAATATAAAAAGTATACCCAAACAGTAGAAAACCTGTGACATTCAATGAGAGATTTACCACCGGGTTTGTTATGAATATTGTTTAGGCAGCATAAAATTGAAAAATAGTGGGAAGATATCTTCCTTCATTCTCTCCTTCCCTCTCTGCAGCTGGCAGGAAAATGAAAACTTGAAACAATGGAGTGTGGACGAGGTTGGGGGCAGCATTGCTGTGAACCACTCTTGAGCAAAATCAATGACATTCTTGAAAAAAGGAGAGATTTGTGACTTCAGCATCTCATCACCAATAACAGCTCCAGAATATGGCAAAGGCAAACTTTGTAAGAAGAAGGCCTCACATAGCCCTGGGGACCCCAGGAGTCAGGGGAGCCAGACAAGGTGCTGGCATCCATGGGGGAGGTGGAAATGTTTCCTTGAGATAGTGGTTCTCAAACTAGTTGCACATTAGAATCACCCCTGGAGTTTTAAAGCCTACTAATGCCAGATGCCAACCCAGGACTGATTGAATTAGAGTCTCTGCAGGTGGAGTGTAGGTCCTGCTGATGTAAAATGTGCTTCAAATGAGCCTAATGCTTTGGGGACTGGGAAGCACTGGGTGGTGGTTGATTCTGTTGGTCAATCGCAATTGATGATTGACTGCTCATGGATGCTTGGCAGAGATGAAAAGTTACAAACTTGAAGCCTGAGGCTTTATTTAGCAGGTAGACCTTAGCTTGGCATGTATTATGCTTAAAATCAAACCAATATTTTTAATAGAATATATCACAAAAATATAAATTTCTAATTTCCTTTAAAAAGACATTCTAGACATCCTGCATGGCATGTTCAACTCGACTCCCATGATGTCTGCCCACTTACACAAAGCAGGTTTGTCCGTGCAGTTTGCCTTCGTCTCCATCACTCCCTTCTGAAGATCATACCAGACCACCTATCTCACTAATATCACCTGCAGGGCTTTTATAGAGCTTTTTCTTGCTGACCACGAACATAGACCTATAGAATTGTTAGGAATCATAATCCTAAGACTCAGATTTTTGTAAATAAGTAAATGGAGATCTAGAAAATGCAAACTGCTTCCTAGTTCTATTACTTCTTAATCTCTGTCATACTTTCTCAAATTCCCATTTACCTAAGTCAAACTTGCAGTGAAATTTGTTTTTGCAGATTGACCTATTAATATTTAATGATGTTTCTCTTTGAATTTTAAAGTAGTAATTAAATTGAACTGTTCAGAAAGAGCATATTAATTCCAATTTTTTTAATATGAAAGAGAATAAATCTTGCTCAAAACGAAGGCACTGTTAGAAAGAGAACATTAATTCTGTAGAGACAACTAAGATTTCTTTTATTAAATATGTATTTCAATGATGAGAAGTATACTGAGACAACAGCTTCTATAGAAACATGAAGTATATACTAATAAGAAATATTTCCATTCTCTAACTTTCCTAGCAGCTAGACTGGTACCTGTCAATTTCTGACTTAATTTATATATGTTTATGCTCCTCTAATATATTACAAATTCATTCAGGAGAGAATCTTTGCTTTTTTAAAAAAAAATTTCTGAGTCTACAATGGCACTTAACACAAGGCTTTACATGTAATTAGCATCTAATAATGGAGAAGGAAATGGCAACCCACTTCAGTGTTCTTGCCTGGAGAATCCCGGGGCCGGAGGAGCCTGGTGGGCTGCTGTCTATGGGGTCGCACAGACTCATACACAACTGAAGCGACTTAGCAGCAGCTGCAGCAGTATCCAATAAATATTGGTAAATATCCAGTAAATATACAAAGTAGACCCCAGAAGGTAAAAGAAAGCAATATTCAGAGTAAAGAATCAATATATTAATAGATACCACGGGCAAACCATGTGGTACTGACCATGTTCTTTGCATATATTTATAGTTCACTGGCGCTTCAAAAGCAAGCTTAGAAGCCCAAGAACGTCAGTACTGCAGTGAGCACATTCCTGTGGCAACATCTAGACAGGCAAACACAGATCTATTCTATCCACTGCCATTTACCCCTGGCTTCTATAATGAAAGGAAAACTCAAACCTATGGAAATTATACTCTGTTCCAGACACTGCAAATAGGAGGGATCTCACTTGGTTGTTACAGCAACTCTAAGTATTTGTCCCTAATTTACAAATAAGATATTTCTGTCTAAAAGTCAAGTATCTTCTCCCAATTCATGCAAATGTTTAGTAGCAAAGCTCAGAGTTTCTCACACTTCCTCTGTCACCTGAGAATCACAGTAAAATGCACATTTTGATTCAGCAGGTCTGAGGAAAGTCCTGGGATTCTGTATTTCTCACAAAGCCCCTGTAATATTGAAGTTGCTGTCCCATTTCCACCACTAGAACTGAAGAGTGGAGTCAGAATTAATATATGAGGGCTCTGAAGCCCCATCTGAAGTTGGGTTCTTGGAAGTTTCCCTAAAGCTATGAATTTTGTCATGGTTGCTCAAAACTGCCCTGTAATTCAAACTCTCTCTCTCTCTCTCCTCCCCCACCTGCCACCATTTAGCCTTAGAGTTTCCAAGATCCTATCACACTAGGCAGCTTTACCACCTCCTTCCTCTTCCTTTACTCAGCATCCTTTGCTCATGTTCTCAGTTGAAAGGAATCTGAGATTCCAGGCCTTCAGTTCATTTGCAGTTGGAAAATATTTCTGGAGCAACTTCCCTGCTCCAGGCCTTGTGCCAAGCTCTAGAAGGCAGTCATAAACAGAAAAAGCTGCTCCCTAAACCAATTTGAAATTGGAATCCAGAGGTACGAAATATTATAGGAAGAAACAGTTTGCCCCATGAGTGTCTTAGATGACCAGAGATGATTAGAGACCATTTCCCAAGAGGAATATCCCAACTAATATCTAGGAGTTAAAGTTAGGAGAAGAGAAAGCTAAAATTGAGTGTGATAATTATTTTTTATGTGTCAACTTGACTGGATCATTGGGTGTCCAGATATTTGATCAAACACTATTCTGTGTGTTTTGAGGGAGTCCTTGGAGGAGATTAACAATCAGATCATTAGACTGAGTAAAGCAGATTTTCCTCCCTTTGTGATGGTATCACTCAATCCGTTGAAGGCTTTAATAAGACAAAGCTTCCCTAGTGGCTCAAACGTTAAAGAATCTACCTGCAATCTGGGAAACTGGGATTCCATCCCTGGGTTGGGCAGATCCCCTGGAGAAGGAAATGGCAACCTATTCCAAGATTCTTGCCTGGAGAATCCCATGGACAGAGGAGCCTGGCAGGCTACGGTCCATGGGGTCACAGAGTCAGACACAACTGAGCAACTAATACTTTCATTGCTAATGAGATAGAATTCCTCCTCGTTGGCTGTTGGAGCTGGGACATCAGTCGTTTTATACTTTTGAGCTCTTCTTGAGCCTCAAGCCTACAGTTTTCAGACTAAGATTTGTATCATTGGCCCTTGTGGATTTCCAGCTTGCCAATTGTGGATATTGGGATTTTTCAACTCTCATATGTAAGTTAATTCCTTATAATAGATCACTCTACACACACACACACACACACACACACACACACACACACACACACACACACACATTCTATCTCTCTGGAGAACCCTGTGTAATACACTGAGTAAAGTGTTAGGGGTTGGGGAGAGTTCAACACATAGGATGAAGTTCAGGTTTAGTCCAGTCTTGCTGACGTCTAGAACAATGAGTGGGGAAAATCAAGCTGTGAAGCTAGAGATGTAAGGACAGACCAGGTAGAATGAGGCATAGCTTGCCTTAGGAGGTGTCTTACCTCTTCCATGAGTTTTTACTTTACATGGAAAGAAAATAAGGAAAAAACTGACTTAAAAAAAAAAAAGATAGGCTAAGTGTGTCAGAAACAGAAGACAATGGGGAAATTTCATTCATTTTATTAATTATCTATCAGGCCAGGAACAGAAGAAGCATAGCTTTTGCCTTCATTCATTCTTTAAAAAATACTTGCCAAGGACCTATCATGGGCCAAGTGTCATTCTAGGTGGAGAGGAGACATCAGGGAACAAAGTGCCTACCCTCAAGGATGGTGGTGGGGAGAGAAATGCAGATAATAAACAAATGCTTTTGCATGCATATTTCTATGAAGTAAAGTGAAGCAGGAGATGAAAAAGGGCATCTTGGGGTAGAATGTGAGGACTACTTCATAGAGGGTATCAGGGAAGCCCTCAGTGATGACTGAAAGGATGAGTAAGGACCTCTAAGAGGTTGCATAGTAGGTGTGCTCAAGGAGCAGCAAGGAGTCTGGTGTTGCCACAGCAGAGTGAGAAGGGGAGGATAAAAGGAGATAAGACATGGAGGAGCCCTGAGGTCTAACCATGAGAGGCTTATCTTCCGGTATTAGAATGTTGACTTTTACATTGAAAGAGATGGAAAGCTCCTAGAAAATGTTGATCAGAAGAAGGACATAATGTGAATTATCTTGATGTCAACAGAATCACTCTGGCTGCTGTGTGGAGAATACAGTGTAGGGAAACAAATATACAAGCACAGAGACCCATGAACAGGTTCAGTTCAGTTCAGTTGCTCAGTCGTATGCAACACTTTGAGACCCCATTAACCACAGCACGCCAGGCCTCCTTGTCCATCACCAACTCCCAAAGTCCACCCAAACCCATGTCCATTGAGTCGGTGATGCCATCCAGCCATCTCATCTTCTGTCGTCCCTTTCTCCTCCTGCCCCCAATCCCTCCCAGCATCAGGGTCTTTTCCAATGAGTCAGCTCTCCCATGAGGTGGCCAAAGTATTGGAGTTTCAGCTTCAACATCAGTCCTTCCAATGAACACCCAGGACTGATCTCCTTTAGGATGGACTGGTTGGATCTCCTTGCAGTCCAAGGAATTCTCAAGAGTCTTTTCCAACACCACAGTTAAAAAGCATCAATTCTTTGGCACTCAGCTTTCTTTATAGTCCAACTCTCACATCCATACATGACCACTGGGAAAACCAAGGCCTTGACTAGACAGACCTTATCGCCATGATGCCCTTGAGATGCCAAGATGGCTGGGACAGAGATGGTATTGGTAGAAGTGGTGAGAAGGGGTCAAATCCTAGATATGTATATTTGTATTTATTTTTATTGTGGTAAAATATAAACAATACATCATTTATTATTTTAATTATATAATTATTTAGTGTACAATTGCGTGGTATAAAATACATTCACAATGTTGTATACCAATCATCACTATCTATACTCAAAACTTCTTCATTACCCTAAACAAACACTCTGGATGCATTAAACAAAATTCTCCATTTCCCTCTTGTTCTAGCCCCTGTAAACAATCTATCTACTTTCTGTATCTATGAATTTGTCTTTTCTAAAATTCCAGGTAAGCAGAATCATACTTGTCCTCTGTGTCTGGCTTATTTTATTAAATGCAATATTTTTCAGGTCCAATACATGTTGTTGCCATGCCCTTCTCTAATATGTATCAAAACTTCATTCTCAATAATCATGGCTACCAGGGGGGAAGAGGGAAGGCATAAATGGCCAATTGGGTTAGACATATACACATTACTGTATGTAAAATAGATAACTAATAAGCTACTGTATAACACAAACATGCAAACAGCTACGAAAAAAGAGAATGTTCGGTATACAATGTCGAGAATATATGTTATGCCACTCAATTGTATAGTAAAGAATTAAATAATTAAAATGATAAATAATGTATTGTACTAACAGCTATGAAAAGAAGAGAAGGGAAAGGCAAAGGAGAAAAGGAAAGATATACCCATCTGAATGCAGAGTTCCGAAGAATAGCAAGGAGAGATAAGAAAGCCTTCCTCAGTGTCAAATGCCAAGAAATAGAGGAAAACGATAGAATGGGAAAGACTAGAGATCCCTTCAAGAAAATTAGAGATACCAAGGGAACATTTCATGCAAAGATGGGCACAATATAGGACAGAAATGGTAGGGACCTAACAGAAACAGAAGATATTAAGAAGAGGTGCCAAATACACAAAAAAACTATACAAAAAAAAAAAAATCTTCACAACCCAGATAATCATGATGATGTGATCACTCACCTAGAGCCAGACATCCTGGAATGTGAAGTCAAGTAGGCCTTAGGAAGCATCACTATTAAAAAAGCTAGTGGAGGTAACGGAATTCCAGTTGAGCTACTTCAAATCTTGAAAGATGATTCTGTGAAAGTGTTGCACTCAATATGCCAACAATTTTGAAAACTCAGCAGTGGCCACAGGACTGGAAAAGGTCAGTTTTCATTTCAATCCCAAAGAAAGGCAATGCCAAACGATGCTCAAACTACTGCACAATTGTACTCATCTCACACGTTGGCATAGTAATGCTCAAAATTCTCCAAGACAGGCTTCAACAGTATGGGAACCATGGACTTCCAGATGTTCAAGCTGGATTTAGAAAAGGCAGAGGAACCAGAGATCAAATTGCCAACATTAGTTAGATCATAGAAAAAGCAAGAGAGTTCCAGAAAAACATCTACTTCTGCTTTATTGACTATGCCAAAGCTTTTGACAGTGTGGACCATAACAAACTGTGGAAAGTTCTTCAAGAAATAGGAATACCAGACCAACTGACCTGCCTCCTAAGAAATCTGTACGCAGGTCAACAAGCAATAGTTAGAACAAGACATGGAACAGAAGACTGGTTCCAAATCAGGAAAGGAGTACCTCAAGGCTATATATTGTCACCCTGCTTATTTAACTTATATACAGAGTACATCATGAGAAATGCTGGACTGGAAGAAGAACAAGCTGGAATCAAGATTGCCGGGAGAAATATCAATAACCTCAGATATGTAGATGACACCACCTTTATGGCAGAAAGCGAAGAAAAACTAAAAAGAGCCTCTTGATGAAAGTGAAAGAGCAGAGTGAAAAAGTTGGCTTAAAGCTCAACATTCAGAAAACTAAGATCATGGCACCTGGTCCCATCACTTCATGGGAAATAGATGGGGAAACAGTGGCTGACTTTATTTTGGGGGGCTCCGAAATCACTGCAGATGGTGATTTCAGCCATGAAATTAAAAGACACTTACTCCTTGGAAGTAAAGTTATGACCAACCTAGACAGCATATTAAAAAGCAGAGATATTACTTTGCCACCAAAGGTCCTTCTAGTCAAAGATATGGTTTTTCCAGTAGTCTTGAATGGATGTGAGATTTGGACTGTGAAGAAAGCTGAATGCTGAAGAATTGATGCTTTTGAACTGTGGTGTTGGAGAAGACTCTTGAGAGTCCCTTGGACTGCAAGGAGATCCAACCAGTCCATTCTAAAGATCAGTCCTGGGTGTTCATTGGAAGGAATGATGCTAAAGCTGAAACTCCAGTACTTTAGCCACCTCATGAGGAGTTGACTTATTGGAAAAGACTCTGATGCTGGGAGGGATTGGGGGCAGGAGGAGAAGGGGACGACAGAGGATGAGATGGCTGGATGGCATCACCGACTCGATCTACGTGAGTCTGAGTGAACTCCGGGAGTTGGTGATGAACAGGGAGGCCTGGCGTGCTGCAATTGATGGGGTCGCAAAGAGTCGGACACAACTCAGCAATTGAACTGAACTGAACACAATATTGTAAATCAACCATACTCCAATACAAACTTTCAAAAGACTGTATCCTTTTTTATTGCTGAATAGCCTTCCATTGAATATATGTACTACATTTTATTTAATTTTTGTTATTGTTGACGAACACTTGGGTTGTTTCTATCTTCTGGCTATTGTGAATAATCATACTATAAGCATTTTTTACAAATATCTGTTCAAATCCCTGAATTCATTTCTTTTTGATGTATACCTAGAAGTGGAATTGCTACATTATATAGTGGTTCTATATTTAACCTTTTGGGAAACTACCAAAATATTTTTCACAGCAGCTGCCCTGTGTTTACATACCCACAAACACTATACAAGGGTTCCCATTTTGCCATACTGGGTGTTTTTTACTTGTTTGTTTGTTTGTTTTTTACTCTAGACTCAAGAGGATTTCCTCATCTATTGAACATGAATGTGAGATGTCAGAGACATAACCTTGGAATAACCTGTTACTTAAAGGTTTTGTCCTCAGCTATTGGAAGAATAGAGAGTTCCATTTAGTGAGACAGGAAACCCTGTAAGAGGAGAAAGTTGGGGGGACAATGTCAATAATTTGATTTTGAATATGTAAGAGTTTATGTCTATTAACAACTAAGAGAAAATCACAAGTAGTCAGTTAGAGAAGCCTGGAATTCAGTGGAGAAGTATTGAATACAGTATATACAGTCATGAACAGGGAAGTGAAAGTCAGTCAGTCATGTCTGACTCTTTACAACCTCATGACTATATAGTCCATGGAATTCTCCAGGCCAGAATATTGGAGTGAGTAGCCTATCCCTTCTCCAGTGGATCTTCCAAACCCAGGAAATGAACAGGGGTCTCCTGCATTACAGGTGGATTCTTTACCAACTGAGCTATCAGGGAAGCCCCATGAACAGGGAGGAGAGAATGAGTCAAAGAGACTGAGTACATGTAGGAAAGAGAGAAGGTCCATATGAGTCAGTACCCCAAGACCAAACAGATAGCATATTCAAATTTAGAATGCATTGAAGATTTATTTACAAAAGAATAGATTTTAAGGGTGGAAAGATGTTGGGCAGTCAGTCACAAGGGACACCATGTCACTCAAGGCTAGCAGGGACTCAGCTGCTGTATCCCTTGCAAAGGCTGGTAATACAGGCCTTTTGCCTGTAGTCTTGAGGGAAGACAGAGGTAGTCAGAACCATAGAAGAGTTATGTGAGCAGTCCTTCAGGCCAGGATATAACTAATCCAAAGCACACTCACAGGGGAGGAGCCAAGGTCTACACAGACTTATCCACCCAGCTTCTTCCCTCCAGTCTCCTGCCAGGTCCCCACTGGCCAAATTCAGCTAGAAACAAGAGTTTGCCAGGGCCGCTGAAACAAAGTACCACAAGCTGGATGACTTAAATAATGTAGACAGGGACTTCCCTGGTGGTCTGGTGGTGGTGGTTTAGTTGCTAAGTCATGTCCGATTCTTGCGACCCCATGGACTGTAGCCCCCCAGGCTTCTCTGTCCATGGGATTTTTCAGGCAAGAATACTGGCATAGATTGCCATTTCCTTCTCCAGGGGATATTCCCGACCCAGGAATTGAACCCGGATCTCCTACATTGCAGATAGATTCTTTACCAGCTGAGCTATGTTGTCTAGTAGTTAAGAGTCTGCCAGAACAAAGGTCTCACATGTCACGGAGCAACTAAGCCTGCACACTGCAACTAGAGTGTGCATACTGCAATGAGGATCCCACATGCTGCAGCTAAGACCTGTCGCTGCTGCTTAGTCACTCAGTCATGTCCGACTTCGTAGGATCCTATGGACTGTAGCCCACCAGCCTCCTCTGTCCGTGGAATTCTCCAGGCAAAAGTACTGGAGTGGGTTGCCATGCCCTCCTCCAGAGGATCTTCCCAACCCAGGGATCGAATCCAGGTCTCTTGCATTGCAGGCAGATTCTTTACCACTGAGCCACCAGGGAAGCCCAGCTAAGACCTGACATAGCCATATATAACTAAAATAAGTAAATAAATGGATGTAGCTGTGTTCCCCCCCACCACCACCAAAAAGAAACAATTCTGCCAAGAAAAAAGGAGGCTGTGTGATTTACTTATTAAAGAAATAACATAAACTTATCCCACAGTTCTAGAAGCTGAAGTCCAAGGTCAAGGCAGGATTGGCTCCTTTTAAGGACTGAGGGAGAATCTACTCCATGCCCCTCACCTAGCCTCTAGTGGTATGATGACAGTTCTGTGTTTGGCCTAACAGGTGCATCACCCTGACCTCTGCCTTACTAGTCACATGGCCCTCTCCCAATATATCCAAGTGAAAGTGTTAATCACTCAGTCATGTCTGACTCTTTGTGACCCCATGGACTGTAGCCCACCAGGTTTCTCTGTCCATGGGATTTTCCAGGCAAGAATACTAGAGTGGATTGCCATTTTCTTCTCCAGGAGATCTTCCCAACCCAGGGATCGAACCTGGGTTTCCTACATTGCAGGCAGAGTCTTTACCGTCTGAGCCACCCTGCATCTAAATGTCCCCTCTTTATGAGATCATCAGTCATACTGGTTTAGGAGAATACTTATGCTAGTATGACTACATTTGTAGTGATCCTATTTCACAGCGAGGTATACCACACTGTGAGATACTAGGGGTTAGGACTGCCACATATGAATTTGGGATGGGGGGGTTCACAATTCAACCGGAAACAGGCACAGAAGTCATGTTGAAATCTACATGTACCCCAATGTTCATTGCAGCACTGTTTATAATAGCCAGGACATGGAAACAACCTAGATGTCCATCAGCAGATGAATGGATAAGAAAGCTGTGGTACATATACACAATGGAGTATTACTCAGCCGTTAAAAAGAATTCATTTGAATCAGTTCTGATGAGATGGATGAAACTGGAGCCGATTATACAGAGTGAAGTAAGCCAGAAAGAAAAACACCAATACAGTATACTAACACATATATATGGAATTTAGGAAGATGGCAATGACGACCCTGTATGCAAGACAGGGAAAGAGACACAGATGTGTATAGCGGACTTTTGGACTCAGAGGGAGAGGGAGAGGGTGGGATGATTTGGGAGAATGACATTCTAACATGTATACTATCATGTGAATTGAATCGCCAGTCTATGTCTGACGCAGGATGCAGCATGCTTGGGGCTGGTGCATGGGGATGACCCAGAAAGTTGTTATGGGGAGGGAGGTGGGAGGGGGGTTCATGTTTGGGAATGCATGTAAGAATTAAAGATTTTAAAATTTAAAAAATAAAAAACTAAAATTAAAAAAAAAAAAAAAAAAAGAAATCTACAGACTCAGCTTGCTAGGCCATCAGTTCAGTTCAGTTCAGTCGCTCAGTCGTGTCTGACTCTTCGCGACTCCATGAACAACAGCACGCCAGGCCTCCCTGCCCATCACCAACTCCTGGAGTTCACTCAGACTCATGTCCATCCAGTCAGTGATGCCATCCAGCCATCTCATCCTCTCTCGTCCCCTTCTTCTCCTGCCCCCAATCCCTCCCAGCATCAGAGTCTTTTCCAATGAGTCAACTCTTCGCATGAGGTGGACAAAGTACTGGAGTTTCAGCTTTAGCATCATTCCTTCCAAAGAAATCCCAGGGCTGATCTCCTTCAGAATGGACTGGTTGGATCTCCTTGCAGTCCAAGGGACTCTCAAGAGTCTTCTCCAACACCACAGTTCAAAAGCATCAATTCTTCGGTGCTCAGCTTTCTTCACAGTCCAACTCTCACATCCATACATGACCACTGGAAAAACCATACCCTGACTAGACAGACCCTTGTTGCAAAAATTAGAACGGCCTTTAATATTTTGTGAAACAGTAATGAAGGTAGGAGAGGGCTTTTCTGGTGGTTCATTGGTAAAGAATCCTACCAAGGCGGGAGACACGGGTTTGATCCCTGGGACAGCAAGATCCACTGGAGAAGGAAATGAAAAACCACTCCAGTACTCTTGCCTTGGAAATCCCATGGACAGAGGAGCCTGGTGGGTTATAATCCATGGGATGACAAAAGAGTCAGATAGGACTTTGCGACTAAACACCACCACCACCACCAACGTAAATGAAAGAAGTCTGAGCACCAGTCTGCTCTCACTGGGTTTACACAGGGACAATGTTTCCTTAAACTCATATCAATAAAAATAAACTGGATGCCAGTACTCAGAAACCATCATGTTTCATCTAAAAAACTCTTCTCTGTCACTGTACCCACAGTCAGTGACTTATTTCCTGGGCAAAAAAAAACACAAATGTTTTGGTTCAAGCAGAAATTGCTGAGGTAAGTCCTGTTCAGCAGCTTGATAAAGAAGCCAAAAGTTGGCTTGTAGCTCTCAGGTGGCCATGCTCACAGACCTGTGCTTAATTTTATATATGTGTCTTGTGTCCTTGCTCAGAGATATCTTCATCTAAGTCCTTTTGATAAACAGTGGTGTGGGAGAAAGGCAGAGGATGTCTGCATGACAGGGTGACCCAGGTCAGCAAATTAATGTTCCTCCTTGGGGCCCAGAGCTGGCTGGGAGAAGGATTGGCTCTGACCTTGAGGGTTTTACACCAGAGGTGGTCCAGCAGAGAGGAAACTGTAGCGATTTTGATTGCGTAATTGGATGCATTCACTTCCCTGTGCAAATCATCCAGGTGATTGGCTGAATGTCTTTAATTTGCAAACATTTATGGAGATATCACATCTTTGCCACATCTCTATAAACCTGTGGTGTGACTGCCCTGTCACATACTCAAGGGGTCTGGCATGTCCACACGATCAGTTGTGTCCAACTCCTTGAGACCCCATGGACTGTAGCCCCTCACTCTCCCCAGGCTTTTCTGTCCATGAGATTTCCCAGGCAAACCCATCCAAACACATCCTGATGTGCAAGAATCTTTGGTTAAGATTTCATTCACAGCTACTTTCCTGGTGGTCCAGTAGCTAAGACTCCAAGCTCCCAATTGAGGGGACCTGGGTTTAATCCTTAGTCAGGGAACTAGATCCCACATTCCACAATAAAAAGTTCACAGGCCACATCTAAAGTCCCCACATGCCACAACTAAGATCCGGTGCAGCCAAATAAGCAACTATATTAAAAAAAGATTTCATTCACAATTTCTTATATGTATGCACTTCCTCCAACTTTCCAAACCCCATATGCAAAACTGCAGTCACCCTCTGGCTCCAGCTAGTATCTTTTCCCATTTCCTTTCAGGCAAAAATTAATGACAGATTAAGTAAAGTTAAATTGCCTTGGAAAATCAACTCTCCTCAATTCTACAAATGGATGGGAGTCTGTGGTTGGGTGAAGGCAGTGAAGTACAGTGAACAGTAAAAGGTCTGAGCAGCACCGGCCATCTAAATGGTGAGGCCCTGGAGAAAAGGAAAATGCAAGCTTTTTGTCAAAAAATTGTTAGAAAGTATGAAATGGTGACCACAGCCTCTTAAACCAAACATGCCTTTTGTGACTGCCCCATCACATGCCCAAGGGTTCTGGTGTGTGCGTAGCTCAGTTGTGTCCAACTCATTGCCACCCTATGGACTATAGCCTACCAGGCTCCTCTGTCCATGCGGTTTCCAAGGTAAGAATATTGGAGAGGGTTGCCATTTCTTTCTCCAGGGCATCTTCCCAACTCAGGGATTGAACGTGCACCTCCTGCTTCTCCTACATTGGCAGGTGGATTCTTTACCTTTGAGCCACCTAGGAAGACAAGGGATCTGGAATAACACTGAATAGGCTTTGAGTCTAGCTCTGTCTTTTCCCAAATGGGCAACTTTGGGCAAATTTCTCACACTCTTTGACTTAAGGATCTTCATCTGCAAAATGATAATAAGCGTATCTACTGGAGAAGGAAACGGGATTGCAAAGAGTCAGGCGTGACTGATCGACTAACACACACACACATCTTCTTTATAGAGCATTACATGAAAAAAAGGCAAAAAACAAAGTGCATTGTATTGCGCAGGGAGCATTCAATAAACTGATAATAATGATAAGGACATTAATAATAATGAGACAGGCAAGAAGGGAGCGGCAGGAATCAGGGGTGGGGTTGGCGGCACTGCTTCATCCTGCTCTCAGCTCACCCTCCGGTGCAGACACAACAGGGGTTGGGGAGCCGTGGTCCCTTCTCTCCTCAGGGTCGCACAGCCGCCTCAGCTGGCTGCCAGTTGTCAGCTCCACCTGCAGGCCTCAGGAGAGACCATCTGGACCTGGCATTTGACACCACTCACAGCAGAGAAAAGACCAGAACTCAAGGTCGAGCAATGGCTCCAGTGGTCCCCTCCTTGACAAGGGCATGTGTTTCCATTTAGAGCAGGCTTGTTTTTCGAGAATCCTTGTCCCTCCCCACGCTTGGAAATTTCCTGAGGGCTTATGCTTGACCTCCACACCTGGGGCTGCTGAGCCGGCTTCCTGCCGTTGCTGCCTGCCCTCTGGCCTGCCCATCAAACCCCTGGTTGACCTCTGGAGGGCCAGACCGCATAGCGTGTGTGCCCTGTGGCCTCCTCATTTCTACACTCTATCTGACCCAACACCATGACGTCTGTATTTGCCCTCAGGCTCCCTGCCGACTCTTTGTAGCCCTTTGCAGCAGTTGAACACGCTCCAGTTTTGGCGTTTTGCCCAGAACAGTGACCCCTAAGATGCCGGGGGCCTGTCCACCAATGCCTCGTCACTCACTGGCAAAATGGATCCATTGACCCGTCTAGCCTAGCCCTGCTCTCTCAGTGGTCTCATTAGGACACAGAACATAGCCTACTGGAAACTTCTCCAACTGCCTTGATCTGAGCAGCTCCCAAGCGTGTGATCCCTTCAGTCTAACCACGAAGAGCATCAGTCATTCTGCCTTAGTCAAGGACACTGAAGAGAACTGTTCTCCCTCTAATGAGTCCTCCTCCCTTATCCCTGCTTGTGGGAAGGCAAATGGTTGGGGCATTCTTTCCTTTGGGGTCAGCAAGAGTTCCCTATGAACATGCTTCTTTGTTCTTTGTGATTTGATTATATTCTTAAAAAAAAAAAAGTCAAGTAGGCTTAGTGTCGAGTTAACCCTTTTGGGTTATATATTAGTTGACAATCCTTAATACCAAACCATTTATTCTTCATTTGGTAGGCATCGTGGCAGTGGGCCAACTGCAGTGGAAGGAACAATGTCAATCTACTCAGGCTTTTCTTGGACTGAATATTGTGCTAGAAACATATAAGCTGCTCTTACTCATTAAGAGGGACTTACAACTGAGCTGAGATGACCCAACTGGCTTCAAATGTGTGTCTTCAGATACTGGAAAATGATTCCAAGCCATAGGCTTTTCTAACAAGATAAGTGGTAGTTACAGTGTGGTCTGGGCAATCTGATAGTTCACAGGTATCGCTGAGCCATCTACAATCTCAAAGGGTCTCAAAATGTGATAATGTTGAAGTAATATTACTTTACTCATCAGCATCATTCAACGCAGTGATCTCTCCTTCTTGAAACATTTTCTTCACCCCACCCCGCCACCCTGGGACATCATTTTATTGATTTTTCTTCCACCTCACAGGCTCATTCATTTCAGTCTCCTTACTTCTCCTCCTCATAAGCCAGACTGCCACATTTTGGGATGCTCCTTAGCTTTATGTGGGGGGAAATCTTCCATTCACGTCTTCAGAATCTCACTCCACTCCCAACTAATAAAGTAATGCTCAAAATTCTTCAATCCAGGGTTCAGCAATATGTGAACCATGAACTTCCAGATGTTCAAGCTGGTTTTAGAAAAGGCAGAGGAACCAGAGATCAAATTGCCAACATCTGCTGGATCATGGGAAAAGCAAAAGAGTTCCAGAAAAACATCTATTTCTGCTTTATTGACTATGCCAAAGCCTTTGACTGTGTGGATCACAATACACTGTGGAAAATTCTGAAAGAGATGAGAATACCAGACCACCTAACCTGTCTCTTGAGAAATCTGTATGCAGGTCAGGAAGCAACAGTTAGAAATGGACATGGAACACCAGACTGGTTCCAAATAGGAAAAGGAGTGCGTCAAGGCTGTATATTGTCATCCTGCTTATTTAACTTCTATGCAGAGTACATCATGAGAAACGCTGGACTGGAAGAAACACAAGCTGGAATCAAGATTGCCGGGAGAAATATCAATAACTTCAGATATGCAGATGACACCAACCTTATGGCAGAAAGTGCAGAGGAATTAAAAAGCCTCTTGATGAAAGTGAAAGAAGAGAGTGAAAAAGTTGGCTTAAAGCTCAACATTCAGAAAACGAAGATCATGGCATCCAGTCCCATTACTTCATGGGAAATAGATGAGGAAACAGTGTCAGACTTTATTTTTGGGGGCTCCAAAATCACTGCAGATGGTGACTGCAGCCATGAAATTAAAAGACTCTTACTCCTTGGAAGAAAAGTTATGACCAACCTAGATAGCATATTGAAAAGCAGAGACATTACTTTGCCAACAAAGGTCTGTCTAGGCAAGGCTATGGTTTTTCCAGTGGTCACGTATGGATGTGAGAGTTGGACTGTGAAGAAAGCTGAGTGCTGAAGAATTGATGCTTTTGAACTGTGGTGTTGGAGAAGACTCTTAAGAGTCCCTTGGACTGCAAGGAGATCCAACCAGTCCATTCTGAAGGAGCTCAGCCCTAGGATTTCTTTGGAAGGAACGATGCTAAAGCTGAAACTCCAGTACTTTGGCCACCTCACGCAAAAAGTTGATTCATTGGAAAAGACTCTGATGCTGGGAGGGATTGGGGGCAGAAGGAGAAGGGGACGAGAGAGGATGAGATGTCTGGATGGCATCACAGACTCGATGGACATGAGTCTGAGTGAACTCCGGGAGTTGGTGATGGACAGGGAGGCCTGGCCTGCTGCGATTCATGGGGTCGCAAAGATTCAGACACGACTGAGTGACTGAACTGAACTGAACTGAACTGAACTGAATTCTTATAATACTTCTGCCCAAGAGTAATATGAAAGTCAGCTCTTACAGAAAATTGGGAATTCATCTTTGTGACCCAGAATATCAGTTTGGGCAAAGCAAGGACTAGGGTGAACATATTATTATTGTTATTTGATCTTATTTATTTGTCAGTCTTAGAACATCTCAAATCTGGCATTTTCCTTTGGTCTCCTTCGCTCTCTTAGCACCCTCTTCCTCTTTTTTCTTAGAATTCTGTCTCTTCAGAGCAATTTGCTGATATGTAGTTGCAAAACATGTGGAGTAAGATATGCTGAATCTTAAGTGCTTTGGTCCCAGGTTTCTAACCTTCTTTGTTTAGGGGCTTTCTTATAACATACTGGCAGACATCATCTGTTTTAGAAACACTGAAAAGTTTGTGGATTCTGCTAGCTCTTTTGGGCTCCAGGTGAAAAGGCACGGTAGTATCAGTGAGTCCTGGAATATTCTTCTCCCTTTTTTAATGATGACCAAATTGAAAACACTTAGGTTAGCATTTATGATGCAACTTGATACAGATTTGCACTTTCTTTCTCCAGTCCTTCCTGGTCTGTAATAGGAATGCCCCTTATTTTGTAGCAGGCAGACTCATCCATAGGTGAAGACAGTTTGCTTCAAAAGGAAACCCTGCTTGCCCCACCACTGATTCAGACCACAGCACATAACCCTTCTGGGTTTTCACCCAGAGAGTCAGCAGCAACTTCTGTGGCCATTGATGCACTCCTCTTAAAAGGTACGAAGTTTTTGCTCATCATCCACTTCAATGAGTTTCTGACCAGTGGCCAGGAAGGAGATGGGTTGGGTTTTATTCTGAAGCAGTCTACCACCTCTGAGGCACTACAAAAAAGATGAGTAAATGTGTATTAAGCCTTGAAGCTTCTGATTTTAAAAATGTGACTGGTGTTAAAACATATTATTTTTGTTATAGGAAAGATCCCATGTATCTTCTTTCCATTCATATCCACATACGCATAATCAAGCAGAAGAGAGAGGCCATGATTGAGTTGTTTTGCGTCCTAGATATTTCACCTGAACTATCCAGTAATGGCAGGGAAAAGGGCATCTCTGTTAAGAAAGAAGTAATATTTCTTCTACATTAGTCAGATAATCCTGATTTTACTCCTCACTTATTTTTTTATTTTTCTATTTAGACATTTTAAATAGACTTTATTTTTATACCAATTTTAGATTTACAGGAAAATGAAGAAGATAGTTCAGAGAGTTCTAATCTATGCTACACTCAGTTGCCCCTATTATTAACATCTTATATCAGTATGGTGTACTTCCCACAATTAATGAACAGATGATGCATTGGTTTTAACTAAAGTCCATACTTTATTCAGATTACCTTCTTCTTTTCCTAACATCCTGTTCCTTTTCCAGGTTTTTGTCTAGGACACAATGTTGCATTTAGTCATCATGTCTTCTTAGACTCCTCTTGGCTGCAAGAGCTTCTCAGACTTCCTTGTTATTGATGACTTGACAGTTTGAGGGAGTATTGGCCAAGAATACTGTAGGATGCCCCTCTGCTGGAATTTGTCTGAGGTTTTTCTCATGATTAGACTGGGGTTATAAGATTTAGAGAGGAAGACTGCAGAGAAGTGCCATTTTCACCCTATCATATCAAGGTTACATACTGTCTACATAGCTTATGACTACTGATGTTGACCTCAGTCACCTGGCTGAAGTAGTGTGGGTCAGGTTTCTCTACTGTAAAGTTACACTATTTTCCCGCCTCCCTTTCCATACTCTGCTTTTGGGGAGAAAGTCCCTACACACAACCCACACTTAAAGAATGATGGGTTATGCCATCCTACTCCTTTAGGTACATGCATAAATTAGTGTGCTCAGGACATTTGTCTCTTCTCTCCCAGTTATCATTTTATTTATGCATTTATTTATATCAGTAGAGACTCATAGATATTTGTCTCTTTTTTGAATTACTATCTACTGCTACCTTAATAGTGTTTTGGTCAAATTATTCCAGTTTTTGGCAATTGTGAATTTTAATTTGTTTTTGTGCCCCTCTTATTGTGTGTGTATGTGTTTTAACACTTCCTTATTTTAGGACTGACAAGAAGCTTTAGGTTTATCTTGTAACTTTCTTGCCCCAATCCTAGAATCAGTCATTTTTCCAAGAATCTGTGGTTCCTTTAATTAGAGAAAAATATTAGAAACCAACATCTGGATGATAGATGTGCTCATTGATACTAGGCTGCCCTTTCTTTATGTCTGCTAATTTAAGACAGCAAAGAAATATATATGTATACATTAATCTGTGTATATATGCATATCTATAAATATTTTTATAGAGGGCTGCCTGTAATCACATTTGCTTTTTCTATACTCATACACACAATGAAAGAGATTCACATAGCCACTCCCATCCCAACACTAAGCTTCTGTGTGTGTGTGTGTGTGTGTGTGTGTGTTTTTGTTCAGTTGTGTCCAACTCTTTGTGATCCCAGGTACTGTAGCCCTCCAGGCTCCTCTGTCCATGGGATTTCCCAAGCAAGAATACTGGAGTGAGTTGCCATTTCCTTCTCCAGTGGATCTTCCTGACCCAGGGATTGAACCTGTGTCTCTTGTGTCTCCTGCCTTGGCAGGCATATTCTTTACCACTGTACCATGTGGGGACTAACACTAAGCTTAAACCACCTTAAAATCAGATTTGGGGGCAAGCACCTCTTAGTATCAGACACTGATATGAACATCCCTGCCCTTGGATAGTTTCTAATCTAGTGGGAAAAATAGATATATAGGCACACAATTTCAATGAAATGCAGCAATTTGATGATCTCATGGGAAATATACAGATTGCTGAAAACAGTACACAGTAAATGAGGTCAAGTATGAGGATGTATAAATGTGTTAAATGAAACTAAGGAAACTGGACTTCATTCTATAAGTGAATAGAGATGATTGCAACATTTAATGCAAGATCAAGTATGCATGAACCCAAGCCAGGTAGACCATTTAAAATTTCCTGGGTATTAAAGTGTCAAGATATAATGGAAGAGAGACATCAAGGCTAAAAATCATGAAATCTCCTTCCTTGTATACTGTTGGTTTTCATGTTGGTAGGAATGCAGAGATGCTGCTCATGTGTGAAAGCAATTATTTATTTAGCACTTACTATGTGACAAGTGTTATTTAACTCTAGGAGACAGGCATTATGATGCATGCCATTTAGCAGATGAAGAACTGAGTCTCAGAAGGTAATGTCTATCATTTAATAACATTAATAATTATGAACATTATGTTAAGATAGACTATATATTAATATTATGCTTATAGATAAATGTTAATAATTATTAATATTTTATAGAATGTAATAGTATCACACAGCTGGGAAGTAGCTGGAAAACCTTTAGAACACATCTGCCTGATACCTCACCATTATTCACTTTAACCATCACTTGGTATCAGGAAAGGTTGAGCTTCCTGTATACACGTTTCTTCTCAAGAATAGAAGGCCTTAGCCAATTCCAGTGTTTCGCTTTTTATTTCTAAGAACAAAAAAGGGTCTGTTGGTGGAGGCCTGGTAATGACCTCTCTAGATTAAAGAACAATGGCTTTTGGAGAATAATAAATGGAATAAAAACAATCGTCTCTTTTTGAAATAGGTGCACCCTGACCAAATGTTTCTGTAAAACGTTGGAGCTAAACCATTTCCACCTTTTATAATGAGTAGAAATGGGCAGATAAATCAGCTGGGAGTCTGTAGCCCAGTCCACAGAGGTGATATGTCAACCTGGTCTCCCTCCTCTATTTGCTGGGATTTATGACAGGAGAGCAGGTCTCATCATTCATCACGTGTGTCTTCAGAGGAATTCTGGGTAAGATCAAGTACAGCCTCTAAGGGTTCAGAACTGCAGTCCTACTACTTTGTCTGCACACTGTTAAGACAAACCAAGGAAATACCCAGTAGAGGAGTGAAAAATTCAGTGAATCTAATCAACACTTTGTGGTATAAGAGGATCAGATCTTCAGAAAGCATTTGCTGTTTTGGTGTTTGCTTGGAGGTATGTGGCATCCTGCAGACCCATTCAGAGAGATTAGCATCAGTCTCCTCTTTAGCTAATTGGGTTATTTGGTGAATTCACAAAGATTAGACTTGTGCTCAGCCCAGGTAGAAGAGAGAATATGAAACACTTTAAGAATGCAAACTGCAAGCCTAGGCACAAAGAATGTATATGTAAGTAAGTAAATGTTAGTCACTCAGTCATGTCTGACTCTTTGTGACGCCATGGGCTGTAGCCCACCACACTCTTCTGTCCATGGAATTCTCCAGGCATGAATACTTGAGGAGGTTGCCATTTCCTTCTCCAGGGGATCTTCCCAACCCAGGGGTCGAACCCAGGTTGCTTACATTGCAGGCAGATTCTTTACCATCTGAGCCACCCAGAAAGCTAATAAAGTAATAAAGACATTTTATTGGGCTAAGCGTGTACCTCCTTTGTGATTAATAAGAGCAGAAGTGCAATCCCTTTATCTGTGTAGCATAGAGCTCCCTGTGTACAAGAAAGGCTCAGCTTTCCAACTTGCTTCCCACTTATCTGTGTGTATATTAAGCCCTATCATGCCCTTCTCTCCCCAGAAAGGAATTTAGGGTGAATATGACTCCTATAATTTCTAAGGCCACCATGATAAAGCAGGCTTGTTCACCTTGGCAGCTAACTGCTACCACACAGGATGGTTATGAGTAATCCATAGGTTAGGCTTTGTGTGCTAATCTTATACAAATGTGAAGGAATCTAAATTACCACTTATTTTAAATGAATATGTTCTTAACCTCAGTCTATTAGGAGAAGAAAGACTCTAAAGAATGGAGAAAAGTGGTATTTCTCCTGATAAGTGAGCTACGGGGTGACCAGAGAAATTAAATGTTTCACCATTTGAACACAAACCAAACCAGGGAAACCCAGTAAAATTCTCAGATCCTTCTTTTGTCAAATATTTTGAAGTTTTTTGTTTCTTTTTTTTTTTAATTATACAACCATAATTAATGCAATGAACTGTAATGTGAGTTCAGGTTCAGGAATTTGGGTAAGCAAGTTTGGGGTCACACATAAGTTATGTCACAGCTTCTAACCTGGCTGGCCCTGATTTAATAAGACCTCATAGTCACATCCTCCTGTGCACTCAACTTGCAACTGCCTGCTTCAAGAGACAAGGCAATTAGTGACAGAGAAGAGTGAGAGAATTACTGCATTCCAAACACATCTGGGGTAGAGGAAAGGCCTTCCACCCCAGGATGTAGCCAGACAGAGGGGTGCCCACAGGAGGGAAGAATGAAAAATAGTCTTGATTTATGGCTTTGCAGTAACCTGATGTGGAAAGTTAAAGCATGCTATTCACAAAAACCTTTGTATCGCCTCATCTCCCAAGGTAAGATGGGAATTTTAGGAGGGAGTTTTCTGGCAGTTTTTGCTGAACTAAATCATAAGGTGTTTCATAATTCCATGTCCGTTGATTGTGCAACGGAACAGCTTTTACTTTCCTGAAACACAAGCGGCGCCTAACTCTGCCCTCTGAAACATTTATCTGCTTTGCAGCCAGCAACAAAAACTAAGTATCCAGCTGGACCCAAGAACCCCACAATGACTAGTATTTAGACTTCTCAGAGCAGAACTTGGGCCAAGCATCTACTTCATATTGTTGTTATTGTTTAGTTGCTCAGTTGTGTCTGACTCTTGTGACCCCCATGACTGTAGCCCACCAGGCTCCTCTGTCCAAGGGATTTCCCAGCCAAGAATACTGGAGTGAGTTGCCAGTCACTTCTCCAGGGGATCTTCCTGACCCACGGATCAAACCTGTGTCTCCTGCATTGGCAGACGGATTCTTTACCACGGAGGCACCAGGCAAGCCCCTACTTCAGATTGCATTTCTATTTTCTGATCTGGGATGATTTTGTCCAAATTCTCTGTTTCATGTAAACATATTCTGAAATATCAGTACTCTAAAGAAATGCCCGTTTTGTCCCTAAAAATATATAGAACTCTCCTTGGCTCTCTCGCAATTTCATATTTGTTAACAAAGTTTAGGGCTATTGGGATCTACTAGCAGTGGGTGAGGCTTGATTCATCTTCCAGGTTTGAGAGGAAGAAGGACTATTGCTTTTTTCTATCATTTCCCAAACCCTAACCAATATTTATTTAGTTCTCCTCTTTTGGGCATTGCTGTGAAGGTGGCCCTGCACTCGAGTCAGTCCTTAAGCATCAGAACCCTGAGGATCCTCACGTTCCCTTCCCACCCTTGGACAAAGCCCTAGGCTCTTGAGAATAGACCCCTTATTCCTACCCAGAGGACTTTTTGATAGTGGCTGTCTTCTAATTAGCTTTTTTTAATGGGGTATAGTTTCTTTACAATCTTGCATTAGTTTCTATTGTACAGCAAAGTATATCAACTATACTTGTACATACATTCCCTCTTGTATGAATTTCTTTCCCATTTCTGTCACCACAGAACCTTAGTAGAGTTCTCTGTGCTATACAGTTGATCCTCATGACTTATCTACTTTATACATCATGCTGCTGCTGCTGCTGCTAAGTCGCTTCAGTCGTGTATACGTCATATTAAGGTATATATGTCAACCTCAATCTCCCAGTCCATCCCCCTTCCCTACTTAGTATTCATAAATTTATTCTCCACATCAATGTCTCTATTTCTGCTTTGCAAGTAGATTCATCTGACCATTCTTCTAGATTCCACATTTGTGTGTTAGCATATGATATTTGCTTTTCTCTTTCTGATGTACTTCACTCTGTGCAACAGTCCCTAGGTCCATCCACATCTCTGTAACTGGCACAGTTTTGTTCCTTTTCTGACTGAGTAATATTCCACTTTACATACGTGCCTCACCTTCTTTATCCATTCCCATTAATGGACATTTAGTGGTTGTTCAGTTCAGTTTGATTCAGTAGCTCAGTCGTGTCCAGCTCTTTGCAATTCCATGAGTCGCAGCATGCCAGACCTCCCTGTCCATCACCAACTCTGGGAGTTCACCCAAACTCAGGTCCATCGAGTTGGTGATGCCATCCAACCATCTCATCCTCTGTCGTCCCCTTCTCCTTCTGCCCTCAATCCCTCCAGCATCAGGGTCTTTCCCAGTGAGTCAACTCTTCACATGAGGTGGCCAAAGTACTAGAGTTTCAGCTTTAGCATCAGTCCTTCCAATGAACACCCAGGACTGATCTCTTTTAGGACGGACTGGTTGGATCTCCTTGCAGTCCAAGGGACTCTCAATAAACTTCTCCAACACCACAGTTCAAAAGCATCAGTTCTTCAGTGCTCAGCCTTCTTCACAGTCCAACTCTCACATCCATACATGACCACTGGAAAAACCATAGCCTTGCCTAGACGGACCTTTGTTGGCAAAGTAATATCTCTGCTTTTTAATATGCTGTCTAGGTTGGTCATAACTTTCCTTCCAAGGAGTAAGCGTCTTTTAATTTCATGGCTGCAGTCACCATCTGCAGTGATTTTGGGGCCCCAAAATATAAAGTCTGACACTGTTTCCACTGTTTCCCCATCTATTTCCCATGAAGTGATGGGACCAGATGCCATGATCTTAGGTTTCTGAATGTTGAGCTTTAAGCCAACTTTTTCACTCTCCTCTTTCACTTTCATCAAGAGGCTTTTAGTTCCTCTTCACTTTCTGCCATAAGGGTGGTGTCATCTGCATATCTGAGGTTATTGATATTTCTCCCAGCAATCTTGAATCCAGCTTGTGCTTCGTCTAGCCCAGCATTTTTCATGAGGTACTCTGCATATAAGTTAAATAAGCAGGGTGACAATATACAGCCTTGATGTTCTCCTTTTCCTATTTGGAACCTGTCTGTTGTTCCATGTGCAGTTCAGTTCTAACTATTACTTCCTGACCTGCATATAGGTTTCTCAAGAGGCAGGTCAGGTGGTTTGGTATTCCCATCTCTTTCAGAATTTTCCACAGTTTATTGTGATCCACACAGTCAAAGGCTTTGGCATAGTCAATACAGCAGAAATAGATGTTGTTCTGGAACTCTCATTCTTTTTCCATGATCCAGTGGATGTTGGCAATTTGATCTCTCGTTCCTCTGCCTTTTCTAAAACCACTTTGAATATCTGGAAGTTCACGGTTCACATATTACTGAAGCCTGGTTTGGAGAATTTTGAGCATTGCTTTACTAGCATGTGAGATGAGTGCAATTGCGCGGTAGTTTGAGCATTCTTTGGCATTGCCTTTCTTTAAGATTGGAATGAAAACTGACATTTTCCAGTTAACGGTTGTATCAATTTATATTCGCACCAAAAGTGTAAGAGGTTTCCCCTTTCTGCACACCCTTTACAGCATTTATTATTTGTGGATTTTTTTCCATGATCTCTATTCTGACCAGTGTGAAGTGATACTTCATTGAGTTTTGATTTGCGTTTCTCTAATAATTAGTGATGTTGAGCCTGTTTTCTTATGTTTGTTGGCCATCTGTATGCCTTCTTTGAAGAAATGCTTATTTAGGTTTTTAATCTTATTTTTTTTAATCAGATTGTTTGTTTTTTTGATATTGAGCTATACCAGCTGTTTGTATATTTTGGAGATTATCTGATGACTATTGGAACATTTGAGATCCTTTGCTTCAGGTCAGGTATTTTTCTTTCACCTGGTCTCCCTCTTTCAAGCTTAAGCAGGGCCACCAATTTTCATTTCCTCCATATCCCAAGGCTCTCATCTAGTCTTTCCCCATTCATATACCTTCAGCTTCCTGACTCTCAGAATAAGTCAGAGAGTTTATAGAGGTTTGGCCACAACTTACAAGAACACTCTCCAACATGTTTCAGTAGAAAGGAATGATAATGACTTGCAAAATCCAAAGTTAGCACCCCAAGCAGCTGGAAAGACAAAGATGTCGCTGCACCCAACATCAACGGTGACCTGGTATGTTAAGGCCACCTCTTTTCCATCTCTTCTTTCTGATTGTTCTGGATGTCAAGATCATGCTGTCTCACAATATTTCTCCATTTCATAAGAATGTAGAAGTCCACAGCACATGAGTTTTATATCTTTCAGCCTCTGCCATCAAATGGGATTTTTGTTTCAACTCCATAGACTCCAGATTTAGAAATTCTTGTGAAATGATTCTTTGATATAGCCAGAATCCACACTAGATATGAAGTTTGGTTTTGCAGAAGAGTACCCAGGATAAAAGGGAAATGTTGTAAGACATATCATAAATATCTTTTCCCTCTACAATGAAGCTTAGATATTAAAGACTAGTGTTTTATTCCTAGAAAAAAAAAATGGAGATTCTGCTGCAACCAGCCAAGCTTACATAGCATTTGAGGAATGTTTCTATTATTTGGAGAAAAAGTCTTCACTTTCTAACACTTGTTTTATACAAAAAAATAATTATTAGGATGCATGTATCATTGAAAGAAAGTGAAAGTCACTCAGTCATGTACAGCTCTTTGCAACCCCATGGACTATACCATCCATGGAATTCTCCAGACCAGAATACTGGAATGGATAGCTGTTCCCTTTTACAGGGAATCTTCCCAACTCAACAATCAAACCCAGGTCTCCCACATTGCAGGTGGGTTTTTTACCAGCTGAGCCACCAGGAAAGCCCGGGAATACTGGAGTAGGTAGCCTATCCCTTCTCTAATGGAGATCCCTTCTCTATCCCTTCCTTACCTGGGGATTGAACCAAGATCTCCTGCATTGCAGGGGGATTCTTTACTAGCTGAACTACCAGGGAAGCCTACATGTATCATTGGAATGCCTCAGTGTCCATTGCAGCACTACTTATAATAGCAAAGACATGGAAACAATCTAAATGTCCAACAGATGAATGGATAAAGAAGATATGGTACATATATACAATGGAATATTATTCAGTCATAAAAAAGAATGAAATAATGCCATTTGCAATAACACATGTATCCAGAGATGTATCTAGAAATTATCTAGAGATTCTCTAGATGTATCTAGAGATTATCATACTAAGTGAAGTAAGTCAGACAAAGACAAACATCATATGCTATCACTTGCATGTGAAATCTAAAAATGATACAAATGAACTTAATTAAAAAGTAGAAATAGATTTACATACTTAGAAAACAATTTTATGTGTATCAAAAGAGAAAGGGGGAGGGAGAAATTAAGAGATTGGGGTTAGCATATACACACTACTATGCGTAAGAAAGATAGTCAACAAGGACCTTCAGTATAGCACAGGGAACTCTACTCAATACTCCATAATAAACTAAATGGGAAAAGAATCTAAAAAATAATAGACATTTGTTTATGTAAACTTAATCACTTTTCTGTACACCTGAAACTAACCACAACATTACAAATCAGCTATGCTACTCACTCAGTCCGGAGAAGGCAATGGCACCCCACTCCAGTACTCTTGCCTGGAAAATCTCACGGATGGAGGAGCCTGGTAGGCTGCAGTTTATGGGGTCGCTAAGAGTTGGACACGACTGAGCAACTTCACTTTCATTTTTCACTTTCATGCATTGGAGAAGGAAATGGCAACCCACTCCAGTGTTCTTGCCTGGAGAATCCCAGGGACGGGGGAGCCTGGCGGGCTGCCGTCTATGGGGTCGCACAGAGTCAGACACAACTGAAGCGACTTAGCAGCAGCAGCAGCAGCGGTCACTCAGTTGTATTTGACTGTTTGCAACTCTATGAACTGTAGCCCACCAGGTTCCTCTGTTCATGGGATTCTTTTGGCAGGAATACTAGAGTGGGTTGTCATTCCCTTCTCCGGGAATTCTTCCTGACCCAGGGATCAAACGTAGGTCTCCTGGATTGCAGGAACCAATATATATTTTTTAATTTAAAAAATACTTTTAAAAAAATCATCAACCTATAGCTAGGATGCTTAGAAGTCTACTACAAGTTGTAAATCATTATTATATGTAAAATATTAACTTGACAGGTTTTTTTTAATGGCATGTAGAATTTTTTTTTTAGCTCAGGATAATCATATATAAGCAAGAAAGCTGTGGTAAATTAAATTTGCTTCAACTCTTTGGGTAGAAAAAGACCAAAACACAACTGAAAAACTAAGTTTAAAGAAAGAAGGGATTTCCTTATATTTAAATAATAGAGCTTATTATATGCCTCAAAACCAAGACTGTCTGTGTGTACTCCCTTGGAACGTGGTGGCTCCCACTGTGGAAGGTGGATGAGCAAGAGGGGAAACACCACACAGATGGTCTCATGGGTCCCCTCTCTACCAGTTCAAGTTAGCCTTCACTTATTAAGCACCATTTTTACGTGTGCAGCATTTCATCACTCAAATTTTCCTGCTTGTCAACCTACATGTCCTATCGTCACCCTTAAATGAATTAACTCTTTCAAAATTAGATTTGACATAGCACTAAAAAATCATACTGATACATAGTAAGTTTGATTCGCAGCTCACTCTGCCATCATCAAACAGAATGGCGAGTAAGAAAAATGTTGAATGAGCACATCTCTTCCTTAAATTTTTAGTAACTGTCAATTACACTGAGTAAAGGGAGCGGTCTATAGTTCACAAAAATATGTAGTATTCAATAATGCAGCTGTCCCCACATAATATTAAGAAAGCAATTCTATCACATTAATTCAGCTTAGATCATATTGAGAAGAAAAACTCATCCCGGGGGAATGTACTTATGAGGGTCACCATCATAACATTTAGATAAGTTCATGGATAACAAGTCCAAATGAGACCAGTCTGGGCACTGCTTCCTGAAGACAGCACTGATTTAAATATTAAATACAGTCTTGATTTAAATATTAGTGCTCCGCATTCTGAATAATGGAAGGGACTCTAGTTTTTCCTCTCTGTACAGTGGCCTTCTTGGTTATATGACTATGGAAATTCTTCCTTCTAGGAAAAGATGGGCTGATGAAATGCCACTGCTATTCTTTAAATTTGGTACAGCAAGTCCTGTGCAATTCCAGTCCCAGAAGATAATTAATAAAAGGCATAAGAATGGACAAATGCATGAAGCGGTCTTCAAACCCTTTAAATCTTGCTCTATGTTACGAGAAATGATGCATGCTTGCGATTCTGTGCCATTATCCGTTAGAAGAGGAAGCCCAACTCTCAGCACCACAGTTAAGAATGGAAAAATTAAAACTTTATTTCATCTTGTCAATCATTTTATTGCCTTAGGAGGGAGGCAGGTCTTCTTGACCCTGGAGAAGCAGTAGTCAACTTAGGTCCACAATGCTGACAGTGCATCCCTCCTAAAGGAGACAATACTTCCCAGAACTAAGTATCTTTGATTCCAAGCTACTGTTTCTTCTACCTTGCCTTCCAAGTTCAACTAAAATTTAACCTCCCCTAAGAAGTCCTGCTGCTGCTACTGCTACTGCCTTCAAATTTCCCAGTCAGAACGAAGCATTCCTCAGCTTATACTTGCTTAAAAGATGTTTTTACAAGAGTTTTTGTTTGTTTGTTTTCCTTTTTTTTTACTGACGGATAATTGCTTTATAGAATTTTGTTGTTTTCTGTCAAACCTCAACATAAATCAGCCAGAGGTATACATATATCCCCTTCCTTTCGAACCTCCCTCCCATCTCCTTCCCCATCCCACCCCTCTAGGATGATACAGAGCCTCTGTTTGAGTTTCCTGAGCCACACAGCACATTCCCATTGGCTATCTATTTTACACATGGTAATATATGTTTCCATGTTACTCTCTCCATACATCTTACCCTCTCCTTCCCTCGCCCCATGTCCATAAGTCTATTCTCTGTTCTGTTTCTCCATTTCTGCTCCGTGAATAAGTTCTTCAGTACCATTCTTCTAGAGTCTGTATATATGTGTTAGGATATGATGTTTCTTTCTCTTTCTGACTCATTTCACTCTGTATAATAGGTTTCAGGTTCATCCACCTCATCAGAACTGACTCAAATGTGCTCCTTTTTATGGCTGAGTAATATGCCATCATGCATATGTGCCACAATTTCTTTATGCATTCATCTGTTGGTGGACATCTAGATTGCTTCCGTGTTCTAGCTATTGTAAATAGTACTGTAATAAACAATGGGATACATGTGTCTTTTTCAATTTTGGTTTCCCCAGGCTATATACCTAGGAGTGGGATTGCTGGGTCATATAGTGGTGTTATTCCTAGTTTTTAAAGGAATCTCCATACCATCTTCCATAGTAGTTGTATCAATTTACATTCCCACCAACAGTGTAAGAGCATTCCCTTTTCTCCACACCCTCTCCAGAATTTATTGTTTGTAGATTTTTTGATGATGGCCATTCTGACTGGTGTGAGGTGATATCTCATTGTAGTTTTGATTTGCATTTCTCTAATAATGAGCAATGTTGAGCATCTTTTCATGTGTTTGTTAGCCATCTGTATGTCTTCTTTGGAGAAATGTCTGTTTATGTCTTTACTCACTTTTTGATTGAGTAGTTTGTTTTTCTGGTACTGATTTGTATGAGCTCCTTGTATATTCTGGAAATTAATCATTTGTCAGTTGTTTTGTTTGCTATTATTTTCTCCAATTGTGAGGGTGGTCTTTTCACTTTGCTTATAGTTTCCTTTGCTGTGCAAAAGATTTTAAGTTTAATCAGGTCCCACTTGATTTACTTTTGCTTTTATTTCCATTACTCTAAGAGGTGGGTCATAGAGGATCTTGTTTTGATTTATGTCATCAAGCATTCTGCCTATGTTTTCCTCTAAGAGTTTTATAGTTTCTAGTCCTACATTTAGGTCTTTAATCAATTTTGAGTCTATCTTTGTGTATTTATCTTTGTGTATGGTGTTAGGAAGTGTTATAATTTCATTCTTTTACATGTAACTGTCCAGTTTCCCAGCCTCATTTATTGAAGAGGCTGTCTTTGCCCCATTGTATATTCTTGTTTCTTTTGTCAAAAATAAGGTACCTATAGGTGCATGAGTTTATTTCTGTGCTATCTATCTTGTTCCATTGGTCCATATTTCTGCTTTTGTGCCAGTACCATATAGTCTTGGTGATTGTAGCTTTGTAGTATCATCTGAAGTCAGGAAGGTTGATTCCTCCTGCTCTGATCTTCTTTCTCAAGACTGCTTTGGCTATTCGAGGTCTTTTGTGTTTCCATATGAATTGTGAAAATTTTTGTTCTAGTTCTGTGAATAATGTCATTGGTAATTTGATAGCGATCGCATTGAATCTGTAGATTGTGTTTGGTAGTATAGTCATTTTTGCAATATTGTTTTTCCTACCCAGGAACATGGAATATTTCTCCTTCTGTTTATGTCATCTTTGATTTCTTTCATTAGTGACCCCTTAGGTAAGTTTATTCCTAGATATTTAATACTTTTAATACTTTGTTGCAATGGTGAATGGGATTGATTCCTTAATTTCTCTTTCTGATTTTTCATTGTTAGTATATAGAAATGCAAGTGATTTCTGTGTATCGATTTTGTATCCTGCAACTTTGCTAAATTCCCTGATCAGCTCTAGTAATTTTCTGATACTGTCTTTAGGGTTTTCTATGTACAGCATTTTGTCATCTGCAAACAATGAGAGCTTTACTTCTTCTTTTCCTATCTGGATTCCTTTTATTTCTTCGTCTTCTCTTATTGCTGTAGCTAGGACTTCCAAAACTATGCTGAATAACAGTGGTGAAAGTGAACACCCTTGTCTTGTTCCTGATCTTAGGGGGAATGCTTTCTGTTTTTCACCACTGAGAATAATGTTTGCTGTAGGCTTATCATATATGGCCTTTACTATGTTGAGGTAGGTTCCTTCTAGGTCCATTTTTTTAAATAATTTTAATTATAAATGGGTGCTGAATTTTGTCAAAGGCCTTTTCTTCATCTATTGAGACTATCATATGATTTTTATCTTTCAATGTGTTAATATGGTGTATCACATTGATTGATTTGCACATATTGAAGAATCCTTGCATTCCTGGAATATACCAAACTTGGTCATGGTATGTGAGCTTTTTGATCTGTTGCTGAATTCTGTTTGCTAAAATTTTGTTGAGAATTTTTGCACCTATGTTCATCAGTGATATTGGCCTGTAGTTTTCTTTTTGTGTGTTGTCTTTATCTGGTTTTGACATTAGGGTGATGGTGGCCTCATAGAATGAGTTTAGAAGTGCTCCTTCCTCTGCAATTTTTTGAAAGAGTTTTAGAAGGATAGGCATTAGCTCTACTTTAAATGTTTGACAGAATTCTCCTGTGAAGCCATCTGGTCCTGGGCTTTTGTTTTGGGGGAGATTTTTGATCACAGATTCAGTTTCAGTGTTTGTAATTGGGTTGTTCATAATTTCTATTTCTTCCTGGTTCGGTCTTGGAAGAGTGAACTTTTCTAAGAATCTGTCCATTTCTTCCAGGTTATCCATTTTATTGCCATATAGTTGTTCATAATAGTCTCATATAATCCTTTGTATTTCTTCATTGTCTGTTGTAACCTCTCCTTTTTCATTTCTAATTTTGTAATTTGAGCCTTCTCTTTCTTTTTTTTTTTTTTCTTGATGAGTCTGGCTAAAGGTTTGTCAATTTTGTTTCTCTTCTCAAAGAACCAGCTTTTAATTTTATTAATCTTTACTTTTGTTTCTTTCATTTCTTTTTCATTTATTTCTGCTCAGATTTTTACGATTCTTTCCTTCTACTAATTTGTACGGTATTTGTTCTTTTTCCAATTGTTTTAGGTGTCAGTTAGGTTGTCTATTTTAAGTTTTTCTTGTTTCTTGAGATAGGATTGTATTGCTATAAACTTCCCTCTTAGAACTGGTTTTGCTATAGCCCATAGGTTTTGAGTTGTTGTGTTTTCACTGTTATTTGTTTCTAGAATTTTTTTTTAATTTCCCTTTTGATTTCTTCAGTAACCTGTTTGTTATTTAGAAACATTTTGTTTAATCTCCATGCATTTTTGTTTCTTACAGTTTTTGTTTTTTTTTATTTTAATGGATATCTAGTCTCATAACATTGTGGTTGGAGAAGATGCTTAATATGATTTCAATTTTCTTAAATTTACTGAGGTTTGATTTATGACCTAAAATGTGGTCTTTCCTGGAGAATGTTCCATGTGCACTTGAGAAGAAGGTGTATTCTTCTGCATTTAGGTGGAATGTCCTGAAGATATCAATGAGCTTCATTTCCTCTAATGTATCATTTAAGACTTGTGTTTCCTTTTTAATTTCCTGTTTTGATGATCTGTCCATTGGTGGAGTAGAGTGTTAAAGTCTCTTACTACTATTGTGTTACTATCAATCTCTCCTTTTTTCTGCACTGGTGTTTGTTTTATGTATTGAGGTGCTCCTATGTTGGGTGCATAGATATTTACAATTGTTATGTCTTTCTCTTGGATTGATCCTTTGATCATTGTGTAGTGTCCTTCCTTATCACTTGTAATCTTCTTTATTTTAAGGTCTATTTTGTCTAATATGAGGATTACTACTCCAGCCTTCTTTTCCTTCCATTTTCATGGAATATATATATTTTTTCATCCTCTTACTTTCAGTCTATCTGTGTCTTTAGGTCTGAAGTGGGTTTCTTGTAGACAGCATATATATGGGTCTTGTTTTTTTAATCCATTCAGCCAGTCCTTGTCTTTTGGTTGGAGCATTTAATCCATTTTCATTTAAAGTAATATTGATATATATGTTACTATTGCCATTTTCTTAATTGTTTGGGGGTTGACTTTGTAGATCTCTTTCTTCTCTCGTATTTCTTGACTATAAAAGCCCCTTTAACATTCGTTGCAAAGCTGGTTTGGTGGTACCGAATTCTCTTAACTTTTGCTTGTCTGAAAAGCTTTTTACTTTTCCATCAATTTTGAATGAGATCCTCGCTGGTACAGTAATCTTGGTTGTTGTTGTTTCCCTTTCAGTACTTTAAATATATCCTGCCATTCATTTCTGGCTTACAGAGTTTCTGCTGAAAGATCAACTGATAAGAGTATGGAGTTTCCCTTGTATGTTACTTGTTGCTTCTCCCTTGCTACTTTTAATATTCTCTTCGTGTTTAGTCTTTGTTAGTTTGATTAGTATGTGTCTTTGCATGTTTCTCTTTGGCTTTATCCTCTATGGGATTCTTGTGCCTCTTGGACTTGATTGACTATTTCCTTTTCCATGTTGAAGAAATTTTCAACTATAATCTCTTCAAATTTTTTCTCATACTCTTTCTTTTTCTCTTCTTCTTCTGGGACCCTTATAAAGTGCACGTTGGTGCATTTGATATTGTCCCTGGTGGCTCAGATGGTAAAGCATCTGCCTACAATGCAGGAGACATGGGTTTGATCCCTGGGTGGGGAAGATCCCCTAGAGAAGGAAATGGAAACCCATTCCAGTATTCTTGCCTGGAAAATCCCATGGACTGAGGATCCTGGTAGGCTACAGTCCATGGGGTCGCAAAGAGTCAGATATGAGTGAGTGACTTCACTTTCACTTTCAGAGGTCTCTGAGACTATCCTCAGTTCTTTTCATTCTTTTTACTTTATTCTGCTCTTTAGAAGTTATTTCCACCATTTTAACTTCCAACTCACTGATTTGTTCTACTGCTTCAGATATTCTACTATTGATTTCTTCTAGAGTATTTTTAGTTTCAGTACTTATGTTGTTTGCCTCTGTATGTTTAATTCTTCTAGGTCATTGTTAATTGATTCTTGCATTTTTTTCCATTTTGCTTTCAAGGTTTTTGATCATCTTTACTATCATTATTATGAATTATTTTTCAAGTAGTTCATCTATTTCCTCTTCATTCATTTGGACTTTTGTGTTTCTAGTTTTTGCCTTCATTTGTGTAGTATTTCTCTGCCTTTTCATTATTTTTTATTTAACTTATTGTGTTTGAGGTCTCCTTTTCCAAGGTTTCAAGATTGAATTCTTTCTTCCTTTTGGTTTCTTCCTTCCTAAGTTTGGTCCAGTGGCTTGTGTAAACTTGGTAGATGGTAAGATTTGTGTTGGGTTTTTGTTTGTTTGTTTTTCCTCTGATGGGCAAGACTGAGTGAAGTGGTAATCCTGTCTGCTGATGATTGGGTTTGTATTTTTGTTTTGTTTGTTGTTTAGATGAGGCGTCCTGCACAAGGTGCTACTGGCAGTTGGGTGATGCTGGGTCTTGTATTCAAGTGGTTCCCTTTGTGTGAGTTCTCACTATTTGATATTCCCTAGGGTTAGTTCTCTGGCAGTTTAGGGTCCTGGAATCAGTGCTCCCACTCCAAAGGCTCAGGGCTTGATCTCTGGTTAGGAATGAAGGTTCCACAAGTGGTTTGTTATGGAAGTAAGTGAGATTGAAATAAATATCCAAAAATGAGAAACCAAAGATGAACCCCAGACAAATGGCAGTTACAAAATCGGGAAAATAATAATTAAAATAATGGAATATGCACATATACATATATACCCATGAGCAAAGTAAAAACAGTCCAAAAGAAATAGAGTACAGTAGATTGATCCAGCAAACAAAGGAAATCAAAACTTATATTTACCATTTAAGAACAAAACTAACTAAAGCACAAACTGGAAAACAAAACTAAAGCAAGGTGCCAACTGGGCAATAAAGCAATGAAAATAAAACCAATATATATATATGTTAAGAGGAAAGAAAAGAAAAAGTAAATATGCGAAGTTAAATAGAGGTAGATAAAAAAAGATTTATATACATTAAAAATTAACTGCAAGGGGAAAAGAACAGTAGGAAAAGCAAACAAAAGAATAAATGTAGAAAAAATAAAAATAGGTTTAAAAAATAAAATTAAAAAAGAGAGAGAGAAAAAAAGTAAACTCCACAGAACTGCAAAAGCCCAGTGTAGAGGCAGAGGTTTATAACAATAAAAAACGTCACTGAGGGGGAAAAAAGCTCAAAAGCTTAATTAGATTTCATAGTGCCAATAAAATCAACAACTACAACAGAGGGGAAATAAAAGAAAAAAAGAGAAGAAAAAATACCCAAAAGAATCTACAGAACAAGTCAAAACATAAGAATAATGAATGTTTTTCTTGAGTCTCTGCTGTCAGAGTCCTTTCCTGTGGTGGGAGTGACAGTTCACCTCACCTCCCCAGGATGCCCTCCAACACTGCTGATTTCTGGGCCTGATGTTGGGGCAGCTCAGATTCTAATCTGGTCCTCCTCCTGTGTATTTTTGCCTCCAATGTCCACAGCTATCAGAACTAGAGCATGTGTGTGTGTGTGTGTGTGAGCTCTCAATGACCTTTTATATATTCCATAGACAGAGAGTCTTCCTAGGTGATCATATGGATTTAATCTGCAGCTTGTACACCTGGTGGGAAGGTTTTGGGTCTTCTTCCTTAACCACACTGCCCCTGGATTCAACTGTGGTTTTATTTCCACCTCTCCATGTGGGTCGTCCACAGGGATTTGCTCCTGGGGCTGCCCTGGAGGACTTGGGTTTGTCCCTATGAAGGCCAGGTGTGGAGGTGGTGCAGCTGCTTGAGTCACAGGGGTTGTGGCAGCACCAGGTACTCAGGGGAGTTGGCGGCTAGGGCAGCAGGAAATACAGTGCTCTAGAAGGGTATGGCAACCAATATTGGCCAATATGCTCCAGTCTTCTTGCCTGGAGAACTCCCCTCCCTGACAGAGAAGCCTGGCAAGCTACAGTCCACAAGGTAGCAAAGAGTCGGACACTACCGAAGTGACCCTGCATGCACAGATGCAAGACATCTTTTCCCTGTGGCAGCTCTGCCCCAGTCAGAGTTGAGCATGAAGGTGGTGCAGCTGCTTGTCTTGCAGGGACCCTGGCAGTGCCAAGTGTGCAGGGACACGGACTGCCTCCACTGCAGGAGTTCTGGCCCGATCAGAGTCTTTTCTCAAGCCTCTTGCAGGTGGCGATCAGAAAACCTCTTTGGCCAGTCTTTCTTCATAGCTCCGCCTGTTCTGGTACTTAGAAGGCTCCCTTGCTTGGGGTCCGTCTCTGTTGTGCCACACAGCAGGCACTTAGAGGGACCCCCCCTACGCGGCTGGGGTCCTACTCTGTAGATTGGTACATCAGGCACTTAAAGGGGTACCATGGGTGGGGTCCTGCTCTGTAGTTCAGCACATCAGTCACTTAAAGGAGCACCCTGGGTGGGGTCCTACTCTATAGTGCAGTGTGTCAGGTGTTTGATGGTCCAGCCTCTCTATTGTCCTCTCTATTGCCTCTATTGTATGTATGTGTGATGCTGGCCTGTGGGAAGAGAGAGGCTATGGTGATGGCTCCACCCCCTATGCATAACTCAGCAGTATCACCTTGCTTACAAGGTTGACCAGCTTTCCTCCACAGACATTTCCCACCACAGTCTCCTCCCTCATATCCCCTTGATTCCTCTCTCCACAGTCAACAGCAGCCTTCACCCTGGGATTGTTCCACAATCCCTAAACTCCAGCTCCCAGCTTCTGCACCTTCCAGGGGATGTGCATTCCTGTCCAGGGTAAGTATGGCTGCAGCAAGGACTGTCTGATTCTTGTTCCATTTAGGCTGCCACAGATCAGCTGTTTCAGTCTCAGCCCTCAGTGTTTCTCCTTTCACTCAGACAATTGCCCTGATGTGGGGGTCAGACCCCTGCTTCAATTCCCCCTCTAGCCAAGGGCAGGTCCAGTCCTACTAACACTCCTTTTTGTCCCCCACTAGTTCCTTCATCCTACCAAGTTTTGTGTGGTTCTATATATTATTTTCCACCAGTCGAGTACTCCCGTCCGCTCTCAGCTGGTGTTCTGCATGCACTTCTGTGTCTGAAGGTGTATTCCTGATGTATCCATGGAGAGGATGTACTCCACATCCACCTACTCTTCTGCCATCTTGTTCTCACAAATTGCTTGTTTGTTTGTTTGTTTTACCTTTTTTGAGTCATCTTTGTGTATTAGGTTGTGTGTATGTGTGTAGTTAAATAGGTAGATAGCTAATCTTCAGTAGTTACGAACTCTTGAAGGATAAATGCCATGACTCTTTTTTCCCATTTATTCATTCAATCATTAAATAAGTAGTTTTGAGTGTTCATATTCACTATGTTAGGCATTATGGAGACACTGTGATAAATCAGACTATATTTTATTCTCTAAGAATTTACAGTGTAGGAAATAAAAGAGCAGCAGAAAATAAATATGATACAAGATTAACATAAGTGATGTAAGAGAGGTAAAGATGGAGATCACTTCAATAGTGAGAGAGGGAGTGGGCAGAGGGGAAGAAGAGAAAACCGGGGAAGACTTCATGGAAAAAGACAGGTTTTGAAATCGCCCACTGAAGATAGGTGGGATTTGGTTGTAGAATGGGTAGGTACATTCCCCCAAGTAAAGAAAACAGCCCAAGTAAAGACATTACAGGAAGAGCAGAAAGGTAGGTACAAGGGAATCATGTTATGCATAAAGAGAAAACGTAAAAGCCCGTTGGAGTGGCAGCTTGGAAACCAATGCTATTCTGAGGAATTTGAACAGTATCTTATTGTTAATTTGCACCCAGAGCCGAGATAGACAGAACAGGTGGGGCTCATGTGTGTTGGGGTGTTCATCAGGCTACATCAAGAGCGTAAGCAAAGGAAAATGAGGACCAAGACTGAGACAGTGGCAGTGGGCAGAGGCCCTATGCAGAAACTTGACAAGGCTTAGCTGTTGGCTGCATGTGGAGCGCAGAAAAGAGGAAGGTCAAGGTTTTGAAGAACCAGGGACATGGTGGTACATTAACTAAAGTAAGGAATGCATAAGTGTTAAACACTGGATAGGAGCAAAATAGGAATCCCAGTAGGGATGTCAAATAACTGTTTTCCTCCTTTTATCTGCCTCCTAATTCAGTACCTGAGAGAGTAATATACAAAAGAAGTTAATAAAGGTTTATTACATTGATATGACTCTATAGCAAACATTAAAAGTATATGGTAACAGTGGTGGAAAGAGAATGTCCTACAGCCAACACTAAAATCTGAAGTTGCTTTCAGTGAAGACAACTGTGTCATTTTATAGACTATCTCCTGGAGTTAAGTTCAGCTATCATCACGGAAAATTCTCATCAGTTGGAAATCAACTATCATTCTCTGGATGGCTACTCCAAATAAAACATTTAGGCATTTTATAAACTACATCTCATAACATCATTTCAATTCTGTTTCACTGAAGAGGTAATGGGTTTGGTTATCTAAGAGCTTTCAAATAGCAGGTAACAGCAAATCCCGCCCTGGGCAATGTTTCAAGCTCTTTACAAATATTAAACCTTTTACTTCTCATAGCTGCAGTGGCACGTATTATTATCATCTTCATGTGAGGAATGAGGAAACCCTGGTATAGAAAGTTAAGTCATTGGAGTAAGGTTATACAGCAAACAAGAGTCAGAACCAGGACTTGAACCCAATCAGGCTGGTTCTGAAGTCTGCGAGCTTAACTGTGATCTTATGTAGTCTTTGCAGACTTTAGGGGCATAGTGTGGTTGAAACACAAATCCACCTGCTTCCAGAGCTCATGTTTTCCTCCCGCTTTTGCCCAGAAGAAACTTCGCTGGAGCTTCCCTCTGAGAAGTAAAGAAAAATGATTATCAAATGATTGCTCCAGGATTGAAGGGAAATTAACCACAATGACTATAACACAAGATTGCTAACACCTAATTTATGCTTGCATTTGCCCTTCTACTGAAGGGTTAACACTGAACGGACTATAATAGCTAGGTACTCTTTATTTTTAAAGTGTTTTTCAAAAATTATATGCATTTTAGTTATTTATTTTTACAAAAGGAAAACATTACACTTAAAAATCTTTGGAATGGAGGTGACTACTTCATAAACATTGTTATTTCCTCTGACCTTCCCAAATCAAAATTTTATGATAAATTTCTGAAAAATGATATCGTTACTTAACCACATTCAGATTTCTAGGTACAGTATATCATCAAGAATCCCCAATCATCCTTTAGAAACACTACAATATAGGGTTTTATTGTAGCTGTCTTTTAAGGTTGCAAATTGTTAACATCTGTCTCTTAGCATTTTTTTTTACAATACTCTAAATACTCTAATCTCTGGTTATCCTGCTAATAACTGTAATTTTCTAGTCAGCTGCTATCTCTCAAGGTAGTTTAAAGGTCATTTTTTGCAATACATAAAGAAGCGTGTGAAGAAAGTGGACGTGATTTATTTTTTAGCAAGTTGAACTCATGTTTGGATTTGGTTTTGTATCCAAGAAGAAAGAGTCTCTGCCTAGCTCTTTTGCTTCAGTCTTTTATTTGGTCCCAGCATGATTAATTTCATTCTCTTTCATTAGGTTTTACTTCTGCTACCTGATGTTATTCCTAATAGACAGGGAACACAGACATTATTTTCAGAAGCATAATTAAAGGATATGTTTATATTGTACTTTTTATATTCAAAGTATTGGTTAATCCATATGTTATTCCTGCAAGATAAAAGCATACTGCACTTTGCCCCAGAGAGGTGTGTTCTTGAAAACTCTCTTAATCAAGATATGGAGATTTGCATCCACTTGATTTTCTACAGCATTGCAGAAATTATGAAACTCAGATACATTTGTGTAAATGCATACATATTCATTTATTAAAAGTGCCAATCAAAATATGAGAAGCAAAAACATAAGCTATAGTGAACATATGGTGAGTTATTTGGTTTTTGTTTGTTTGTTTTGTATCATCAGCATTCATTAATTTCTTGTGAAGAAAAAAAAAAAAATCCTGGATTTCCTTTGAATAAGATGGGCTTCCCTTGTGACTGAGCTAGTAAAGAATCCTCCTGCAATGCAGGAGAAATGGGTTTGATTCCTGGGTTGGGAAGATCCCCTGGAGGAGAAAAATGTTACCCACTCCAGTAATCTGGCAAGGAGAATTCCATGAACTGTATTGTCCATGGAATCGTAGAGTCAGACACCACTGAGCAACTTTCACTTCACTTCACTCCTCACTCCAAGCTTTGCCTGAAGCTCCAGAGCATTACCAACTACACTGCTGCAGTTATCAATTCCAAAGATTAAATTGCCAACATCTGTGCGATCATCGAGAAAGCAAGAGAGTTCCAGAAAAACATCTCCTTCTGCTTTATTGACTATGCCAAAGCATTTGAATGTGGGATCACAATAAACTGTGGAAAATTCTGAAAGAGATGGGAATACCAGATCCCCTAACCTGGCTCCTGAGAAATCTACATGCAGGTCAAGAAGCAACAGTTAGAACTGGACATGGAACAACAGACTGGTTCCAAATAGGAAAAGGAGTGCGTCAAGGCTGTATATTGTCACTCTGCTTATTTAACTTATATGCAGAGTACATCATGAGAAACACTGGGCTGGAAGAAGCACAAACTGGAATCAAAATTGCTGGGAGAAATATCAACAACCTCAGATATGCAGATGACCCTACCCTTATGGCAGAAAGTGAAGAGGAACTAAAGAGCCTCTTGATGAAAGTGAAAGAGTAGGGTGAAAAAGCTGGCTTAAAACTCAACATTCAGAAAACTAAGATCATGGCATCTGGTCCCATCATTTCATGGCAAATAGATGGGGAAAAAATGGAAATAGCGACAGACTTTATTTTTTTGGACTCCAAAATCCCTGAAGATGGTGACTGGAACCATGAGATTAAGAGACACTTGCTCCTTGGAAGAAAAGTTATGACTAACCTAGACAGCATATTAAAAAGCAGAGATATTACTTTGCCAGCAAAGGTCTGTTTAGTCAAAGTTTTGGTTTCACCAGTAGTCATGTATGGATGTGGGAGTTGGACTATAAAGAAAGCTGAGTGCTGAAGAATTGATGCTTTTGATCTGTGGTGCTAGAGAAGACTCTTGAGAGTCCTTTGGACTGCAAGGAGGTCCAACCATTCCATCCTAAAGGAAATCAGTCCTGAATATTCATTGGAGGAACTGATGTTGAAGCTGAAACTCTAATACTTTGGCCACCTGATGCAAAGAACTGACTCATTGGAAAAGACCCTGATGTTGGGAAAGATTGAAGGCAGGAGCAAAAGGGGACTCAGTGGATGAAATGATTGGATGGCATCACCAACTCAGCTGGCATGTGTTGGAGTATGCTCCAGGAGTTGGTAATGGACAGGGAAGCCTGGCATGCTGCTGTTCATGGGGTCACAAAGAGTCAGACACAACTGAGCGATTGAACTGAACTGAACTGAGTTATCAGCTCAGGGACAAATATATGACCCAGCTTTGGTCAATGAGATGCATAATCAGTAGTCTGCAAGAGATCTTTTGGAAAAGAATATGCATTTTATTTCCAGTTGGTTTGCTCAGTTGATAGGCTATCAGTGTGGACCTGGCAATGTCAAAATGGTTACCAAGGGGAAAGATTTAGTCTGAAAATGTAGTCAAAGCAGGAGGAAGTTAAATGCAAGAAACCCAGACAATATCCTCATGCTCTATTTTGTGGCCCTAGATTCAGCCCCAACACTGATTATATGAAATGGGTTCCTTTCACTTGATGACAAATGGTACCCAATTAGTACATAAACACAATCAGTGTTTATAGACATTAGTAAAGATCTGATTTTACCATAGCAGATGGTAAGTGTAAAGGAAATTTTAATGGAATATTCTACAAGAAAATAACTGGATTAGAATTAAGTAAGAAAGGCTTCAGGCAAGACATTATAAATGATGCTTTCACTAGATCAAATATTTATAAAGCAATAGTTCATGTCCTGGCATATAGGAGTGTATATAAAGATTTGTTTTGAACTAACTTGTGTCCCAACAGAGTTCATATGTTGACATCTTAACCCTCAATACCTCAGAATGTGACCTTGTATGGAAGTAGGGCTTTTGCAGATTTAATCACTTTTAAGATGTGGTCATAGTGGAATATGATGGGATCCTAATCCAATATGACTAGTGTCCTTATAAAAAGCAGGAAAATTTGGAGGCAGACACGTGCAGGAAGAATGCCATGTGAAGATGAAGGCAGAGATGGGGCAATGCTTCTACAAACCAAGGATACAAGGATTCCAGCAAAGCATCAAAGCTAGGGGAGAGACACAAAACAGGTTCAATCATACTGACACTTTGATGTCAGACTTCTAGCCTCCAAGCTCTGAGACAATAAATTTCTGTTATTTAAGTCCCCAGTGCGTAGTTACAGAGGCCCCAATAAACGAATACAGGATCCAAAGATAATTAACAAATAAATATCAAAAAACCCTATGAATATTTAAAAAACAGTGAAATATTAATAGGAAAACATTGCTCAAAATCTAAATAACACAGAATAGATTTGTCTTTTGGATCAACAGTTAAAATTTTAGTTGGAGGTAGTCAGTGAAATTGATGACTACCATTAAATCTCATAATTAAAATTTTAGTCTTATTTGAAAACTAACTTTCATATCAACTAAAGAGAAAAAAATGACAAATCAATTTCTTATAACTACTATATTAACAGCTAAAATACTTTTTGAAAAGTCAATTTTATTATCGAATAGGTCCAGAATGGAAATAGAAAAATCTGACTATAATACAAAAGAGCTGACTATAACATCTGTTCCAAGAGTTCATGAACAAAATTTTAAGGACTAAATTAGGTTGCATATTGGAGATAAGGGAATATATCTGAGAAACAGCATAAAGGAAGAAACTTGAAAATTGGCAAGAGAACGGATCGTCAATATGTAGACTTGTATGAACAGTTTTGTTTGTTTGCTGATTTCAAAACTATATGACTAGAGAATTAGAAATTGATAAAGACATTGTCAGTGAGAGCTTGGCAAGAACTGTGGTGTAGAACAAGACAGTTGTAAGACAGCTTAAGCCATATGATACTTTCAGGGTATCATAATCTGGTGAACATCTCAACCAAGTGAGGAAACAATACCACCAATAGTGGGGTGGCTGACCTTGTATGTCTCCTGATAAGATACTCCGACAAAACAAAATATCACCTATTTGTATTTTCCATAGTTATTCAACCTGCATCAGATTGTAAGGAAACAGTCAGACAAATAGAAACAGTGGGATCTTTTATAAAATTTAGACTCTAAAAGTATTAATTTCATAAAAGTCAAAAAAGTTGGTGGAGCCTAATTGTCAAGAGGTGACAATTATAGGAATGTGTGATCCTTCCGTAGACCCTGAATCAGAAAAAAAAAAAAATCAAATAATTGGGCTTCCCAGGTGGCTCAGATAGTAAAGAATCCACCTGCAATGCAGGAGACCTGGGTTTGATCCTTGGGTTAGGAAGATCCCCTAGAGAAGGGAATGGCTACCCACTCCAGTGTTAGATTAGAGGGGTCTAAAGAGATGACAATTATAGGAATGTGTGATCCTTTGATAAGATTCTGAATCAGAGAAAAAATCAAACAATTTAAAAACCATTATTAGGGCAATTTGAGTGAGGAATCTATATTAGATTAACATTAGATTAGTGCTAACATTTTTGAATGTATTAATGGTATTATGGTTATGTTATTTAGGAGATAAGAGCTGAAGTGTTTGCAAGTGAAGTGTCAAAGATGCTTACAACTTTCTTTCAAGTGATTCACCAAAAGATATATGTATGAAGGGCTATGTGTACACACACACACAAACACACACACTGTTTGTGAGATTGGTTATTCTTCCAGATCCCTTTTTTTTTTTTAAATTTCTGTGTGTCCATGTACCAATTTTTCTTTTTCCATCTAACATCCCACACTTAAGTCTTTGTGGTTTCAAGAAATCTACATAGGATTAGAGTGAAACTTGACTTTAGCCTGAAATCACACCCTTTTCTTAATGTCTTCCTGCTCTCCCCAACTTTTTTCCTTTTTCCCAGATGAGCACATTTTTAATAAATCACTTTCACAGAAATCCTCATCTTAGGATCCATTTTAGGGACATCCAATCTAAGATACACGGACACAAGAGAGAGCGAAAGGAAGGAATATATAACATAAAATGTTATCTGTAGTGAATCTAGATGAGTTTATTTTACTATTCTTTCAACTTTTCTGTAGGTCTGATACTAGGGAAGAAGGACGTAGAGCAGCTGGCCCGCAGTCAGTTTCTCTTTTCATTACTAAGGAAAGAGAAAAAGTGGGAGGGCTGATAACTGTCATATTTTCATGGTGATAGCTGTAGCTCTTCGTAAATATGTTACCAGTATCTCCTAGGAAGAGCATCCATAACTATGGAATGTTCTTAGCAGAATGTGACTGTTTTAGGGCTATTTAAGGTAGACCTACCTGGGATCTGTGGATTTATGAGACCTGGATGCCTAGGAAAAGTCATATAAGTTAGGTGACCATCTGGGGTACAAAACTGAGATATTTCACAACCCAGATGTTCTCTGCTGTGTGAGGTGACCTGTGTCCTTTGGCTAGACTTCATCTAATGGGGACCAGATTATGTGGATGCAGGGGGAAGGAAGGAACCAAGGGGGCTGCACTCTTCTGTTCTTGACCTGTGCCCTCAGTGGCTTGTCTCAAAAATTATTTAGTAAAGATATGTTCTGGGAAAGTCTAACTTGTGAAAATCTAATTTGACAATTTGATCTTATGTATCAGCTCAGCTATTTTTCCAGCTAAAATGTTCTCAGATAGCACAAAGTGTCAGTTTCTTTATTTTTCATATATAGGATTTGGACTAGATCTGTAAGTTCCTCTTCAAAGTTTGTACAACAAATTACACATATGCCAGAAGGTGGCCTTAAAAAAAAAAGAAGAAGAAGACCAGTTTTAGAGCAGTTTTAGTTTCATAGAAAAATTAAGCAGAAAATGCAAAGATTTGCAAAGATTTCCTGTATCTGCCATGCCTCCACTGGGCATAACCTCCCCTTGTTTTCAGTATCATTCATCAGAGTGGTATATTTGCTGCAGTTGATGGCTATATTTGGTATAGTGGTATATTTGATATAGTGGTATATTTGCTACACTGATGCATGTATCATTATCACCCAGTCTATAGTTTATGGTAGGATTTACTCTTGGTTGCACGTTCTCTGTGGACAAATATATAACAACATGTATTCAGCTTTTAGAGCATCACACAGCATACTTTCAATGCCCTCCCCAAAACCTCTATGATCCTACTATTCATCCTACCCTTTCCTCCCTAGTCTTGGAAACCACCATTTTTTCACTCCATAATGTTGCTTTACCCACAGTGTAGCCTAGTTGGAATCATACAGTATGTGGTCTGCAGATTGGCTCTTTTCTCTTAGTAGTATGCATTCAAGGTTCCTCCATGTCTTTTCATGGCCCAATAGCTCATTTCTTTTAAGCTCTGGTAACTATTCCACCGTCTGAATTACTACTGTTTACTTGTCCATCACCTACTGAAGGACACCTTGGTTAGTTTGGACTGTTGATGGGTATATTGTGTTGACTCTATAGTTAAGGCTGTATTATTATTGCTGTCTGGCCCATCAAATGACAGGACAAGGGAAATGTCAGTGATAAGGGACGCATTCCACTGTTGGATCACCAGCATCTGGGTGTCCGGAGTCAATGGTTTCAGCCGGGCTTCCCAGCTGGCTCAGTGGTACAGAATCTGCCTGCCATTGCAGGAGATGCTGGTTCCATCCCTGGGTCTGGAAGATCCCCTGAAATAGGAAATGGGAACCCACTCTAATATTCTTACCTGGAGAGTCCTATGGACAGGAGAGCCTGAAGAGCTACAGTCCATGGGTCTCAAAGTGTCAGACACAACTGAGTGACTGAGCATGCACGCACGCAGCAGCCACAGCAGCATCTTGGTCAATGAGCTGCCTGTTCTGTAGCCACAGAGGTGGCCCTTCACATCCACAGTGCCAGCCTTCACAACAATCTTCTAAGCCCTTAATGTCCTGTATTAGATCCCTTTCTGCTTATATGTCTAAAGTAGTTTCTGTCTCACATACTGAACTCTGAGTGATACAGAGTGTTACTAACACATAGTCTTTATTTTGGTTCAGAGAGATTTTTTTCTCAGCTTCTTGATTTGTACACACCAATATTTTGCATATCTTTAAGATGCTTAAAGTTCAGAATAAAGCAATAGATAATAATAGACATATCTCTCATCCAGGCAAGAAATAGAGGGGACAATCTGCCATATTTCACAGTCTGTGATCTTTATTTAGTGTATGCATCTTTTTTAGATAACTGTTTACACAATTGCTTTTTTTCCCTTCTGCGTGCAAATTTAAATAACTGAATTTTTATTAAGAAATACAACAAATGCCCTGGGAATTTTACTGGAAAAAAAATGGTTTGAAGATTATTTAAATCTATTTTTCTTTTGATCAAGAGCTATCACTGCAAACTAATCCAGAATCTAAAATTGCTTAATGCCATATGTGTCATTGATTTCCATCTTGCCCATTAAATAAAGGTTACTGCCTGGGTGCTTCAAAGATGGCTTCTCTCCCTAGGCACCATCACAGTGATTCACTCAGCCAGGGCAGTTTGGCTGGTAGTCCTCAGATTCCCTCTGCAGGGGATAAACGGCAGAATGCCTTTTGAGAAAAACTTCAGTTAGGGAGTGGTAAAGCTGGCACTAACTAGAATTCCTCTTAATGACCCCTCATTGCTTATCGTCAAGGTTCATGTTTTCTGTTTCCCCAAAGAAACCAAGAATTAATTCAACAAGCATTTATTGAACAACTATCCCCTTTCCAGTAGTCATGTATGAAGTGACACTTGGACTATGAAGAAAGCTGAACACCAAAGAATTGATGCTTTTGAACTGTGGTGTTGGAAAAGGCTCTTGAGAGTCCCTTGGACTGCAAGGAGATCCAACCAGTCCATCCTAAAGGAGATCAGTCCTGGGTGTTCATTGGAAGGACTGATATTGAAGCTGAAACTCCAATACTTTGGTCACCTGATGTGAAGAGCTGACTCATTTGAAAAGACCCTGATGCTGAAAAAGATTGGGGGCAGGAGAAGAAGGGGACAACAGAGGATGAGATGGTTGGATGGCATCACTGACTCAATGGACATGAGTTTGGTTAAACTCTGGGAGTTGGTGATGGACAGGGAGGCCTGGCATGCTGCAGTTCATGGGGTCGCAAAGAGTTGGACATGACTGAGCAACTGAACTGAACTGAACTGAATGTTCAGGCACCAGGTCAGTCACTCAAACTCCTAGAAAAATAAGATGGGAAGCTTTGTTCCTGTCCTCCATAAGGTCTGACTTTACCTGGATGCTGCCCATCCAGTTGTAACACTAGGTGATCATTTCTGTGAATTGAGTGCTGTCTGGTGGTACAGGGCATGACAAGTCCAATCTCACTCTGAAAAAAGAAGGAATTGAATTGCCAAGTAGAAAAGGAGGTGACATTTGAACACATTTGTGAAAAATACAAAGGACTTTTACAGGCCAGAGAGAAGGAGGGACATAGAAGAAGCATAAAGGACCATCTAAGAAAACAAACAGAAAGTATGAGGTGATTTCTCAGGAAATCACCAAATATTTGCTGAGCTGGCACAGACGGTACTTAGGAAAGTGTGATGGTTAATGTTGTGTCAATTTCCCTGGGCCATGAGGAACCCAGATATTTGCTGTTCAATCACTCAGTCATGTCTGGCTCTTTGTGAGCACATGGACTGAAGCACCCCAGGCCTCCCTGTCCATCACCAACTCCCAGAGCTTGCTCAAACTCATGTCCATTGAGTCAGTGATGCCATCCAAAGATCTCATCCTCTGTCTTCTCCTTCTCCTCCTGCCTTCAATCTTTCCCTGCATCAGGATCTTTTCTAGTTGGGTAAAATATTATTCGGAGTGTTTCTGTGAGATTGGAAGAGCTAGACATTTCAGTTGGTAGACTGAGTAAAGCAGATTGCCCTCTCTAACCTGGTGAGGGGCTCATCTAATTGGCTGTAGGCCTGAGTAAACAATAGGGCTGACCTGCTTTTGAGTGAGAGAGAACTTCTCCTGCCTCATTGCCTTTGAGCTGGGACGTTGGTCTTTTCTTGCCTCTGGCTTTGAGCTGAAACACTGGTTCTTACTGAACCTCAAGCCTGCCAGCATTCAGACTAGAGTTATATCATCAGCTCTCTTGAGTCTCCAGGGCTTACCAATTGCAGATCTGCAGACTTGTCAACCTCCACAATCACATGAGCTAAGTTCTTATAATAAATCTCTTTCTATATCTGTATCTTTATCTATCTATAGCTGAAGCTCCAGTTCTTCGGCCACCTGAAGTGATGAGCCAGCTCATTGGAAAACACCCTGATGCTGGGAAAAATTGAAGGAAGGAGGAGAAGGGGGTGACAGAAGATGAAATGATTGGATGGCATCATCGACTCAATGGATATGAGTTTAAGAAATCTCCAAGACATAGTGAAGGACAGAGAAGCCTGGTATGATACAGTCCATGGGATCACAAAGAGTTGGACATGACTTAGGGACTGAACAACAACCTCAACAACAAATTTATAGATAGCTGTACTATAGCTATATCTATCAATATCTATATTTATGTCTATCTGTAACTATACAGGTGTACTATAGCTATGCCTTTCTATACCTATCTATATCTATGTATATGTCTGTATCTATTCATAACACACACACACAGACATATTCTGTTGCTTCTGTTCTCTGCTGCTGCTGCTGCTAAGTCGCTTCAGTCGTGTCCAACTCTGTGCGACCCCATAGATGACAGCCCACCAGGCTCTGCCGTCCCTGGGATTCTCCAGGCAAGAACACTGGAGTGGGTTGCCATTTCCTTCTCCAATGCATGAAAGTGAAAAGTGAAAGTGAGGTCGCTCAGGCGTGTCTGACTCTTCGCAACCCCATGGACTGTAGCCTACCAGGCTTTTCAGTCCATGGGATTTTCCAGGTAAGAGTACTGGAGTGGGATGCCATCGCCTTCTCCATCTGTTCTCTAGAGAACCCTAACTAATAAAAAGGGTGGCAGAAGATGAGATTGTAGCGGCAGACATGATAAGGATGTAAAGAATTTGATGGTTGTTCTGTACATATTAAAAACAGCTAATACTTCTTTTAAATATTATAGCTGTTATTACTGACAAGCCATAGTTTTTCTGCTTACTTCTTGGGTGGCCAAAATATTCTTCTGTATGCTTTACAGGTCTTAACTCATTTATTTCTGATGACCCCTTTTTGAGGGAGGCATTATTACTATCCTCAATATCGAGAAGCTGAAATGAGGCCCTGAGAAGTAACCGGCCTACATTCACATAGTAAGTGGCACAGCCCTGAGTGAAACCCCACATTCTGTCACTGCTTTAGTGAACTTAAATTTATAGATAGTCTTAAGCACATGAATATGTGTCAAATTTGCATTTTTGAAAGGCAGTTCTGTTGGTGGAATAGGGAGTGAATAAGGGAGTATAGAGAACATGGCAGAAATCTTAAGGTGATAAAATTCTGGGAATGGAGAGTGAGTGAAGATCCAAGAAGCCTGTTTTCAAGATAACATCACGAGGATCTGGTAATTAATTAGATGTTGGGAATGAGAACAAAGAAGGTAAAATCTAGCACGATTAGGAACGGGCGACAGATTGCCTGAGCTCAGAAGCATGTTGAGGGGAGAGGAGAAGACAGCAAGTGAGAGCACGGAAATTGAAATAAAATATATTTTGAAGTTGTTTTAGTTTGCTGTGGCTGCCCTAACAAAGTACCACAAGTGTGGTGGCTTAAAACAACAGCAGTTTATTCTCTGACAGATCTTACTGCCAAAATGTGGGACTTCTCTGGCAGCCCAGTGGTTAAGACCTGGAACTTCCATTGCAGGAGGCATGGATTTGATCTCTGGTCAGAGAACTAAGGAATAAAGATTCCCACAGATCACATGGTGAAGCAAAAAATAAAAAAAGTGCAGCCATAAATGCCAAAATCAAGCACAGAATAGCCTCCCTCTGGAGGCACTAAGGAAGAGTTATGTGTTCAGCTTCTGGGGACTTCTGCCTTTCCTTGGCTTGTGGCTGCATCTCTGCAACCTCCGTCTTTTCATCTCCTCCTCTATGCGTATGTTGAGTCTCCCTGTATCTCTTCTTATAAGGATACCTGTGATGACATCTATGGCTCATTCACATAATCAGTATTACCTTCTCATCATAATATTTTTAACTTAATCACATCTACAGAGACTTTTTTTTCCCACATAAACTAGGCTTTTGTAGTTTCCAGGAATTAGAACCTAATACATTCATATGGCCATTAGTCAGATTCAGCCTGCCATAGGAGTCATGAGGCTATGAAAGATTAGGAAGGAAGGAGATGCATTGCCCATGGTGAGTGATGGCAGGAGGGCACCTTGGTGTAGAGGAAAGAGTCCCATGCATTCAAAATCCATGCTATCACTGCTTATATGAACCTAACCAAGTATATTCAGCACACTGAACCTCATTTCCTTCTCTGTCAAATGATAGAGCCTGACCACATGCTTCTTTTCTTGAGTCAAAAAAGTTAAGCATAAGTTTCATCTAAATAACTGTGCAGAGTCATGTGGAAGATGTAATTGCTTCAAACTTATATTATTTTACGTAAAGAACAATATTAAACTGAAAAGGTAAATCTGAATCAGAATTGTCCGCAATCCTATTTAGCCAAATCAATGTTTTCATTCATATGGCATTTCTAGTCCTTGAACAAGTGTGCATTCAATTTTTATATACTGGCCACAGTGTCATAGGTAGGATATTATAATCTCTATTGTCATTTAAAATATCGCTCTGATTATTTTCCCATTCTGCTACAATCCTTTCTTTTGATCTCTCTCATTCCCCATCCTCCCAAGCTGCCATGTTGTGGAGGTAAAGGAGATGCATTCTGTGAGTGGTACCCAATGGACAGCCATCAGAAGAGCAGTGGGGATCTGCCTCCTGAAAGGATGCATGCTTGTATCTGTCAGTCTGCCTCCAAAAGCACCGATGCTGAAAGGTTTCAATTAAACTCATTTCCCATTCTAAATTTAGATTCTAATCCCCACCAAGGTGAAAATACATTTGCATGCAGACACTTAAAGTAACTTCTCATAGAGCTTTTATTTTAGAGAAAGCTTGAAATAATGCTTTAGAGAGTTAATGTGTTCTGCTGTGAACTTGTTTAGATTTTCACTTGGGTGACACCACAACTATCACTGCCCTAAGGACTAAATCTCATTTGAACACACCTCCTGGAAGCTGCACTGACATCACTTTCCATGACATAAAGTAAGTGCTATGATTAAGTCCTGATGTCAGTCGTCTCTACTCTGCATGGAAATGCTGAGCATAATACGATACTGCCCCACTTTTCTGCAATAAATAGCAATCCTAATATAACTACAAAACTTTTGAGACATTCTTGGAAATCTATTTATTCTATTTGGTCTTTGCATTTTTTTTTCAAGGGGACTTTCCCTTAAATAACCTCACAGTTACATAGGCACATGCTTATACCCATCCAATTCTCTCTCTTTCTCTCTCTCTCACACACATTCCTCTTAGGGAAAGATGGTTGAACTACCAAAGTGTGCTGTAATCAATTTCTGTTCAGGATGTATTAAATTTTGAAATGGTACCAAAGGGCATGAAACTAAAAGAATCAATCGTCTTTTATCATGTCCCTTTAGGATGAAATTAACTTGGAATGGTCATACTTGTTTCTTTCCTATGGAAGGAAAAAAAAAGAGCTCATAGGTGCTGGCTGAAATCTTGTGTGTTGAACACCTGCTATGGAGGAGTATAATGTTCTCTGTGCAGGGATGTCAGGATATTGAAAGTGTTATGATTCACACAGGTGTATAGACAGTGGAGGGAATACTGTGGGTAGCTAAGTACGCATAACACTGTAGTTTGGTTCATATCTGTAATTAGCTGCTATTCTGCCTCTTTGTTGGAAATTGCACAGATGTGTGTGGCTTTGGATAAGTTATTTAACCTCTCAACACCTTAGTCCCTTCATTTGTTTATGAGAATGGAGCTAACCATGACTTCTTTAAAGAAAAGTTGAGAGGACCAAATCAAATGATGTGTGTAATAACCAGAATAATTTCTGACACATAGTAAGTGCTTAATAAATCTTAGCTACACTATCCAGCTCTTCATTTTATAGAATACTTTTGTTTTACATCCTAATCGTGTCATTTTACTGGGAATTCCTAGAGAACAGTTTCACAGGGAATCTTCATTGGTCTATAAAAACATTCCTATCCCCTTGATCTAATTTCCAGCTACTCTGCTTCACGATATAGCAGCAGTGTGAAAATTCTGTAGTCACCCAGTGCAGCGATGTTATGATACACAAGCCTCTGGGGCTGGATGACCAGTTACAACCCAGAGTCAGTTGGTGAAGCTGGCTTTGATCACTTCAGTATTAAGCATGAAATCCTGGATGACACAGAAGAACCAGTTTAGGAAACAGTGGTAGGTACCAGCCTCCCACTGAGTTAAATGAAACCAATGCATTTGAACCCCCAGATCGCCTGTGATTGAGAGCTGGTTGGCACCATGCTGTCTGCCAGCTTCCCAAATGACACTCTGACCTTTATGTTTTCACTTTCTATTTATCTGTTTGTTATTGAGTATCTTTGACACTGTGATGCCAACACAACAGATCTCAGCGGCAGATTTTTATTCTATTGCAAAAAGGATCAAATGACAGGAATTAAAACTGTGAAAAATGTCTTACTTTAAAATGACTTAATAACTTTTGAAAAAATGGTTTCTATCATCATAGAAGTCAGTGTTGGGAAAGACCTTAAATCTTCAAATGCAGTGATTTCTTTTCTCAAATGAGGAAACAGTCTAGAAAGGTAAAATATATTTTATCCAGGGGGACCCTTAATTATCCAACTCTGGGTAATTCTTTGAGGATTTGATTATATGGCTTGCTATCTACATTGATTCAATTAGCTGCAGAATTGATCAAGTTAACTATGTAATCTATGCAATTGTCCAATCTTTACTAAATTATAATCAGCCCTTACATTACATAATGCTCCACAATTTTGATATGCTATCTAAATTATTCTTCACAGCAGTCCTTTGATACAGGTATTATAGTAGAGCTCTATTGAGATGAGAAATTCAGCCTCAGAAAGTGTGGTTTATTTACCAGCGGTTTTATGGCTGGCAAGTGGCAAGGTTGAATCTTGAAACCAAGCCTTCTAATTCCCTATTCCCCTCTCCTCCTAAAGAAATTTCTCTGGGAGTAAAGCATATCTTGCCAATGGGAATCATTCTAATTACCTAAGAACTAGACTAACTGGGAATGGAACATATGTTGGGAACACTAGGGATAAAGAACAGATTCAGATTGATTTAGTCATAAAATATAAGCTTTAACTACTTATCAACATTTTCATGAGCCAGGCCTACTTATATACACAAATGTATAAGAAAAAGACATTAATTTTGTTTTCTGGGATTCAATCATATTATCCCAAACTAATTTATGTAGACTGAAACAGCTGAAGATCAAATTAATCATAAAATACCCCCCCACCCTGACAAAATACATTTTGAGTGGTTCCAGGAAGTTTTTTCTTTACTTTTCCTGAAGTATTACTCTTTTTTGCAAAAGCCAAAAATACATGCCTTAAAGAAAGAAGACCTTTTTAAGAGAAGAGCTAAACACTGATGGTCATTTCCTCAAATGATATGTGTATTAATCACTCATTTGTGTCCAACTGTTTGTGACCTCATGGATTATAGCCCACCAGGCTTCTCTGTCCGTGAAATTCTCCAGAAAAGAACACTGGAGTAGGTTGCCATTTCCTCTTGCAGGGGATCTTTCCCGACCCAGGGATTCAACCTTTGTTTTCTGCATTGTGGGCACATTCTTTACCATCTGAGCCACCAGGGAAGACTTTCTGAAATGATACTTACCTCCTCAAATGATACTTACCTTTTAATAAGAGCACCATAAAAAGATTTCAAGCAGGTTGTTTGTTAGAGGTATTAAGTTCCAGTTCAGAATTAATTTACTGTGCCTAGAAAATTGGCATGACACTTTCCCTCTTTGGTATTAACATATCTTTTTAGACATTGTTTTTAAAAGATATCTAATCATAAACAGTTGTAAATCTGCAATCGACATAATGAAAGTGAAAGTGAAATTTGCTCAGTTGTGTCCGACTCTTTGTGACCCCATGGACTATACGTACAGTCCTTGGAATTCTCCAGGCCAGAATACTGGCATGAGTAGCCTTTCCCTTCTCCAGGGGATCTTTCCAATCCAAGGATTGAACCCAGGTCTCCCGCATTGCGAGCAGATTCTTTACCAGCTGAGCTATTAGGGAAGCCCATCTACCTGATAATCTTGCCTATATCCCAGCACTTTGTTTTTAAATCTGGAAACATGTTTACTCTTTTATGTTTTAATTAAGTTCGTTAGTTTAGTTGTAAATTAAAAAGGTAAGAGACAAGGACTTTTCAGCAAAGCCAACTCTGTTCTACAGTAGCAGACTCTAAACACCCTGCTCTGTAGAGCTGTAATTTGCCACAGGGGAACAGATGAGAAAGCCGAGAGGACCCTCAGCCCCCCACTATTGTAAACCTTTGTAGAATAATTTCCAGTTCATATCCACAAGGCCTGTTCTTCTTTCTGGATTATGTATTTAGTCCCTAGAAAGTATTCTTGTAATATCATCTTGATTCTTAGGAGGCACAGAAACATGGCCAAGAATGCAAAAAGGATGAGGACACAGCCACCTTTTATTATCAACTGTGATACGTGAAAGTAGAAAACTGAGCTTGGTGGAAGCAGCTAGGCTCATGTGTCTATGTGTATAGCCTTCTGTGTCTGTGCATTTTCTAATTATTTTAGCTTTAAGGGAAAATCCAACACACAGATTGCCTCTTGGTTCTATGTGTTTGTCAAACAGGGGTTGTGTGCATGTGTGCTGAGTCACTTCAGTCGTATCTAACTCTGTGACCCCATGTACTGTAGCCCGCCAAGCTCCTCTGTCCCCGGGATTCTCCAGGCAAGAATACTAGGGTGGGCTACCATGCCCTCCCCCCGGGGATCTGCCCAACCCAGGGACTGAATCTGCATCTCCCTCGTCTTCTCTTTCACAGGCAGACTCTTTACCTCTGGGCCGCAGGGGAAACCCCAAAGAGGGGTCCTCACTCTCAAAAGATGACGAAGACTCCTTGAGCAGATATGAACTAAAACCCAGACCTATGGATGGAAGCTCAAAATCCTAAACTCCCTCCTTAACTATTTCAGGACTTGGTTCCTTTTCCTTACACAGGGCTCCTGTCTCAAGGTGTCACTGTGTGACTAGTAGCCATGACAACAGCAGGTTTCCTAATGGATAGGTTTTCAATCAGGGCACATGGAGATGAGTCTGTGAAGTGAAAATATCTCTTGCCATATCAATAAACAAAAAATGTCACAGCCATCAGCAATTTCTGGCCACCAAATGTGAATGAGGGCTCCCAAAGCTGTGATCAGTGGATGCTGCCACCCATCAGAATGAGCTGGGGGAATGCATGAGGCAAGGTGAGCAAGGAGACAGGATTAGCCCCAGAGAGCTGGGTTGCATATGAAAGGAATGAATTCAGAGAGTTCACAGGCTTGCATCTGCCCATACATAGAAAGCTAAATTCCTTAACTTGATACCTGATCTTCCAGGTACAGACTGCCTGCTTCTTTTGTTGCAAACTTGTATATAGCCTAACTTCCCCTCCTGCCTCCTTGGAGCAGTTTTCTCGGAGTTGCTGATATGCTGTCTCCTGGAATTAGAGTCCTAAACATTCCCACCAAATAAAATCACTACTTTCAGGATGTGACTATATTTTTTTAGTCGACAGAGCTTAGAAAGACCGAAAGTCCACACCTGCTCTCAAACTTCAAGGAATTGTCTCCTCATAACAGTAACAATAAATAACAACTGACAGAGGGTCTACTCTGTGCCGGAAGTATGTCAAAATCTTAACATAGTCTCTCTTCCTCAAACTAGTCCTACAATTCAGGTTTTACCCCAGTGGTTAGGTGATTTAGTTGGGGTTACACAGAACTGACTGAGGAATGGAGCAGGGGTCTCTCCAGGTACAAAGCCTGTGCCATATTCCTTAAGCAGGATTGCCAGTTTGTACCATCATCTCTGGACTTCCCTGGTGGCTCAGACGGTAAAGCATCCACCTACAATGCAAGAGACCCAGGTTCAATCCCTGGGTCAGGAAGATCTCCTGGAGAAGGAAATGGCAACCCATTCCAGTATTCTTGCCTGGTAAATCCCATGGATGGAGGAACCTGGTAGGCTAAAGTCCATGGGGTCACAAAGAATCAGACAAGACTGAACAACTTCACTTCACTTCATTTTATTTCACTTTACCAAAATCCCAAAGGGATACTCTCTATCCATTTATTATTATTCACTTTCAATTTCACAAGAAATGCATGGTAATGGTAGAAAAATTAGAAAATGCAGATTAACAAAGACAACAAGAGAGAAAGCAAAATAATTATCCAATTCCCAGTAAATTACTACCATGAACATACTGGGATAGACTACTTCAGATTTTCCTTATCTCTTTATCTATGCAGTGATATATAGATAAAGCTGTAATATCTACACTATACTACAGATACTATCACCTGCTTATTTAACTTCTATGCAGAGTACATCATGAGAAACACTGGGATGGAAGAAGCACAAGCTGGAATCAAGATTGCCGGGACAAATATCAATAACCTCAGATATACAGATGACACCACCCTTATGACAGAAAGTGAAGAGGAACTAAAAAGCCTCTTGATGAAAGTGAAAGAGGAGAGTGAAAGAGTTGGCTTAAAGCTCAACATTCAGAAAACTAAGATCATGGCATCTGATCCCATCACTTCATGGGAAATAAATGGGGAAACAGTAGAAACAGTGTCAGACTTTGTTTTTCTGGGCTCCAAAATCACTGCAGATGATGATTGCAGCCATGAAATTAAAAGACTCTTACTCCTTGGAAGGAAAGTTATGACCAACCTAGATAGCATATTCAAAAGCAGAGATGTTTCTTTGCCAACAAAGGTCTGTCTAGTCAAGGCTATGGTTTTTCCTGTGCTCATGTATGGATGTGAGAGTTGGACTGTGAAGAAAGCTGAGTGCTGAAGAATTGATGCTTTTGAACTGTGGTGTTGGAGAAGACTCTTGAGAGTCCCTTGGACTGCAAGGAGAGCCAACCAGTCCATTCTAAAGGAGATTGGTCCCGGGGGTGGGTGGGGTGTTCTTTGGAAGGACTGATGCTAAAGCTGAAACTCCAGTACTTTGGCCACCTCATGCGAAGAGTTGACTCATTGGAAAAGACTCTGAAGCTGGGAGGGATTGGGGGCAGGAGGAGAAGGGAACGACCGAGGATGAGATGGCTGGATGGCATCACCGACATGATGGACGTGAGTCTGAGTGAACTCCGGGAGTTGGTGATGGACAGGGAGGCCTGGCGTGCTGCGATTCATGGGGTCGCAGAGTCAGACACGACTGAGCGACTGAACAGACTGACTGACTGACAGATACTATAGAGCACAGATGCTCTGTACTTAGTGCCATCTGATCTCATGTATTCCATACAGGTATGTGTTTTTCAAACAAAAATATAAAAGTATAAATACTGTTTTGTTGAGGGGGTCATTCTTTTTTATGCTCAATAATTTCTGAATGGAATGTGGTCTTTTGGTAGCTAGACCACCTTTGCTATAACAATTTGGTGAATAAATATCAATCTTTATCACTCCTTGTGTTATTATAATGTGCAAAGTCCCTTTTATCAGGTGCTGCATAGACAGGATAACCTAGCGTGGATGCAACATAATGTCTTTAGTGATTCTCTGTTTCTGAACATTTTGAGCAACTCTCATTTTTTAATTATTATTAAAAATGGTATGATGAACATAAGTATAACTTTGTGCATTCACAAAGTAATTTTTTTCGATAAAATTTGCAGGAGGAATTACTCAGCAAAACGCTCTTAAATATATTTTAAAAGGTTGTGTAATATATGTAATATTTTATCCATTTATCCTGTTACAGGTCAGTGTGAATGAAACCATTTTCCAGGCTAGAGGAGTGACCTGTAGAATAATTGGACTCCAGAGCTGTTCACTCACAACGTTCATATCTGTTAAGGAAACATTATTTGTCTTCATTTTGGAAGTTCAGAGAAACAACAATACAATATGTTAAATTTGTATGTCTTTGATTATTAGACAAGCTGAAGATTTTTTATATTCATATACACGTTTTAGTAAGTGTGTGTGAAATGACTCAGTTCAGTTCAGTCGCTCAGTCGTATCTGACTCTGTGACCCCATGAACCACAGCACACCAGGCCTCCCTGTCCATACCAACTCCTGGAGTCCACCCAAACCCATGTCCATTGTGTCGATGATGCCATCCAACCATCTCATCCTCTGTCATCCCCTTCTCCTCCTGCCCTCAATCTTTCCCAGCATCAGGGTCTTTTCAAATGAGTCAGTTCTTCTCATCAAGTGGCCAAAGTATTGGAGTTTCAGCTTCAACATCAATCCTTCCAATGAACACCCAGGACTGATCTCCTTTAGGATGGACTGGTTAGATCTCCTTGCAGTTCAAGACTCTCAAGGGTCTTCTCCAACACCACAGTTCAAAAACATCAATTCTTCGGCACTCAGCTTTCTTTAAAGTCCAACTCTCACATCCATACAGACCTATTTTAAATAGGTAAGTTCTCAAAAATCAATTTTAAAGTATATATTCAACACTTATGTGGAAACAGTGCATTTCATTAAGTCATTCAGCCAACATTCATTGAGAGTTTATCAAGATTGATGGTCATCCTAGTATACTGGTTGTTTTTACATCTTTGGATTGATTGCTACCAGTACTGAATCGATAATTAAATAAATATTCTGAATATTATGCTAGTACTTACCATGTGCTTACAGGTTCCATTCTGATACTATGATATAGAAGCAAACAAAACCCCAAGTATCTGTATTTCTGGTACTTATATACTTACCTACAAGTGTTTAATGCATGTATTAATCATATAGTACCTATAGTGAGTGTAACAACAGAAAAAGAAGGCTTAAGGGAAAAGAAGGCTGAATGACCTTATAGCTCACTTAAGGACACAGCACTTCAACATATGCAACAGTTACAAGCAAAAATTATAGTCAGGTTTGGGACATATTCATCTTATTTACAAAAATATGGACTCCCTGATTTATCTACACCCTGCCCCAGATCCACCACACTTCCCATGTGTTCCTCTATCCTTTACCTGGGGGCTGAAATGCCACATTTTCCTTCCTTGGAAACAAGTCTTTCCTGATGAGTTTTGGGTGGCATATTATGCCACCCCCAGCCCTGCTGGCGGCGGAGGAGGACATGGCACCTCCAATCTGCTCGTTTCTTCCAGGCGCCCTAATTGGAAGTCCTGCCTAGAACACATGGTCAGAGCGAGGAGCCAAGACAAGAACAAAGGACAACTGCTCACACGTGTTCCTTCCCAATCTGGTCCAGGCTTCCTAGCTCGGCAAGGAGGCGACAGTGCAAAGCGCTAAATGCTGTAGGTCCACAGGCAGAGAGCGTGGTCGCATCCCCTGCAAGCCCTGGGCATGCGAGAAGAAAGGCTGGCTAGATGAAACTGTAAAAGGAGCTAAAATAGAAGCTTAGGAATAAAATAAAATGGAAGAGAGAGAATTATGGGAGAAGAAAGCCTCCATCTCTGGACAGGCTTGCTTTTTGTCTTTCTAAAATTAAAGATGCTGTGAGAAGGTAAGGCTTTTCTTCCTTTAAACATTAAAAATATATATATTTATTTATTTATTTATTTATTGAGGACACATTGCACTGACGTTATGGGAAGAACACTGAGGGAGAAATGGCTCAACTTGTGTTTTAAGTGTTAGTCACTCAGTCATGTCTGACTCTTTGCGATCCCATGGACTTTAGTCTGCCAGGCTCCTCTGACCATGGAATTCTCCAGGCAAGAATACTGGAGTGGGTAGCCATGCCCTTCTCCAGGGGATCTTCCTGACCCAGGGATCAAACCTAGTTCTCCCACACTGTAGTCAGATTCTTTACCATCTGAGCCACAAGAGAAGCCCTTTGAAGTTTAACCTAAGCTCTAATTCAAGCTCACGTCCTGAATCATAAACTCATATATGTAGTACATATCCTACCCCACATCTGATATGCCATTTCCTAACTCTTCCAAGACCAGAATAATAAGAGTTGAGACACAATGTAAGATTTGATGTGGGAGTATTGTTACCTAATGGGTTAGAAGTGATCAAACATGTCTCCTATAGATAATCCACATGAGAAAAGACTGATAGGCTGGGAGGAGAAATAGAAACCCACTTGCAAATGTTTTCTGAAAAGGCACACTTTTTCCAACATAATAGATCTTCAGGTATTTTTATTCTATATTGTTTTCTAGTTAGGACTCAAAACCCTCTGTGGTTCTCAAGGAAAACCCATCCTTCCATCACCACTATTCAAAGCACATGTGCAAGCCCTAGTCACACATAACATGAAAATAGAGTGCTGTTACTTTAATGTGGGATTTGGAGGTGGGGGAAGGGTAGTTCGTTGCCTCTCGAGTTTCCATTCTTCCACTGCTTTTTTCCCCAGTTACCCTTCTTGTCTTCCTCTTCCTCTTCTTCACCCTCTATTCTTCAGCTCTGTCATCATTTCCCTGGGGTAGTCTTCCTTGCCTGTCCTGACCGGGTACACTTGTCCTATCAAAAGTTCCCATATACATCTCCTGCAATGAAAATATATAATTATTTGTGAGATTTTTAAAAATTAGTATCTTATTCCTCACTAGACTCCAAGTTCTCTGAGGAAGAGACTGTGTCTGAGTTTTAATCCATTATTTTTCCAGTAAATAGCTAAGTATAAGGCATAGAGTGGGTACATAGTAAAATACATTAAATGGATGGACGAATGGGTGAGTGATTTAGTGTATAGCGATCACTAGGGTTAGGCTGAGGTTAAAGTGAAAATAAGGCTTAGTCTCCTCTTGCACAAAGTAGAAATAGGAGAAGAAATACATTTAGAAGGGGAGATTCCAACACATTTACAGCAAGTAGCTGTACCTAGTACCATGGATCAGGTCTCTAGATGTACATATATTAATAATTTGGAAATCTTAACCTCTAGTTTGATACAAACTAGTTCTGCTGCTACTGCTGCTAAGTCACTTCAGTCGTGTCCGACTCTGTGCGACCCCAGAGACGGCAGTCCACCAGGCTCCCCAGTCCCTGGGATTCTCCAGGCAAGAACACTGGAGAGGGTTGCCATTTCCTTCTCCAATGCATAAAAGTGAAAAGTAAGTGAAGTCGCTCAGTCATGTCCAACTCTTTGCAACCCCATAGATTGCAGCCCACCAGGCTCCTCCGTCCGTAGGATTTTCCAGGCAAGAATACTGGAGTGGGGTGCCATTGCCTGCTCTAACAAACTAGTTCAGGAACTGTTAAAAAGAAGAGGATCTAAAAATAGATCAAACTTTAAAATAAAAATAGGATTAGTACAGAAAGACCCTTTTTTTATCTTGGGCACATTCTAAACTTTATGAAAATTTTAGGAAACTAAGTTCAAGAAGAATTTATTTGCAAGTGATGATGTGTGAAGGTGTAATTCAGATGAATTCATTCAGCAGCTCTAAAAGGTGGTTATTATTTTTTTAAAAAAGAAGAAAAATAATCTTTTCAAAAAGATTTTTCTTTTCTTTCTCTCCTGGCCAATATCTCAAAAATAATTAATTGCATGCAAGGAAGAAAAAGAAGCCAATGAACTTCTAATAGGAACCATCCTGAGAGTATGGGGAAAAAAAAAAAAAAAAAAACAGGAAAGAGGAGGAGATGAAATCCATTAAACTCTCCAAGTATCTGAAACCTGCCAGCAATAGCAAAAACCAAAATGAAACCTCACCTATTTGAAGTTCCTCCATTACTAATTGAAAGGTAAGAAGGCTGGTTCTATATGCCTTAGGAAATAAAGACTTAACAGATGTCTTTATTGAAGACTCAGCTGTTCTAAAGGGAAGGAAGATGGATAGCCCTTCCTAAGCCCTTTTGTCATGTCATGTCCAAGTTCTGTCACCTAAACCTGATATGCAATTAAACAATTGGCTAGGGTGTTGTCTTGACAGATTATTTGCCATGCTGGAAATGAAGAGATATTTGCTGCACCATTCACCTCTCTTGCTGGAAATGTTCCTAATGAGCAACATTACCAGCAGGAATTAGTCTTGTGTTTGAGAACATCTCTCTAAATGGGAAAGGGAAAGTCAAGTTTAAAGCAAAGCTATACAAATTAAAGGAAGAAGAAAGGTAGGCTAAAATCAAAGAATAGCATTTTAAGGAGATTAAATGGTCTTGTCCTTCATCTGAAAATCATTTCATATTAATCAGATCACTATAAAATCCATGAGTGAGTAATATTTGTAATAATAGTTGAATGTGTGTGCTCATTTAGTAAATTTAAGAAAATTTACTTTGTATCCATGTTTAAACCTTTTATTCAAAGCAACCGTCTCTAAAAGATGCTACTTCTTTGGTGTGATGAAGGACCTCATCAACACATATTAATGAGGCTTGAAGCTTGGAGCAAATAACATTTGCTTCCCCCACCGCCAACTTCAGCAGAGGTGATAGTGTTATACGATCATTTCTACTCCGTCCTATGTCAAAGCATGTATATGGTATGGAACCAATTATTTTTCTCAAATGAACATTTGGGTTTTCATCACTGTCTTAAATAGCTGCAAAGCAAGATTTTGTACATGTTGTATTGCATGAGCATGTAGCAGTACATCCATAATCATACATATTCATAGATAGAAATTTGGGATGTCATACATATGTCATTAGTTCACACATGTGTGTACCTAGATGGATATTATCCAGACATGAATGTGTAGATGTGTCCAAATATATTTATATGTGGAGTTTTGTCTCAGCCTTTAGAATTGTCTGGTGTTCAAATTTTCTTTCCTCATAAGCAAAGAGGGGGAATCAGAGAAAAGGCTACTTAAATTCTACATATATAGTTTTAAAAAGTTATTTTACATAGGGTTGGTCTGGAGTAGTTGTTCCATATACTGACTTCTGAGGCTCAGGATTCTTCATTGTGATAGCTCTTCAGTGACCCCAGTGCCTAGTGACCCACCATAACACTCTGGTCTAGTGGCCAAGTCAAGTTTAGACAAACATAACCAGGGATGTTTGCTTCTAGAAAAGAGATTGGCAAGCTCCAGTCTGCTGCCTGTTTTTGTTCAGCCTGAAAGCTACGAATGGTTTTTACATTTTTAAGTGGCTGGAAAAAATCAATAAATATTTTGTGGCACATGAAAATGATATGAATTTCAATGTTCAGTGTCAATAAATAATGTTCTATTGGAATGGATCCACTTTCTTTCATTTGTATATTGTGGATGGCTGTTTTCATGGTACTACTACACCAGAGCTGAGTAGTTGCAATAGTGAACATATGACCCACAAGGGCTAAAATATGTGTTCTCTCACCCCTCACAGGGAAAGTGTGCTGACATCTGCCCTCGAGCCCCAACTCTATTCTTTCAGTGGCCTGTATGTCTGTCCAAAGGACATTCTCCACTTCCTCAGATCTCCCCATGTTCTTGAAGGAGGACCTGACATCTTGTCATCTTCATCAGTTTTCTCATTATTAAGTCTCGGATCTTCTCAAGATTTTCAAATATTATTCCCACTACTAAAAATAAATAAACCTCAGTGAAGGAATTAGAGAAAATAGAGAAACCCCACTGGTGTCACTGAAATAACACTGTGAAAAAATGGATGGCTTTGTGGTACAGAGACCTCATTCCTATGGTTATTCACAGAAGGTTTAATGTTCTGCTGTTGCCATCTTGAAATTCTTAATAATATTTGAGCAGAGGCTCCATATTTTCATTGTATATTCAGGCCTCAGAAATTGTGTATCCAGTTGTACCTGCTATAAAGGCGGTTGCCTCTCATCATGAACCTGGAGCTGGAGATACAAGATCCAGAAGGAGAAGTGGAGGGTCCAGCTGTTGCCCAACGCCAAGCAGGTGAGCCGTCAGGTAAATGACAACAGGTGCAGATGGCAATGATGTCTCATGATTACCACAGACCTTTCCAGTAAAAAGGAATATGATCACTCCATATGCATGGTCTACATCTCCCCAAAACTGTCTCTGATAGTCCTTGCTAAATCAAACCTGCTCAGGAAAAGAAGTTGTTGGAAATGCAACACAAGCTTAGCTAAGTTGCTACATTACAAATCCACCACATATGCCACTGTATGTATATTGTGGCTCTTTTATATCCCATTTGAAGTCACTCAGTCGTGTCCAACTCTTTGTGACCCCATAGACTGTAGCCCGCCAGGCTCCTCTGTCCACGGGATTCTCCAGGTAAGAATACTGGAGTGGGTTGCCATTTCCTTCTCCAGGGGATCTTCCCAACCCAGGGATCGAACCCGGGTCTCCTGCATTGCAGGCAGACGTTTTATCCTCTGAGCCACCAGGGAAGCCCATAACCAGTAGCAGCACCTGTCAAAATATCCCCTGGAGTAGAATACCCCAAGTGTCAGAAGAAAGTGAATAGACTCCATCAGAGGCTTTCTGCTACAAGTACAAAATTATGTTGTCTTATTTTACTTTGAGAAGTCCATATGACTTGCATTCTGTTCTGCAATAGAGCTACATTTGTTTCAAATGTACAAATGGTACTTTCAATTATTTATGAGTAAAGTCAGTTAATTCTTTTCCTTAAATTCTCAAGCACAATTGATGTTCCAAAAAGATACCCTCCAGCACTTGGCACCTTGACAAAGATGATGATGATGCTGATAAAGAATATTCAACTCAACTGAAGAATTACTATCAGTGAAAGTGTTAGTCGGTCAAACGTGTCCAACTCTTCATGACCCCATGGACTGTAGCCCTCCAGGCTCCTCTGTCCATGGAATTCTCCAGGCAAGAATACTGAAGTGGGTAGCCATTCAATTCTCCAGGGGATCTTCCCGAGCCAGGGACTGAACCCAAGTTTCCTACATTGAAGGTAGATCCCTTACCATCTGAGCCACCACAGAAGCCCCAAGAAACTACATTAAGGATTTTAAGTGGATTATCTTATTTCACCTCTGTCACATCTTCATTTTGTGAAATGGAACCAAGGCAACTAAGATTTGAAGCTGTTAGGTGCTCTGAGGTAAAAAAAAAAAAAAAACTGAGGTCATAAGTGGCACAAAGGTGATCACAAAGCTGGAGTCACAAGAGTCTAAATTTATAGTCACTATTCAATACTGTCTCCCAGAAAGGATTTCAGTGCTAAGTTTAAGAGTCCAGGAAGATCCAACTAAAATGGAATCTGTACTTTTTATGTGACAGAAAGCTGATCCACAAACAATTCCTTTTAAAAGATATATATAGCAAACACAATATTTAAACTTAGTGAATGGGTAGGTACTCTCCAAAGCATCCTGAAAATGATAGGGGGCAGGTGAGAAATGAAATAAAAGACAAGGAAGTTTAGATGAAGAAAAAGAGAGAAAAGGAGAGATGAGAGGAATTCATTATGCTTTTAGAGCAGGTGTGCTAAATTTGCCATGTCTGTGTGCCTTTCTTCAGTTGCAAAGTATAGGTCTGGCTGACAAGTACTTGCTTCAAAATCAAGATATTTTAAGTATGTATTGTTAGAATAAGCAACCACTCCAGTCTACCCAGCAAATAAAAAGTACTGAAATTCTGGAAATTTGGGGGCAAACTTTTCCTCCCAACAAAGTCAAGGCTAAGGTAAATAAACTACTTTGAACACAACATCCCAGCTTCCCTGGTGGCTCAGATGGTAAAGTGTCTGCCTATAATGCCTATCATGTGGGAGACACAGGCTCACTCCCTGGGTCGGGAAGATCTCCTGGAGAAGGAAATGGCAACCCACTCCAGTATTCCTGCCTGGAAAACTCCATGGATGGTGGAACCTCGTAGGCTAGAGTCCATGGGGTCGCAAAAAGTTGGACATGACTGAGCGACTTCACTTTCCAGAGAAGCACTTGAGCACCAAATAATTGATGCTTTTGAACTGCGGTGTTGAAGAAGACTCTTGAGAGTCCCTTGGACAACCAGGAGATCCAACCAGTCCATCCTAAAGGAAATCAGTCCTGAATATTCATTGGAAGGACTGATGTTGAAGCTGAAACTCCAATACTTTGGTCACGTGATGTGAAGAGCTGACTCATTTGAAAAGACCCTGATGCTGGGAAAGATTGAAGACGGGAGGAGAAGGGGATGATAGAGGATGAGACGGTTGGATAGCATCACTGACTCAATGGACATGGGTTTGAGTAAGGAAATTTGGAAGTTGGTGATGGACAGGGAGGATTGGCGTGCTGCAGTCCGTGGGGTCACAAAGGGTCAGACACTACTGACTGACTTAACTGAACTGAACTGAACTGAACTGAAGGAAGCACTCTTCAGATCCCTGGAGCCAAAACCAAGGAAACCTGACCTCCTGACCTCATAGCATTTGTTACATCAGCTTGCTTCAGCATAGTTTGTGCACAAACTACTCACTTTCCTAAAGCAAAGAAGATCCAGCAGCACTAGAAGGCTGGAGGAGTTATTTTCAAAGTAAAATAAATTATTGTAATGCTCTTAACACCCAAAGCAGTTATAGAAAGCATTTCTATAAACATTGCTTGTAGAAAGCATTTCAATAAATATGTGTTTATCATCAGGCTTCCCGGATGGCGCTGATAGTAAAGAACTGGACTACCAACACAGGAGACAATCCCTGAGTGGGGAAGATCCCCTGGAGAAGGGCACAGCAACCCACTCCAGTATTCTTGCCTGGAGAATCCCTTGGACAGAGGAGCCTGGAGGGCTACAGGCCATGGAGTCGCAAAGAGCTGGACATGACTGAAGCGACTTAGCATGCACGCACATGTTAATCACCAGATAGTTACACTTCTCACCATGAACAATTGTGGAGGCAAAAATTACCCCAAACCAAAACCATGCTTAAAAACATTTCAAATTTTACGAGTGAAAAGTGGTTAAAAGCCTTTTCATGACAAGAAAACATGCTTCTCTTGTAAAAGATAATTTTCCAAGTTTATTTTAACTCGAAAACAGAATTAGCCAGTGAAAAACATGATTTTTTTTCCTCCACCATGCTGATCATCCCCAGGGGTAGAAACTGTTTAGGTGTCATCTTCCTGTCTCTCTGTTCAGCATGTTTTATCAGCGTGACTCAGACAGAGAATGTCCTCTTAGAGACGGATTTACTTTGGTCTAAAAAGAGAAAATCTGCAAGACTGTGACGTTTCTGGCTGACTCATGAGGATTTTTTCTTTTTTTTTTTTTAAGTTAACAATCAGTGATTGCATGTGTATTGTTTTAGCATACTTTTCCCCAACTGACTTACTATGGTGAACTCACCAAACCTTTATGATTTTGTTATTTGTACTGATAACCTCCAGTCTATAGTATAATTAACAACTATTTTTTTTTGTATACCATATTAGCAATGATACTGTCTATACTAATTGAGCCCTACAGTAAAGTGTAAATATGGACAAATCCTATAAGTACTGTAAAACACTCCTTTTTACTAAAGTTTTTCCTAAATAAAAGAGCTTCCTTGCCACATTGGTCAATGAATGCAGAGTTCCAAAGAATAGCAAGGAGAGATAAGAAAGCCTTCCTCAGTGATCAGTGCAAAGAATTAGAGGAAAAAATAGAATAGGAAAGACTAGAGATCTCTTCAAGAAAATTAGAGATACCAAGGGAATATTTCATACAAAGATGGGCTCAATAAAGTACACAAATCGTATGGACCTAACAGAAGCAGAAGATATTAAGAAGAGGGGGCAAGAGTACACAGAAGAACTGTACAAAAAAGATCATCATGACCCAGATAATCATGATGGACTGATCACTCACCTAGATCCAGACATCCTGGAATGTGAAGTCAAGTGGGCCTTAGAAAGCATCACTACGAACAAAGTTAGTGGACGTGATAGAATTCCAGTTGAGCTATTGCAAATCCTAAAAGATGATGCTGTGAAAGTGCTGCACTCAATATGCCAGCAAATTTGGAAAACTCAGCAGTGGCCACAGGACTGAAAAAGGTCAATTTTCATTCCAATCCCAAAGAAAGGCAATGCCAAAGAATGCACAAACTACCGCACAGTTGCATTCATCTCACATGCTAGTAAAGTAATGCTCAAAATTTCCAAGCCAGGCTTAAGCAATACATGGACCATGAACTTCTAGATGTTCAAGCTGGTTTTAGAAAAGGCAGAGGAACCAGAGATCAAATTGCCAACATTCAATGGATCATAAAAAAAAGCAAGAGAGTTCCAGAAAAACATCTATTTCTGCTTTATTGACTATACCAAAACCTTTGACTGTATGAATCACAATAAACTGTGGAAAATTCTGAAAGAAATGGGAATGCCAGACCACCTGACCTGCCTCTTGAGAAGTCTATATTCAGGTCAGGAAGCAACATTTAGAACTGGACATGGAATAACAGACTGGTTCCAAATAGGAAAAGGAGTATGTCAAGGCTGTATATTGTCACTCCGCTTGTTTAACTTATATGCAGAGTACATCATAAGAAGTGCTGGGCTGGATGAAGTACAAGCTACAATCAAGATTGCTGGGAGAAATATCAATAACATCAATATTAGAGATACCAAGGGATTATTTCATACAAAGATGGGCTCAATAAAGGACACAAATGGTATGGACCTAACAGAAGCAGAAGATATGCAGATGACACCCCCCTTATGGCAGAAAGTGAAGCAGAACTAAAGAGCTCTCGATGAAAATGAAAGAGGAGAGTGAAAAAGTTGGCTTAAAGCTCAATATTCAGGAAACTAAAATCATGGCATCCGGTCCCATCACTTCATGGCAAATAGATGGGGAAACAGTGGAAACTTTATTTTTCTGGGCTCCAAAATCACTGCAGATGGTGACTGCAGCCATGAAATTAAAAGACACTTACTCTTTGGAAGGAAAGTTATGACAAATCTAGACAGCATATTAAAAATCAGCGACATTATTTTGCCAACACAGGTCTGTCTAGTCAAGGCTATAGTTTTTCCAGTAGGCATGTTGGATGTGAGAGTTGGACTATACAGAAAGCTGAGCATCTAGGAATTGATGCTGTTGAACTGTGGTGTTGAAGGAGACACTTGAGATCCCCTTACTGCAAGGACATCCAACCAGTCCATCCTAAAGGAGACCATTCCTGGGTGTTCATTGGAAGGACTGATGTTGAAGCTGAAACTCCAATACTTTGGTCACCTGATGGGAAGAGCTGACTCATTTGAAAAGACCCTGATGCTGGGAAAGATTGAGGGCGGGAGGCGAAGGGGATGACAGAGGATGAGATGGTTGGATGGCATCACTGACTCAATGAACATGAGTTTGTGTAAACTCCGGGAGTTGGTGAAGGACAGTGAAGCCTGGCGTGATGCAGTCCATGGGATCACAAAAAGTCAGGCTCAACTGAGCGACTGAACTGAACTGAACTGAACTAGATGATGTCTGCAGCTTGTAAATCAAATACTCCCCAGAAGCATTTCTTCTTTATACACCGTGCATTCTTTCTTGAATGTTCTTATTCTGTCTCCTAGTTTTCAAATTCTGCTCTTTGATTTCCCAGCTCACAGCCACCAGTTCTATGATATCTTCCTGGACATCTATTGAACAGAACTAAGAAATACGTTAACACCAAGAGTTAGTGTTACGTATAGTATCGTTATCCATGTGGACCTCTGGTTTGATTACCCTAAAGCAGAATTCTAAAACTATTCAAGGTACTTGGGATCTCCCCACTTCCTCCTCCTGGATGCCTATCCCTATTTCACCATCTCCTGTCACTCATATTTGGGGTGCCCTCTGACCCCCCACAGTACCAAGTAGAACATGAGATGTAAATGTAAAAATAGAAAACATGAGATGCACAGGTGCCCATGCTCAGGCCTAAAACAATGGTGCACTGCAATTGTTGGAATTTATTTCTTTGAATTTATTGTTTGAATTTATTTATCATGTGAATTTATTGCCCAGATTAGAAATCTTGGCAATGAATAACATTTTATTAATTCCATTTCTCTCTGCCTTTTCAGTCACCAGTTTCCTTCTTGTGTTGTCGGTTCAGTCGTGTCCAATTCTTTGCAATTCTGTGGACAATAGCCTGCTAGGCTCCTCTGTCCATGAGATTCTCCAGGCAAGGATACTGGGGTGGGTTGCCATTTTCTACCCCAAGGGACCTTCCCAACTTAGGGATCCAACCTGTGTCTCTTTAGCAGGCAAGTTCCTTACCACTAGGGCCACCTGGGAAGTTCGTTTTTCAGTTCAAGGCAAAGCTAAAAACTTAGATTTGCTAACTGACCAAATGAACTCTCAGAAGAAAATCCATAGCTAATGCTTGGATCTCAGGTTAATAAATCCTGAAAGGATTATTTTTATATTCCATCAAGAGGATGCAAGCTTGCTAACTAGAACCAATTTGTATTATAATATTTATATATTTTCATAATATTCCATTGTCATTAAGCCCCTCTCTGAAAGATTAACCCATGACTGTTTCATATTAAAAACACTGAGTGAAAATGTTAAGGTGCTTATTTCAGCTTTTTATTAACAATAATAAGGTTACATCATGAAGTGTTCTTAATGATAAAGTTACCATGATAAAATTGTATATTATGAAACTCTCTTTTAAGAAATTAGACAGTTTTCTATAACAAAATGTATTTTTTTGAACAATATTCTTCTGTAAAAGTGAATTTTAAAGAGAAAAAGTCACAGATGAGTTACATGATAACCCAAGTCTTGAGGGAGGTAGGGAGAAGTGGTAGGAAAGATGAGAGAAAGGAAAACGAAACACATAAGAAACATTAGTTCTAAAATCTAAGCACATGGACCTGCAGCCATTTTATCTTGATTGTCTTCCCCATCTTCTATGTGGCCCTCAGTGTAAAATCACCATAGAATTCATTTTGTGCCACAAGTCATAAACAGTTTACTCAAAATATTTCTAATCAATATGTTTCCAGGTATGCTTTTGAACTTTTTTCACTTAAAAATGCATTAGCTGTTGAAAAATGTATTAGCTTAATTTAAACTATATTTATAAATACAATATGTGGATATTTTTAAACTTTGATTTCAGTGTTTCTATATCTTCTATTAGGTTTTAAAGTCCTTGACAATAAGAATTCTTCATGTGTCTTTACATCCTAAGAAATGGCACTGAAGCTATTATGTGTTTAAAATCATGTACATATTCCCTGGCTTATTTGGGGAAACTTTAAACTATAATCCGAAATTGGTCATCAAACAAAGCAAACATCTTTAAATCCTCGTGGATACACTGACTAGCTTCATTATATCACCAATAGAAATGTACCTTCCCAAACTATAATCTGAATATTATTTTTAGGTATACCTTTAAGAGTAGGCTTTTTAAATTATTATTTCCCCTTTTTCTTAACATCATCAAGAAAAATCTTTATTTAGATTCCAGGAATTACACGTCTGATACTCTCAATACCTAGTGTTCTTCTTCACCATACAGAAGGTGTCAATAAATGTTCTTAGTTAGAAATAAAGATTTACTGCATATTGTGCGCGTGTTGACTAAGATGAAAGTCACCATACAGGATTGTAAATTTATATTATTCCTGAGACAATCTGGTGCTTTCACTTTTATCTTTAGCAAAGACCTATATGCATGACAGAAACCTGAGTTTTTACTTGCAACACAGTTCACAATTGTGATGCTTATGGGCAGGTGGATAAAACATGAGAGAGGCTAAGCATATTGGAAATCAACATCCGTTAAGAAAATAATACAGTGATGTATAAATTCATATATTCGGCCAGCCAACTCAAATTCCTTCAAATCTAACACTCATACAAGAAAATCCTGATTGAAAAGTCTGGAGGAGGCTATGAATTCTGTCCCCTGGCATCAAATGTAAAGGCATTCCCCTTTACATATTTTCAGCTGGTCACCTTCAAAAAGAAAGAGTCCAGGAGGGAGGAAGGGAGGGAAGCAGAAGGAGGAGAGGATGATAACCTAAAGTCTTGCTTTGGCAAGAAAAATTCCTTTCTGCAAACATGAGAGTTAGAACATTCTCCCTGCATAACAGGCATGGTTACATAACATTCCTGAAACAGACGAACCATGAATTCCAATGAAAGCTCCATTCTTTCAGAATGCCATAACTACTAGAAGTTAATTTATGGACTTGCCTGAAGTGCAGATGCTCTATCTGGGTCCTCTGACAGCCTTGCAATTTTAAAAGCAAGTTGGATCCCAGTGCTCTTGAAGATGGAGAGGCAGCAGAGACCCACCGTCCCTGATTGTCTGATCAAGACCCCACTTGAGTGGAGATACCAGCTTACTGGTTATTGTGTCTAATGAGTAAATTGTTGAGCCTCTAGCTTTAAATGAGTTGTACTCATTTATTTTCTACCAATGAAGGAATGGGGTAAAAGATTTTCCAATTTAACCTCATGTTGTACACATTTTTAGATAAAGCAGTGAAAAACAACTTTTAAAATCTGGCTAATGAGTTCTATTTTTTTTTTTTTTCTATTCTTGGCAGGGAGGTTAGTAGAATAGTGCACCGGGGTTCTTTGTGTGGTTTCTCTGCCCGTTAACAGTTATTTAACAAAAATACTCCAATCTGCATTTGATATCTTTATGCTATTGACATTCAAACTCCTAGGAGCTGTCTAGCTCTTTGAGACTGGCTTTTATCTTTTCCTGGTATTTGGAGACTAAAATGGACAATGACAGCAGCCCCAGCCTTACTGAAGCTCATCAAACTGTCTCATTCAAAGTGATGCCTGAGTTGGATTAAACCCAAGGACTCGGCTACCGGTATTAACCCATCAGATGTTGCAGCCCATCAGCCTCTTTAATCATTAGGGTGGGATTAATAGGCATGGTCTGCCACAGCCTCCGTGCCTCGGAAATCATGCCAGGAGGATGCGGCCGCTTCGTCAGGCCCGGCTTTAATCACACCAGGCAAAACATGACAGTTTGGAAATGAACTCAGGAGGATAAACTTGGAAAGGAGATTAAAATAGTCTGGGTGTTTATCAACAGACTCTACAATATTAGGCAAGCAGATTTCCCAAACTCCTAGTGAGAACCCCCGTGGCCGGTGCCCTCCATGTTCTTTCTTTGGAAATGAACAATGAAGAGTTTACACATGAAAAGTAAGGCAGGTAAGTAGCTAATAGGTTTACAGGTAACAATCATCCATATTTCAGGGAGAACAAACACTCTGATAAAGAAAGTATTGGCAGATGCCCCAACAGAATTTAAAATGCTTTTCTGCTCCAAGTCTCCACATGTCCAAATAAATCACAATGCACTTGAGCTCCACTGGGCTTTCTTTTTTTTTTTTTTTTTTTTTCCCCTTCCTGGCTGGTAATAAGCATGCTTGATTGTCAGGCCCTGCTGTTCTTAGGGCCAAATCAAAAATACGATATTAACTTCTTTCAAAGATGCAGCCACCAAAGCAATAGAAGAATGCAAATAAATCAATTCTGCATGCTTAAGCCCATCTCCCTTTCATGCAAGCCTGGTGATAGAGATTCTTTTCCCCCAACTCGGCCTTATCATTTTGAGGTATGAAAAATAGATTGTGTCACAGTAATGAAGCACAGGAAAAGGGAGCTTGTTATAAGCTGATTACAGTTTAGATTGAAGGACTGGTTCTCATTAGCTCTTTTAGATTGGACAGCATCCTTGAGCTGGAGTAATTACTGAAAGTAATTTTTGAAAGGGAGGGTGGGGCAGCTGGTGCAAGGAGAGACTCAAACAGTTGCATGGGGATTGAAAAGAGGGGTGGGAGGAGAGACCCACAGCCGGCTAGGTTGTTATTACCCTCAAGACTAGGGCTACTTGAAGCAGCTGGCCACTTTCTTGTTAGGCTCTCCAGCAATGAGGAGAGAGCTCTTTGCATGGTGGAATGAATACAGCATAAACGGTAAGAGGTCTATTTAAAGTTCAAGTGGGCAGGGTAAGTCCCCAGATCTGTGCCATCAACACACAGAAGCTCAGTTTTCATCCCATAATAAATGTGATGAAGTCAGGTTTCATTGCTAGTTACAGAAACAGACTTAAGAAACATGATAAATGATGGGCAAGATACAATGACCTACTTTTTGGCTTCGTTAAGTGGATTTGAGAGCTTGACCATTTCCCTGGTCCAAATGGGATGAAATATGCCACCTTACCAGTCCTGGAGGTTTCTTGAGCAATTCTTTACGTGTGTTGTTCCAAAGGTGGAGTTTTGATTCAGCATTTTCTTTGGTATAGGATAGAAGTTTCAGGGGAGGAAATGTGCTATTTGCTTTCTGACTTGCAGAGACTGGGAATTTGGAGGCTTGCTTTCAGCTCTCCATCTGCTGCTAACTAGACCTCTGATGACCCTAAATAAACCAGTTAGGCTCTCCTTGCGTTTGAGATGTAAATGAAGCAGGTTTTTACTTTCTAATGTCTCTTGTTTCTTTGACTTCTCTGATTTCAATGATTGTCCCCTTGAAGAATGAGATGGAGAAGAGAAAAAGACAAAAAAGGTTTTTTTAAAGATTTTTTTTATGTGAACCATTTTAAAGTCTTTCTTGAATCTGTTACAAAATTGTTTCTGCTTTAAGTTTTGATTTTTTTTTTCTGCTGGGTATGTGGGATCTTAGCTCCCCTACCAGGGGTCAAACCCACACCCCTTGCACTAGAAGGTGAAGTCTTAACCACTGGACCACAAAGAAGGTCCCCCCAAAAGCTTTATCTTCTAAATCAGTGAACCTGTTGTGCATGAGACAAAGATGAAAATTTCTTATCCCATATGCAAGAGGTCTGCATTGCACTTTGATGGGACAATAAGGAACATTTACTGAGACCTTTATATGCAGAAAACTAAGCTGATTTCCTCTTATCACTGCAATGGACAGATAGAGTCTGAGCCACAGAAATGTCATGTCACATGCTCATGGTCATTTGGCTTATAAGTAGAAGAGACACAGCCTAATATAAGAAGCTGCCTACTCATCTGAGCAAAGCGGCATGAAATAGTGAAGTGGCAAGGACAAGAGGACTGGATTGCCATTTTTACAGAGATGTGAGCCGCACCCAGAAGCTTTTCTTACTCTAGATGCCTCTTAAATTCTCTGAATATGGCCTGCATTCCCTCCGATGAAGTCCTTCCTCTGGGTTAACTAGCACACCATTGTCCTAAAAGCCCTGATTAGAATGCAAATGTGTTACCTGGGAGGAATAAATTCATTAAGCTATTAGTAAAAATTAACAGTCTTTATAAAATTAAAAGCCTTCATGTATCTGATTATCCAGCTGTCACTCAGTAGGAAGCAGATACTGAGGAGAGTACCTGAAATTTCTCCCTCAGAGATGAGATCCAGAAAAGCCTGGAACTGCAGATGCTGGGGCAAAGGTCAAGTGCATGCCCTGGGTAGGGTTCCTGGGCAGCTAGATGGCAGCAGGGACTGGGGATCTCAGACTGACTTACAGAGGTGACAAGAAACACGTGGGGAACAGAAGATGAAAACAAATAACGGAAGGGGTTTTGCCAGTAGGGGAGAGGGGATGGGTTGGGGGAAAGTGGCAAGTCACATTGTTTCACTTGACTATTTTTCTTAAGTCTATAAGGGGTTCTCAAGAGTCAAGATATAAATTCTAGAATAGACCACCAGGCTCCTCTGTCCATAGAGATTCTCCAGGCAAGAACATTGGAGTAGGTTGCCATGCCCTATTCCAGGGGATCTTCCCAACCCAGGGATCAAACCCAGGTGATCAAAACCAAGTCTCCCGAGCCCAGGTCTCCTCCATTGCAGGTGGATTCTTCACCATCTGAACCACCAGAGAAACCCAATAATACTGGAGTGGGTAGAATATCCCTTCTCCAGGGGATCTTCCCAACCCAGGAATTGAACCTGGGTTTCCTGAATTGCCAAAAGATTCTTTCCCAGCTGAGCTACCAAGGGAGCCACGATTCAGTTTAGTGATTTTCAAATTGAAGTAACTGAAAACCATCCCCACATCCACATCTTTGAAATAGATGAGTCCCATTTTTGTCTCGTATAAGGCTTTTATTAATATATAATATATTGTTGGTAGAAAGAGTCAGACGTGAAGAAGGAGAAAAAGAAATAGAAGAAAGAAGGAGTTGGGGTGGAGGGGACAAAGAAAACACGAAAGAGGAGGAAAGGGAAGGCTGAGACCAAGGATCTATCTCAACAGTTGGCAAACTTTGTCAGTGAAGCACCAGATAATAAATATTTGAGGGTTTACAGTCCACTGGCAAGTATTTAGTCTCTGTGGCAACTATTCAGCACCAAGTAAATGAATGGATGTGGCTGTGTTCTAATCAGACTTTATCTGCAAACCAGGCAGGGGTTGACCCTGATTCTAACCCTGAGTTCCCTGGGTCCTGAGGGCTAAAGGAAACAAGGCCCAAGAGACTTGAGTCCTTGCCCAAAGCTACCTGGGCCTCCTCCCAAGTCGATGTTTTTCCTATAGAATCTCCGAATAGACCTACTTGAGTTTAAATTATTAGCTACACATTGAAAGAAAGGTGCTCATACACATTTGAAACAGCAGGTCTGAGTTCAGTCTTTCACTCCTGAAGCGGTTCTCCTTGGAGTTAAATTAGGGAGCCATTGCCTGAAGGCAACAAGAGAAGGTGTAGGCCTGGACCACATCACCAAGGAAGAGGGAGGGGTTCACACTGATGGTGGGGAGTGCCTGCTGTGCCATGTCCAGGAGAAGGGGAAGCCAGTTTATGCACACACACACATATACATAGACACGCACACAGTCACACATACACACGTTATTATTGTTGTTCAGTCACTAAGCCGTGTCTGACTCTTTGCAACCCCATAGACAGTAGCCCACCAGTCTCCTCTGTCCTCCACTACCCTCCACACATACACATACAAGCACAAAAACACACACAGGCACACACGTGTTATGTGCTTTGACTGGTTGTTCAACTCTCAAGGAACACTGTTAGCACTAGGTAACAGAAATGAAGAAACTAAGGCCCAAAGCGTTAAGAAACTGCTCAAAGTCACACGGTTGGAACATGGCAGAGCTAAATTTAGCTTTTGGTTTTGTTGTTCTTGTATGAAAAGTGGTAGAAAAATATATAAACCATTGTAGCTGAAGCTTATCATTGTAATTCTCTTTGTGGGTTGCTCTATTAACCACCCTGATATCACAGAGCGAGGACCCAGTTTAAATTTTATAATTGTCTCAGAATGATATCCCCAGCTTTGACTTTAAAACCCAAGCCCCTCAAGCTTTGAACTCATCTCTCTCTCTCTTTCACACACACACACACACACACACACACGTGTCTGCAGGTCTCTCTGTCTCTCTTTCACACACACATACACATTTCTGCAGGTCTCTCTCTCTTTCACACACACACACGCACATACACACGTGTCTGCGGGTCTCTCTCTTTTACACACACACGCACATACACACATGTCTGCAAGTCTCTCTCTCACACACACATGTACACACATGTCTGCAGGTCTCTCTGTCTTTCTTTCACACACACACACGCACATACACACGTGTCTGCAGGTCTCTCTCTCTTTCACACACACACACGCACGTACACACATGTCTGCAAGTCTCTCTTTCACACACACACACGCACATACACACATGTCTGCAGGTCTCTCTGTCTTTCACACACACACACGCACATACACACGTGTCTGCAGGTCTCTCTCTCTTTCACACACACACACACACACATACACACATGTCTGCATATCTCTTGCTTTCGCTCTCTCTCCTCACCACTATGGGTATGTAGTGTGTTTTATAAAATTACTCTCACCTGGACTGCCTTGGGCTCCCAGTTCCTCTTCTCTCCTTGTTTACTCTGCAACCAAAGTGTTATTATTCAAATACTTCAGCGGTTTCCCTTTGCCTTCAGCATAACCTCAGAGCAAGCCCTACCCCTTCAGCTCCTCCTTACACTCCAGGCATCCTCTTTTCCCACCTGCCCATTCTCTCTACCCTCTGGGGACAGGTGACAGGGCTTTCTGTCCCCCAACCCTAACCCAGCCTCAGAACAAGGGCTTTAAAGGTGTTGTCACCTTTCAGGTACAGATTTTCACACTTACTGCTCATCCACCCCTTCTGGCCCATCTAAAATCCTGTTGACTCTTCACATTTCAAGACGAAAGCGGTATCCTACTCTCCTGATTCCCAGGCCAGGTCATTCCTCACGGTGACATATGGTACAGCCAGCCACAGCACTTCCACTATTGAAATCACATATGCATTAGCATGGTTATTTATTTTTGAGCCTCAGGAGCCTGAGAGTTCCAGAAAGGCAAAGACCATCTTTGTTTTTCCTAACCCTGCATTCAGTTCAAGCTCTGACATCAAGGAGGCAAACAGAAACTATTTGTTAATTAAATAACTGAAACTCCCTCTCACCCTGAAATGCTCACCACCACTGTCAAAATTCTCTTCACCAAATTCTGAGCTAAGTACAAAATATTTTTTTAAATGTTTCCTCTCTTAATAGAAAGGTGGTTAATACATAGAAGTAAATAAATATCTGTGCCCATCAGAACTTTCTGCAGAGATAACTGGACAGAACTATTGTTTAGCATTGCTAAACATGTGGCTTCACTTTATAAGTTTACATATCTCATCTTGACACAATTAATTTTAGTAACTCCCTTTTCCAAACACCTACACCTGAAATTAAAATACTAAAGAGAAGGCATACCCAAGTGATTCTCCAATGAGCAGATGGGCCAAACCATATCCAGTCATGGACTATATGAAGCAACAGATTGTGCATCTTTTCACAAATCCTCAAATTAGAAATTTCATAGCTTCATGAATTGCAAGATGGAGTCTGTTTTCCTGAGAAGGAGATTTCATGCTGACCTGATGCCAGCCTCTAAGACTCCATTTCTCAGATGGGCTTTTTGCAAATAATAATAATAAAATGCTTTGTAATCTATTTAATTAGTGATTCCTCACAACCATTCTAGCAATTCAGATGACAGTTATTTGTGTCTTATGATTGCATTAACTTGCTCAAAACATGCCCTGACTGATGTCTTGGTGTCTGATTTCCCACAAGCTCAACTGGAGGCAGTGATTTAGGGTAGGAGTCCATTTGCAGCAGTGCACCTGCACTTCCTGGAAGTGTTAGCAGTGGGCACCTTACTACCCAGTGACATTTGCAAGACATGGGTGCATAAGATCTCTGCTTTGACTGCCTGCTAATCCCATCAATTAATAAGGAAGAGATGGCCATCTGAGGGCATCTGTCCAGGTACCTCTGTTCTGGCAAGGGAGGAGAAACACCTGGTCCAGCCGAGAATGGAGACTTGATGAAAGGACTAGAAATCTTAGTTTAAAGGAGGAGCCTTTCTTATAGTCCATGATTCAGACATCCTTCTGTAGGCTTCTTAAGTTGAGAGACACCTGGAGGCTCTAGAAAACTTGCCAATACATAAAATATGGCATTTTATTCACTGGAATGGTATTCAGAAGTTAAAAGTGATGAATAAAGTTTACATGATCAACATCGGAAAAAGCTCCAAAACAAATATTTGCGTGAAAATACAACTTGCAAAACCGCACATATGGCATGATACCATAGATGCCTCATTAGCACAGTAGGTAGCATGTCAGTCTCATTGAGTATGATGCCATTTGTGTAAAAAAAAAAAAAATCATGTGTACACACATGAAGACCAAGAGCCAGGATTGAGAGCTGTGCAGACAGCTTCAGTCCTGTGTTTTATCCTCATGATCTGAATGACCCCTAAAGCTCTGATCTGACCTTCCAAAAGCCCTGTCAACTCTCTTGGGAGACAGACTATCCCATCACCTGAGTGCAAAGGCATGGGAATGAATACATCGTGAAACTTTACTTCTGATGAAAGACAGTGGGCTGTTCATAGAAAACTGCTCTCAACCTGATCCACTGTCACAGAAGAAGTCAGAATCAGCACAAAGGCAGAGAAAGCGCAGCCTACCAACATGCGGTTGGTGAGGGGAGGGGCTAGCTCCTCCTAAAATAATGGATCAATTTACATGAATTATTGAATGCTTTTGAGACAAAAAATTAAACTAGCACTTTCTTTTTTCTTTCAATGCATTTCAAAATTGACTCAATAAGATACTGACCTGGCTTATGTATTTGTTTTTTTTCTCAAGGGTAAGGTAGAAACTTATAAGATGCAGAGGCATAAGTTTGATTGATAACTCAAAATGTAGTTTTTATCTATCTCAACAATGTATCCAAAATAGGATTTGATTTTATTTTTTTGTGGATAGGTTTTAGATCAAAAGTCAATTAGTTGCATGGCAAGCATGGATCTATTTTCTGCCCCTTCCAAACTCTGAAAAAACAGACATAAACTTTTTTTAAAAAGCAATCAAATCCAAGAAAAGACAAAGAGAACAGGAAAGATGACAACAAGGGATGAGAGAATGTATTAAAAATTTGGAGGAACAAAAGCAGACCCAGTAGATGTAAATGCTGCTTGCAAAAGAGAATACAGAAGAAAAGCAAGTCCATTAAGCCTGCTGGGGGCTTGGGATTTCATCCAGGGGCTCATAGTAGGGAGATGGGTGGAAAGTCTGTGTGTTAGTTTGGAACTATAGAACTCCCCTCTTGGTCCATGAAGCCAGGTCCCTACCACATCCACGTAATTGAATTATGGTAGGAAAAAAAAAAAAAAAAACCTGAGAAACTCAGGATTAGGTGTACCAAGCACAGTGAGAGTAGGCTGGAGTGGAGGTCAGATTCCGATTAAAACAGGGAAACAAAATGAAAATGTACACTGGATGGTGGGAAGCTAGTCCCTATCCTCCAGTCCAATATCTCTTAGACAGAAGTTTTCTCTGAAGAACTGGAAGAATCCCTTGAAAAAGAGGTAGGCAAGGGTGGGATGAGGTATCTCACTGCAAAGCCATCCTCCAGTAGAAGACAAGTTCAAGAGGCTTAGGGAGCTCTCCACAAACTTTCAGCCTCATATTTTGTTATGACTAGAAAACCAAGCATCACTGGACATTTATGAAAAGCCTCCATCCTGACACAGAGAGACTAAATCAAATCAACAAATATATGCCCCCAAAGTTTAGGGCACTACTGAAAGAAGCCAGAATGGTTCCGGAAGCCAAAGGAACAGCAAAAATAAATAAGCATCCCCAGAGAAATAAGGCAAAATATTGCACCAATGAAACACAAACAAACTGCTAAGAAAAGAGGCCAATCAGAGGAGAAGTAACAGTTCTTGAGAGAAAAATAAAAATTAAAAAAATAAAGCCAAAATAAAATGTTTGAGAAAAGAGTTAGAAGTTAAGATTTTTTTTTCCAGAAATTAGAGCAGAAGATAGAAAACAAAATAAAAAGAGAGAGAAGCCCAATAAAAGATGTTCACAAAGAAAAAAAGAAAAAATTCTGAGGGAGAGAATGAATATGAATTTCCCAGACAGACACGTTTGAGTCTCTAAATTGTAGGGACAAAATGCAATGATCCAAAAACGTTGGCACTGAGGTTCTTGACATTTTAGAAAACTAGGGACAAGAAGCCTTTACAAAAGTGGATCAGATAACATATATTAAGAATGAAAATGATTTCTCAACAACAGTGGACTCTGAGATCTGAAAGATATTGGGAAAGGCTTTCAAAATTCATAACAATATTTCTTTTTTCTCAACATGAGTTTCTATAGCCACTCTTCTCCCCGGTAAAACCATTATGATGATAAAGTCAGTAACTATTTACAACCTACCTAGAACCGTGCCTGGCACCTAATGTGTTCACTGTGTTTGTTAACTATATAAATACATGGCGAACCCTAGGAGTGAAATCTCTAGTGGAGATTGGAAGTGACATGTTGAAGAATTTTAAACTTATTTTGCTGTGCAAATGGTGGAGATGTTGAAGGATCTGACAGTCTGTACCCGGCACAGCCTCTCACCAAATCCCCCACTCTTCTGCCTTCTTCACATCCCCACTTAAGAGCAAGGCAACCATAACAATCAGACTAACATGCTTTTGAGAGGGAAAGGAAGCTGCTGCTAATTCCATCATGACAACAGATAAACTAAAACTGTCCTAGACCATGTTGTTCCCTCTTGAATTTGCTTTTTATAAAAGCTCACCCAGTGTTGTTAGCGGAAATTCCATTCTTCAGTTCCTAAAGCCAAAAAGCTTGGCATCATCCTTGACTGTCTTCTTCCCAGCACCCCCCACATGCAATGTATAAGCTCATTCAACTCAATGTATCAGCTAATCCAACCAACTCTACCTCCAAAATATGCCCCAAGCTCCCCCATTCCTCACCCTCTAGGCCATGTGGCTACAGTACCCTGGTTACTGCTTCCTTCCAGCTCAGCCCCTCTTCCATCTCATCTTACGCCAGCAACCAGAAAGGCTCTTGCTAAGCCTGTCTCGTCTGGATCTTGTCACTTCTCTACTCAAAATCCTCCCATGGCTCCCATCTTTCAGAGTGAGAGCTGAAGGCTTTCGTGGGCTCAAGACTCTCCATCAGCCTTCCTTGCACTTTCCTTGTCCTCTCCAGCCACATCCACAGGACCACCCCTGCTCACTCCACTTCCTCATCGCTGCTGTTTCTAAAGCACGTCTTAAGCACCCCCACCTAAGGGGCTTTGTATTTGTGTTTTCTGTCCCTGCAATCTTTATCCTCAGATGGCCTTATGAGCCACTCCCTTGCTTAATTCCAGTTTTAGGTGTGTGCTTTTTAATTCAGATGTCACATTCTTGTATGACATGGTTTCACAGTAGCGCTGTTACATCTCACACAATTTACCTATTCATTTTGCTCCTCGCTCTCCTCCCCCAAGGAAATATCAGCTCCATGGGGACAGTGAATTTGGACTATTTTATTCACTGCTGGGTACCTGCAACTAGTTCTGAACCTTATTAAATATTCATTGAGTGAATAGAATAAGAATATAAACATATTATTTAAAAGATGAACTTAATAGTAGAGGACACAGGCAGAAGAGTTGAAGGTGGTTGCTACTGGGAGGAAGGGTGAGGGTGAGCAGAGGATGTCTGCTTTCATCACAAGCATTCTCCTGTTATGCTCTTAAAAACAATTATTAGTTGCCTTTTTTAAAGTAAATTAACCTTGTCAATGAAGGAAGATGAAGCCCTGGCAGCCTAAACATCTGGACTTTGTGTCAGCAATGCCCAGGCCTTCTTGTCTTCAATTCCTCACACTGCCCTGAACCCACACAGCACACAGTCCCCACACCCTCTCCCCCAATGCCTATAGAGGCAACATCATGTGTATCTTCCCCAACCTGCTGACCAACCTTAGTGTTTCCATCACCAAGGAAGCTCTCTGCATCTCAACCACCAGTGTAGCTGCCCAGAGTGCCTCAGTTTCCTGGGGCTGCAATAATGAAGTGCCACAGACTAGATGGCCTGAACAATGGAAATGTATTTTCTTCACAGTCCAGAGGCTGGAAGTCTGAGACCATAGTATCAGCAGTGTTGGTTTCTCCTGAGGCCTCTCAGCTTGGCTTGAAGAAGGCCACCTTCTTCCTGGGTTTTCACATGACCTTTCCTCTGTGTTCAGGTCCTAATCTCCTCTTCCTACAAAGACACCAGCCATACTGGACTAGGGCCCACCCACTTAGGCTCTCATTTTGTCTCAGTTAGGTCCTTAAAGGTACTGTCTCCAAACATAGTCTGAGGTTCTGAGGCTTAGGACTTCAGTATATGAATTTCCACCCCATAACAGAGCAGACCATTGAATGCTGCAAGGTCATAGCAGTGAGAAAGAGCAAGGAGAAAGAGTGGAGAATCAAGATATTGTAAGCTCTTAAAATGGCAATCCACTCCAGCACTCTTGCCTGGAAAATCCCATGGATGGAAGAGCCTGATAGGCTACAGTCCATGGGGTCGCAAAGAGTCAGACACACTGAGCAACTTCACTTTCCTTTCACTTTCTTTTTAACAGAAATGCACTTAACTTAGCAGAACCTCTTAAAGAGACAGAGAAAGAATTCACTGTATAATTTAGGCAATGCTCCCTCCAGATACCTGGAAACACCCTTTTGTTAAGAACTGTGGTGGAGGGATGGATTGGGACTTTGGGATTAACAGATGCAAGCTATAGAATGGATAGACAACAAGGTAATGCTATGTAGCCTAGGGAATTATGTTCAATATCCTGCAATAAACCCTAAGGAAAAAGAATATGAAAAAGAATATATATGTATGTATAAATGAGTCACTTGGCTGTACAGCACTGACTAACATTATAATTCAACTATACTCCATGAAAGTAAATTTTTAAGAAAGAGTTTCTAATCTAGAGAAGAATAAAGGAAACGTTATCTGTGTAGGATTTCTTACAATATTATAGACCTAATTTGGGTGTTAAAATGATCGCCTCTCTTGACCACTATGGGTGATCAGGAAAGGACTGGTCTGAAGAGGAGCTAAGTCTGTCACCAGATGAAAGTAACCAACTTGATGCCACCTCACTGAATGACTTTTATTTTTATTTATTTACTTATTTTTTGCAACTAACTACTGACATAACAACAGCAGGTCTTCAAAGCAAGATTTCACAGGAGCCCAGGCATTTAATTTTCTCCCTACCATTTTGTTCTGTTCATGGGGCTCTCAAGGCAAGAATACTGAAGTGGCTTGCCATTCCCTTCTCCAGTGGACCACATTCTGTCAGACCTCTCCACCATGACCCGCCCGTCTTGGGTTGCCCAGCAGGCATGGCTTGGTTTCATTGAGTTAGACAAGGCTGTGGTCCTAGTGTGATTAGGTTGACTAGTTTTCTGTGAGTATGGTTTCAGTGTGTCTGCCCTCTGATGCCCTCTTGCAACACCTACCATCTTACTTGGGTTTCTCTTACCTTGGGCGTGGGGTATCTCTTCACAGCTGCTCCAACAAGGCACAGCCGCTGCTCCTTACCTCTGAATCTTCCCCTCAGGCCACTTGGTTGGGTGCAGAATTAGGCCCGGTGAGAAGGCAATCCGTTGAAGAACATTGACATACCTACGGTTGGGGAATAATGAAAATCAAACTTAGCTTAAAAAAAAAAAAATGACTTTTCAGTATATTGAAAAGAGGATTGAATGCACCACGGACCAAGAAATCCCCTCATCAAATCCAATCTTGATTTTTTACCTACCAACTGATTAGTCCCACCTGTCACTCAGCTGTTTTATCTCCCAGGTTCAGTGTATGAGCAATTTTACTGTGGTTTGCCAAATTGGTATCAGTCCACCGAGACCAGAATACTGTTCAAGGTGGTAAGAAGAAAAAAAAAAGGATCTTATCATTGCTATTAGCAAATATTTAAATCACATTTTAAAAGCCTTGACTTCTTGAAGAAATTATAGTTTGCACTATAGCAACAATGCAAAGATAATTATGAAACACTGGCACTTAAGAAAACAATTTTATATATATAGACCTCAAGGTAAAATTCAATTCAAAAATACAAGTAATTTTATGACTCCAAAGCCAAAATACTAATACATCTCTGTAGTCCTTGAATATCCTGAGAGTGAAACAAATTTGGAAAGATTCATCATGAGCAGATAAATCATTCTGGAAAAAAAATAATGGTTTTATGTTTTTCATTAGTATTGTACCTTTGAAAATATTCTTTCATGTCTCACTTGTGTTTTGTCATAATATTTTCCTCTTGTTTTTTCTGCTGATACTGATTATCTTGATTTATGAACACTGCTAGAGAAGCTGGACAAGCCAAATACCTTTTCATATTAAAGACACTATACTTGTAAAACCACTGGGTGAGGAAAATAGATTTTTCCGACCAAAGCAATGATTATAGTCTTGGTTTCATAGAACAGTAAGGAGTATAATGACCTCTCAGTTATCCTCTGTTGACAAGATATAATCAACATTTTCTTTTATTTTTTTATCTCCAGCTGAACATATGTAAATGGTCACCTTATTTAAAATAAGTTATTATGAAATGAGAAATATTTATAGAACATTCCATTAGGAGAGAAAGTTATACCCATAACATTAAAGTTTGTTTTTCTGTACACTGCATAAGGCTATCTCAAGCTCAATCTCTTCCTTATGTTTTGAAAATATGGTATGCAGTTCATACACAGATCTCTATGTAATACTTCTGCTAAACTTATTTGTCAATGCAATAAAATATATCCATCCAAAAATATTATTACTTAGCATTCACTAATAGCACTGGTTATTCAGGCTTGAATTTAGAAAAGCGTAATCTATATACATGGTTTATTCTCCTTCTTGAAAACCCCATGCAAAGGAAGAGATGTATCTTATTTTTAATTTGAGGACTAGTAAAATTATTCAGTATTAATCACCAACATTTAAGTGGCTGTAATATGCTAAGCACCTTTGTTGTACATACTGAACTTCGTTGTGGCCCCAGTTTACAGATGACAAGCTGAGGAATGGGAAACATTAGGAATGCTTTGTTTAAAAATGAGAACATAACTAATATGGCTAACAAATACATTTTATTTTTCTTCGCATTAAAAAACAGTGAAAGTATAAAGCAGTTTGGAGCTGGTCCATTGGCTCAATATCATCAAGAATGTACTATCTTTCTGTGTCAGCCTCTCAGCTGGTTGGAATATTGCTGCAGGGTTGTTTAAGAGATGGAAGGTACAGGGTTTAGCATCACATTTTCTGTTTGTATCAGTCAAGGCCATTGGGGAAAACAGAAACTTCTGTAGCTATTTTAAATGAAAAGGGGATTTCAGTGTTTATGGAATTATCGGGATGGTGGTCTGGAAGAATGGAGGTCTGCATAAGTCATTGCTGATTCAGAGTTTGCAACTAGCTTTGGGGATTAGGAAGCTGCAGAAACTACAGAAACAACTGATCATGATTGCCCTGCTCAGCATCAAAACTGGTGACACTAAAGAGAATGACCAGCATGCATACATGTTTAGTCACTCGGTCGTGTCCGACTCTGTGCAACCCCATGGACTGGAGCCTGGCAGGCTCCTCTGTCCATGAGATTCTCCAGGCAAGAATACTAGAGTGGGTTGCCAGTTCCATCTCTGGGGGAAAAAGACCAGAAACCACTGCAAATATCTCTCCTCTGCTGAAGTCTATGGATCTGCTCACTGCTGTCCAAGGATCAATGAAATGGCTTTTGCTTCTCTTCTGCATTCCAGATCTCATATAAGTGCTGGCTTTATATGGAAACTCTGGTGGCAAGAAATCTGAGAAAAGTAGTTCTCAAGCTTCTGGCCCTATAGCTCAGGAAGAACATCAAAGGGAGAAAATGGTATTGAGTTGCCAATAGACAATCATGCATCAGGTTCCAAGGAGCAAGGAGGCAAGGAGGATCCAATGACAAAAATCCATCCCTTTACTGGAAAAGCAAATGCTTTTGCTTACATTTCAAGGTCCAGAACTATGTCACCTTTTTCCCCTTGACTGAAAGGGAATGAAGAAGAGCCTACTGTGCCAGAGTTCCCTTTGTTGGTGTATTAAGACTATACAGATTGTGTCCTGCAGAGTGAGGTGATGCAAATCATACTCACAGGGTTGGTTGATCTTTCTCAGTATCTGAACTCATACTCTGGGGAGGTGAAAACTCCTGGACTGTTTTGACTGAAGGTACAGTCTCAATACACTCAAGCAAAGAAAGTGAAATCACCAATGCGTTACTTACCAATCCCAAAAATGATGAGGGGGAGACAGGGGCCCAGTGAACTGAGGAAATGGCACTGCTTACACTCCTTCATCCCAGGTCACAAGTGAGCAGGAGATACAGAGCAGGATAGCAGGCACCTGTTACCTATGGGGGCGATTGGGCCTGTGTTCACTGAGTTTTTCTGGGCTCCACTCAAAGTAGTTATTTAAAAATGTCCCCCAAGAAGAGCAAAGCAAGAACTTGTGGCTGGAATCCCAAGCTCAAGTTCTTAATCTAAATATCCAGACTCTGGGTGTGAGCAGTGGTGCCATACTGTAAAACACCTAGGCAGCAATTCAGAATGACTGTCTCTTCATCACAGAGCGCATTTAACTTTACCTGCTAATGAAGGCAAGAAAGAACCTCACAAATAACCTTGAAAGACGGATGGCAGATTGAGATGACATGCATATGATTTTTTTTTTTTGGGGGGGGGTCGGTCCGGTCCGGCTCGGCACTGCCCAGCCTCCACCGCATCCGCAGCTCCCAGGTGCCCCGCTCCACTTCCCAGATTTTTAAAATTAACAAAGAACTTCTACAAATATAGACCAAAAAAATCAAATATCAGTAGTCATAATAGAAAAAGAGGAAAATTTACAAATGTCAGATTACAGGACAAGAAGTCCGTAGAAGAGCACCATGAATCATTAGAAAACTATGCATCCAAACTAAGCTATATTGTACTGGAAGTATAGACACATGTAGCAATTCTAGGTGCTAATCTGACAGTGCTTGATTAAATTAACTTCAGATTTACTTTTTGATATGCCAATTCTGTCCCCAACAATACATTTTAAGAAAATTATCAAACAAGAATTGATGCTTTTGAACTGTGGTGTTGGAAAAGACTCTTGAGAGTCCCTTGAACTGCAAGGAGATCAAACTACTCAATCCTAAAAGAAACCAACCTTGAATGTTCATTGGAAGGACTGATGCTGAAGCTGAAGCTCCAATACTTTGGCTACCAGATGTGAAGAGCCAACTCTTTGGAAAAGACCCTGATGCTGGGAAAGATTGAAAGCAGGAGGAGAAGGGGACAACAGAGGACAAAATGGTAGGATAGCATCATTGATTTGATGGACATGAGTTTGAGCAGGCTCCAGGAGATGGTGAAGGACAGGGAAGCCTGGTGTGCTGTAGTCCATGTGGTCACAAAGAGTCAGATACGACTGATAATAGACTGAATAACAAAAACTCAAACAAGTACACACATGAACAAGTACAGATATGGTTATTACAACTCTGTTTATGGTGGTGAAATTTGGAGGCAATGGATAGGTAAAATGTGGTGGATGAATACCATCGCAGACTAGGAAGCATTTGGAAGTAACATGAATGGTTCCAACAAATACAGTATAGGTGAAAAAATAAGAGAAAAACAGGTTGAGATCTATAATCCAAAGCCATTTGTAAAAATCAAAAATATAAGTAAAACCCAATATATATATTTGGGCTTCCCATGAGACAGTAGTAGTAAAGAATCTCCCTGTCAGTGCAGAAGATGCAAGAGACTCAGGTTTGATCCCTGGGTGAGGAAGATCTCCCAGAACAGGAAATGGCAACCCACTCCAGTACTCATGCCTGGAAAATTTCATGGACAGAGGAGCCTGGCAGGCTATACTCCATGGGGTCACAAAGAGTTGGACACAACTGAGCAACTACTCACATCACAGCAACAACAGTATGTGTTTGATGATAACACATTAGAATGAGTGGTTTGATGAGGTAAATAGCCAAAAGGGTGAAGAGAAAAATAAGTAAATAAACAAGAAAAGAGTCTTACTTGGACCAAGGATGAGAATGAGCCATGAACTGAGGATGATTTGATTGATTTAACTCCGCACAAGTGAGGTTAACAAAAGAGATTAAAAAATCAACTGATTTAGAAAACAAGATTTGTGTGTGTGTTGGTTATAAACACAAGCACCCAGCCATGCCCTCATAGAAATGTGTCAACCAAAGTGTTCTAATGTTAATGATAGGTTCTGAGAGATGCTATACACAAAACTATCTTGGTGAATATGGTTCCATTCAAAGATGAGCCCATCCACAATGCCATGCCAGAAACCAGGGGGAGCTGGTTACAATCCACCATGCAATTCTCCAAGGGTCTATGGGAGACAGAAGAGCACAAGGAAAGCCCAGTGGATCAGAAGACAGCACTTCATGGGTGATATCCTCCTTTTTGTAGAAAAAAGTGGCCCTTCTTATCAGGTCATGAGTGAAGTATTCAAAACTCTAGTGGGCAGCCATCAGACTCAAGGATTTTTCTCCAAAATCCTTTTAATTTTCTAAGAGGGTGTTAAGAAATAATCAGATAGTATCTACGTAGGTTTCTCAGCCCTCTGGTTTGTGAGGTTTCCTTCTTTTTGTTCCAAAGTGATAGTGAAGCTCTCCCTTGCCCTCAATTAAGAGAAAGAGAAACCTGTCAAGCTCTGTGGACCAGCCTGTTCACCAGTTCCCTGGGGTCCTGTAGAAATGGACTCCCTCTTTTATTTCAGGGTTGATTGGCAGTGATGACATCTAAGAACAACGGTTCTTTTCTCAATTTAGATGCTAAGAGGTGGGTGTCCTCTCTTCTCAACCAGAAATATTCCAGGCAGCCAGCATGCATAATTTATCAGAAAACAGGACATGAGAGATACATTTTGCTGAACATGCCCTGCCTTTATCTGCTCCCCTTGCTGATACTTACAGGATATCCCTAGAGAATCAGAGGCCAATCCCCGTGGCACACGCTCTCCCAGGAGCAATTTATCAAGCTCGTCTCTTTCACAGGTGAAGGAAAGATGGCCACCTGACAAAAGGACAGAAGAAGATTTTCTAAGGATTTCCCAGAAAATCCCTAAAATGTAGTGGCTGTGTGACTTTAGATGAGCTACTTAACATCCTTGTATCTTAACATCCTTAAATATTCACTTACCTAACATTTTTTGAAATATTTCTCAAGCACACAGAGTTGTGGTGAGATGCACTAAGGCACAGAGGAGTAGCAGTCAAGCAGACTAGAGTATTTGAATCATCTGAAGCCCTTGCTTCTGAGCAGGGCCAACCTCCACATCCCTTAGTTACACCATTCATTAGACTGAAGTGAAAGGTGCATTTCCTTGGGGAAAAGAGGTCATAAACTCACTCAAATGCTGTGTTCATAACCTATATATTGCATTGCCTCCTTTAGAATAGGGAAACCTACATCCAGTATCATCATATTACTATCTTCATATTACACTGAAGTCATGTTACTCAGGGCTTCCCCAGTGGCTCAGAGGTAAAGAACCACCTGCAATGCAGGAGCCACAGGAGACACAGGTTCAATCCCTGGGTCAGAAAGATCCGCTGGAGGAGGGCAAGGCAATCCACTCCAGTATTCTTGCCTGGAGAATCCCATGGACAGAGGGACCTGGCAGGCTATAGCCTATAGGGTAGCAAAGAGTCAGACATGACTGAAGCAACTTAGCACACACATGCACACAAGTTACACATCCATACTATACATGCAAATACAACTGTTTATGTTCACTGTGTGTTTTGCATCTTAAAATTAATCTAAATTGCATCTTACTACTGTGTTCTTCTATTTAATAAATATTCCTTATATGCAATGCAGGGAAGTTCTACCCACGTGTGCATGTATCTGAAGTTGCTTCAGTTGTGTCCAACTCTCTGCAAGAGAGAAGCAGACTGTAATCCACCAGGCTCCTCTGTCCATGGGGATGCTTCAGGCAAGAACACTGAAGTGCTCCTCCCTCCTACTTCCTAGCCCATCCTACGCATGTAGGTTGTCGCAGAGCCCCTGTTAGAGTTCCCTGGGTCATATAGCAAATTCCCACTGGCTATTTATTTACATATGTTACTGTATATATTTCCATCCTACTCTTTCCAGGAATGAAGGGACATATATATATTTATGACTGATCCATGTTGATATATGGCAAAACCCAGCACAACATTGTAATTATCCTTCAATTAAAAATAGATGAACTAAGGAAAGAAAGAATACTGGAGTGGCTTGCCGTGCCCTTATCCAGGTGAACGTACACACCCAGTAATTTAAAGGTATGCCATATCTTATGACCAATTTAATAGTACTCGAGGGTAATTTTGGCTATTATGATGTTTGCCCCCTCTACTGAATTCAGACTCTGCACTCTATTTTAAGGTATGTCTCCACTAAACTGTTAGTAATCACCATAGTGGGCTCCGAGTCCAGTGATCTGGGTTAGAATCCTGACTCCATGCCATACTGCATAACATTAGGCAAGTTATTTAACCTCTACAAGCCTCCAGTCTATCATATATAGAAGCGGTTGACATAGTGTCTGACAACTTGCAAGCAATAAATATTAGCTGCTCATGCTGTCACTGCAATTACTGCTACTATTATTGCTCTCATTACTGTTACTTTCTTATTACTCATGAATACCTAGCCATGTGTAAATTACTCCAGACATCCCCTTGGAATTTCTAATCATGTTTCCTTATAAGCATGATACTTTTCTGTTCCAGTTCATCATCCATAGCTATTTTTTCCCAAGTTCTGTAAGTAGGAGGCATATTAAAATCAGAAGCATTGTTCTCTAAGTACCCTGGCCTAGGCATTGAACGGGAAGACATTGCTGTCACTTAAGAAGAGAATAACAAAGAGTAAAACCCTCCTCGTGTCCTCGTTTTCACTTTGATGTACCACAAATAAAAAATGAGCTGACACTCCGAAAATATGAAGACACCATATTGTTGTCACTCTGCATTCTGGCACATCTGATTTCCCTCATGCTGCTCGGGCTGCTGAAGCCTTTGAAGTTAGAAAATACCAGTGCCTGATCTTCGAGCACTGATAATTAAGACATAGTGTGGCAAATCAAAAGAGACACGCCACCTAGTATCTACATTCTCTTCCTAGGGGGAGAGGGAGGGGAAAAGAGGAAGAAGGAAAGCAAGTTTAGAGTTGTGATTCAGAAATCAATTGGTTCTGCCCTTCGGTAGTAAAAGACCAGCCACTTCTATATTATGACTCAATCCCATCCTACATCCCAAAGTCAATTTTTCTTTTGCTTTTATGGCTTATGATCATTGAGTTTCTTTTTCTTAAGGCTAATTTTTCTTCTAAGAAGAGAGAGAAATGCCATTTCTTAAAAAAAATATATCTTATCATTTGTCTTCCTGTGGGGGGAAAATGGATGCACATTTATGTCATTCTTCTTTGTCATAAGCAATTGCTGTTGTGTCATAAATTTAAAGCAGGTTGTGCTTCTGAGGCCCTGTTCAAATCTGAGCTGGGGACATGTGGGATATAAAGGTTTATTAGTATAAATGGATAAATAATGAATGTTGAGTCTCAGGAACCTTGTGTTCCAGCTAGTTGGCTCCAATAACATGTCATAATATATTAAAAAAAATTCAACCAGGCAATATCTTCACAAAGATAAATTGATCTAAACTCTAATTGGAAAGGCATAGAAAGCATATTGCCATGTTCATTTCTTTACGATAAATAATTTGGGTCTATGAATTCAACTGTGATTTATTTGTAAGTATATCGTAATCATCAAAGTGGGAGACAGACAGTTTTTTGGAAAACTCACTGCTGAATTTATTCAGAATTAAAACCTGTTAACTCTATAGAAGATCTGTCTGAATATCATCTTAAGTGATATTTCCCTGTTGTTCTCCTTCTGGTCTCTGACATTTCTCTGTTTACTGCAATATTATTTAAATGAAAAGATGCCCCACAGATTGCCCAGGGCTGCAAAAAAAAAAAAAAAAAAAACGACCCAGAGTGACCTCAAAGTCAAAGGAAAATCTAACTTGATGAATAAAATGAAACCCCACCTCCTATTTTCCAAAGAAAATTTTCAACAATGTCAAGATAACAGTTTTCAAATTTATAGTAGCTTTGAAAACTGTTGGAACTACCAAGCAGTGATCAAAATCATAAAGGAGGAGTAAATTTTTAAAATAAGTATAAAGCATTCATTGGGTAAGGTTAAAAATGATCCAATGGCTTTCATAATTTTTGTGTGTAAAGATTAGCAAAAGGGAAGGAATTCCAAGGAAATAAAATGTGGACGAATTTATAGTCTTGAGATGTTATTTTGACTCAGGAGAAGGAAGAATAATGATTGATGTGGGTGGGACAAGAGGAAGAAAAGGAAAGCCATGTAGGAGTTAATAAGCTCCTAGGAGTCAACAGGAACAAACGCTGTGATTGGACACGTGGTATTACTACTTTCTGTGTCATGTAATACTTGAATGTGGTTAATCATGTGTCGGAGATGATTGAAGAATTCCAGACCTTAAAAGGGATTCCAGACCATCATTGTCTATATTTCTTCATATTTGGTTGGGAGGGTAAGATATGGCTGCAGGGACACCCTAACCCAGAAGAGTTGGACAGTGGTGGTGGGAATGGCCTCCCTACAATGCGGCAGTCATTTGAGTGATTTGAAGACTAGGTCAGCTGCATAAGCTACATTTATAGCTATTGCTATCATTGTTCTTCATTTAACATTGTTTTAGTCCCTTACAGCTTATAATTCATGTGTATATATACACAAATGTATAATATGAATATTTTCATTAGACCTTCCCACGGTCTTTAAAGACAGTAATACTTATGTCAACCCCATTGTGAGTGATCTGAGTACTTGAGGAGTTAATGAGATGCTAAAGATGACGCAGGCACCAGTAGCAGACTCTGAAATAGAGCCCAGTCCTTCTGGTATCTAATTCCATATTTTCAGACAACCCTATAACCTTTGGAAAAGACAACACCACTCCTGAGAGAAGCTGTGAGAAGAAACACTTGGTTGGCAGAATGAAGATGGAGAAATTAGCAAGAAGTGAACAATACAATTTCTTTAACAATCACTTACATAGCACTTGGCATGTTTCAGGGGGTCTCAGCTATGTTACAATAGTGACTCACCCATGTGCATAACAAATATATAGGCAAATGCTATTAGCAATCCTGTTTTAGAGATGTGAAAGCTGAGGCCTATAGAGGTTAAATAACTTGCTCCAAGACCTGGTAAGCTGGTTAGAGTTCATGGCTTTAATCAGAGAGGTTTGATACAACTGTGGGTAATGGTCTGGTTACTGGAAAGATTGAATGAGATCATAACAACCCAAGTGTTCAGTACAGCGCTTGGAAAATGGTGTTTAAAAGAACATAAGTACATCGCCTAGGGCATGAAGAAGACAGCTGGCAGACTTAATTGGGTTCAAGAACTTGTACTTGATGCTATTCAATGAGATGAAAGCTGAGCAAAGTCTGATGGGATGTTCAAGAGCATCCCTTACACAGAATCCCCTTCAGTAGAGCTTGACACATTTTAACTAATATCAGATGACCTGAGTGTTCTTCCTCTTAGTCTCCAGTTCATCTCAATTTAATCCAAATCTAGAATAAGTTTTCCCAGTGTCCTGAAATGATTCTGTAGCTTAAATTTTACCACCTTGCTAAGCTATGATGATAGAAAGATGAAAAAGTTGCAACTTCACCACTCAAGGAACAGACATCATAGAAAATGATTTTGTTTTTGGTCACTAAGTGGTGTCTGACTCTGTGACCCCATGGACTGCAGTACACCAAGCTTTCCTGTCTTTCACTATCTCCTGGAGTTTGCTCAGATTAATGTCCAATGAGTAAAGGTATGTTAAGTTCCTTCAGTCATATCTGACCCTTTGTGACTCCATGAACTGTAGCCCACCAGGCTCCTCTGTCCATGGGATTCTCCAGGCAATAGTACTGGAGTGGATTGCCATTTCCTCCTCCAGGGGAATCTTCCTGACCTGGGGATTGAACTCATGTCTTTTATGTCATCTGCACTGGCAGGTGGGGTCTTTACTATTAGCAAGCACCACCTGGGCAGATGTATAAAACCATAATAATAACCATGTCATATACTAACAGCAGAAAGTAAAATTTGCCAAAGGAGAAGAAGGAGCACATAAGAGAAATTTTGCTTTTGTCTTGGGTCAGATTTCTTCAAGGAGTAAACTTCACAGAGCTTGGAAAGGAAAGCAGATGACTGTGGCAATGACTGCAGAAGATAGACAGGTCAAGAAAATGACACAGGCTTGCAGAAACGTGATGTGACTGGGGAAACATGCATGACTTGTTATTGCTTGAAAATAAATTTGAGGAGGAAGCATAAAGAAACAGGGAGAGCAGGAAGGCATGAGGAAACTAGCCAGGTATCCTGTTATAAAGACTGCATGCACCATATGAACCTCACAGGAGAAGGATGAAAAAGGGTAAGACCAGATCTGTATTTTAGAACATAACTCTCCTCAAAGCGTGGTTGAACAATTCAAGGAGGAAAAATTAGATGCAGGAGTCTACCTCCAGGTGAGGAATGTTGAGAGCTTGAGCTGAGACAGCATTAGTAGGGGATGGGAAAAACACAAGATGGGTTCACAAATTATTCAGTTCAGTTCAGTTCAGTTCAGTTCATTCACTCAGTCATGTCCGTATACTGGAAGACAAATTGAAAGGAATATTGGATCTGGGAGTGGCTCTTAGAATTCTGACAAACAACTACTCTCAAAAATATACAAGCTGACAAACAACTAATCTCAAAAATATACAAGCAACTTATGCAGCTCAATTCCAGAAAAATAAATGACCCAATCAAAAAATGGGCCAAAGAACTAGACATTTCTCCAGAGAAGACATATGGATGGCTAACAAACACAAGAAAAGATGCTCAACATCACTCATTATTAGAGAAATGCAAATCAAGACCACAATGAGGTACCATTTCACACCAGTCAAAATGGCTGCGATCCAAAAGTCTGCAAACAATAAATGCTGGAGAGGGTGTGGAGAAAGGGAGCCCTCTTACACTGTTGGTGGGAATGCAAACTAGTACAGCCACTATGGAGAACAGCGTGGAGATTCCTTAAAAAATTGCAAATAGAACTGCCTTATGACCCAGCAATCCCACTGCTGGGCATACACACCAAGGAAACCAGAATAGAAAGAGACACATGTACCCCAATGTTCATCGCAGCACTGTTTATAATAGCCAGGACATGGAAACAACCTAGATGTCCATCAGCAGATGAATGGATAAGAAAGCTGTGGTACATATACACAACGGAGTATTACTCAGCCATTAAAAAGAATACATTTGAATCAGTTCTAATGAGATGGATGAAACTGGAGCCGATTGTACAGAGTGAAGTAAGCCAGAAAGAAAACCACCAATACAGTATACTAACACATATATATGGAATTTAGAAAGATGGTAATGGTGACCCTGTATGAGAGACAGCAAAAGAGACACAGATGTGTAGAGCAGACTTTTGGACTCAGAGGGAGAGGGAGAGGGTGGGATGATTTGGGAGAATGGCATTGAAACATGTATACTATCATGTAAGAAATGAATCACCAGTCTATGTTCAATGCAGGATACAGGATGCTTGGGCTGCTGCACTGGGATGACCCAGAGAGATGGTAAGGGGAGGGAGGTGGGAGGGCAGTTCGTGTTTGGGAACTCATGTACACCCGTGGTGGATTCATGTCAATGTATGGCAAAGCCAATACAGTATTGTAAAGTAAAATAAAGTAAAAATTAAAATTAAAAAAAAAAGAATTCCTACTTTGCTAGTGGGGTCACTGATGCAGGTGGCAAGTATAGGAAGGAAAAGAGGTTTGAGGATGAAGGGGAGGTGATAAAAAGACTTTAGAAGAGATTGAGTTTAAAGTGCCCATGAGACACTTTATTAGAGAAATCTAGTAGATAGTGGATCATCTGAGCACATAAGAGGTATTCAACATTAGTTGCCTTCATGTAATTATCTCCCTTGGTATGCCAGTTGTTTTGGATGTATTCATCACGCTGAAATCCATAGGACCCTGGCGATTCTTTTCTGTCTATATCACTGCTCATCCCACATTTCTTAGCGAGTCACTAGTCTCCCTCTGAATGTCATAAAATTTATCACTAGTCAGAGCACCATCCTCCCACTTCCCTCTTAAAGCATCTAGTGATTCATCCTATGTTTACTCTCTCTACTCCCAATCCCATGTCAGGGTCTACTGGTATTCTCTGTCTTTATATATCCATGCTTCTTCCCAGACCAGTGGCAGCAGCAACTTCACCCTGGAACTTGTTAGAAATGGAAATTCTTGGTCTTCACCCCAGTTCTCCTGAATCAGAGACTCTGGGAATGTTACCAAGAAATCTGTGGTTTAATAAGCCCCTAGGTGATCCTGATGCCTGCTCAAGTTTGTGAAACTCTGCTATAGAGCTTTTTCTCTAGCCTAATACACTTAGCTTTTTCCAATTATACTTGCTCATGTCACTCATCCACTCAACTATGAAAGAGAAATTATTATTTTAAAATGCAGAGATATTAGGTCTACTTGCCATCCATATATAATTTTTGGATACTGATGCTTTTTCTCTGTATTCTAAGTTGGTGTGAGTTTTGTGTTTTCAGTTGTGTCCAACTCTGCAAGCCCGTGAACAGTAGCCTGTAAGGCTCTTCTATCCATGGCATTATCTAGGCTAAAAAAAAAAAGTGTAAGTGGCATTTAAACACTATTTTGTTTTTAAGCTGTTCTTAGAAGCTTCCATGCACCAACTCTAGTCGTTAAACAAGGGGTAAAGACTAGAGTGCATAGGATTGAATGAAAAGTGGAGAGAAAGAAATAGAAGGGTAATGAAAATACAAAAGAGAGGAAAAAAGAAAAAGAGGGAAGTGAATAAAAAGAAAAATGAAATGCTAAGTGGAATGTGTAGGGAAGAAGAAATTTTAAAAGATGGAAGAAAGAGAGAAGGCACACAAGGACAATGATTCAAAATCTCTGGATTCGGCCATCTGGTGTCTCTTGTTAAGCATCTTTCAATTAGGATATAAGTTTAAAAAAAAAAAAAAAACAACTTGCAGGCAGATTCTGTTTCACATCATCCTCATTTATAATCCTGCTAACAGCTTTCTTCACTTGGCAAGCTGGTTATCTTGCATGTCCCCTCCAGATTCACACCTTATCACCTCCATTCTGCACTATGCCCTGGGAGGTGGATGCATAGACTAAGGCAACAGGTCCCTTGTGGAAGGATTTGGCTTCTGTATGAATTCAGCCAATGTCAGAACATTGGAAGATAGGAGAAAAGAGAGGTTGGATTATCGGTTTCCTTGTTTGTTTCCTGCACCATAGACTGCTATCCTTCAACCTAAAGCCTCAAATCCTATCGGGTGATTCCTCCAAGTTCTCTCTGTCTATCTCTGTCTCTATCTCTTGGTCTCTATCATCCTCTTTTTCCATTTCTTGCTCTCACTCTTGTTTTCTTTCTCTTTCTTGTCCCTTCAGACCTAGCAGTGGTAACATCAAGACTACTCTTTGGATAACTAAATTATTTCCTTGGGCTCCCTCTACCTTCTCATCACACCATTGTGAAATGTCCCATTATTAAACTCTTCAAATATCCTATTCGAGTGCACTATATTTTCCTAGCCAAAAATGACTGCTAAACTTAGCTTTAAGACTTCACACTCTCATAGTTTTCCTCCTCCTTTACTGTTCATTCCATCTTTACTATTCATTGCTGACTTCATCTCTTCTTCATAACACTAAATCTTAGAGTGCCCTTGGACTCATTTCTCAAACTCATTCCTTTTCCTGTGTACCCTCAGTCCCTGAGTGATCTCTGAATGTATGTAATGTACGTAAAATATTACATTCATTCAGTGATCTCTTCAGATGACTTTAAATGTGTACCATTAAATAGATGTCTCCAGTCCTAACCGTTCCCATTGCATTCCAAATTCAGCTGTCCACTCCAAAGCCTAAATACACAAGTCGCAATTAAAGTGTCCATATTATGCCCTCCCTCCAATTCCCTCCTACCTTGGTCACAGCCATCTCAACAGCAGCACCACCATTCACAGTGTTGGTGATGGTGGTGGTTTAGTCTCTAAGTTGTGTCTGACTCTTGCAACCCTACGGACTATAGCCTGCCAGGCTCTACTGTCCATGGAATTCTCCAGGCAAGAATACTGGAATGGGCTGCCATTTTGCTCAAGTCCAAATCTGAGAAATCACCCTAGACTCCTCTTTGCTGCCTACCCTGCAAACAATCCAGTAGCAACTACTATCAACTCAAACTTCAGGATGTACCCTGAAACCAACAACTTCTCCCTCCTGCATTGGACCAAGCCACCTTCATCCCTTACCTACCTACCTAATGATCTCCTACTGGGTTTCCATGTTTCTACTCTCTCTCCTACTGAAGCCAGAGTGGATCTACTTAGGCACACATCAGACTGTGTCATTCACCTACTCACACACTTTCAAAGACTTCCAAGCACAAGTCAAATGAAATCCCAACATTTCCCCACCAAGACTCCTAAGCTTTCTGTCTCCTGGCCTTTGTCTAACTCTCCAAATACTCTGGTCTTTTTCAGCCAGTTTGACCTTCTTAGTTTCATTATAGTAGCCATTAGCCATATGTTCCTTTTGAGTAATTGAAATGTTTGCTAGGAGACTGAAGAACTGAATTTCTTATTTTAATTCTCAGTAAATTTAAATTTAAAATGGGTACCAATTTAATGATCAGAAAACCTTGAGGTATGTCCAGACAACATGGATATATGAACCTGTTGTTCAGTCACTCAGTCATGTCTGATTGTTTGCAACTCCGTGGACTGGAGCATGCCAGGCTTCCTAGTCCTTCAGAGAAGGACAGGGAACCTATTTTATCAATTACAAATTTTATGGAATCAAAATTCAGATCAATTACATTCAATAAACATTTCACTTCTGAGTTGAGATATGCTTCATATATAAAATACCCACCAGATTTGGAAAAAAAGTTATATAAAAAAATGTAAAATATTATTCATAATGCTGACCTTGATTTTACATTTAAATGGTAAAACATATAGTTAAATCAATTTCACTTTTTGTTCTTACTTTTGAAAGCATATTTCCTTTTTTATAGTGCTTGCTAAAATTTTTAAAATTGCATGTGTGGCTGTCATTACATTCCTATTGTAGAGCACTGCTCTAAGGCCCCAAACTCAGTCCTGCCTCCAGGGTCTCTGTACCTGCTGTTCCCTCCATCTAGAACACTCTTCCAGACCCACAACTATATATGGTTCATCATTGCTCATTCTTAATTTTTATTCAGATACCTGCTCAAATATCAGCTATTCAATAGCTTTTCTTTACTTTTTTCCCCATTCTTTTTTTCAGTTGAAGTACTATTAATTTACAATGTTGTGTTTCATTTCAGTGTCCAACAAAGTGATTCATATATAGATAGACACACAGTTTATTAGGTTCTTTCCCATTATAGGCTATTACAAGATAGTGAGTGTAGTTCCTTGCACCATAGTTCCTTTACCGCTTAACCATTTTATAAATAGTGTTACATATCTGTTAATTCCCAACTCCTAATTTATCTCTCCTCCTTCCCCAGATACCCTCTTTGGTAAACATAAATTTGTTTTGTTTGTCTATGGATAGACATATTTCTGTTTTGTAAAAATACATATTTCTATTTTGTAAAATAAGTTTATTTGTACTTTTTTTTTTTTTTTTAGATTCTACATATACAGCTTCCCTGGTGGCTCAGTTGTAAAGAATCCACCTGCCAATGCAGGAGACATGGGTTCAATCCCTGGATCAGGAGGATCCCCTGGAGGAGGAAATGGAAACCCACTCCAATATTCTTGCCTGGGAAATCCCATGGACAGAGAAGCATGATGGGCTGTAGTTCATAGGGTCACAAAGAGTTGGACACAACTTAGCGGCTAAACAGCAATAGCAAACATACAATCCTGCAATCTCTCGCCTAGGCGTATACCCAGAGAGAATTGTCACTCAGAAAGATACATGCACCCCAATATTCATGTGTGTGTGCTCAGTGGCTTCAGTCACATCTGACTCTTTGTGACTCTATGAACCATAGCCCACCAGGCTTCTCTGTCTTGGATTCTCCAGGCAAGAATACTGGAGTGGGTTGCCATTCCCTCCTCCAGGAGATCGTCTTGACTCAGGAACTGAGCTCCCATCTCTTATGTCTCCTGAACTGGCAGGCAGGCTCTTCACTACTAGCACCATCTGAGAAGCCTTCACTGTTCATAGCAGAACCATTTGCAATAGCCAAGCCATGGGAGCAACCTAAAAACCCACTGACAGATAAACGAATAGAAAAGATATGGTATATACATATTTTATATATGAATACACATATACTATTCAGCCAGTAATAATGAGATAATGTCACTTGCCACAATATGGATGGATCTAGAGACTGGCATATTTGAAGTAAGTCAGACAGAGAAAGACAAACCACATGTGATATCAAGGAGGCTTTTTTTTAACCACACTATCTAAAATAGTTTTTATCCTCTCTCTCTTACTTTGCTTTAATTTTTCCACATCAGTACTTCTAATTCTTATTCTCCGATTACCATATGAGAAAGTAAGCCTCGTGAGGACAGGGGTTATTTTTCTTGTTCAGTACCCTAGTCTCAAAGCTTAGAAAAAAGAATATGTATGGATACATGGGTACTCAATATTTGCTGAAGAATGAATGAATGAGTGAAATATGCCACTGATGCTCAACTATGGCATGGCACAAATATATATGTATATTGTATATGTATACTCTATGACTACTACCTGAATGCTTTATTTAAACATTTATGCCATGTTGTAACCAGAGATCATATTGCCAACATCCTTTGGATCATAGAAAAAGCAAGAGAATTTGAGAAAACACCTACTTCTGCTTCACTGACTACACTAAAGCCTTTGATTGTGTGGATCACAACAAACTGTGGCAAGTTCTAAAAGAGACAGGAATACCAGACCACTTTACCTGTCTCCTGAGAAATCTGTAACCAGATCAAGAAGCAACAGTTAAAACCAGACTTGGAGCAACAGACTAGCTCAAGATTGGACAAGGAGTTCGTCAAGGATGTATATTGTCACCCTGCTTATTTAACTTATAAGCAGAGTACATCATGAGAAATGCCAAGGTAGATGAAGCACAAGCTGGAATCAAGATCCCTGGGAGAAATGTGAATAACCTCAGATATGTAGATGACACCACTCTTATGGCAGAAAGAGGAATTAAAGAGGCTGTTGATGAAAGTGAAAGAGGAGAGTGAAAAAGTTGGCTTAAGACTCAACATTCAAAAAGCTAAAGTCATGGCATCTGGTCCCATCACTTCATGGCAAATAGATGGGGAAACAGTGGAAACAGTGAGGGACTTTATTTTCTTGGGGTCCAAAATCACTGCAGATGGTGACTGCAGCCATGAAATTCAAAGATGCTTGCTCCTTGGAAGAAAAGCTATGACCAACCTAGACAGCACATTAAAAAGCAGAGAGATTGTTTTGCTGACAAAGCTTTGTTTTTAGTCATAGTCAATGCTGTGGTTTTTCCAGTAGTCATGTATGAATGTGAGTGTTGGACCATAAAGAAAGTTGAGCTCAGAAGAACTGTTTTTGAACTGTAGTGTTGGTGAATACTCTTGAGAGTACCTTGGACTGGAAGGAGACCAAACCACTCAATCTTAAAAGAAATCAACCCTGAATATTCATTGGAAGGAGTGATGCTAAAGCTGAAACTCCATAGCTGTGACCACCCGATGCAAAGAGCCGACTCATTTGAAAAGACCCTCATGCTGGGAAAGATTGAAGGCAGGAGGAGAAGGGGACAACACAGGATGAGGTGGCTGGATGGCATCACTGATTCAATGGACATAAGTTTGAGTAGTCTCTGGGAGATGTTGAAGGTAGCCTGGTGTGCTATATAGTTCATGGGGTCACAAGAGTTGGACACAACTGACTTAACTGAGCCTGAAATATTTCTCTCACAGGAACCTTGAGATGCTAGTATAAATGTAGCACTTGCTCAGAACCAACATTAGAACTTGAGTAAAGGAAAAGCTGGTGGGAGGGACATGAAACACTCTTCAAATATCCCTTTTATAGATACACCCAAGAGCCAAAATCCTATGCTTAACATCAATGAATCAATCATATTTAAGAATGCTATCATCTTTCATTTATTCTCTTTCAAGGAAGAGATTTCAAAGTGTATGAAAGTCTTCAAAAGGAGAAATGATATATGAAAGATATAAACCAAAGCCCTCCAAAATGCATTTTGCTTGAGATGCCTCAAAAGTACACCTGAACTGTTTGCAAAGCAGCCATGATTCTTAGCACATATTTTTTTCTTCAATTTTCAAGAGTAATTCCTAAGAAGGAAGGTAATTAGAATAGCATAAAAGTATTCTAGGCTACCTTAATGTAAAATATATAGAACACATCATTTGTATGCTACTGGGAATTACTGTGAATTTTTGACTTAGATTTCAATAAAAAATATCCTTTCTGTTACTAAAGTACTAAGACAATCCTCTTTCTTTGAATGTGAAGTTGTATATATAAATATAAATGTAAATATATATAAATATATATATATTATATAGCATAGAAGCCAGGAAATTTTAAATTTTCCTCTCAAATAGCATCACTTTGCACTTCCTAAACAGTACAGACTGAGTTAATAATAACATCACCACAAATGTCAAAGAACATTCTTTTGCTCACTGTTGAGGAATTTCAAAATTGAAAGTAAGGTAAATGCATCAACATGGCAAAATGGAAATAAGATGCATTTTTATCTTGCCATCCAGAAGTTGTATCACTTTCTGTAATTGTAAAGTTAGCATCATAGATAACTGCTAGAGAATTTTAGCAGACTCAGGCAATAACTCTTCAGAGGTGGGAGTAAAGGATGGGGAAGGAGTGGAAGGTCCCCCTCCAAAAGGTCACAAAAGTGAGAATGTGTGTGAGGACAACTGTCAGCCTAGCTGATGGCCAGAGTCTAAAACTATTTCTGAATGATTATGACCTTCCTCTTCATGGACAAGTGAGGAATTTTCCATGAGGGGATGAGGGTGAGGGTCACATCAGCCATTCTTTCTTTTTTTTTTTAAATTTTTTTTCTTTACAATATTGTATTGCTTTTGCCACACATCAACATGTATCCGCCACAGGTATACACGTGTTCCCCATCCTGAACCGCCCTCCCTCCTCCCTCCCCGTACCATCCCTCTGGGTCGTCTCAGTGCACCAGCCATCATTTCTTGTCCCCCTTCTGCCAGGCACGGTGTTATTGGGTTTTCATTTTCCTCATCTACTTCCTAATTAATTATGAGTTACTGACATTAGGTAAACTTGTGTGTGACTAAAGAAATATTTTGGCAAGTTTGGAGGGATGTTTTTTCTGTATATTTCTGAACGTTGAAGCCTCATATTTGTGACCTTTGTCCGAAGGCATTAGTCATATTCAGATTCTCCTCTGTATCAGAGATAGAAGCAATAGGTTCAGTGAATTTTGGAGGGAAGGTGGCTTTAATTTTGCCATTCATCCTAATTTTTAGGCATGTAGAGTTAGAAGAATCATAGAAGATGAGTTTCAGGAACTCAACTTGCTGAGGCTTGCTGTGATATTGAGCAAAACACTGATTCTAGGTTCAAATTATGGTGGGCAGAGGCTGCCTATCTGTGGACCATCCCTGGCTTGTCTCATAACTTCTTAAATAATGTACATTCTAAAGGTCTCCTCTCAGTTGGCAGAAACACTCAGGAACATAAAATAAATTCAATCTCAAATCACAGATACATTCAAGAATGTGCGGGACTGACACACCTCCATTACAATCCCTTCCCGAGAGTCTTTCATATGAAAAGGATGTTTATTTGGAACTGAAAAATGAAAAAAAAAAGATAGAAAAATATTCAAGAGTGTTTTTTTTTCTCAAGATTCATTTTTGTTCTTTATTCTTTCCTACCTGGAAATTCCTTTAACACCCATTTTTCACGATTACTCAGCACTTATCTTTTAAAACCCTAAGCTGGAACGTGTCCCTTATACATGAACTGATATGATAGAGGTTACATCTGACAACACTTTCTCTCTGCAAGAAAATATTCATCACTGTTTCCTATGCCAGTGATTCATTTCAATTCTGGTATCAAATAGATTTTACTTTACACCTCTCCTTGTCAAATGCATGAACTGCGCTTCCTCTAAATTTAAAATCCAGTCAGGGAAATGAAAGCGATAACACCTCTTTTATTACAGTTTGGGAAAACAATAAAAATCATTTTGGATATTGAAATATCCCATGAGGCACTTGGAAAATGGCAGACAATATATTCAAAAAAACAGATAAAGACAGTTAAAGAGACGATGCCTCTGTTTTTACCAATAGGTTTGCAGATATTAAATTGAATCAGCAAACTACAAATAAGTAAGCACAGAGATACGCTGTGAGTAGGTGAGTTAGGAGATACGGCAGTGAGGAGATATCACTCGTCCAAGATAAGGAGCAGTGGCTGCGCTTTGCTGGAGCAGCTGTGAAGAGATATCCCACATCCAAGGTAAGAGAAACCCAAGTAAGACGGTAGGTGTTGCAAGAGGGCATCAGAGGGCAGACACACTGAAACCATACTCACAGAAAAGTAGTCAGTCTAATCACACGGACCACAGCCTTGTCTAACTCAATGAAACTAAGCCATGCCTGTGGGGCCACCCAAGATGGGCAAGTCATGGTGGAGAGGTCTGACAGAATGTGGTCCACTGGAGAAGGGAATGGCAAGCCACTTCAGTATTCTTGCTTTGAGAACCCCATGAACAGTATGAAAAGGCAAAATGATAGGATACTGAAAGAGGAACTCCCCAGGTCAGTAAGTACCCAATATGCTACTGGAGATCAGTGGAGAAATAACTCCAGAAAGAATTAAAAGGATGGGGCCAAAGCAAAAACAATACCCAGCTGTGGTTGTGACTGGTGATACAAGCAAGGTCTGATGCTGTAAAGAGCAATATTGCATAGGAACCTGGAATTTCAGGTCCATAAATCAAGGCAAATTGGAAGAGGTCAAACAGAAGATGGCAAGAGTGAATGTCGAAATTCTAGGAATCAGCAAACTAAAATGGCCTGGAATGGGTGAATTTAACTCAGATGACCATTATATCTACTACTGGGGGCAGGAATCCCTTAGAAGAAATGAAGTAGCCATCATGGTCAACAAAAGAGTCCGAAATGCAGTACTTGGATGTAATCTCAAAAATGAAAGAATGATCACTGTTCATTTCCAAGGCAAACCATTCAACATCACACTAATCCACGTCCATTCCCCAACCAGTAATGCTGAAGAAGCTGAAGTTGAATGGTTCTATGAAGACCTAGAAGAACTTTTAGAACTAACACCTAAAAAAGATGTCCTTGTCATTATAGGGGACTGGAATGCAAAAGAATGAAGACAAGAAACACCTGGAGTAACAGGCAAATTTGGCCTTGGAATACGGAATGAAGCAGGGCAAAGGCTAATAGAATTTTACCAAGAGAATGCACTGGTCATAGCAAACACCCTCTTCCAACAACACAAGAGAAGACTATACACATGGACATCACGAGCTGGTCAACACTGAAATCAGATTGATTATATTCTTTGCAGCCAAAGATGGAGAAGCTCTATACAGTCAACAAAAACAAGACCAGGAGCTGACTGTGGCTCAGATCATGAACTCCTTATTGCCAAATTCACATTTAATTGGAGAAAGTAGGGAAAACCACTAGACCATTCAGTTCAGTTCAGTTGCTAAGTCGTGTCCGACTCTTTGCGACCCCATGAATCCCAGCACGCCAGGCCTCCCTGTCCATTACCAACTCCTGGAGTTCACTCAGACTTATGTCCATCGAGTCAGTGATGCCATCCAGCCATCTCATCCTCTGTCGTCCCCTTCTTCTCCTGCCCTCAATCCATCCCAGCATCAGAGTCTTTTCCAATGAGTCAAATCTTCACACGAGGCAGCCAAACTACTGGTTTCAGCTTTAGCATCATTCCCTTCAAAGAAAGCCCAGGGCTGATCTCCTTCAGAATGGACTGGTTGGATCTCCTTGCAGTCCAAGGGACTCTCAAGAGTTTTCTCCAACACCACAGTTCAAAAGCATCAATTCTTCAGCACTCAGCTTTCTTCACAGTCCAACTCTCACATCCATACATGACCACAGGAAAAACTATAGCCTTGACTAGATGGACCTTTGTTGGCAAAGTAATGTCTCTGCTTTTGAATATGCTATCTAGGTTGATCATAACTTTTCTTCCAAGGAGCAACCATTTTTTAATTTCATGGCTGTAGTCACCATCTGCAGTGATTTCGAAGCCCCCCAAAATAAAGTCTGACACTGTTTCCACTGTTTCCCATCTATTTCCCATGAAGTGATGGGACCAGATGCCATGGTTTTCTGAATGTTAAGCTCTAAGCCAACATTTTCACTCTCCTCTTTCACTTGCATCAAGAGGCCTTTTCTTTCCTCTTCACTTTCTGTCATAAGGGTGGTGTCATCTGCATATCTGAGGTTATTGATATTTCTCCCAGCAATCTTGATTCCACCTTGTGTTTCTTCCAGCCCAGCGTTTCTCATGATGTACTCTGCATATAAGTTAAATAAGCAGGGTGACAATATAAAGCCCTGACGTACTCCTTTTCCTATTTGGAACCAGTCTATGACCTAAGAAAAATCTCTTATGATTATACAGTGAAAGTGAGAAATAGATTTAAGGGACTAGATCTGATAGATAGAGTGCCTGATAAACTATGGATGGAGGTTCGTGACATTGTACAGGAGACAGGGATCAAGATCATCCCCATGGAAAAGAAATGCAAAAAAGCAAAATGACTGTCTGGAGAGGCCTTACAAAGAGCTGTGAAAAGAAGAGAAATGAAAAGCAAAGGAGAAAAGGAAAGATATAAGCATCTGAATGCAGAGTTCCAAAGAATAGCAAGAGGAGATAAGAAAGCCTTCCTCAGCGATCAATGCAAAGAAATAGAGGAAAACAACAGAATGGGAAAGACTAGAGGTCTCTTCAAGAAAATTAGAGATACCAAGGGAACATTTCATGCAAAGATGGGCTTGATAAAGGACAGAATGGTATGGACCTAACAGAAGCAGAAGATATTAAGAAGTGGTGGCAGGAATACACAGAAAAACTGTACAAAAAATATCTTCATGACCAAGATAATCATGATGGTGTGATGACACACCTAGAGCCAGACATTCTGGAATGTGAAGTCATGTGGGCCTTAGAAAGCATCACTATGAACAAAGCTAGTGGAGGTGATGGAATTCCAGTTGAGCTATTTCAAATCCTGAAAGATGATGCTGAGAGTGCTGCACGCAATATGCCAGCAAATTTGGAAAACTCAGCAATGGCCACAGGACAGGATAAGGTCAGTTTTCATTCCAATCCCAAAGAAAGGCAATGCCAAAGAATGCTCAGACTACCGCACAATTGCACTCATCTCACATGCTAGTAATGTAATGCTCAAAATTCTCCAAGCCAGGGTTCAGCAATATGTGAACCGTGATGTTCAAGCTGGTTTTAGAAAAGGCAGAGGAACCAGAGATCAAATTGCCAACATCAGCTGGATCATCATAAAAGCAAAGGAGTTCCAGAAAAATATCCATTTCTGCTTTATTGACTATGCCAAAGCCTTTGACTGTGTGGATCACAATAAACTGTGGATAATTCTTCAAGAGAATGGAATACCAGACCACCTGACCTGCCTCTTGAGAAACCTATATGCAGGTCAGGAAGCAACAGTTAGAACTGGACATGAAACAACAGACTGGTTCCAAATAGGAAAAGGAGTACGACAGGCTGTATATTGTCAACCTGCTTATTTAATTTATATGCAGAGTACATCATGAGAAACGCTGGACTGGAAGAAGCACAAGCTGAAATCAAGATTGCCGGGAAAAATATCAATAACCTCAGATATGCAGATGACACCACCCTTATGGCAGAAATTGAAGAGGAACTAAAGAGCCTCTTGGTGAAAGTGAAAGTGGAGAGTGAAAAAGTTGGCTTAAAGCTCAACATTCAGAAAACGAAGATCATGGCATCCAGTCCCATCACTTCATGGGAAATAGATTTGAAAACAGTGGAAACAGTGTCAGACTTTATTTTTCTGGGCTCCAAAATCACTGCAGATGGTGACTGCAGCCATGAAATTCAAAGATGCTTGCTCCTTGGAAGAAAAGTTATGACTAACCTAGATATCATATTCAAATGCAGAGACATTACTTTGCCATCAAAGGTCCATCTAGTCAAGACTATGGTTTTTCCAGTAGTCATGTATGGATGTAAGAGTTGGACTGTGAAGAGAGCTGAGTGCCAAAGAATTGATGCTTTTGAACTGTGGTGTTGGAGAAAACTCTTGATCTCTGCAAGGAGATCCAACCAGTCCATTCTGAAGGAGATCAGCCCTGGGCTTTCTTTGGAAGAACTGATGCTAAAGCTGAAACTCCAGTACTTTGGCCACCTCATGCAAAGTGTTGACTCATTGGAAAACACTCTGATGATGGGAGGGATTGGGGGCAGGAGGAGAAGGGGACAACAGAGGATGAGATGGTTGGATGGCATCACTGACTGAGTGGACATGAGTTTGGTTAAACTCTTGGATTTAGTGATGGACAGGGTGGCCTGGCATCTGTGGTTCTTTGGGTTGCAAAGATTTGGACATGACTGAGCGACTGAACTGAACTGAAGCACAGATAAAACTAATTGCTTAGAAAACAATTTCCACTTGCTCTGTCACTGCTCTTGAAGCTCTTCAAAAGTGCAGTTGATGTGAAATCCAAATTACAAAATCAAGATGCTGAAAGGCCAAAGCTTGTGTCTTTCTTCTCATAGACTTCTATCAGGGGTAGCCAGGACTCAGAAGAAACCTCACAGATGCAAAGCAAACCTATCAATGCTACACAGTGTGTTTCAGGGAGATTTGCTTCAATACAGAGGAGTCTAGTTCAAAGTTGTTCAGGCTTTAATTTGCACATGAATCAAGCTCAACATTCAGAAAACTAAGATCATGGCATCCAGTCCCATCACTTCATAGGAAATAGATGGGGAAAACTGAAAACAGTGGTGGACTTTGTTTTTCTGGGCTCCAAAATCACTGCAGATGGTGATTGCAGCCATGAAATTAAAAGACGCTTACTCCTTGGAAGGAAAGTTATGACCAACCTAGAAAGCATATTCAAAAGCAGAGACATTACTTTGCCAACTAAGATCCGTCTAATCAAGGTTATGGTTTTTCCAGTGGTCATGAATGGATGTAAGAGTTGGACTATAAAGAAAGCTGAGTGCTGAAGAATTGATGCTTTTGAACTGTGGTGTTGGAAAAGACTCTTGAGAGTCCCTTGGACTGCAAGGAGATCTAACCAATCTATCCTAAAGAAGATCAGTCCTGGGGGTTCATTGTAAAGACTAATGTTGAAGCTGAAACTCCAATACTTCGGCCATGTGATGGGAAGAGCTGACTCGTTGGAAAAGACCCTGATGCTGGGAAAGACTGAGGGCAGGAGGAGAAGAGAACAACAGAGGATGAGATGGTTGGATGGTATCAACAACTCAATGGACATGGGTTTGAGTGGACTCCAGGAGTTGGTGATGGACAGTGAGGCCTGGCATGCTACAGTTCATGGGGTTTCAAAGAGTTGGACATGACTGAGTGACTGAACTGGACTGAATTGAACACCTTGGACACTGATAAAATGCAATTGCTGATTCAGGAGGTCTGGGGCTGAGCCTGAGAATCTGTATTTTTAACCCATTTCCACATGATTCCCATGCTGCTGGTCCAGGGACCACATGTTCAATAATGAGAGTTCACTTGGCTAATCACTTCTCTTGGAACTCAGGAAACCTGTGTTACAACTCTCAGTCTTCTAGCAATCCACTGTCTGATCTCAGGAAACTGTTTGATCAGTCAGGGTCTCAGTTTCCCATCTGTGAAGAAGAGACACCAAGGTTAAAGGGTTCTTATTGATCTAAAACCTTGAAACAGTTATGATAGTAGGTATGAAACTTGTTCTCTGACCAGGTTTGACCGAATGTATTTGAGGGCATGAAAGACATCAGAAGAGGAAAAGAATGAGCCTTAAAGGCTGAGAATCAAAAGTAAACATATAGATACATAGGGCCTGTGTGTGTGCATGGGTGCCAAGACGCTTCAGGTGTGCCCAACCATTTGCAACTCTGTGGACCATGTCCCGCCAGGCTCCTCTGTCCATGGGATTCTCAGGCAAGAATCCTGGAGTGAGTTGCCATGCTCTCCTCCAGGGGATCTTCCCAACCCAGGGATCAAACCTAGGTCTCTTATGCCTCCTGCATTGGCAGGAGGTTTCTTTACCATTAACATCACCTCTTATTGGAAGGAAAAACAACAAACCATAGAATAAGAAGAAAGTAGAGTCAGACATGACTGAATAACTAAGCACAGCACAGCACATAAGTAAAGGAAAAGAAAAAGAAAAGTGCCAGAGAAAGAGTCAGACAAAGGAACATCAGACTTCAGCACAGAGGAATAGAGGATAATGTGAAAGCGCCATATTCTTTAGTATCTGGAAATGATGACTGCAGCAATTTACAAGGGCAGATCCCTAGAGAACCCTGGAGAAGAGGATGATGGAGAAGAAGGAAACCTTTGGATGAAGTACAACAAATTATTTAAAGGAGGTAATAAAAGAAATTGAATCACCTCTTTCTCTAAAATGCTGGCTGGATTTTTAATGCAGTGTTTTCCTTGGCCTTTTGGCATTGTCTTTAAGTACCAGGGACATATAAAGCACAGCTTCTGGTCACTGCTCCATCACATATTGCCACCAACAGGAGATGAATCAAGTGGCCAAGAATTTCCAAATACTCTAAAGGCTCTCTGTATTGGATCCTTCCAAGAAAAGCAGTCTGCCTTCATATCCCCAAATCCTCCGTTATGACTGGGAATTCCTAGCAGAACTCTCAGGGGCAAAAAAAAGATGGAGCAAAAAGCATTTCTTTTAATTTACTTTTTTATAAATCACTAACTAATTGAACCATTTTCAGCAAAGCCAGAAAATCCTGCCCATCAGGATTGACAGTCACTTACGCTGATAGCATTCTTGAACTTTTCCAAGGTTGAAGCTACTGATGATTCACTGCTGGGAACACCCATGATAACTATTTCAGACCTGTGAACTATCACACCTTCTCAATGTCAGCAGATGCCTGCATCCAGCAAATACCTTTCCAAAAGCCTGTAAGATTACATTTTATTTTTGGAAGTGACCATTCGAGTCACCAAACGGTAACACTCTCTCTGAGCCTGCCAAGGGCCCTGGCTGACTTTCTTCCATGTACAGGCACAGTCTGCTTAAGACTAATATTGCCTGTGAATCAGTAGTTCCTGGACCCAAGGCTGTGTCTGAATTCCAGTTGGCTTTTTGACATGTCTATATCTACAGACAGAAACAATGGGTCCCATTCAAAAGGTTTCCAACCCGAGGAGAGACGGTTAGACTCCTTGCAGCACCATGAATAGTACAATCAGGTGCTAGGGGGAAGAGATAGTTAGGGACTTTGGAAAGGTCATGTACACACTGCTATATTCAAAATGGATAACCAACAAGGACCTACTGTATAGCACTTGAAAGTCTGCTCTATATTATGTAGCAGCTTGGCTGGGAAGGGAGTTTGGGGGAGAATGGATACATGTATATGCATGGCTGGGTCCCTTTGCTGTTCACTGGAAACTATCACATTATTAATCGGCTATACCCCAATACTAAGAGTCAGACACGACTGAGCGACTTCACTTTCACTTCTCACTGTCATGTACTGGAGAAGGAAATGGCAACCCACTCCAGTGTTCTTGCCTGGAGAATCCCAGGGACGGGGGACCTGGTGGGCTGCCGTCTCTGGTGTCGCACAGAGTCGGACACGACTGAAGTGACTTAGCAGCATACCCCAATACAAAATAAAAAGTGTAAAGTTTGAAGAAAAAAACAAAAAGGAGAATGTACAACTGGGTAGAGGAGATGTAGTTTTATCCACAGATAAAGACAGTACATCTGACCCTCTAAATTTACCAAGATTCACTCAGGATTCTACTGCAGTACACACAGACTTTTATCTCTCTGACAACTGAACCCAAGAGGTTTGCCAAAATAGAATTCCAGTGTAGGGAGAAAGAAGCTAAAGAATTATGCATTAATAACACCCTTACCCACAGGCGGAACATATTTTCATCTGCACACATCACGAACCGGCGATCTTAGGCTATTAAAGGTGAAAGAGGCTAATCGTCTTTGGGATAGCCCTCTTGGGATGCCTATTTGCATAATGAACTAATACATGGCAACCCAACTCAGCAGTTCTTTGGGATCAGCTACTTGTAGTCGGATGTGATATTTTTAATTCACTAACTAAATTACTCTGTGAAAGAGTTGTTCGTAGCTAATCTCAAAACTATGTCTACAAATAATTTATGACTATATTTATCAACGAAGAAGAGGCCTAATTGGTAAAGATGTATGGTTTAATTAATCTGTCTTTTGGAAAATTCAAATTATGCAAAGATCACCATTGATAAAGATATAAAAACTGCTGTGTGTGTGCTTGCTCAGTCACTGCAGTCATATCCGACTCTTTGCAACCCTGTGAACTATAGCTTGCCAGGCTCTTCTGTCCATTGGCTTCTCCAGGCAAGAATACTGGAGTGGGGTTGCCATGTCCTTCTCCAGGGGATCTTCTCACCCCAGGGACCAAACCTGAGTCTCCTGAATTGCAGGCAGATTCTTTTTACCACTGAGTCACAGGGGAAGACCTAAACACTGCTAAAATCATCCAATAATCTAAACTCAGGGTCCAGGTCTTTGCCTTGCTCTGGATGACCAGAGTCAGGACACCTAGATCAGGGAACAGCTTCTGCCTAAAACTATCCTATATCAAGTGAAAGAAAGCAAAAACTTTTGGCCAGAATCTTATTTTGTATTTAGTGGTTGCAGAGCCACTTTATTTAAAATATCTTAATGATGGAACCCAAACTGCAGGAAAAAGTTCAGCATTAAAAAATGGGTAGGATTAAATTGATAATTTTGCTTTAAAAGAGAGAAATGGGGTTAATCACTTCACAGAAACAATTTAATATTAATATTTTGAAGTTAATTCATTGGGTAACTTTGGTATTTTTATTGTGAAATGATTTTGCTTTTAAAAAGAACTTGTTTGGGGCAAGGATAAATAGGTGGAGCACAGCACAATGAAAATATGTTGTATAATATTATAATGATGGATACATGTCATTACACGTTTGTGCTCAGTCACTCAGTCGTGTTCAACTCTGTGTGACCCACTGAACTGTAGCCCACCATAGTCTTCTGTCCATGGAGTTTTTCAGGCAAGAATCCTGGAGTGGGTTGCATTTCCTCCTCCAGGAGATCTACCTGACCCAAGTGTTGAACCTGTGTCTCCTGTAGCTCCTACATTGGCAGGTGGAATCTTTACTACTACTACCTGGGAAGCTCCATGGATCATTACATGTTTGTCCAAACCATAGGATCTATAATATTAGGACTAAACTGCAAGGTAAACAGTAGATTTGGGGTAGTTATGATGTGTCAGTATAGGTTCAATGGTCACAAAGGGAGATGTTGATGATGTGGAAGGCTGTACAGGTGAGGGGGCAGACAGTACATGAGAAATCTCTGTACTTGCCTCTCAGTTTAGCTATGAACCTGAATCTACTTTAAAAGCCTATATATATGAAAAAAAACTCATGGTTTGATCTATACCTAAAACTTCATGAGTAATAACAGTAACAGTAAATCATATTAACCGAATGCTTGTTACATGTCAGGCACTCCGCTAAGAGCTTTATATGAATTAACTCACTTATTTCTCTCAACTTCTCTGTACCATAATTGCTAACAATATATTCATCCTATAAATCAGCACAGAGAGGGTAAACAACTTGACCATGATTACAAAGCTAGTAAGTGGTTGAGCTTGGATTTAAATCCAGACAGTGAAGCACCACATCTGCTGGGAGGTCTTGCTACAATGTAGCAATGCTTTGGTTTTCCTAGAGTTTTGCTTTTCCTGTCATATAGAAATTGGTATATGTTTCTATCAATGTACATATACAAATCTGTATAAACAAAGATGTATTGGGTATGAACTTGGTGCCTTTCAGTGTGTTAGTTGACAAATGTAAGAAGATTAATAAAGAAGGCCTCCTTCCACAAAGATCTTTGCATCTCTCTGAACATGCCTTGAAATTCTTATATCATATTTACTTAGTAGCTTTCTCATCCGTTGTTAGCTTGTCAAGAGAGTTATTTGAACTTTTTATTTATTAAGTCTACATTTTCTTTCTTTCTTCTTTCGTAAATAATTTCCTAGCCCAACACACCTCATTTTTCAATTTAGACTTTCGGGAATCAGGGAAAAAGAGCCATGGTACGCCACACTAAGTTTCAGTTGAAGACAATTAAAATAAGATTGATGCTGCAGAGCAGAAAGAATATAAGAAAATGGAGAAGTTTTAGGGAGTTGGTTACCAAACAAGGGAAGGAGTAAAGTGTTTAGAAAACGAGTAGGAAATAAATGTGGTCCACCTAGTGGTAGAGATGCTTAGACTCCAAAATGAGGCAAGCTGACCAGCAGAGACAAAATAGGTTAAAAGATTGGAGGTAAAAGTATAGTTTTTCCTCCCCTGAGTGTGAGCTGGACTTCGTAACTCACTCCCAAGGAAAAGAGCACATGGTAAGGGAAAAATAGTAAATTTACAGTGGAGAAACACAGCAAATACAACCTTAACCAGGTGATGAAGGTCAATATCACCTGGTTATCAGTGACAAAACATGTTGAGGTATGCAGTCCTGATAGGATTTAATAAGAAGGGTACTTCATGTCTGTGATATTTTTCCCTAAATCTACAACCCAGCCTGATCACAAGAAAAATGTCAGATAAACCCAAATTGAGGGACATTCTACAAAATGCATGAGCAGTCCTCCTCAAAACTGTCAAGATCTTAAAAAACAAGAGAAGATTCCAGAATTATCACAGATTGAAGAAGACTAGGAAAATGTTATGACACAATGCAGTGTGGAACCATGGTTTGGATCTTGGATAGGAAAAAGGACGTCAGTGGAACAAAACAGTGAAATCCAAATAAAGTCTGTAGTTTAGTTAACAGTGATGCGCCAACATTTATTTCTTAGTTTGGACAAATACACCATGGTTATGTAAGATGTTCACATCAGAGGAAAATGGAATAAAAACCACTGGGGCACTCATTATGCTCTCTTTGCAACTTTCTGGTAACTTCCAACTTTTCCAAAATTTAAAGTCAATTTTAAAATAATTGTAGGCTACAATTTTATCTTATTAAAATGATATTAGAGCATAAGAGTTTTTCAATAAACATTTTAAAGATATGCAATTTTCTGTTATGTAAGAAAGATGGGGGAAAATTACAGACCTAGAGGGGCAGAGCTTCAAAAACATATTGTGTTCAACAATACTAGTAATTATTAGTCAAGTAGAAGCTTTATGATAAACAGAGACAATAAAGTACATGGTAAGCAAGAATAAAAGCAACAGATAAAGGTAACAGCACTTCAGAATGACAGCTCCCACATTAGTTATGTTCTGCTTTTCAATGGTCAATTGGGTAGCTGTTCTAGGCAGTCATCAAGACTAGATGAAGTGGGAGCTCCATAAATTAAAATTTTATGTTCAAGGGAATGAGGATGGGAAGAGCAAGAAATGTATTAGGGGGCAAATCTGGGCAACAATGAGCAAAAATAAAAATAAGGAAACCAGTGACCACAATGGAATCCACCTGCCAATGCAGGAAATGCAGGTTTCATCCCTGAGTCAGGAAGATCCCCTGGAGTAGGAAATGGCAACCCACTCCAGAATTCTTGCCTGAAGAATCCCAGGGACAGAGGTGCCTGGTGGGTTACAGTTCATAGGGTCACAAAGAGTCTATAAGACTGAGCAACTGAGCACGTAGAGCATGACCCCAGTGCTGGTCACAGGTAAGGCCTCAGGCTGCAAAGTGGCCAAAGAAGAAGAAGGTGCAAGGAGATATTTTACAAAGTTGGTTCAAGCCTGTTTCCACTGGAAATGACTGTGAGAAGGCTGGATCATGAACAATCTTGCCTTTATTACTCTGTCTAATCTCCTCCCCTTTGACAGTTTAGAGTCTGGAATGAGGCCATGGATTCTGGGTGGTGGAGAGCTCAGCTCTGCCACTAACCAGAGTTTTGATATTAGGAAATTTCCTTAGTCTCTCTAGATCTCAGTTTCTTCAAGTGAGGAATGAGGAAGTTCTACCATATTCACAGGTCTTTTGATATTGTTATGTAACATGGTGATCACGGACTTTTTGCACATAAGCACCCATTTGTAACCATTGATTACTATATTAAGTAGTATGTAAGTCAGAATGGATGGAGTCAACACATGTAACTGAGCTCTGTGTGAACCTTGGCTCCATCAACCAATAAAGGATTCACAATTGTGATGGCATCTGAGGACAAAACATCAAGATCATGCTGGCACTTTCAAGAATTTCTGGTGGGCTGGTTACTCCTGACGTTTAAAAGTATTTCATAAAACTTATGTCCCTCTTTTTTTCTTCAATTAAGAGTCTAAATCACAAAAATATAGGTCATAGACACAGAGATAGCATGAATTTCTCAATGAAAATACAGACACTAATTATCTGGAGGTATTAATAATCATTTTACGGTCACTGGACATGGAAATGGATGTATTAATGGTGCACTTTGTGTCCAGGTGCTCTCTCATTGAGAAAAAAAGAAAGAAAGAAAGGAAAATTGATGAGTAAAAGAGAGAAGGGTGGGTAGTTTAAAAAATAAAAGAGTAGTCTATAGACTAGCCAGCAACAGTATCTTAAATTAATATTTTAAAACAAAGAATTGGCCAAATAAAAACTGGTCATATTTAGAATCGGAAAGTAGTCAACTATTGTAGCTTTTCTAAAATGGTAGTCATGTGGGAAAAATTAGGATAAAGAGAAGTTGACTAAATCATCCCAATTTGCACATAACTTTCCCAGTTTGGGCACTGAAATGTCTGCATCTTGGGAAACTACCCAGTATCCAGCAACTGGGAATGGTGGATCACCCTAGGGAAAAACTATAGTCAAATATTACATTGTTTTATTTTAAGACAACTCTCACATTGAAATGAAAAGCCAGTTTGTTTTGTTTTATATATAAGTTCTGTAGAAACTGTAGTAACTCCCACATAAGGAGCACAGAGAAATGATTTATTCATCTACATACATATACATACGCATGTACATATACATAATTCTTATCCTTAAGAAAATGCAATTATCTCCATCTATTTTCCAGGCAAGAGTACTGGAGTGGGTTGCCATTGTCTTCTCCGATCTATTCATCACCACCTCATATTGCGTAGGCCAGCAAGTAAATGAGAGCTTGTTGCTGTTCAGTTGCTAAGTTGTATCCAACTCTGCCACCCCATGGACTGCAGCATGCCAGGCCTCCCTGTCCCCCATCATCTCCTGGAGTTCACCCAAGTTCATGTCTGATCTGAGCCACCACCTCTGTCCATAGTTCTTCAGGCACTCTGTCTACCAGATCTAATCCCTTGAATCTATTCATCACCTCTACTGTATAATCATAAGGGATTTGATTTAGATCATACCTGAATGGCCTAGTGATTTCCCTCACTTTCTTTAACTTATATCTGAGTTTTGCTATAAGGAGCTGATAATTAGCCATGGTTGGCTCCAGGTCTTGTTTTTGTTCACTGCATAGAGTTTCTCCACCTTTGGCTGCAAAGAATGTAATCAGTCTGATTTGGGTATTGATCATTTTGTGATGGCTATATGTAGAGTTGTCTCGTGTTATTGGAAAAGAGTGTTTGCTATGACCGGTGCATTCTCTTGGCAAAACTCTGTAAGCCTTTGCCCTGCTTTATCTTGTACCCCAAGGCCAAATTTGCCTGTTACTCCAGGTATCTCTTGACTTCCTACTTTTGCATTCCAATCCCCTATAATGAAAAGGACATCTTTCTTTGGTGTCAGTTCTAGAAGGACTTGGAAGTCTTCATAGAGCTGATCAACGTTAGCTTCTTCAGCATCAGTGGTTGGAGTATAGATTTGAATTACTGTGATGTTGAATGGTTTGCTTTCAAAATAAACCAAAGTCATTCTGTTGTTTTTGAGGGTGAACCCAAATACTGCATTTCGGACTCTTTTGTTTACTATGCACCATTTCTTCTATGGGATTTTTGCCCACAGTAGTCAATATAATGATCATCTGAATTAAATTCACCTATTCCGGTCCATTTTACCTCACTGATTCCTAAGATGTTGATGTTTACTTTTGCCATTTCTTGCTTGGCCACATCCAATTTACTTTGATTCAAAGACCTAACATTCCAGGTTCCCATACAGTACTGTTCTTTACAGCACTGGATTTTACTTTTACCACCAGACACATTCGAAACTGAGTGTCATTCCCACTTTGGCCCAACCACTTCATTCTTTCTGGAGATATTAGTAATTGCCCTCCGCTCTTCCCAGTAGTGTATTGGATGCCATCCAACTTTGTTGGGGAGGGGAGGGGGGCTCATCTTCTGGTGCCATATCTTTTTGTCTTTTTATACTGAACAGTATAAACAGTATAAAGCTAGACATGATCCATCCAACTTTATGACTGGATATAGGTTTTAAGATCAAAAGTACAAAATGCTTTGAAACTATTTAAAAGCAGCACACATATAAGAAAGCAAGCCTGAGTTAACTACTGATCTATTCACATATAAGTATCACCAGAGCTAAACTGCTGCTGCTGCTGCTAAGTCACGTCAGTCATGTCCGACTCTGTGCGACCCCAGAGACGGCAGCCCACCAGGCTCCACTGCCCCTGGGATTCTCCAAGCAAGAACACTGGAGTGGGTTGCCATTTCCTTCTCCAATGCATGAAAGTGAAAAGTGAAAGTGAAGTCACTGTGTCATGTCCAACTCTCAGCAACCCCATGGACTGCAGCCTACCAGGCTCCTCCATCCATGGGATTTTCCAGGCAAGAGTACTGGAGTGGGGTGCCTTTGCCTTCTCCTAGAGCTAAACTATTTTTGCAATAATCTGAATTGTTTGGCATGTAGAGATTAACTATAATAGAGCAATTCATTTCACATATATGTTAAAAACAGATGTGGCAGAAGTGTCAGGAATAATGAATTGTATCATTAAAATTATAATATTAAAATGAGAAAGGCTTAAATCTACAAATGGAGATATATAACACATTGTTAAGAAATAATACAAAAGCACATGCTTTCAAGTCCTACTTGAAATCATCTTTTCCATCAAGCAGAATGACTTTCAAATTAGAAAGTGTAGGTACCTTTGAAGTTATCGGGAAACTGAAATTAAAGGTACTAGAAGATCTAGAGGATAGGAAAAAAAAAATCTCTTTGCTTGAAATGAATAAAAACCCTTAGATCCAAATAAGCTATACACCAAGCAAGCTGAAAAATAGGGGAAAAAAAACACAATTCTTAATTTTGTAGAAAAGCAAGAGCTTCCAGTGGATAAGATATGGGCAAATATTCCAACGTTTCAAAATGGAGAAATAAAGTTACAAACTAGAAATTGCATCAAGCTTAGCTTGATGTTGACCCTAACCATTCTGAAGTAAAGCTGAAATCAAAGATCCAACATGGATAACTGACTCATTATGCCAAACTAATTTCCATTTTAGGAAAAAAAGAAGTAATCATAGGCAGAAGGGTCAAGGAAATGCCATGCATTGATTTCAGCAAGTATAAAATATTTTGTTTGTGTTTTTTTTAGAGAGTTCCCCTGTACATCCTTAGCAATGGGAATACCGTACACACACACACACACACACACACACACACACACACACACACACACACACTGGATGAGCTTCAGGTAGCCTGATTGGACTCAGTGTTGTACCCAGAGTCTGTTTGATTAATGGATCAATACAGACTAATAGGGTGCGGCAGGACTCTGCAATAGACATGAGCTTGTATTTTTCTTAATTACAAGTCAAGAGATATCTTTATGGAGTTTGTATAAGATATACATCTGGTGATGAAATCAGCTTTCAAAAGGACTTGACAAGTTAGAATTAATGGTTGTGCTGATTTTTATTAAAGTCCTTCAGTTGGGTCTCAGAAAACAACGACAGTAGTGAAGTACAGCAGATGCCTGATATGACAACGAGGTTGTTCATAAAAACGCTTAGGAATTTTGGTTCATATCAACCTCTGTAAGAGCCAAAAGGACGGCATGTTTGCCAAGAAACGCTAACGCCTACCTTTCCTGCACCAATTAGAAGACTCTTGTTCAAAACAAAGAAGTTGGTGTTTTTCAGTGACAGTCTTCAGTTAATCCTTGTCACTACATTTTAAGAGAAAGACTGATTAACAAAGGCTTATCTAGAACAGTGAGACCAGAACCATGGAGAGTCTAGAAAGTGGGTGAAAAGAGTAATTCTCTAACTGGAGTCAGAGTACAGTAGAGGCATGATCATTATTTTTAAATATTTGAGATTTCATTTTAAAGAATGGGGGTTGAACTTACCCACAAAACTCTAGGAGACAAAAGTCAAATCAATAGATTGAAGATTTGAATAGGCAAAATTGAGCTCAGCATAAAAAAAGAGAACTTTCTAGTAATTATAGCTTTTTATTATAAAGAATAAAATAGAAGTATTGCCAAGGGTATGAAAATATGAATATTTTTATATAATTGAAATAGAGGTAGAAATTGGATCATTCTTTCTGGAGAGGCAATTTGGCAAAGTATTCAAAAGACTTAAGAGTCTATATCTTTTAATTCAGAAATTCCACTTGTAGACATTTACCTACATAACTAGAAATGTTGGAAAAAACTTAAAATAAAATTAATTATTTGCAGAGTTTGGGGTAGTAGTGTACATTTTGAGATAACCTAAATAGCCATTATCCACTAGTGTGTATATATGGAATATATATATGTATATAAAATAGAATACTAGACTGTTATTTTAAAAGCACATAACAAAAAATTTTTGTAGAAACAGAAATATTCATAACCAACTATTAGTTGAAAAAGGGAGCTCAAATTTTTTAATCTAGAAAGAAAATGAAAAATGCCACAATACTAACATAGCTACTTGTAAGATAAAGAGTAACTTTTTTCTTATGTGTTTTATTTTTTTTCCAATCTGTCTAAAATTAAAATACCATATACATTTTGCAATCAGAAACAGACAAGCAAAATAAACAATGAAGACACAGAATGTGTTTGCTCATATCCCCAGTACCTGACTCACAGTAGGAAGGCTATACATCTTTTGTTGAATAAATGAATAAATTAATTAAATATTATAAATGCTTTATGGAATGAACTCTCTCAAAGAGTTGAGCTTCCCATTACTGGAAATGTTTAAGCAGAGGCTGAATGACACTCAGCATATTTGGAGGGCACTCTGATTTTGATTTAGATAGTGATTCCCAAAATGAGACACCTAAAAAAATAAAAATGCTCCCCCATTTCACAGAATACAAATTTCCGGTCCCCACCCTAGACTTTCTAGATCAAGATCTGCAGGAGTCATTAAAATCGGCTTGGGCTTAAGGGGTGGACTTTGGAGATTATTTTCACGCATCTGGAAAGCCAGCCTGTGGTCCCATAAGCTGTTACTCAGAGTTTCGCACTGGCTGCTCCCTGGTCTGACACATTTTTCCTCCAGATCTGCAGCCTCGAGTTCCTTCACATCTTCATTCAGATGTCACCTTTTCAAACCGGCTTCCACAATGTGCAGCGCTTTCCAAGGGCTCCCACCCTTGTACACCTGCTCTCTTATTTGCCTCAGCACTTAGCAAATAATGTCACTTTTATTTTGTTTATTATTTATGGTCTGTCTCTCCCCACGAGAAAGTAAGCACCATGAAGAAAGGAATTTTTGTCTTTTTCAGTCATTTAAGCATCCCAGAAGAGTGGGACAGATAGTAGGTGCCCAGTGAATGGTTGCAAATGAACAGAAAACAGTGAACAGATAGATGTCTATGGTTCTAATTGTAGATGCTTGTGACAAGCAATGTTTTGTGTGAGTCAATCACAAGGGGTTGCAGACTTTTTCTAGAAAGGGTCAGATGGAAATATTTTCAGCTTTGTGGGTCATATGATTTTTGCTATATCTATTCAACTTGGCTATCAACAAAGGTAACCATAGACAATCCACAAATAAATGAGGATGGGTGTGTTCTGATTAAACTTTGTTTAAGATAGATTTGGCCCCCAGGCCATAGCTTGCTGACCCCTGTTCTCCCTACGTTTCTGGAAACTTCGTTAGGTCAGAATTCTCTAATTCCCAACTTTTTTGGCATCAGGGTCCAGTTTTGTTGAAGACAATTTTTTCCATGGACCCAGGTAGAGGGATGGTTTGGGGATGATTCAAGAGCATTGCATTTATTATGTACTTTATTTCTATTTATTATTATTATTACATCAGTTCCACCTCAGATCATCCCTGCTCTAAGGGAGCTGCTTAGCCAGCTTTGCCAACTATAGGCATCATGTCTTGTCTCTTAATAAACAGAGATCTTGGGGAAAGTGTCCCCTTTCACTAACCCTGGAAGAAGTTTTTAACTTGGTCTTTTAAAGATCTCAAAAGTTTTTGCTGACAATGACAAGATCTACATTCAATGAGAAATAGACAAATTTGACATAATTAAAGAGTATATGGTAGATTTTAACAAGAATCTCTGGTTCTTCCTCACTCATGTTAGTGGTGATCCTCCCTAGCTAGTTTTCATTGTTCTGTCTGCTCCCCAGAGTCCCTGTTTTCCCTCATGTCCTGGGTTGCTTCTTCCATCAGGAAGTCCATTACTCTGAGGTCACAGTGTCTCCAACCAATCTTTGGAAAATGATTTTGCCTCAGTGAGTTTCTGCAGAGATGCTTAATTCCTTTCAGTGTGCCCTGCTCATTACAGGTGTGTGAGGCTTCAGCATGAATTATCTCAGGGATTTTTATCATTCATTGTGGAGGTCTGGGGTGAGGATAGAGGCTTCAGCATTCCCTGCACAGAGTGGAAAGCTGAGGGGACAGGGCACTTGGCAGGGGACAATCTTTAAACTCCAATAGGATGAAGAGCCTCTGTCTGCTGTGTCTGATCTAAAAACACTTCCACATTTGGCAGAAACATCACACTGCCTCACAATTCCTATATATTCTAGGCAACAGACTCCTTGTGGAAAGCAGCACAGAACACTGCCGTTTAATTGCATTTAATTACACCCAATAACAATATGACAACCAGATAATTGGATGAAAATGAAAGGATTCAGAAAATCTTGCAGACTTGACTTTCAGAACCACAGTAATCACTTAGAGGATCACAACATTTCATATTATGCTATCTGAGTTTGGGTGTCAATGAAGACTTCTATTAAAATCACCATTCCATTTCTAATAACAGGGCAACAGTTCTCTGCATTAATCTGCTGAAGTGAATAACTGGAGATAACAGCTGGGCAAGGGCATGGTCCTGGTTTAGCTGTGGCAGGTCATAGTCTATGGGAAAAAAAAAAAAAAAGAGATTAACCAGATTGTAATATTTAGGTCTGTCCTCACTTCAAATATTATATCTCATTATTCAGAATCAATCCATTGATTTTGTTGCAGAAAATACTGTCCTTATCTTGGAACCAAGATGGAGATGACAGCAGAAACACGTATTCATATATCTCCCCAAATGCCAACCTGTCCACTAAGAAGTTCCTCCAATCCCTCTTAAAGACTTTGATCTAAAGCATGTAAATATAAACAGACATTTTTCTTGGATGCTATTTTTTTAGAATGTATAGGAATTTTTTTGTCTTCATTCTGTGCAAAAAGAAATGTGGTGTGTGCTTTCACAGGTTGATTAGCTTCTTTAAGGCAGAGACATTTTCTTGAGTATTTCTGTCTCTTCCAGAGTGCTCAGGGGGGCTCTCTGCCCCTTCCTATCCCCCCCACAGCTGGCACTGGACTGAGCTTAGACTGTTTCTGGCTTTCCACTCTTCTTTTTCCTCCCCCAGGGAAAAGTAGCCAATCTTACTGGTGTCATCCCAACCATAGCTGGGCTTCAAGGTCCCCATTACTGGGCTTCAAGGTCATTGCTCCACAAGGCCCATCTCCTCTCCTTTTTGTTCCCCTATGATATACCCAAGACCCCAGGTCCAGTGTGATGGTATGAAATACATATTGTGTCATTGTCTTCTTTTCAGACACAGAGCTCCTAAAACTTTTCAGGTTCCCTAAGTGATAAAAATCATGAAGGTGTCTTTTATTAGGTGAATGAGATGACTTGTAGACCCCACCAAGTCTACAAATTGGGCTGGTCACCAAAGGAACCAACATGTAATTTGAGAACTGGAACTTTCAGTCTCACCCCCTGAGGTCTGAGGAAGCGGGGAGGGATTGAAATTGAATTGTCACCAACAGTCAATGATGTAATTAATCAGCCCTGTATAATGAGACCTTCATTAAAACCAAAAAATCTGGGTTCTGAGAGTTTCCAGATTGAGGAACCAGAATGCTTCCATGTACCACTGTGTTAGGCCCTAAACTCCATAGGAACAGAAGTTCCTTTGTTCAGGACCTCACCCTAAGTATCTCTTTATCTGAAGGTTGATTAATATTTCTTTGAAGTAAATGGATGATCTAGTGAGCAAACTGGTTTCCTGAGTCTGTAAGCTGTTCTAGCAAATTAATCAACCCAAGAAGGGGTTGTGGGAACTTCATATTTATAACCTGCCAGTCAGAAGTACAGATAACAACCTGGATTTGTGATTGTCATCTCCTTGGTGGCTCATAAGGCTCCCCTGGTCTTAGATGGTAAAGAATCTAACTGCAGTGCAGGAGAGCCTGGTTTGATCCCTGAGTCAGGAAGCTCGCTTGGAAAAGGGAATGGCAACCCACTCCAGTGTTCTTGCCTGGTAAATTCCAAGGACAGAGGAGCCTGGCGGGCTATAGTGCATGCGGTCGTAAAGAATCAGACATGACTGAAAGATTAACACTTTCACTCTTTCTGAAGTAGAGGGCAGTCTTGTGAGACTAGCCCTTAACCTGTGGCAGCTGATCATAGATAGTGTCAGAATTGAGTTGAATTGTAGGATGCTCAGCTGGTATATGAGAATTCTTCGGCAGTGCAAGGGAAAACCCAAGCCAGAATCCCTGGGCTTCCCTGATGGCTCAGTGGCAAAGAATCTGCCTTCAGAGCAGGAGACACAAGAGGCACAGGTTCAGTCCCTGGGAGGGAAGATCCCCTCAGGGGGACATGGCAACCCATGGACAGAGGAGCCTGATGGGCTACAGTCCGTTGGGTCACACAGAGTCAAACACCGCTGAAGTGGCTGAGCACTCACAGAATCCTTAGCCATTCTCCCAACTTCTCTGCTGTTCCATCATCTCTGCTGGTGACTAGGTGAATGAGTGAGGAGAAACCATCAGTACAGAACCAGTTCACAAAGTACAGGGCAGAAATGACTGATCCCCTGCCTGTCCTTCTCTTTGTGAAGTTCCCTCTGTTCAGAGCCCTAAATAAGAAGCAGGTCCCCTAACCTCCAATATCTAAACAATTTTTACCGAGTAAGTCAGAATTTTACTTGCCTGAATCCTCACCTCTTATTTATTTCCTGACAGTTATTCATAACAAAATACTACACAGATTTCAAGCAGTCAGGGTACCACTGCTGACTATCAAGTCAACACAATGAAATCTGTCTCCTGTCGTGTGTTTGTTTCCTTTGTGCTGTGCTGTGCTTAGTCACGTCCAACTCTTTGTAGCTCGATGGACTGTAGCCCTCCAGGCTTCTCTGTCCCTGGGGATTCTCCAGGCAAGAATACTGGAGTGGGTTGCCATGCCCGCTTCTAGGGGAACTTCCCAACCCAGGGATCAAACCTAGGTCTCCCATATTGTGGGCAGATTATTTACTGTCTGAGCCACGAGGGAAGCCTGTTTGTTCTTTTACTCACTCTTACAAAGAATCATTAAGTAACTAATGTCAGAATAATGTTATTCCATCTTATTCTAATGGCTGTATTCACACGCTTACTTGTCCCCTAAGGATGTTGCATCAGAAGCATGCATTAATTTTGAAAGATACTACCCATATTTCTATGACAATAAGTTAGGATATATTCCTCCAGTCCATTTCTTCAAGTAAGATTGATATTTGAAAACATCCTGTTTTCTTCTGGTAAGATTGGTATTTGAAAACAAGCAGCCTTTTATTTTTATTAGATTGTAGCATTTTAAATCCATTTCCAGATGTGCTGAAAATACTCCCAACTACTATTTGCAATTGCAGGCAAAAGGAATCCTCTTAGTTCATATTTCCAACACACACACACACACATACACACACACACACACACACACACACACACACTCCACACTTGCAGAACTAGCAGGCATTACTGCTGATACTGAAAACTCCAATTACCCCAGGATCTGAGTGTTGACTGGCTCCTGATTTATTTTTGGCAAATTAGGTAGCCCTAATGAGTAGAACAAATACTTTGAGGATCAGATTTAAATGAACAAATCTAAGGGAATTCAAGTGTGAGTTTAATTTCCACAGTTATTTCTCCAATTGTGGTAAAGTCTTGGCAGCTGCAAGCATCAATTAATAATCTGGGCTTCCAACAATAACAGGGTCCTGCTCAGAATGGATTTACAGAGAATTTGTCCCATCTGATCCAAAGCTACCAAATTGGCAAATTTACCAAAAGTAGATGGAGTAGATTACACTTTGCAAAACAATGATGAGAAAAAAATCTGGTGTAGAAAAAATTATTGTCTTTGAGGGCTTACAAAAGCAAAATAAATTTGTTTGGGTCATTACTTGTCCAATTGGATGCAATAACCCACATGTCAATGGTGTTTAACAGTTTAAAATATGTTTTCACAAACATCATCTATAAAACTCTCATAACAATTCCGTGAAGTTGATGTGCTTACTTGAACAAATGAAGGAAAGAAAATTCTAAACAATTAAATAACTTATTAAAGTCACACAGAAATGGTCCAGACTAACAACTGTACACATAGCTGTAACTGTAAAGTAAATAAATTAAAACAACCATTTATTAGAAATGGCCAGATTGTGACACAGACTCTTTCTTTGTAACCCAAATAGACAACCTCATTCACTAGCAGTATTTTCCTAACCAGAGATAACCAGTTGGTGGCCTGTGGGATATGGCAAACCATGAGGTGTTGAATGGCACAGTTCAGGGAAATGTACTCAGTACTCTATAATGACCTATATGGGAAAAGAATCTAAAACAGAGTGAATATATATATACACACATATACCTGATTCACTTTGCTGTACAGCAGAAACTAACACTATATTGTACATCAACTATACTCCAAGAAAAATTGGTTTAAAATACTAACACATATTTACTCATAGCTAGATGGTCTTGAACTCATCTGGAGCCTGTTCTGAGACATATTACATTTTCTTCCTTGGGTTTCCAGGGATTCAAGGATGTGTTTTCAAACAAAACAAAACTACCTTATGCATAAATTATCGCTATCATTAAATTATCACCTCTATCCCTTTTCAGAGACATTTGTCCAGGCAGAGGAACAAAAATCATTCCAAAATATATCTGAACAAAATTTTACAATTAAAAAATGAATTTTGAATTTGAATGAAAATGATCCAATATATCAGCTGTTCACAGAATGCCAAAGCATTCAAACACCTAAAAGCCAGTTGCCTACTGATACCAGCACTTCAAAGGTCGACTTTTAGAACAACAGACATTTAAGCTGGAAAGGGTTATAAACTCTCTGTCCCAAATCTTTTACTTTCCTAGGGCGAAAGGACCATTTTCAAGAAGTGACTTCTCATAGATCACTCAATGAATTAGTGTCTGAGCAAAAATTTAAAACAGAAGTCTCATGACCCCTGTCTAGGTCATTCTCTGCTATGATTTGATAGTAGCAAGGTGCCTGGTCACGTAAGCAGCGGTTCTTCAGATCAGTCAGCTGCAAGCTACCTGAATCTTTTCCTCTACCTGTGAACAGAAATCAAGAAATATCTTCTCATTTCCTACTTTCAGATTTTCCCAGAGGAAAATAAACTGTTAATGGAAAGGAGAGGAGGAAGCTATGTGTGTGTTTCACCAGCTCTGCCTCTGGTATTAAAATTGTATTATCTTGAGGCCAAGACAGTCTAAATCTGACCTTATCACTAGAATCTTCAAGAACTTTAGATGTAAGGTCATGAACTTCCCAATTAACCCTACAAGATATTGAGGGGCAAATAAAAATGGTGAATGTTAAGCAATTTGTCTAAGCAAGAAGTGGACCAGGGTGAGGGGAGTCTCATTTTAAAAGCTTGCATGAAGCCATATATCTTCAGCATTCGCCATTTATTTCTGAGCATATGTTATGGCTCCTAGTAGTTTGAAAGATCTTCCAGAGCACAGAATATATACATTTCTTCATAGCACATCAAGTGAGACCCAAAATCAGTGCTTAATAAATTCTTCCTGCATGAAAGTGAAGAAAATAATATATTCTTTTAGTCTTTAGGAAGTAGCCCTCTTTCAATTGTTAAATTAACTCAAGAAACATGGACTGCCTAAACTCCCTGAAAACTAAATAAACTTTTTGTAGACTAATAGCTAGAGTCAAGCTCCACGATTATTAGATCTAATCTCCTTGTATTATATGCAAGGGGATAGAAGTCCAGTGAGGTGCACCACTGGCCTGCATTTGTACACACCCCAAGGCAAAGCCAGGATTAAGTTCTAGACCACATAAATCTTCAACCTCCAAGAAGTCACAGACAGCCCTGGTGCTGTGAGCCATCATATCACAGAGGAAAGCTTTTTAAATCATGGAAATTTGTCCAAATTGTCCAGGTACACAGCAAGACCAACATGCTATGCCTCACACCACCATACTCTTCATTGCCATTTAAAGTCTACTCTGCCAACCCAGACACTCTTTATCCTGGTTGGTGCATTTAATCTGACCCATCCCTCTCCTTTCCTCTCCCTCTCAAACCTTGGTCAGTTAAATATTCCTCCCACCCATCATCCTTTCTCAGAACATTCTTCTCATTTCTTGTCTTAACTAAAACCCAATTGTCCTCAAAGTACTGCTTTGAAGACTGGTCACGTGGAGGAGACTTTTATTGCCTCACTCATATGTTGGAATGTCCTTCCTGATTCTCGTTGCCACTTCTAGTCCAATACTATCCCCCACTTCTTGCCAAAACTGCTGCTTTCTTGAAACCCACATCAGGCAAATATGTCACTCTTGGGCTCAACTGGTGTGGTCATCTACAACCTCCTGATCATCCTTCTCATTTGTAGAAAATTTTAGCCCCTAGCTCTGCCTTCCTATGCATCTCACTTACAATTATTTGCATGACTCATCATGAACATGAAGGAATTTTCAGACCTCCCCACCTCTCAGGTTCACCTGGACCACTTCCTATCCAAGGATATGTTATCAGAACTCAAATAATACAATTTTCAGCACAGGAAATAAGCTCTCCTATCTCACTAGTTTTTATATGGAAAGTGCTACTATAACTGAGCAACTACAGAAGAAGTGTAAAGTATTAAAGTGACCATGCTAGGGAGTTCACTAATTTTGTCTGTGAGAGTTGAGAAAATGTGTATGGAGGTGGATAACATTTGTGATAGACTTTGAAAGATGAATGTCAGTGATGAGATGGACAATGACAGAGAGAACAATGCAATCAAAGGCATCAAAAGACGTTATCTGCAAACAGCAAATAACCTGATACAGCTAAGAAATCAAGTTTGTGTTGAGAAAAGTGAAAAGAGATGGTAAAGGTATAAGTCTAAGCCAGACTAAGAACTGTATTAAATACCAAGCCAAGAAATATTGAAGAAAGTGTATTAAATATGAAGCCAAAAAATATTGAAGGAAGTATATTAAATATGAAGCCAAGAAATATTGAAGGTTTGAAGAACTATATAGGCAGATCTGTGTTTCTAAGCTAATGAGTGCAGACTGTAATGAGTAATTCATACGTTGTAGAAACAAAGTATACTTGGATTGTGGGCAAAGGAGAGGTTAATTTCAATTCAGCATCTAATTCTTGGCAGAAGCCGAAGTCTAAAATGCAATAATAATAATAAAAACTGCTTTGATTGCTAGTAGTAACATTCTAATTTGGTCAGCTTTCTGTGCTAAAAGTAGAAGCAGGTCACTGAGATTCAGATTGATGAAAAGCAAATTAGGGTATTTCTAGGGTACTTCCTGGTAGCCTTTGGTTGTAAGTTCCCATGGCTCTCATCCAGTGACCAGATGGACCCTTCAATATTTTGAAGGCTCAAATCTAGAATGGGCTGGGAATTCCCTAAGTGCCACAGAAGACCTCTGAACTTTTTAAGACCTAAATCTAAACCAACTGACTTGGTTTATTTTTCTCCATAGTGGGAGGCCTGTCCCCTCTCTCAAGACCCAAGTAAACCCTTAGAGGCAAGGTCAAGACTCCAGATAATCTGGGAACTCAGCAATTTGGCCAGAATTGGTATTGGCTGCTCTGAAATCATTTATCTGCAATGAACTTACTTACGATTCTCCATTTTGTGACAGAGATTTGCGTGACTCACTGAAATCAAAGTCAAAAATTTGATGTAATTCTGTCCTTACCTTTTGTACCCAGACTCATACATATAAGAGACAATTTGATATTTTTATTGTTTGTGTGTGAAACATAAGCCTAAAGATGGATCATTCTGACTGAACTGAAATTTAGTTCAAACATTTACACTGTTTTGATTTCACAGAAGTGTTCAGCTGGACTAATAAGCAGAATAAACATTTTGATTGAACAAGATCCACCTTTGTCTTTAACATCCTGAGTGGCTAATTCAGTTATCTCACAGAGATACTCTTCAGTGACTCTGGAGAGTAATTTTGTTGCAACTCATTTTTATGACAGGATTGAAATTTCCTTGAAATATAGATGTCCCTGCTCTTATGGCTTCAGATGTTAATACTTATTTCCCTGTTAGAGTATTATGATACCCCAAAGGGATCTCTCACATTTTCCTGTGATGACCTCATGAATCACTGGGAACTAATTTGTAACCAGACAATACAAATATATCTAGTTCAGACTTAAAAACACATTTTTGTCTTATAAATCCAAACATGAACTGGAGTTTTATAGAGAAGTTGCAAAATGGTGACTCAAATGATATTTCTGCTTGTAGTTCATGACATCACTAATGAGATAATAGTAATATGAGAAATAAATTACTATGTATATTTCTACAGATGTCAATAGTACATTTTGTTTGGGGTAAATCAATCATTACAGTATATGTGCCTGTAGATTTATTTAAATCAACTTTCTTTCAATGAAACCTGGAAAGGAATGTGCACATTTTCTCATTTTGAAGCTCTCAAAAAAATAATCGCTTCTGGATGAGTTGCAATTATGTACACCTTGAATTACAGTTAATTGAAACTTGGCACTAGATTATAGGGAGAGATACAGCAGGTGAATTAAGTTTCCACAAGGCTTCCATGTTTGCTTATAAACGTCAAGTCTGTCAGTTTGAAAATTCAGACAATTCTGATTCGAAGGCCTTTTGTACCCTTATGGTATTTCTGTTAGGACAAAATTTAGCACATTTCCATGCATGCTGATCTCCAGGAAATGTGGAAGTGTGTTCTTCCATCAGGCCATGGGGCTCTTCGCCAGCTGTCACAATGCGGCATGTCTGACAGTCATTGTCCGCCTGAAGTGCCGACTCATGTCTGCTTTATCTCCAACCCATCTTCAGTATAAACGGATGTTTGCGAGGCCTTGAGACCATACGAGTCACCTCAGGTGGAATAATAATTGTTCTTGTAGCAGCAGCTAGGCTATTTCATGGACATTTTGGGTTGGCAGAAAAGTGAATCAATTTTAAAAAGAGTGTGTAGCATTAGATAAAGCCCAGGTCTCCATGGTCTTATCTGATGGCTTAGTTTGCTTTTCAAAAAGCGAGGTGCCCAGAGGTATTGTTGCTCTATTTTAAGCAGACTGAGAGTTTAATAGGAAGGTGCTGACAAGCAGCTGAAAGGTCATCAGTAGACACTCCTGCGCATCTAACTGGATTGAAAGTTTGCATTGGGCAACCGCATCTGGTGTAAATATATTTTTGTTTTCAGAGGACTTCAGAACAAAATGTCAGTTCTGCTTCCTGAGGTTTAGAATCTATTGTAACCAAGGGGCTGATAGTTATTGAAATCTTTCTTATTATCCATTTTCTAGTTCATGTATAAATAAAGCACTTACCCTTGGAATTCAGCACTCAACTGAGAAAACATGGCACAGACTGGAAGAAAGGAGTGGTGATTCTCTGAAGCAAAGTTATGGTAGTGGACAGCAGCTTTGGGAAGTATTGTTCTCATCCAGTCTTGTCTGACTCTTTGCGACCCCATGGACTGCTGCATGCCAGGCTTTCCTGTCCTTCACCACCTCCCGGAGCCTGCTCATACTCATGTCCATTGACTCGGTGATGCCATCCAAAGATCTCGTCCTCTGTCCTCCCCTTCTCCTCCTGTCTTCAATCTTTCCCAGCATCAGGATCTTTTCCAATGAGTTGGCTCCTCACATCAGGTGACCAGAGCATTGGAGCTTCAGCTTCAGCATCAGTCCATCTAATGAATATTCAGGGTTGATTTCATTTAGGATTGACTGATTTGATTTCCTTGCAGACCAAGGGACTCTCAAGAGTCTTCTCCAATGCTACAGCTCAAAAGCATGAATTCTTTGGCATCCAGCCTTCTTTATGGTCCAAATTCCACACCCATACATGACTACTGGGAAAACCATAGCTTTGACTAGATGGACATTTTTTTGGCAAAGTAATGTCTCTGCTTTTTAATACACTGTCTAGGTTTGTCATAGCTTTTCTTCCAAGGAGCAAACATCTTTTAATTTCATGTCTACAGTCACCAGCTTCAGTGCTTTTAGAGCCAAAGAAAATAAAGTCTGTTACTGTTTCCATTGTTTTCCCATCAACTTGACATGAAGTAATAGTACCAGATGCCATGATTTTAGTTTTCTGAATTGAGAAAACTTAGTTTTCTGTTGAGTTTTGAGCCAGCTTTTTCACTCTCCTCTTTCACCTTCATTAAGAGGCTCTTTAGTTCCTCTTCACTTTCTGCCATAAGGGTGGTGTCATCTGCGTATCTGAGGTTATTAGTATTTCTCCCAGCAATCTTGATTTCAGCTTGTGATTCATCCAGCCCAGCGTTTCACATTAACTCTGCATGTAAGTTAAATAAGTAGGGTGACAATATACAGCCTTGACATATTCCTTCCCCAATTTGGAATCAGTCCTTTGTTCCATGTACGGCTCTAACTGGTGTTTCTTGACCTGCATACAGATTTCTCAGGAGGCGGGCTGGTCTGGTATTCCTATCTCTTGAAGAATGGGAGTTGAAGCTTATATATAAAACAGAAAATGTATGATCTGTTTTGTTTCTGGATACATTCTTTGGGCTAGATGAAGTAAATAGGCCTAGTCAGATAAAGAAAGATTAAAAAGTTCAAGGAGAGTCTCATCAAGGATTATCAATGGAAGCTGCATGAAAAATTGTCTCCTATTATGTAAAAAGAAACTAAAGCAGGGGGATAGAAACAGAAAAAAAAAAATATGGTGGAGCTTAATCTCTTGATTGATCTCTCCACTCCAATTCATCCTCTTTAGTATTCCTATAGGTAACTTCCTAACACACAGAGGAGATCGTATTACTATTTTGTTTAGAAATGTTTAGTGACTCTCCATTGTCTAAAATTCCATAATTTTGGATTTAAAACCTCCACTATTTGTCTCCAATCTATGATGCCAACCTCATCTCTCACTCTGCCCAGCAGAACCAGTCTTTGCAACTGTCCTTGCTGCTGTTGCTGCTAAATCACAGCAGTCGTGTCCGACTCTTTGCGACCCCATAGACGGCAGCCCACTTGGCTCTGCCGTCCCTGGGATTCTTCAGGCAAGAACACTGGAGTGGGTTGCCATTTCCTTCTCCAATGCATGAAAGTGAAAAGTGAAAGTGATGTCTCTCCGTCGTGTCCGACTCTTCGCGACCCCATGGACTGCAGCCTTCCAGGCTCCTCCGTCCATGGGATTCTCCAGGCAAGAGTACCAGAGTGGGGTGCCATTGCCTTCTGTGGTAACTCTCCCTATTCGTCTGCAATTCCTGCTCACATCCTTCCTCCTTCTAAAGCCCCCTCTGCTTCTGCTCCAGATGATAGCAATGTGTCTTAAATCTGAACCATGACTACGAGCCTTCCAGAGTGCACTCTGCTGATAGTCTTCCATTGTCTTGTTTAATGTGGAAAGCAACCCTACCAGGTGGCTCATTTCATAAATAAGACTGTAGTAGAGCTTAATTAACTTATACAAGGCCACACAGCTAGTAAAGGATGGAGTTAATGCCAGATTATTTTAGTCCAAGTGCCTGTGTTCTTAATCTCTTTAATAAACTTGTATTACATCTATTCTTGTAATCAACTCCCTACATCAACATAGTTTTAGGCACAGTAAATCAATAAAATGTGGATAAATCAAAGCCTCACCAGGAAATATAAAGAATAAAATTAAAGATGGAGAAATATATATTACCAAAGAACAGAATGAAATATTGACTTCAGAAAAAAAGGGAAATATAATCTCCTCAACAAATCAGCTTTTGCACAGTAGATATATAAGCAGCGCTTTTGATGTTTTTCTGTTTGTCCATCTCTGTTTTTCTCAGACCTTAATCCTAAAAATAAGATCACTAGATAACTTTTAACCTTTACTCCCGATTTTTGCTTTCCTGTACACAGTGCCTTGTCTAACCTGTCGATTTCTTTTCTGGATTAGAAGTACTAATGGAGAATTAAGTAGTTAAAGAATGACTGACAGTCTTCCCCTCAGTGTTAGTTGTTCAGTTGTGTCTGGCTCTTTGCAGTCCATGGACTGTAGCCCACCAGGCTCCTGTCTGTGGAATTCTCCAGGCAAGAATACTGGAGTGGGTTGCCATTTCCTACTCCAGGGGATCTTCCTCCAAGGAGTGAACCTGCATCTCCTGCATTGCAGGCAGATACTTTACCATCTGAGTTATGAGGGAAGCCCCTCTCCTCTTGATAAATTTGCAGTCGGATCATGCAGGCAAGGAAACATCCAAAGGACTACTTGGAGAAGTCAGAAGTCCTGCATTCAATGGGAAAATGATGAAGACTGTGACCTCCAATCTTAATAACTATCTGAGATTGTTTCCTCTTTCTCGCTTTAAGAGCTGTCATGCCTGAGCAGATCTTTGGAGTGAGTCTTGGGACATGAGTCCACCTTCTCCCTAGATTGCTGACTTTCTGATTAAAGCAATTTTCCTTTCTACCAACATTTGCTTCTCAATTATTGGCTCTGAGAAGTGAGCAGTCAAACTTGAGTTTGATAACAAATACTGTCCTATGAGATAGGAAAGACATCAGAAGGGGAGATAACACAGCTGGACTAAAGCCTAAGAACCCTGGCCCTGGAAGAAGTTGAGGAGGGTGGCAAGCGAGGCTGCAGACTTCTCTGCAGGGGAGATCAACATACAGTGCCAGGCTCGAACTGTTTACTGACGGCTCCTGCTCATGTGCGCTCAGTTATGTCTGACTCTTTGTGACCCCGTGGACTGTAGCCAGCCAGGCTTCTCTGTCCAGGGAATTTTCCAGACAAGAATACTGGAATGGGTTGCCATTTCCTCCTCCGGGGGTCTTCTTGACCCAGGGATCGAACCTGCATCTCCTACATTGCAGGCAGATTCTTTACCTGTAAACCGTCAGGAAAATTAGGTCTTGAGCAAGCACACCAGATCTAAGTGAAGTGAAGGGTTGCTAAGCTGAAGACTTACTATGTAAAATAAAGTTAGAGAAGACAAATCAAGTGTGATAAGAAATCTATGAAAACAGTGCCAATATCAAGAAAAAATTCAAGTGACATATATTGCAAATGACATGGGCCAACCGAATTCAGAGAAAGGAAGTGAATGCTGACCAGGGAGGTGAGAGCTGGCTTTTGGAGGCAGGACAGGAGTTGAGCTGAACAGAATGCAGAGAATTTGAGTAGGTAGAGAGAAGTGGGAGGAATTTCTCCAGCAAATGTTAAAGACTATGAGTCAGGATCCCATGGGGATACGTCTGTCACAATATTTCCTAAACGGTAGGCCAGAAAACATGAATCCAGCCAGATGTTCTATGGAAAAAGGGCTAGTGATTTAGGTAAGTGTTGGACAGGCTGAGCTCTGCAGGCTTCTTCTATAAACCCAGGGACTCATTATTATATTGGGAGTTCTGAGAAGCCCCACAGAAGCAGCAGCGCTAGTAAGGTGGTAACAGCAGGAGCAGCTTGCATTTACTGAGTTCTTACTAAGTGCCAGCCACTGTGCTAAGATTTTACATGGGCTCCCTACATGTACCATTCTTTATGTGATATGTGTATTACAACCCCTATTTGACAACTTAGGAAACTAAGGCTTGGGTAAAATACTAATCACCCAGTATCATTCAGCTAGAAAAGTGGTAGGACTTAGTCTCTAAATCAAGCACTCTGACCTCTAAATATGTGTCCTTAAAAGTCACATTATGGAACATATGTATGGATACCAAAGAGGGAAAGAGGGGTGGGAAGAATTGGAAGATTGGGATTGACATATATGTAATATTGACACTATAAAATAGATAACTAATGAGAACATACTGCATAGCACAGGGAAGTACTTAATGCTCTGTGAGGACCTGAATGGGAAGGAAATCCAAAAAGGCAGGGATATATGTGACTATGTGGCTGATTCATTTTACTGTACAGTAGAAATTAACACATTGGATAGCAACTATACTCCAATGAACATTAATTTTTTAAAAGGCAAATTATAACTGCATCCCACCAAGCATTCCTACTTAATCCTTTTATACAAGCCATTTGAACCATAACATATCCACCTTGTTTCTCATCTCTTGTAACTTCTGTATTCTGTCCTATTGAAGTCAGAAAGTTGTACGAAAATTGTACAGTGAGAGGTGTCCTGTCTAGGTGCTGTGTTCTGATAACTTCAGCCTAGTTCTCCTATTAGATAAGAAAAACTTGCCATCCTGATTTACTTACTAAGCAATATCTTGCAAATTTGAGACATATCATGCTTGAGAAGGACCTGATTTCACTCACAGAGCAGATCAGCAGAGTCAAATGAGATCGTCCCTTGGTCCCTTCCCACCAATTTCCTCCTTCACCGACTAAAGTGAAAGTCACTCAGTTGTGTCCAGCTATTTGTGACCCCATGGACTATACAGTTCGTGGAATTCTCCAGGCCAGAATACTGGAGTTGGGTAGCCTTTTCCTTCTCTAGGGAATCTTCCCAACCCAGGGAACAAACCCAGGTCTCCCACATTGCAGGCGGATTCTTTACCAACTGAGCTATCAGGGAATAGCCCTTGGTTGGTACAGTGATTATAACTTTATCTCATCTTGCTGCCAGAAATCTTCCGGCATTAACTAACACCTATGGCATTGTCTTACTCATTTTTGGTTATATTTCACAATTAAACTGTTTAAAAAATATATCAATAGAACAAAAATATCCCTTTGTGTTGAGTGGGTGGGGGATACGCTGACTTTTAGGCCACTGGACACCAAGCTGATAACATTGGGGGTTTACAGAACAAAGTCCTTGTGAATTTCCAGATGGACAAAAAATATTTAGAAACAGCATCAGGACCAGCTCATTTGGCATTTGACATGTGCATTGCACAGCTGAAATGAATAGAAATTCAGAAAAAGTGTTTCCAGGAAAGGCTGGAAGTTCCAGGGGAGGGCAAAGGAAGGAAGCAGATTTCTGTAATAGCTTTGCCTGCAACCCTGCCAGGTAACTTGCAGGAGAACACTCAGTGGCAGCCACCAGAAGAATAATGTTTCCAGGGAGACAGGAGCAGAGAAGACACTATTCTGTATGCAGTCTGGGAGGAGAGAAGCAGGTTTCCCAAACTCCCTTGCTTTCTCTGAACTCCTCTTCCCCTTATCCCTACCCTGTGTCCTCTCTTATGTTAATTCCTTAAGATATCTGCTGTTCCCTGAATCTCCATCTATTTGGGTAATTTAAAAAGCCAACACCTCAGTCAGCTTAATAATTGATTCCCGATTGACGGAAGGTGCTGCCTTTCTACATTTGCCCAACACATCACTGAAAAATCAGGCAGCAAATTTCCCAGGGTCTGCCAAAGGGATGATTAAGTTGGTGAACCCTCTGAGTTTCTCTTTCCTGTTGACAGCTGGTTTTCTTAAACAAGTTAGTACCTGCTGAGGTGGGTTGGATTTGATCTGATCCACCAGAGCTGATGTCTTTAAACACCCAGAAAACAGCCCCACACTCTGATTACTTGTAAACCACCACCATGTAGTTAAACAGGCACTCAATGAATAAATACAGGACAGAATTGCAGCTCTATTCAGGGAGCATGAAATACAACTTGCTAAGCTGCAGTCTATTTTTCCCAGGCAAGACACACAGTGCAATTTTTTTTTCCTTTTGATTACATGATGTCAGCACATACTGCATCGCGTCCTGTATAAACTGACACTTGATAGGCCTATTCCAATGTATTCTAAGCCTTCACCAGCACAGTTATTGTTTCCAAGCTCCTAGGAGGAGTCGCCAGAATGAGAGTGAGTTCAGTTTAATTTCCAGAGTTCAGTTAATTTCCAGACTTTAAGTTCCAGCTTTGAGGGAGTCCAGAGCTGTTCCTTTTGCACAAGCCTTCAAATCAAAAGTCTCCATTTAATCATCTCTAGAAATGCCCCACCTCTGGGGTAAATAGCCATGTGGTTCTTAACAGCTTCAAAAAAGAAATATGTATTCAATCACTGTAAATCCAGCACATAACAGACCAGCATGCTGGTCTCAACAGGTCACACTTCTAAACATGAAGTTGATTGAGATGAATCTGGGAGAAAGAGAACTCCCTTCTTGCATAAGGACTTGAGAAGGCTTTTGAAAACCTTAAGCAGTCAAATGCTACTGGATCCTAGTGGACATAGTACCTATGAGGACTCTCTGTGTGTGAGTTTGACGGTAGGAAGAGCTGAAAGACAGCAGAGAAAAAAAAAACGCAGTGTCTGTAGAGGAGAATTTCTCTACAAAGGAGCCCTTCTCTGAGTTAGAATCTTTTGTTTCTCTTTTTAGAAATCCTTCTTCTCTCCCATGCAATTCCTATTTCTGGTGAGCCCGAGTTCAGTTCAGTTCAGTCCTTCAGTCGTATCTGACTCTTTGTGACCCCATGAATTGCAGCGTGTCAGGCTCCCTGTCCATCACCAACTCCCAGAGTTCACCAAAACCCATGTCATGTCCATCGAGTTGGTGATGGATCCAACCATCTCATCCTCTGTCGTTCCCTTCTCCTCCTGCCCTCAATCTTTCCCAGCATCAGGGTCTTTACAAATGAGAAAGCTCTTCACATCAGGTGGCCAAAGTATTGAGTTTCAGCTTCAACATCAGTCCTTCCAATGAACAGGACTGATCTCCTTTAGGATGGACTGGTTGGATCTCCTTGCCATCCAAGGGACTCTCAAGAGTCTTCTCCAATGCCACAGTTCAAAAGCATCAATTCTTTGGCGCTCAGCTTTCTTCACAGTCCAACTCTCACATCCATACATGACCACAGGAAAAACCATAGCCTTGACTAGATGGACCTTTGTTGGCAAAGTAATGTCTCTGCTTTTTAATATGCTATCTAGGTTGGTCATAACTTTCCTTCCAAGGAGTAACCGTCTTTTATTTCATGGCTGCAATCACCATCTGCCGTGATTTTGGAGCCCAGAAAAATAAAGTCCACCACTGTTTTCACTGTTTCCCATCTATTTCCTATGAAGTGATGGGACCAGATGCCATGATCTTTGTTTTCTGTATGTTGAGCTTTAAGCCAACTTTTTCACTCTCCACTTTCACTTTCTTCAAAAGGCTTTCTAGTTTCTCTTCACTTTCTTCCATAAGGGTGGTGTCATCTGCATATCTGAGGTTATTGATATTTCTCCCTGCAATCTTGATTCCAGCTTGTGCTTCCTCCAGACCAGCATTTCTCATGATGTACTCTACATAGAAGTTAAATAGCTGGGTGACAATATACAGCCTTGATGTACTGCTTTTCCTATTTGAAACCAGTCTGTTGTTTCATGTCCAGTCCCAACTGTTGCTTCCCGACCTGCATACAGGTTTCTCAAGAAGCAGGTCAGGTGGTCTGGTATTCCCATCTCTTTCAGAATTTTCCAGTTTATTGTGATCCACACAGTCAAAGGCTTTGGTGTAGTCAATAAAGGAGAAATAGATGTTTTTCTGGAACTCTCTTGCTTTTTCCCCAGGACTAATAACAATTCCCCAGAGAATCTGGCCACAAAATGAACTTTCAAAATAAACATCCTCTGAATGAGGGTACACTCTAGAACAGGGGTTCCCTACCTCTAGGATGTAGTACCTGATGATCTGAGGAGGAACTGATGCAATAATAATAGGAATAAAGTGCACAACAAATGTAATGTCTTGAATCATCCTGAAACCACCCTCCACACATCTATGAAAACATTTTCTACAAACCCAGTCTATGGTGCCAAAATGACTGGGGACTGCTGCTCTAAAATATGTGTGAGTGTGCTCAGTCATGTCAGACTCTTTGTGACCGCGTGGACTATAGCCCGCCAGGCTCCTCAGTCCATGGGATTTCCCAGGCAAAAATACTGGAGTGGGTTGCCACTTCCTTCTCCAGGAAAACTTCCCACCCCAGGGATTGAACTCATGTCTCTTGGATCACCTGTACTGGCAGGTGGATTATTTACCACTCTGCCACCTGGAAAGCCCATTCTAGAATATATACCAGCAAGAAATTGATGGTAACCACTTCATGGTTATTTACCGACCTTAGGAATTCAAAATTATTTCTTAAGTAGACATTTTTCCAGGTCAGGGCATGACTAAGCCCAAAACAGAGGACATATCTTTATTCCAGTGACCAGCTATCACACCAGCAAGGAGGGTGCAACCCTCCATGGTGGAAGTGTGTTTAGAGCATCATCCCAAGAGGTAGGATGTCGCTTTGACTGAATGGACAGCTAATCGGTGAGATCACACAGACAGCTCAAAACACCTATGGAAACTGTCCAAGACTGAAGTCCCTCAGCACTAAGGGGTGGTGAGTGAGCATGGATTTCAGTGTTGGGTACATCCAGCATCCGACTCTATGATGCTGAGCAGGTCAATGCCTACAAAATGAGGTTGAAAATGTTCCTTGGGCACCTGTGAGTACTGAATGGTCTAGCATGCTGACGGTCTGGAACATGGGAGTTCAAACATGCAATCATTCCCATCTGGGAAACTTCTGTTGTTGTCTGCTCACTGAGTCGTGTCCAGCTCTTTGTGACTCCATAGACTGCAGCCCACGAGGCTCCTCTGTCCATGAGATTTGCCAGGCAAGAATACTGGAGTGGGTTGCCATTTCCTCCTTCAGGGGATCCTCCCGATGCAGGGATCAAACCTGCATCTCCTGATCAACAGGTAGATTCTTTACCACTGAGTAATTCTTTCTGATGAAAGTGAAAGAGGAGAGTGAAAAGGTTGGCTTAAAGCCCAACATTCAGAAAACGAAGATCATGGCATCTGGTCCCATCACTACATGGGAAATAGATGGGAAACAGTGTCAGACTTTATTTTGGGGGGGCTCCAAAATCACTGCAGATGGTGACTACAGCCATGAAATTAAAAGACGCTTACTCCTTGGAAGGAAAGTTATGATCAACCTAGATAGCATATTGAAAATCAGAGACATTACTTTACCAACAAAGGTCCATCTAGTCAAGGCTATGGTTTTTCCTGTGGTCATGTATGGATGTGAGAGTTGGACTGTGAAGAAGGCTGAGCACTGAAGAATTGATGCTTTTGAACTGTGTTGTTGGAGAAGACTCTTGAGAGTCCCTTGGACTGCAAGGAGATCCAACCAGTCCATTCTGAAGGAGATCAGCCCTGGGTGTTCTTTGGAAGGAATGATGCTAAAGCTGAAACTCTGGTACTGTGGCCACCTCATGTGAAGAGTTGACTCATTAGAAGAGACTCTGGTGCTGGGAGGGATTGGGGGCAGGAGAAAAAGGGGATGACAGAGGATGAGATGGCTGGATGGCATCACCAACTCGATGGGCGTGAGTTTGAGTGAACTCCGGGAGTTGGTGATGGACAGGGAGGCCTGGCGTGCTACGATTCATGGGGTTGCAAAGAGTTGGACACAACTGAGAGACTGAACTGAACTGAACTGAATTCTTTCTGAGCCACCTGGGAAAGAAACTGGTACCTGGGAGTAATCATGTTTATACAGCAGAGATTGCCTTATCGTAAGAGGTTCATGATGTGACTACACCTTAAAATTCCTGTTAACAAGCTTTAGTTATCAGTGAACAGCAATCTTCTGCTACACCCTTTCCAGTTCTAGAGAAGACCTTACTGCCTCCCTTAGAAAGGCAGCCCCGTCAGCACAAATGGCAGCTCTTTGATGGATGATGCTGCACTCCATGGGGTCGCAAAGAGTTGGACACAACTGAGTAACTGAACAACAATAAGAATTTATATTTATATTCTTTTTTGAAGAAGCAAGAGATGTAAGAGATGTGGGTTTGATACCTGGGTCCAGAAGATACCCTGGAGGAGAAAACAGCAACTCATTCCAGCATTCTTGCCTGGAAAATTCCATGGACAGAGGATTCTGGCAGGCTACAGTCCATAGGGTGGCAGACAGTTGGACACGACTGAGCGACTGAGCACATACACTCAAATTGTGTCAGTTCTGGACCTTCTAAAACATTGATCTATCCCTGGACTCACAATAAGAATATCATCTTCATTATTTTACAGCCAAAGTAAAGAAATACCTGAGATTGTCAGAAGTAAGACCTGAGCTTCTTAGTTCCAACTTCAAAGTTAAGCTTCTACATAAGTTGCCTGCCTTACACTGGCACCATCGCCACCGTGGGTCACATCTCCTCCTCTGCCCACTCCTCACACTGTTCAAGCTGATTAGTGAAGAGCAAGGTGGGGACTCTGTAACCCCACCAATAACTACAACTAAGACTCTTATATTTTCGTCGATATAAGTAGTAGATAATTTTCATTTAATATAAATATAAAATTGTGTCTGCGACCAAAACAAGCCCTAAAAATGACACAGTTGTAAATTATTATGTTAACAAAAAAGGTCTAAATTATCTACTCCCAACATTTAATGAATTCAGTTGCTTAATGAATTCCTCAAATGCACAACCTTCCCCCATTCCACATTCCCATTGCAACAGTGGAATCAAATTGTGTGGCTGTTGGGAAGACAAGTGATTCCCATGTCATCCTCCAAGAATAAGATTTATTTGCCAAAAAAAAAAAAGATTGAAAAAGAGAGAGAGAGAGAGACTAAATTGTCTTTGATCAGTGGGAATTAGTTGCAAATGCTCAATAAAAATAAAACCTGGATCTGACTCATAGTATGTTTAGGACTTCGGTGATGCAATCACCCAAATTTAGAGTTTATAAGGTTGCTTTGTTCAGTTCCTTCAGCTCAGTTCCCATGTAAATGTTTGCTTTCAGGGCAAAAACATGAAGCATCTGGATGAAATCTATTCTGGCTTCAGGAAGACAAAATGCCAACCCTGTAGAAAAACTGTCCTTCTTTAAATTAAATTCAAATTCAAGCAGCTTGCACCCCAAGTAAAGTCTGTTTCTCTACATCTTTATAAATGACATGATTCAAATCATCTGTGTGGGGATTCTTTTTTTCCCCCTATTCTTTGTAATCTTTTGGAGTGAATGTGGTGCTTGTTAACTTAAGGAATTGATAGTTTGTTGTCATTTTCCATGGTCTTGACATTTGGGAACATTTGTAATCAATAAAGGCAGACACAAGAAAACAAATTGATAACAGTTTTTAAGAAATAGAGAGAATATTAAAACAGGACTCAAAACAAGTACCTTACCCCAAATCTGATAAATCTGTAGCTTGAAATTCTTGATAACTAGCTGTCCAGTCATCCAACCTCCTTCTGCATATTTAAGAGAGCTTGCCCTTATACCACAGATGATAGTCTGCTATGCAGGGACCAGCAACAAATTAGTTCAATGTCGATTCATTCCATTAGGCACTTGGAAATACCAACAGGCCAGTCTTGGACAAAATCGTAACACAGAGTCTGGGCTACATGCCACCATCTTCCTTTTCTTTGCAGCTTTTGTGTTTCACTTCTTTTCTAGTGAAAATGCCCAATTCTTCCTTTGCCGTGCTGTTACACAGGGAGGCCCATCATAGCTGCAGAATCAGCTGCATGGAACAGTGTCTCTTGTCTAAGCCATTTCCTCATGCCTCCCTCTACATCAGCATCTCTCTGTCCACCGCCTGACTTCACAAGGTCACAATTGAAAAAGGATCTCTCCCTGACTCTCAGTTTTGCTGGTGGGACTGGTTTATCCCAGCTCTGTATCATCATGGGAAATATCCCCATTCCACATGGAATGATGGATTCCAGTAGAATATGGTGATACTTTCAAATAAAGTTTTGTTTTGTTTTCTAACAGGGACCCTTAATAGTAATTGTGCCTTAACCTGAAGTGATTCCAATACAGAAATGCCAAATAGTGATGGGAAGAAGGATGCCTAGCAGGGTCCCAAAAGCAGAAACATCACTGTCACTCCTCAAATCCCACCTCCCAGGAGGCTCCTGCTGTCTGAACTTTTTACATAATGGAACTATTAGGACTACACCATATGATATTACAATTTAATTAGAGCAGAATTTTTCCAGACAATTTTCCAGGGTATCTGTGTTTCTTCAGTGCTCAAGAATCTTGAGTAGCAGTGTCAGAAACAATCTGAGAAAGGGAAGAAGATGGAAAGTTGCAGTAGGAGGCTCTGAGCACCCCACCCCAGCGTCACTCTAAGAGGTCTACTTTGACTTTGAGATATGGTCATATTTCATCTACAAACTGGTATCTTGATAAGCTGCCTAGATGACCCTACTTAACAAGGCTAATAAAATTCATGAAAAAAAGAGGAAAACCCAATTCCTCTCTCTCTCTGGTCAGGACAGTCCCTCTGTTTTGCACTGGTACTAGCAGTAATCTCACACTAGTAACCCAGTCTTCTTTTGCAAAGGTAACAGGGAAAGGCTTTAGAAACCCTTTATATATAAGGCATTTCTGTTCCCCTGTGGAAAGCTAGTGGGACTGTGGTTCCAGCTACAGGTATATATAACTATACTTTTTAATTTAAGGATAGAAAAATTAGACACACAGACCAATTAGAGCATCCAATGCTAAAATTTAACCATGAGAGGCATAGATGGATCTTGTTCATCATAAGACATAGTGAACCTTAAGAAGTTCATTTATCTGCAAGGCAAAAGTATCATTTTAAAGTCAATTTTTAAAAAAATAGTCTTGGTAAGAGTTTGTGTGAGATCCCTGTTGCCCCCATGATATCCAGAAAGGGAAGCAGCTTCCACAGGGTCCTCCGACACTTACATGAAGTGGAGTCTATGTGGAATTACCTAGATGGTTATACTATATTTATCCCTGGCTTACTTATGGTGGATGCTAAATATAAAAAACCAAAGAAGAAGGGAAGACATTTTGCTGTCAAAGGTCTCTGGGCCAGATGTCTTGATTGAATTTAAAAATAACCTAGCTCTGCGTGATCCATGTTAAAAAGACTTCAGCCCCCCCCCCTTTTTTTTTCTCAGTTGTGAAACTTTGCAGCACGGAGGTGGAGTTGATCAAGATGAAACCGTGTGAGCTGCTTCTGTGTAGAGAGCATTTAGTCCCCTCCCAGTTGTGTGGGTGAGACAAACTCTGGAACATGTTTTTTAGCACATTCCGCCTACTCGCCATCCTTGCCTCCCTCTTTAGGAAAGAGACTCTTCTAGTGGTCCCTAAAGTGATGAAAATGCAGGCTCAAGTTATGCGCATTATTTCCTACTAGAAGACAACAAATGAAGAAAAATGTAGAAAATGTTTTTCAAAAGTGGTAGCGTCTCCAAACAGAAAAGTACAATAAATTACCATTTAGCCGGCTTGCAATTACAAAACCAGAAACTAAAAGTATTTTGCACATTTTGTATTCTTTTTTGAGAAAGAAACAAATGACAACTAAGGAAGCTGTCATCGGGGATGTATTCAATGTCCAGAGATTGCCTAAGGCTCTATGGCAATGGGACTTCATCTTCTGAGCCTTCTAGGTTCTTTATTATTCCGGGATGAGTCCGTGTTCAGAGTCCAGGACCCAGGGTCACACAGACTTCACACTAAACATAGGCAGGACAATTCTTTTTTTTTTTTTTTTTTTAATCTGGAGGTCCGCACAGGTAAATGTGTAACTATAACCTTCTGATATGTACATGTTCTTCTCTATCATGGTTTATATCATCAACCAAATATCTAAGTGCTGTTTTCCCCTCTTCTACAGAAAGATCTACTATCTGATGCTGGGAGCATTGGAAGGTACGTGCTGGGAATCTCTTCTTCCCAGAACAAACAGACAGTGGAAAAAGAGCAAATACTCATAGAAAAAACTAGGGATTGGGGGAGGCGACAGGTGCTGCCCAAGCCCCTGTTACCTTGGGACCCACATACCTATCATCAGCGCTCCTTGTGTCTCCCCGCTCTAGAATCCTCTCCCAAAGGGTTAGGTATATTTAACAGTTATTTCAACTTTAATTTTTGAAGAGGTGAGCTGGTTTTCCATTCTTAAAAATTTTTATTCTTTCTTTATGATCCAATGAAGAGATTTTCCTGAAAGGAGCATATCATTAAATGTATTTGGAATTATATTTCAAGTCACAGTCTTTCCTTCACTTCATCCAGTGTTTCCTTTTAGTGAGTGGGGTTCATCACTCACACTCAGGTTAGAGGTAACTAACATGAATATACCTCCAAAGGCTTATTACAAGTATGTTTAAGAGTTCCTTTCACTAGCCATCACAGACTGGGTTCCCTGGGAAACAGACTCTGAGGTTTCCATGCAGAGGTTTCACAGGGTACCCACTCATGAGCAGTACTGGTGAGAGGTGAGGCCCGGCAGACGGAAAAGGTGAAATGTGATCCAGTTGCAGGAATCACCTCAGCCCATCTGACGAGGAGTTCTGGAGTTAGAGTGGCCCTTCAGACTTGATCCAGCTAAGGCAAAGGTCCTGGTTCTGTACCCCTCCATCAATCCGTTTATGGTTATGAGCTCCCTCCACAGAAGGAATGTAAACTTTGAACAAAGCAACCTCCTTCAAATGGAGAGCAGTTCTCCAAAGAGGGATTCAGCTACGACCATCAGTGGCCAACCTTCCTGACAGCTAAAGAATGAGTCCTCCATCCCAGTGGGGAGTCAAGGTGATACAACACAGCATCTGCTACCTCCTAGTCTTTGTGTGCTATTTGCCTCTTATATAAAGAGCTCACCCTCTCTGGGAAAAAACAAACAAACAAACAAACAAACAAACCTATTTGTCTGGATTGGACTGATCTCTTTTCCTAAAGTAACTTACGAGATGAAGGTTAATAGGACAACCACAGCCCCCATCACTGCAGCTGGTACTCCTCTTTTCCCTCTTTTGCCACTCATTTCAGATTCCTCATATCCTTGATTAGTGCCTCTCTTGCTCTTAGTAATTTACTTAGTTGGGTAACCAAGACTCTCATCTTTGAGGGGTCTGGCCTCCTATTAGCATGCCTTTCTCATGCCTGGGCATTTGTCCAAGTGCCATCAAGATGGGTAAGTGTGTGCCAGGTCATGTCCCAGTGGATCATCCAGCGCCAAACAAACTCTTCCCTGCCCTCACTGTGCAACAGCAATTTTACCTTTTCTGAATAACCAGGGTCAGTTATCCCTGATCATTCAGAAAAGGTGATTCTGTGCATTGTCTGCTTATCTTTGGCACAAGGACCTAAAAATGATAGATTAGCAGCCGTAGTGTGCAGTTTAATGGGACACTCACTGTGCCCTGGTGGAAATGCTCCCCTTCTATGACACAGAAATTTTAAAACCTACAGAGGCTAGGGTCACAGAAACCACAAATTCCCCAAGGGATCATTGGTTGCAATGACATCAGGGCCATTCCTACTTCTACCCCTTGGTTCCTGGACCAAGTATTCCTCCTGTTTGGGACACCGCAATGTATCTCCCTGTATCATAGTCAATGATTTAGAGCCTGGGGAATAGCCCCTCATCCCTGCCGAGACTAGTCTCTAATCCAGTACCTCATCTTAGCCTTCAGAGAATCATCCCATCTCTCCATCAGGCCATCAGTTTCTGAGTGGTATGGTTTATATAATAATAGTGGATTCCATGGTAATGCGTTAACTATCACATCCCCTTTTCTATAGAACAAGTCCTTTGGTCTGATACAAGGTTAGGTAAGTTTCATGCCACTGGATCAAATTGTTTGGTCCTCAGTGATGCTGGCTAAAGCCCTGTGGGCAGGAAAAGTATACTCACACCCAAAATTTCTCTCAAAAAAACATAATTTGAGAGACTATTTCTCTCAAAATAAATACCTGCCATTTGCAGGATGGAAGAGGTTCAGCATAATCAAGTTCCTACCAAGTGGCTAGTTAGAATGATCTTTCTCCCCAAAACACTTATTCCTGGATTTTCCCATTCTATCCTTTGATCAACCAGTCAAGCACTACAAGTGCCTTTCCCCAGTACATATATCTCTAATTCCATAAGGTCTGCAGGATCATTTATTTTGATCACAGGCTGGGCCTGCTGCTGAGCCCTGTCCTGATGGCTGTGTCTCACTCAGGGCTGGAGGCTTTTCAGGTCACTTGGTCAATCAATCAGAGCACATGATAACGAGTCAATTCAGGAGTTCTTCAGATTATCAAGTATATGCCAAGCACTCATTCAGGGACCAAAGGTAAATGGCTCCCTGGTCATGGACTCAGAAGACCAGTAAGCCAGAAGACCCGAGTCCACATTCTCTTTGTACTTAGTCCTTATATGCCCACACCCTATCCTGTCAACTCAGATCTTACATCTAAAAGTCCCGAAAAGGGGTTTATATCCTTCTGTTCTCATTACATGAAGATTTGAGTAAGTGATTATAGTTGCCTTTGAGGGATCCTTGGAGTAATCATGACTGAGCATACTTGCTGCGGTTTCAGAAGGTCCTTCATTATAAGGATTCACCATCTCCCTCTTTTCAGTGGGTCTTGGTTCTGAGAACTGGCTCCGTTTTGGAAGCTCATCAAGACATGTTGAATTTTGATTGAAGCAATTGTCTGCTACCTGCTGAGCATCCATCCTTGTCTTCTTCTGTTGTACGTGACTGAACAATACCCTTGTTGGCTGACAATTTATACTGCCGCAGGGAATGACAAGCTCTCTTCACCATACCCATAGCTGATTTTAGGTCAGGCCCCCTAGTTCCACTTGGACCTCACTTCTCATTATAACAAATGCACCCACTTTGCTTTTGCCAGTTAAGCATCGTCAACTGGCATTTATTTTTATAGAATCATATCATCTACATTGCCATCAGGGAGCCCAACTGCATGATAACATCTCTCTAAATCAGAGCTGACCTACAAAGGACAACCCCCTTCATACTTCTGGTGCTTTCTCGTTAGCACATTGCTTATCGTTTTGGTAAGGGAAGTATCCTCAGACTTTTCCACTGAACATAGTCAATTAGTGGGTTTTCTGGCCATACAGTAAGTCCATTATAGCAGGTTCAATTCCCTGAGACTTTTGATCTTTTCCTTTACACAAAAGTTTCGACATTTCTGCTTCATTTAGTGTACCAACACTTCTCCATATTTTCAAGGGTCAACCCAGTGTTAGATTAATAACATCCCCTGGGATCATACCAGCACTGAATTCTGTATCACAGGAGACTGTTTCCATAGCAATAAACTCTCTTTTACCTAACTTTAATTTCTTTCTTTCTTGATCTATCACCCTCAAGATCCAGTCTTATGCATGTTCTACCAAGCAGTGGGTTCATACCCTCCCCAGGGAATCTTAGTTTGAGAGGCAATAACAAAATTCCACAGACTGGGTGGGCTTAAAAAATAGAAACTTATTCTCTCACAATTCTAAAGCCTGGAAGTTAAAGATCAGTTCAGTTCAGTCGCTCAGTCGTGTCCGACTCTTTGCAACCCATGAATTGCAGCACTCCAGGCCTCCCTGTCCATCACCATCTCCCGGGGTTCACCCAAACTCTTGTCCATCGAGTCGGTGATGCCATCCAGCCATCTCATCCTCTGTCGTCCCCTTCTCCTCCTGCCCTCAATCCCTCCCAGCATCAGAGTCTTTTCCAATGAGTCAACTCTTCACGTGAGGTGGCCAAAGTACTGGAGTTTCAGCTTTAGCATCATTCCTTCCAAAGAACACCCAAGGCTGATCTCCTTTAGAATAGACTAGTTGGATCTCCTTGCAGTCCAAGGGACTCTCAAGAGTTTTCTCCAACACCACAGTTCAAAAGCATCAATTCTTCAGCACTCAGCTTTCTTCACAGTCCAACTCTCATGTCCATACATGACCACTGGGAAAACCATAGCCTTGACTAGACGGACCTTTGTTGGCAAAGTAATGTCTCTGCTTTTGGTGCTAGCAAATTTAGTTCCAGGTGAGAGCTCTCTTTCTGGCTTGAATATGGCTTCCTTCTTGCTGTGTCCTGAAGTGGTCAAGACTAAGAGTTCCACTGTCTTTCCCTCTTACAGCATCATCACCACTGTCAGAGTAGGGTCCCATCCTTAAGGCCTCATTTGATTCTCATCATCTCATCATAGGCCCTATATCCAAGTACAATCACACTGGGGATTAGGGCTTTAACGCATGGATTTCATGAGGGGCCACAAACTTTTAGTCCATAACATTGGATTCTTGTGCAGGGATTAAATATAGCATTCAAGAAAGTGCTATCATATCAATAACGATCATCCAAATGTATGTTCTGCTCTGCTTTGGTATAATTAGAAATGTATTTGTTCTTTGTCCTTGTTTCCTGGCACCAGGATCCAGGAATCCTGGTAATTTTTTGAGTGACAGGAGTATCTTTTTTGTTTTTAATTTGTAAGCAGCACTTTTTGAAGACACCTGAATGTATGTTAATATGATGACTTATGTTGGAGCCCCTAGATAACCTCAGGATGGGTTGTTCATCAGAAAAACCACATGGTTAGATGGGATTTCTAACCCCTGCTCCCACTGGCTTCTGAGAAGAAGGATTGTGGAGGCTAGAAATTAAGCTCCATAATAACTCTTGAACAATGAGATTTAATGAGTCTCTATGTTGGTGAATATATCAAGGTGCTGGGAGGTTGTACCCAGGGAGGGCCCTAAAGCTTCAAGCAGCCCCTTCAACCAATACTTTACCCTATATACCTCTTCCATCAGGCTGTTCCTGCATTCTAATATTTTATAATAAATTGGTAAATGTAACTAAATGTTTCCTGAGTTCTATGAGTCACTCTAGACAACTGTTGAACCCAAGGAGGTGGTTGTTGTAACCTATGGTACATAGCTGGTAGGTCAGAGATGCAGAAGACGACTGGGACTTGTGACTGGCATCTAAAACAGAAACAGTCTTGTGAGACTGACCCCTTAACCTGTAGGGTCTGTACTAACAGATAGTTAGTGTCAGGGTTGAGTTAAATTCATAAGACACCTGGTCAGAGTCCATTACAAATTTGAAAGTTGCTTGGCATGGGAAAAAATCTCATACATCTAGGGTCCGGAGTACTGAGTGTAGAGGATAAAAGTAAAGTATCCTTTACACCTGCCTTCTCCTCTAGTACAGTGCTATGCCTTCTCTCCTGGTCCTGCCAGTATATACTGATTAATCCTTATACCTTTTGTGGGTATCGACCTTCCCTCCTTTGGCAGGCTCAGCTCATTTCCAGCTGGCTTATGTTGTTGTTGAAGTGACAGACAGAAGAGAAAGTGAAAGTAGTTCCCTTATTATCTTGCAGACAAAATTCTCTGCAACATGTTCAAGCAAGTGGGAAGAACCAGCCTTTGCCAAGGAGGAGTAGTCCACTCCTAAGGCCCATGTCACTCTAGGAAGTGAGGCATTTTTAATCAATTTAGCTGTATTCATCCCAGGTTACAAGCCATGGCTGAAAATCCAACATTCTTTTGAGCTATTACGTTGGCTATAGATGAGATGGAAATCTCTTTTTGTTGCCAGGGAGATGATTTTGGGCTGAACTGTGTCCTCTAAAAATTCATGTAATCAAATCCTCACCCCTGGTACGACAGAATGTGGCTGTATTTGGAGACATACTCTTTAAAGAGATAATTAAGTTAAAATAATAATAATTTGATTGAGTCCTAATCCAATGACTGCTGCTCTTATAAGAAGAGGAAAAGTTTTCACAAGCATCTTTGAAGGAAGAATGCCATGTGAACATGAAGAAGGCCATCTACATGTCAAGGAGAGAACCCTGGAACAGATCCTTCCTGAAACAGATTCCTTCACAGAAGGAATCAACTCTGCTGACACCTTGAGTTCTAGCCTCCAGAACAGTGAAAAAATAAATTTTTGTTATTTAAGCCACCCAGTCTTTAGTGCTTTGTTATAGTAACCCTAGTAAACTAACACAGAGGCCCCTAGGCTTTCACGCTTAAACTTCTATTTGTAATTAATCGTTCTTAGCCTTTTAGCATCTTTCTCTAGTGCGTCAGTGGACCCAGCAACAATCACCCAATACCACAGTGCCTATAACTGCTATTTCCCTTAAAGCTCAAGAGTGCAATTGCTCCTGCTGGTAGGTGAACAAGCTCCAAAACGACAGTCTTCCTTGGAACTCCTCTAGAGTCTACTTTTGCAGGTCAAGTCCCACAGAAAATAAATAAATAAATAATGAAACCATAAGATTTGCATGTGGGATGTTTACTGAGACGTGCCCTTGGGAACCACACCTGTTAGGAATGAGGAAAGAAATGGAGCGGAGGAGGAAGAGGAACTGTGAGGCAGTTGCGATAGGAGCTTCTAGAACTGGAGTTGCCCCATTGGAGGTAAAAGGGTCAGATGCTCATACACGCACACTGACCAGGTATCAGATATAGGCTGCCACAAAAGAGAAGTTTAAGCATGAGAGAAACAGTTTTGCTTAGTCAGAGTAATTCTTGGAGAGTGAATCAATTGTGTTCAGTCAGCAGTCTTGGTCCTGGAGTGGGAGTGAAGGCTCTGGGAGGTGTTTCACTGTATCTGTCTGTCTATCTCATCGGCACTGTCTCTCACTTTTCTTACCCCATTTCCCAAAAAGGTTGCCATTCTACTGTTCTTTATGTAATAGAGCCTTATGCCTCATCGGAAACATGGAGTGTCCTAGGCATTAGGATCACGAAGGCCTATGCATTCTTCTAGGAAAGGGAAAACAAATGACTTCTACTCTTGCCTAAGGAGTCACACTGCCAACGTCAGACCCCAAAGATGCTCGTGGGAATCTTGCTACAGGAGAAAGAGAGGAGGCAAATTAAATTTTCTATAGGTCACACCACTATCTCTGTACAGATTATCATTAGTAAATATGGCATCATATTTCTGATTTTCTTACTGTAATATTGCAGTTTGACTAGCAGATCAGTGTCTTTAGCAGCTGCCTTGGTTATCCACCCTCAATCTGGATCCAGACCCTCCCCACACAGTGGGGCTATCCTGCCATGAGTTTGGCTTCTGATGCCTTACGTTGCTCCAATGTAGTGTTGCTTACTCTTTTCTTTCCATACCCGACAAGAAAGCAACCAGTGAATGTGAAATGTGAGCAGTATCCAAACTGGTTTCCAAGTTCAGGAATTAAGAGGTATCAGAGTTACTTTGAAGCACTCAACATTTTTCCTTTCTTCCCAAGACAGGACTCAGCTCCCTTAGCAGTTTCTAGAATTAGCAGACTCCCTCTAAAACCATTCTCCAAAGTTGTTTCAGGGTACAGTCACTCATTTCTTCCAAGGCTTAGCAATATCTTAAATTGTCCACATCCTACAAATTCACTGGACATAAGGGAATACGTAAAGATCAAAATCTTTCAATCTAAAGAATTCCCTGGCAGGCCAGTAGTTGGGACTCGAGGCTTTCACTTCTGAGGCCTGGGTTCAGTCCCTGACTGGGGAACTAAGATCCCGCAAGCCCCGTGGTCTGGCCATTAAGAAAAAATCAAAACCTAGCCATGGTCCTGGAAACCCAAAGTCTTCTGCCTCTTGACTCCATTCCATTATTTTGACTTCTTCATCTTCACGATAGGAAGCAGAATGTTAAGTCTGTCTCAATATCTCAATTATTTATATTTATTTTATTGTAGATATTTCAGCAGGAAAAAAAAGTGCTGTAAATACTTGCAGTAAATTGTTAGACCCTAAAAGCAGGGTCAGTTTTTTAAATTTAGGTAAGAACAGCAAGAAGTATATTTTTTATGCTAATATGCTTAAAAGATAATCAATTCTAGTATCTAATATAATAAAACCATATCATTATTTTTTTGTGCTCCTAATAGCATATACTTAATTGAAAAATGCTTCATTTCAACTCTTTTGGAGTCTGTGGCAAAGTACAAACTGTTTTTTTACAAGTATTTGTAAAAATCATTTGTTCTATAAATTGTCAGACAAATTATTTTAACATGTCTATCAGTGATGAAAGTTGATTTTTTCAGCGTTATTGAAAATATATTTCTCCTTGAGAAATAGAAACATAAATATGAAATAAAACTGCATTTAGTGCACAAAATACACCAAGTTACTTGATTCTTCATCAGATATTTCATAACCAAGAACATTGTGCCAGACACTGGTGGACCAAAGACATAAAAATAAATCAATGATTCATTTGCTGGCTTCTAGAAGCTCACCATCTGGTGCAGGGAGAAGGTACATTTGACTTTACAGGGGGTTGTTGTTTTATTTATGAACAGTATTTATTTGATAAGGATCACAAAAGGTGAATAGTATTATTATATCTTACAAATGTTCTCATTTAAATTTGCATCTGATCCTCACTACAACCCCAAGAAATAGGCATTATTATTTCCATTAAGTTTACCTGGCACCATGTAGCCAGTAAGTGGCTTAAATCCAGCTCTATCCCCCAAATCTTTACTCTTTGTGCAACACCAGAAGTTGGCAAACTCTCATCCATAGACTAAATATGGTCTGCTGCCTAGTTTTATAAATAAAGTTTTAATGGAACACAGCCATGCCCATTTGTTTCCATATTCTCTGTGGCTGTTTTCACTCTATAATAGCAGAGTTGAACAGCTTTGATAGAAACAATATCACCCACCAAGCTGAAAATATTTACTATCTGACCCTTTACAGAATATGTTTGCCAACTTTTGCACTATATCTTACCATAATGTTCTCAGTTGGGGCATTTTGCCCCTGGGAACATTTGCAATGTCTGGAGACATTTTAGCTTTTCCAACTTGGGGATGCTGCTGGAACCTCAGAATGTGGAGGCCACAGATGCTGCTAAACATCTTACAATGCAGAACAATCCTCACAATACAAAATTAATTATTCAGCTCAAAATGTCAGTAGTGCTGGGACTGAGAAACATTCCCATCGCAAATCCTCTTTGTAATGAAATTTGCATGGTCCCTCTACATAACTTCATGAAATCTACAATTTTAATGGCATTTGTAATATATGTTATTATACCAATGAGTTGAACATTGACAAGAGTTTTCAAAATATTTGTTTCTTCCAAAAGAAAATGTACAAGCTATATGCTTGATATTATTGCATTATATAAATATAATCCATAAAATATATCATTTAAAGACTTCTGTGCAAAGATGGTTGATAGAACACAGCCATCTACTTTAAAGTATTCTCAAAAGCCAACTAAAAAACAGTAAAAAGGAGCTTTATTTAGTTATAATCTTATAAGAATGAGAATGATGTCAGACAAGATCTTGGCAACACATTGGAAGATGGGGAGCAAATAGAGCAATGGGAAATAATAGCAGACCTAGGGAACTGATTCCTATAATGGCAGTGAGAAAACAGAACCAACCAGATTTTCACCAAGTAATTCTCCAAAGCCTTGTATTCAGTAGTGTCTGACTTTTTGCAACCCTTTCGACTGCAGCTCGACAGGTTCCTCTGTCTATGGGATTTTTTTTTAGGCAAGAATACCTTGCTTTGTACAAATGGTCACACTTCTACTGCCCCCCAGAAGCGGTAAAAGCAAACGTTCTTTGGAATGGGACATACCAAATCATGATCAGATGGGAAATTCTGACTGATATCAAAGGAGTTAAGGAAACAGACACATATATGATGCTGAGACCTTAACCACAACTCTCTAACTCAGTCCCGCTCAACTCTCAGAATGCTGGCAGATTTAAGAAAAATTTTGTAAACTTTAAATAAGAACAAGGGCTTTGTTTTTTAATTCAAGGAAAAAGAGGTTCTGAGAAATTTAAAATATGTGAGCAGAAATGAAAAATTCAACAGAAGGTTTGAAAGGTAAATTTGAAGAAATTTCCCAGAATGTAAAATGAAGGGAAAAGACACATACACAGTGAGAAAATTGGAAGACAAGTTTTGAATATTCATTATCTGAATGGTAAGATTTCCAGAGAAAGAACACAAAGAAAATAGGGAGTCAAAAATCAGCAATAAAATAACTCAAGAGTACTGAATCCCTACCAAAGCATTGAGTTATATATTTCCAACTGAGATAAAGAGATAATCCAAAAGCCTCCAGAAAATGTAAACATAAAAATCAATTTACATAAGAGATTACAAAATGTATCTTAGATTGCTCAGTAGCTGGAAGCTAGAAGGTAGAACCATGCCTTCAGGATTCCAAAGCAAAATTATTTCCAGCCTTGAGCTCCATACAAAGGCAAATGCTTGTCAATTATTATTGAAAGATTTTAGACATCAAGGTTACAGAAAATTTATCTCTCATGCACCCTCTCTTAGGAAACACTCTTCTTCCAAACAAACATGATAGTAAACCAAGAAAGAAGACAAGGTAGCTTAGCCCAGTTGAGCCAGAAAGCCAAGCCTAGGGCAAGTAGTATTTTATTAGGAAGTATGATGCTAAGAGTAGGAGTGAGGGATGTGGGGAACAAATTTAGGGAAACAGGAAGAGATATTATAAGGAAATCCATTCTGGGAAGAAATGGGCAAGAATTTTTCATTTAGTTCCTGTCAAATGTTGCTCAGAGTTTCTCCTAAGGGTGCCAACTCTTCAGTCTGTTACTGAACCAAAACAGGTCTGCTCACCCATATGAAATAAAGCCAACCTACAGAAACCAGGTTGCAATGAATGAAAGGACATAAGGTGCCTTACAAGGAGTCAGGGCCAGCTAATGCTCAGAGAGCCCAAACTCCCTGATGGGTTTCCACACAGCATCTTATAGGCAAGGTAAGGGAGGAGAGTCCCACAGTGTGTGATCAGCTCATGCACAGTTCTCTAATTGGTTGATGGTGATGTAACCGGGCAGTATCACAGGGCTTAACATTATTAATCCTTAGGCTCCTGGAGAAGGAAATGGTGAGCCACTCCAATATTCTTGCTTGGAAAACCCCAGTGACAGAGGAGACTGGCAGGCTACCATCCATAGCGTCACAAAGAGTTGGAAATGACTGAAGCAACTTACCAATCCTTAGGCTCCAGCAGGTCTGGCAGCTATGTTCTTATGGTCATCCAGTAGACAAAGATTTCCATTTGGTGGGGATTTTAGCAATAATAAAACAACTCAGGAAATTTGCGTCAGATACTATTATATAGGTACTTCAGAGAGGAACTAAAGCAGAGGATATCTGGGAGGGGTCTGTCCCAGGAAGACCCCATATGGTCCTGCTCAGTTACAGGCCCTTTCAGGGGCCCATGCATGAGTGCCAAGTGGGCCCAGGTATCTGAGGAGCTCAGAATCAGAAGCAAGAATTATCAGTGCAAGTTCAAGCTGAGTTGCTCCAAGTTGATGCTTCCTAAAGCTGCTCAGAACATTCACAGAAGTGATTGTCACAGTGTGGCTGGATTAAGAAAGAGGCAATGATTGGATAGTCAAGAGAATCTGAAATGTCCAAAAGAGATATGGGAGCCTTACATTACACATTCATATTTCCAGTTATCCTCTCTTTCCAAGCACACATTTCTCTACACCCTCGCAGCATGGCCAGGTAACTTGGTGTGGTCAATGATATATAGGAGCATAAGACACGATGAAACTTCCAGATTGGAGCACTGAAGAGCTGGTGGACTTTATTCCATGCTCTTGTCCCCATCCTCTGCCATCATGGACGTGCACATTAATGAAGAAGCACCATAATATCAAAGTCACCAGGAGTGCTGATCCAACAAAGAAGATGATTGTTAGGGAACCATTGACTGAAACCATCCACCTTGGCCAGGCACAGTGATAACACTTGGGTGAATTGTCTCACAAGAAGTCCCAAAAGGAATAGAACGCTGCTGCTGAAAACTAGCCTGGAGAATTCTGGAGGGGCCCAAAGGGGAGATGGTCCTCTAGTCCGTAAGTCCTACCAACCTCCCAGCATCCTTCTTACCCGAATCCATCTTGGCTGAGAGATCTGTGTACCACCAGGAGGGACTGAGTGAGAATTACTGGCCAAAGACAACCCAGAAACTAATTCCATCACTGTAAAACATGAGACTGTGAGCCCTGTGATAGAGCAGTTCTCCTGGGTTCACTCACCCAAGAGCTCTCCATCCAGGTGCTCTTTCCCAATAAAACCTTTTGCTTTGTCAGTATGTGTGTATCCTTGGAAATTTTATTTCTGAGTGTTAGATAACAGTCCACTCTCCGGCCCTGGAAGGGATCCCCCTTCCTGCAACAGATTCATCCTGGAAAGTCATCAAGAGTTATCCACATCCGAAGAGAAATTTATACAAACAACACAGAACTTTTGACCTGTGAAGCTGAAACAGAGCAAGACCCTCCCTCCACCCCCACCCAAACTTGTCCTCTGCCTGCCTTTTGCCTGTGGAAAACTTTCTTCAAACAATAAGTTTAATCAGAGAAGTGAGAAATTCTGAAACAAAGGAAAACAGTCTAAGGAGTTTAAATAATAATGTAGTCATTAAGCATAGTTAAGGAACTTTAGTTCTTTCTCGAGAGCTGTAGGTAATATTCTGAGCCATACACTGTGAACTGTTTTGTAGATACTAAAACCCCACGTGGAGAAGTTAACTATATGATGACCAGACTGTAGCCAGGACATGAGCTGCCACAATTCCGAGAGTTGACCACAAAGAAATGAGAGCAAATGGACCCTGGAACTGAAGATTAACTGCACCTAAAACATTCAAGATGATGCTGGTCAGATCACTGAAGACCAACTTGAAGACCAACTTGAAGATGATTGTTAAAGATGACTATGCTGTTCCTGCGTGTAACTCCCCCCTCTCCAGACTCTGTCTATAAATGCTCTCATCCTCTGCTTGTCAAGGGGGTAGTCTGCCTTTGGACAGATGTCTGCCACCCTCTCCCCCCATTGCCACATCTGAAATAAAGCAAACTTTCCTTTACACCAACCTGGCCTGTTTATTGGCTTTTGAGTGGCAAGCAGCCAGAACCTCCCCCCACACCCCTGGCCCCAGATACCTTTCAGTAATAAAGCTACTTATATTTTGGTGCTAGACTGAAATAAGACAAAGGGAAAAGAATCCACCATAAGAAAGAGATGACTTCAGTTTTCAGGATAATAGTCAAAGATTTCTCAGGATGATAGGCAACATGCATAAAGGGCACCCTGTCCACACAAGCAAGTCAGAAGTCTCCAGGAAGTACATCTTCAGGAAGAAGAAGCTATCTGTGTATCTAATGAGTACTAGTTCTTGAGAAGAGAGTTAGAGAATCAGCATGGATTTGAGGTTAAATTCTGGATCAATACAGAGAAAACTAGAATATATTAAAGCAAAAAGATTCTTAAATGCAAGAAAAGGGCTTTACAGTAAAAGAGTTTTATAATTTGCTGAGGCTCTACTACAAATAACATCCACTTAGTCATAAATATGTAAACTCTGCATATTGATCTATGAAAGTACGCTATTTTAGGGAAATGATAGATTGAGAAGCCATCCATGGGTGAAAGGGACAGTGAAATAATTTTTAAAAATAATTTACAAAGTTGTAGATAATTATAAAATGACTAAAACTGAACTTTAAAAATACCAATTCAGAGGCTTTCTTGGCAGTCCAGTGATTGGGACTTTGAAATTTCACTGCAGGGGAGCACGGGTTTGATCCCTGGTCATGTGTCCAAAAGTAAATAAATAAATAATTTTTAAATAATATATTTATTTAAAAAATGAATAAATAAAAATACCAATCCAGTAAAATTGCCTGGAAACATGAAAAAAGTAAATACCAAAAAAAAAAAAATAATCTAAAAGAATTGAAAGTAGTTGCCTCTGACATAAGAATAATGTGAAGAAATAGATCACTATTGTTCTGGAGAATGCCTGGGCTTTCTAGGTGGTGGTAGTGGTAAAGAACCTGCCTGCCAATGCAGGAGACATAAGAGATGCTGGTTCGATTCCTGGATTGGGAAGATCCCCTAGAGAAGAGAATAGCAACACACTCTAGTATTCTTGCCTGGAGAATCCCATGGACAGAGGAGCCTGAAGGGCTACAGTCCATAAGGTTGCCAAAAATCAGACACAACTAAAGCAACTTAGCATGAATGCACATTCTGGAGAAGACTCTACAGATTCCCTTGGACAGCAAGGAGATCAAATTTGACTTAATCCTAAAATAAATCAACCTTGAATATTCATTGGAAAGACTGATCCTGAAGCTGAAGCTCCAATACTTTGGCCACCTGATGAGAAGAGCCAATGACTCAATGGAAAAGACCCTGATTCTGGGAAAGATCTAAGGCAGGAGGAGAAGAGGGTAACAGAGAATGAGCTATTCAGATGGCATCACTGACTCAGTGGACATGATTTTGAGCAAACTCCAGGAGATAGTGAAGGACAGGAAAGCCTAGCATGCTGCAGTTCACAGGGTTGCATAAAGCTGGACACAACTTAGCAACTGAACAAGAATAGAAAGTTAACACACTTCCTTTTAGCTGTGATTCTGTTAGTTTAGCTTTCTCCACACTATGCACTGCAGTGTTTAGGAAATGACTATTACATTTAATGTAATTATATCTATGTATTACATAGTCTCAGGTGATTCTCATAGCAGTAAGTGACAGGGTATTATTATTCCAAGGTCTCAGAGTTAGAAATTGTCAGGATGATTTGTAAGCCCCGCTTCCTTCCCCTTACAATACATTGCCTCTAACATATCACTACGAGCAAAGCTAGTGGGGGTGACGGAATTTAAGTTGAGCTATTTCAAATCCTAAAAGATGATGCTGTGAAAGTTCTGTACTCAGTATGCCAGAAAATTTGGAAAACTCAGCAGTGGCCACAGGACTGGAAAAGGTCAGTTTTCATTCAAATCCGAAAGAAAGGCAATGCCAAAGAATGCTCAAACAACCACACAATTGCACTCATCTCACATGCTAGCAAAGTAATGCTCAAAATTCTCCAAGCCAGGCCTCAACAGTACATGAACCGCGAACTTCTAGATGTTCAAGCTGGTTTTAGAAATGACAGAGGAACCAGAGATCAAATTGTCAACATTAGATCATCTAAAAAGCAAGAGAGTTTCAGAAAAGCATCTACCTCTGCTTAATTGACTATGTCAAAGCCTTTGACTATGTGAATCATAACTGTGGAAAATTCTTTAAAGATAGGAATACCAGACCACCTGACCTGCCTCTTGAGAAATATGTATGCAGGTCAAGAAGCAACAGTTAGAACTGGACATGGAACAACAGACTGGTTCCAAATAGGAAAAGGAGTACATCAAGGCTGTATATTGTCACCCTGTTTATTTAACTTATATGCAGAGTACATCATGAGAAATGCTGGACTGGATGAAACACAAGCTGGAATCAAGATTGCAGGGAGAATTATCAATAACCTCATATATGCAGATGACACCATACTCATGGTAGAAAATGAAGAAGAACTAAAGAGCCTCTTGATGAAAGTGAAAGAGAAGAGTGAAAAAGTTGGCTTAAAACTCAATATTCAGAAAACTAAAATCATGGCAACTGGTCCCATCACTTCATGGCAAATAGATGGGGAAACAATGGAAACAGAGGCTGACTTTATTTTTGGAGGTTCCAAAATCATTGCGGATGGTGACTGCAGCCATTAAATCAAAAGATGTTTGCTCCTTGGAAGGAAAGTTATGACCAACCTAGACAGCATATTAAAAAGCAGAGACATTACTTTACCAACAAAGATCCATTTAGTCAAGCTATGGTTTTTCCAGTAGTCATGTATGGATGTGAGAGTTGGATTGTAAAGAAAGCTGAGTGCTGAAGAAGCAATTCTTCTGAACCGTGGTGTTGGAAATGACTCTTGAGGGTCCCTTGGACTGCAAGGAGATCCAACCCGTCTACCCTAAAGGAAATCAGTCCTGAATATTGACTGAAAGGACTGATGCTGAAGCTGAAATTCCAATACTTTGGCCACCTGATGTGAAGAACTGACTCATTAGAAAAGATCCTGATGCTGGGAATGATTGAAGGTAGAAGGAGAAGGGGACAACAGAGGATGAAATGGTTGGATGGCATCACTGACTCAATGGATGTGAGTAGCCTCCAAGAGTTGGTGATGGACAGGGAAGCCTGACATACTGCAGTCCATGGGGTCGCAAAGAGTCAGACATGACTGAGCAACTCAACTGAACTGAATATCTTCTTCATCTAGCAAGAAATATGAAATATAGTAGTTGTCAGTTCATATTTGTTTAATGAATGAACAGATGAATGAATAAATAAACAAGAGGGTAAATGGTCGGCAATGTACTTGAGTCAGATGGACAATGTCAATGACAATGATTAGTAAAAGAAAAGTGAAGAAAGTGAAGTCGCTCAGTCGTGTCCGACTCCTTGTGACCCCATGGACTGTAGTCTACCTGGCAGCTCCATCCGTGGGATTTTCCAGGCAAGAATACTGGAGTGGGTTGCCATTTCCTTCCCCAGGAGATCTTCCCGAAACAAGGATTGAACCCGGGTCTCCCACACTGTAGGCAGAGGCTTTACCATCTGAGCCACCAGGGAAGTCCATGATTAGGGAAGTATCAATCGAATTACTTTCCATACTTCCCACCTCCAGCTCTTTCCTGCAATGGTTTTCTACTTCTTCCAAAGTCATTTTATATTCCCTGTGACTAAGGTATCGATTCTACAAAGTAATGACCACATATCAACCTTTTGGACCTCTCAGAGTATACATCATAAGACTGGAGATAGACTAGGCATAGAACCGAACATATACTCCATGATGAGCACAGCCAATTCAGCTGTCCCTACAGACACACCCCCATCGTTCTGCATGAAAGTTAATCAGTTCACAAAGCATGGCCAAATGTACAAGTTAGATAAGACTGTCATGATTCTCTTCTTATCTAAACCCTTCTGACCTCACATGAATATCTTGAAGAGAAAGATGATCTAAAAATAGTTCTGTAGCACTTATTTAAAATGGATGTAGGATGTGAAAAACTCCCATAAATTAATTAATTCATTCATCTCTATTGACTCAATTAATACTTACTAAGTATCTATGATTATCTTTAATGTAGCAAGCACTATATCATGAGGCAGCCAGATCTGAAGTCATTTATTTGTATTTTCACATTATGATAAAGCATATGGCCAACATTGTACTTTGAAGGACATCCATTAATGAGAGAATTAATCAAAAATGAATCTTCTCACCCACTTTTTCCAAAGAAAATTTTATTTATTTATTGCATCATATAACATCATGTCACCAATATAAAGATCTCTAGAGAAAAGTCATTACTTGCAACTTCTTCCTTTGCTTTTTAAAGTTATCTAATAAAAAACTGCTGTTGTATCTTACACATTACTTGGCATCCATGTACAACTTGATTAAATCTGTTGAACAACTGGAGGGAACAGAAAAATAATCCACTCTCTTTTCTTCAATCATATAAAAGTAGTAAATGATTGTTGAAAAATTTTATCTGCTGTGATAGGCCTTCATCAAGTCTTTGGGAGCCAATAGACAACCAGATGTTTCTCTAGCAATAGATAAGGATTGCAAGAGATATTTCATCTATCTCTAATATTACCACATGCATTTGCTGAGCAACTACAATGAATAAAACATTATACTAAATACAGAAAAGACAGAAAATGAAAAAAAAAGCAAAATGCCCCCTTCCTTTTAGGAGCTGCCTCTTCAGGAGAGAGTACTGACGGGTAAGCAATTACTATCAAAAGTTATCACAGCTGGGGCTTCCCTGGTGGTTCAGTGTTTAAGACTCCACTTTTCCACTGAAGAGGGCACAAGTTCAAGCCCTGATTGGGGAACTAAGATCCCAGAAGTCATCTGGTGTGGAAAAAAAAACTAAATAAAGCACAAGGAAAAAAGGGGCACAAACTTGAAAAAAAAAAGTTATCAGAGCTAATAGAGACAGGGTTAAGTCCTGCCTAGAAGTGTCTACTCTTTCTACTCTGGCTAGAAGTAGTCATTAAAACGGACCTTGAAGGATAAGTTGGATTTACCAGGGAAATAAAAAGGTGAAGTGCAAAGGACATTTCAGGCAGCCACAGCAGTACACGAAAAAGTTCACAGTTCAACTGAAAACCTTGTATATTACTGAATATGTGTGAGGAAAGTGAAAATGGAGTCAATAATGCTAGGAAAGCAAGTTATAGCCAAATAAAGAAAGTCTTTTTTTTTTTTTTTTTTTTGCCATGAAAAGAATTTGGAATTTAGGTAAAGGGGTGGGACAGTGAACCTTCAACAATTTTCATTAATTAAATAGGAAAAACAAAACCTGAAAAAGTCCAAACAAATTAGATCCTAAAGTACCCATTTCTTTATAACTATCCAAAAAGAAAAGATTCTAGAGTGAATTATTTAGTTCCTCTCTAAAAACTACTTTAAAAGCCAAAGTGATTTAAATCCTGGGAACACAAATGAAATTATCTGTGCTTTTACTTCACATGATCGGATTACATTTGAGTTATTGGAAAAAATTCCAATGAAAGCATAAAATTAACTGCCACTTATATATCTTCCATTTGGGGACTTATATATTTGTCATGCTGAGTTTCAAATGTAAGTTTTTAACAAAACCTTCTGTTCTTCCATGTACATCAAAATAGAATAGGTTTCTAAAGCAAACCAACAGGAGCAAGTATGGGTAGCAAATGGGTAGCTGACTTTTTCCCAGAGTCCTCAAAGCCAGGAAATTTCTCCATTGAAGGGCTAGCCCAATTCAGTCATGACACTGGAAAAGAGATGACTTCTAATCAAAATTTAAAAATTTTTTACTCTGCAAAAGACACCATTAAGGTAATTAAAATGTAAGCCAAAGACTGTGAGAATATATTTGCAAAAGACACATTTGATAAAGAACTATTAGACAAAATATACAAATACCAGTTAAAACTCAACAGAAAGAAAACAAACAACTCAATATTAAAATGGTGCAAAAGATCAGAACAGACACACCTCACAGATGATAAATAAGTATATGACAAAATGTTCAGCATTATATGTCATTATTTTTGCAAATTAAAACAATGTGATATTACTACGCATCTATTAGGATGGTTCAACATAAAACCTGACAATATCAAATGCTGACAAGGATTTGGAGTAACAGGAACTTTCTTTTCTTGCCAGTGGAAATGCAAAATGATATAGTCACTTTGGAAGAAAGTTGGCAGTTTCCTAGAAAGCTAAAGTAGTTTTATTTGATCAGGCAATCAAATTCCTAGATATTAATATTTATTCTTCGAGGTGAAAATCTTTGTCCATAGAAAAACTTGCATTTGAACGAGTTTAGCAGATTTATTCATAATTAGCCAAACATGGAGATAACCAAGATGACTTTCAGTAGGTAAATGGATAAGCAAACTATGGTATATTCTTACAATATTAGCAATAAAAATAAATGAGCTATTAAACCACTAAGAAACATGGAGGAATCTTAAATGTGTATTGTAAATGAAAGAAACCAATCTGAAAAGTCTACATATCATGTGATTCAAACTGTATGACATTATGGAAAAAGAGAAAACTGTGCAGACAATAAACAGATCAGTAATTGCCATGGATTTTGATGGAGGGGAGAGGAAAGATGAACAGGATTTCTATGGTGGTAAAACTACTCTTTAAGATATTGCAACGATGCACATAAATGTTATGCTCTAGTTAATAAACAATAATATGTCAATGCAAACTCATTAATTATAACATATGTACTACATTAATGCAAGACGTTAGTAATATAGAGAACTCAGGGAATGGTTATGGGAATACTCCATACTGTCTTCTCAATTCTTTTGTAGACCTGAAACTATTCTTAAAAAAGAAAAAAAAAATCTATTACTCTAAAAAAAAAAAAAAAAGGAGGTAATAGGAACTGAAAGAATAACCTGATTAAAGGAACAATTATTTTTTAACTCCAACACAACTCCATACTGACTGCTTACTGAAAAGTGGAATTTGGCCTAATAATAGTTCCAATCAGCTCATGCAAGCCCACTTTAAAGGTCCCCAGTCATTCCAAAATAACTGACAGGACACAGCAAAGACCTTAGACTGCTGGACCCATTGCCAAATATGAGCCCCACTTCTGTGCTGGTAACTATACCAGAGTACTATTCTATGACCGTGTAACAAGTAACCACAAACTTAGTGACTGAAAACTACATAACATTTATTGGGTTACAGTTTTGGGGAGTCAGGACTCCAGGCATGGCTTAGGTGGGTCATCTGCTCAGGATCTCACAGTATCCAATCAAGATGTTGACTGAGTTGCTATCCATCTGGAAGCTTGATCGGGGAAGAATCTGCTTCCATGTTTATTCAGATTGTTGGGAGAGTTTATTTCCTTGTGGTGTGTGACTGAGGGCCCTAGCTGTTTGCTGGCTATTTCCTGGAGGGTGGTTCAGGCCCTGTGGGGAAGATCATCCCTCTTTTCCATGTGGTTTCCTTAACATGGCTCATTACTCTGTCAAGCCAGCTAGGAGAACTTTGCAGTCTGCTAAGAAGAAGTCATAGCATGAGGTAATCCCAGGTGTGATATTCCACCATATTTGCCATATTCTATTGGCTAGAAACAAGTCATATGACCCACAAATGCTTTGGAAAAAGGAATTACACAAAATCATGGACACTATGAGGTGGAAGCTTGCTGGATGTCCCTGAGGGTCTGACTGCCACATATATCAGCCAAGAACAGAAACCAAAACCAAAACATACTAGAACTCATAGCCTCACGGAGAAGCTCCAGATCTGTGAAAAAAATAGTGTTCAGCCCATTGGATAAAGTTTTGACTGAATGGATGGGATTGTCTGTCAGTGTGTACCCTCAGAATCATAATGGATATTCAAAATATGCAGGTGTTTGCACTTCTAAGCCGAACTGCAGGATTCTTTTTATTGAAGGATAATAATAACATCAAACATGTATGTATCACCTATTATGTCAGATACTGCTCTGTGAAAATTCATCATGGTTTTTTTATTTTCTTTTAATTTACAAAAAAAAAAAAAAAAAAGAATGGAAACACAAAGCAGCTTCAGGGCTAGCAAGAAACAGAGCCAAGATTCAAACTGGGAAGGCCACCTTGTCTCTTTGTTACTTATAGATGATGTGAAATCGTGAAGGATGGGAGAAACTCTCTGCAAGGTCATAAAATTTAGAAAGAAAAAAGTTATCAGAAAATTATTGTTTTATCACTTCTAAAATTCACTCTCCCCAGTACAACCCTTTACCATCTGGTTCATTCACAGATTTTAATGAATGCTACTAGATCAAATTTTAGAGTGCTATAGTCCATCTGCTATAACTGGGGCTGAGGAAATAATAACTTTTACATTCTGCTAGTCAATAACCAAGACTTATTGCTCAATTCCTATCTCTAATCTACAAGTCATAATCATTGATGTCTCCACAACCACAAATCTAATTTTAAAAAGTGAGATATTGGCAATACATACACAGATATGTATATAGTAAATTTCTGACACATGAATTTACTAAGCATGCAGTACTATAAGGTTTTGTACTAAATGTAGATGTGATGGAAGGAAAAAAAAATGAATATGGATTCTTTTTGCCCCCAAGGAGTTTATTATCCAGTTGGTGAGGCAGGCGTATAATGAATATAATAAAAGACAGAAGGAAAAAAGCACTACTAATGGAGGAATAAGCAATATGGTGTGGGAGCGCAGAGCAAGCAGGAATGTGTGTTTCAGAACAAGTCAGATGTCAAACTTGCTCCCAGTTCTTACCTCACTGCAGCCCTCTCTGTGATCTGAAAACATCAACTTTTAAAATCTCCATTGTCAATTTAGAGAACAAAGGAGGAGAAATATTAGAGAGGCCATGAAAACCATTGGCAATTGCTGGAGCCACAGGGAAGATAAGACTCAGTATATGCCTTCCACTGGATTTGCTTGTTATTCATTTGTACGGAAGATTGAAAGACTTGACACTGAGAGACCTCCTTCTTCATGTTGAAGACTGGGGAGAAAGGAGAGGAGACAAGAAATTCAAGGGGAAAGAAATTAACCAGAGTGTGTAGTTTTAAATTTAATATAATAACCATAAAAGGCTCAGACCTCTGGGATAAATTTTATGTTGTGTTCCAACAGGAAGATCATCATATTCATCTAAATTCAAAGAAACAATCAATTTCTAAGTAGTCTTGATCTCAAAACTGCAGCAGGCATTTAGAGCAATGTTTAAGATGTGGAAGAAATTCATAGAAATCTTGTTATAATGCAAATTCTGGTTCAGTAGATCTGGGGTTAGAAGATTCTAAGTTTTGACCAAGTTCCCGGGAGATGTTGCTGATTCATGGACCACACTTTGAGTAGAAAAGATTTAAAGAAAAACCTTCAATGTGCTGTACCCTAAAACCTATTCAGTGTAAATAGGCAGTTGTAACCCAGCTGGCCTGCAGATTGGATGACTTCAGAATGGATTAGGAGAGAAGAATTTTGAAAGTAAGTCTTAACTGGTGGCTTAATCCTGAAAAAGACAACATTCTGAATACTCTACCACATGACATAAAATATTCTTACATTCTTTTGGAAATATCTATAAATCTCTAACAAGGTTTTAGCATATTTCAAAGAATTACTTCATTTTACTTCTTTCTTTGCTCATAGGAACCTTTACTATCAGTTTTAGTAATTATAAAATACTCCTCTTGATTTTGATTAAAGCAGATCAAGATTTTCAAGAATATGAGTCTTATAAAAAATCTGGGAAGCTCTTTAACAAACAGAATATTAAATTGCAAATACAAAATTAGGTATTAGCTACTAAAAAAAAAAAAAAAGAATGTTACCATTAGGACAGTTCTGTCTCTTTTACAGTGGAAATGTGGAATACATTTTGTTGAGCCATATATTTCTTGTTGTATTTGTTGGATATTGATTGAAGAACAAAGTTAGATAGGAAGTTCTCTTACTAAAAAGTTTAAACAGAAGCTGGATAAAAATTTATATAGTTTATCAGAGGAAGGATGCATATCTAAAGTAAAGGATTCACTATGATTCCCATTCTCTAGCATTACGTCTGACTTATATTTGATGCTCTATAAACATTTGCTGAAAGAATGGAAAAAAATTAGGTATTAGGTATGAACATGAATGCATATTTAGAAAAAATGGCTCAGGCCCACCCTAGACTCACTTGCCACAGTTTGATGCCAGAGTGGACAGAGACAGTGATCTTAACCAGTATGGTTAAATATCTTTCATGCACTTTACATGCCTGGGGCCCTGCATGAGGCCTCACCTCATGATAAATGTGCCCCTGGTTTTAATTCAGCTGTTGATTAGCTGAAGTATATCTATTAATTTTTTCTCAAAATAGGCAAATTGGTAATACAGTCATAAATATTAAGTAAAATAGCCAAATTGGTGGTATAATCATAAATATTTAAGTATTTTAATAAATATTTAAATAATTAAAAAAGAAAAATGCTCTTTTCCCAAAAGTATATGCAGAAGTAAAAAGATAATATATCCCCAAAATAATCATTTGTACTCTTTTTTGAGGTATGGGGTTCACTGATGGCTCAGTGGGTAAAGAACCCGCCTGCCAATGCAGGAGATACAGGAGACACAGGTTCAATCCTTAGGTAGGGAAGATCCTCTGGAGGAGGAAATGGCAACCTACTTCAGTATTCTTGGCTGAAAAATCCCATGGACAGGAGAGTCCGGTGGGCTCCAGTCCAAAGGATGACAGAGAGTCAGACATGACCCAGAGACTACACACTACGATACATGTGCTATCTTGTTTAGAGGTATTATTTTGCCTGCCACAGGCAGCCTCTGAGTTAGAAATGTTTTTTCTCTGGAAAGCCAACTGTTTAGAACTTAGGACAGCACAACTGCTACATATTTTGTTTCTCAGGGAAGCCCTCAGGAAGTTTGTTTACTCATAGTATATATTCCATAATCATATAAAGTTCAAAATCTACATCAACAAATTGTGATTTTCACAATATGAGAATTCTTCTTCTCTGGATGTCTAAAATGTTTCTAACAGGATCCATGGCTTCCAGGTCTCTCAGGCCCTCCAGACCTCTCAAGCCCTCACTTTCACTGCAAAGAGGGCACTGCAACCCCTGTCCTCCAGCCCCAAGTCAACACCAACACAACCCCAGACCGAGGCAGGGAAGAAAGCAGGGTAAAGGGTAAGGGAGTGAGTGAGGATTTCCCACACCTTACCTCCTTTGGAATAGCCTCAGCCTAAGCTCAACTCTCCAGGTGCCCTTCTCTTCCCTAAGAAAATCCCTGAATGCAGTGTGTCTCTTTCTCCTTGTCATGTGTTCCTTCCAGTCTGGCACTTCCTCTTTCTATGGCCAGTGGTAGACATGACACATTATCCTGGCCTCTTTCTTTTCCTCACATCCCCAACATAATAGCTGTCTCTGCAACATTTAAACATGGCTCTGATGGTACTTGCAAAGAAAAAGGATTGGAATGGAAAGGGTTTTTTTGTGCACAGAGGTCCTGGTAGGATATATTAAACAGAAAAGTTTTTTTTGTTTTGTTTTGTTTTTTCTCATTATATAAAAGAAAATACAGTCTCAGACTTAGCTATTCCAGGTATATAATTATAGAAGTCAAAGCCAGATACTAGGACGGGCACAGAGAGAGGCCTAGAATATGATCAGAAGGGATGAACTGATGGGTTGGGACTGGGAAAGCTATGGAAGGTATCATATATGGGGGCAGGGTAGTGATAATAAAGGCGAGAAAAGGGGCCCTCTTCCCCTCACTCCTCACCTCCAACCAGTTCTACTGACCAGACATTTCCCTAGGTCTTTATGGACCAGCATGGGAAAGAAGCATGGGGAGGAACAGAGGAAAAGACAGGGTTGCAGGCAGCTCTGCAGGGTGTCAGCAACAGGTTAGAAACTCAGGACAGCCAAAGCAGTAGCAGTAGAGAAGGAAAAAATTTATGCAACTATCTGATTAAGGAGGCTCTCACCAGGGGCTGAATCAACATCAAGAATGAGGATGGCTGTTGTGTAGAAAGTCATATCAGATAGGGTTGGAGCCAGAAAGTTTGGGGAATTGACTCCTGCTCTTAAGATTCAGAATGCCTACATAAAGGTTTATTTTTCCCAATGAAGTATGAGATGTTTGAAATTTTTATCTTCTTTCCTGACTCTTTCCTCCTGTGCTTGGAACAAAAACATTCCTAACTTCCACAAACACAATTACCCAGCTAAATAAAAGCTCTTGACTCTGGAACAGTCCCAAATTTGAGGAAAACTTTGCTAAGGTGAAGGGGATCCAAAGAGACTTCATCTACCGAGCAAGGTTGTGTGTGTGTGTGTGTGTGTGTGTGTGTGTGTGTGTGTGTGTGTTTTCCAAAGAGCTCCAAGGTAGAAGCCCCAAGAAAGGGCAAAACTGAAGGCCTCTAGAAGTCACACCCCACTCCCCACACCTCAACACTTTGGTTTAATTTCCTATGCATTCTCTCCCCACTCATTTTAATGAGGGGAAAGCGATTTCTAAACTCCTATTAAAAGATAAATTTGATGTATTTCCCAGAACTGTAGTTGTGTCAATTAAATTCTCTTTTATTGCAGGCTACTTGTTTGGGTAGCCCATAAGTCACATAATCTAGGACCCATGACAGAGGCTCCTGAGGCCTCAAGGGACCAAAATCAACAGACATTCACAAATCAGCCACAATCTCTTTATGAAGAGCAGCAATGATTTACAGCAATTCCCTTGTCTACCGACATCTTCTGTGGCCCCCACCATGTTTCCAACACACCACACATATGCATGTAACAAGCACAGGTTTGCAAGACCCAAGGTTCATTGAGTTTCATGATGGAGAACAATATTCTTTTTTATTTTGTGGCCCTTCTGCTTCTGCACATTGACCCTACACAACCATGTTAATTGATAGGCTGGTTTTGTTACCCCCAGGCCATCTGTCTCTGAACATAATCAACTATAGTCTTCATATCCTCAGGCAACACTAGCCTGCATGTAAAGATGAGGTTAGCATTTACCTATCTCTGCTTTGACCTATTAAAAGAGGCCCTCCAGTCTCTTCATCTCTCCAAACTTTACTGAGAATATTTGGAAGATATATCATGTGTTATATCGAATATATATATATATATATACATATATATACATATATATATATGACTGAGTCACTTTGCTGTACACCTGAAACTAATACAATATTTTGTCAACTATATTTTAATAAAAAAGATTTTTTAATTCACAATGCTTTAAGTACACATTCATTTATTCATCTGACGCTTATTTAAGAACCTGTTGTCTGCCTGGCCCAGTTCCAGGGCTGGATTCACAGCCATGTGCAGTATAGAGTCATGCATCCAGAGTTTATAATCTGGTGGGAACTCAGGTAAACAAGGAAGGCAGGATAAAGGGAGTTAGGATGAGGGAGGACCAAATTCATGGGGAAGCCCAGTACAGTGGCTAAGGGCAGATTTTGCAGGCAGACCATCTAAGAGTGAATTCCAGTCCCATCACTCTCGCTACATGGCCCAGGTAATTTACTTAATCTTACTGTACCTCATTGTCCTCATCTGAAAAATTCTATCAACAACTGGGGGCTGTTAGAAGTACTGAATAGGATAAACATACATAGAAGCTGATACTGAGTTTTTAATTTTGCTAAATGACTTCAGTTAATCTGTGTTACTAGACTTCCCTGGTAGCTCATCTGGTAAAGAAATCGCCTGCAAAGCAGGAAACTCCAGTTCAATTTCTGGGTTGGGAATATCCCCTGGAGAATTGATAGGGTACCTGCTCCATTATTCTTGGGCTTCCCTGGTGGCTCAGATGATAAAGAATCTGCCTGCAATGTGGGATACCTGTGTTCCATCCCTGGGTTGGGAAGATCCCCTGGAGGAGGATTCCATGAGCAGAGGAGCCTGGTAGTCTACAATCCATAGGATCACAAAGAGTTGGCCATGACTCAAGCAACTAAGCACAGCACAGCAATCTGTGTTACTTAGAAATATGTACAGTTTGAGTTGCCATTTTATACATATTAACAAGTAATTATTCTTAGCATACAATTTGCAAGTTTGTTTGGTGATCTTTAGTTTCTGGAAATCATGAAAACAAAGTATTCTAAAACAAGCATAAAAACCATGACCCCATTTGAGATGTGATTATACTTTCGCAAAGTTATTATCTTAAAAATTGATACCTGCCACTCAGGAAAGCTTAACTCTAAACACTGTCCAATATCATCTCTCTGTTATTTCTGTGATAAAAAAGAGACCTGATAGTTTTGAGATGATGGGTGGAGAATAATTCAACCTGATGTTTTTGTTTTGTGTTTATCAACATAACTGTTGGATTGTCTGCTTCTTTGACTGTCCAGACAGTTGTGTACTATTGGGCAGACCTAAGAGTTCTGTGATGACAAATTAATTACAGTTCCTATGACTGTAGAAATCCATGTTTTACAGCAACTCATTTACTCGACATCAATGATTTATTGCATTTGTATGTGTGCACATATAAGTTTGCCATGACAAGATGATGCTTAGTAATTAATTTGCCAACATAGTTTTATGTAATGTAATCCAGCTGTACTAAATACACCACATTCAATAAAAGAAAGTACTTAAACAGAACTCTGCTCTGGAAAGCCGTTTGGTGTGATGGTGAAACATCAGGAAACCAAAGCAGAAATGTGAAGCAGGAAGCTGAAATCTAAAACAGTGCTACAAATCCCAAAGAGGCAGCCTGTTTGAGCAGTGAAGACTTCCCAACCCAAACTGCAGTGTTCTTGCATTACATAAAACTGAATGGTCTCCCAAGAACCCAAAGAAAAAGAAATGAAAGAAATTTCTGATTCTTTCAGATGACCTGAAAATTCATACATGACATATTTGAGGAGATGGCTTGGGCTGGAGACATTTGAAGTTCTGGGAGTGTTTCTATTTTGAGCATCACTTCTCAGAAATGACATCACTGCTGGTATAACCTACCTTTACATGGGGAGCTGTCAGTTAGCATCTCAGCTCATGAGTGAAATTGTTTTTGTTTAGTTTGCTTGGAAAGAAAAATTGATTCACTTTTTGTCTTTCAAAATAATATTAGTGATATGCTCTCTTGAGCGGAACATCACAGAACAGACCATTTTTCTCCCTTTAATTAATTGCTGCTGAATTTTTTATTCTTTAGATAAGTTCTTTTTTTTTTTTTTCAAATGACATTTGAGATAGAAAATAATCAAAGCACTGTCTGTACATGGAACAAACAGTTGCAGTTCTGGCAATCTAAAAAAATCTGCCTGAAAACCTTCCTGTGGTAAAAAGACCTCTAGATAAAAGTAGACAAATTCTCCCCTTTTCATCATGCCTGCACACCATGGTCCCTACATACCTCATCCCACCCTCCACATACTTGTCCTCCTATCACAAAAAGAGCAACACATATGGAAGGTGATCTGTTGTCTCTTCACTATTTAGTTCCCATTTTACAAGGGTTGTTCAAGAGATAATAACCCATGCAAATTACTTTTTGGGAAAGCAACAGATTGCATGTCACTGTTAATGTCACTGAATATCTCCTAAACAACTTTTCTATAATTTATGTCTTTCCTCTGACCTTAGTGACTTCTTTTGTCTTCTGTTAATTTGCATTCCCTTATGCATTGATCTGAAATTATTTGCTTTCTGCGTTCACTGCCTCAAATCACTCTGCACATTCTTCAGAAGACCACATGTCCAAGATCCTTTCTGTAATGTCAAGCAAGGTATATCAAGCCTTCCATTACGTCACGTCACTGTTGCAGAAATGTAAAATCAGGAGAGTAGGTAGATAATTAGTTCAATTCCTTAAGTTTCTGCTTTGGCAACCAGAAAACAACAACAAGGCAAATGTGTTTACTTTGAAACTTACAAATATTTAAATAGCATCATTTTCAAGATGTTGGTGTATTTCCTCCCTCTCTTCTTTTCTAAAAGAGATAGATGGACAAAGCACTTTGTCAAGTGCCAACACCAATCCAATATAGTCCCATGCAATGAATTAGAATTGCAACAATTCTACAATTATATCTGGAAGAATTCTATACACATAAAATATTCAGTCTTTTCACTTAAAAATATGTGTCAAGGTTTTAAAAAAATTCTAAGCAATAAAATTTTTTTTCTTTTGATTGGAATCTGATCTTTCCATCTTCTAAACTGGTTATGTCTGGTGCATTGGGAAGCTTTTATGTTTTACATACTATTAATTTCTTACTAAACTCTGTAGTCCTAATAGCTTTCAGTCAAACCCACATTTTTGTAAGATGAGAACAAGAATCTTTCATGGAAACCAAAAAAAAAAAAAAAAAAAGGCAAGAGAAGACAGAAACAAAGAAAATATAATGTCAGCAATGGCTGCAGAGCTTCCTTGGTCTGTGTGTGTATAGATGGAGAAAAGAAAAGTTGAATAATATTTTGACCCTCTGTTTTAGCATGTCTTCTGATGTTCATTTCCACTGTGAGTGAGTGTGGGTCAGATAATAAGTTCTCAATATCTGTTAAAGGAATAATTATGAACTGCAAAGTAGAATCTGAATAAATGAGAAAAATTATCCATATTGTATGCATGAATGTATTAATTTTATATTTATAGAAAAGAGTGATGAAGGGGAAGATATCCCCATAAAAGGCAAAGGAATGCTCAATCGCTCAAACTAGGACATTAATTCATGCATTTTGTCAAAGACAGTTGACAGAATTGGGATTTTAGGGGGTGACATGCTTCAATTCAGGACTCAAAAGCAAGATAAATTCACATTTTGAATGAAGAAGTTCAGCTCAAACAAATCTGCCAAAAATATGTGTTCTGGACTGGTGATTACTGGGAAACATGCAGGGTAATGCTCTTTGACACGGCCATGGTAGCCATGGGGCATATGCTAAATGTCACTTAGATCATAGCTCACCCACTTTCTCTTTTGCATAGGACTAACCAAACAGGCCTTTCTTATGTAGTTAAAACCAGTACTTTGTCAACAAAGAATGATATCCCTCTATGTGAAAGTTAGTACTTAAATAGCAATAGGATCATTTTCAGGTGTTTTAAAATAATAAACAAAGGTGAGGTGAAAAGATGTAATTATTATAATCAATCAGGAATTAATTAAGTCTCTCTATTCTGCTCCTTCTACAGAAGTTTGCATCCCAATGCAGTTAAGAGAGTTCCTAATAAACTGTTGGCCAGTAATCCTTCTAAATATAGGATAATAAAGAGCCATGAGAAAGTGAAAACCTCTCAGAATTCAACCAAAGCATTTTGACTCCTTGGGAAAAGTTTCTAATTCTTAGACTCATTAAGACTGTTCAATTGTGGGTAGTGTGTGTGTGTATGTGTGTGTTACAAGCCTGAAGAAAAGTCCCCATGAACCTCTTTCAAATTAATTTGTGCATTAATCAGAAGAGAAAGCTTTCTTTATTTGATAAAAGAAGGGAAGGGGGAAAAGACATCATGATGTCTTAAAAGTTTTGACTAATTTCTAACCGAGACTGAGGAGTTTCCACTATGTCTTCCAATCCACAAAGGATTTGTGATTCTTTTCAGTGTGCCTGAGATTACACAGACAAATTACTTAAGAGCCCAGGGAGATTATCTCTAATTGGAATAAAAAGGATATGGCATTAAAAACAAAACTCTCTTAAACTCTGACAGTGTTTGGTGCCCAAAGGGTAAGGCAGCTCCCAATGCAGAAACACTGTGGAGACAAACACATCAGCTATGACAGAAGGTGGCCTTTTGAGGTCTTATTTAGATTGGAGAAGTTTTCCTTCTCTTGCACTGCTTCGCAGAGCTGTGGCATACTTGCTGAATGAGGACAAATGATAGACTCACCTTGGCAGCCCCTCATCTAGAGGCTTGATTTTGTTATAGCTAATTAAACCTCATTGTTTATGATTCACAAGTATCAACATGCACTAAAAGTCAATATGAAATATGAAACATTTACTTGGCTTGGCTAACACAGAAACTGGAGATGGAGGACATCTTGGGGAGCAATGGGAGGGGCAGGGAGATTAAGTTCACACTTAGCAGCTGATAGGTAAGCAAGTAGCAGTAAATTTCACCAGGTGTTTAGTTCATGATTACAATCACAATACAGGGATTAGGTGGGATTAGTGATGGATAGGTATCAAATTCTCTATTCTAGATGGATTTTAAGCCCTATGGCCAAAATAATACAGATTTATCATAAAACTGAATAAAAGTGACATGGAAAAAGCAATAGAAAAATTCTAGGATGAAAATCAACAAAGTTGGGTAAGCGATTAAAGATCACTCAAACCAATCCTTTCATTTTTAGTTGAGGAAACTAAGGCCAAGAGAGATGAAGCATCTTGCCTGTGGCTACACAGATGGCCAGATAGTCTGACCCAGAACTCGTATGTATGTTCCTACTAGTTTACTGGACTGCTTTACAGATATATTGTCAAATAATGAATACACAGATTAGTTTAGGAGTTCGGAAGAGAAAAAAATAATAATAATAACATAACAAGTAAGGTAAAAAAGCTTTACTGAATAAATAAGTCTTTTTAAAAAGAGGAAGCAAGTAAACAATGATGACAAAATGTAGGCCTTGGAAGAGAGGTAAAATTTCATAGGGCAAGAAGGAAGGGAGTGGGCTGGGGAAGAGCATGAGCAAAAGCTTGGATGGGGCTACAGAACAATGCTCTGGGCAGGATGGACACTATCAAGCTGTGTGGAAGGGGCCTCGTGTGAGGGCAACAGGAGTAAAAAGATGTGGTATTTTCCATCTTGAATCCTCCAGAACAAACTTTGGTTTCAGAATTCTGTCCAGGACTTAAGACCAACAATATCTGATCAATTCAGTCCCCTTGTTAGCCTCTAACCCCCCATGTTTCTTCCTAAGCATTTGCCTTTACTCATGCTGATCCTTCAGGAACACATCCAACCAACTTTCGAGGTTGGATGGAAAGTGTGCTTCCTTTCAGTTCCGTTCAGTTTGGTCGTTCAGTCGTGTCCGACTCTTTGCAACCCCAAGGACTGCAACACATGAGGCCTCCCTGTCCATCAAAAACTCCCAGAGTTTACTCAAACTCATGTCCATTGAGTTGGTGATGCCATCCAACCATCTCATCCTTTGTCGTCCCCTTCTCCTGCCTTCAATCTTTCCCAGCATCAAGGTCTTTTCTATTGAGTCAGTTCTTCACATCAGGTGGCCAAAGTATTGGAGTTTCAGCATCTGTCTTTCCAATGAATATTCAGGACTGATTTCCTCTAGGATGGACTGGTTGGATCTCCGTGCAGTCCAAGGGACTCTCAAGAGTCTTCTCCAACACCACAGTTCAAAAGCATCAGTTCTTCAGTGCTCAGCTTTCTTTATAGTCCAACTCTCACATCCATACATGACCACTGGAAAAACCACAGCTTTGATTAGATGGACTTTTGTTGGCAAAGTAATGTCTCTGCTTTTTAATATGCTGTCTAGGTTGGTCATAACTTTTCTTCCAAGGAACAAGTGTCTTTTAATTTCATGGCTGCAGCCACCATCTGCAGTGATTCTGGAGGCCCCTCCCCCCTGAAAAAATAAAGTTAGCCACTGTTTCCACTGTTTCCCCATCTATTTGCCATGAACTGATGAGACCAGATGCCATGATCTTCGTTTTCTAAATGTTGAGCTTTAAGCCAACTTTTTCACTCTCCTCATTCACTTTTATCAAGAGGCTCTTTAGTTCTTCACTTTCTGCCATAAGGGTGGTGTCATCTGCTTCCTTTAGAATGTCCTCAATCCTTGGGCTCACATATAGCTCTGATTTCTGAACTCTGCTAAGAACTGGCAGATTGTGCAATTATGTAGACTGTAAACTTTAAACAGAGAAATATCATACCTCCATATTCACAAAAATTGTAGGCATGCCATGGGTCCTGAATAACTGCTTATTGATCACATAATGAATGGAAGTCATTCTTCTGATGGACTATGCACTTGCCATTAAGTCCTTGCCATTCATCCACAGGTTTTCACCTATGCTTCAAATGATGAAAGTGATAATGATAATAATGATGAGGGTCATGGTGGTAGTGACGATGATGATAATGATGAGGATGGTGGTGGTGGTGGTGATGATAGTGATGATGGTGACAACATTAATGTTATCCATTAATATTTCTTAAGCACTTTCCATAAGCAATATACTCTTTAAAAAGCACCATGTGTTATTGTACTTATTTGACATGACACAGTCTTATGAGATATGTACTGTTATTATCATCATTTTACAGTAGAAAAAACTAGACACCAAATTCTGATCATAGAAAGTAAAAGAATTTCTATATAAAAAGTTTCCTTTCATGGATATAGCATATAGACTGATTTGTATTTTAAATAGAGTCAGATTTTCATAAGATAATTGGAAATATTCCTTTCCTTATTTAAACAATTATTCTGTACTTAACATTGTTCCTTCTACATGAGGGTGGGTTTGGTCAGAAAGTTAGGTATGGATGCTTAGACGTTTTAACAACTTGTAAGGTAAGGATATCAGCCTTGTCTCAGCCTATGGATGCTTGACTATCACCTCTGCATGGCAGACATTATATCAGGTTATCACTCTGTCTCACCCCTCACCACCCACCCCTGCTCCCAGGTAAGAGAAGTGATGTATTGAATTGGACCTGAGCATGTCTTCCTCTTCCTTTTCATAACCTAGTGCCTACAAGCTGTACACATTTTTCTCCAGCCTCTCAGTTTAACAGAGTGATTCCAGCTAATCAACAGGGAAAGAGCCCACAATGAGAATGCTACTTGTGATGAGTGAGGAAACATGTCTAATTTTGAAGTTTAGTGTGAAGAACACTGTTGCCACATCTACCCCAAGAAAGATTCCACTAGCTCTGCTGGAAGGGAAACTGACATTTTGGTCTCTATGTGCCTATTTCCAAGTCTAGTCTTGATGGTTCTGAAGTATGGAAGACTGATCTACTTACTGAGCCCTCCAAAGCACCATAAACCAAAAGATGTTTCCATATAAAACAAAATTTGCAGGAAGAATGCAAATTTATACTGAAGCATAAAACTTTAACTCTTTGTTTAACATATATTTGTGCTAAGTAATATTTTATTTAATATTTGCCATCTCAGGAATAGACTATGACTGAACTATGACATCAAACACTTTCACAAAAATGATATCATTAAAGAAATAGTTTGAACTCTCTGGCCACATCCACACCTGTTTGTACCACTTCTTTCTTTCCTAGGAAGATGCATGTACTGCTAAGAAGAAGAAACAAAGCAAACATTTTGCAGCAAAGTGAAATGACACAACTGGCACCAAAAAAAAGACTCATTTTCTCCTAACAAGGAAATAATGCCATTCTTAAAGGTTTCTGTGTTAAGAATCTATTATGTTTTTAGCTTCCTATTAGAGTCTATTACAATATTACATGGTATAATATTATTCTATGTCATACGTATATCTCCACATTTGGGGCTGATTTTCTTATTTTCTTTTCATGAAGGATGATAATCCTCATTTCTTTCATTTAAAAGAGATATTAGCAAAATGTAACAATGTTATGTTAGGGGATTCTTTTAACATTTTTAAGCCCCAAACTGGCAAGAACAAAGAGTCACTTTGCTAACTAATGTATTAAATATGTTGTCTATTTATATAGTAATTGTTTGATGGAAAATTCATCTCTTTTGTTCCTTCTTATCTTTTCTCTCCTCTTGTCCATGCAGTGTATTTATGAATTATGCATGTGAACATAATTAAAAGTAACAATTGGTGAATTGTACTCCATGGACATTGTTCCATCTTTCAAGTCTTGTTTAGACTGAACCAAATTTATGCAAAGAGAAGAGCTTATAATTAAATTCATAGCCATCCTTCCTAAGAAGGTTTCCTTTATGTAAAGTGCATTGCTTGCTTGAGGCTGTTTTTCTGACCAAAAGCTTTGTATTGCGTCTTTTTAAAAAGCAGTAGACAATTTAGCGACTACCCCTCATCCCCTCCTACCACTGAAGATTTCCTCTAACTGGTTATCCATCCTCATTTATTCTCGATTACTTGGTGAGTCTGCAGGCCACAGAAAACTGCTGAAACATGTTTATTAACATATGTAAAATAGATCGCCAGTCCAAGTTCGATGCATGAGGCAGGGTGCTCAGGGCTGGTGCACTGGGATGACCCTGACGGATGGGATGGGGAGGGAGGTGGGAGGGAAGGACAGGATGGGGAACACATGTACACCCATGGCTGATTCATGTGAATGTATGGCAAAACCACCACAATATTGTAAAGTAATTAGCCTCCAATTAAAATAAAAAGAAAAAAAATTTAAAAAAAGAAAACTGTTAAGAATCAGCTTCTACAGTGGTTCTGCTCTTTGCAAACTAGGAGCAGATACAATATGGCAGAATGATGAAATCGGTTCCTAAAATGTTCTTCTTTGACTCTTTTCAGGGGCTCTCATAGTAATTTTTTATCTTTTGCTTGCATGTTTGTTTTTACGTTTTAAGTACAAAAATCCCGCAAAAAGAAAAAGATTGCTGAGATATTGAGAAAGATATTGCTTTATTTGGAAGGATATTTATTCTTTAAATGGGGAAAAAAAGATGACTGTAAACATTAGCCCAGCTCCAAACTTCTTTCTTCCCCATTCACACTTCTCAAAACATTCTTTCTTTAGGAAAACTCTTTTTATTAAGTGATTATCATGGGAAATCGCTTTAGTCGTGTCCGACTCTGTGCAACCCCATAGACGGAAGCCCACCAGGCTCCCCCATCAGTGGGATTTTCCAGGCAAGAACACTGGAGTTGGTTGCCATTTCCTTCTCCAATGCATGAAAGTGAAAAATGAAAGTGCAGTTGCTCAGTCATGTCCGACTCTTAGCGACCCCATGGACTGCAGCCTACCAGGCTCCTCCGTCCACGGGATTTTCCAGGCAAGAGTACTGGAGTGGGTTGCCAATGCCTTCTCCGTAAGTGATTATATTTTTTAAAGTTACAATCCTATCCCCCATCTCAGTGTCATGGTGTACACTTACAGAGTATCACCTGCACTCTGTTATCTATTACAGCATGGAATTTTCTGTTCAGGACCTGTCCCCATATTTTACTAACATATACCTGGATAGGCTTTCTCTTTCTTGACCTGGGTCACTCTTAGCAATCTCTTTCTCTGTACTTACTATTTTCCTGAAATACAAAGCTCTTCTTTAAAGATACCACATGATGAAATAGTAGGAATTGACTATTTCCCTTCACTGTCAATGATCATTTCTGATTTGAAGTGGGTTTCTCTGAAATATGACAATATCATAGGTTGGAGAGACCTGAAGAAACTTTGCATTTGTTCTTAGACTCAGGAAAGAATGTGATGCACAACTATTGCAGCCTGGCCTGTGTGTGTGTGTGTGTGTGTGTGTGTTTTAATGTAGTTGGATATTCTCTCCTTTTCCTCCCTGAGCTCTTCTTTTCTCCTGTGATTTGAAAAATGTCATATTTAAAAGCTTTGGCCGGTCTACAGTGTCATCCGCTTGATCCATCATCATCTTCTCAGCTCATCTTTCTCCCTATGAAAAATAAGATATTTATATTTCTAGATGAAATGGGAGAAACCTAGGCCTGATAAATGACTTCCTGTTGTCATTATCGTCAGATACTCTATTATTGGATGGAGTTCAGCCGTGATCTAGTGTTATTGCCTTCTGTTATGCTGACTGGAAACAATCACTCATAACCACATACTATAAAGTTTATTTTTAAGGATTAAACTGTTAATTAAAGAGAAGAATAATGAAGACAGGAAGCATGCATAGAAAGGTGGTGACAGATGTCACCGGCTGCAGGTGTTAAAGTCTATTGAAAAGATGCATGGATTTCCTTAAATTATCACATATCTCTGAATAGTTGAGTGAAGTCAATTATTATAGATCTTAGGGGAAAGAAAGAATTGTTTGAAATAAGCACTGCCCCTATTTACTACAGAAGCCCCTTGGCGATGGGGAAAGCATCCTCTTCCCAAACCTGCCAAAGAATTTCCCACCAGAGCACAGAGTGTGGCATATTGTGATCCTTTGAAATGCCACCAACAGTTCAGAAAATGACCTTAAGAGAGAACGCCAGGCATGACATTATACACCTGGAATCACATACTAAAGAAAACATCATTTTTATTTCCAGGGTAAGTCTCAGCTGGCTTGAGTATTTCTTTAACACTACCCATCATGCACTCATCTTCCTTTTTAACAAAGAGAACTGTCTCCCAGTACCTGGAGAGAATGTAGGAATATCAGTTTACATTTTATTTCTTTTTCTAATTACCTACTATTATGTGGAAACAAAACTGGCACTTCATTTATGATGGTCACATGGAATTTCTTTTTTTTTTTTTGAAATAAATTAGCATAAGTGGAAAAAAAAAGTAAGTCAGTTTCAGTAGAATATCATGTAAGTAATAGCAGATATGGTACCAGGATAAAATAGAACAAAGAAGAAAAGTCATAGTATGAGTAGGCAGAGAAAACAATTACAGTTTTGCACAAATGACTGAAGTTTGGAAAATTCTGGTTTATTAGGGATTTGGATCAAAAACCACACAAAGGACTGAGGTTAGTCCTCAGTAAAGTGATAAAGATATCAGAAAAAAAAGACATACATAAATAAAATCTGTATTAGACCCTCAAGAAAAAATTGTCTGATGTTTCAAAGACAATTTTAAGGATGTCTTTTAATATTTATTAGCTAAATACATCAGTTTCCTTTATCGTAAAAAAAAAGTCTGGCAAAATTAAGTAAAAAAGAAGTAAACAATATGTGACTCTTTCCCTTCATATATTTTACTTAAAGTGACTCACACTGAAACTTACAAAAATAAGTGTATTTTGGCTGGAAATGGAAGGTCAAAAGCCAGAGGTTTATTTTAAGCTCACTAGACACATGGTGGAGAGATGTATGAAACTCTCTGATAGAGAACTACAGCCTAATCTGTGTCTGTTCTCTTGTCTTGAAAACCTTGATTTTGATAATAGGATTTCCTGTTTCCTTACAAGAGCCATCTTCCTCACTAGGCTCTACAGCCCCTAAGACCTCAGAGGCCATGCTCACCACCTTATCTCCAGGGCCTCCAGTGTCTTGCCATAGTTGGCATGCATAAGTCCTGAACAAACTAATGAGTGAATGAACAATTGACTTAAGCTCTTCATATAGGAACCTGGACAGTGAGAGATAATAAAAGGAAAGAAATGGCTACTCCCTCTTCCAGAAAACAGTAACCAAAACTACTGAAGTCAACAGTTTGTCCCCGCCCCCCCCACTGTTAACCTTAAAAGTGAAGGTCACAATCAATGCAGTTCAGCCATCTGCTTTATACTCCATGCACGAGTTCTGTTCATCTCTCTGTGAAGCTGAAAAGATTATAATGAAAATGCCTAAAGAAAGAAAGGGAGGGACCATTGTAAATAGTTTTCTCTGACAACTGGTATCAGCATTTTCTGGTAGCTTTGCATTTATTCCGACTAAAATGACAAATGTATTACAATGAATAGATGAGATCTTTCTGTCTGGATATGGCATAAAAATAAAACAATACTGTACTGATTTTTCTGTCTGAGTATTGTCCTCCTCACACAATTGCTGAACATTGGCAGAGCTGTTAACACCATTGATTGGAAACAAAAGCAAAACTTGGGAGAGATTCTGCAGCCTGGGGCTTGTGAATGTCTGGGATTTACAGCGCAGCTTGATGCCACTGTCAGACTCTCCTGGCTTCAATATCCTGCCAGCTACCACTGGAGCTCTTTACTCTTCAGGAAGTGCACCTTTTTCTCAAGGTCACACATTTACAGTCTCTTAAAGTGATTCCTACTGGTCATGGGACGGCTTTCAGCTTGAGGAGCCTCCTGGGTCCTTTGAAGCATGGCTTCTTGAAAGCCGACCTGGACCCCATGGAATGGAGTTAGAATAGAGAGACATGGACTGTTTGGCATTGAAAGAATCCACACCAAAGCATCTCACTATGGACTCCCTCCTCTTCCTTACAGAGCCTATCAATCTGCCACTGAAGAGCTGTCACCAGCTTTTGAGAAAACATCAACCCTCACCAAAGTCTTATGTTTATTTAAGTATGTCCTAAGCAGGCATGAGGCCAGTGAAATCAAATCTCTATCATACAGCACTCTAGATAGATAGCAGACTTAAAATATGCCCTGGCTTGCGTCCTTCATTTGAGTTTCTAGCGTGAGCACAGTAACTTCTCCCATTCCGGAAGTGATCAGCAACGTTCCCATCATCCCCACTACTCTACAAGCCACTGGCAGGAGGGACCTTCATTTCCTGATGCATCATTCAAGCTGACCGCGGAGGGCCTTCCAGATCAAGAGAGCCAAGGCCAACTTCTCTCAGTGCTTGCCGTAGTAACCAGTCATGTCGTGGAAGAGGAAAGGATACCCTTGCTTTGTAGATGAGTTGAGGACATGCTTCAGTCTTCTTTCTCCTGTGTTCCCTTTTTCTCTTGTTTTAGACTCCTTGGCCCAAAGTACAAGGAGACCACAACTGAAGACCTGTAATGCCTTTCCGAAGGAGCCTGAGTAAGAAAGAGGACTCTCACAGGGATGGGAAACTGAACTGAAGGTGAACTTGAACTAGGAAGTGGGTAGGACACAACCTTTATAGTCATAGCTATTGAAGACACAACATTAACTGGTTAAAACCAGCTAGGTTCAAGATGGTAGACAGTTGACTTCCACTAGACTTTGAGCCTCAGTATACATTCCTTGTAATATATCAGCATAATAAATGACTCACCCGTGGGTACCATGACAGTTCTGACGTTGACCATAAAAGGCCAAAAAGTGGGCAGTGGCTCAATTCCTGGAAATCTCTGACCCTTCCCCCAAATAGTTGGAATAATCCTCCTACTCATTAGTCGATGAAATTGCCTAGCCCCTGAAAACTAACAACCTGTTCCCTTGCTCTTCTCTTGGCTTCTGAGATGGCCCACACTCTGTTTATAGAGTGTGTTTCTCCCTGAATAAATCTTTCACTTTACTATGACTTACTCTTGAATTTTTTCCTGTGAGAAGCCAAGATCCACACTCCTCAGTCAACAAAAGGACTTGCCTGAGGCCTGCGACATAACCATCCTTTCACACCTTGCTTTTTTTTTTCCTGCAACAAACTGGCTGAAATACCCAGGGAAAATTACCCAACAAAGCAAGGCTTCCAATTCCAGAGGCAGCATAGTGTCCTGAGAAGAACAGAGATATTGGTGTCAAATAGATTTGGATCTGAGTCCAGGGTTTCCCATCTTAGCTATACAATATAATTTGACTGAACCTCTCTTTTCTCACTTGCAAGTGGAAGGAATGGATACTTTTCAGGAGGAAGGTCAGGATGAGCACAGAGTATTTTCTATATGAGCAACAATAATGTTTAAGGTGCTAAATTAGCCTTTAATCTGGGTGAGAGTATTTTCTTAAAGAGGTATATTTTGTCCAACTCTGTTTTCAAAACTTACCCTGCTTGATTCTGCCTTTAGAATTTAAGGTTCTAGCTATTCAGTTAATTCCACTAGAATTAAACTTCATTTTAATGGCTCTGTTGCCAGATACTAGAACATTGTTTGACATGTGGTTGTATCTCAGTAAATAATTGTTTGTGGATCCAGTTCATCCTCAACACTTTGAGCCATAGTAAGAACACCAACTGGCTTCCCTGGTGGCTCACTTGGTAAAGAATCCACCTGCAATGCAGGAGACTTGGGTTCAATCCCTGGATCAAAAAGGGAAAGGCTACCCACTCCAGTATTCTGGCATGAGAAATCCCACTGACAGAGGAGCCTGGTGGGCTACAGTCCATGGCATCACAAAGAGTCAAACACGACTCACACACACACACACACACACACAGACACACACAGACACACACACACACACACACTAATATAAACATTATTCTTTCTTCTAGAATCAACTCTTTAATTATATTCTCAGAATGCCTCAGACTCACATTTAAGACCACTTATCTTTTTAAGGTTCTGACCAATATCTCAAACTAAATTGCAGTTTCTGGACAGTAGGAATGTCTCATGTTTCCTTAGATACCTCCTAGCTCAGCACACCACACATAGCCAGAGTATGTTAGTACTGACCCTGGCAACTACTTGTGAAAAACTATTGTAGCTTTGGTAGAAACCTCCTGCAAGTCTTATTTCTGCCAAAACATTTGGTTTTTCTTACCTGCTGTTAATCACAGCCTATACATTTTCATTCTACACTCTCTACATATTGACTACTATAATTTATGAAATTTCCATTTCAGTCAATAAACACACCCCACTCCATAAAACCAAAATGGACTTTTCCATCAGGATTCCTTTACAAGGGCAAATAAGAAGCTACATTTTACCCTCTCTTTAGCTTTCTAGAGGAAGTATTTTTGTTTTCTGCAGGGTGTATTAATCACCCTTCACACTTCTGAAGAAACAAGAGTGCTTCTGAAAACTTAGCTTTGATCATTCTGACTTCGTTGAGAGGCCAACAGAATGGCTGTTTAAAGTGTATATTATGCCATAATTTATCTTTCTCCTAATGTTGCAGAGTAAATCTGTGATGATAAATCACTTAGAGGAAGATCCACCTTTTTCCGTCTGACTGACTATGAGGAAATAGCAAAGAACATGCATCAAATATTGACTATAGAGATAAGAAGTGTGTTCTGTGGGGAAAAATGCTTTTTCAATATTAAGCTCATGACATATTTAGAACATCTATTTTATCATTATTTGGCTGTACAGATCCCTTTCTAAAACATGTTCAGAATATCAAGAAATCATCTTATGTGTTTATCACATAAGTATATCTGAATAATCTGTTCATGCCCATTATCCCACAAGTTTTGAGACAGTCTCACATGTGGAGAAGCCAGCCTTTCTAACATCTTTTTTTCCCACAGAGATGAATATAAAGTCAGATGAATCTAGTCAGAATCTCCTCAGCTTTCTTTCCCACATTTTCCTTCCTTCCTACATTAACCCTTTCAACTTCAATTCAGGGAGAAACCTAATTCTTCAAAGATACATGGAGGACACACAGTAAGGACATTACCCTGGGTAGAAAACCCTGTTGGATGGCTAAAAGGGGTGATTATTCTCATCTTCCTTGAGAAGTCTTCTGTCTCCTCTCTTGTGGCTGGAATAGAAAAGCTTTTGCTGTATTTTACTTCAGTATAGGATATATTCAACACAAAACTCAAGTGGGACTGGGATAGGTTAGGAAGTGAGAAGGTCCCACTAAATTAGTTCTTTGAAGTCAATATCAGGCAACTGGTGAACTCTTTCCAAGAGCCAAAAACTCAGAATTAGCAGTGATCATATTCAAATAAGAGTCTGTAGAGAACTTCTTCTTCCATACAAAATGGAATGACAGGGACCAAATTTATATTCCCACCCAAAACAACCAAGAAAACTAGAGAAAATCAATGAAACAATATTTTTCAAGACATTATTAGTCAACAAAGCATAGAGATCCCCTAGAAACTGGATGTAAATGAGATGAGCCCTCTGATTGCCTCTGCTTACAGTCTTAAAGAGCTTCCAGATGGTAGTATAGAGAATAATGTAGGTGGAGCCCACAGACTGCATTGATGAAACAGAGCTAAGAGTTTAGAGAAACCAAGGCAGCCAGAGTTCACCTGTGAAGCCCTGGAGAGGAGAGAGTTGCAGAAACTAAATAAGACCCTGCTAAACATAAGAACACACATAATATAAAATGATAAACAAGTTAGAAGTAAAAGGATGGAAACATTTGTACCATGCTTACACGAATCAAAGGAAAGCTGGAGGATCTATGTTAGTATCAAACAAAGGAGATTTCAGAATAAAGTGCATGACCATGGACAAATATGATCATTTGATAATAATAAAGAATCAGTTCATCAAGAAGACATAACAACTTCAAAATCTATGCAGCTAGTGATAAAACTTCAAAATACATGAAGCAAAAACTAAGAAATCTGAAATAATATATTGACAAATCCACAGGTATAACAGAAGATTTCAATAACATTATCTTAATAACAAGTGCACAGAAAACAGAAAAGATATAGAAGACCTGAATAAAACTATTAATTTGATTTAAAAGGCCAACTTTGGGTTTTGCTGATTTTCTCTTTTTTGTTTTATCTGTTTGTTTTCTATTTCATTGATTACTTTTTCTGATCTTTTTTTTTTTTTTTTCTGGTTCCTTTGGCTTTATTTACTCTTTTTTACTAGTGTCTTTTTTTTCTAGTGTCTTATATTAAGATGACATTTTGATCTATTTGAGAGCCTTTTTTCTAATGTAGGTGTTTCATGATGTAAAATTTCTTCCATTTACATTTATATAATACTTCACTTAGCAACAGCATAATGCCTTCTTTTTGAGTGTGCATGGAACATTTGCTAACATAGAATATGGGTCATTAACCAGGCTTAATAAGTTTAAAAGAATTCAAGCCATACAAAACACATTTTCTAACCATGATAAAATTAAATCCCAAAATTGATGACAGAAAGATAACTTGAAAATATCCCAAATATTTAGAAACAGGATACCATACTTCTAACAAGATATGGGTCAAAGAAGAAACCAAAAGAGAAGTTAGAAACTATTTTGAAGTAAATAAAATGAAAATACAACATATCAAAATTTGTGAGATTATGCCAAAGTAGTAAATGGAAGAAATTTTACATCATGAAACACCTACATTAGAAAAAAGGCTCTCAAATTAACCAAAATGTCATCTTAATATAAGACACTAGGAAAAAAAAAAGACACTAGTAAAAAAAAGAGTAAATAAAGCCAAAGTAACCAGAAGAGAAAGAAAAAAAGATCAGAAAAAGTAATCAGTGAAATAGAAAACAAACAAAACACAAAAGAGAAAATCAACAAAACCCATAGTTGGCCTTTCAGAAGATCAACAAAACATAATCTTCCAGATAAATTAATCTGAAAAAAAAATTATCATAAAAATTAGGATTAAGAGAAATGTTCATTGTTATAAATTCTATTGATTATGAGAGGATTATAAGGGAATATTATGAATAACACTATGACAATAAATTTATACTGAATAAAATGGACACATTTCTTAAAAGGCACAAATTATAAAAGCTCGAATAAGGAAAAATACAATGAGTAGCCCTATATCTTTTTTAAAAGAAACATATAGTTTAAAACCTTTCCACATATAAAACCTCAGGTTCAGATGATTTCCCTGGTGAGATATACTAAAATTGTAACGAATAAGTACCAATTCTATACATTCTTCCACACAACTATAGCAAATGCAGTTCTTTCCAACACATTCTATGAGCAACATTACCATGGTATTAAAACTAGACAAAGGCTCTAAATAAAAGATAATTATAGACTAATATTACTAATAAACATAGACACAAAAGTCCTAAGCAAGATTGCAGCAAATTTATATCAATAATATTAAAAGGGTAATAATACATTGTGACCAAGTGAAATTTTCCCAAGAATAAAAGGTTGTTTTAATATCTAAAAATCAGTTAATGTAACCCACCAGATTAGTGAACTAAAACCAACCAAAGTATATTATCTCTATAGATGCAGAAAGAACATTTAAAAATTCAATATTAGTACTTAATAATAAAATATTTAATGTTTTCAATAAATATAGAAAGTCAATAGTATTCCTTTATGCTAACCATAAAAAATCAGAATTTGAAATAAACAAAAAAATACAATTTACAATACTTTCAAAAATATTAACTAACTAGGGACAGATCTGAAAAAAGTTGTGCAGGATCTACATACAGAAAACTGTAAGACATTGCTAAATAAAAGTTTAAAAAAAAATCTAAGTAAATACAAAATATTCCATCTTCAGGAGTCAAAAGAGTTAGTGTAAAATATTGAGCCCCCTAAATTTGATCTATAAATTCAATATGATCTCAATTAACATTTTAGCAGGCTTTCTGAAGCCCTTAACATTTTGATTCTAAAATCCAAATGGAAATGCCAAGGAAAAATAATAAAAACAAATCTGAAAGAGATGAGAAAAGTTAAAGAGCTGACACTTCCTGATTTTAAGACTTATTTCAGTGCTACACTAATCAAGATAATGTGGCATTGGCATAAAGATAGAGAAGTAACAGAATATAGTAGAGAAAGAATAGACATTTCAAAACTAGATCCACCTGCATATACACAATTAATTTTCAACAAAGGTGCAAAGACAATTCAGTAGAGAAATATAGTCTCTTCAACAAATAGTACTGAACTAATTTTTTGCATATAAAATAAACATATGCAAAAAATAATCTTAATCAGTATCGCACACCATATACAAAAATTAAACTCAAAATGGATTCCAGATTGAATATGAAGCCTAAAACAGTAAACCTTCTAGAAGAAAACAGTAGAAAATTGTGGCAAAGTTTATAAATGCAAAGACTCCTTAAATTCAACAACAAAAGTATGACCCATATAAGAAAAAAAATTAATAAATAAAACTTTATAAAAATTTAAAATTTCTGTACTTCAAAAGATACTATTAGAAAATAAATACATAATCCACAAAATAAGGAAAACATTTGAAAAGCATACACCTTATAAGGACTGATATCCATTAAAATAAATCTCTCAATATGAAGGAAACAAACACTCTCTCCCAACACCCACTCCAAAATAGAAAAGCAAGCCAAAATTTTTGTTAGTCACTTTGCCAAAGAAAGTCTTCCCTGGTGACTCAGAAGGGAAAGATGTGTCCGCAATAGTGGAGATCCGGGTTTGATCCCTGGGTTGGGAAGATCCTCTGGAGAAGGAAATGGCAACTCACTCCAGTATTCTTGCCTGGAAAATCACATGGATGGAGAAGCCTGGCAGGCTACAGTCCATGGGATTGCAAAGAGTTAGACACAACTGAGTGACTAGCACTTTTACTTTCACTTCCCAAAGAAAGAGGCTTCCCTGGTGGCTCAGACAGTAAAGAATCTGCCTGCAGTGCAGGAGATTTGGTTTCAATCAATGAGTCAGGAAGATCCCCTGGAGAAGGAAATGGCAACTCACTCCAATATTCTTGCCTGGACAATTCTATGGTCAGAGGAACCTGGGGGGCTACAGTCACTGGGGTCACAAAGAGTCAGACACGACTGAGCAACTAACACTTTCACGTTACTGAAGAAAATGTACAGATGGAAGATAATCACATGAAAATATGCTCCACATCACATGTTATCAGGAAAATGTAAATTAAAACAGCAGTGTGTAGAGATACCACTACACATTATTGAAATGGCCAAACTCCCAAACACTGACAAAACTAAACGCTGGTGAGGATGTGTCGCAACAGTAAAACTCATTCCTTGCTTGTGGGGAAGCAAAATGTACAGCCACTTTAGAAGAGTTTCATAGCTTCTTATGATACTTAACATACTTTTTCCATATGATCTAGTGATCACACTTCTTAGTATTTACCCAAAGGAGTAAATGTCCACAGCAATGGACACAGCAAATGTCCCAAAGTTTATGTCCACAGCAAAACCCACATATGAATGTCTTATGTTTTTTTCATAATTGCCAAATTTGGAAACAACCAAAATGTTCTTCAGTAAGTTTAGTCATTCAGTCATGTCTGACTCTTTGCAACCCCATGGACTGCAGGCTTCCCTGTCCTTCACTATCTTCTCGAGTTTGCTCACTCATGAGCATTCAGTCAGTGATGCCATCCAACCATCTCATCCTCTATTGCCTGCTTCTTTTCCTGCCTTCAATCTTTCCCACCATCAGGGTCTTTTACAATGAGTCTGCTCTTCGCATCAGGTAGCCAAAATATTGGAGCTTCAGCTTCAGCATCAGTCCTTCGAATGAATATTCAGCATTGATTTCCTTTAGGATTGACAGATCTCCTTGCAGTCTAAGGGACCCTCAAGAGTCTTCTCCAACACCGCAGTTCAAAAGTATCAGTTCTTCAGTGCTCAGCCTTCTTTATGGTCCAACTCTCACATCCATACATGCCTACTGGTAAAACTATAGCATTATCTGTACAGACCTTTATCAGCAACTAAGTATAAACTATGATACACCCAGACAATGGAATTTAATTCAACACTAAAAAGAAATGAGCTTGGAAGACAGATGTGGAATGCACAGAAGATTTTCAAGACAGTGAAACTATTCTGTATGATATTATAATAGTGGATAAATTTCATGATACATTTGTCAAAACCCATGGAATATACAACCAGAGTCAACCCTAATATAAAGCGTCAGTCAGTTCAGTCAGTTCAGTCGCTCAGTCGTGTCCAACTCTTTGTGACCCCATGAATCACAGCACACCAGGTCTCCCTGTCCATCACCATCTCCTGGAGTTCACTCAAACTCACATCCATCGAGTCAGTGATGCCATCCAGCCATCTCATCCTCTGTTGTCCCCTTTTCCTCCTGTCCCCAATCCCTCCCAGCATCAGAGTCTTTTCCAGTGAGTGAACTCTTCACATGAGGTGGCCAAAGTACTGGACTTTCAGCCTCAGCAATCATTCCTTTCAAAGAACACCCAGGGCTGATCTCCCTTAGAATGGACAGGTTGGATCTCCTTGCAGTCCAAGGGATTCTCAAGAGTCTTCTCCAACAACACAGTTCAAAAGCATCAATTCTTCAGCACTCAGCTTTCTTCACAGTCCAACTCTCACATCCATACATGACCACTGGAAAACCATAGCCTTGACTAGACGGACCTTTGTTGGCAAAGTAATGTCTCTGCTTTTCAATATGCTATCTAGGTTAGTCATAACTTTTCTTCCAAGGAGTAAGCGTCTTTTAATTTCATGGCTGCAGTCACCATCTGCAGTGATTTTGGAGCCCCCCCAAAATAAAGTCTGACACTGTTTCCCCATCTATTTGCCATGAAGTGATGGGACCAGATGCCATGATCTTAGTTTTCTGAATGTTGAGCTTTAAGCCAACTTTTTCACTCTCCTCTTTCACTTTCATCAAGAGGCTTTTTAATTTCTCTTCAATATTAAGTGTAGACTTTCATAATAGGGAACATGACCATGCAGATATATTCATCATAACAAATGCACAATTCTGATGTGGGACAGTGATAGTACGGGAAGCTATGCATATGTGGGGGCAAACGGTATATTCTCTCTCTATTTTCTACTTAATTTTTCTATAACTGTAAATCTGCTCTAAATATATATATATATATATATAAAATTTTTTAAAAGCTCTAAAAGGCAGTCATATTTTCATTGAGCAAGTGGGAGATGACAGTAAGTAGAAGTGAGGAATCCTGTCTGTATCACTTAAGGATTCCCCAGGGAAATAGAACCAATAGGAGGATGTGTATATACGTGTGCTCCGTAGCTCAGTCATGTCCGTCTCTTTGCAACTCCATGGACGGTAGCCTACCATGCTCCTCTGTCTATGGGGTTTTTCAGGCAAGAATACTGGAATTTGTTGCCATTTCCCCAAGGATAGAACCCACATTCCATCCCTTGCCTTGACAAGTGTATTCTTTATCACTGAGCCACCTGAGAAGCCCAAGAGGATAGATGTGTGTGTGTTTCTGTGTGTGTGTACATTTTATTATTTGGAATTGGTTTCTCAATTAGAGTCTGATAACTGCAGTCAGCAAGCTGGAGAACCAGAAGAGCTGACATATAGTTCTTGACTAAGTCCAAAGGCTGGAGAATCAGGAGAGCCAGTGGTATAAATTCTAGTCCAAAAGCTTTCAGTCTCAACACCAAAAAAGAGCCAGTGTTTCAGTCCAAATCTGAACACAAGAAAAGACCAATGTCCCAGCTCATACAGTCAGGCTGGAGGGGATCCCTTTTACTCAACCTTCTTGTTCCACTTAGGTCTTCAGCTGATTGGATGAGGCCCACTCTCATTAGGGAGGACAACCTGTTTTACTCAGTCTATTGATTCATATTTTAATCCCATCCAGACAAACCCTCACAGACACACCCAGAATAATGTTTGCTCAAATGTCTGGGTACTAAGGGTCCTAGGCAAATTGAAACATAAAATTAACCATCGTACTGTCCTTCAGTTATCTCCTTTTCCCCCTGTGAAGGCTCAATGGGATCTATGTGCATAAGAGATAAGATTAGGAAAATGTATACTCTTTATGACTCCAGGGTCTTAGTTGAGCTCTAAAACTAATGCTGAGAACCCAGGCAGGAGAATGCTTCTGCCTGGGCTGGAGGCAAGCCTGTGATCAGTCACTAAGTCATTTCTGACTCTGTGTGACCCATTGGACTGCAGCATGCTTCCCTGTCCTTCACTGTCTCTCAGCACTAGAGCCAAGGAATGAGCTGAATCACTGCCTCTGCCCCTTTCTCAGTATCAGCACCTTTCAACAACTTTGTTTCTCATCTCACTACACCCACCCACAAACGCCCTCCTCTCTTTGAATTTTCCTCTTTCTATAGGTTTTATAAACGCCTAGCAATCAACTATAATGTCTGTCACTGATCAGTGGGAACTCCTTGATATTATTGGATGTACTAAGAAGGTCAATATCAAAAAAGGCCCATATAAAATGCATAATAATATACTGTAGGAATTATAAATTTGAGCAGAATACAGTGAGGAGAGAGCCCACTAAATATTATTTCAGGTCCTACTCTTCTCTCTGCCTAATTCCTGCTATTTGCTAATCTTTTCTCTCTGAAAGTTGCCCTTTTCTTTTTGTCTTCAAAATCCTAGATCTGAAGGATTGACAAAGGTACACTAAGATCCTCTGTGACCAGTGTCTCCCCAGTGATTATCTTGGCTTTGTCTGCAAATTACTCTGTCTACAGTCTATACTGCAGAAACCACACGAACAGCTATTCATGTGCTGAAAGACACTAAGTAAAGGCAATTATGGGAAGAATAAAGCATAAAGAACATTCTAAAACAATTACAACCACAATGGTTTTATCTACTCCTTGTTACAAATTGTTTATTAACCACATCTCTGATTCTTGGACCAAATGGATTATGGCCAACTCAAGATTCTTAATGTGCAATCCTTGGCCTAAGCCACCTGTCTCCCCTTGTCTGGGCTTGCATTTATAATGCTCACTAGTCTGTTCTGGACAGTTCTCCTTCCCAAGTGGAGTCAAGGCTCCTAGTCAGGTAGTCAGTGCAAACACAGAGATCCAGATCTCTGGGTGCCCTTGCAAACTAGGTAATGGCCTCCCTGGTATAGAGTTTCATTCTTGGTTACTTGTAGGAGACGGACTCTCTTTCCTGTTCTTTGCCTGGCAGGCCACATGTCTTCCCAGAGAAAAAAATTATTTTACTTACTAGTAAGCATGATTTTCTCATTTCTGTTGCCAGGCCTTCTCCTCTAGCTTGCTGCCTCTGCTGCTGCTAAGTCGCTTCAGTCATGTCCGACTCTGTGCAACCCCATAGACAGCAGCCCACCAGTCTCCCCCATCCCTGGGATTCTCCAGGCAAGAACACTGGAGTGGACTGCCATTTCCCTCTAGCTTAACAAGTCCTAATCACCCCCATCCAGACCCACCAGCTGACCAGTCAAGGAATGTTCTGATGTGCCCAGGGACTTCCTATTCCTTCTTTTATATGTGAAAGTCCATTATTCCTGTACAGTCATTTTGGGAAACTACTTGGAAGTATACACAAAGCTAAATATTTGCAAGCATTAGGACCTACCCTTTCAACTCCTTGGTATGTACCCATCACAAATGCTCATACATGTTCGACTAAATAAATAAGAAAGAATGTTCATAGTTACACTCTAAGTAATATATATTAAAAAAAAAAAAAAAACAGGAAATGAACCAGCTTTTTCCCTACAAAGGAATGGATAGATTGAGTTATGTTCATCCAATAGAATTATTATATAGCAAAGAAAATGAATAAACTAAAATTACATTCAGTGTGGATGAATCTCATCAATAATAGTGAGTGAAAGAAGCCTGACATAAAAGACTACATATAATTTGATTTCATTTTATTATGTATAAGCACAGGCAATCCTAAGCTATGGTGTTAAAAATCAAGGTAGTCTTCACTCTTGAGGAGAGCGACTTGCTAATGACTAGAGAGGATATGGAAGCACTTCGGTGATGCTGGTGAGTTCTGTTTTTAGTCTTAGTGCTTGTTCCATAGGTGTGTTTATTTTCCGAATATTCATTGAACTGTGTTCTTATGATTTCTACATTTCTCACTATTATTTCATACAATGAATTAGTTGAACAAATTGATACAAATTAGTGATATGCTTACATAAACTTTTATTGATAGCACTATATCAGATATACTGATATCAAAACAGGTATAATTCTCATCAAGTAGAAAAGGTGAAGGATCACAGGGGATGAGGCACCTTTTCCTAATGCCCCCTATTAATTTTGTTTTACAGAAGATAACCTGGGAATTCAGATCCTGGAGAGAATAAAAACTGGCTTTCTCAAGGTTAACAATCTATTTGATAGCAGAGTAGACTAGAAACAAAATACTATGACTCAGCCTGGCATTCTTTGACCACACAGCATCCTTTTTGATAAGAAAACATTTTGATGTTCTCTATAAAAGGGTTTAAGCTTTTTAGCTCAATCTATTGTCCTTCCATTCAGCTCAGTTCAGTCGCTTAGTCATGTCTGACTCTTTGCAACCCCATGAATCACAGCACGCCAGGCCTCCCTGTCCATCACCATCTCCTGGAGTTCACTCAAAGTCACATCCATCGAGTCGGTGATGCCATCCAGCCATCTCATCCTCGGTCATCCCCTTCTCCTCCTGCCCCCAATCCCTCCCAGCATCAGAGTCTTTTCCAATGAGTCAACACTTCGCATGAGATGGCCAAAGTACTGGACTTTCAGCCTCAGCAATCATTCCTTCCAAAGAAAGCCCAGGGCTGATCTCCTTCAGAATGGACTAGTTGGATCTCCTTGCAGTCCAAGGGACTCTCAAGAGTCTTCTCCAACACCACAATTCAAAAGCATCAATTCTTCAGCACTCAGCTTTCTTCACAGTCCAACTCTCACATCCATACACGACCACTGGAAAAACCATAGCCTTGACTAGACGGACCTTAGTCGGCAAAGTAATGTCTCTGCTTTTCAATATGCTATCTAGGTTGGTCATAACTTTTCTTCCAAGGAGTAAGCATCTTTTAATTTCATGGCTGCAATCACCATCTGCAGTGATTTTGGAGCCCCCCAAAATAAAGTCTGACACTGTTTCCACTGTTTCCCCATCTATTTGCCATGAAGTGATGGGACCAGATGCCATGATCTTCGTATTCTGAATGTTGAGCTTTAAGCCAACTTTTTCACTCTCCACTTTCACTTTCATCAAGAGGCTTTTTAGTTCCTTTTCACTTTCTTCCACTTACTTCCATTAGGTACATAAAAATTCAAAAATTTTTGCATAATGAAAAAAACTCCTGGTTATGATCCTTCTAGACTCGGTGCTACAGTGCCCCAAACCAGCATCTGGGCCACTTAACAAAGACAATGGTCAATGCAAGTTGAAAAACCCAAGATTTCTATCTGGACACTACTCCTCAAACATACATCTTTCTCATTCTCTATTTACTGTATACATTACCTGTATCAATCACCTGAACATAACAACTCTTTCAATGTGGTCATTCAACACAGTTATCAACTAGGTACCAAACAATATTTCCTTTGTTTTGTTCTAACAACAGTATTGAATTTATCCCAAATCATCCAGAGTCTCTTATTAAGCGACCTAATATTCACAAGATGATTAATTTGCGAGGCTGCAAACTAGAATCACTGAAATGATCAGTCGCTTCCCATCCCAAGTTCATCTCTTTGACAGATAAATCTACATCACTCCACATAATAGGCTCAGAGCCAGACATATTCTGAATGGGATAGGGGTGGAGGGGTGGAACAGACAGAGATGAATAGTCCTAAAATCTAACATTCAATGCTTGATACACAATAATGATCCTACTGACCTCTCTCTAAAATGTTCTTTTTTTTTTATTTTTTAGCCATATGATATTGAACAAGTTGCTTCATATCTCTAAATTTTAATTCTTATTGGCTATGCTGCCTGGCTTGTGGGATCTTAGTTTCCCAACTAGGGATTAAACACAGGCCCTTAGCAGTGAAAACACCAAGTCCTAACCACTGGACCACAAGGGAATTCCCAGTCTCACTTTTTTTAAGCTGTAAAATGGGAATAATAACTCTACTCCATTTAACTCTTAAAAGAATCCAATGGAAAAACTATATACAAAACAATTTAGAACCATTCCTGGGAAAGAGTAAGAATCAGTCAAGGTTAGCTATTATTATATTATCGTGGTAATCATTCTCCTTGTTCTTATAGCCCTGCTGTCTTGGCTATTGGTTTATTAGTTGGCTTAGGGCAGTCTGTCCCAGAACCAGACTCTGAGCTAAGGTTTTTAATTCAAGTGCCTTATTAAGGGGCTGTTCCTCAGAGGAACCAATGCAGGGCCGTGGAGCAGAACAGGAAAGGGAAAGCAGTCAAGCAACAGTGCAGTCTTAGCTGAAGTTCAGCCTTGGTCTGACTTCAGAAGGAGTTGCAGAATCTAAAGTGTACCCTGGAGTTTGTCCCATCTCACAGTTGCTGGGCTTTTTGTATCCCTGCACCTATTATCACTGGTTAAGGTATAGGAGGGAATTTGTAATGTCCCCGAGGAGGTGAAACTTCTGAGAACTTTAGGCTCTCCACTGAGATGAAGCAACTCCAGGATGCTAAAGGCAATCCACTGAAGATTTCAGTAGAAAAAGTGTGGGTCCACAAAAGTGGTAGAGGAGATATGAGGGACTTTGACAGCCTGGCCATAGTGCTGGCTACTTTCTATGACTGAATTGGTTCACTCTGTCATTGACTCTCCATGCTCAGTACCTGCCTATCTGGATCTACCAACTGACCACATTTTGTCTATGCCTAGCCATGTTTGCCTTGAGAGCCAAATGAGTCTTCCAGACCCAGATTTCTACATGCCTGACCCCATGAGAATGACTCCCAGGCTGTTGTCCATTTTGAAAACCCCTGGATCTCCCCAAACATGATTATCTACATGGCTGATCCCAGCCAAGTTCTAGCCTTGTTTCTCTCGCAACTGGCAGAGGGGGATATGACACTGTATCGCTCCTAATTTTTAAGAGAAGAATTCTAAGAATTATCCAGAATTTTTCTTAGAGTCAATCTATTTACTTTTATTAGTTATGTATTTTATCTATGTTTGTGTATACAGCTATTAACTCTATAGGTGGCTTAGTTTGCGAACATGAACAGTCACAAAAATAAAACAATTGAGAACTAAATAAGAGTATTTGTAGAAGCAGGGAAATAAGTTGTAAACTAAATTGACACACTAGGAGAAAATGTGCAATATCAAACTTGGCACATACAAACAATGAAAAATGAGTCAAACCCATGTGAAAAAAAATCAATTCTCCTCCCCATAATTTATGTCAGTATTTTACATATAATAAAATCCTGCCTAAGCAAATAACTGATAAAGCAATAAAGCTGTCAGATGCAATAAACGGACCCTTTGCCTGGACTATCTAGAAACACTCCCATTCGGAGGCAGATACCTGTTATATTAAGCTACATGAAGAAAACATTTATCTATTGTGTGATAAACCTGACAACTGCGTAAATCAGCTGCGTAAGAAGACTCTCTGCAAATTCACTTCTACAAAGGCTGATATTTAATTATATCACCCTGAGTGAGAGATATAATTGCACCTATTATGTGATAGGAGCAGAAAAGAGGGAGTAGAAATTAACTTCCATTGAGCAACAAGGTAATTACCCACCATTAAAGATAAGGTAAGACATCTCCATTGTATTTTAATATGGATTCATATATCAGTGGTTTTGTTGCCCTCTCTACATCTACATGACCTAAAATGAAGGTCAACCCAGCAGCTAGAATATTACTCACAGGGGAAATTTTTCAACATCTAGAAATATACACCAGCCTGGGATCCAAATGTATCAACCTCAAGTTGTTATCTTTCTCCTCAACCTGACTATCCCTCCTGTATTCACCACCTTCACTCAAACTGTTGCCCAACAGAATGCTTGGAATTATTCTTAGCTGTTCTCTCATCTCTTACACCTATAGGCTTACCTCAGACCTATTGAGGGCTTGGTTCCAGACCACCACAATAAAGCAAATATTGCAATAAAACACGTCACACAATTTCGCTGGTTTCCCAATATATATAAAAGTTATATTTACACTATACTGTAGTCTGTTAAGTGTGCAATAGCATTATGTCTTAAAAAAAACATACATACCTTAATTAAAAACTACATTATTGCTGAAAAGTGCTAATCATCATCTGAGCCTTAAATGACTGGTGATCTTTTTGCCATAGTCACATGGACGATCACCGATCACAAATCACCATAACAAATACAATAATAAAATAAAGCTTGAAATATTGCATGAATTACCAAAATGTGGCACAGAGACAGAAAGTGAGCAAATACTGTTGAAAAACACAGTGCCCAAGGACTTGTAGGGTTGGCAACCCTCAGTGTGGGGTTGCCGCAAACCTTCAACTTATAAAAAGTATATCTGCAAGGTGCAATAAAATGAGGTATGCCTGTATTTGGATGTCAATTCTTTTTTTTTTTTTTTTGCCATGCTTGCAGCTTGTGGGATCTTAGTTTCTCTGCCAGGCCAGGGGTTGAATCCAGGCCCTTGGCAGTGAAAACCGAGTCTAAACCACTGAACCACCAGGGAATTCCCTGGACATTAATTCTTAACAATTCTATGTTATAAACTTCTATCTGTTCTGAGTCATCTTTCCCGTTCTCTATTTCCACTGTCTTTTTTTAGGTACTGGCCATTTCTTGCCAAGCCTGTTGTATTTGCCTCTTGCCAAGTCTTGCCACCCCCAGCCTCTCAACTTCCCAGGATACAGGCAGAACACTGATGTCAAGATAAACTTCTAAAATGTAGATCTAGGCATGGTACTTTCCTGCTTTAAAAATGGTCTAAAGTCAACAATATAGAGATCAGAAGAAGCCAGACAAGAGACAAAAATTGCAGTTACAGAGCATTAAAAAGTAGGCAAAGCTGGGGCTTCCCTGGTGGCTCAGTGATGAAGAATTTGCCTGCCAATGCTGAAAACACAGGTTTGATCCCTGATCTGAGAAGATCCCACATGCCGAGGAACAACTAAACCCATATACCACAACGACTGAGGTTATGCTCTTGAGCCTGGCAGCCCCAGCAACTGAGCCTTGTGCCACAACTACTGAAGCTTGTGTGCCACAGAGCCAGTTCTCCACAACAAAAGAAGCCACTGCAGTAAGCCAGTACACCACACCTAGAAAATAGCCATCTCTCACTGCAATTAGACAGAAGCCTGCATAACAGTGAAGATCCAGCATAGCCAAAAATAAACAAATACAATTATTTTTTTTAAGTGGGCAGTGTCTAGAGATGCACAGGTGGCTGGTATATTCTCATCTTGTTGCTGCTGAAGCAAATGACCAGAAACTTAGTGGCTTAAAACAACACAAATTCATTATCTTGTTAGTTTTGGAGGTCAGAAGTCTGAAATCTGTCTTTAAAGGTTAAAATTAAAGTATGAGCTAAGCTGTGTTTTTTCTGGAGACTCAAACAGAGAATCCATCCTTTGCTTCTCCCAGCTTTTAGAGACCACCTACATTCCTTTGTCAACACCCCTTTCCAACTGTCAGATCACTCCAGCTCTGTTTCTTCCATCACTTCTTATTCTGACACTTCTGCTGACCTCTTTCATTTATAAGGACATTTGTGAGTGTGTGGACCCAGCCAGATAATCCAGGATAATTTCTCCATCTCAAAATCCTTACCTTGATCATGTCTGTAAAGTCCATTTTTTCCTTGTAAGGTTACCAGTTTACAGATTCCAGAGATTAGGACATGGGCATCCAAACTGGATGGTAGGTGGGGCCTGTGTGTGTGCTAAGTAGTTTCATCTGTGCCTAACTCTGTGCCCCTATAGACTGTAGCCCACCAGGCACCTCTGTCCGTAGGATTCTCCAGGCAAGAGTACTGGAGTGGGTTGCCATGCTGTCCTCCAGGGGATATTCCTGACCTGGAGATGGAACCTGCTTCTCTTATGTTTCCTGTATTGGCAGGCAGGTTCTTTATCACTAGCGCCACCTGGGGGTGGTGCAGGGGAGGGCATTATTCTGTCCACCACGAGTGCTAAATTGATTGAGAAGCCCAGGAAGTGATGACGGTGAAAGTCGAAATAGAGTCTACCCTTACATGGTAGAGCTTCCCTGGTGGCTCAGACGGTAAAGCGTCTGCCTGTAATGCGGGAGACGCGGGTTCGATCCCTGGGTCGGGAAGATCCCCTGGAGAAGGAAGTGGCAATCCACTCCAGCACTCTTGCCTGGAAAATTCCATGGATGGCGTAGCCTGATAGGCTACAGTCCATGGGGTCGCAAAGAATCGGACACGACTGAGCGACTCTGTCCTGTCCTGTCCTTACATGGTAGAAAAGGGCTGCAGTTAGAAAGAATTATGCAGAAACAAGTTTCTAGGGGCGAGAAACTTTCATCCTCCTGAACCAAGTGGTAGTTATGTGAGTATTCACTTGAAAAAATATTTTCAGTTCAGTTCAGTGCAGTCGCTCAGTCATGACCCCATGGACTGCAGCAAGCCAGGCTTCCCTGTCTATCACCAACTCTTGGAATTTACTCAAACTCATGTCCATTGAGTCGGTGATGCCATCCAACCATTTCATCCTCTGTCGTCCCCTTCTCCCGCCTTCAAAGTTTCCCAGCATCACGGTCTTTTCCAATGAGTCAGCTCTTCACATCAGGAGGCCAAAGTATTGGAGTTTCAGCTTCAGCATCAGTCCTTTCAATGAATATTCAGGACTGGTTTCCTTTAGGATGGACTGGTTAGATCTCCTTGCAATCCAAGGGACTTTCAAGAGTCTTCTCCAACACCACAGTTCAAAAACATCAATTCTTCAGCACTCAGCTTTCTTTATAGTCCAACTCTCACATACGTACATGACTACTGGAAAAACCACAGCTTTGATTAGACGAACCTTTGTTGACAAAGTAATGTCTCTGCTTTTTAATATGCTGTCTACGTTGGTCATAGCTTTTCCTTTCAAGGAGCAAGAATCTTGTAATTTCATGGCTGCAGTCACCATCTGCAGTGATTTTGCTGCTGCTGCCAAGTCGCTTCAGTCGTGTCCAGCTCTATGCGACTCCATAGACGGCAGCCCACCAGGCTCCCCCGTCCCTGGGATTCTCCAGATAAGAACACTGGAGTGGTTTGCCATTTCCTTCTCCAGTGCAGGAAAGTGAAAAGTGAAAGTGAATTCGCTCAGCCATGTCTGACTCTTCACGACCCCATGGACTGCATGAAGCCTACCAGGCTCCTCCGTCCATGGGATTTTCCAGGCAAGAGTACTGGAGTGGGGTGCCATTGCCTTCTCCGGCAGTGATTTTGGAGCCTCCAAAATAAAGTCTGCCACTGTTTCCATTGTTTCCTCATCTATTTGCCATAAAATGATGGGACCAGATGCCATGACCTTACTTTTCCGAATGTTGAGCTCCAAGCCAACTTTTCACTCTCCTCTTTTACTTTCATTTTAAACCTATACATTTACATCTTATGCATTTCAATATAGGTGTTTATTGAACATTTTTTTAATAACCTGCCTAAATGTCTCTATTGTGTTATTCTGGATGTTTGGTCCTCATAATATGTCCCAACTCATCTCCAGGCACTCTCGGCCTCTCCCGCAGTCCTCCTCCCCTCCTCCACTTCACATTGTACCTTCCAGCTTCATGACCACTGTAAAACAATGTTTTTTTACACCTTTGTGCCTTTGAGCATGAAATTCTGCTTGACCTGTTCTTTTTTTTTTTTTGGCTTGGTGAATGTTGTCTAATTCACTAAAGCCTGGACCAAATGTCTTAAGCCTTTTGTGACTCCTCTGTTCCCCTCTTTTCCAGAAATTCATCTGGCTCATCCCCTATGCTACTACAGAATTTTGTCCCTAATCCATCACAGCACTGACCATGTATTATTCTGAATTGATATTTATGTTTCCATCTTCTCAATAAATCTCCAAGCAACTTTAGGGCATCTATTTTTTAGCAAAATGCCTGGTATATATTCTGTACTTAATAAATATGTGTCTTAAGAAACTGATTCATTCTATTGTGTGAAAAAGGCTAAAAGATGGAATGAAGCAGATAGAAGTTGAGAAAATGGAGAAAAGCCAGGTTCACATAATCATATTGTAGGTCTAAGTTAGGTGTAAGGAATTTAAGTTTTGAAAATAGGCTTAAATTCAAAATGTACAGATACTTCATACACAGTTGATTATTCACAGTAGTTATGTTTTCTAAAGTCACTAAGAATACTGAACCATTGTCCCTAGCAAGAGGAACCAGGCTGCATTGTGAGGACCAGGTTTCCAGAATAATATAACAGAGACCTTTAGGCAGATTTTTAAAATCTTTTTTTTTTATGTCAAATAAACATCTATATTAAAAATGCATAAAATAGTACTAGAAAATTGCTTCTAAGAGCAATACAGGATTAGATATCTATGAACCTCTGATAATAGGATTTTCATCAATCAGCCAATATATAAACTTGTCATAGATATGTTTCTGCTTGAAGATAATTTATTCAATATATATTGTTGAATCATTAACCTTAAACTCAGTGCCAACAACTTTATAACTCATGCCTGAACAAAATTTACCTAAGATACATATTTTCTTCATTAGAATGAATACATGACAGCCTTCTTCTGTTTAGTTTAAAAATAAATAAACAGAAACCTCATTTTAAAATGGAGTCGAGAGGCCAGAAGGGAAAGCACTCATGCCCTACACTTGGATGCCAATTGTAGATTTAACAGGATGAGACATACCTTTGCACCTCCAACAGAAAGGTTACTACTTTACTACCACGCAGAATGAAGGAAGAATTTCTCTTTGCCTGGTGACATCCCAGCCAATGAAAACCCATTACACTTCAAACTCCCAGTTTCCTCCAATGGTCTCTGTTTATCACATCCCCTCCCAACTCCCTTTTCTCTATCAAAAAACGTTCTTCTTTGCTCTCTAGATTTACTTGCAGTTTTCCATAGACTGCATGCCCCAAATTGTAATTCATTACTGTCCCCAAATATACCCATTTTACTGCTAAAATAGCAGGCCGTTATTGTTTTAAGGTCAACCTCAGGAACACTTAAAGAGCACTTCAGCACCAATGCCTGTGCCATTTTAAAAGCAAAATCATCAACAAAAAGGATGAAAATGAAAAAAGCATGGCATTAAATATGCCATAGAAGGCTTCTTGTTTTCAGTATGAGAATTGAATAAGTGTCTTTTCATCCCCTTATGTAAAATCTGGGAGCATGGCTCCCAGGAGCCTGGAGACTGAAAGTTTTTGCCCCTCGGTGAGTATCCACATCCACAACTGACCACCAACAGGCTGCTGAGTAGGTGTGGTGATATGAATAAACTTAAGTAGGTGAATTTGCTAATACAACATCCACAAATAATGGGTCAACTGTACATTATTTTAAGTTCACTATCATCCTCAATTTTCCAAGAGTGGAAACTAAGACTTAACGTTACTGACTATCTTAAGGTCACATGGCCCATACATCTTGAGAGGCAGGATTTAAATATCTGCAGCTCTGCCTGGGGAGAAGGCAATGGCACCCCATTCCAGTACTCTTGCCTGGAGAATCCCAGGAACAGAGGAGCCTGGTAGGAGGCCATCTATGGGGTCGCACAGAGTCGGACACGACTGAAGCAACTTAGCAGCAGCAGCTGCAGCAGCAGCAGCAGCTCTGCCTGGGGCCAAAGCTTGTGCTGTGCCCCCTACAGGCCAGCTGCAGTCCTGCACGGTGAATTTTGGAAGGATCGTCTTGAGGGACTACAGTTTGGAAGTAGTGCTTTCTACAGTATCTTTTGCTCAGTAGTTATCTAATCATATAGATATTTTTGTCTTGCCTCTTAATGTAATTATTTTAGATCACTGTCATTGTGGTTGCCTTCCTTTGCTGAGTTTTAGTTTACTTTCATGTCACTAATAGACTCTTACTTACCATAAAATGTTCCAAAAAGATAAATTTAACTTTAAAATAGTCACACACCAGACACTTGAGAGTGTATTAATCATTCTTCATTATTAATTAATGGAAACTCAGTTAAGATTTACTGTTCTCCTTCAGTAGTCTATTGACTTTATTGACCTTGAATCTTTAAAAATTATAGGAGTATGTTCTTTCTTCAAGCTCATCTGACACTTCCAGAGATATAGGAACTTCAGAAAAGGGAGGAAACTGGAGCACAGAACCCATTCTATGTGACTCACCAGCAGTGGAAATGAAAAGCTTCAAGGTCCTTCTAGGTTCATATCTCCAGCTTTGGCCCACTTTCCATTTAGCCACAGATCAATGGGAATTAGGCACTTTCATTATTGATTTATGATGCAAAAAATTGTTTTTACCTAATATATATTTCAGTGTAAATGTTCATCATAAGCAAAATAGTCTGAGATATTCATTTTATGAAATGTAACGGCCTTAAGCCAAGATGACCACAGACCATAACTCCTGCCTAAATAATCATTTGACCAAAAGATCCTGGTTTGGACTCAATTTCCAATAAAAATTACACTGTCAACCTCTCATTATTAATGTTCTCTTTAATGTGATCATGATTATGATATTCATACAATCAAATTCTAGAATTACACATAATGGCAACCAAATAATTTTGTAATGACTACTAAGAACAAGGTTGTTCCAAGATGTTGAAATAAAATTGAATGTTGATCAAATCAATCCATCCTTAAACCCCTCCCATGTTGAATCTTAGCCCTTGCTTTCATTTCTTAAGGAATAGAACTGAAAAGAGAAAAAAAAAATCAACCTCTAGTTAAAGAAGTGTTGTGCTTAAGCCCTTTACTTTTTTGTTTAAATAAGTGGTTCCTTGTGGCTTCAGTTGGTAAAGAATCTCCCGCAATGCAGAAGACCTGGGTTGGAAAGATCCCCTGGAGAAGGGGAAGGCTACCCACTCCAGTATTCTGGAGAATTCCATGGACTGTATAGTCCATGGGGTCGCAAAGAGTCAGACATGACTGAGCGACTTTCACTTTCACTGTATACTATTAAATTGTATTGATCAGTAGCTACTCCTCACCTTAGGTATCCCTCAAAAGTCACCCAATGCAACAACAGTTCTATCTTCTTCTTTTTACTATAAAAACTAAACGGTTTCCTTTTCTATACTTGACACTTACCAGTTGAAATTCTTCCTGCCTTCTCTGAGTGATTCAAGCATTCCAAAGCAACCTTAACTCATCTGGTAAGTCAGTACCTGAGTTTTCACAATTTGATTATAATTCTAAAAATTACAAACATACTTTTACTCTGGATGCTATCTTAGGTTAAGAAAATATTTATGTAATCAGCAATAAGCACAGAGACTACAAGAAGTCATTAGTGACAGGTTATTTTATGTGAGGGATTGCAGGAGGGTCAGATTCAGAGCTTAAGCAAAAGTATGTTTCAGTAACTTTTCTCTAAATGAGCACATTAAAGTCAGAGAAAGAACAATGCTTTCACCATAATTCATAGTTTTCTGAAAGCTAAATGACCTTTTAAAAAAAATTCTTGGCCTCAGGATGTGATAAAAATGGAAGGGATATGAGTACCCACAACACAGTAATGAATTGTAAATGGCTTGGTAATCCACCCACACTGCACACAAATCCTGTCCAAAAAAGCATCTGTTTATGCACCCAAGCCATCCAACAATAGCTCCTTCTACTGGTATCTGAATTCCATTTCAAATTGAAAAATTATTATTATTTTTAAAAAGCCTTTCCTAGAATGATCTTCATACATGTCTTTGTTGTTTACTGTAGCTAATTTAAAATTCATTCTAACATATCAAATGGTATGTTATAGATCAAAACAAATACATCATATTAGTCAGGCTGCTCCATTAACTTTACATTTTAAGAAAAAATATTGAACGCTTCAGTCTTTTTCCTCTTTCCCAGCAGGAGTGTCTGATGCTCTCAGATTGTGCTCTGAATGGAGAATCCAGACCCTGGCAGGTCATAAGATATATTGGGTGTCACTCAGACTTTGGAGCCCGACTCCACAACAGACACATTCAAGAGGCCAAACACATACTGGAGAAATGAGGGTTGGAGACATTCTAGTGCTTGAACTTCAAGCCTCACTGCCAAAAAACAAACAACAAAAATACCAAACCAAACAAAAATCACAACACTGTAAATCAATTATACTGCAATAATTTTTTTAAGGGAAAAAATAAGAATAAATAGTAGGATAGTAGGGTTTCCCAGGTGGCGCTAATGGTAAAGAATCCACCTGCCAATGCAGGAGACACAGGAGACTTAAGTTCGATCCCTGGGTCGGGAAGATGATCCCCTAGAGGAGGGTATGGCAACCCAGTCCAGTACTCTTGCCTAGAGAATCCCATGGACAGAGGAGCCTGGTGGGTTAAAGTCCACAGAATCACAAAGCATCGGAACACAACGGAAGTGACTTAGCATTCATGCACACAAGTCGGACAGTGAAAAGTCTTTACTCAGGGGCCTTGGTTTTTCATGCTATGGCTGATTAGGCTTCAGGTCTTCATCCCCGCCTCTCTTCAGTGATAGTGGTGATTACGAAATCCCCTTGAGACATTTTCACATGAAACGCAAGTAGATCTCCATCTCTGAAAGCAGGGCCTTGGTAACAGCATTATATAAAGGTGATCATACAGGGTGGAGGATTGGTGAGTTAGAAAAATCTCTCTTGACGTTTTTCTCTCTTGTAGAAGTAGAAGTTTGATCTACAAATAAGCAGTCACAGATCATCACGCCACTAGGCAGGAAGCTCTTCGGAACCTCAGTCACTTAGATACAGCACATGTGTTTCAGGGACAGAAGATGACTCTGTGAAGGGAAACCTGCAGAACCCACAAATGGATGGATAACATTGCAGGGGTGTCATTGGCCCTGCAAATACCCCTGTGGCCCAGGCATAATGCCAGCCATGGAGAAGCAGCCTTGCAATTAGGATCAAAACTGGCTGGGCTATACTTGGTTCAACAGTGGCTCCACCAAGTAACAGCTAAAGCAAAAATGAGAGAAAACAGGATTCTACCAGGGAACTGATCACATGCTCTGGTTCTTCCTCAATTTGTCATTTGAAAGTAGATCTGACTCCTTTTGATCTAAGAAACCCCATGGTTCTTGATCAACTAAGGGGCTGAGATTCAATGAGGAGAGGAATTTAGAGACCCAAGAGAGATACCAAATTTCCTATAAATGCTAAATGCTAAGTGCCAGTTTAGCATTGTTAACTCATTACTTAATATATCATATATGTTATATAACCTGAAAATTATTATATATAGTTGTACAATATACAATTTGGAAAGAGCTATTGGAAAACTTGACTCTGGATGATTCTATATCTGAAAGATAAAACTCACCTATCTGTTTATCTTCATCCATTTAGTAAAACATGTTTTGGGACCTTTTGGCTATGAAATGAAATGCCCCAAAGCATCAGGTGGATCTCAGGTGAGCATCGGAGAGGCTCAAAGAAAGATGTCGCTCTGTATTGAGTTCAGCCTTAGGACTGAATTATTATTGATTATTCCCTAATAATGGATATATTGGTAGTTTCAATTTTTTTGCTCTTCAGTTCAGTTCAGTTCAGTTCAATCACTCAGTCGTGTCAGACTCTTTGCGACCCCCTGATTTGCAGCACGCCAGGCCTCCCTGTCCATCACCAACTCCCAGAGTTCACTCAGACTCACATCCATCGAATCAGTGATGCCATCCAGCCATCTCATCCTCTGTTGTTCTCTTCTCCTCTTGCCCCCAATTTCTCCCAGCATCAAAGTCTTTTCCAATGAGTCAACTCTTCGCATGAGGTGGCCAAAGTACTGGAGTTTCAGCTTCAGCATCATTCCTTCCAAAGAACACCGAGGACTGATCTTTAGAATGGACTGGCTGAATCTCCTTGCAGTCCAAGGGACTCTCAGGAGTCTTCTCCAACACCACAGTTCAAAAGCATCAATTCTTCGACGCTCAGCTTTCTTCACAGTCCAACTCTCACATCTATACATGACCACTGGTAAAACCATAGCCTTGACTAGATGGACCTTTGGTGCCAAAGTAATGTCTCTGCTTTTGAATATGCTGTCTAGGTTGGTTATAACTTTCCTTCCAAGGAGAAAGCATCTTTTAATTTCATGGCTGCAATGACCATCTGCAGTGATTTTGGAGCCCCCCAAAATAAAGTCTGACACTGTTTCCACTGTTTCCCCTTCTATTTCCCATGAAGTGATGGGACCAGATGCCATGATCTTCATTTTCTGAATGTTGAGCTTTAAGCCAACATTTTCACTCTCCTCTTTCACTTTCATCAAGAGGCTTTTTAGTTCCTCTTCACTTTCTGCCATAAGAGTGGTGTCACCTGCATATCTGAGGTGATTGATATTTCTCCCTGCAATCTTGATTCCAGCTTGTGCTTCTTCCAGCCCAGCATTTCTCATGATGTACTCTGCACATAAGTTAAATAAGCAGGGTGACAATATACAGCCTTGATGTACTTCTTTTCCTATTTGGAACCAGTCTGTTGTTCCATGTCCAGTTCTAACTGTTGCTTCCTGACCGGCATATAGGTTTCTCAAGAGGCAGGTCAGGTGGTCTGGTATTACCATCTCTTTCAGAATTTTCCACAGTTGATTGTGATCCACACAGTCAAAGGCTTTGGCATAGTCAATAAAGCAGAAATAGATGTTTTTCTGGAACTTTCTTGCTTTTTTGATGATCTAGCGGATGTTGGCAATTTGATTTCTGGTTCCTCTGCCTTTTCTAAAACCAGTTTGAATATCTGGAAGTTCACAGTTCACGTATTACTGAAGCCTGGCTTGGAGATTTTGAGCATTATTTTACTAGTATGTGCTGCTGCTGCTGCTAAGTCACTTCAGTCATGTCTGACTCTGTGCGACCCCAGAGACGGCAGCTCACCAGGCTCCCCCATCCCTGGGATTCTCCAGGCTGAGTGAAATTGTGTGGTAGTTTGAGCATTCTTTGGCATGGCCTTTCTTTGGGATTGGAGTGAAAACTGACCTTTTCAAGTCCTATGGCCACTGCTGAGTTTTCCAAATTTGCTGGCATATTGAGTGCAGCACTTTCACAGCATCATCTTTCAGGATTTGAAATAGCTCAACTGGAATTCCATCACCTCCACTAGCCTTGTTCATAGTGATGCTTTTCTAAGGCCCACTGGCTTCACATTTCAAGATGTCTGGCTCTAGGTGAGTGATCACACCATTGTGATTATCTTAGTCGTGAAGATATTTTTTGTACAGTTCTTCTGTGTATTCTTGCCATCTCTTCTTAATACCTTCTGCTTCTGTTACGTTCATATCATTTCTGTCCTTCATCGAGCCCATCTTTGCCTGAAATGTTCCCTTGGTATCTCTAATTTTCTTGAAGAGATCTCTAGTCTTTCTCATTTTCTTGTTTTCCTCTATGTCTTTGCATTGATCCCTGAAGAAGGGTTTCTTATCTCTTCTTGCTATTCTTTGGATCTCTGCATTCAGATGCTTATATCTTTCCTTTTCTCCTTTGCTTTTCGCCTCTCTTCTTTTCACAGCTATTTGTAAGGCCTCCCCAGACAGCCATTTTGCATTTCTTTTCCATGGGGATGGTCTTGATCCCTGTCTCCTGTACAATGTCACGAACCTCCATCCATAGTTCATCAGGCACTCTATCTATCAGATCTAGTCCCTTAAATCTGTTTCTCACTTCCACTGTATAATCATAAAGGATTTGATTTAGGTCATACCTGAATGGTCTAGTGGTTTTTCCTGCTTTCTTCGATTTAAGTCTGAATTTGGCAATAAGGCGTTCATGATCTGAGCCACAGTCAGCTCCCAGTCTTGTTTTTGCTGACTGTATAGAGCTTTTCCATCTTTGGTTGCAAAGAATATAATCAATCAGATTTTGCTCTTACAAATGGCTATATAATATTTTGTTCACTTTAAATATAAATATGAGTGAGTGAGTGAAAGTTGCTCCGTTGTGTCTGACTCTTTGCGACATCATGGACTGTACAGTCCATGGAATTCTCTAGGCCAGAATACTGGAGTGGAGTGGGTAGCCTTTCGCTTCTCCAGGGGGTGTTCCCAACCCAGGGATTGAACCCAGGTCTCCCACATTCTTTACCAGCTGAGCCATAAGGGAAGCCCAAATATAAATATTATAATATATATCTAATACAAGCATATATACGTACGTGTGTGTGTGTGTGCTCAGTTGTTTCAGTCATGTCCAACTCTGTGTGACCCCATGGACTGTAGACTGCCTGGCTCCTCTCTCCACAGGATTTTCCCAGCAAGAATACTGGAATGGGTTGTCATGCCCTCCTTCAGAGGATCTGCTTGACCCAGTGATCGAATCTGTGTGCCCTGTATTGCAGGCAGATTCTTTATTGCTGAGCACCAATGTGTGTGTGTGTATATATATATGTATATGTATATATATATGTATATTTGTGTGTACATATATATATTATATATTTGTAGCTTTATGTATGTATTGTATTTCTGTATAATAGATTCCAACAAGTGAGAGTTCAGGGTTGTAGGACAATGCATGCTAACTTTAATACACAGACATACAGATCACTAGGGACCTTATTAAAATGCAGATTCTGACTCAGTAAGTCCAAAACATGACCTAAAATTCTGCATTTCTACCTAGTTATCAGGATGTCAATGTTGCTGGTTTGTGGACAAGGCATTGAGTAGCAAGTTTACAGGATATGTACTTTCTTTGATTTTGACCATTATTAAAATGAGGAAAAGAAGTAAAGGTTAAAAGTGAAAAGTAGAGGACAAAACAAAAACTATATCATTGACTCCATACACTTCTATATCTTTGGAATTTTTAAGGTATATATTACTTTAACAATGAAAAAAAGGCATCTAACAGAACAAGCAACAAGGTAATTTTAATGATTAGCCAGAGGATGAAACATTTTTTCTTCTTCCTAATAATAGCCATGTAGTTTTCTCCCATTCTCAAATGTTTTCCAATAAAACTGTAAAATTTTTAGAGAGATTCTTATTTTTACATTTTTCCCATCTTACTTTAAACTGACCTCTTTCAGATTTTTTTTCCAATTATCTGCCTAACAACTCAACTCATTCAGCCAAATGCCTTATAAAGCCCCCACTGCCTCCAACTCTTTGTAAAATGCAAAAAGCTTAGAAGTTTGTGATTCCTCCTTGTCAGAGGGTAAATAGTGGAATTTCCTGTCTGAGATAATGCAACCACTTTCAAGACGTCGGAGAGTCAGATATGCCATGAAATTACCCTGGGATAGTCAACTTGATTTTTCTGCAAAATCCTTCCATGACCTAGCCTGCAGAAAGTGGGTCCAAGCAAATTCCAGATGTGAAATTCATCTTTGTGACAGACTAAACTTTAGCCCATGTTTCCATGTTATCTTTTTCTTGAAATGTTTTTACAAGTTTTTCATTGTAGTTTTTGGAAACCAGAGACGTTTCAGATAGTTAGGGAAAGTTTCACTCGATGGATAGGTGAAAAGTACCATCTGATTTTTAGAAAGAAAAATCTACAAGAAACATAAGAACCAAAGACGGGATTTGAAGTCATTTTGATATTATAGGAAACAGGGCTTACCTTAATGATCATACTGACAGAAATATTGGCATCATCAACCATCTGAAAATCTAGTTAATGCACTGACTGGTGTTAGATGACCTAGAGTGTTTAGTTCCAACTAGGTTTTGTTTTGTTTGGGCTCATCATCTTGTTTCTGCAAACTTGGAAACCTGCCACTCAAAATATCTTTGGCTACTTATTTATAAGGCAAGTCCAAGTGGGTGATATAACTGCTTTCCAACTCCTAGTCTCTAGCAAGCAAAAAGAGAGATGAAGTTGTCAACCCTCAGCAATGTAAAACTCTGAGATTAGCTGTTTTATTTCAAGATCGGTTGGCATTTCTTCGGTTGAAACTTGGAAGACTCCAAGGAGAGTTAACATTTTATAGTTTATAAACTATAAACTAGAACATAGGGTTTTATTGGAACCATGGATCTCACTTTTGATCTTTTCAAAGACAGAATCCCAGCATTTCTTTGGGCTGAGAATCAAGGCTAGTTCCCTGGTTACAAAGACCACTTATTGAGGCAAATATCAGGGCAGATTTGCCATTATAAATAGAGAAGATGATGAATATGAGGGATGTGTGTGTGTGTGTGTGTGTGTGTGCTTTAAGCACTTGAAATCTATCCTGCATGTGTTTTAAACCTAAAATAAGCAGAGAAGAGTGTACTTACTGTTTCCTCTAAGGTTTTATAAATAGTACTGTGTAAGAAATTGGTGTCAAAACCCAGAGGGAGGTGCCCACGACCAGTCAGGAAGATACCACTACGATGAACATCACGTATGGATTGAGGCTGACTTTTGATCCACTAGCTTTGGTTAGACAGTCTTAAGTACACCTACCCCTGCTACCCTATTTTACTCTTATTTCTACCCTCTCATCACAGACTGTTCTCTCTCTGACAATGTGATCACAATTTAACTGGAAGACTCTGAAACTGGAAATTGGTTTCAACCAAAGATGTTGTAGGCTGGACTAGTTGCAGTATGCTGAAACCATCAGGACTATTTGCAAACTAAGTGGATGTGTCTTTGTTAAAATTTGCTGTTTATTTTTAATATGGTTGCCTGCCCTTCTCTATTTGAACAGCTCATTACACCTTAAATATAAACCACATGCACACTAGAGCATTTATGTAATTTTCTGGGGCAAAGAATTTGGGCTGTGAGCCAACCCTAAAATATATTACTTTAATATTTATTTGCATCTGTTTGGTATTGTCATGATCCATCCAAGACTGAATCATTTTACTTTCCTTTAAAAAAAAAAAAAGAAGTAAAGAAACTCTCTGTTCACAAACTACTTCAAGTGGATTTTAAAAGCTTCATGTAAGATTCAGGTCCTTTTTTGCAGATATTAGTATCACAAGCATTGATGAAGAATAATACAATGAATGATGAGTTTTGAACAATACTATGGCTGATTTGGTAAAGCTATGTTTTTGGCTTAAACAATAGGATGTTTGATCAAATCAACCACAGAGAAGGAAATGGTATTGCAAAAGATGAGCTTCTAATTGAGATAGACAATGAACTGTGCATTAGAAACAGCTGCAGGGAAATGAATCTCATTGCATTTGTACATGTTAATATGCTGAATTTCCACATTAGACAGTCACAATTTTGAGTCCTAGCACATCCAGGTGCCTTTACATCTGTGTAGTATATTTAGAAAGGAAGAAAAATCAGACAGAAAATGTTATATTCTTTGTATTCCTTATTTTAAGCTTTTTCTTATTAATTTCATTATCATGATAAGCCATGTAGATGTAGGCAGCTTTTTTGGCAATGACATTATTTGTAAGTTTAGATGTCATGGTTCCCTCCTTTTTCCATACAAAAGGACATGCAACCCTTATTCTGTGGTAAATATCCACATTAAATTCAGATAGTACATTGAAAGGGCTTCCCTGGCAGCTGAGCTGGTAAAGAATCTGCCTGCAATGCAGGAGACTTCGGTTCAATTCCTGGGTTGGGAAGATCCCCTAGAGATGGGATCGGCTACCCACTCTAGTATTCTTGGGCTTCCCTGGTGGCTCAGGTGGTAAAGAATCTGACTACAGTGTGGGAGACCTGGGTTCGATCCCTGGCTTGGGAAGATCCCCTGGAGGAGGGCATGGCAACCCACTCTAGTATTCTTGCCTGGTGAATCGCCATGGATAGAAGAGCCTGGTGGGCTACAGTCCATGGGGTCACAAAGAGTTGGACATGACTGAATGACTAGGCACTGCCCAGCACAGCACACTGTGTTGAAAAAGTCCAGGCAGGAAGCATTATTTCTCTGCAGAAGGTATTTTTGTTAGGCCAAGTAATGCTTAGTAACAAACTGACCCCAAATCTCAGTGACAGCACACTGTGAAGGTTTATATGTTGCTGCTATAAATGTTTGTGTTTCTCCAAAAGGCCTATATTGAAGCCCCCTTATTCCCCAGTGTGGTGTGAGGTCTTTGGGAGGAAATTGTGTCATGAGGGTGGAGCTCTCATGAATGGAATTACTGCCCATACAAGAAGAGACGCAAGAGAGGCAATCTCTCTTTCAACTAGGTGAGGATATAGCAGGAAGATGATCATCTGTAGACCAAGAATAGATTCTCCACCAGACACTGAATCTGCTGGCATCTTGATCTTAAACATGCCAGCCTCCAGAACTATCAGAAATAGATGTCTGTTGTTTAAGTCCCCCAGTCCATGGTATTAGTTATAGCAGCTCAAGCTAAAACGGCTGCTCACACTGCATCCAATAGAAGTCAGCAGAAGGCATTGTGCTGCTGTCAACAAGAGCACTGATTTGATGATACCCCCCCCATCTTATTTATGGTGATGCCAACACATGACATTCAGGATTGCCACGTCCTGAAAACTCATGGCCGCCCTCAATCCCTCAGATCTGCAAGGATCACGTTTATTCACAGGACATTGTCCAGAACTGGCCATATGGTGCCACATCAACTACAAGAAAGGCTAGGAAATGAAGGGGAGCAGTCAGATATTGGGTGAACATTATTGTCACTACTGTAGAACTCTTCTCATCTGTAACGAGAGGGTTAAAATGCTCCAATCCATTATCTCCTCCAACAGGATGTACTGTATTGGGAACCCATGTCATCTCTTTAAACATTACCAAATGTTGTGCATCTATTAAATCTACTTTTTAATTTACCATGAAACCATTGCCATTTATGAGAAACTCTGATGTGAATTTATATATTATTCATAAAAAATTATTTTTTGATGGATACTTCTCTTGGATTTTGTGCTTTATATTTTTTTCAAGTTATTTTTAAATATGCAGTCAGTGAACTTTTTGATAGAGAGAAACAAATCATAAAATTAATGAAAACAGTGATAATTCCTGTGAATGGCTTCCAAAGATGCAGGATTTATTATGAATCATCTCATAACATGAAATTATACATGCATCAATATCAACTCTCACTTTGGAAATAACTAATTGAACTCATTCTCTATCTAGAGCTGAAAGCAAGTTTTAAAGCAGCATTTATCACTGGTTTGCTGGGAATAGATCAACAAACCCAAAGGCAAATTTACTACATATTGATCTTAGGAAAGATTTGTGCTCCAGGGAAGACTTGAGGAATTCTAAACTGAAATGGGATGAAGGGGAAGAGCATGTGGCTGTCTGAAATGCACCTATGGAAGGGACATGAGAATTGGACAAGTATAACAGAAGGTATTAGCTTGGGCTCAAGTTCCTTAAGCAGAAAAAATAAAACATGGGATTAATGAGAGAGCATATATTAAAACAGGCTTCTCTGATGGCTCAGATGGTAAAGAAACTCTCCAATGCTGGAGACCTGAGTTCGATCCCTGGGTTGGGGAAATCCCCTGGAGAAGGGAATAGCTACCCATGCCAGTATTCTTGCCTGGAGAACTCCATAGATAGAGGAACCTTGTGTGCTACAGTCCAAGGGGTTGCAGAGTCAGACAAGACTGAGTGACTAACACTTTCAATCTCATATCTTAAAAAAGAAAGGAAAGGGAATGTCAATCTGCAGGAGAGAGATACACATGTCAGAGCTTAGTTATGTCTGTCCACGCTCATATCCACACAGAGAAGATGAGCTTAGAATAAGGATTTTGCTTTCATGTCATTTCTTTAGGCAAATGTCTAGTTGTTTTAAGGGCAAGAATTTTCCTGCCTTCAAAAATGTTTTAGTGTCATGGAGAAAATGTAAACTGTGTTTGGATTTCCATAACCTCTACATTTTATGGCAAGGACCCAGATTCTATTAACAGTTTTCTGTTTCAACACCTGTTATCAAATCACAACATTTTAGTTAAACTGGCAAATGACTCTGTTGCACAATGAAAGTGTAAATGAACTCTGATTGAGAATCATCTTGCTAATTATATTTCCATACTGTGGACATTAATAGCTGCTTAGTCTTCTGATATGACCTACACACACACATGGATCATATCCATATGCAGTATATTAAAGTAAGTTGTGTACATTTCTGTCTCTGCCACTGAAACATAAGTTTTCCGAGGATAAGGTCAAATATACTCTTCTCCGAATTAGATCTGCGTGCATCTGTGCACCTTGAATAAAGATTGTCCTCTACGAATGCTTATCAAACACATTGCACACAGTCCAAAGGTGAATCAGGATTTGTTTGATTGATATATCATGACTGAGTTTTGGTTCAGAATCTTTTAGTGACAGAAAACTTTAAATCATCTGTATTTGGAAGGAAAAAGAATGCCTCAAGCCAGAGACTATTAAGCAAATTTCTGAATTTTATTGGGAAACACTCCTTAGAAATTTTTCAGTAAATGGGGATAGAGCATCTAGCTACCCAGATTAACATAATCATTCAATGTTATTTTAAATTTTTAGAGCTCATTGGCTGACTCTCTCTGAGTTCTTCATGATATCCAGCAAAGGTGTATGTTTTCCTTACCAAAAACTATAAAAGTCACACATTAGGAAAAATGGTCCAAAAAGGGTTCCCAGTAAGAAATGATCGCCACAAGAAAATTATTGTTAAAGTTCTGGAATCTAAATTTCAACAGTTCTAAGCCATCTAAACAAAACTAGGAAAAGAGACAACCATGCCATATGCTAAGGGATTTAGATAGAAACACGCAGATTAGTTAGAAAACTTTCCAATGATCCAGACTAGAGATGATGGTTGCTTAGACCACACTGACTATAGTGATATGGTTAGAAGTGAGTGGACTTGAGATACACTGGAAGGGAAATCCAAGAATAATTTCCACTGGCTGGAGTGTGAGATGTAACAGAAAATAGGAAGATGAGGCTTTTGACATAATAAAGTCATCATTAACTCAAATGGGAACTCTATCATGGAAGTGGATATTTGGAAGTGCAGAGCAAATTAGGAAGTCACTTGAAGAATGCTAAATGTAAAAGTTAAGCTGTCTGGTAGAGACGTCCATCTAAGTAGAGGTGTACACTAGGCAAGTGTATAAACTTTACAAAATTATCATTTTAATCATATTGACCCTAAAAGTAACCCTACTTTTGCAGGTGAACAAAAGCTCAGAAGAATAAAACAACCTGGCCAAAGACAATGTAGCTAGAAAGCATCAGATATTCTATATATGCCGTTCAGCCACTTGGTCATGTCCAGGTCTTTGCCCGTGTGGACTGCAGCACGCCAGGCTCCCTGTCTGTCACCATCTCCCGGACCTTGCTCAGACTCATGTCCATCAGTTTGGTGAGGCCATACAACTGTCCTGTCCTCTGTCATCCCCTTCTCCTCCTGCATTCAATCTTTCCCAGCATCAGGGTCTTTTCTAAAGAATCGGCTCTTCGCATCAGGTGGCCAAAGTATTGGCGTTTCAGCTTCGGTATCAATGAATATTCAGAATTGATGTCCTTTAGGACTGATTGGTTGGATCTCCTTGTAGTCTGAGGGACTCTCAAGAGTCTTCTCCAACACCACAGTTCAAAAGTATCAGATCTGTTCTCAGCCTTCTTTATGGTCCAACTCTCATATCCATACATGACTGTTATATATATGTATAATATGAAAATACATATTATATGTATGAGTTATACATTTCTTCTGAGATTCATTTATAGTCAGATGATTTCATGCATGTATGTCTTACGTATTCAGATAGATAGCAAGGGCCTCAAAGCAGAGATAAATCCTTCTTCTATGCTGTATCCCAAAGATGGCTAACATACTACCTTCTCAATTGTAGATGCCCAGTAATAACTGATTTAGATCTCAGTAGCTGCACATGTAGAAAGACAAATTTGGAGGCTGGAGGAAAGTAAACCCTCTCCTCGATCTCTGACTCAGGAAGAATTTACTTGTCACTGAAAAAACACATATGTATCTTAGAAGCAGAGGAGAGGAAAATAGAATTCTTACTCTGTTGCAAAACCTCTCTCTTACCTCTGCCTTCTGGAACCAGTTACTATAAGATCTCTACGGTCACTTATAAATAGCTCCTTATTAAACTCTCTTCAAATCACCTAGTTGGAGAGTACTTAGTGTCTTCTGTGGAGCCCTGCCTGCTTCAAGAAGGATGACATGGAGATGTTGGACCTACAGGAATTAGGTCTCCAGAGGCCCTCAGAGAAGGAAGTGAGAAAACACATTTCCCACTCTTATGCTCCTCCTTTAAAGCCAAATTCTGTCAGTGGGTTCCCCATAAACCCAACCAGAAGCCAGAGGACAAGGGGGTCTGTTGATAGAGAAAGGTAGGCAGAGTACCTAAAGGGCAAAGGGAATATACCCCTTCCACCTGGAGTCTTTCTCATTCAGAAACAGAAGAGCAATCACTGAACTTATTTACAGAAGAGAAACAGACTTGCAGACATAGAAAACAAAGTTAGAGTAACTAAAGGGAATATGAGAAGGGAAGGAACACATAAGGAACATGGGATTAGCATATACACATTACTATATATAGGATAAATAACCAACAAGGACCTACTATATAGAACAGGAAACTCTACTCAATATTCTGTGATAACTTATATGAGAAAATAATCTCATAAAAGAATGAGTATATGTATATGTATAGCTGAATCACTTTGCTATATACCTGAAACTAATACAACACTGTAAATCAATTTTAATCTAGGTAATTTTTCTAAAAAGAAATAAAATATTTGGAGGAAACTTCTATTATTTAAAAAAAAAAAAACTTTATGTTCCTGTCAGCCAGATTAAATTAAATATACATGTAAAACTGAATCTCTGTGAACCTTTCTCCAGCCACATTCCTCTCCCTCCTTCCCACCAAGAAGTAACCACCATCTTGGCTTGGTGTTTATCCTTTCCAGTCATGCTTTTAACTTTTACTATATGTGTATCCATAAACAAACACAGAAATCTTCAAATGGGCCAAAGCCCATAATGTGCCCTTCAGATGACTAGATCCCTAACTGGAAGAGAATTTACATCCTTATAAAACATGGATGTTTCCCCAAACCAGATGATTTCTGAGACATGTTTCCAAGTAGCCTACCAAGCTGGAGATTGTAAAGTCTGTCTCTGGAGGAAACAGCAAGCTTGTATTTATTTAAACTCACATATGAAGATCATTCTGAAGTAGGGCAGAGTCATGGAGGGGCATAGTATCAAGCAAGGAGCTCTACAATTGTCTTCACCAGCAAAATAACTCCAAATAACTGAGGTGATCATCCAATGACTTAGATAAATGTTGTCCAGAGGCAAACCTGTGAAGCTGCTTAATGTTTTCTTTGAACATTCAGATTCTCTAATGAGGATCATCCTCAGTCTCCCATCTGGCTCCCCACAACTCATAGATTCAATCTCAGCCACCTCAACAGTTTGGGGCCCCTCAGTTTTCTTCCCCATCTAAGAAAAGCTCTAATAAACCATCTGTGTATTCTACTGGGTTCCCTAGTGACCAAGGCTGAGATAAATGCATCCAGGTATGTGTCCTGCCTGTGTGCTCAGTGGCTCAGCCATGTCTGACTCTTTGCAACGCTATGGACTGCAGTTCACCACACTCCTCTGTCTATGAGATTTTCAGATAAAAATACTGGAGTAGGTTGTCATTTCCTCCTCCAGGGGGGTTTCCCAACCCAGAGATCAAACATCTCCTGAGTCTCCTGCATTGGCAGATGTATTCTTTTTTTTATTTTAATTTTTATTTTATTTTGCTTTACAATACTGTATTGGTTTTGCCATACATTGACATGAATCCGCCACAGGTGTACATGAGTTCCCAATCCTGAACCCCCCTCCCACCTCCCACCCCATATCACCTCTCTGGATCATCCCCGTGCACCAGCCCCAAGCATCCTGTATCCTGTATCGAATATAGACTGGCGATTCGTTTCTTACATGATAGTATACGTGTTTCAATGTCATTCTTCCAAATCATCCCACCCTCTCCCTCTCCCTCAGAGTCCAAAAGTCCGTTGTATACATCTGTGTCTCTTTTTCTGTCTTGCATACAGGGTCATCATTGCCATCTTTCTAAATTCCATATATATGTGTTAGTATACTGTATTGGTGTTTTTCTTTCTGGCTTACTTCACTCTGTATAATAGGCTCCAGTTTCATCCACCTCATTAGAACTGATTCAAATGTATTCTTTTTAATGGCTGTGTATTCTTTATCCCTGAGCCACCTGGGAAGCCTATGTACGTGTCCCATTAAGGACAGGTATAAGTAAGTGTGCTACTGGGTTTTCTTTTTATATTCCCAATCTCTTGCCTATTGCTCAGGAGAAGCCACTGAAAGAGCATGGGATGCAGGCTACAAACAAGCAAGAAGTCTGATCCCTTGGAGGAATTCTGAAGAGTAAGATATTGCTCAGAATCATTGTGATCCTATTTGAAGCTGGGACTTGGCCTCTGAAAGTCAAAATCCCAGCTGTCATCTACTAAGGGCCACCTGGAAGTGTGGTGGGAATAAGTCCTAAAGGCCCAACAGTTCCATCTCTCTGCAGGTTTGGGCCATTGCAACTAAGATAAATCAAACCCAGGGGAAGGAAGCACTTGAAGGGTTAAAGTGACCATAGGTGGTCAGGGCAGAGTGCCAGCAGTGCCCATCATACAGACCTGGCAGAGTTGATGGATCACTGTGTTGCAGTAGTGATCAAAACCTCGGGTTGATGGCATCAGTTTAGAATTTCAGAAATTAGCATTTAGAGTTCTTTTAATATCTGTACTTACCTAAAGCTCCATAATTCAACTATGAAAATAAACTTTAAATGGCCACTGAACTCATCTAGTGTTCCTGGAAAATCATCATGAGCCAAAATAGTTTAGTTAAGTTTAGTTGGCTCTTTAGTGCACATAACTGCATGTGATTTCATTTGTCAAGCCAGTATTTGCCCAACTATATCCTGAACTAACCTTGATGTTACATTGTTTTCGTACTTTGGGACTACTTCCCGGTGATCGAGCCATAGACTGACAGCCCCATCACGCTTCCATGGATGCACACATGTCAACAGGGCAGCTCCGGTCAGACTGGCTTCCACAGTCTTCACGTTACCATAAACTCAGCATTTTCATGGCATAGGGAGCCCAAGAACCTAGTAAAATGCAAGCTCAACCTGTGTAAACAATAAACCCTCCCTATGAAATCTGATGTCCTAGGAAAAGGACTTCAGGTAATAAAAACAAATGGTGGAATGAAATCCTCATCACGTACCATCCTCACCCATGTGGGGCTGTGTGGGCTGGCAGCTTGGGGCAATTGCAACATAGGGTGAGGCCAAGTAGGAGGATCACAGCAAATAAATTGCAAACAAACCCTTCTGAGAATTGTCTGTGCAAATTCACAAGCTGAATTATCACTGAATGGGCATTTTCAACATTCATAAATGGATTGGCCTGCTGTGACTGGGTGCCAATTTATGGAAATGAGTATACATCTACCCTCTAAGAAATATTTTGTCGTAAACCCAATAAACACTTTTTGGTATGTCAGAGAAAAAATGCCTCCAGGGACTTGGAGCAGAATCTCTTTGCCGTAATTCTGTCGATAGTCAGCCTCAGATAATCTCAGCATCATTAAAGCATCGTGTCCTGAACTGAACTGGAAAGAGACTAGAGGCAAGTGCTTATAAGTAGAATAAATGATACTTCCTCAGGGTGGAGGAAACAAAGAAGAAAGAGGGTTGAAAAACAAGCTATCATTTCCACCTCTACTGCCCTATACTCTATTCCACATTTTCTAAAGTATCTTTTAGTCCTTACTGTTTTTAACTATGAGTCTTTTCAAATATTTGAAGTGTACAGAACATTAAGTAACAGATTCCTAGGCATCCACCATCACTACCAAACCAGTATCTTGGTCTCTGTGTATATTGTTACTTACTAGAAATACTGGTTAGAATGTAATCTTTTTTCCAGTGGTTCATGTTTTCTGAAACTTAAAATATCCTTCCCTATCAAAATATTATAAAAATACTTTCCTGTATTTCCTTCTAAACACTTAACAGTTTTTCTTCTCACATTTTTGTGTTGTTTCCATCTGGAATTTATTTTTGTATGTTAGAAAGAGATCTAACTTTACTTTTTCTAGATGGGAGGCAACTTTTTTTAATAGCCTCTCCTTCCTCCAGTGATCTGTAATGCCGCTTGTGTTGTATACCTTATCCCATGTATAATTAAGTTTGAGTCTTCTTTTTCTATTTCTAATCTCTTTGTCTATTGCTATGTCATTACCATCAACACTTTAGTGTTAGTTTTTTGTCAAATAAGTCAAGTTTTCCCCTACTTTTCTTCTTAAGATTCTGATGGCTGTTTTGGCTCTATGTTTTTCCAATGAAACATTTTATGATGAGTTTGTGAAACTGTATTATCGATTTGGTTGGAGTTTCATTGTAATTATAGATCAATGTGGGAGACATCCAAAGCAGTGTATTGATTCTATCTCTAAAAAACAAGGTGTACTTTTTTCTATTCACTCAATTTTTCTTTTACTATTTTCAGCTTTAAGACTTTGGGTTCCTAAGATTTTCCATCTTTTGCTAGGTTTATTTATAGGCACACATTTTTGTATGCTCTTGTTGCTGTTCTAAATGGCATCTTCTTTTTAATTTACATTTTCTACTGATTTGTTGTTCATATATAGAGTACCATCACTTTTTACGTATTGATCATCTTACCAACAACCTCATTAAGCTCTCTTATTAGTTCAAGTAGTTTGTAGAATCATTTTTTCTCCTATACAATAATATAAGACTAAGTGTTTATTCCTTTCCGATATTTATGTTTTACTTTTCATATCTTACCATACTACCTAAGACCTACTGGTCAATGCAGAGTAAAACTAATAATAATAACCATACTTTTCTTCCTTGACTTTAATAGGCTACAACCAAAGATTCATTATTAACAAGGATATTTGCTAAATTTTTCATAGGTGTGTTTTATAAATTACAAAGTTTTATGCCTGTTCATGGTATACTAAGAGGATTTACTAATAAACATAGGCTGAATTTTACCAAATGCTTTTTTTTATTAATTCATTAGAATGTTCATAAACTTTTTCTTCTACCGTATTGTATTATAATGATAGATTTGTTGAGTTTAAAACTTTCTTATATTCCTTGAATAAAACCTTCCTTTTTATGGTGATTAATTTTTGACATACACTGCTGCTGCTGCTGCTGCTAAGTCACTTCAGTCGTGTCCAACTCTGTCCAACCCCATAAAAAGCAGTCCACCAGGCTCCTCTGTCCCTGGGATTCTCCAGGCAACAATACCAGAGTGGGTTACCATTTCCTTCTCCAATGCACGCATGAATGCTAAGTTGCTTCAGTCGTGTCCAACTCTGTGCGACCCCACAGACAGCAGCCCACTAGGCCCCTCTGTCCATGGGATTCTCTAGGCATTAATACTGGAGTGGGTTGCCATTTCCTTCTCTATTGACATACACTGCTGAATTTAATTCACCAGATTTTATTTCATATTTTTGTATTTATATTTTTAAGTAAGATTTGGTCTATATTTTTTCTTGTATTGTTTTTGATTGGTTTGTAATAAAGTATTAGTAATACTAGCCTCTTATATTAGTTGTGAAATTTTTCTGTTTTCTGAAAGAGTTTATGTAATTATTACTTTTATTGACATTTTGATAAAAAATCATCTAAATCCACCCAATGAAATTGGGGCCTAGAAGTTTTAGTACCAGTTTGATATTTTTAATACTTACAGATTTATTTAAGCTTCCTGTTTTTTTCTTTAGTTAATTATGGAAAATTTATTCTCCTAAGGAATTCTCCATTTGGTCTATATTTTCTAATCCTAAAGTCATTCTATATTATTTTCTTATGATTTCTTTAATCTCTAATTATGTATTTATATTTATTGTTAATATTATTTGTTAATATAATATGTATGCTATATTTCTCATTAGTTTCATTTACTGTTATTCCTATCTATTATTCATCATTCACAGGACCAACTTTTGGTTCTATTGCCGTTCTTTTACATAACTTTGCTCTGATGCATTATTTCTTATTCTTACATTAAGCTCACTTCATTCTATTGTACTTATTCTTGCTTTGCTTTTCTTCTAACTCTTTTATTTGGAATCGGATCATTAGTTTTTTTGTCTTTCTTCTCCTCTAATAAGGGCATTTAATGCTGTACATTTACCTCTGAATGCTGCTTTAGCTGCCTCCCTCCAGCTTTTAAGTGAGTCTTTCACTGCCATTCAGTTTTCAATGTTTTCATTTTTTCTCACACCTAAGTTTATTTTTTGTTCACAAATAATTTAGAACTCTACTGTTTTTCTTTTGTTTCCAAATATAGAAGAAAGAGGATAGATTTTTCCCCTCTTTAGCTGTATTTTTATTTCATGTTGTCAGAGAAAATAGTCTATAAAATTATTTTCTATATATTTATAGCCTAGAATGTGGTCATTTTTCATTAAAGTTCCATATATACTTCTGAAGAATGCAGATTTTTTTTCCTCCCTTCATTAATTCCTTTATTAGGCTTGTGGCTAGAGACAAAGAGAAGTGGCTGAGGCACCATAAGGTGATATGGAAGAGTCAGAATGATGTGATTCCCCGAGGTCTGAAGAATACAGATTCTTAAATGCAGAATGGCAAGTTCCATATGCATTGCCCATTGCCCATTACATCAAACTTTTAATTGCACTGCTTGAAAACTCTATATATTTTTCCTAAATGGTACTTGCTAAACATATTAATCCTAGATTTTTGAAATGGGTTAAAATCTTATGTGTTAAAGCATTTGTCAAATTCTACTTATAATTCTGCTGACTTTCCATCAATATACCAACCTCAAGCATCTAAATTGGTTCCTATAGTTAACAATTTATTACTGCTGGTAAGTATATGAAAACTGCCCTTTCTTTCTTGTGACCTCAACCATATATTTGTAATATTTTAAAATATTTTATCTACTTTTCTAAGAGTTTATACTGAAAAGCTGTTCATGGTTTATTTGTTTATTTTTTTATTAATTTGCTCTTCTTCTAGAAGCAGAGTGTAATTGAAGGGAAGGAAGGAAGGGAGAAGGAGGAAGAAGGAAGGAAGGAAGCGGGGGAGGAAGAGAAAAAGTCATTCTGAGATATGGTTGATTTTCTGTATGCTCCTCTAGGTTATCCTTTGTCTAGGTGTTTTAAAAATTTCAGTGTCAGCTTATAGTGAGGAAGATGTATCTAAGAATAGGATGGCTTCCAACTCCCTTCATATTACACCACCCCCACCATCGCCACCACTGCCACTCTGGGCTAGAGCAGAGAACCATCCCTATGGAGAACTGGTTGGAGGGGACAATTTCTATCGCACAATAAGCGTATATGTTGTGAACCATCTCCTGTGCTTTCTGACCTAATTAGTTCATGTTTGAGGCTTTCAATGAAAAAACACTCTTAGGAGGCTTCTGGGGAGTTTTTCTCTTCACGTGTACTAATTGTTATACCAACAATCACATAATCAACCTCTTGGGTTGTGAGGAAAACCAAGGGTGTGAGTGGCTAATTGCAAATGCAAGTGGTCCATTGCTTGTGCAATCAGCAGACCTCCAGCATATTAAACGTGGTGCCCAGTCACAGCATAAATATTACAAGTGGCAGAGCCTAGCCTTTTAAAACTGACTTCACAAATTCACTTGCAATTTTCTCAAATTCTTCAGCCCTTTACAATTCTCTTTTACAAAGCGAAAACAAGCAACTACAAAAGAAAAAAAAAAACACTGTCACTGGCATCCGTAATGATTTCACTGTTTCTACTTTCCAAGTGGTATCCACTGGGTCCTCCAAACTGGAAGCTTTTAATGAAAATGAACTGCTAATAGATAAAGTTTGTATCCAGTTGTAATATTTTAATGCTATAATACATTTCAATTATATCTTTCAAGCAAGTAAGGGCTGTTTTCAGTGTCGTTTGCTAAATTTATTGCACTAAATCTAAAATGGAAAACAGTAGTTAGCTGTAAACACAGAGCTAATGTGTTCTTTCTATTCTAGATCTAATGAAGCTCAAACCTTCACAATGAGAAGTAATTTAACAACAATATTTATATAGATGATGAGTCTGGTTCTCTGACCCATATGGTGATATACAGCAATGTTGCAAAGAAGATATCTTCCAGATGGACATTAAAGCCCCAGCCCCATTCATTCCAGTCTCTCTGTTTAGAACTGACAAATGGAGAGGGCAAGGCTGGTTTATTTTATCAACTGATTCAGTAGTCCTTAGATTAGTTAATTAGTTTTGATCTCCTCTAATAGAACCTTTGGAAGATAACTCTAGGATATAATTTTCTAAAAGGTAATATATCATGGCAATGTTTAATTGGGTTCTAAAAATTAGTGTGATTACCTAGGGTTTGTGAGCAGAACGTTTGCATATAAGCCTGGGCTCTCCGTATGACTTTACAAAAGGCTTTAGCTTCATGAAGCCTCAGCTACCACATGTGTAAAATGAGGAGAGTAATTCAAAGCCTTAGTTTCCTGTAAGGAAGAGTGCTTTGTAAGTTCTAAAGTACCAGAAAGAATAAGTTTCTGTTTGTATTGTTTATGGGGATTATTTAGCACTGACACAAATCATGGATTGCAATGGGTTGGTTCTGTGATCTTATGTTTACAATGAACTTTTGGCCTATGACTTGCTTTGACTCTTTGGTTAACGATTCCAACAGCCACATGTGAAGGATCCTCTTTTGAGTTGTATGTGGCTGTGTTTTCTTCATATTTTCTGCAGATGTTTCAGCTGAGCATCAGATTCGGCCTCTTGGAGACAGCCATGTGGGAATAGCTGTCATTTTACACGACCTAAGATCTCCTCAGCCAACCCCCTTTCTTTCCCCTACCCAACTTCAATTTCCAGGTAAAGTTCAGAGTTTCATTTAGAGAGAAAACTCTCGCCCAAGAGCAAAAAGTTATTAAAATCACGCAATAAGGACCTAGTTCCTCTGTCCTGTCTTATTGTGGGGTCCATCATTTGTTTTGAGTTCGAAGCCATCTTTGATTTTGTACTGTCTCCAGCAGTTTCATGAGATCAATTCATCAAACATCTCCTGAATGATTGGGGCTGACAGTTCAACTGTCAGTTTTAGGAATCAATTTCCCAAATAACTTCATATTAGGATAAAATTACAATTTATTTATTCAGTGTTCTGCCCTTTTCATCATTACTACCACACACATAAAACCTTCGAGCTCTCGTATTAGAAACAAAAATCTCTTACTAAACCAAGGAAGAAATTACTGCCCGTTTTGAGATGGTCACATAAAGAGATTAATGCACTCCAAAGGGGTAAATCACTACTGTTTCAATTGTCGCAAGAAGGATCTTACTTCTCTGGAATCGTACTAGGTAGGACAGGAAACCCCTATTTACTGGCCACCAGGAGTTGGCATAAGACAAAGCCACCAGCACACCCAATTATTCCTCTAGTGAAAATACATGTCATGTGTCAAGATAGCCTTTGGGAAATCATACAATAGTGTACAGAAACAATATAAATTCATTTTCATCCCTGTTGTCTACGTTTCATTCATAAACATTAGCTTGTAAATAGCTCAGCATGTTACTAGTCTGATTTTGTAATTTTATAATTTACTAAATCAGTGATTCTGTCCCAAACCCCTGCAGAAATCCATTCTCTAATAAACTCAAAAGAGCTTATGGCTGTTAATCTTGTGTCTCTCTTTGCCCTTTGATATTTCTGTAGTGATTCTCCTTCTACTGATGAGACAATCACCCATGTTATTGTGTTGACTGCCACATGATCAATTTAAAGAATCAGTTACTAACCAAGTACATCACATTTTAGTTATTTCCTTCAGAGCTCACTTATTTTCAACATAATTTGATGGTACATAGGAGAAAATAACTTTTTTTCCTCTATTTTTACTTCCTCTGTCACAAAGCAGAAATAGGGTAGTAATAAAAAGATATTTACATTATTGCTTTATGAGAGGGACTGGCTGATGTTAAGGCTTTGAAATTTTTCCAAGAAGGCAAATGTCGTGCATCATGCTCCCAACTACCCCACACATTCAGTGAATACTCATCTCGGATTAGAGATGGATCGTATGTGTATGCGTGCTAAGTGCTTTAGTCATGTACGACTTATTGCTACCCTAAGGACTGCATGCTAAGGCTTCTCTGTGCATGGAATTCTTTTGCCATGCCCTCCTCTAGGGGATCTTCCTGACTCAGGGATGGAACCTGACTCTCTTATGTCTCCTGCATTGGCAGGCAGGTTCTTTATCATTAGCACCACCTGGGGTTAAAGATGGATCATATGGAGTATAGCAAAGGCAAAGTAGCAGAGATAGTAACTCTTTTCCGGCAGAAATCAGTTCTGAAGGCACATGGTTAGGCTTAAGTTCAACACAGACCCGCATCAGTGAACAATTCCACTCAGGCGGTACTTGGGAAGGACACATCCTCAGAAGCCATGGTCAGAGATATCTAGGAGGGTCAGATGAAAACTTAGCTGTTACCAGGGAAGTCCAGGCAGAGGGCTAAAAGTGTTAGGGAACCGAAACTGCCCATCGTGGCCAGGCAGGGTGATTACAGCTTGCCTGAGGAGTTGCACAGCAGGAGGACCCTATAAAAGACTCCATGCTGCTGAAAACTAATCAGTAAAATTTCGGAGGGGCTGAAGTGAGGAAAGCACAAGCTGGAATCAAGATTGCCAGGAGAAATATCAATAACCTCAGATATGCAGATGACACCACCCATATGGCAGAAAGAGAAAAGGAACTGAAGAGCTTCTTGATGAAAGCGAAACAAGAGAGTGAAAAAGCTGGCCTGAAACAAAACATTCAAACAACAAAGATCATGGCATCCATTCCCATCAGTTCAGTTTACTCGCTCAGTCATGTCAGACTCTTTGCGACCCCATGAATCACAGCACGCCAGGCCTCCCTGTCCATCATCAACTCCCGGAGTTCACTCAGACTCATGTCCATCGAGTCAGTGATGCCATCCAGCCATCTCATCCTCTGTTGTTCCCTTCTCCTCCTGCCCCTAATCCCTCCCAGCATCAGAGTCTTTTCCAATGAGTCAACTCTTTGCATGAGGTGGTCAGAGTACTGGACTTTCAGCTTTAGTATCAGTCCTTCCAAAGGAATCCCAGGGTTGATCTCCTTCAGAATGGACTGGTTGGATCTCCTTGCAGTCCAAGGGACTCTCAAGAGTCTTCTCCAAAACCACAGTTCAAAAGCATCAATTCTTCAGTGCTCAGCTTTCTTCACAATCCAACTCTCACATCCATACATGACCACAGGAAAAACCATAGCCTTGACTAGACGGACCTTAGTCGGCAAAGTAATGTCTCTGCTTTTCAATATGCTGTCTAGGTTGGTCATAACTTTTCTTCCAAGGAGTAAGCATCTTTTAATATCATGGCTGCAGTCACCATCCAGAGTGATTTTGGAGCCCCCAGAAATAAAGTCTGACACTGTTTCCCCATGTATTTGCCTGAACTGAAGGGACAAGATGCCATGATCTTCGTTTTCTGAATGTTGAGCTTTAAGCCAACTTTTTCACTCTCCACTTTCATTTTCATCAAGAGGCTTTTTAGTTCCTCTTCACTTTCTGCCATAAGGGTGGTGTCATCTGCATATCTGAGGTGATTGATATTTCACCCGGCAATCTTGATTCCAGCTTGTGCTTCTTCCAGCCCAGCATTTCTCAAGATGTACTCTGCATATAAGTTAAATAAGCAGGGTGACAATATACAGCCTTGAAGTACTCCTTTTCCTATTTGGAACCAGTCTGTTGTTCCATGTCCAGTTCTAACTGTTGCTTCCCGACCTGCATACAGAGTTCTCAAGAGGCAGGTCAGGTGGTCTGGTATTCCCATCTCTTTCAGAATTTTCTACAGTTTATTGTGATCCACACAGTCAAAGGCTTTGGCATAGTCAATAAAGCAGAAATAGATGTTTTTCTGGAACTCTCTTGCTTTTTTGATGATCCAGTGGATGTTGGCAATTTGATCTCTGGTTCCTCTGCCTTTTCTAAAACCAGCTTGAACATCTGGAAATTCACAGTTCACGTACAGCTGAAGCCTGTCTGGAGAATTTTGAGCATTAATTTACTAGCGTGTGAGATGAGTACAATTGTGCGGTAGTTTGAGGATTCTTTGGCATTGTCTTTCTTTGGGATTGGAATGAAAACGGACCCTTTCCAGTCCTGTGGCCACTGCTGAGTTTTCCAAATTTGCTACCATATTGAGTGCAGCACTTTCACAGCATCATCTTTCAGGATTTGAAATAGCTCAACTGGAATTCCATCACCTCCACTAGCTTTGTTCACAGTGATGCTTTCTCAGGCCCACTTGACTTCACATTCCAGGATGTCTGGCTCTAGGTGAGTTGATCACACCATCGTGATTATCTTGGTCATGAAGATCTTTATTGTACAGTCCCTCTGTGCATTCTTGCCACCTCTTCTTAATATCTTCTGCTTCTGTTAGGTCCATACCATTTCTGTCCTTTATCGAGCCCATCTTTGCATGAAATGTTCCCTTGGTATCTAATTTTCTTGAAGAGATCTCTAGTCTTTCCCATTCTGTTGTTTTCCTCTATTTCTTTGCCCTGGTCACTGAGGAAGGCTTTCTTATCTCTTCTTGTTATTCTTTGGAACTCTGCATTCAGGTGCTTATATCTTTCCTTTTCTCCTTTGCTTTACATTTCTCTTCTTTTCACAGCTATTTGTAAGGCTTCCTCAAACAGGTAATTTGCTTTTTTGCATTTCTTTTCCATGGGGATAATCTCGATCGCTGTCTCCTGTACAATGTCACGAATTTCAGTCCATAGTTTCTGGCAATCTATCTATCAGATCTAGTCCCTTAAATCTGTTTCTCACTCCACTGTATAATCATAAGGGGTTTGATTTAGGTCATACATGAATGGTCTAGCGGTTTTTCCTACTTTCTTCAATTTCAGTCTGAATTTGGTAATAAGGAGTTCTTGATCTGAGCCACAGTCAGCTCCTGGTCTTGTTTTTGTTGACTGTATAGAGTTTCTCCCTCTTCGGTTGCAAAGAATATAATCAATCTGATTTCAGTGTTGACCATCTGGTGATGTCCATGTGTAGAGTCTTCTCTTGTGTTGTTGGAAGAAGGTGTTTGCTATGACCGGTGCATTTTCTTGGCAAAACTCTATTAGTCTTTGCCGTGCTTCATTCCATATTCCAAGGCCAAATTTGCCTGTTACTCCAGGTGTTTCTTGACTTCCTACTTTTGCATTCCAGTCCCCTATAATGAAAAGGACATCTTTTTTGGGTGTTAGTTCTAAAAGGTCTTGTAGGTCTTCATAGAACCGTTCAACTTCAGCTTCTTCAGTGTTACTGGTTGGGGCATAGACTTGGATTGCTGTGATATTGAATGGTTTGCCTTGGAAATGAACAGAGATCATTCTGTCGTTTTTGAGATTGCATCCAAGTACTGCATTTCGGACTCTTTTGTTGACCATGATGGCTACTCCATGGCAAATAGACTTGGAAACAATGGAAACAGTGACAGACTTTATTTTGGGGGGGCTCCAAAATCACTGCAGATGGTGACTGCAGCCATGAAATTAAAAGATGCTTGCTCCCTAGAAGAAAATCTATGACAAATGTAGACCTCATAGTAAAAAGCAGAGACATTACTTTGTCAACAAAAGTCCATCTAGTCAAAGCTATGGTTTTCCCAGTAGTCATGTATGGATGTAAAGTTGGACCATAAAAAAGCTGAGCACCAAAGAATTGATGATTATGAATTGTGGTGTTGGAGAAGACTCTTTAGAGTCCCTTGGACTTCAAGGAGATCCAACCAGTTCATCCTAAAGGAAATCAATCCAGAATACTCACTGGAAGGACTGATGCTGAAGTTCCAATTATTGGCTACCTGATGGGAAAATAATCCAGTTGAGCTATTTCAAATCATAAAAGATGATGCTGTGAAAGTGCTGCACTCAATATGCCAGCAAATTTGGAAAACTCAGCAGTGGCCACAGGACTGGAAAAGGTCAGTTTTCATTCCAATCCCAAAGAAAGGCAACGCCAAAGAATCCTCAAACTACCGCACAATTGCACTCATCTCACACACTAGTGAAGTAATGCTCAAAATTCTCCAGACAGGCTTCAGCAATACGTGAACCATAAACTTCCAGATGTTCAAGTTGGTTTTAGAAAAGGCAGAGGAACCAGAGATCAAATTGCCAACATCCACTGGATCATCAAAAAAGCAAGAGAGTTCCAGAAAAACATCTGTTTCTGCTTTATTGACTATGCCAAAGCCTTTGACTGTGTGCATCACAATCAACTGTGGAAAATTCTGAAAGAGATGGGAATACCAGACCTCCTGACTTGCCTCTTGAGAAACCTGTACGCAGGTTAAGAAGCAACAGTTAGAACTGGACATGGAACAAACTGATTCCAGATAGGAAAAGGAGTACATCAAGGCTGTATATTGTCACCCTGCTTATTTAACTTCTATGCAGAAGGCATCATAAGAAATGCTGGGCTAGAGGAAGCACAAGCTGGAATCAAGATTGCTGGGAGAAATATCAGTCACCTCAGATATGCAGATGACACCACTTTTATGACAGAAAGTGAAGAAGAACTAAAGAGCCTCTTGATGAAAGTGAAAGAGTAGAGTTACAAATTTGGCTTGAAGCTCAACATTCAGAAAATGAAGATCATGGCGTCTCGTCCCATCACTTCATGGGAAATAGATGGGAAACAGTGGAAACAGTGGCTGACTTTATTTTTCTGGGCTCCAAAATCACTGCAGATGGTGATTGCAGCCATGAAATTAAAAGACGCTTACTCCCTAGAAGGAAAATTATGACCAACCTAGACAGCATATTAAAAAGCAGAGACATTACTTTACCAACAAAAGTCCATCTAGTCAGGGCTATGGTTTTTTTCCAGTAGCCATGTAACGATGTGAGAATTGGACTATAAAGAAAGCTGAGCACAGAAGAATTGATGCTTTTGAACTGCGGTGTTGGAGAAGACTCTTGAGAGTCCCTTGGACTGCAAGGAGATCCAACCAGTCCATCTTAAAGGATATCAGTCCTGGGGTGTTCATTGGAAGGAATGATATTGAAGCTGAAACTCCAATATTTTGGCCACCTGATGCAGAGCTGACTCATTTCAAAAGACCTTGATGTTGAGAAAGATTGAAGGCAGGAGGAGAAGGGGACAACAGAGGATGAAATGGTTAGATGGCATCATGCACTCAATGGACATGAGTTTGGATAAACTCCCGGAGTTGATGAGGGACCGGGAGGCCTGGCGTGCTGTGGTTCATGAGGTCGCAAAAAGTCGGACATGAATGAGCCACTGAACTGAACTGATGAGATGAACTGACTCATTGGAAAAGATCCTTATGCTGGGAAAGATTGAAGGCAGGATTATAAGTGGACAATAGAGGATGAGATGGTTAAATCACATCACTGACTCGATGGACGTGAGTTTGAGCAAGCTCCAGAAATTGGTGATGGACAGGGAAACCTAGCATCCGGAAGTCCATGGGGTTGCAAAGAGTCAGACATGATGAGGGACTGAACTAAACTGAACTTAAAGGAGGGAGTACATGCCAGCCCATATTTTTTAAAACCAATCCAGAAGAATTTGAAAAGGGTCCAAAGGAGGAGAGAGGATACAATATGTCCTGCCAACCTCCCAGAAACTCTCACACTAGAATTTGTTTTGGCTAAGTGATGCACAGGCCACCAGCAAGTACCTTGAGTCAGAATGATTAGGGAGAGAAAACCCAGAAACTAACCCCATTACCCTAAAACCTGAGACTGCAAGCCAAGTAGCAGAGCAGTCCTCTTGGGTTCCCTTACCGTCCTGTTCTCCATCCAGGTGTCCCTTCCCAATAAAGTCTTTTGCTTTGTTAGCATGTGCATCTCCTCAGATAATTCCTTTCCAAGTGTTAGACAAGAGCCAACTCTCAGGAATTCCCAGTCTCTGAGCTGGAGGTTTCTAGAGAAAATGACAGAAAAATATTATTAGTCTCAGGAACAGGTAAATTGGGGTTTGTCTTCAGTATGAGGGTGGTGATTTAGTCACTAAGTCATGGCCAATTCTTGTGACTCCATGGACTATAGCCCACCAGGCTCCTCTGTCCGTGGGATTTTCCAGGCAAGAGTACTGGAGTGGGTTGCCATTTCCTTCTTCATGGGATCTTCCAGATCCAGGGATCAAACTCTGTCTCCTGCATTGCAGGCAAATTCTTTACCACTGAGCCATTAGCAATTCCCTGTCTTATCCTTTCAAACAATAGGTAGGAGAGCTGGCTTAAAGTTTTCAAAATGCCTTTTGAATTTTCCCCCACCTTCTCCCAAATCTCTTCTCTTTCCAGCAGCTGTCACAATTCTCCCTCTGTCCAGACTCCGCCAGCTCTCCCTTTATTAACTGCTTTTTTTCTGTTTACTTTCTCTACTCTTCTTGTCCCCATCATCAAAGGTGATTAGGTTCTCCAAGTGCATCTTCTCCATCTCATATCTAAAAAAGTGAGCTTAACTCAGTAAACTCTCTTAGCTTACTCTATTCACATTCTCATAAAAACAACAGTCTGACTTTTCTCAAAAGAATGAAGTACCAGTTAGTTAGGCAAAACCTACAGTCACTCAGATACACTTTTAGGAAAATTACTCCACCATGGTCCATCGTCTTACAATCTTCCTTTCATTTATTCATTCCCTCACTGGCTCACTTGCTCATCTGCTCAAAAAAATCATTTGTCAAATGTTAAGTTTTTATTTGCAAAGGAACTGTGTTAGATGTTGAAAAAATAAAATGACCAACTTATAGTGCCCATTTCAGAAGGTCACAGTCCTTTGGGGAAGACAGTTGTTGTTTAGTTGCAAAGTCGTGTAGGACTGTTTGAGACCCCATGGACTATAGTCCACTAGGCTCCTCTGGCCATGGAATTTTCCAGGCAAGGATACTGGAGTGGGTTGCCGTTGTCTCCTCCAACGGATCTTCCCAACCCAGAGAGTGAACCCATGTCTTTTGTGTCTCTTGCATTGGCAGGCAGATTCTTTACAGCTGAGCCACCGGGGAAAGCCCCAAATTCCAGCTGAGTGTAATGTAAATATGGACATAATCATATGGAAGCATAAAATATAAACAGTGATTTTCCTGAACAGAAACAGGGAAGGTTTCAAAGCAAAAAGTATATTTGAGATGGTTCTTGGGGGTAAGAGTAGAAATTCATCAAACAGACAAAGGAAGAAACAAACGAAAAATTGCCACACTTATATGTGCCAGAAACTGTGTTGAGCCATTAACATGGATCATGTGGATAATTTTATTTAATCCACATGACAACCCCAATGAGGTAGATAATTTTCTCTTTATCTAACAACTGATGAAATGGGCTCAGAAAACTAAGTTGTCCCAAGGGATGTCAGACAGGGAAAACACATGCAAGGCAGCGTGTATGAAAAGCAAGAAAACTTAGGGAAATGATCAGTAGTTTAATGTGATTATGATGCAATAGGGGAGAAATCCTATGGGAAAAAGTCAAGAAAATGAGACAAGGACCATATCAGGAAAAGTCTCATCTAGAGTTTGAAGTAAATGCATTAAGTAGCATAGAATACTTGAAGAATTTTTCCTTTCTCTTCCTATAATATTTATGACATAGATAAGAGATGGGTGCCTCTGCCCAGGTCCTTTCCTGCTCTCCACTTGCTTAGCTAATTAATTGCCATTGTGGAATGCTTTCAGTTGGCTCTGGCCCCTAGTCACATATTTAGATGTTCAAATTCTCCAGCAATAGGAGAAATTTAGGTACCCAAAGCAAATACCTTGTGTTCTCCTTAGTTTATAACAATAAATTAAAAAGACACAAATAAAAATGATTTTCAGCTAAATCGAGCCTTTTTAAGGCTCTCCTTTAAATCAGTGATGGAATTGACATGAATGCCTCTGATATGGGCAGTAAGAAGGAAGGAAAGTGAAAATGTTAGTCACTCAGTTGTGACACCAACTCTTTGTCACACCATGGACTGTAGTCACCACGCTCCTCTGTCCATGGAATTCTCTAGGCAAGAATACTGGAGTAGGTAGCCATTCCCTTCTTTAAGGGATCTTCCAAACTCAGACTGAACCCAGGCCTCCCACATTGCAGGCAGATTCTTTACCATCTGAGCCATCGGGGAAGCTCAAGAGGGAAGGAAAACTGAGGTTAAAACAAGGATAAAACACAAACAAAGAGTTGAACCACCAGATAGAAACTTCAGCATGACCAGGGAGGTGGAATGCACTCTGAGAATGTAGATAAATGAGAGAACATCTCTCTTTGCTGAACATTTTCTCCCCAGAACTTTGTAATAAATAGACAACTGAGCTCTCTTTGGATATGGTTTCTGCTTCCTGTCCAAAAATGGAAGGTACAAAGGAAAGGCAAAGCAAATGAATAAGTGATAAACCGACCATATTCCTGCTTCTCAGTGTATGTGGACACATAAATATATTTTCACGTTCCCATGATAATAGCTCTATATTGATGAATAATTCATATTTTACTGGTTCTTCTCTCATCAGCTAAAATAGAGCCCAGCCCAGAGGAAAGAACTTTGATTATAAGCATTTCTGGGAATCCCCATGGGTTAGAAATGCATGTTTTCTTTTTTTTTAATCCCTGTCAATCATCTTATGTAGACTATTTTTTTCCCTTTTCTGCTCTGCTTCCTCCCCTTGAGTCATCACTCAAAATCATAGAGCTAATAAGTATTACAACAAATCTATGATTCAAATCCAATTCTATCTGACTCTTTTGTCCATCGATTTGTCCAGACAAGAATACCAGAGTAAGTAGCCATTCCCTTTTCCAGGGGATCTTCCAAGATCCAGGGATCAAACCTGGATCTCCTGCTTTGCAGGCAGATTCTCTACTGTCTGAGCCACCGGGGAATACCCAGCAAATGTTACAACCAAGCCATGACTCAAATCCAGTTCTATCTGACTGTGAATCTAATTCTCCTAACTAGACTGGATCAACTGGATCATAATCTTCTCCCAAGAAATAATGGGTCTTGGTCAAATTAGTCCATTTCTAACAATAATAACCTAGAAGACGTTGACCATATCTTTATGAGCTTTCAGGTCCCAATTTGAACACTCTACTGTTCTAGGAGAAGAAAGTGAAAGGCCAGTTTGTAATCAAAATACCATTTTATTCATTCATGCAGGTATTTCATTTATTTATTTATTCAATTGACTTTAATTAATTCTTTCAAAATTTTTCATTGCACATATTTATTAACTACATCTATGAACTAGACATTGCTTGAAGCTGATCACATTCTGGGTAGCGAGAGAGCCTCTCTCCCCTCCCCCATATTCTTGGAGCCTACAAATGGAACAGAAATTAATGTCTTCCAGAAAATTTCCTTTTCCTAATCCATCTTGCAGATCACCAGACTCATGTTTTCCCTCAGCTCCAAAATCATCAGTGATTAGACAAAAACAGCACAATTCTTTTCCTTATCTTTCAAGGGCCCTGGTGTGATCACAATCTAACTTGCTATCTCTAAGGCTATTACTAAAATAATCACGCCACTTTAAACATGATGCAGTCAAAAGCCCACTAGACAAGGAGGGAACAGAAAAGTAGATTTGAATCTCATCTCTGCCTCTATTAACTCTGGAAACTTAAATAGATAAGTTAATTTCTTTGAGCCCCAGGTACCTCATGTATTAAATTAGAAGAGGGAATATATTTGGATTCAGAATATTTAAAGATTACTCATTGAACACCTAATATATATTTGAATTTCACCTGGCATTTTCCCATATTACAATATTCACCTTATTTAAGCCTCATTTTAAAATGAGCAAACTCTAGGCAAATGATGTTGACTTGAATAAAGTTACATACCTACTAATTCCATAGATTCGGTCTGAATAAAGTTATCCTGATTTCACTTTCAGACTCAGCAGATGACCACAAAGGACTCTTCTAATTCAAAATTCTATTCTTGGTAGCTTTATGCTTGTATCTCTATTTCTCATCTACTCAGAATCAACTCTTTAGCCAAAGTTGATCTTCCATTGTTTACCAAACATGCTTTCCTTTGCTGATGGGGCCCTTTTTCCTCCTATCATCTGTTCAATCTCTATGTAACTGAGCAAGATGAACTTCTCTTTTATCCCTTACTATTGGCAGATATCCACTAGCATGTATTTTTCGTGGGATTTAAGATATTTCATATTTAAACACACCAAGGTAGCATGTCTGTAAACTAACCTTTAGCAATGTGTTCAAAGTCCCAGTCCCATTATGAGCAAGCATAGCAAAAGCTCAATGGTTTATATTAGGGGTAAATTGCAATAGGGCAATTTCTCAGATAATCCTGACAAGAACAAAATTATTCCAGGGTTTAAAACATCACAAAATTTACACTGTCCCCCTATCTGGCATAAGAAATCAGAACATGGAGGATATAAAACATTTGTCCATGCCAGATGATTGGGCCATGGAAAAGGGCATTTCTCTGTTGATTTCAGACACATATGCTGAGACCTAATAATTATTTTGACAAATAATGAGGGAGATAGTCCAAGAATCTCAATTTAACCAAGAAGAGTTCACTGTAATTACATTTTATCTCTGATGTTAGTGGAACTCACACCTGAAAGCTTCCAAATTCCGAAGGGTTATAGCAAGAGGATAGGGAAAGAACAAGTCCAGAAAAGAACAGAGAATAGTTCTACTGTATTTCCTTTTTTATTTCGTATTGAGGTATAGCCAGTTAACAATGCTGTGAGAGTTTCAGGTGAACAGCGAAGGGACTCAGCCATACATATATATGTATGCATTCTTCCCCAAACTCCTCTCCCATCCACGCTGCTATGTAACAACTGAGCAGAGTCCCATGTGCTATACAGTAGGTCCTTGTTGGTTATCCATTCTAACTAGAAGAATATACATGTCCATGTTTCCTTTTCTGGCTGCTATTTACCCTTAAAGAGATTGTTTTAAAAGCCCACCTGACACAAATGTATCATTTAAATGAATCCACACTAGCTGAGAAGGAAGCTCGGAACCAGAGATGGTGTTAGGACTTCCAAATCTCCTCCTTCTGTACTAGACTTAGCCATGGTCCTTCCGGAACAAGAAGCCTAAAATTCTCTGCTATTTTGTCAAGATCCATCTTAAACACCAACTGCTCCATGAAGTGTGCCTTGATTCTTCAAACTTAAGTGTCTCTGATCATTACCTTCCTTTATTTCATGACCACTTCTTCCTCATCTATCTTTGTCTTTACTCCTAAAGCTCTATTGCTGCTTATATGCCTGTGTATTCAAGCACCTGTCTGCATGCATGCTCAGTCGTGTTCAACTCATTGTGATCCTGTGGACCGCAGCCCACCAGGCTCCTCTGTCCATGGAATTTTCCATGCAGGTACACTGGAGTGGATTGCCATTTCCTACTCCAGGGGATGTTCCTGACCCAGGGATTGAACCTGCATGTCTGACATCCCCTGCATTGGCCGGTGGATTCTTTACCACTGTGCTCATTCAGGCACCTAGTGGAATCATTCAGGCACCTAGTGGAATCAAGGTCCTTTTTCCCAAGTGTTCCTTAAAACAATGGTTTCCTCTGACCTGAACTCTATTCATGCTCTGGCATGATCTCTCAAGGTGCCTGTCCCCCTATAAAAATCCAAATCACCTTGAAACTCTCCCAGGAGTTCTTTGAATATTTTCCACTCTTGAACCCATGGGCTACTCACATGAATTCAAAGTTTATGTCTCCACAGTTTCCTCCTGACTTCTAAATGCAGAAAGGGATTCATAATAGCCAATTCAATGCTGTTTCTCTGGCCTGGTATTAACAGTTTGAAGCTAGAACCACATCAGTGCTTCACAGCATGCATGGAATTTAGTTGTCTTGTCCTTTAAATGCAGCTAGTATTGTTCTGCCCATCAGTGCCAAGACTGGTAGAGAGTCGCTTTTGTCTTTAATTATTGCAGCTTTGTCCCCCTTTGGCCACAGCATGCATGAGCCCAAAATGTAATTTTCTAGTACCCACATGGGCTAGTTGAAGTAACTCATAAATATGCTGCTACTTCTGCTGCTACTGCTAAGTCGCTTCATTCATGTCCGACTCTGTGCGACCCCACAGATGGCAGCCCACCAGGCTCCCCCATCTCTAGGATTCTCCAGGCAAGAACACTGGAGTGGGTTGCCATTTCCTTCTCCAATGCATGAAAGTGAAAAGTGAAAGTCGCTCAGTCATGTCCAACTCCTAGCGACCCCCATGGACTGCAGCCTACCAGGCTCTTCCACCCATGGGATTTTCCAGGCAAGAGTACTGGAGTGGGTTGCCATCGCCTTCTCCAAACTCATACATATAACTTTCTATATAAAAATAGCTTTTGCCTATGGACAAAACCTCCAAAAGTTTCAATCACTCACTAAGGTCAAAGTACCATGTACCTATCTTTAAGACTCTCATTCAGATCAGAGCCATTAAATGCCTGGTGGCTCAGAGGTTAAAGCATCTGCCTGCAATGCGGGAGACGTGGGTTCGATTCCTGGGTCAGGAAGATCCCCTGGAGAAGGAAATGGCAACCCACTCCAGTATTCTTGCCTGGAGAACCCCATGGACGGAGGAGCCTGGTGGGCTACAGTCCACGGGGTCACAAAGAGTCGGACACGACTGAGCGACTTCACTTTCACTATATAACTATAAAAACTCATCTAGTCTAATATGACCCTCCAATCACCAATATCAAAAGATCCTGCCCTTACATGAAGTCTGTGGCCAGAAACCATACATCTTGACCCACCAAAAGCTTGCCATAAGTGTAATTCACTTCCCTAAATTCCACTCTGATTTTAATTTCTTAGTGCCACTCATCAATGGAAAACAAATTGGAGGATTTTTAAATTATTACCTGAAAACTGCAGTATCACTCATTCTATTTGTCACTTAGTAGCAAAAGACATGTGCAGGACAGAGCAACCCAAAGAAAATGCTTTATGCAAGGGGATGGACTTCTAGGAATAAGGACAGAGTCAAGGCTCGAATTCTTCCCAAATTTACTAGTCCATAAATCTCCCACATTCACTGATGGAGAGTGACGTATACAGTGGAAAGAAGCCAGGAGATATACTTAGTCATGGAAGAAAACCTCAGGAGTCGGGACAAACCATTTCTTTCTTCACAGTGTCCTATACATCACTAGCAGCATCAAGCAAGAAATTTCTCATTTAATGGATGCTCCATATATAAGCAGTTATTGGCATGAAACTGAATTGGAAAGAAGCCTGGATATTTTCCTTTTTTTACTCTGGCTGAACAGAAAACCTTCATAAATGTGAAAGAAGCAAACTCTCCTGAAATGAATGTACATTCCTAACTCCCCCTAGCACACTGGTTTAGTCAAAGGCTGAGATATTTTATTGACTGTAAGAGGTTTAATTAGAGGGTTCTTTAAAATTAAGTTCACAATCAGTCGTTTCTCACTCTGGCTCAGGATATGTTTCCAACCAGCTGTTTTAACTGTTTTTTCCCACATGGACTAGTAGGAAATACCAGAGGAGGTTTTCGTTCTGGAAACACCACTGTACTGATTTTCCAGGTGGTTGTCTCAAGGCTTAGCCAAGACCAGGCTTCCCTCATATCTGCATAATTGCAAAATATTAAACTGGAAAGGATAACACAGGCCATTTAGAATTATGCTCTCGTTTTTGCTCAGTTTAAAAAACTAGAGAAAACAAGTGATATTTTCAGACTCCTTCAACATCTGTAATGGCAAAATCCAGGATGGCATGTAGGTCATGTGACCCTGTGAACAGGAATCTCTCGGCTCTGATGTCTTCTTCATAGCCCTTGAACTAAGGGCCACCAATTTGATTGCTCTGTTCTAGTAGCTGCAATGTCATACACTAAGAAAAATGGGAACATGAGCTAAAATAATTATGATTCCACCAAAACCACCTTGCATATTTCTGTTAGGGCCAGGGATGGGGAGGTGCAGACATTCTTCATCTAAAGCTGTTTGACCTCTGTGTGATTGAAAGCAACATCTGGTCTCCAGGCTTCCAGCAGTGTTTCTCCTATCAAGAGGTAGCCAATTGCAGACATATGTAACATTTCCTCAACACATTGTGTTGACATCACTGACATATACCTTATTTGAACAACGGGCAGCCAAGCTTCTCAACACCTTTAAATCTGAAGCAATTCCAACCCAAGATGGCAGAAGGGCCATTCTCTGCTTAGACTTTTCCACAGAGAGATTTAGAGTGAGTCCAGATCCCATGCAGATCACTCCCCACTATGTTTTTCTTCTGCTTTGTATCTTGTCACTTAAATCCCAAATCATTCCCTTTCATATAATAAATGTGAATCACAGAACACAGACTTAAAGCCATGAACAGGTTTATGGCCTACAAAATACAATGGATATGTGAGCAAACTCTGAGAGATGTAAAGGACAGGCAAGCCTGGTGTGCTGCAGCCCACAGGGTCACAAAGAGTCAGACACGACTTAGCAACTGAACAAATTTTAAATTTCAGCCACCCAAAAGCCCTCAGATGAAACACTCCCTTTTACAGCTGTCATGTCATAACTTAATTCTTACTCTAAGCCCCCAATCACCCTCTAATTCATTCTTTCCTACCTGCCTCTCTGTAGCCCTGCTCTTCTATACTTAATGAAGTTGGCAGGCAGATATCTCCAGCTACCCAAATAGTGCCCATTAGTCCAGAAAGGAAATGTAGCTGGCCAGAAGCCACTTAAGTAGTTTGTGGCAAAACTAGGATCAGAACTGGGGACCGGATTTTAATTTCCATATTTATCCTGAAAGATCAAAATAATACACTCAAGAATTACTAATGTACCATGAAAATGCTGTTATTATTTGCATTTATTTTTTTAGTGTCATTCCTAGTTACAGCAGGTAGAAGTATCTTCTGGATCATATTTTCTCAGTTAAGTGGCTGAAATAGCCCCTTACTTTGTGAATCATGTTGATATCAGGGGCATTGCTCGGCTTTTATCCTAGATCATTTCTTCACCTTGACTTTTCTCATTCCCCCCTTTTACCTCTAAATGCTATTTACTGAGAACTTGTTACATGCTATGCACTATCTAAAGTGAATTAACTAATTTGACCCTCATAGGAGGTAGAAATTGGTATTACCCTTATTTACAAATGAGGAAAATGAAGTACAACTAGTTAGAAACAGAAACAGGATTTAAACCCAGACAGGTTCTAGAGCCCATGCCAGGTCACAGTGCTGTAATCCCTCAAGATACCCACCAAAAGCTTCAGAGCTATAGGGTCAGCTTCAGTAGCTATATATAATTAATTGAAAAAATCAGGTAAAGCCAGCAGTCATTAAAAAGAGAAATACATACCAACATTTATTCTATGAATTAAAAGTTAAAAGAACATTTTTTAGCAATTCACTTTTTTCAAGTCTTTCAAAACCATTCCACTTAGCGTTCCAAACACCAAGTCATTTTCTTGATGGGGGCTTACCAGACAACCTGACCTGCCTCTTGAGAAATCTGTATGCAGGTCAGGAAGCAACAGTTAGAACTGGACATGGAACAACAGACTGGTTCCAAAGAGGAAAAGGAGTGCATCAAGGCTGTATATTGTCACCCTGCTTATTTAACTTATATGCAGAGTACATCATGAGAAACACTGGACTGGAAAAAACACAAGCTGAAATCAAGATTGCCGGGAGAAATATCAAGAACCTCAGATATGCACATGACACCACCCTTATAGCAGAAAGTGAAGAGGAACTAAAAAGCCTCTTGATGAAAGTGAAAGAGGAGAGTGAAAAAGCTGGCTTAAAGCTCAACATTCAGAAAATGAAGATCATGGCATCTGGTCCCATCACTTCATGGGAAATAGATGGGGAAACAGTGGAAACAGTGTCAGACTTTATTTTGGGGGGCTCCAAAATCACTGCAGATTGTGACTGCAGCCATGAAATTAAAAGACGCTTACTCCTTGGAAGAAAAGTTATGACCAAGCTAGATAGCATATTCAAAAGCAGAGACATTACTTTGCCGACTAAGGTCCGTCTAGTCAAGACTATGGTTTTTCCAGTGGTCAGAGAGGGATCAAGACCATCCCCATGGAAAAGAAATGCAAAAAAGCAAAATGGCTGTCTGGGGAAGGCTTATAAATAGCTGTGAAAAGAACAGAAGCAAAAAGCCAAGGAGAAAAGAAAAGATATAAGCATCTGAATGCAGAGTTCCAAAGAATAGAAAGAAGAGATAAGAAAGCCATCCTCAGTGATCAGGGCAAAGAAATAGAGGAAAACAATAGAATGGGAAAGACTAGAGATCTCTTCAAGAAAATTAGAGACAGCAAGGGAACATTTCATGCAAAGATGGGCTCGATAAAGGACAGAAATGGTCTGGACCGAACAGAAGCAGAAGATATTAAGAAGATGTGGCAAGAATACACAGAAGAACTGTACAAAAGGATCTTCACAACCCAGATAATCACGATGGTGTGATCACTCCTCTAGAGCCAGACATCTTGGAATGTGAACTCAAGTGGGCCTTAGAAAGCATCACTACGAAAAAAGCTAGTGGAGGTGATGGAATTCCAGTAGAGCTATTTCAAATCCTGAAAGATGATGCTGTGAAAGTGCTGCATTCAATATACCAGCAAATTTGGAAAACTCAGCAGTGGCCACAGGACTGGAAAAGGTGAGTTTTCATTCCAATCCCAATGAAAGGCAATGCCAAAGAATGCTCAAACTGCCACACAATTGCACTCATCTCACACGCTAGTAAAGTAATGCTCAAAATTCTCCAAGCCAGGATTCAACAAGACTTGAACCATGAACTTGCAGATGTTCAAGCTGGTTTTAGAAAAGGTAGAGGAACCAGAGATCAAATTGGCAACATCTGCTGGATCATGGAAAAAGCAAGAGAGTTCCAGAAAAAACATCTATTTCTGCTTTATTGACTATGCCAAAGCCTTTGACTGTGTGGATCACAATAAACTGTGGACAATTCTGAAAGAGATAGGAATTCCAGACCACCTGACCTGCCTCTTGAGAAATCTATATGCAGGCCAGGAAGCAACAGTTAGAACTGGACATGGAACAACAGACTGGTTCCAAATAGGAAAAGAGGTACGTCAAGGCTGTGTATTTTCACCCTGCTTATATAACTTCTATGCAGAAACACTGAGCTGGAAGAAACACAACCTGGAATCAAGATTGCCGGGAGAAATATCAATAACCCCAGATATGGAGATGACACCACCCTTATGGCAGAAAGTGAAGAGGAACTAAAAAGCCTCTTGATGAAAGTAAAAGAAGAGATTGAAAAAGTTGGCTTAAAGCTCAACATTCAGAAACCTAAGATCATGGCATCTGGTCCCATCACTTCATGGCAAATAGATGGGGAAACAGTGGAAACAGTGTCAGACTTTATTTTGGGGGGCTCCAAAATCACTGCAGATGGTAATTGCAGTCATGAAATTAAAAGACACTTACTCCTTGGAAGAAAAGTTATGACCAACCTAGAGAGCATATTGAAAAGCAGAGACATTACTTTGCCGACTAAGGTCCGTCCATCTAGCCAAGACTATGGTTTTTCCAGTAGTCGTGTATGGATGTGAGAGTTGGACTGTAAAGAAGGCTGAGCACTGAGGAATTGATGCTTTTGAACTGTGGTATTGGAGAAGACTCTTGAGAGTCCTTTGGACTGCAAGGAGATCCAACCAGTCCATTCTGAAGGAGATCAACTCTGGGATTTCTTTGGAAGGAATGATGCTGAAGCTGAAACTCCAGTACTTTGGCAACCTCATGAGAAGAGTTGACTCATTGGAAAAGACTTTAATGCTGGGAGGGATTGGGGGCAGGAGGAGAAGGGGACAACCAAGGATGAGATGGCTGGATGGCATCACTGACTCAATGGATGCGACTCTGAGTGAACTCCGGGGAATTGGTGATGGACAGGGAGGCCTGGCGTGCTGCGATTCATGGGGTCACACAGAGTCGGACATGACTGAGCGACTGAACTGAACTGAACTGAACATGTATGGATGTGAGAGTTGTACTGTGAAGAAGGCTGAGTGCCAAAGAATTGATGATTTTGAACTGTGGTGTTGGAGAAGACTCTTGAGAGTCCCTTGGACTACAAGGAGATCCAACCAGTCCATTCTGAAGGAGATCAGCCCTGGGTGTTCTTGGAAGGAATGATACTAAAGCTGAAGCTCCAGTACTTTGGCCACCTCATGCAAAGAGTTGACTCATTGGAAAAGACTGTGATGCTGGGAGGGATTGGGGGCAGGAGGAGAAGGGGACGACAGAAGATGAGATGGCTGGATGGCATCACTGACTCGATCGATGTGAGCCTGAGTGAACTCCAGGAGTTGGTGATAGATAGGGAGGCCTGGCGTGCTGCAATTCATGGGGTTGCAAAGAGTCGGACACGACTGAGCGACTGAACTGAACTGAACTGAACTATACCTCGTTGATCGACATAATTACAATAGTAAGTTTAAGGAGTATAAATAGGTTTTTTGAAGAAAAACAGCTGGCTCTTGGAAAACAGAAATAAGCATTGAACTTTTGGCAAACCACAGGAATCATTGCAAATGTTTGCAAGAAGGAACAAAAAAACATTAGTTAGCCCAGTAAGTTGAATAAATGGGGCTTAGATAGTACAGCTTCGGCTATATCTAATGCTAATATGCTATTATGCTATTAGATATGATATTACATGGCATATCTAAGTGGCACACAATATCAAAATTCTACTACTTCTAAATGAAAATTAATAAAACAAGGGCTCTTGTAAGTACGCTAACTATTGGTTTAGATAGAAAGTGTTCCATTAATTCAGCAAAGAAGCAGATCAAAGGAAGAACATAAGAGGCTTAGGGACTGTCTAATCATAGGAAGAAGAGAAGAGAGGAGCCAAAAGCAATTCTGAGTTTTCGTGTCTGGTGTCTAGGAGAATAAACCACAAAATGAGGTTGAGAACATTTGATGGAGGTGGGATGAAATTGTCAGACTACATATGAGCATTATTAATTTGAAGTTAGCAGAACATCTACGAGTAAATATCAGGGCATTGGGACTGAGTGTTAAATTTGGGGACTGAAGTGAAGGCCAGAGAGCCTAGCTGAAGCTATATAAATTTGGGTAAATTCTCCATGGAAAAAGAAGGGGAAAGAGAGAATAGATTTTTGAAACAACAGCAGAATTGTTACAAAGTGTCATCAAGTATGAATTAGGAGTCTAGAAGGGTGGTCCACAACTTCTCTGCCTTGGCAGCTGGTACTCTTTCAAGAACCTAAAGTGAAAAATGAAACCACTTCCTTTTAACAGTTCTAATGTCGAGTGATTTTAGAAATGTCCTTGTTCCTTCTTCTCTGGATTCTTCCTTGCATGATGACTCTAAGACTTTGAGGAATGTCTATTCCACCCAAGGGGTCAGTTGTAGGTATTCATGTTTTGGGAAGAGAATGTTAAACAAAACAAAACCCAAAACAATAGCTAAGCTATCCAAGAAGCCCAATTATCTCTGCACTTCAAAAGGACAGAATTAAAGGGTTCATGTGTGAAGATTAATTCAGTTTGCCTGACAGTGAAGGAAGGAAGGCAAGGCAAATTCATGTAGTTGGGGGTTGAAAAAAGACTCGAGATAGGAGCCTAACAGTGCTGCCATTGAACGTGGTGGCTGGCCTCTGCATGCTGATGAATTATTAGAGTGTTTATGTATAGTCAGTGAAGCCTTCTAGCTAACCCACCAAGCTGGTCCAGTCCTCTCTAGAAAAGAGATGTGTTTATAGTCCAAGGATCACTACCACAGTCCTACAGTTAATGTTCTCCTCACCCAGGAAAGAAAAAGTAACCTGACTTCTCTGTAGAGTCACAGTTAACTGTTAAAGTTCCATTCTTGCCCTGGGCCCAGTATTCCTGGTGTTGCTACGTTCTAATCATATGTTCATACATACACACCCGCACTCTTAGCTGGCTCTTCCAGCTACACTATATGCCTTAAAGACTTCTCCCAACCTCTTCAACCCAGCCCTAGAGCAGAGAGAGTCCCTTGCATGTTAGTCCCTAAGGTGATTTCCATTCTTGTCTGGGAAAGATGGATTTTTTCTTTCAGGCAAATGACTCACTCTCAGTTTTTCTATTTTCAGCTCTCTATCCTTCTGGCTCGAGAGAAACAGATCCAGTTCCTTACTGGGAATAGGTTGAATTTTTCCCACCAAAATACTGCTGTGATTTGCTTGCATGCATCTGAACTTTAGCTCGATCAGAAATAGCAACCAAACCAATGACTATTTAATAGTCAAATCATACATTCTATTTTTCATAGATATTTTCCCAGCAAATCTTAAAGCTCTCTCTCGACTTTTAGCTGAGCATTGCTATTTACTCCAGCCCTTTTCATTCTTACTTCGCACTTTTCAATTTTTGCACTTCTACTAAGTGAGAAGACTAACAGAGAATTTCAGCACCGGAGAAAAGAAATGACCCGTGTTCCCCAGAGAGCAGAGTTTTGGCAGGACTCAGTAACCATTCATAAATTCATTGACAGTCAGTGTTCCTAAGATATCTGCTCAGGGTCACACATATTGGTGCCTCCATTAAATCAAGGATCATGTTTGCAGATATTAAATCTTATTGCCATTTCTCCTTACATGTGTTACTTTTCTTGCTAGCTAGTAACTTAAAGAAAATGAAATAACTTTCATGTTAGAGCAACAATATTCACTCTACTCATTTTGCAAAATTAGAAAATGATTTAAAAATATTAAAATCACCCATAGTCTCACTCCTCCTGATGTAGTTGTCATCAACATCTGGTTTTATTTACTACTCTTTTTAATTCCCCCTATTTTATATATTTGGCCATTTTTGCACAAACTTTTGATATTGCTTTGTTTCAATTATATATCTGAATTATTTAATATATATTTAATTAGAAACTTTCCCACCCTAGTAAAAATTATCGAAATTATTTTGGTGGCTACGTTAGATTTCAACATAAAACTTTGTCATCATTTGTATTAATATAACCCTTCCCTACCATAAGACACTCAAGTTATTTCCATTCCTACATTGTATACATCCTCAAGCAATTACTAACTTGAGGATAAATGATCATTCACATCAATCAGCTGCTTGATCTCAGACAAGATAGTTGAACTGTCTTTATTCTTTTTATTTTATAGTGTATTACCTGATAGATTCGGTAAAAATCTACTTCCAATGCTGGAGACCCAGGTTCATTTCCTGGGTAGGGAAGAGTCGCTGGAGAAGGGAAAAGCTACCCACTCCAGTATTCCTGGGCTTCCCTCATGGTTCAGATGGTAAAGAATCCGCCTGCAATGTGGGAGACCTAGGTTTGATCCCTGGGTTGGCAAGATCTCCTGGAGAAGGAAAAGGCTACCCACTCCAGTATTCTGGCCTCGAGAATTCCAGCTAGTTTCAGGAGGACAGCGAAAGGACTCTGCCATACATATACATGTATCCACTCTCCCCCAAACCCCTCTCCCATCCAGGCTGCCGCATAACATTGAGCAGAGTTACCTGTGCTAATACAGTAGAAACTTGTTTTTATCCATTTAACATAGAGAAGTATGTACATGTGGATCCCACACTCCCCAGCTATCCCTTTCCCCTATCCTTCCCACAGGCATCCATAAGCTCATTCTCTAAGTCTGTGAGTATGTTTCTTTTTTGTAAATAAGTCCATTTGTGTCGTTTCTTTTTAGATTCTGTATATAAGGGATGTTTAACTATCTTTAGAGTCATCTGCTCCTCCAACTATAAAATGGCAATAATAATAACCTTTCACTCCTAGAGTGGCTTAGAGGGTTAAGCTCGTATTTGAAAAGTTCTTATAATAGTGCCTGGAACCTATTAAATAACATGATGAATAAATAAGTAAATTTTCAGTTATTATTTGCACAGGCCAAAAGTGAAGTGAATCACTCAGTGGTGTACGACTCTTTGTGACCCCATGGACTGTAGCCTATCAGGCTCCTCCGTCCATAGGATTTTCCAGTCAAGAGTGCTGGAGTGGATTGCCATTTCCTTCTCCAGGGGATCTTCCCGACCCAGGAATTGAACCCGGGTCTCCCGCATTGCAGGCAGACACTTTACCGTCTGAGCCACAAGCCAACCAAACACCAATTCAGTTAGTCGCCCTGTGCTGGGGGTTATAAGGAAGTAAAAAGGATTTTTTATAAGAAACGATAAGAAACTCATGTCATCTTTCTCTCCTTTAGTGAGGAATTTAGTGACCCTATACAGAGCACATATCAGGTGATATCTCTACACTCAAATGCAAAATATTTAGAATTTCTTCAAAAAGCAGTGTCCTTCTTTCTAGAAATCAGTAGCTAAATAAGCGGATGATTAGTGTCTATAATGAGATGATGAAATTTTACCCACTGTATCATTATAGAAAATCCTTGTCAGCTCCCAAAGCAGTTTTTCCCCTGAGGACTCTATCAGTTCAGTTCAGTTCAGTTGCTCAGTCGTGTCCGACTCTGCAACCCCATGAATCGCAGCACGCCGGGCCTCCCTGTCCATCACCAACTCCCGGAGTTTACTCAGATTCATGTCCATCGAATCAGTGATGCCATCCAGCCATCTCATCCTCTGTCATCCTCTTCTCAACTTCTATTATTTTATTGCGTATAGGTTTAAAATTTATATTATTTATCTTTGTTGACACAATAAATGCAGAAGAAAAACCATCTACAATCTAATTAAGTGTAAACACAAATATTATTTTTGTCACTATCTTTTCAGTATATATTGACATGTTTTCTATTTGTACCTAAGAAATATAGTTTCCATTCAGTACTATACATATTACTTTGTAACCAGCATTTTTAGTTAATGTAATACAAGTGTGGCTCCATACTGATAAATGTACAACCATATTATTTTGTGGAAATCCATTTAATGAGTGTACCATAACTAGCTTAAATTAACCCCCTTAATGCACAGTTATAAACTTTTCACTATTATAAACAATACTGTAATAAACATTGAGATAAATATCTTTGTATACTTGTCCAATTCTTTCCCTTAGGACAAATTCCTTAAAACAAGAATTGCCGATCCAATCGTATATATGTTTTAAGACTTTTGCCAAATTGCCACGCAGAACATAAACTCCCACCAACAGAAATTGAGGGTGTGTGTTTTCTTACATCTTTTTCAATACTAAGTTTCATTCTTGTGATTTTCCACAGTGAGGTAACTTAAAATGTAGTATCTCATAAATAAATTCATATTTCTTTGAGTATAATAAAGTTTAAACTTTTAAAAGATATTTTATTTTTTAATCTATTAAATAGAGTCTAGGAGTAAAGCTACTTGTCATGTAGTCCTTCTTAAATGTTATTTGGATTGTGAATCCCTGGGTTTGATGAGAACTGCTGGTTAGAGCACAGACATACAAGATGCTGCATATAATTTCCTACATCGCCTAAGGTTTATCTATGGGCTTCACAATGTCCACAGAGGTGTCTGCTTTAAATTAGTGTTAAATGAGAAATTGCAGATTCATCATGCTCCCACCCTACTTCACTGGAACATATCCGGTCAGATTCTGTTTTCCAGTAGCTGTGCACAGAATTAGAACGGATTCTACTAGCAACTTCTCCAGCAGTGCTAATATTTAAACAAAGTCGCAACATGAGAAAGGTAAGCCAACTGGAAAGCTCCAGGTTTGGTAATGGATGATTTGGGTAGATGAGCCATTTTTCTTCAAGGCATTTGAGGCTGTGAGGTCTGAGAGGAGAGCCCAGGACACCGGCAAAGGAGGTTGAGTCATTAATCTCAGATAAGTCACATACAGCTCCAAGTGCGATTGGGCCTTAAAGATTTTATAAAGCTTATTGGGGGCAGGGGCTGAGGGGTGGGGAATGAGGGCAGGCGATCTCCTCTGAGAAAATCTGCCATAAAATAGCCAATCTCAAAGAAATATATTTAGGGGATAATTATTAACTTTTCCTAGGGATTTTTCATTTGACAATGGACTTTATTACAGGCCTCCTCTAAACAGTATCTGAGAGCATTTAAAAATAATTCCATTTTCAAAAATGTGATTTACCACCCACTTACTGTGTAAAATGTCTTGTTCTCCTTCGCTAAAGATGTTCTATGCCAATAAACTATTTTAATACATCATCTGTGATTCCTTGGGAGACCACAAGTCTTGATAGATAGCAGGAGTAATCCACTGTGCTATTACAGAGGCTGTTCTCAGAAGGATAATCAATAGATCGGTGTCAACTGGAGGAGCAGGGGGGAACATCACTAGTGGATTTCTTCTTGACTTTGACTTGAGAATATTGGTATTCCATGTTTCTGCCAGTGATCTGCATGATGGAATAGTTAGTACAACATTAAACTTTGCAGGTGACACAAATCTAGAGTGGCGGACATTTCTCATTGGAAGATTAAATGCCTTTTTATATTTGAAGAGTGTTCAGAAATAAAAAGAATTGAACATGAAAAGGATAAATGAAGGAGAGTGTCACTGGGGAGAAAAAACATGAGCAACCAACTGAAAAAAAAAGGGGGGGGACAGAGGACTTACCTCTCTTAAAACAGCACAATACCCAAAAGGTGCTATAAGAATCAATTTGAAGGTATGATGACCTTGGTCCAAAAGTTGTGCTTCAGTTTTTAAAAGAAACCATTCATATATTGATTTGATGATATTTATCAAGCACCCACTCTGGGCCAGTCCATGTGATGCTGAGATATGTAAATATAGACATCACTATCCTGCCTTTTCAACAGATCATTTTAAATAATGGAATATATTTTACTAGAGAGTAAAGCTCAGTAATTTTTTTTCTTAGTTTTGGAGGAAGTGTAAAAGTTTCAGAAGACTGTTGAGGGAGGGGCACAAAACAAAAGTTAAAAGATAAGACCTCATTAAAAAATTAACTGGGGTGTTTCAGCATTAAGGGTAACCTAATGGAGGTGACCTGCTATTTTCCATTTATTTAGAGTGGAAATTCTTTTAAATGTATTTAAGCACTGCACAATGGTAAAGTAAAGACAATGCTTGGGACAGTCAAAGTTAAAATAGAATTTGAGTTGATAACATGGGGATCTCCTTTGTAAAACTGAAAATCCAATCATCTCTTTTGGCTGGGCCCTTGTTAAAAGAAGGCTATGGTTCATGGACTTCCATATCCCTTCTAATTGATTCTGTTTATAAGATCTTCACTTCATGAATGTTTTTCAGATTTCTCAATTGGAAACTAGCCCATCACCTGGAGAAGAGTAAGCACTTTTTGTGCTTGTTCAACTCATAGGCATTTATCTCCTTATTGAATTACAGTTTATCTCAGTCACTGTCTATATGGTCCTAAAGCTGTAACTGATATATGAGAAAGTGAAAGTATTAGTTACTCAGTCATGTCCAACTCTTGGTGACCTATGGACTGTAACCCACCAGGCTCCTCTGTCCATGGAATTCTCCATGCAAGAATACTAGAGTGGACTGCCATTTCCTTCTCCAGGGCATCTTCCTCATCCAGGATCAACACAGGTCTCCTGCATTGCAGGCAGATTCTTTACCATCTGAGCCACCAGGGAAGCCCTGATATATGAGAAGGTGGGCCCTAAATTGAAGTACTAGAATTATGACATTTTAGGCTTTGCGAATTACCCGCATTAAATAGGCAGCACTCCATTCTAAGATACTCTTCTTAACCTTTCCTGGTGTTTATTTCTAGTAACTATTCTCTTATTTAAAAGGTAATATGTGTTTACTAAGGGTTTAGAAATTTCACTTACAGAGTTTAGAAAACTCACAGAAGTAAAAAAATAAAATAACAATTGCCCCAAATCTATCACTCAAAGATATCCACTATTTACATTTTTATTTCATCTAGCCCATGATTTTGACATTTATGCTTTCCTTCTGTGACCCACATTTTTACAGGTAAGACATGCCCATGGGCTTTCCCAGATTCTTGACAATTGATCTGCAACTTGTAAAAAATAGCCTTTGGTTTATTCACAATTCCCATAACAACTGCATCCATTTCTCAAATCTGAGGCACAACAGTAATGTAAAATAGTGAGTGGAAATCTGGCACAGTGGCTATGAGTCCAGGTTTTATTTCCTGAGTTCAAATCTAACCCTATCATGTTGGTGTGATCTTAACCAAAATTGTAGTTTGTTTTCTCATCACTAAAACAGTTAATAAGATTGCCTATCTTATGAGCTTATTGTGAGAATTAAATGAATATTCATAAACATGTCCAGTATAAGTCCTGCCACACAGAAGAGGCTCAATGAATTCTTATTCTCCAAATGAGAGCCACTACTCTGTGTGTAGTCTCTTTCTTTGGATGCTACATATGGTGATCATTTGTCCATATTAATAAATGTTATCCTAAAACATAACTTCTAAATAGCTGAACAATATGCCATCATTTGCACTGATGACAAGTTTTTAACAATTCCTTTTATAGCATATTTAGGTTGTCTATAACTTTCCAGTTATGATAAATAGCCATGTGGAATTAGAGGGTCACAGAACTGGTAAAAGTCCAAAGCTCTTAATATGCATTGCTGAACTACCCCCTAGAATATCTGAATCATCTTACAGCCCTACCAGCAGTGTACAAGTTTTTAAATCATGTCATTCACTCCCCAAAGCCCTACCTACCTACACTTAAACCTAATGATGATAATGAAAAAATAAGTTATTCCTCTGCTTATTAATATCCACCTGGCTGGTATTTCAAACTCAGTATATACCTGCATATACTGTATTTGCTTCTATGGCTTCCTTTACCTATGTGATCCCTTAGGAATCCTCTTTCATCTGTTTTTTAAGATTCAGCTCAATATCATTTTCTCCATGAAACCTTCCCATGCTCCTAGCCCCAGCATCTCCCTTTCCTCTAAATTCTCCTATACCCTTATTTTGGGGAAGGAGATGTGGTAGGCAGAGTAATGTTCTCCCTATGAAGACACTCACAGTCTAATCCCCAGGTTCTGGGAATGTGTTATGTTACATGGCAAGGAGGAATTAAGGTTGAAGATAAAATTACAGGTTGCTAATCAGCTGACCTTAAAATAAGGAGATTATCCTGGATTATCAGGTAGGCCCAGTGTAATCATAAGAGTCTTTAAGGGACTTCCCTGGTGGTCCAGTGGCTCAATTCTGTGCTTCTAATGCAGGGGACGTGGTGGGTTCAGTCCCTGATCAGGGAAGTAATATCCAACATGATTCACAATTTGGCCAGAAAACAATTTTTTTTTTAAGAGTCTTTAAATGAGGAAGAAGAAGGAAGAAAAGGCTGTGCCAGATCAATGAAATGAGAAAAGCGTTTTAACACTGATGGCTTTGAAGCTGAAAGGGGCCCACAAGCCAAGGACTGCAGGCAAACTCTGGAAAATGGAAAAGACAAGAAAACAAATTCTCCCCTTGAGCCTTCACAAAGGAGCACACCTTTGCTGACACCTTGATTTTAGCCCAGTGAAACCCCTTTCAGACTTCAAATTTTTAGAAGCATAAGATAATAAATTTGTAGGGGATTAAGAGATACAGACTATTATGTATAAAATACATCAGCTATAGGGATATATCATATAGCACGGGGAATATAGCCAATAGTTTATAGCAACTATAAACAGAGTATAATCTTAAAAACTGTGAATCTTTATGCTATATACCTTTAATATATAATATTATAAATCAACTATACTTCAATAAAAAAGAAAATAAATCTGTGTTATCCTATAACATTAAGTGTATGGCAATTTGTTATAGCAGCAGTATGAAACTAATACAGGAGGCATCATATTGTGATAGAACGAGCATATTTGTAGTAAACACTACCTGAATTTATATCCCAGGTCTGCCACTGACTAACAATGTGATACTGAACATGTTTTTGGTAATATTTTTGTACCTCAGTTTTCTTATCTAGAAGACATAGGGAAAGATGCTTGCATTATAGGGTTGTTGGAAGAAATAAATTACAATTTGTATGTATTTAATACCCAAGGTAATGTGTCTGGCACACAATAGCACTCATTAAATCTTTAGCAATTAGTTCCTCTATTCCTTCATTACGGCCTTTAATACATTCATTCTTTGATCATTGCTATGTTGGGAACTTGTCTTCTTTTTGCCAATATATTAAGGGTAGTTAATGTGTGTTTTTCTTATTTTTTATTTAGGTTCTAAGCATACAGTGAGCCAGGTGAAGGGAAGGAAGAAAGGAAAAATGACAGAAGGGAAGAAAGGAAAGAAAAAAAGAGATTTGAACAAATTTACCAATTTTAAGTAGTATTTTCTATTATACCATTCTAAAAATATCCTGACAATATGCATATGAAAGAAACACATCTTGTAAAATTCTTCCCAAGAGAAGAGAAATAAAAGTAGGTTTTGCTGTGTTGTACACGACTGAGCAACTGAACTGAACTGAACTGATACTTAATTTTTAGCTTTTTATGAATGTTCACCATCAATCAATGACACATTTTCAAATTGTAAATAGCTCATGATTATCAAAACAAGCAGGAAAAATGTCACAAATTGATACAAATAATTTTCTCTCTAAGGTGTTGATTGGAAAAAATGAAGCCTCATTGTGATCCAATTAAGAAGAACTCACCAGGAAGCTATAAATGACCCAAGGCATCTTGTGGGTTTACAAAAATAGCTCACAGAGAGACTGTTGTTTTTGCTTCCATGCTTGTTCAAAGTATTGTTGTAAAACATCATCTTGGAAAACAGTTATATATTAACATCAAAGTTTTAAATCATGATTAGAAGCAAAGAAGAGGGGAAATGAAAATAAAAGAGACTAAGAGTTCATTTGCTCTGCTCTATCCCAAGATCATGCTGAGTGCTTTCACATGCATCTCATTTAATTAAAAAAGTTTGAAATTTCAATTTATGGACTCAAAAGTAATCCACTGGGTTGTGAATGAAGGATATGAGTGCACTGACGACAAACTGGTCTCTCAGTGCTGGAATACAATTTAAGTTCTCCGAGTTAAGGGAATTCACCTCTTGTTGAATTAATGAAATATTTTTAGCCCAGCAGGATTTGTTTTCTAATTTTCTTTATTCTGGAATGAATAAAACTCAATTTCCTGAGGTGTAACCTCCTGGTTTAATTTTTAAGGGGAAAAAAGTTTAGAAAATAACATTAGCTCCCACTTTTGAAAAGGAAACAGACCAGTCCTGATCAACCCTGACACATGGGGCTCCTCTCTCACCACTGATGTCTCACATACAAAGGGACGAGCTGTCTACCATCATGACCAAGCACCCAGGAAGCATCTAACAGAATGGAGAATTACGCAAACAGAATTTCATAGTCATAGTTCCCTGACCTCGTCTTCTTAACTCATGCAAAGCTAGCTCTCTTCCTTACTCAGGGAAAATTGTGTTCAGTCAAAATCTGAAGAAGGAACTATCACTTTCCAAAATTTATTACCCTAGGCTTTATTATTATTGTTGTATTTGATGTTGTGAAGCATTCTGCCTAGCCAAGAATTATTTTCTGGGATATGAACTTAATGCAACCAACTACAATCTACGTCTGCTTCACTGACCATGCCAAAGCCTTTGACTGTGTGGATCACAACAACTTGTTGAAAATTTTAAAGAGATGGGAAAAGCAGACCACCTTAACTGCCTCCTGAGAAACCTATATGCAGGTCAAGAAGCAACAGTTAGAACTGGGCATGGGAAAACAGACTGATTCAAAACTGGGAAAGCAGTATGCCAACGTTATATATTGTCACCCTGCTTATTTGACTTGTATACAGAATACATAATGCAAAATGCCAGGCTGGATGAAGCACAAGCTAGAATCAAGATTCCTTAGAGAAATAATAACAACTTCAGATATGCAGATGATATCACACTAAAGGTAGAAAGCAAAGAGGAACTAAAGTACCTCTTGATGATGGTGAAAGAAGAGAGTGAAAAGCCTGGCTTAAAACTCAAAATTCATAAAACTAAGATCATGGCTAACTAAAACCACTCAGTATCACAGTAATCTAAGTCTATGCCCCAACCAGTAACGCAGAAGAAGCTGAAGCTGAGCAGTGCTATGAAGACCTACAAGACCTTCTAGAACTAACAACCAAAAAAGTTGTGGATTTCATTATAGGGGACTGGAATGCAAAAGTAGGAAATCAAGAGATAGCTGGAGTAACAGCCAAATTTGGTCTTGAAGTACAAATCGAAGCATGTCAAAAGCTGACAGAGTTTTGCCAAGAGAACACACTGGTCATAGCAAACACCCTCTTCCAACAACACAAGAGAAGACTCTACACATGGACATCACCAGATGGTCAATACTGATTATATTCTTTGCAGCCAAAGATGGGGAAGCTCTATACAGTCAGCAAAAACAAGACCAGGAGCTGACTGTGGCTCAGATCATGAACTCCTTTTTGCCAAATTCAGAATTATATTGAAGAAAGTAGGGAAAACCACTAGATCATTTGGATATCAGTTCAGTTGAGTCGCTCAGTCATGTCCGACTGTTTGAGATCCCATGAATTGCAGCATGCCAGGCCTCCCTGTTCATCCCCAACTCCCAGAGTTCACTCAGACTCATGTCCATCGAGTCAGTGATGCCATGCAGCCATCTCATCCTCTGTCTCCCCTTCTCCTCCTGTCCCCAATCCCTCCCAGCTTCAGAGTCTTTTCCAATGAGTCAACTCTTCGCATGAGGTGGCCAAAGTACTGGAGTTTCAGCTTCAGCGTCATTCCTTCCAAAGAAATCCCAGGGCTGATCTCCTTCAGAATGGAGTGGTTGGATCTCCTTGCAGTCCAAGGGACTCTCAAGAGTCTTCTGCAACACCACAGTTCAAAGCATCAATTCTTTGGCACTTAGCCTTCTTCACAATCCAACTCTCACATCCATACATGACCACTGGAAAAACCATAGCCTTGACTAGACAGACCTTTGTTGGCAAAGTAATGTCTCTGCTTTTGAATATGCTATCTAGGTTGGTCATAACTTTCCTTTCAAGCAGTAAGCGTCTTTTAATTTCATGGCTGCAGTCACCATCTGCAGTGATTTTACAGCCCTGAAAAATAAAGTCTGACACTGTTTCCACCGTTTCCCCATCTATTTCTGATCTAAATCAAATCCCTTATGACTATGCAGTGGAAGTGACATATAGGTTCAAGGGTTTAGATCTGACAGACAGAGTGCCTGAAGAACTATAGATGGAGGTTTGTGACATCGTAAGGAGGCAGGGATTAAGAACTTACCCAAGAAAAAGAAATGAAAAAAGGCCAAATGGTTGTCTGAGGAGGCCTTACAAAGCTGAGAAAAGAAGAGAAGCTAAAGGTAAAGCAGAAAAGGAAAAATATACCCATTTGAATGCAGAGTTCCAAAGACTAGCAAGGAGAGATAAGAAAGCCTTCCTCAGTGATCAGTGCAAAGAAATAGAGGAAAACAGTAGAATGGGAAAGACTAGAGATCTCTTCAAGAAAATTGGAGATACCCAGGGAACATTCCATGCAAAGATGGGCACAATAAAGGACAGAAATTGTATTTACCTAACAGAAGCAGAAGGTATTAAGAAGAGGTGGCAAGAATACACAGAAGAGCTATACAAAAAGGATCTTCATGACCCAGATAATCATGATGGTGTGATCAATCACCTAGAGCCAGACATCATGGAATATGAAGTCAAGTGGGCCTTAGAAAGCATCACTACAAACATAGTTAGTGGAAGTGATGGAATTCCAGTTGAGCTATTTCAAATCCTAAAAGATGATGTTCTGAAAGTGCCGCACTCAATATGCCAGCAAATTTTAAAAACGCAGCAGTGGCCCAAGGAGTGGAAAACGTCAGTTTTCATTTCAATCCCAAAGAAAGGCAATGCCAAAGAATGTTCAAACTACGGTACAATTGCACTCATCTCACATGCTAACAAAATAATGCTCCAAATCCTCCAAGCCAGGTTTCAAAAGTACGTGAACCATGAACTTCAAGATGGTCAAGCTGGATTTAGAAAAGGCAGAGGAACCAGAAATCAAATTGCCAACATCTGATGGATCATCGAAAAATGAAGAAAGTCCCAGAAAAGCATCTATTTCTGCTTTATTGCCTATGCCAAAGCCTTTGACTGTGTGCATCACAATAAACTGTGGAAAATTCTGAAAGAGATGGGAATACCAGACCACCTGACCTGCCTCTTGAGAAACCTATATGCAGGTCAGGAAGCAACAGTTAGAACAGAACATGGAACAACAGACTGGTTCCAAATAGGAAAAGGAGTACATCAAGGCTGTATATTGTCACCCTGCTTATTTAACTTATATGCAGAGTACATCATGCTAAATGCCAGGCTGTATGAAGCACAAGCTGGAATCAAGATTGCCAGGACAAATATCAATCACCTCAGATATGCAGATGACACCACCCTTATGGCAGAGAGTGAAGAACTAAAAAGCCTCCTGATGAAAGTAAAAGAGGAGAGTGAAAAAGTTGGCTTAAAACTCAACATTCAGGAAACTAAGATCATGGCATCTGGCTCCATCACTTCATGGCAAATAGATGGGGAAACAATGGAAACAGTAAGAGACTTTATTTTTCTGGGCTCCAAAATCACTGCAAATGGAGACTGCAGCCATGAAATTAAAGGATGCTTGCTCCTTGGAAGAAAAGCTATGACCAACCTAGACAGCATATTAAAAAGCAGAGACATTACTTTGCCAACAAAAGTCCATCTAGTCAAAACTATGATTTTTCCAGTTGTTATGTATGGATGTGAGAGTTGGACTATAAAGAAAGCTGAGCACCGAAGAATTTATGCTTTTGAACTGTGGTGTTGGAGGAGACTCTTGAGTCCCTTGGACTTCAAGGAGATCCAACCAATCCATCCTATAGGAAATCAACTTGAATATTCTTTGGAAGGACTGATGCTGAAGCTGAAACTCCAATACTTGGGCCACCTGATGCAAAGAACTGACTCTGGAAAAGACCCTGATACTGAGAAAGAATGAAGGCAAGAGGAGAAGGGGATGACAGAAGAGGATGAGATGGTTGGATGGCATCACTGACTCCAACATGAATTTGAGCAAGCTCTGAGAGTTGGTGATGGTCAGGAAAATCCATGGGGTTGCAAAGAGTTGGACACAACTGAGCAATGGAATTGAACTGAAGATCATGACATCCAGTCCTATCTCTTCATGGCAAATAAATGGGAAAAAAATGGAAACAATGGCAGACTGCATTTTCTTAAGGTCCAAAATCACTGCAGATGGTGATTGCAGCCATGAAATTAAAGACACTTGCTCCTTGGAAGAAAAGCTATGAAAAAAACTAGACAGATCATTATAAAGCACAGACATCACTTTGCCAACAAAGGTCCATCTAGTCAAATCTACGGTTTTTCCAGCAGTCATGTTTGGATGTAAGAGTTAGACAATAAAGAAGTCTGAGTGCCAAAGAATTGATTCTTTCAAACTGTGGTGCTGGAGATAACTCTTGAGAGTAACTTGGACAGCAAGGAGATCAAACCAATCAATCCTAAAAGAAATCAACCCCGAATATGCTTTGGAAGGACTAATGCTGAAGTCAATGCTCCAATACTTTGGCCACCTGATGCAAGGAGCTGACTGTAAAATATCCTGAAGCTGGGAAAGACTGATAGCAGAAGGAGGGGAGACAGAGGACAAGATGGTTGGATGGCATCACTGACTCAATGGGCATGAGTTTGAGCAAATTCTGGGAGATAATAAAAGACAGAGAAGCCAGGCATGCTGCAATCCATGGGGTCATAAAGAGTCAGACATGACTAAGTGACTGAACAACAATAGCAACCAAGGCCATCTTTTACCTATTTTATATTTCATTTATCTCAGTACAGAAATAAACAAAGTTAATCCAATGACTAGACAGGGTCTTTCAAGAAGAAGAGCTATCATTTATATCCCCATGATATTATTAAAAATGTCTAAGTACAGATTTCAACATTATAGATTCAGCCCAATTGCCCAGTCTTAGCCACCATACCTTTGGCATCTTCTCTAGCACTCAGAATAATCCAATCTAGTTATTACTAGTTATTGTCTTTCTAAACAGAGACATGAAGACAGGGAAGTTAGGGTACATGCCCACATCCTTGTGAGTCTGTAGTAGTCATGATACAAACTCAGTTCTGATTTAAATTTTTTTCTTTTCCATCATTATGTAATACTTTCTTACACCCCCCTACACACATATACATCCCTGTAACAAATTCAAAGATATAACTACTCTCCTCAACTCCATTTCAACTCTTCTCTGCTATGCTTTGTTGTTTTTCAGTTTCTAAGATGTGTCTGACTCTTTGCAAACTGATGAACTGCAGCATTCCCAGCTTCCCTGACCTTCACCATCCCCTGGAGTTCACTCAAACTCATGTCCATTGAATCAGTGATGCCATCCAGCCATCTCATCCTCTGTCTTCCCCTTTTCCTCTTGCCCTCAATCTTTCCCAACATCAGTCTTTTCCAATTATTCGGCTCTTTGCATCAGGTAGCCGAAGTTTTAGAGCTTCAGCTTCAGCTGTGTTTTAACTGTTTGTTTTATCTGCAGATAAAATGTGCTGATTATATGATTGAAATGCTGACTTGACTTAGAGTTACTTTTAACAGGATGAGACCAAGTATATCTCCAAAACATTTATCAGGCAGACTGAAAATTTCAAAACAGATAGACCTAGTAATGTAAACATTATTAATTTTTCACATCCTCATTGGAGACAGGTGTACTAAAGATTCCTTTTTCTGTTTGTTTAAGTTACTGAAAAATAATAATAATAACAAGCCTCAAGTAATATAACAAAGGAAAAGTGCTATATGTGTGGGTTTCCTTAGTGATTTTTACACTGGGTAGAGAAATTACCAATTGTGTCTGCAATGGGGAGCAATATGTCATACTGCTTAAGAATATCATAGGTTTTGGAAATTCTGGCTCTAGCATTTATTAGCTGTGAGAGTTGGGTGAGTCACATAGTCTCACAAGATCTCAATTCTCTCATCTCTAAAATGTTAATAATAATGGTAATAATGAGAGTTAATAATAGTAAAACTCATTTAGTCATTTGAAGCATGAATGAAATATTATATATTATAAGCTTAGCACAGTGAGGGAGAAATAGGAAGCACTAGTCACATAAAATATTATTTTATGTTTTCTTTCATCTCCAGAATGTGAATAAAAGATACTAAACTTGGTCTCCTCTCAAATGAATTATTTAATCAGTTGCAGCATTGTTCCCTGATTCCTCCAAGCCATTTTTAAAGTCTTCAAGGTATTCACAGGCAAAGAAACATCAGCAGCAGAAAATATTAGTAGTTCTAAACATTATCGTGCTTCCAAAAAATATCAGGGAGTAAAGAACCACAACAGTTACATTGTTTTCCTAGAGGTCAACTTCATTTTTATGAGTGCAAGCATGCTAAGCCACTTCGGCCATGTCCAATTCTGCGACCCTATGGACTGTAGCCTGCCAGTTTCCTCTGTCCTTGGGATTCTCCAGACAAGAATACTGGAGTCAGTTCTGTTTCCTTCTCCAGGCTGCTGCTGTTGCTAAGGTGCTTCAGTCATGTCCGACTCTATGCGACCCCCTAGATGGCAGCCCATCAGGCTCCCCCATCTCTGGGATTCTCCAGGCAAGTACACTGGAGTGGGTTGCCATTTCCTTCTCCAATGCATGAAAGTGAAAAGTGAAAGTGAAGTCTCTCAGTTGTGTCCGACACTTAGTGACCCCATGGACTGCAGCCCACCAGGCCCCTCCATCCATGGGATTTTCCAGGCAAGAGTACTGTACTGGGGTGCCATTGCCTTCTCCCCTTCTCCAGGGGATCTTCCCAACCCAGGTACTGAGCTCATGTCTCTTGGCAGGCAGGTTCTTTACCGCTAGTGCCACCTGTGAAGCCCAGAAGTCAACTTCAATCATTTTTATGTAAGGTGAGAAATGGAGAATTTGTGGGCTTCCTTGGTGGCTCAGAGGTAAAGAATCCACCTGCCAATGCAGGAGATGCGGATCTGATCCCTGGTTCAGGAAGATCCCCTGCTGAAGGAAATGGCAACCCACTCCAGTATTCTTTCTGGGAGAACCCCATGGACTGAAGAAGCTGGTAGGATATAGTCCACAGGTTCACAAAGAGTCAGGCATAACTCAGCGATTGAACAACAATAACATGTGTTCCCCAGCAAGGACCAAAGAGAAAAAGGAATTTTCATTGAGAAGATTTCTCTGGCACGAAATGCAAGAAAATTACATCTGAGATTTTACATTCCAAGGCAGGAAATTCCATGATAAATGAAAATTAAAAAGTGAGGATTTGTTGATTCTTACTATCGAGTTCAAGTTCCACAGTACCAGACACTGTGACATACGGTATCTCATTTATACTCCCAATAGTTGTTCCCGTTGCTTCAGCACCACAAGAAATAAAGGAGAAATTCAAACACTGCAGCACCTACCTTTGCCACGGCTACTTTAGTACCTATAAGCAGACATCTAGGAATAATGAACAATACTGAATTTAGGAGTTCGTGACTTCCAGATTCCAACTCAGAACTTTCCCACACTCAAAATAACATTTTTGTACTGCTACAGTATGATAAAATTTAGTTCAAACAGCTTATTCACGGAGGCAGAGGGTGTATAAGCCATGTATGCTGGACTCATATGGCTTCGCCACAGTCCTTAAAAAGAAACACACCTACAGCCAAAAGATCTCAGTCCAAGAATGACTTTCCACATTTCCTATGGGAATCCAGAGGAAGTTTCTTTACAAACTCAAATTATTTTCTCTAAATCTAGGGAAATTTGGCATGACATCTGATAGGAACTGAGGTAAGCTACCTAGCACCACTTTTGTTAAAATGTTTTAATTTCCTGGAGGAATGAGTTTTATGTCCAAAATTCTAGGAGCCCCACTTCATGGAGTTTCTCTGCTTCATCTAAGAGAGTCATTCACTAGACTCCCAGAGTAAACCCTTTGATGATGCCACAGATCCACAAAACCACCATGCTTGGTGGGACTCTACTAGGATGCACTAATACATTTTGAAGTAAGAACACCTACCAATAGACTGAGAAGAAAGGACAGTGAGCTTATCTTCATTTGTACCACATTAAATCAGCACAAAAGGCAAAATTCCCTGTGCTGTGCCTTTAAAGGTTCTCTACTCCCAGGCTGTCTGCCTTTTCATTCTTGAAGTTTTACCTACTCATTTCATATCCAAAGTGTTCTAGATGGTAAGTAATGCATTTTCAAATGATCAATTTGGGAGTGAATCACATTAGCTAAGGGCTTCCCAGCTGGCACTAGTGGTAAAGAACCCATCTGCCAATGCAGGAGATGGAGGAGACTCCAGTTTGATCCCTGGATTGAGAATACCCCTGGAGGAGGGCACAGCAACCCGCTCCAGTATTCTTGCCTGAAGAACCCCATGAACAGAGGAGCCTGGTGGGTTACAGTGCATAGGGTCACAAAGAGTAGGACACGACTGAAGTAATTTAGCACACAGAACAGCACACACACATTGGCTAAGTCTTTATCAATCCAGACTAGAAAAACACTATCTGGCCCAGAAAAACAAAAAACATACTTCTGGAAAATAAGCAAAAGCTAAAATAAGCCATAAGTTTCCTACAATGTTTTCATATATTGATTGCCAAAAAAAAAATTATTTCACCTCATAATCCCAAAGTGAAGGAACAGAGAATGAGAGCGGAAAGAGAAAAGAAGACAAGGAGGAAGAGGAAGGGGAAGAGGAAGAAGAAGAAAATGAGAAGGAGGAGAAGAAAGGATGGAAGGGAGGGAGGAAGAAGGGAAGGAAGGACGTTTAAAAGCTGACATTGTGGCCATAAGCATGTATCCAAATCTCAACTCGATCCAAAACTGTGTATACTGTGGTCACTCAATATATACTTAACCAATGAATGAGTAAATAGATGAAAAGTTTTAGATTGTTATCAGCAAATATTAGTAGTAATAGCAGTAATAGTGTTAATAATAAATACTTTTGAGTTTATGCATTAGCCAGGCCCTGCTCCAAGTACTTTACATGCATTAACTCAGTTAATCTCAGAGTAACCCTAGGACACTGGGTACTGTTTACACCTCCATTTTATAAACAAGAAAACTGAGGCATGAGTTTTCTAAGTAACTTCCCCAAGACTACATGACTATATGGTTACAAAGTCAGGATTCAGACCCAGGCAGTCTAGTCCCATCTAGAAATATCTACTTCTGCTTCATTTGCTATGCTAAAGCCTTGGACTGTGTGGACCACTAAAAACTGTGGAAAATTCTTCAACAGATGGGAACACCAGACCACCTTAAGTGCCTCTTGAGAAACCCGTATCCAGGACAAGAAGAAACAGTTAGAACCAGACATGGAACAACAGACTGGTTCCAAATTGGGGAGGGAGTATGTCCGATGTATATTGTCACCTTTATTTTTTAACTTATATGCAGAGTACATCATGAGAAATGCCAGACTGGATGAAACACAAGCTGGAATCAAGATTGCTGGGAGGAATATCAATAACCTCAGATATGCAAATGACACCACCCTTATGGCAGAAAGAGAAGAGAACCTGAAGAGCCTCTTGATGAAAATGAAAGAGGAGAGTGAAAAAGCTGGCTTGAAACTCAACATTCAAAAAATTAAAATAATGGCATCTGGTTCCTTCACTTGATGGCAAATAGATGGGGAAACAATAGAAACAGTGAGAGGCTTTATTTACCTGGGCTCCCAAATCACTGCAGATGGTGACTGCAGCCATGAAATCAAAAGATATTTACTCCTTGGAAGAAAAGCTATGCCAAATGTAGACAGCATATTAAAAAGTAGAGACCTCACTTTACTGACAAAAGTCTGTGTAGTCAAAGCTATGATTTTTCCAGTAGTCATGTATGGATGTGAGTGTTGGACCATAAGGAATGCTAAGCACTGAAGAACTGATGCTTTTGAACTGTGGTGTTGAAGGAGACTCTTGACAGTTCCTTGGACTACAAGGAGATCCAACCAGTCAATCCTAAAGGAAATCAGTCCTGAATATTCATTGGAAGGACTGATGCTGAAGCTGAAACTCCAATACTTTGGCCACCTGATGAAAAGAACTGACTCATTAGAAAAGACCTTGATGTTGGGAAAGAATGAAGACAGGAGGAGAAGGGGATGACAGAGGATGAAAGATGGTTGGATGGCATCACTGACTCAATGGACATGAGTTTGAACAAGCTCCAGGAGTTGATGATCAACAGGGAAGCCTGGTATGCTGCAGTCCATGGGGTTGCAAACAGTCAGATACACATGAGCGACTAAACTGAACTGAGTCTAGTTCCAGAGGCCTTGCAATAACCCCTATAGTTTCTGAAAACTTAACTACAACTTGGCTAAATAATGAAGAAAAACACTGGAAGTTCAGAAGCAGAATGTTTGCTAAGGGTAGGATAATCAGTAATCAATGTTTTTAATTCAAAGGACCTAAGTTCTTTTGATCTATCTGTTCTGCCATACGCATTGTTGGTTTCACCATAAGACAGGTTCCTTTGTGGATACAGGTTATCCTAGATTGTATCTGGAAAAAGAGAAGAGGCAGAAAACCTGGCTCTCAGCATTCATTATAATATGATCCTCCACTCCAGGCTAACCAGACCAACTTAGGACTCATATCCAATTCTAGACCAGAAACAACCACCAAATAGCGACATAAACTGAGAGTCATCTGGTATGGAAAAATATTTCAAGAGTTAATCAGTTAGTCTACTACAGTATGTTGGCTTCAGTTCAGTTCAGTTCAGTTGCTCAGTCATGTCCGACTCTTTGCGACCACATGAACTGCAGCATGCCAGGCCTCCCGGTCCATCACCAACTCCCAGAGTCCACCCAAACCCCGTCCATTGAGTTGGTGATGCTATCCAACCATCTCATTCTCTGTCGTCCCCTTCTCCTGCCTTCAATCTTTCCAGTATCAGGGTCTTCTCAAATGAATCACCTCTTCATATCAGGTGGCCAAAGTATTGGAGTTTCAGCTTCAACATCAGTCCCTCCAATGAACACCCAGGACTGATCTCCTTTAGGATGGACTGGTTGGATCTCCTTGAAGTTCAAGGGACTCTCAAGAGTTTTCTCCAACACCACAGTTCAAAAGTATCAATTCTTCAATGCTCAGCTTTCTTTATAGTCCAATTCTCACATCCATACATGACTACTATAAAAACCATAGCCTTGATTAGATGAACCTTTGTTGGTAAAGTAATGTCTCTGCTTTTTAATATGCTATCTAGGTTGGTCATAACTTTCCTTCCAAGGAGTAAGCATCTTTTAATTTCATGGCTGCAGTCACCATCTGCAGTGATTTTGGAGCCCCAGAAAAATAAAGTCAGCCACTATTTCCGCTATTTCCCCATCTATTTGCCATGAAATGATGGGACTGGATACTATGATCTTTGTTTTCTGAATGTTGAGCTTTAAGCCAACTTTTTCACTCTCCTCTTTCACTTTCATTAAGAGGTTCTTTAGTTCTTCACTTTCTACCAAAAGGGTGGTGTCATCTGCATATCTGAGGTTATTGAGATTTCTCCCAGCAATCTTGATTCCAGCTTGTGTTTCTTCCAGTCTGGCATTTCTCATGATGTACTCTGCATATAAGTTAAATAAGCAGGGTGACAATATACAGCCTTGACATACTCCTTGTCCTATTTGGAACCAGTCTGTTGTTCTATGTCTAGTCCTAATTGTTGCTTCCTGACCTGCATATAGGTTTCTCAAGAGCCAAGTCAGGTGGTCTGGTATTCCCATCTCTTTCAGAATTGTCCACAGTTTATTGTGATCCACACAGTCAAAGGCTTTGGCATAGTCAATAAAGCAGAAATAGATGTTTTTCTGGAACTCTCTTGCTTTTTCCATGATCCAATGGATGTTGGCAATTTGATCTCTGGTTCCTCTGCCTTTTCTAAAACCAGTTTGAACATCTGGAAGTTCACAGTTCATGTATTGCTGGAGCCTGGCTTGGCGAATTTTAAGCATTACTTTACTAGTGTGTGAAATGAGTGCAATTGTGTGGTAGTTTGAATATTCTTTGGCTTAGAAATGGCTATAGGTGAAGCCTACAGAGAGATGAATTTTTACATTCTTTCTTCAGAATAATCATAAGCCATAATGATTTCATCATAAACTTTATGAATTAGAACATCTCTAGGTTAACCTCTAGTTCTACCAATCTATGATCTTATGAATTCATTCAATTTAATTAACATTCAGAGGAAAACCATTCCTAAGGAAATATTTCTATATACCAGAATTTTTCTGGTAAATCATAAGTAATTTACAGCAGTTGCCATATTGGTTGTTTATAAGGGAATAAAGGGGAAACATAAGGCACTGACTTTGCTGTCTTTTCCTATCTTAGGGGAAGATATTTTTCACCATATCCTATGAGCTACCCATATTTTCCCTCATGTTAAGTGCAGGAATGAACCTTGGGCAGATCTAATGTGTGAGTATGCTAAGAGATGCCACACCTGAGAAACTTATCTTTGGTTTGGCTGGTCTTACAGAGGACCCTCAGGAAGGTTCTCATGTTGTGTTTGTACCATGAGCTGGCACACAGGTAGGTTATTTCAATACCGTTAACAAAGTACATGAGAATACACCTACACTCCAACAATGGAAAATGGGAGGTTGTCACCAATGCAAGAACTCTAACTCCGTGCAGGTGGTATCAGCAGCTGATCTATTTTCCTATGGAGACTAAGAGATCTGAGATGCCTGCATCTGGGAACGTACCTTATTGTCTCCTGCTTTTGTAACAAGCTTCAGTTTCCTTATCCTTTGCCATTAAAGATACATTATATTCTGTAACTATGTCTACTGATCTCTTACCACCAGTCACGTCACTGATCCATGGAGACACTCCTGCAGTTACACAGGAAATTGAGCAACAGCAATTTGAGAACCAATTGCTTTCTTTAAAGTCTCTGTCCTTGAAGTCTAGAAATGGCTTAAAGATGATTTTTCTGACATGTCCTATATGGTTCTGCAGGCATCTGGGAACACCGTGAAATGATTGAAGAACTCTGCTTATATTAAACAGCCAATGGACTCGTGTGACTACACCTGCCTTGGCAGGTAGAGTAATTCTCTACTGAGGTGAGTTCTTTAGAACCTTGCTGCTCAGAAGAATGGTCCACACAATAGCAGCATCCACTAAAGTCTAGTAGCTGGGGTCCTGCCACAGACCTACTAATTAAGAATCTGAATTTTAACAAGAACCCCAAGTGTTTCGTATACACACTAACATGTAGGTAGCTGTCACTGTGTTAGAGGAATGCCTTCTTTGGTTTATAATACTTTTCTCCCTTCCATTCCTTCATTAAATAGGAAATTCATATTAAGTCAGTCAAACAACCACTGACAAATACCAGTCTTGGAGATATATCTTCAGAATTATGTAGTGAATGAGACATACATAAATGATATACTCCCACAGGTACATGTGGTATCTCTAAGATTCTAGATATTCTCACCTTGTGAATCACTGAAATAATTATTATCTGAATAATCAATTAGCAGAATTAAGTCTAAATTGTTCTCTTTAAAAAAAAATTCATGAAACACAAAATCACCTAATTTAGCTAAACAGAACTGTTTAACTCAAGTAAAGAGACTTGTGAAGGCATCATTGCCATCCTCAAATATGTAAAGCTGGTCACAGGAGAAGGCACTTTGTACAAAAAACAAAAGACAGAAATAGTGTAAAAGGGAAAATGTGGCTAGGAGGCAGATTTCAACTTTGTGTGAGGAAGACATCCTTAATAGAACTATCCATGATATTAACATGAAGCTCTGAAAATTATCAAAAAGGCATTGAAAATAAAATCCATTATTTGACCATGGACTAGATGATATCAGCCCCTCTGTCTCTCTGCCCATCCTTATCCTCGCTCATTGCATCCTCCGCCCATGATGCTAGCTCTCTTCCTTCTCTGCTATGTGTACTTATTCCATCGAGGGGTTTCACACCTGCCGCCACCTTGGTGTGAATGATCATCCCCAGCCATTTCCCTGAGTGGCATCCTCACTCCAGGAAGGTCCCTGCACAAATGTCCCTTCTGCTATGAAGGTATTTCTAACCCTTCTATCTAGAACAAATCCCCCTCTTTCATCTCTCTCTTTACTAAGCAGTCAGGCTAAGATAACACAAACCTCAAATTCCCAGTTCTTACAACTAAAGATTTCCCTTGCTCATATGGGTGCCTGTTCCTGGCTGGCTGCAGAGTAGCTGTGCTTCTGCTCAGATCTGTGGATCTGGTCCACCGTCGTTCACATGGCAGAGGGGGAGAATAGCTAAAACTCATGCTCGTTGTAAAAGTTTCTACCCCAAACTAGGGAAATCTGAGTAAGAGTGCTGGATTTTATCAATGCCAATGTCTTTGTTGTGTATTATATGATACTTTGCAAGATGTTACCATTGGGGGAAATGATAAAAAGACCATGGGGTCACTCTGCATTATTTCTTACAAATGCATATAAACCTACACCCACCTCAAAATTAAAAGTGTAGTATTTTAAAAGTATCTGCCTTATCAGATGTGGCACATATCACATCTAATCATACTCCATTGGCCAACACAAATCATATGAACAGACAGAGAAATATGCCTGCCCATGGGAGGCCAAGCAAACCACATGGCCATGGATGAGATGTACAGCTTATATAACAGTCAGGATCCCATGTGGAAAACATAAACCACACTAGATTTTTCACAAAAGATGATTTAACGTAATGAATTATGATGTTAAAATAATTCTTGAAGACTAAGAAACCAGAGAGGGAGCAGCTACCCCCCCTCCAGGTTTGGGAAAAAAGGGGAGAGGTTGATTAGAAGGAGTTAGAAGCTTGAGAGAGGAGAGGCTCTCTCAGAGAGGACAGGACACTTCCCAAATGATGTGTGTACCCCAAGAATCTGGAAGATATACTACAATCCTCATTTCTGAAACTGAGCACAAGATTATACAGGTATTGGCAATAGAGTAATAAAATCAGACATCCAGTCCTCATGGAGCTTATAAATTAATCAAGAAGATAGATGATAAAAGGTAACCAAATAAATATATAATTTCAGGTAGTAATGAAAGCTATGAAGAAAAATTAAAGAGAGTTTGGTAAGTTTGTCTTATTGTTTTCAAACACTGACTTTACTCTTACTTCCTCCTTTTATTACACTTTTCCCACTCCTTTGCCCTTAGCCAGAACCACAGGTGGTTGGGGTTCTTTAGTTGGTAGAGTGACCCAGACCCTCCTTCCTAGGGGGCCTGATTCTCAGTGGTCTCACTTTTGTTTTGGTTGCTATGGTTTTCCCTTGACTTTTACTAGAGAACATGGAAAGACTAAAAGTACCCAAGACTTTGGATTCGAGTCTGTTACTCCCTGCCTCCATCATATAGAAGCAGCTCAATTTCCCTTGGTAGTTGGGATCAATTTCCCAGCCAATAGGATGCCCCATTTTTCACCAAAATGACCAATCTCACCTTCCAATTCAGCGAAACCAACATATCCCCTTGTGGATGTTTCCCTTGAGGACCAAGGCCATCAAGACTGCAGACCTAAACATTCTGGAAACAAAAAGTAAAAATTCTGCAAGAAGTTTATATATATATATATATATATATATATATATATATATATATAAACTGAAGAACCATTCCTGCTTCTATCCTTTTGGCTTGGGGACAAACGGTACCATATACTCATCACTGATTTTACCCTGTGAAATAGAACCCCAGAGTGTTGTCTCCTCACTGAAAATTTAATTAAAATGTTCAGTTGGTCATTATTACCATTCTAGCAGGTTAGTTGCTTCTGAGTGGTGGAGTATGTGATATATTTGATGTCGAAGCTATTATCAATCTCACAACTTACCATCATAGTCCCTACTTCACAGGTGACTGGGCCCACACGACTGAGTATATCTAGTCCAGTTATATTTTAGGCAGCTGAAAAATAACCACATGAGGTGTCATTGACCTACAGCACCCAACTGTGAAAAATACTTGGGCAAAATTTCATTTATTGCTTGAGACCACAGGCCCTCAGTTGACTGGCTGGCCTTAGAATTGTTTTGGGTCCCCTAGGAATTAGCCTTCAATTTAAAGATAGTATATGTCAACCCCTTACTTTATCTTTATTTTCCCTTTCTCCAGCATTTCCCTCTTCTCATCTCCTTTCTCATAGTCACTCCAGTAAACTAAAGAGTTAAGTGAGTGTTTGAAAACAGTAACAAAAATTTGCCAAAATTTGCAAAAAAAATTTGCCTCGTGTCTCTATTTTTCTTCATAGCTCTCATCACTACTTGAAATTACATCATATATTTATTTATTCAGTTACCTTTTATCATCTTTCTTCTTGATTAATCTATAAGCTCAATGAAGACTGGATGTCTTATTTATTATTGTATCCCCAACACTTATAACAGTTCCTGGACCTTAATCAGCTCTTAATAAATAATTGTTAAATGAACAAACATTCCTGGAAGGCCATTTGGCAACATATATCAAAAGCTTTAAAAAATGTGTGAAGTCTATGATCTAGAAATTTAACCTCTGGAAATTTATCCTTAAAGATACTTTGTATGAGTAAAATTTAGTATTTAAAGAACTGCTAATTTCTAACATAAAATCTGAAAAAAAGAAAGTAACCTAAACATACAACTGGAAATTATTTATTCATTTATTCAACAAATACTTATAAGTGCCCACTAAGTACTAGAACACAGTTAGGTGCAAGAGACACTAAAGATAAAAAGACCAATATGGTCTCTCAAGGAGCCCAGAGAGATAGATGTCAAGAGACCATTTTACTTTTAAATTTTCTAATGCAGCAAATAACTGAATGTTAGCTTATAGATACTTCACTAATAATAGTAGTACTAATGAGGATACTTTGCATTTGCATAGCACTTCTAACTTTTCAAAGTAATTCTCCAGCCATTATATTTCTTAAATTTAGGTCATATTAAACTGCATTTGAACTTCATTATTAGATATTTTCTGAGAAATGAGTTGAGAGAGTGTAGGCCCTTTTACATTAATTATGGACATATAAGATGAATTAATCAAATTCCACTGTATTTGTTATTAAGGTCAGTTGTGTGGGGGAAAAAAAAGACACTTTCTGCAGGGTTTGGAATAGGATGCAGCAGAGCGGATTATGCAAAAGCAACAGTTCTTTAAATTATTTACACTTTAAATAAACTCTAAATTCATTGTCTTTATGGGGTATCATTAATAGTCTAGGAGAATACTACCATTTTGCAAAATCAAGTCCATTAGCAGAAGTAGAATTATTTACTACTGCAAGCCCCTCACTTGCATGGGCTCCACACATCACATGATATTCAGTGGCCATATGTTTTTATAAAATAAACAAAAAAAGTATTTCCTCAATCAGTTTAGACTGTCATCTCTTTCCATCAAATGTCCCCTCTTTCACATTTTGCTTTTTTTTTTGTTAGGTTGTGCAGGAGTGGCTGCAGCATGCCTTCTTACAGGATATGCAGGGACCCAGACAAAATATTTCTGTTGGGCCTCTATTTATATAAACAATTTATTAAAATGTATAGAAAAGTCAAGGTCCTATCTTAGATATATTTAGGACAGTTATAAAAAGGTCTGGTGAGAGCCGATATATAGATCTTCCTCCATAGCTGAAGTTTAAGGGTTGAGAGTGGACTGTCAGCAGCTCAGAGTGCCAGACTCTTCAGACATGAGTGAAAGTCACCTCAAATCAGTCTCTTAGCACTATTTTGGTGGCCCAGTATCACAAGTTTTCATGAAGGAAATGCTGCCCTTACTAATGTGTGTAATTCATCCCCAAAGACACTCTAAATCTGAGGTGCATAGATCATTAGGGCATCTGGTCAACCCCATTCATGAGGTAGAAGGTCAGAGAGCATCCCAATAGTTGAAAGGAGGGCCAAGGTCCATACGGATGACCCATATGACCCATAGAGACCATCCATTTGACACTGCCAGTCCCAACTAGTCCTCAGAGAAACTGGGCAATTTGGAGGAAGGCACTGAAAAGCACAGGGTACCCTGAGGCACAGCATCGTGTGTGGCAGCCTGGCTCACTAAAGTCAAAAGGCAATACTACTCATGGTATTTTTAATATGTAGCTCAAAGAATGTTGACTTACAAGATACATGTAGTTGGGGTTTGTTGAAATATATTTATTTGGTTTGCCATTACTTCCATGTGTAATCAAATTATTCCAGTCATCCCAATCCAGAAACAGCTTTCAGGAATATTCCTAATATCTGCTGTGTTAACTTACCCAGCACATGATACAAAGGTGTAGGGCCAGAGGTCATGTCATGATATGACACCAGAAAAATGTGGACAGTGTGCAGTGGCAAGAAGCAAGGTTCAAAATCAGGGGGCTAGAACTTAGTCTATGAAAAAGTTTTTTCAATCATAATAGATCATGTATAAAAGGAATATTGATAGAGAATTTTTCCTAAATTTAATAATCTTAATAATTCACATAAAATTGCTAATAAAAAAAAAGTGTGAGGCCAAAGGAGCTTCTAAACCATTCATACTAAATTTGCTAAAAAAGAGATTGAGTTATCTTTTTATTTTCTATACAGAAAATACTACATACATTATCACAAAACAAGATGACCAGAGTATGCAACTAAAAATGTAAGAAAAAGTGCTATAGAAGTAAGTTAGCAAGTCTACTAATTGACCCATAATGTTGCTGGATTTTGTGACTTCTCTGGGCTTATCTGGTGGCTCACCAGATAAGAACCTGCCTACCACTGCAGGAGACACCAGATATGAGTTTGATACCTGAGTAAGGAAGATCCCCTGGAGAAGGAAACAGCAACCTGCTCCAGCATTCCTGCTAGGAAAATTCCAAGGACAGAGGAGCCCACGGGGTCACAAAGAGTCAGACACGACAAAGTACACATGCGTCACACCGTGACTTTTATGGCAGTCAGCTTTAAAATCTGTAACTCACTGAGACTTCATTTCCCACTCAAAATAAATATTTACCTCCATATCTAAATTGTGTTCACTTTTGAAAGAAGGTCTTAAAAACTGTATAACCTTCCAGACTCACAAAACCTAGATCTATCCCTGTTTATAGGATTACATCTTACAGACTTCAAAATAGCTGACTTGTCAATTGAAATTCGTCTTTGGCTATAAAAAGGGACATGGATTTATGAGTTCCTCTAGGTAAGAGCCATAGTATCTACTCTCCAAAAGGAGTCATTCACACTTAGACTAGAGCAAATACATATATTTTTTATCAGATGAGACTTTCACCAGATGTAAATCTGCATTACAAATATTCCTTAACCTCTTCACTGTGTTTAGAGAGTGATTCCTATCACACTTGTTGAAGTTCCTGTTCCAGAAAATTTATTTAATTCCTAAGCAAGGTTTACATTAATTTCATCTTCATTTTCTGACTAGTTCATACTTTCATGAAATTCTCTTGGGAGGAGTTCCTAAAGTCTTGAGGACTGTTTCAGCCAGCTGTGCTGTGCTGGGGTAAGGGCCAATGTGTGTAAATACGAGAAAGGTTACCAGGTCAGCAGATCCTCGTTGGGTCCTCTGCCTGGGTTGGTCTGCATCCTCTGAGGTGTGGTTCCACACTTCATGGCTGGGGAAAGTGACTTCTACAGCCACATATGCTGTATATGACCCAAAACACACCACGGTGGAATTGGAGCACTTTAGTCCAGAGTGGTCACTGTTAATGCAGCAGATGGGAGACAAGAGCAGGATACCAGTGGGGGATATTAAAAAACTGGAACACTTTAAAGCTAATCTTACATAATAATCTGATTTTAAAGCAATTTCCATGGACTGAGGCAGGAGTAGCACAAAGTACATGTTGGTACAGTCACTATGAAAAGAATGAGTTATGACCAGTAACTTACTCTAGATTCAGCTTTCACAAGTAAACATGCCCTTATTCCCTGAATTTGTGTTGGCCAGGGCAATTAAGGTGAAACGCGCTACCAAAACAAAATCAAAATCTCAGTGGGTACATGCATGCTCAATCATGTCCGACTCTAGCAATCTGTGTGACCTAACAAAATAAAACTTTAATTCTAACCTATACAAAATCCAGTATGAATGCTTGTGTGACTGTCCTCCAGATGGTGATTCAGGAACCCAGGTTGCTATAATCACATGACTCTGCCTTCTTGTTGCCTTGGTAGCACATACCTAGCAGATAGGAGGGTTCAGAAAATGAGGATCATGCAAGACTTTCTGTGTATACCAAGACTAGAGGCAGAGTTTATCACTTCTGCCCACATTGCACTGGCCAGAATCCAATCAGGTAGATTCACCTGGAGGAGAGACAGGGAAATCTCACTTAAATGAACATAAAGAAAGGAAAGGAGAGAGTTCCGTGATGGTCCAGTGGTTAGGACTCCATGCTTCCACTTCAAGAGGCATGAGACTAAGATCCCATATGCCTCATGATGCAGCCAAAAAACAAAAAAAGTTTTTTTAAAAAAATGGAAAGGAAATGAAAGGAAATAGGTTTGATGCCACTGGTAGTGTCAACATAAACCAGCTAAACCTTGAGTTTCAATGTCAGTTCTCCATACAACGAAAAACAAATTTGCATCCAGAGAAAACTTTAAACATTCCATTTGTTGCTGGCAATCATTTATTTGTTTTATGTTTTAAGTTAATATAGAAATGCTAGAATCTGATGTGTGTGATTCTTGTGTTTAAATAAACTGAACGTCTCTTTTCTCTTATATGGTTCTTGACTGATGTTTGCTACAGAAATTGAAGCTGATAATTATTTAAAATTCAGAAATGTTGTCACTTTGGTCGATCTACTATGTCTTCCTGGCCTTCTGGATAGATTATCGATATCGTCTGTCCCCTGTCACGCTTTAATTCAGTCCAATGTCCTTCCCACAAGAGTTTTACAAGGCACTTGCAGTTAATTTGATAAACTAAACTGAGGAATTAAGTTGGTTAATAATGCTTTTAAATATTATCATGTCCCTGTTATGATTTGCATTTTAACAGTAATTTTTCAATGCTTTCATCAAAGCATTTTTTTTTTAATTTTGAGGTCAGCCTCCGAAGATGTTAATGGGAGGTAAATGGGTAAAATTTTCCTCTCATTTGAAGTTAAGACTTCTTGCATGGCTAATCCTATAGCTCTTCTTGGAGATTCAAAATGCACATGAGAATATTACAGGTCCAGGGAAATCCTACAATAAAGACATCATTTTCCTTTGTTTATTCCAGTTTGCTAAGCATTTTCAACTGGAAGAATTTTCCTTAATTGTTTTTTTGGTTTAGGGGTCTTATTGTTTCTTTTTTGTTTTTGTATAACTCATACTCAAATCATGAAATATTTCTAACAGAGGAAATATAAAGCCTAACAGGGCAATAGTTGAGACGGGATTTGCAGGTGGCTTCAAGAGCCAGTCTCAGTGTGTTGGTGGGGCTATCGGCTATCACTGGCTTCAGCTCTTTCTCATCCTTTCATGGCCCAGTCTCACACATATTTCTGGAGCTCCTTACTCTCTGTTTTATCCTTCAAAATCAGCATATCCCCAATGACAGATTTAAAAAAATAAATATGAATTTCAACAATCAGTCCTCTCGTGGGAATTCCAATCTCTCTCCTATTTAAATTAAAGAAAATTCAGTCAGCCTCAGTGTTTTCTTTAGTCTGTCCCGAACCAAAAAATTTAAATCAAATTTCAAATTTTTCTCACTTTGGGCTTTGCACTTAAAGAGAAAAGAAGAACTTTGTCCTCTTAGAGGGAAGGATTTTAGGAAAAAATAAACCAAATAAATCCAATAAGCCCCATGCCAGCAGTCCCCTACTTGTCCACCATTTACCCTTTGGAGAAAAAAAAATAAACTTTCCATTTGACTCTCCCTTGCTGACAGTCTCTTCTAACTGTATCACAAATTGAATTTTAAAATAAATAAATGAATCAAACCAGCTGCTATAGGATGGGAAACCCAAAAATGTGTGAGTAAGACATTGTTGAGAATGAAAACCTCAGTCGGCATCAACCGATCCAAAAACATCCAAGTTTTTCCTTTTTTTTTTTTTTTTTTTGATAGTGGAGTATGGTTTATTAAGCTGTGCTTTAGTACAGGTGCTCTTCAGGCACAAGGCCCTGACATTCTGGCAATTTTTCTTGAACAAGGACACCAGGAAGTTGAGAGCTGAGATGATATTGTACACAACCTCATCATCTGTCATCGTCAGGTGGCCAACAGTCACTGCCAGACACAGCACTTTCTTCATCTGGAACTGGATGGTGGACTTCACTTCATCAACTTTGGCCACCATGTTCTCACTGTGGGTCAGCAAGGAAGGGAACTTGCCAGGCTTGTTCAGGCCTGGGCCTAGGATTCATGGGATCTGCTTGATCAGACTCGGAAGCCAAAAAGGCATCATACTTCTTGGCCAGCTTCTTGACCAGTTCCTTATTCTTGTTGAGTTTCCTGAGCGCCGTGTGGGGGATATCCACAACCTTGACTTCTTCACAGTGCTGCTGGTCCCACAGGACACACATGGAGAATTTGGGGCGGGGAGTGGACTTAAGCCTGATGGTGCCCAAGAAGTGTTTGTCCTTCTGAGAGTCATAGGCCCACAAGCTGACCTGAAGCGCCACCATCTCCAGACACTGCAGGCACTTATACTGGTTCCCAGGCAGGACTTTCCCCACTGCTTCATAGCATGTGTTGCAGGAGACTGCTGCTCATGGGTCCTTAGGCTGTGATAACTGGAAAAGCCAAAAACATCCAAGTTTTTTATGTGGCCTTCATCTTTCCCCTCTGGGGAAAAGAGGAATTTTTTAAGCAACAGTGAGAGTGATGGTCATATAAAAATGAAAACTTAAAATTTCATGTAGATGATTCCCTAAAACCTGACAGTGAATAGAAATGTAGGATAATCTTGATCAGTTCTCTATTTCCATCCACTACTAAAAATCCACGAAAATCAACCATCAGAAGGGCAATCAACCCACCTGGTTGCCTGAGTCATTAAAATGACCAGAAAGGTCACTTGTGTGCTAATGTGTAGCGGTTTCTCATCTGTATTTATTAATGCTTTCCATTGATCAGAACCCCTTCCTCATCTCAACTCCAGAAACTTGGCTTTTGCTATTTTATATATTGAAATTCCATGTAACATTTTGTCTAAAGAAAGAATTGTGATGCTTAGAAATATTTGGAAAACATTATTGTGTGAGAATGCACTTGATAAACTGAGAAATAGTGTGACTTATTTTACAGTATTATAACGAACACACCTCGTGTTCATTCAGTGATGATTTTAATATGTGTAAACATCCATGTATATATCAATTAGATAAAGAGAATTAGCATTTCCTTCATCCAGAAAGTTTCTTCAATCTACTTTCCACTCAACATTCCCCCTTTCATACACACAGAGACACTCTGATAACTGCTGATTGGATTTCTATCACCATTGATCACTTTCACCTATTCTAGAGCTTTATATGAGTGGAATCACCTGGCATATACTCTTTTGTGCCCACATTCTTCCTCACAACATATTATCTATGAGATTCACTCCTCTTGTGAGATGTAACTGAAGTTATTTTTTTCATTGTTGCATAGGTTTCCATTATAAACCGGTCACAGTTTGTCAATTTACATGTTGACAATCTAAGGAGCTATTTCCATTTTGAAGCTACTGTGAATAAACCTGCTATCAATATTTCTGTTCAAGTCCCTTTGTGGTCATCTGTTTTCCTTTCTTTTGGGTAAATACTTTGAGTAGAATAGATGGGTTAGAGTGTAAGGGCATGTCTAACTTTACAATATACTGTCAACCAATTTACCCTTTTATATTCCCACTAGCTAAGTATGAAACTTTCAGTCATTCACTAGCATTTAGTGCTGTCAGTTTTAAATTTTAACAATTTTAATGGGCTTAAAATATCTTGTGGTTTTAATTTGCATTTCTTTGATGTTAAACATCTTTTCATGTACATAATTGCCATTCTAATATATTTTTGAGTATTTGTTCAAGTTTTTGCTCACTTTTTTTAAAAAATGATGATTTGTCTTTTTTTCATTAGTTTTATATATTTCAAATAAGAGTGCTATCTTAGCTATATTGTGAATATTTTCTCCCTGTCTGTGGCTTTTCAGTTTTTTGTGTCTTTGAAGAGCAGAAAGTTTTTAATTTTTATGAAGTCTCATTTAGAAAATCTTTGTCTATACAAGATCTTAAAGATACTTTCTTCTTTCTTCTAGAAATTTTGTAAATTTAGCTTGTAGGGCTGTCATGAAAAGTGTATATTTTCATCTATTAGTTTCTTATTTGATCTTAATTAAATAGGATGTTTGAGGTTGAGAAATACCACTTAGACAATTTGATTTAAGTCTTAGATTCTTGCAATCGGATATCAATATCTAAGTCAACATTTTGCTTGTCCGTCTAGCAAGTTATAGAAGAATTTGAAGTAGGACACTTCTGATGGTGGAAGGAGCCACCAGACACAATAATACCAAAACAAGAGGCATTCACCAAGGTTCTTTCTGGCGGACTCAGACACGCAGTCACTCTAGATCCAGGTCTCCTGACTCCAGGTTAATTAATAGTTACTCAGCCAACAAATTCTCCTTCTGTAGCATGCCTATGTTTACTGCCACTATTAAAACACTCTTGAGGTGTCAAAAAGAGTTGAAAACTGAATTCATCAGTCTTCTCTCTCAGATTAGGGACAAGGGGCATCCAACATGGTTTAAAAATCAAGATTTGTAACTTTTGGTTTCTTAAAGGCTGACTTTTGAGACTGAACAAAGAATGATCAACCCTGGTGTTCTATAACTCCTTTGGGAAGCTCTTCTAAAAAGATAGATTGTTACCATGCCAGTTTGCATCACCATTTGGTTTAATTATTATTCGTAATTGGGAAATAATTAGATAAAACGATGATGTAAACCCCAGTGGAAAATAGACATCTCTTAAGAACTCTAATGTTTTCCGTCACTTAAAAGGAAGGGGATATGACTTAGTGGAGGAAAAAACTAATTAGAAAAGCAGACACATCTTCTCCCTCTCCTCATATTTCAGGCATGCTGGCAAGTGCTCAAAAATGATCAGAGAGTGGCCTATTTCTCAAGGACCCCAGGAGAGCATGATAATTTAAATCGTCATCTCTGAAAAGTGCCTTGAGCACTTGTCTTTGCCTTTTTATGATCTTTGGTCAGGAGAGAGAGTTTGGCTCTCCCAACTGGCATGGCCATGCAAAATATTGGCTGGAGGAAAACTGGGGTCACACCCACACCAAAGTGAATCCAGCCAAGTTAGGATTCCTGCCAAGAGAAACACCTTTGTGCAAAAAGAGGAGTCAGAAATGTTTAAAATCATGCTACCCCCAATCCCATCCCCCAGCAAAATGAAAACAAGACTTTATCTAGGAGCAAAAATTGGCTTTTGACAACACAAGAAGATGAGAGGGAAGCGATTAGGTGTTCAGATGTGAGCCTAGCAACTTCAAAATCCCATGTAAATCTCTCTAAAACCCTTTGTCTGGAGTTAGATAATTTTATTTTAAAATCTGAAGTAACAAAAAACAACAAGGAAAAATTTTAACAAAACAGCTTCATAAAAATGACATTTCAATGAAAGTTTTATTTAAATATTCCTATTTGAAAAGGGCTTCCTTGGTAGCTCAGCTGGTAAAGAATCTCCCTGCAATGCAGGAGACCCCAGTTCGATTCCTGGGTCAGGAAGATCTGTTGTAGAAGGGATAGGCTACCCACTCCTGTACTCTTGGGCTTTCCCGGTGGCTCAGCTAGTGAAGAATCCACCTGCAATGTGGGAGACCTGGGTTCAATCCAACAGATAATTTTATAAAAATGACAAGTCAGTAAAGTTTTATTTAAATATCCCCATTTGAAAAATGTAAATGTTTATTAATAAATCATAATGTGATCATAGGAAAATGAAAGACAAGAAGGCTTGAAACTAAAGAACTAGGACTGCAAATATATCTACATGCTTTTGATGCATTCCCCAAGCTGGTCCTTTCAGCCTTCCATCCCATGACAATTAGACAAAAAAGTTAATCTGGCTCCCCAAGTTTCAGTTCTTGTCCATAAACCAGAAAATCTGTTAATGACCTTAGACCCACATCTCTATAGTAGAAAGCTCTAAGGTAAACTAATTTAGGCACAAATATTAATACCAAAATTTTGAGTTCTAGGATCTTCAAGTACAAACTCATCCTGAAAAGATGCCTTTTCCTTTTCGCTTCCCCCCTCATCCCTTCAATTATGTAAACAGTAGCTCCTAGATTTGTTCCAAGTTTAACAGAAACCCTTGGCTACAGTGTGTACAGTGTGCTCACAATTGCAATTTCCAAATTGTTCAAAAATATTTGCAAAATAAAGAGCCCCTGTTCTTGGAGATATGACATGCAATGACTGTTGTGGATAAGATGAGATTTTTCAGGCAACAGTTTTTCTATAATTCCTGTTGAATTGGGGATTAGACAGATGGTGAGGAAGAGAAAGAGAACTCTCGGCAAAGGCATGCACAAGAGAGTGAGAGAGTAGTATGATGAATACTTGGGAATAGGAATGCAAAGAGAACCTGGGAGTCCAGATATGGGATGTCTGATATGTTACAAGGTGCTTGAAATTTCACTAAATAAAAGCTCCTTGGAAAATCAGAGGACTATCAGGTCACAAGGAGCACCAGTCCTGTCCTACAGAAGTCCCTTAGTAGACCCTCCATTTCATTTGTTCTTTGAAGAAAAGATTAATGGGAGTCTGTTGGGGCAGAAGGCAGCAAAGGTCATGTCAGTATTAGAAGCTTGATGTGAATGGTAAAGAGTCAAATCAAAAACACTGGACCAGATTTTCCAAATTTATTCAGGCTTATAGATCAGATAAGGGGTCATTTTTAACAAGGTAAATAAATATAAATCTTTGCCTCTACTTAAAGAGAATCTAATTGAGCTCTATAGTGGTCACTATTTTGATCAAAGTGACTTTCAAATCCACAGCCCATTTCTCTTCCCATCATTTCTAGTTTGCTAAAAAATTGGCTTTCTGAAAAAAGAAAATGCTCTGATTGGTAGTATTTGCCAATTTCCATTGTGTAAATAACCTTACCAAGACTGATTTCAATCTTCCAAATGGAAAGTCACTGAAAGGAGAGTTGAAAAGAGACGCCCAAAATCTCATTTCAGCTCTCCTTTCTGGGCTTCCCCAGTGTCACAGTGGTAAAGAATCCTCCTGCAGGAGATACAGATGTGGGTTTGATCCGTGGGTCAGAAAGATCCCCTGGAAGAGGAAATGGCAAATCACTCTGGTGCTTTTTCCTGGAAATTCCCGTGGACAATGGACCCTGGTGAGCTATAGTCCTTGGGGTTGCAAAGAGTCAGACACGACTTACCAACTAAGCACCTAGAGCACATACACATTAATAGCACAAAATCTACTCTCGAAAAATCTACTCTAAGAGCCAGATCTAGCACACCATTACAACAGCTCCTAATTTTCCATCTTTGCAATGTATTTGTTTTATGTCCTATCTTCTTAGGTTCAGAATCCAGGAGCATCCCAATCTTACCTGCGTCCCTACGAGATTTCCTGTGGTTCTCTTGCTCCTCCCAGGAAACATCTGGAAACAAGAAGGGCACATTGACCTATTTACTCTCTCATGTCACATCTTTACTGGTCTCATAAAGGATAGGAATAAAAGAATGAATCAATTTAAATCCACCTCCTTCTTCTAAAGTAACAAGTAAAGTCTTGTCTAGCTAAGGATGGGTTAGCATTGTTAATTTCAAGAACATACAACATGCAATGTGAAAAATTCACTCAAGATGTCTTTTTCAACATTTTGGAAATTATTTTATTCATAAAAATTCTGTTTGCAGTTTTGTATGTTTATACTATTCAGTATAGAATACTTGGAAACAAATAGGGCAATATTTGTTTTTTCTTTTTTTCCTCTTCAGTAATTGTTTTTGTAATTAGTGTCATAGATTCTTTCAAAATCAAAAGAAAAAATATTTTTAGAGTGTTGTTGTTTCTTTGTTGAAACACAGTTTAATGTTTATTATCATAATTCTGATTGCTATTGAACCACCTCATATGATGTATTTTTTACTTCATGAGTTATTATTTGGCTTACACTCGTGATTTGTGCATTAATATGATTCAAGGTTATGCAATAACAATCAGAAATTATGATAATAAACACTGAACCACATTTCAACAAAATATGATAAACTCTTGTGAGGTTTTTTTAATCTTTTCATTAACAAAGCATCTTATGCTTCACTGAAACTTTAATTACCAAGAAATTACCCAAGAAAATATATAATTATTTCTAGTAATTGACAGTGACTCTATATGTAACACTTCTTTATGTTAAAATAATTGCAAAAATGTGACCTTTTTTCTGCAGACATGTGGCTTAATTGATTGCATTCTGTTTTTCAAATTTAAAAAATGTAATAAAAATACCATCACTAAAGCACATAAGTGATTCCATTTCAACTGAGGACTGTTTTAATGATCTCAGCAACAATATTTGATAATACTAGTGTTAATGAAATTACCTTGATAAACTTAGGGTAATTATTTCAATTTCTCAATTTACCCAACATACTATTACATTTTCTTTCCCAGAAAGTCTTTACCAGTCATTCCAAAACCCCATGCATATTGTAAAGAAGAACATTCCCTAAGAGGCTAGTCAAAAGATCAAAATCCTTTGCTTATATATGAACATTCGTTTTAAGAAAAAGAAAAGCTCCTCTCAAAAACTAAAGCCACTCTTGGGATAAAATCATTTTGATCCCTTCCAGCTTTAAATTCTCAATGCTTTATGATTCTATAAAATCTCTTCCTAACTTAGACACATTCTTTAAACCAAAAACCAACAGTTCAAACGCGCCTACCTCTCTGCTTCCTGTTTTGGTTGGTTTTTGTTTTGTTTTGTTTTGTTTTGTTTTTTGCTTTTTGCTTTTTTTAACCTGACAATTTGGTCTAGTAAGAACTTTAACTCAAAAGCCAGATATCATACAACTCCTTCCATAAGACTCTGCTTTATTTATCTGCACTGCCTCTTTCCTTCTCCTAGTCAGAATAAAACACCTAACAGAGAAGCTTTTGTCATCACATGCTTGTGTACATAGTCACTCAGTTGTGTCCGACTCTTTGTAACTCCATGGACTGTAGCCCACCAGGCTCCTCTGTCCATAAGACTTCCCGACAAGAATACTGGAGTGGGTTGCCATTTCCTCCTCCAGGGGATCCTCCTGACCCAGGGATCCAACTGGCATCTCTTGCGTCTCCTGCACTGGCAGGATTCTTGACCACTGAGAAACCTGGGAATCCCTTTGTCATCATACTGTTCGTTTTGAGACTGACAAACATGGAGAATTTTTCTTTAACCAACAATATACAACCATAACCCACACAGTAGCATAGTATCAGTGTGGTTTAATTTGAACCAAAATCACTACAGATTTCTACATAGGAGAGAAGGACTGAACTTAAAAAAAAATTACAACAACAACAAAATAAAACTTGGGACTTGCAGGACGTAGACATCCTCTTACATGTTTCTATTTTATTTGTAAAATCACCTTCAGGGTGATTCTCCTACTGAAATTTTAGAACACACACAAGTCTAAAACCACGGTAATAAAAGACTAACATTTCTACTATGTGATCTCTAGGGGGATTCGCGTGGGAGGCTATTTTGGGAACTATGGATGTCTAAAGGTTTGGTGAAGCCACTTGAAGGGAAAGTGGGAAGGAGCAGAGGAAAGGTGAGCAATGGGTGCTTCATTCCTCATCTGTTATCCAACCAGGGCTTCTCTGAGTTTATCTGTTGGACACATTGGGTTTTCTGACTGGTTGTAATCTGAAGAAAGTTCTCATTCTCTCTCACTTTATGGATTAGAAGGTGGCAATTCTGTGATAACAACTGGTTTACCTTGAGTCAGACACCTGCCCAATGGCAGTGCCAAGTCTAGAAAATCCCAGTCTCGCACAAATGACTCTCAGTCCAGTGTTCCTTTTGCTAGAAGACGTCTCTATACTGAGATAGAAAAGTGCTCCAGGGTTTTGGTTGACCCAGCAGTCTCACTACTGGGCATATACCCTGAGAAAACCGTAATTGAAAGAGATGCATGTACCTCGATGTTGGTTGCAGCACTTTTTACAACAGATATGGAAGCAACTAGTCCATCAACAGAAGAGTGGATACAGAAATTGTGGCACATATATACAATGGAATATTACTCAGTTGTTTAAAAAAATAATGCATTTGAGTCAGTCCTAATGAGGTGGATGAACCTAGAGCCTATTATACGCAGTGAAATAAGTCAGAAAGAGAAAGACAAATATTGTATATTAACACATGAGTACAGAATTTAAAGAGATGGTACTGATTAACCTATTTCAGTAGGTGGGGGAAGGAGAAGGCGGAATGAATTGAGAGAAGAGCATGGAAACATACACATCACCATATGTAAAATAGACAGCAAGTGGGAATTTTCTGCGTGACACAGGGAGCTGGGCAGGGGGGTTCTGGAGGGCGGGAACATATGTACACCTGTGGCTGATGCATGTTGATGTATGGCATAGGCCAACACAATATTGTAAAGCAATTATCTTCCAATGAAAAAAGAAAGGAAAAAAATTTATGGACTGCTCTTTACAGCTATCACTGTTTTTCCTCAGGGAGATAAACTCCACCAGGGAGAGATCTAAAGCACCAAGCATCACTGAACAAAAATATTGGCTCTGAATCAGGATTCAGCTTAATGTAATATGCTGGAGCATGTAATATAATCCTCTCTCTTCATCCAGGCTTCAGACAATTAGCCAGCCATGCCCGGTGGAGGCTGTTACTCCATATATGTGATCTCTAGATACAGAGTAGGGGTTGCTGCTCATTATGTAGACACTTGCTAGTCATTGGTTGAAAGCCTGAGCACCACCTCTTCAACACAGTGTGTTTATAAAGACAACAGCAATACCTAGTGCCTTCAGTTTACATTCTGGTTCAATCCTCTCCTATGTATGCTGGGTGGTTCCTTCTTTCCTATCCCATTTGCTGCAGAATTCAACCCTGCCCCTTCTGATGGAGGATTTTTTCAAAGGAATCGGAAGGCTGAAAGCATAATGCTTTCTGAATAACTTTTCCTGTGTTTGTTTTCCACTTGTCTCGATAAATTTTAAATTTGATGGCAAGAAAGGGCTTTTCACTTTTCTCTGAGCTAGAGAAGGTCTCATCACTCAGCAAATCCTGTGAGCTTCTACATTCTTGCACTGTGTCCTCCTTCTGACCTTCCACTTTCTCGCTGCCTGGAAAGAAAGCTTTTCATGAAGACTGACAAAGCCCTACAAGCTGAGTTGGACAATGAGACAAGCAATGAACAGAGCAGATTATTGTCAGAGGGAATGGCAACTTCCTCACCAAAAATCATTTAACATGAAACCTTGGAGTCTACTGCAAGCTAACAAACCTGCTGCTTATTACCTCCAGCATATACATAATTTCTTAAGAATATACAATTTCTTAGGAGCACAGAACAAGGGCTGCACTTGCAGAACTCAAAGACTTTATTTCTCTTTGCATTAGGCATAACCTCCCCCACCCAATATCTGGCATGGTAGGGTCCTCAGTGCTTTCAATCCAACCTCAGGAAGAGCCCATTAGCTGGAGCAAATCACTGCACCCCTTCTGCTATTTCTGATTAGAATTCCACATTAGAGACACTTAAAAGAGCCAAAAAAAAAAAAAAAAAGAGAGAGAGAGAGAGAGAAATAAAAAAAAAAAACAAAAGAAAAGGAAGGTAGGGACCAAAGGCAAAGAGGAGAAAACCATCCTGTCCTGAGCACCCAATGGCTGGCAAGCTTCTCCAGTGATTGAGTGTAGGGTACTATCTGATGACAACTCACTCAGTGACCGAGGAAAGAGGCTTAACCAGCTGAGCTGATCGCCAAAGTCCTCATATTTAAAACAGGACCAAAAACTGCACTTCCTTGTATGGAATTGTTGGGACATATAAGCGAGATAAGGAATGTCAAGTGATTGACCCAGTGCTGACTCAAGTTTCATATTCACTATATGTCAAGGAATAGCACTGTGTCCTTTAATCTTCTTAACAATCCTGAGAAGAGAGCATTGTTATCATTTCACAGATGGGCAAAATGAAGCACAGACTGAAAGGAAGCTTGTACAAGACCACATAAGCTTTGCTACTTCTGACACACTATCTCCGTTATAGGTAGCAGCTTCTCCAGTGAATCTGACTCCTATGATTTTTTGAATAAATGAGCAAAAAAGTGATTCAGTTACATCTAAATCTACCCTCGGCCATGGGACCTAACTCTACCCTTGGCAGGAAGGAACAGCTCAGCCCAGGCATCAAAGAGAAATAGAAGACTAAGTCTTTCCCTAAACCACCAACAGTGGGCTTTCCCACCCAAGGGTTTGGTGGGGCAAAACCCCTCCAGTGTCTGTTAGATTCCAACTCCCTTCCCATAAAGGAAGCCACCAGCCTATAATTGTGTCTTCTTTAAGTTTTCACCTCATGTGAACAGAGTCAAGGCTTGGGCCTACATACTTCAAATACCATTCAAGTTATTGTTCCAGATATTATGGTTCAGTTATTTCAGTTGAGGAAGACTAGGCTGCAAAATATAAGTTCATTGTAAACAAAGAAAATCCATCAAAAATGGAATATCTCAAGAGAAATCCTTTCCAGGTTTTCATTACTGATTGCAAACGATAAAAATATTTCAGTTTGCTGATGGCTCGGTATCCCCACACACATTTACAGTGAGGTAACTGCTTTGTTCAGGTGAAGGTTTATATCACCTCTAAAGCAAGTCCATCGGAACATTGCTTGTTAGCTATCTGTGTGGATCTCTGCAGCCCTGCAGTGTCACCCGGCTTAGTGTCCAGACCTGATATAGTGCCACAGAGAAGAAATGTTATTAAAATGTCACTCTTGGATGTTTGAGCTCTTGACTGTTGAATGGACATTTACCAGGAAACTGCTTCCATTTTTAAATTCTTGAGTTAAAAGGCCTGGGACTTGGCTTCTTTCTAGTCTTACATACTCTCTATGGGGCTTGAAATCATAGCCAAACATCTCTGTGTCTCTTTTTCAGTCCAGTTCAGTCGCTCAGTCATGTCCGACTCTTTGGGACCCCATGAATCGCAGCACGCCAGGCCTCCCTGTCCATCACCAACTCCCAGAGTTCACTCAGATTCACGTTCATTGAGTCAGTGATGCCATCCAGTCACCTCATCCTCTGTCATCCTCTTCTCCTCCTGCCCCCAATCCCTCCCAGCTTCAGAGTCTTTTCCAATGAGTCAACTCTTCACATGAGGTGGCCAAAGTACTGGCCTTTCAGCTTTAGCATCATTCCTTCCAAAGAAATCCCAGGGCTGATCTCCTTCAGAATGGACTGGTTGGATCTCCTTGCAGTCCAAGGGACTCTCAAGAGTCTTCTCCAACACCACAGTTCAAAAGTATCAATTCTTCGGCGCTCAGCTTTCTTCACAGTCCAATTCTCACATCCATACATGACTACTGGAAAAACCATAGCCTTGACTAGATGGATCTTTGTTGGCAAAGTAATGTCTCTGCTTTTGAATATGCTGTCTAGGTTGGTCATAACTTTTCTTCCAAGGAGTAAGCATCTTTTAATTTCATGGCTGCAGTCACCATCTGCAGTGATTTTGGAGCCCAGAAAAATAAAGTCTGACACTGTTTCCACTGTTTCCCCATCTATTTGCCATGAAGTGATGGGACCAGATGCCATGATCTTAGGTTTCTGAATGTTGAGCTTTAAGCCAACTTTTTCACTCTCCACTTTCACTTTCATAGGAGGCTTTTTAGTTCCTTTTCATTTTCTGCCATAAGGGTGGTGTCATCTGCATATCTGAGGTTATTGATATTTCTCCCAGCAATCTTGATTCCAACTCACCCCATCCTTATCCAATTCGTGTCCCTCTATCACTCTCTCTGGAGAAGGTGATGGCACCCCACTCCAGTACTCTTGCCTGGAAAATCCTGTGGACAGAGAAGCCTGGTAGGCTGCGGTCCATGGGGTCGCGAAGAGTCGGACACGACTGAGCGACTTCTCTTTCACTTTTCACTTTCATGCATTGGAGAAGGAAATGGCAACCCACTCCAGTGTTCTTGCCAGGAGAATATCAGGGACGGTGGAGCCTGGTGGGCTGCCGTCTATAGGGTCACACAGAGTCGGACACGACTAAAGTGACTCAGCAGCATCACACTCTCTCATGACATTTCACTCTTTTTTTTTTCTTTGTAACATATTGCAACACATGATTAGTCGTTTACATGCATATCTCACTATTGTCACATATTGGATGGGTAAACCCAAAACATACAAAGAATTAAAAATTGTGCTAGAAACAACCATATAAATACTACTTAAATTCAATTGTTAATATTTTTACCAATTTTTGGAAAGATCTGTCTCTCGCTCTCTTTCTTTTTCATTTCTCTCTCTAATTCTATTGCTAAATCATTTGAAAGTGAGTGGTTGATCTCACAATACTTTATTGCCTAAATATTTCAGCACACATATCCTAAAAATAAGGTATATGTCCTGTATAATCTTAATACCATTAGCCAGCCTGAGAAAATGAGTGATAATTCCCTACTCTTCTTCAATATCTAGACCACCTTCAAGTTTCCCCAACTGGCATTTCAAGTTCTTTTATTTTTATTAATTAGTATCTAATCAAGATTCTCAAAACACTTCCCAGTACATACAAACACACACAGAGACAGTTAAAATTTTCTGCATTGAGGTTTTGAAGAATCAATTCAATTGTTTTCTAGGAGGTTCTATATTCTGGATTTGTGTCCTTATTTCCTTATGGTATCATTTAACTTGTTCCTCTAGTTCCCAAATATCTGGAAACTAGAAATTAGGCTTAAAAGTTTGATTAGATTAAGGTTAAACGTGTTCTCTGACTGCGTTCTATCAGAAGGCACACATTACCTTCACAATTTGGAGTGCCACTATTAACCACATAATCAGGACTGACCACCTGATCTGTTATATATTGGTGCATTTTCCCCTTTGTATTAGCAGGGACTCATTCAAGCAAATTTTTGCACATTTATTTATAATTGAAATCCAATTTAAATTCCTTCCCCTGGGACTGAACATTATTCAGAAAGCTGGTTTATTTGTAGAACTTTATTCTTTTCCTTTTGGAAAGAGAATGACTGCATTGGGGAAGGAGGTGTCTTCAATTACCTTTGCAGAAAATGTTGCTTAGCTTAAAATCAACTCTTCATGAATTAAAAAAAAAAAAAGCACCCCCTCCATATATTTTAAAAGACAGCATTTTGTGCAGATCTTTGACTGTACCATTTTTCATTCAGCATTAATTACATGTATCAACTTTTCATCCTTCCTGTAAACCGATATTATTTATTAAACTCACAAGAAAAGACACGATTAATCTTTATGATTCATTGTTTTTCCTGCAAAGAACTAAAGCATATATAGAGTTGATTCTTTTTTCCCTACTGGGCTGTATAATTGGGTTAAATCAGAGCTGCTCAAATCAGTGTACCGCTGGGGTATGTGGCATTGTGCTGGGGGTACTCAATAAGCAAGGAGCCTCTTTCTGAAGCATCTTTTTCCTTAATGATGGGTAATTTAAAACATGTTTACATACCAAAATAAACTCATATTATTACAGAATAAAATGCCAAAATTCTCATAAATTTAAAGATAGAACATAGAACACTTTAAGTGAGCCACTTTGTCAATAAAATACAAAATCCACATAAATTTAAAGATAGAACATAAGACCATTTGAAGTAAAGCACCAGTCAGTATCCTCTATCATTCCTACCACTTCCTATTGGCCCCCCAAAGCCATGAATTACCACAATCCTCTACTCTTTGAAATTCTAGCTTAAATAAAGCATCTGGCTAAAGAATCCACCTGCAATGCAGGAGATCTCAGTTCTATTCCTGGGTTGGGAAGATCCCCTGGAGAAGGGAGAGGCTACCCACTCCAGTATTCTTGGGCTTCCCTGGTGGCTCAGAGAGTAAAGAATCAGCCTGCAATGCAGGAGACCTTGGTTCGATCCCTGGGTTGAGAAGAGTCCCTGGAGGAGGGCAAGTCAACCCACTCCAGTATTCTTGTCTGAGGAGGGCTACAGTCCATGGAGTCACAAAGAGTCAGGCACAGCTGAATGACAGCACAAACTGCCAGCAAAAGCTTAAATGAACAAAAACAAACTTCTGGAAAATTTACCTAAGATTTCCAATAGCCAACCCTGCCTTACGTCAGATAAACTAAGCATGGGAGCTGAAGATTGGTTTAGGCAACCCCATCTATGTTTAATGATACAAATCAGTAAAATCACTTACCTTCCTGTGCTCCCACATCCAGACAAGGCTCCTCTCATGTTCAATTCTGTATCATCCTTTCTTCTACACCCCATCTTTTCCTTGACAAACATTTACAGAGAACTTACTGTGAGTCAGGCACCTTTCTGAGCACTTGATTACTGACGATGCTATTCACATCCACCTTATAACATAGGTATTAATGTCATCACCATGTTACAGGTGAGGACATTAAGGCATAAATGAGGTGACTTGCCTAACATAGCTAGTGACCGCTGCTGCTGCTGCTGCTGCTAAGTCGCTTCAGTCGTGTCTGACTCTGTGTGACACCATAGATGGCAAGAATCTGTCCACGGGACTCCCCAGGCAAGAATACTGGAGTGGGTTACCACTAGAGATGGGGTTTTACATCAGGTAGCCTGGCATTTTAACAATAGCATCCATCTCAAAGCTTTGCCCTTAAGACCTCAAATAATATGTTTGATCATTTCGTTGATAGAGCAAGAAAATCTGGAGTTCTCTTTGACCCCTCCTTCGGCCTTATATGGGCTTCGCCCATGGCACAGCAGTAAAGAATCTGCCTGCAATGCAGGACCTCAGCATCCCTAGGTTGGGAAGACACCCTGGAGAAGGAAATGGCAACCCACTCCGGTATACTTGCCTGAAGAATTCCATGAACAGAGAAGCCTGGTGGGCTACAGTCCATGGGGTCACAAAGAGTCAGACACAGCTGAAGTGACTTAGCATGCATGCATCAGCCTTCCATTCAAGCAATGACCACGTTCACTAATGCCTTGCATATATATATATATATATTTTTTTTTTTTTTTTACCTTCTTTACATTCCCATGGCTCCTGCTCCAGGTCAGGTCTTTATCTAGACATTGCCAGAGCTGCTTCTTGGGTGTTTTTTGTCTTCATTTCCTTCCCTCCTTCAATCCATCCTTCATATGCTTGCCAGAATTCTCTTCCAAAGCACAATTCTGATCAAGCCAATCTCTTCCACACAAACTTTCTTCAGCTCCTCTTTGCTTACAACGTAAAAGCCACGCTTTGCGAATAGTGTTCAAGACTCGAACCAACCTCTTCAGGTTTGTCCAGCTACACTACACACCTTACACTACACAGACTAGATCAATGATTCTTAAACATTTTTATTTCAGGATCCCTTTGTTGTTGTGTAGTCACTAAATGGTGCCAGACCCTTTTGTGACCCCATAGGCTGTAGCCTGCCAAGCTCCTCTGTCCATGGGATTTCTCGGGCAAGAATACTGGAGTGGGGTGCCATTTCCTTCTCCAGGGATCTTTTGGGCCCAGGGATTGAATCCTGCTTTGTATGTGAATTCTTTGCCACTGAGCCACCAAGGAAGTCCCTGGGGACCCCTTCTAGCATGTAAAAACTATTAAACACTCCCAACTGTCCTTTCCCTAAACAAAGTATTGTTTTCGATTCTATTGATAGTGCTATTTCAAGAAACAGCCAGCACACTCTTCCCAGACTTAGTGGTTCTTATATCACTGAGTGAATTCTTAAATTAAAAATTAAACAAAAATTTTAAACATGATAGCATTAAATTTTAAATAAAAATAAATTCACTATATGCTAATATAAATACCATATTATTTTTAAAAACATATTTTCTGAAATAAAAATATATTAAGTGAAAAGAGTGATATTCTACAGTTTTACAGATTTCTAATAGCTGGTTGAATAGAGAACGAGTAAATTCTCATATTTGCATTCACATCCAGTCTTTTGAAATATCACACAAAATATAGCTTCCAGAAAACTCCACTGTATGTTCACAAGAGAATGAAAGTGAAAAAGGCAAATATCACTTTAATATTATCATGAAAAGATCATGGGAACCCCGAGTTCCAGGACCACACTTTGAGAACCACTATTGTAAGTAAATTTCACCTCGCTTTTAAATTAGTTCACCCTACAGTTATGATAGTTCTTCTTTTTAGATGCTCTTTCTCCCTTAATTTCTTCTTACTAAAACCCAACCCAACCCATCAATGCTCAAAGTGCCACTTGTTAATGACCTTCCTCTATCTCTACTAAGAATTCTTTCCTCTTTCGTGTTTCTGTAGTACTTTGCATTTAAAATTCTCAATCACTCAATCATAGAGTACCTACTATGTTCTAAATGTGGGCAGTATCTACCCTTTCTCTACTATCTTTTCCCTTCCTTCCCTCTACATCAAAGCTTACCTTCAGCCACATCCTCCTCCAGCTGACAGCCAAAGTAATACCACAGTGGTTGAAATTTAGGCACATAAATATAGTAAGGATATTTTTTTTCAGACTCAGAGGACCTTTCCATAGCTCTCAAATTACACCACATAAACCATCTGATTTTGCCATTACTTCCGATCTCTCCTATACTTAAACCACACTAAAATAGGTCTGATTCTCTTTAGTAAGCAGAAAATTGAGAGCAATTCATCTGATAAATGTTTATAAGCACAAATTGAACCACTCTATCCCTTGCTCAATACACCATGAATATTCAATTTGACAAATAAGTATTACCTCAATTGTTGAAGAATTTGAATCCCAGATGAGCAGGATGACCTTCCAGTCCCATGTTTCTATAATGCTGTTTCAGATGAGCATTAAGTATTTGAGTAAAGAGACCTGAATGATGTAACTTTAGGCTTGACACTGGACATTTCTGAAACTCAGTTTCTTCCACTATTCTAGAAGCCCCTTGAAATCAGAAACCATGTCTTTTTGATATCTGCCCACCACAGGGTGCCATATATAGTAAGATAAACATCCATGGAATAAGCAGGGCAGCTAAATTCATGCTTCTTCATTGGAGTTGGAACACCAGAATATTTGAAACTCCATCTCTGACTGGCAAAATCACTTTTATTTCTGCCTTTAACAGACACATAACTAAAGGCAAGGGCTAATGGGATGTCAAAGCAGTCACGGCCCCTTAATTGATTTGAAGGTGCTTGCATAACTATTCAAGGCAAAATGATGTTCTCACTGATGGGAGATATGGAATGTACAATTTGCATTTCATCAGAAAAAAAAAATTCCTTGGTTTCCTCTACAAAGCACTAATGTTTTCAATACTGCTGACTGTGGTATTTTGAGAAATAGCCAGTATGCCCTCTGCACAGTTAGACAGTAAGAGGAAATATTGCCTCCCCAGGTGTCAAATTTCCTTTCTGTAATGGAAGGATGTGTGGGACAGCATTTCAAACATAGTCACAGAGGGAGAAGGAGGCTGACAAGTAAGATGGATGAATGAGAGGGAAAACATGTGTTGAGATGGAAACTGTCAAGGGTAGATCCTGTTTGTGCATCAGAAGTGTCCTAATTAAAAATGCCCATCATAAAAGCCTTTTGGGAGGAAAGAGGAAAAAAAGGAAGCCCTCTTCTGTGCAACACAAGAGATTTCAGAGAAGAGGCAAGCCTCTGGAGCTCAAGTGAACTGCAATATTCACATCAGTGGCTGTATTCTGTCATCTAGAATATTAACTTTTCCTATAACTCAACTCAAAAAATCTGCATCTTCTTACAGAATGCCTCTGTTTTGAAAGAATATCACAAATTCACCTGAAATATAGAAGTTGGAGACAATGGGGTGTCACTATGCAATTTGGGGCTCAGCTCTGTCAAATTCTCATCAATAATGATTTCCTTCTTTCCCATAACTGGCGTCCTATGCTTTCTAATGTTTGCAGTGACATTAGTCAATTCCTTAGATGCACTAAGCCAAATTAAATAAAGGACTGCAGGGAAATTTATCTACAGAACATGAATCTTTAATGAGCCTTCATCCCTATAAGTCTTATAGTAGAAAGGGATTTGCAGGAATAGCGTCTAGTCACCCATGAAGGCTGGGTGGACTTGAACAGATAAATGAGCTTTCCTGATCCTCTTTTGCTTCCTGTACGGGACTGGATCAGATGATAATTGAGGTCTTTTCCACTCTGACCTTCAGACTCTATCATCATTCTCAAATGTTTGCCCTTTTCCCTAGGAGGTAGTTAGAGGCCATTGTTAATACATAGTGGTTTTGTGATGAGGGAGGAGTCATGGTACTTAAGAGTATGACTCTCCTATCAGATTTTCTACATTCAGTCTCACCTCTACCAATTACTAGCTGTGTGACTTTGGTCAAGTCACCTAAGCTCTCTGTGCCCCAGTTTCTTCATCTATTACATAGGGATATTAATAGTGCCTGTATTTCACAATGGCTAAGATTAAATGAAATAATCAACATGAAACATTTGCTATAGTACCTCCTACTGAATGAACATGTAAGAAATACTTGCTGATACAATGTGTTTTCTGCATCTAGTGATTTGAGAGGATACTTTCTCTTCATAAGCTACCACACACGTGGTTAGAGATAGACCTGCCAAAATTGAGCAATTTCTGGAGACAAGGAAAAGAGAAACTTCTATAAAATAAATAAATGTTACTTGCTAATGTCAAATTTTATTTTCTAACGTTAAAAGAGAGCAAGAATACACAAGTCTGCATTCATAGTCTTAAAAATAACTTCTAATTTTTTATCAATTTATTGAAAATAGACTTAATTAACAGAGTATTTGATGAAAAGAAGAATGAGAACAAAAGGATAAACAAGGGATAGAGCAAGGGAATACCAGTTTCTCTTACCTATATTATTGCCTGGCTTCAATTTCACTTCTATGTCTATTTATGGTTCATATTTAATTTGTGTGTATATAATTACCTTCTTCAGCATGGTCCAGAAGGGATGCAAATATAGAATCAATTTAGGAAAGCTAAATGTAGCCTATATGTGATTTGGTCACATCCAAAAATTTGCTTTATTAAACAAATTTCAGTCCTGGATCCCAGGAAGACTGTTTCCATTGGCAGCAGTCAGTCTTGGAGTTTTCTCCATGTTCCAAGACATTCCTGGCGCTAAATGCAAATGAGTCCCTTACAGAATCTCTGAGGGTTTGACTCCACCAGCAGCCCTGTTGTAACCCTAGGAACATTGGGTCAAAGCCTAAGTCTCAAGAAAGACCTTAAAATTGACCAGAATGCTATATCCAACACCAATGTCTTCAGAATTGGGGAGTATCAAACCAAACCCACAGATTTCAGTCAAATTCAAGCCAGAATATAGTCAACAGTCCAGTAAGTTATATGGCCCCTTGACTCCCAACTCCCCATTGAAAGTAACTTGATCAAATACAATTAACAGGCATGGGGTTCAGCAGAAAAAGACCACATAAAGATCATAATCTCGCTAAATAAAAAACACTCCTACATGTGTATTTTTTCTGTTAGTGAAATTAACTCATAAGTCTTATTGAACTATAGCATTCATTTATGTATTTTACTGATGCATAAACATTGTAACACACAACCTAGAATTGTACACAAACCATATAAAAGCAAGAGAGGAAGAAAAGAAGGGAGAGATGGAAGAAGTAAGGATAGAGGTACTTCTGAAATTAGTTCAAAAGAAAAGAAAGCAATCCAAGATTGCTAAGTATTGCAAAACCTAGCTAGAATCCTGGGGAGATTGTATGAGCCTTTGTATGTCTGATTCATTCAGATGTCATTGCTTGACTTTTCTGTTGCCTTATTGACTAAATTACATCAAGCACACAACCAATCAATTGTTTGAAAATAAGCTGATGACCCCTTTCAGGGACAGAGATGATATACCCTGGAAAACAAGTTGCAGTTATGTTGCATGATACAAAATATTCTACAAAATGGTCATTTGGTGACACTTGTTGATTGACTTAATAGTGAAAAAATTATGCTGATAAATAGTGCAAATACCACTTGTAAAATCAAAAGCTATATGTGAAATCTGCCACCTACATGAACTTCAGCATTCTTGAGAAGGCTTATTTTTATGAAAAAAAAAGAAAAAAAGAATAATTTCTTACAAAAATTTACAGCTTTTCTTTAAGCTGATAGTATAAAGGATAAGAATTGCTAAATATAACAAAATATAACAACTTTCAAAGGAATTGAATTATTGTAAATTCTATTACATACAAGGGTAATGGCAAGAAGAGACACACTTCCCCTTGTGTTACCTATTGAAGAGTAAATGAGAACCTGAACTACTAAATTGGTCATTTTTAATTAATAGGCAGAATATAAACCTCTTTTCATTACTATAAAATGAAACGGAAATTTTCTATACTGTAGGGTACAGAAAAAAGAAATCACTGACCATTTTCATTAAATATATTTTTAAGACTTTCCTGAAATTTAACAGATGCTCATGGAAAGCAGCGTGCTTAGTCATTCAGTCATGTTCGACTCTTTGCAATCCCATGAACTGCAGCTTAGCAGTCAATCTGTCACTGAGATTCTCCAAGCAAGAATACTGGGCTCGCCATGCTCTCCTCCAGGGGATCTTCTCAACCCAGGGATCAAACCCGGGTTTCCTGCATTGCAGGCAGATTCTTTACCACCTGAGCCACCATGGAAAGCAGAGATGTTTGTAAAGGAATAAACTCTAAATGGAGGAAATAGCAGAGCCAAGCATTTCAGGTGTTTTCTCCCCCCTTTCATAGATTCACATGGTACTAAGCAGATACCAAAATACAGTGACTACTAAAAGCAAAATAAAAGCTCAAAAAGTTTTCAAGCAAATTCCTCCAAACTTTCAAAGAATCCTGCTAAATAGAGTAAGAACATAGAGAACAACCGATGAGAAAAGAGGAAAATGAAGCAAAAAGAAATGGAAAGTAAAATGGGGGTTATTAAGCTGGAATTTAGACAAAAAATAACAAATTTGGAAGACAGAGATCCAACATATATAAATTGGGTTTGTTTGAAGAGATTAGAAAATCTGAAACTGAAATAACTCTTTTCAGTGGTCTAAGAGAATGCTCCAGAAATAAAACAGGACCAAAATCTATAGATTAAAAGACTACATGATGTTCAAAAAAGGATGATACTGTATTAACAAAGCAGACAAGTCCTGATTAAGTTACCAGACTCCCTCAGGCATTATGTCAAGAACATCAACATCAAATCAACTGTGAGCATGAAAAACTATCAGGTTAATCTCTGGTTGCCTATAGCCACACTCAATGCTAGAAGGCAGTGGTAAACTGTCTAGAAGTTTCTGAGAGAAAGAAAGTGTGAGTCAGTAATGTTATACTTGGCCAAGATACTGTGAAACTGGAAAGGTCAAGATATACATCTGCCTATAGTCCAAAACTGAGGTAATATAGCACCCATAGACATAGCCAGGGGAAAACAATGACTTGAAGATGAGTCCCAGCCAGTTAAATCTTATTCTAATCATTGAATAAGCTTAATTACAGAATTAAGGTGAAACAACTTGAAGCAGAGAATATGAGTATTAAAAACTATGGCAATGTAGAAATAGCATGCCTAAAGATACTGAGAGATTAAAAATAGGAAGAATCATGAAAATACTGTAAATATTCTGATCTCCTCTTCTTTCAGAGTTAGAGGGTCTGAAGATGCAATTTAAAGCACATAAATACAGGCCTAAATATAATATGCAAAAGTACAAAATAATCTCTAGAGAAAGTAAGAATACTCATATAAATAATAAAAATTAGGTGGTGGAAGAGAAGGAAGATGGGAAGAAGTATTAATATTAATTTTGCATCAACTATAGATAATAAATAACATTTAAAGATGATAAGGGGCTTCCCAGGTGGTACAGTGGTAAAGAATCTGCCTGCCAATGCAGGAGATACTAGAGACGCTTGTTCAATCCCTGAGCCAGCAAGATCCCCTGGAGTAGGAACTGGCAACCTGCTCCAGTATTCTTTTGGGCTTCCTTGGTAGCTCAGTGGTAAATAATCCACCTGCAATGCAGCAGACATGGAGTCTATCCCTGTGTCCGGATGATACCCTGGAGCAGGACATGACAACCCACCCAAGTAGAACCCCATGGACAGAGAATCCCATGAACAGAGGAGCCTGGCGGGTTGCAGTCTGTAGGGTCTCAGAGTTCAACTCAGCTGAAATGACTAAGCACGTAAAGATGATAAAGTTATAAAATATTTTAAATCATAAAAGAAAGTTAGCTTTAAAAATAAAAATGGTACAGGTTAAACAACAAGAGATATAAAAGAAATAAACAAATGAACATTAAAAATAAAAATACCAGAAACCTAGCTTGCAATAGCAAAAGACAAAAAATAAATGGCTATCAAAAGGGAACTGGTTATATCAACGTTTGAAACATCCACTGAATGGCATAGTATGCAACTGTTTAAAGAGTAAGATAGAGCTTTTGCTTTTTGCTTCACAATCTCCAAGGTATGTGCTAAAAGAAAAAAGCAAGGTGTCAGGTAGTGTGCACAGGACTCTTCTACCTCTACAAGTAAAAGAGATGTTCAGTGTACACACACAATACACACACAAATACTTTTTTATGTAAGGAAAGTTTTGCAGAAGAAACTGTTAATAGTGACATTTCTTTCTTGGATAGAAGACTGGTGTTATAAAGTTTAAGAATAATTTTTCTTTCTATTTCTTTTTGTACAATTCATTAGTACTTTGAGAAAAATAAAATAAACTCAAGAAAATCCATATGTTTATTCACCTATATATGCTTATGTGTACACATACATATATGTACGTATAAATATGCATTTCTCAACAGAGTCTGATAGACATGTGTGTGTATAATTAAGAAGGCATCACAAATCAAAGGAGTGAACAACAAATTAGCCAATAAATTTTGCCAATAAAAAAATCAAGTTAGATATCTCACTTCATGTAAAAATAAATTCCAGATGAATAAAAGATAAATATAAAAATTAAAACAAAACTATAAAAAACTGTAAAGAAACGTTAATTGATATTCAGTTAGGGAAGGATTTTCTAAATATTAAAAGGCAAGAAAAAAGTGAAGAAGTATCTGCAATAATATGACAAAGGGGTTCATATGCTTAATACTTTAAAAGCCTGTATCAGCTGTGAAAAAATGTATTTACCTCAGAGAAAAATGGTCAATAGAATAAAAACACATACATCTATATATTTTTATTGAATACCAACTTTGGGAATTTAAAGGTGAGCCTGGAGCTTTCAGGGAATTTATAGTCTAGTGAGGGAAGAATATTCTAGAAATAGGTGGATTCTCATCTCTTAATTTGCTGGTCAAAAAAATTAACTGACTTAATGATTATAAAAGAATCCACAACTGGCTACTTTCTTTTATAAGCATTGAAACCTTTTTAAAGCCAGCTGTTACTCATTACCAACCCAGATATATTCTATAATACCCGCAGATACACAGACAGTGTCAATGCATTGCTCAGTCTATGATACTTCCTAAGCCTAGACAGGCTGTATCTCATTCAGTCCTCACAACGCCAGAACATTGCTATTATTAGTTCTCCCATTTTGCAAACGGGAAAACTGAGAGACTTCAAGAGATGGTGCAGCTTTTCCAAACTCACACATTTGGTAAAAGGGTAAGGCGTGACTTAAGTCCTCTCTAACCTCAAAATCTATGCAAGAAGGTGACATTTGTAAAGAGCAAAATTGCTCAGAAATATGTATATATTCCGTAGACACAAGCTGGCTCTCTATAAAACACAAATGACTGTTTCTGCGGTAAAGATAAAATTAATTTGCAATTTGTAATTTTTTTTCACTTTCCATGATATATTTTAAAAACTGTGTATGTGCATGTATGTGTATATGTTCATCTTTGTTGGTTTCATTTTGCCTCTGTTAGGTCATTACCGCTGCAGTTTGATTAAACGAAATGATTGCCCTTGAACTCTCTCTATACTCCAAGGCAGCAAAGCAGGAAGAAACATATGGCACCAGTGTCCTAGCAGCACAGTTTTTAGGCTTCCTCGAGAATTATGTGGCTGGGCTGGTGATCGCTATAAACAATTTTGTGACTCCTAATTTAGAGTAGTGGATTCACAGCCTTAAAATGCAGACCTGTGGGTCAGCGAGGTAGTCTCTCCCCTGTATTCAGAATCCAGCTTTTCAGCACACAGCTTCTGCGTTTCCCTTCACATGACCACTGCACTCTGGAGAATTTGGACCAGCTCAGCATGCAAGGACAATAGGACAGGCGTTTGCTCTGTAAATAGCACACAGCATGATTACTCTGATAGAAACTGACTTTGTAGTAAGAGAAAGGAAGACAAGGATGTGTGTGTATGTGCGCATATGTGCACATGCCTTCCCTGCACAAAGCAGGAAGCTGTTCATTTTATGATCACTTGTAAGACTATATATCCAATCCAATCCAATGCAGGGCTAAATGATGACTTTTTGTAGTTGCAAATTTGTGAGCTTGAAAAAATAGAATTTCACCTCAACACCACAGTATTTACATTGGAATTTTGTCCCAGTTAAAATCTAAAGTATCCACAAATTTCATGACTGTGGCTCTGACATCTCTTCCCAGTTTGTTGAATATATTTCTTCTGGACAGCTTTACTGTATATTTTTATTGTGTGAGGCTGGTCTACATTCTAGCAAATTTGCAGTTGATTATCCTAAGCTCATTCAGGACCAGTTTCCAGGGACTGTTCGTGTGACTTTGTAGAAACAAGTATAGGACAATGATTTTCCTTTGCAAACTCACCAAACCTCTTATTATACTCTTACAGAAAAAAAAGAAAAAAGAACTCACTTACGGATTAAAAGCGATGTCCTCTCCTGGAAAAGATACGAGGTCCTACTTTGGATAATGCTATTAAACCTATCAATGGGTCCCTCTCTCGGACATGCGGTACACTATAGCCCTTGAATCCTGATTCAAACACTGACTCAAAGTGTTATTACACTTATTTTTCAATATAACATGTATGTATAACTTTGTAAAATGTATTTTGGCTTGAGAAATGGCCCCTTCTCATCCATCCTATTGTTAATCATTTGCTCAGTGTCATTGTGCCATAGACAATAGGCACCTTGCTACCAGGAAAAGGTGGCGCTTGCTAGTGGGGATGGCATCACCGCCACCACACTTCCTTCTTGCTCACCTTGCACCTTAACTGCGCAACTGTCCCTCCAGAATCAGAACATTGCATTATAAGTACACGCAGTGTTTTCCCACAGTCATGCTCTCATGGGCTGTGGCACGAAAGCACAAAAGGAAGATGACACACACCCTGTTTTTCAGTAAGGAAGGGAGGGAGTGTCAATATTGATATTGTCCAAACATCAGAAAACATGAATAAAGACAGATTGTTGAAGATAGCAATCAAGAAATTTCAAAGATTGTCCCTCACCAACTCATACAATTTAGCCCTTGAACATCGAGGTCACTTTCATATTACCTCTGTTTAAAGGTCCTCAAAAGATCCCTCACCCCCAGGGTAAGTGCCAAGGGCCTTCATATGGCACCAGAGGACACCGGTGCCCTGCATTCAACCCCATGTTTCTTGTCAGTCCTTGATCCTTTGTGCACTAAAGTGGGATAAGCCCTTCAGGGATCCCATACACCCCAAGTTGTTTTCACTTAACCTTTGCTTGGGTTCGCCCATCTGCCTTGAATCCCCATCTCCACCCTCCCTGGCTGGAATCTAATCCGATAATACTTGTCCTCCCAGAAGACTGCCTTTCCTCCTCTTTGTTCCCACAATGCTTTTCATATGGGTCTCTCATTCTAGTTGGGCTAGTTTATTATCTTCTCCTATTTATTTACGTATTTCCCTGAATCTGTGTGAGGTCTGTGAACTATAAGACTGTGTCTTCTTCATCTACTGATCCTAAAGCTCTGCCAAGTCTCTGACACATACAAAGAGATTAATAAATATCGGTTGAGTAAGTGAATTATCTTGAAAGGGAAAACTGGAACATATAAGTTAACCTAATTATTTCTTTGCTTTGTTACTTTGAGCAAATGACTTTTCCATTAAAGTCCTAATTTCCTCACCTTCTCAATGGTCATAATGTGTGACAATTAAATAAGGAAATGCTCAGCAAGTATTTTAGCCAAGTTTCTAACATATAATAAGAAAATGAATGCTAGGTATCACTATTAAACCAAATAATTAAAGCAAAGTCAATCCTTTGGCTTGGCTTCTAAGATTTATATTTGTCAGGAGTTAAATTTTCAGATTTGGTGTTTGCTGTTGGTGGGGAATTTTGGGGGCAGAATCTCTTTTTGAAGCTTTTGTTGTGTTGCTCCTTTATCTGAATTTTGCCGATCTTTTCCTCGGTTTTTCTCCCTTCTGTGTGCAAAGAAATAGCCAGTAATTCAGGTGCCCAGTAATCCAGGGCTGGGTGACTCGCACTCATGTCAAGTCAGCAGGGACTCCATTTTAGAACCACATCCGCAGACATCATCCTCTGTAAATATTTCAAAAATTGATGGACATGCCTGTTTTCACTATTCCAAATTACCATACATGTCCATCACTTAAATCTGTTTCCATTCACAAACAAGCTTCATGATGTTCTTCTTGAAAAAAGGAACCATGAATCTAAATTTCAAAATACATCAGTTTTAGTTGTTCTCACTCTCGGCAAGGGAATGTGAGGTTTATAATTTGGTGACGGAAATAAATTCTGCATGACCCCACAGGTCAGCAGTGCCTTAAAGCATGTTAAAAACTAAAGGTCAAATCGCCAAAAGTGAAAAGCCACTTTCCAAGGGCAGAAATCTTCTGTGATTTCTTTTAAGATCACAAACATGCCTATTTCCCTACCGGTCTTGGAGATTTGCTTGTACGGTAAGTAGAACTGGAAATAAAGTTAACTTTAGCACTCTACTAATTGCAGACCACCCTGGTGTTGAGGCGAGGCGGCTTCCTCCCGGTACCACAAATATGCTGTGCTCGTTTCCACTTCTTGCTTTGACTCACATTTTCTCCTTCTTCTATAAAAACCTACTGCTCTCTTGGTTCAAACCCAGGCTCCACAGTTCGTTAGCTCGGAAACCTTGGAAAATTTACTTAACTTTCTGTAAACCTCAATTTCCTTATCTATAACATGGGGATAAAAATAGTATCCATTTCAGAGAGTTGTTATAATAATTGAATTAGAAAATGATTTAATTTTTAGCCCAGTTTCTGGCATTACACAGCACTTATTTCATGACAAACAGTTGTTGCTGTTGCTACCATTCTACACACCACTAAAGGCCCAGTTCACCCTGTATCTCTCCCACATGGTTTCTCCATTCACTGTTCTCCCTCTTGTGTGGGTTTCACTCTTCACATGATTATCCTATGGTCAGCACTCTTCCCATTATGGGACAGCCCAGGATTACACATATTACAGAGCATATATGTCACAGGTATATATACACATGTGCCACAGTGCGTTCATATATAGAGATTATAACTTAAATATTTTAAATTATAAAATAAATAATAAATGAATATGTAATATGCAGTAAATACATAAAATATAAAATAATCTAAATAAAATAATAAACATATATTAGGATATTTGGCACTCTTCATACCATGGAACATGCCAATATTCATTTTCTCTTCTAGGCACAGAGGAGGATTACACATTCCACTCCCATCCTTGATGCTCTGGATGGAGGATGGTAGGGAGCCCACATGAGTAGTTCTGTCCAATGAGCTGTGACTAAAAACAATGAATCACTTTCAGGCCAGGGCATTTAGCTGCTGATGGCAGACTTCTAGAGCTCTTTCCCTCAGCCCCAGTCTTTGGTCCTGGAAACATGTTGAAACAAGGCCCCATCAACCTAGATCTGAGGGACTACAGTGAACCGAATCTCTTCACATCTATGCTCTGTCTTTAGTTTAATGAAAAACCTGTTTAAAGTTTCTGAGTCTAGAAAGGGAAGTTATTTGCTCCTAAAGTTATCCTGAAATAGATATAGAGATAGAGATGATAGAGATAGGCTTACCAGGTGGTGCTACTGGTAAAGAATCCAGGTGCCAGTGCAGAGACACACGTTTGATCCCTGGATCAGGAAAACCCCCCAGAGTAGGAAAAAGCAACCCACTCCAGTATTCTTGCCTGGAAAATTCCATGGGCAGAGGAGCCTGAGGGTCTATAGTCCATAGGACTGCAAAGAGTAGGACGCAACTGCGCAATTGAGCCTGAATATATGATGGTTTTATCATCTTGGCTAGAATGTCAACTCTTTGAGGAGAAAAAACAAAGTCTTACCCATCGCTGCATTCTATAGCACCAAGCACAGGATTGGATTCAGTAAGTGCCTTCTACTTGATTTGGGCCAAGCTAATTGTTTCAATATTACAGCTGAGCTCCAAAAGGACAATGCTCCCTACATTAATCACTAGTTATTAAAATGGAAGTGTGTTAAACTAGTCATCAAAAACAACAGCAACAAAAGACCTACCTGAGTAGGACCCTAAAACCAATAATCAGTTTTCTTTCTAGGCAGACCCTAAAACATAAAAAATCCCAGAAACCAGGTTCAGTTCAGTTCAGTTCAGTTCAGTCACTCAGTTGTGTCCGACTCTTTGCTACCCCATGAACCACAGCACACCAGGCCTCCCTATCCATCACCAACTCCTGGAGTTCACTCAAACTCACGCCCATCAAGTTGGTGATGCCATCAGCCATCTCATCTTCTGTCGTCCCCTTCTCCTCCTGACCCCAATCCCTCCCAGCATTAAAGTCGTTTCCAATGAGTCAACTCTTCTCATGGGATGGCCAAAGTACTGGACTTTCAGCTTCAGCATCATTCCTTCCAAAGAAATCCCAGGGCTAATCTCCTTCAGAATGGACTGGTTGGATCTCCTTGTAGTCCAAGGGACTCTCAAGAGTCTTCTCCAACAACACAGTTTAAAAGCATAAATTCTTCGGTGCTCAGCTTTCTTCACAATCCAACTCTCACATCCATACATGACTACTGGAAAAACCATAGCCTTGACTAGACAGATCTTTGTTGGCAAAGTAATGTCTCTTCTTTTCAATATGCTATCTAGGTTGGTCATAACTTTTCTTCCAAAGAGTAAGTGTCTTTTAATTACATGGCTGCAGTCACCATCTGCAGTGATTTTGGAGCCCCCCAAAATAAAGTCTGACACTGTTTCCCCTGTTTCCCCACGTATTTGCCATGAAGTGATGGGACCAGATGCCATGATCTTCGTTTTCTGAATGTTGAGCTTTAAGCCAACTTGTTCACTCTCCACTTTCACTTTCATCAAGAGGCTTTTTAGTTCCTCTTCACTTTCTGCCATAAGGGTGGTGTTATCTGCATAGCTGAGGTTATTGACATTTCTCCTTAACCAACTGTAAATAAGGCTGATGTAGGTCATGTGACTCAGGGAAGCATAAACTTAAGATCTTATTATCAGAAAAGAAGATTCAGGAGTGATTTTAAGGATAAGACTGTTAAGACATCATTTTGTGAAATCAGTTACTTATGAGGATATCTGCCCATGAAAAAGACTGTTCTTCCAGATATTTCTGATGGATGCCATTCAGACTCCCACAGAATAATTTTGTCTGCAAGAGATCATGGCTCTCCTGGGGGGAAAAAAAATAGCATGACACTTATAGAGAAAGTAGAGCATTTTATATAACTCAGAGAACAATCCACTTTGTTTTGTTAAATTGTGTGCTAATGGTAAGCCTGCAAATGGCCAACTCTTAAAAGCCAATCTAGAAGGAGGATGAGAAGTCAAACACCAACATTTAATGGGTGGATATCAGACATCTGCAAACTAGGTAAGAGAGGGTAGACAGAAAGATGACTGAGAAAAATTCAAGTATGTTTCAAATGAAAAAAAAAACACATAAATAAGATTCCCCTCTGGATGTTCCCATACTTTGCTGATAATCTGAATCAACAAGCCCACTTTTAAGAATAGAGATTATCAGGCAGCATCTCAGACATACTTGTTCAGAATCTCCCAGGATAAGGTGGAGGCTGAGGATATGTATTATTAACAACATTACCAAGCTGAACTTGGTGATTAGTTGAATCTAGGGACCTCAACACTTCTCAGTTTTCCTAGGAAAGAATCATTCTTTCTGCAGCTGGGGATGTTCTGGGTTCCAAAGAGAAAATCAAGGTGCTGCCCATTCTGTAGAAATAGGCACCTGGAAAACTGGGAAAATGAAACAAAACTCTGGTAGGAAACATTCCAATCTTCCCTCCTGCCGTTTGAGAACTAAATGGAAGCTGGGGCTCCAAGGAAATCCGGGTGGTCCCTCACGTAGGCTTTAATTACATAATTCTATTTTCAGGTGTTTTCCTGAGAGACAGAGCCTCCATGTGGTTACTAGCAAGCCTGAGCATCTTCCAGCCTTCTGTCATTTTACCTGCATCAAAAGAAACTTCAAGGAAATGTAAATAATGTATATCTTTTCTTAAAAATCAGTATAAATATTTCATAGACCGTACAGTAAATAATAAATACATTTGGAAAAACAATATAAGTATTTGATTATTTATAGAGCAACTGTTAAGCATGGAATTACATACGAATGTTCAAGAAATCCAATAAATCCTAAATTACACACAAATGGTTTAAAAGTGACCCCAACATAGTCATGGGCATAGTTTGTTTTTTTGTTTTTTGGTTTTTTTTCAATTCCTACTTTTGTTTCTTAGCCAGGGGAGTGTTAAATCAAGATGTCACAGTCTGTAACAGCCTGTTCATGAATCATCTGAAATTTTGGTAACTCCCAGCTCCTGTGCCTTCTGATACTTCTTGGCGTGCATCTTGAAATAATAAAACGCCCTCTGCCTATGAGAGAAATGCAGGCCTACCATGCCGTACAGCTGCTGCTTACAATGCAAAGAGATTCCAATTCTGCAATGGTTCCTCACACAGAAACACTGGAAAATAAAACACCCAATGCCTCTTACAAATCAAGCAGGTAAAATTTTCTTACACTCAGCAGTGAGTCGAATCTCTGAGTAGGAAGCTTCAACCAGATAAATATTTTTCTGGATTATCAGGGATATGTTTTATATTCATCAAGTAATCGATCTATCCTGTTGCAGAATCCTGTCCTTTAATCTGTTTCTTTTTGTATCTCTCTGCTCTTTCAGAATCACATGGAACGCCAATCCCCATGACCCACACAAGTTTGTCTGTGTTCTCTTCCACTTCTGTTATTTCCTGGCATGTATGCCCTTTGAGATTCAGTTCCAGCTCTGCTCCCCTGGGAAACCGTTGTCACTGAACCATGCACGTGCCTGTATGGCAGCGCTGGTCCCAGGAATAAAAATACTTGTTTGTATTAGTCATTCACCACTAGATCACAGAATCTAGAAGAGTGTCTGGCACACAGTTAAATTTTAAAATATTTGTTGAATGAATGAATGAATAAATGCTTCTTAGTTTCCCCAAGGGACCAGGGACAACATTTTTATTCATTGTGTCTTCAGGGCCTGGTACAGTCCCTCACCCAGAGTAGGTCTCAATAAAGAGATGTTGGGGGGATTAACAGACTTTATTATGTAACATGTCTATATGTAGTGAAGGCAAATGTAATATGTGAAGAGAGAGAGAGAGGAAATTGGGGCTGTAAGAAACTACAGCTTCACTCTTCTCATTGAAACATATCCTTGGGGAAGATTAGTAAGTATATGCTTTCGACTAAGGTTTATGAGGAGGATAAAGAGGATTTTTTTTTCTTTCCTAAATTAAATCTCCATAAGATTAAAAAGAAATGTTCCTGGTTACACTCATACAGTATTATAGGGCACATACCTTTAAGAAGCTCAAAACACCACCAAAGTTAGCACATTAAGTTTTGCATCAAACTACCCCTTTGTGGTTGAGGAAGGCCATTTATTCACCTCATTTTCCTGTTGGAGGAACCAAAAGCAAATTAAAGGGAAACATCTAATGATTTGCCCAGAGGCATGCAAAGATACAACAGTGGATCCAGTTTCCTCTCCATGGCCCTTGAGAGCACACGGCACAAAGGTTAGATGAGGAAGTCTGGAATTGAGAATAACCAGCTCTCTACAATCCACCCAGTAATAAAAACTCATGGAGTTTGAGCACCATCTAGGAGTTGACAGTGCTGCTGCTGCTAAGTCACTTCAGTCGTGTCTGACTCTGTACAACCCCATAGATGGCAGCCCGCCAGGCTCCCCCGTCCCTGGGATTCTCCAGGCAAGAATTCTGGAGTGGATTGCCATTTCCTCCTCCAGTGCATGAAGGTGAAAAGTGAAAGTGAATTCGCTCAGTCATGTCTGACTCTTCGCGACCCCATGGACTGCAGCTTACCAGGCTCCTCTGTCCATGGGAATTTCCAGGCAAGAGTACTGGAGTGGGGTGCCATTGCCTTCTCCAAGTTGACAGGGAGAGGTATGCAAAAGAAAATAAGATATAGCCCTGTCTTCATGGAAGAATCTAGTTGAGAGACAAAATGAACCCCCAGGAAACTCTTCAATCCCAACACATAGTATTAAATGGCAGGTGTAATGGAGTGGAAGAAATAAGGTATCATTTAGGGCTCTTTGGTTGCTTGCAACAGTGACTGAAGGAGAAAAAAACAGGTAATACACGCACATGGAGAGCTGGAGGACAGGAAAAAAGGTTGGAGAACCTGGAAGCCCCACAGAGCCTTAGTGAAAGGAGCTTCTTAAAAGCTCAGTCCAGTCACTACCGCTGGAATGAATGAACAATTGCCAGCCATTTTTTTTTTCTATAATTCTGTTCAAGATTTAAAGTGCCAGTAGAGAAAGCGCAATAGACTGAACATAGACTAATACTGCCCTCTTGGCTATATTAGAGTAGCAATAGGAAGGATATGGTGGAAGAAGCACCTAAAGGCCTCTCAGCCTCTCATGTAGGAGGGCAGAGCCCTTTGATTTGTCATTCTTCTGTGACTCCACCCAAACAGTAATCTCCCAAAAAGGTGCTAGGGTACTGTCAGGAGGGAGGGAGAGCCATCAGAGAATTGCAAATGAGCTTTACTAACAATTTCTGTGAAAAGCATTCAACAGAAGAGGAAATCCCTGGATGTGAATCAGGTAAGAATCATGGAAAGTATGGGACTGGTCTAGAAGCATTTAATTAGATAGTGAGCATGAACAATCAAGAAGACATTCACAGCTAATAATAACCAAAGAGGTGAGGATAGGAAGCGGTAAATATAACTGTCAAAAAATAAAATTCACTGAAACTAAACAATAAAATATACAATTAAAAAAAAAAAAACTAGTCTAGTTAAGGTCAAGAGAACGTCCACCAGTCAAGAAATGGACCAAATAAGCAGTTTAAAAGTCAGGTGGTTTTAAGCTCTAGTGAAGATGTTAATACTATGTTCTGTTAAACTAGCTCTCTGGGCAGTGTTGAATGAGTCCATAAATTTGTACCATGTACACAGTTGTTCAAACAGGACCTACTATTCATGTTTTTAAAAAAGTTTTCAGGTAGGTTCAGGAAGGACTAGCATAAACTTATTCAGGATTTTGGTTTTTTAACAGTTGTAGGTGTTTGTAAAAATAAAAACAAAAATCACTGCATTCAGCTTTAATATCTCTTGTGCAAGCAGTAAATTTTCCTTTTAGAGCACTTGGCTAGAGTTGAAGTCACATGTTATAGTAATAATGCTACAGTTTATACATGAATAATACTTCATTTCTTTATTTTTTCACAAATGTTAAATCAGTTGAGCCTCTCAAAACTTTATGCCACACTTACAATCTCTATTTCTGTTCTTATCTTACAGAGAGGAATCAAGCTCAGAGAGACAAATGACTTGTCCAAGATACTAGCATCAACCAGCTGACTTTGTACATTTATTTTCCAAGTCACATCTAATAAAGCAGCAAAATATTGTATCCATCAGTCGGTTTAGTTGCTCAGTCATGTAAGCAGCCCCATGGACTGCAGCACACCAGGCCTCCCTATCCATCACCAACTCCTGGAGTTCACTCAAACACATGTCCACTGAGACGGTGGTGCTATCCAGCCACCTCTGTCTATTATCCTCTGTCGTCCCCTTCTCCCGCCTTCAATCTTTCCCAGCATCAGGGTCTTTTCAAATGAATGAGTTCTTCGCATCAGGTAGCCAAAGTATTGGAGTTTCAGTTTCAGTATCAGACCTTCCAACGAATATTCAGGACTGATTTCCTTTAGGATGGATTGGTTGGATCTCCTTGCAGTCCAAGGGACTCTCAAGAGTCTTCTCCAACACCACAGTTCAAAAGCATCAATTCTCAGTGCTCAGCTTTCTTTGTAATCCAACTCTCACATCCATACATGACCACTGGAAAAACCATAGCCTTGACTAGACAGACTTTTGTTGGCAAAGTAATGTCTTTGCTTTCTAATATGCTGTCTGCTGCTGCTGCTGCTGCTGTTAAGTCACTTCAGTCGTGTCCAACTCTGTGCGACCCCATAGATGGCAGCCCACCAGGCTCCCCTGTCCCTGGGATTCTCCAGGCAAGAACACTGGAGTGGGTTGCCATTTCCTTCTCCAATGCATGAAAGTGGAAAGTGAAAGTGAAGTTCCTCAGTCGTGTCCAACTCCTAGCGACCCCATGGACTGCGGCCTACCAGGCTCCTCTGTCCATGGGATTTGCCAGGCAAGAGTACTGGAGTGGGTTGCCATTGCCTTCTCCAAATATGCTGTCTAGGTTGGCCATAATTTTTCTTTCAAAGAGCAGGTGTCTTTTAATTTCATGGCTGCAGTCATCATCTGCTGAGATTTTAGAGCCAATAATAATAATAATAATAATAAAGTCTTTCACTGTTTCCATTGCTTCCCCATCTATTTGCCATGAATTGATGGGACCAGATGCCATGATTTTAGTTTTCTGAAACTTGAACTTTAAGCCAACTTTTTCACTCTCCTCTTTCACTTTCATCAAGAGGCTCTTTAGTTCTTTACTTTCTTTCATAAGGTGGTATCATCTGCATATCTAAGGTTATTGATATTTCTCCCAGCTATCTTGATTCCAGCTTGTGCTGGCATTTCTCATGATGTACTCTGCATATAAGTTAAATAAGCAGGGTGACAATATACAGCCTTGACATATTTCTTTCCCGATTTGGAACCAGTCTGTTGTTCCATGTCAAGTTCTAACTATTGCTTCCTGACCTGCATACAGATTTCTCAGGAGGCAGGTCATGTGGTCTGGTATTCCCATCTCTTGAAGAATTTTACACAGTTTGTTGTGATACATACACTCAGAGTCTTTGGTAGTCAATAAAGCAGAAACTGATGTTTTTCTGGAACTGTCTTGCTTTTGCAATGATTCAGCAGATGTTGGCAGAGGATCTTTTGTTCCTCTGCCTTTTCTAAATCCAGCTTGAACATCTGGATGTTCACGGTTCACGTATTGCTGAAGCCTGGCTTGGAGAATTTTGAGCATTACTTTGCTAGTGTGAGAGATGAGTACAATTGTGCAGTAGTTTGAATATTCTTTGTCATTGCCTTTCTTTGGGACTGAAAAAAAGACTGACCTTTTCCAGTCCTGTGGCCACTGCTGAGATTTCCAAATTTGCTGGCATATTTAATGCAGCACTTTCACAGCATCATCTTTTAGGATTTAAAGTAGCTCCACTGGAATTCCATCACCTCCACTAGCTTTCTTCATACTGATGCTTCCTAAGGCCCACTTGACTTCACATTCCAGGATGTCTGGCTCTAGGTGAGTGATCATACCATCCTGATTATCTGGGTCATTAAGATCTTTTTTGAATTGTTCATCTGTTTATTCTTGCCACCTCTTTTTAATATCTTCTTTGGAATGGTTCTTTGAAGACATACAAGACCTTATAGAACTAACACCCCAAAATGAACACCATTCATTATAGGGGTTTGGAATGCAAAAGTAGGAAGTCAAGAAATACATGGAGTAACAGGCAAATTTGGCCTTGTAGTACAGAATGAAGCAGGGCAAAGGCTAATAGAGTTTTGCCAAGAGAACACACTGGTCATAGAAAACACCCTCTTCCAACAACACAAGAGAAGACTCTACACATGGATATCACCAGATGGTCAACACTGAAATCAGGTTGATTATATTCTTTGCAGCAAAAGATGGGGAAGCTCTATACAGTCAGCAAAAACAAGACCAGGAGCTGACTGTGGCTCAGATTATGAATTCTTTATTGCCAAATTCAGACTAAAATTGAAGAAAGTAGGGAACACCACTAGACCATTCAGGTAAGACATAAATCACATCCCTTATGATTATACAGTGGAAGTAACAAATAGATTCAAGGGATTAGATCTGATAGAGTGCCTGAAGAACTATGGATGGAAGTTCATGACATTGTACAGGAGGCAGGGATCAAGACCATCCCCAAGAAAAGAAATGAAAAAAGGCAAAATGGTTGTCCGAGGAGGCCTTTCAAATAGCTGTGAAAAGAAGAGAAGTGAAAGGCAAAGGAGAAAAGGAAAGATGTATCCATTTAAATGCAGAGTTCCAAAGAATAGCAAAGAGAGATAAGAAAGCCTTCCTTGGTGATCAATGCAAAGAAATAGAGCAAAACAATAGAATGGGAAAGACTAGAGATCTCTTCAAGAAAATTAGAGCTACCAAGGGAATATTTCATGCAAAGATGGGCTCAATAAAGGATAGAAATTGTATGGACCTAACAGAAACAGAAGATTGCATCCATATATAAGTATTAATAATGCATGTTCTAACATTCAGACTGAATCAAATAACCTAATATACACTCATCTTTTTAAAGATATTGACATTCCTCTGATTTAAAAATAATAATAATAACAGCTCTTGTAGTTGGAGATAGTGCCATGGAGAGAAACTTTCATCAGTTAACAAATATTTACTCAGGATTTTGCTTTGCACAAACAGTCCACCAGGACAAGCCAGGGCCCAAGGAGTTGGACAGAGCCATCAGAGTTGGACTGCATAGAAAAAAAAGGGGGAGAAGAAGTGGGGCAGACCTGTGATGAGAGTTTTAGGAAAGAGGAATTCAAAGAACTCAGGGCAAGGCTGGAGTCAAGAAATGAGCAGGCTATGGAACTGTGAGATTCCCAGGTGGCGCTAGTGGTAAAGAAAGTGAAAATTGAAGTGAAAGTCACTCAGTTGTGTCAAACTCTTTGTGTCCCCATGGACTGTCCATGGAATTCTCCGGGCCAGAATGCTGGAGGGGGTACAGGTAAAAAGATCCCCTTTCCCTTCTCCAGGGGATCTTCCCAACCCAGGGATCAAACCCAGGACTCCCGCATTGCAGGCAGATTCTCTAACATTGCAGGTGAGTCACAAGGGAAGCCCAAGAACACTAGAGTGGGTAGCCTATCTCTTCTCCAGGGAATCTTCCCAACCCAGGTATCCAACTGTACTCTCCCCCATTGCAGGTGGATTCTTTACCAACTGAGATATCAGGGTTAATGCAGGAGACATAAGGGACTGTGGGTTCAATCCTTGGGTTGGGACGATCCCCTAGAGAAGGGCACGGAAACCCACTCCAGTATTCTTGCCTGGAGAATCCCATGGACGGAGGAGCCTGGCGGGCTACAGTCCATACAGTCCCAAAGAGTCAGACAGGACTGAAGGGACTTGGCGTGCATAGCACACAGGGAACTAAATTATCAGCCTGAGGCAAAAATGAAGGCAGGAATAAACCAGAGAGTAACAATACAGAAGCCGGAGGCACCAAGCAGAAAGATAGGGAAGGCGAGCTGGAGGATGAGGAGTTTCCCTGGAGCTTGCTGTAAACCACCTACAGCCTCATCTGAGTGAGAGAAGGATTTTAGGGAAGAGGCTAACCTGGCTCACAGTACTGCAAAAAAGGAAGACAAAGAAAGCCTAAGGAATAATCCCCATCAAAGAGTTCCTGAATAAGTTGGAAGGGTAAAACATAAAATTTTAAGTTATATTTAATAGCATAGGACAGGAAACCAATACTAAACAAAATAAGCTAATATAATAACAGGCACTGGAGAAGGCAGGGACCACTCTAAGCTAGGACAGCCTCTGAAAGTTTCACCCAGGAATGACACAGACCTTGAACAACGTGCTTGTGGCCCATCTGTCTTGGCAATTTGCTTCAAAATGTAATGCAGACTTAGATTTTACTTTTCAGTGTATCGCTCTTGGGGAGTGTAACCCTTGCTCTCTTTGTTTATTTTTTCTCTTCCTACACTGGATGATTTCTCTGAAAGCCAGCCAAAGTATCCAATCTGTATGCCTTGGATTTTATCTCATCTCAACAGATATGGCTCTGCTCTGTGCTTGGCACTAGACAAAGTGCTGGCCTTGAGTGAATAAGGACAGAAATTAGTAAGACACAAGTCCCTGTCCTCAAGAAACTGAGTTATTCAGAATATTCAGACACACAAACTCTAAACTCTTGGAAAGTGTGGTGGGCAGGCTACAAAGCATCAGTATAAAAGCTAAGAGCAATAAATTCTAACATGAGAAGGAAGGATTTTTTAATTCATTTATTCAACAAATATTTTGAGTTGCTGCCCAAGTGTTGAGTGCTATGAAGAATATCGAGAATCACTCCTTAATATGATGTAACCCATTCTTAGGAAGAGTTTATATTTTAAATTGGGGAAGATATTCATCTGTGTGAGAACCAAGAGGAAACATCTTGATCATTCTGTGATTTATCATCAAAAGGAAGATGCATTATTGCGGAATGGATCATATCTGGCATCATAGTGATGGAGGACAGTTCTCATCTCTATATGTGAATGGTTCCCTTTATCCTTCTCAAACCACGGATGGTTCTGTTTCAAACTCAAGGATTTGCCATAAGCAAAAGAAGCAATCCTGAATATCTGCCACTTAAACAGAATCCCTACATTATTCATGAAGAACAGCGCTCATTAGAGCAGGAGGAGTCTCCACATGGACACAAATGGTGTCAGCCCTGCCTTGCACCACTTGTATGTGTTCTGGGGCAGGCAAAAAGCAGCTTAGAGCCAAAGTTCCGATGGGAGCTGACATAAAGTTTTATGGCTTCCCTTTCTATAAACTTCTCTAGGTTCTCAGCCTGCACCAGACTCACAGAGTTTCTGAATAGCCAAGAAATTGCCACTCAAAAAATCTCTGGCCATGGACTATTACATACCAGTCTTAGTTCATTCTGCTTTAACAAAATGCTGCAGTCTGGGTAGCTAATAAACAATAGATATTTATTTCTCACAGTCCTGAAGGCTAGAAACTTCAAGATCAAGGTGAAACGTGATTTTGTTCTGGTGAAGTCTCCTTCTTAGTACAGAGCCAAGGCCTTCTTGCTGTGCCCTCACAAGGTGGAAGGGGTGAGAGAGTTCTATGTGTCTCTTTTGTAAGGGCACTAATTCCATCCATGAGAGCTGCACTCTCGTGACCTAATCATCCCAAAGGCCACACCCTCTTCACAGCATTGAAATCCTCTGGGGATTAGGGTTTCAATATGTGAATTTGGGAGAGAACACAAATATTCAGACCATAGCTCTACCCCATAAGTTTATTGGAAAGATACCTGATGTAATAAATTACAAGGTTTAGAGCTGCCTTCTATATAGGAAGCATCTTGTAAGCAACAGTGGTGCTGATGGTAACTCCCCAAATACATCATATAATTACTTTTCAAATTACTTGCAAGCCAGGAGAAACTGGGAAAAATCAGTTAAATGACTGGACTTGAAACATGGAGTAAGTGTGTAATTGGATGCAAATACCAATTTTTTAAAAACTCAGAACAATGTGCTGGTTATAGTAACAATGCAGCCATGTCATCCTAGTTTTATAGAACAACATAAGCCACGTGTGTTTGTATTTGTACATGTGTGTGAATGAGTGCCAACTACGTGAGACAGGCCTGTATCAATATCCTTAATGAACACAGATATAAAAATCCTTTCAAAGTATTAGGAAACCAAATTCAACAATGAGTTAAAAGGAACACACACCATGATCAAGTAATATTTATTTCAGGAATCCAAGGATGGTTTAACATCGATAAATGTGATTTGCCACATTAACAAAATAAAAGATAAAAATCATATGATCATCCTAGAAGCTGCAGAAAAAGTATTTGACAAATATCAACATCTATTATGATAAAAACTCTCAGTAAAATGAATATAGGAAAGACATACTCAACATAATAAGGCCATATATGACAAGCCCAGAGCTAACGGTATGCTCAATAGTAAAAGCTAAAACTTTTTCATCTCAGATCAATAAATCAAGAGAAGGATATCCATTCTCACCAATTTATTCAAGACAGTATTGGAAGTCTTGGCCAGAACAATTAGGTGACACAAAGAAATGTTAGAAGGCATCCAAACTGCGAAGGAAGAAGTAAAATTGTCAGTATTTGCAGATGATAAGATATTATACAGAGAGCATCCTAAAGACTATACACACACAACTTTTAGAAGTAATAAAGAAATTCAGCAAAGTTGCAAGATATAAATAAAATCAGTATACAAAAATCTGTGGTGTTTCCATATATAATGAACTACCAGAAACAGAAATTAAGAAAACAATCTCATCTACAATTGAATCAAAAATAATAAAATGCCTAGAAATAAATTTAACCAAATAGTTAAAAGACCTGTACACTAAAAACTATAAGTTATTGATGAAAAACATTGAAGAACACACAGGTAAATGGAAAAAATACTCCCTATTCATGAATTGGAAGAATTAGTGTTGTTAAAATGCCCATACTACCCAAAGCAATATACATATTCAGTGCAATTATATCAAAATTCCAAAGGCAGTTTTCACAGAAATAAAGTAAATAATCCTAAAATTTTCTATGATATCATAAAAGGCCCAAAGCAATCCTGAGAAAGAAGAAAAAAGCAAGAACCATCTCACTCCCTGATTTCAAGCCATACTGCACAGCTATAGTAATCAAAATAGTATGATACTGGCACTAAAACAGAACACATAGATCAATGGAATAGAGAGACCCAAAATAAATATCATCAATTAATATACAACAAAGGACCCAAGAATGCACAAGGGAAAGGGACAGTTTCTTTAATAAATGGTGTTGGGAAAACTGAATAGCCACAGGCAAAAAATTAAAACTAGATCATTATCTTACACCATACCTAAAAGTAACTCAAAGCGGATTAAAGACTTAAATGTAAGCCTTGAAATCATTAAACTCCTAAGAAAAAAGATAGGCACTAAGATCCTTGATATCCGTTTCAGAGATGATTTTTTGGATTTGACACCAAATCCAAAGGCAACAAAAGCTAAAACAAAAACAAAGAACAAACAAATGAAACAATACCAAACTAAAAACTTCTGCATAACAAAGGAAAATCATCAGCAAAATGAAAAGGCAATCTACTGAATGGGAGAAAGTATTTGCAAATCATATATCTAATAAAGGGTTAATAGCCAAAATATACATAAATAACTCATACAACTCAATAGTTTTAAAAAAAATCCAATTTTAAAATGAGCAGAAGATCCAAATAGACATTTTTCCAAAGAAGACATACAGATGGCCAACAGACACATAAAAAGATAATCAACATCACTCATCATGAGGGAAGTGCAAATCGAAACCACATGAGATATCACCTCACACTTGTCAGAGTGGCCATTTTCAAAAAGAGATGTTGCCAAGGATGTGGAAAAAAGGGAGCCCTTGTGCAGTGTTGGTGGGAATGTAAACCAGTGCAGCCACAATGGAAGAAAGCCATAGCGGTTCCTCAAAAATTTAAAAATAGAGCTACTATATGATCCCACAATCCCACTTTTGGGTATTTATCAGAAAAAAATGAAAACACTAATCTGAAAAGATACATTCACCACATTTGTTGCAGCATTATTTACAACAGCCTAGACATGGAAACAACCTGTGTCCATCAATGGACAAATGGATAAAGAAAATGTGTTATATAAATACAATGAATTCAGCCACACATACACAAAAAAAGGATCAAATCTTTCCATTTGTAATACCATGAATGGACAACAAGGGCATTATGCTAAGTGCGATAAGTCAGACCAAGACAGACAAATACCATGTGATCTCACTTATATGTGGAATTTAGAACAAAAACAAAAACCCAGTTCACAGATACAGAGAGAAGACTGATGATTGCCAGAGTCGGGGGGGGGGAGGGGGGGGGGGGAGGGAGGGTAAGGAGTGGGCAAAATGGGTGAAGAGGGTCAAAAGGTACAAACTTCTAGTTATAAAATAAATAAGTCTCGAGGATGTAATGTACAGCATGGTAACTATAGTTACCATGTATTGCACATCTGAAAGTTACTACAAGAATAAATCATAAAAGTTCAAAAAGCTATAACCATGTAGGGTGATAGATGTTAACTGGATTTATTATAGTGATCATTTTGCAGTGTATACAAATTTCCAATCTTTATGTTGTACACATGAAGCAAATATAATATGTCAGGTATGCCTCAGTTTAATAAGTAAGTAATAAACTAAAAAACAAACAAACAAACTGGGCCTATCAACAATTATAAGAGCAGCTTTTAAGTGTCTTTTCAAAATATTATAGGCAGTTTTCTGTTTTCTCCAGAATGTACATAAGGCAATTCATGTCTTCATTTCTCCCCTCTGTTCTAACCTTTAACTAGGTCTTGTATGTTCCCCTCTTATTCTAAAACTCTAAAGTAGGGATGATATTTTGAGCATGTCTCCTGATGTATTTGCCTTTTCAATAACCTGATTCCCTTCTCTTTACAACTATTTCATTGTTAGTGGTTAAAAAAAGAGAATGGCATAACCCCCTAGGAACTGTGGAGGCTATGATACAGGGACAGCTCTTGTCGGGAGAGAAGGGAAAATAAGAAGCTCTTTCAGCACTAGGGAGAAGATCCTAAGGACAGAGAGAGGAAGAGAGAGGCAAGAGGTCAGACTTAGATAAGGGGTTTTGCTCTGCCTCCCACCTTGCAGTGGCCAGAAGTAGTGGAAGCTCTCAGATTGGATGGAGTGATCCCCACAGAGGAGAGGGCCTGCTCCCTACACACTCTATAAAGTTAAAAGAAGCTTCCTCCTTGGAAGAAAAGTTATGACTAACCTAGACAGCATATTAAAAAGCAGAGACATTACTTTGCCAACAAATGTCCATCTAATCAAAGATATGGTTGTTCCAGTAGTCATGTATGGATGCAAGAGCTGGATCATAAGGAAAGCTGAGCACTGAAGGACTGATGCTTTTGAACTGTGTTGTTGGAAAAGACTTTTGAAAGTCACTCAGATTGCAAGGAGATCCAACCAGTCTATCCTAAAGGAGATCAGTCTTGAGTGTTCATTGGAAGGACTAATGGTGAAGCTGAAATGCCAATATTTTGGCCACCTGATGTGAAGAACTGACTCATTGGAAAAGACCCTGATGCTGGGAAAGATTGAAGGTGGGAGGAGAAGGGGCCGACAGAGGATGACATGATTGGATGGCATCACTGACTCAAAGGATATGAGTTTGAATGAACTCCGGGAGTTGGTGATGGACAGAGAGGCCTGGTGTGCTGCAGTCCATGGAGTTGCAAAGAGTCGGACATGACTGAGTGACTGAACTGAACTGAATAAAGACTGGCTTCTTGGAGAAGATAAGATATGGGCCTGAAGACACACAGGTGAAACAGGTATCCATACAGCTGTCGGTGGCTGAGTAGAGCATTGAGGAGCCCAGAGATCTCAGCAATGTGGGATTGGGCTAACAAGGGATTATTGATAGCATCCATGAGTCATGTAGCCTTCATCAACAGGAGCCAATGTGATACCCCCACACCAGGTGAGTCTAGTCATACTGAGCAGGCACTAGAATAGGATGCCAGTGATCAGAGGGAATGAATGAACTTTCAGAGGAATCGAGCAAAGACCCAGCAGTACTGTGCTCCACTGGGAAGAAGGGGAAGAGGAGATCTCTTACAAGGAAGAAAAATGCCTCTGATTGGGAGTTTAAACATTCAGATAACTATTTGAAAGAAATGACTAGAAATGCATGAAGTCAACTTTAATTGCTGAGATTAGGTTCCCCATTCCACCATCAACAAAATGGAGGATAAAACTATGGAAAGTAAGACTACATTTTTAACATATCTAGTTGAAACACTACATGTAAATAGACTATTGTTATAATGACAGTGTATCTAGATTTTTCTGTGACAGCCAGTATTAATTATAAATAGCATTCCATTGTCCATGTAATCCTGATTTGCATTTGGAATATGAAGAATATTGTCCAAACATAACAAATTAACCAGAAATGGTTTTTTAAGAACATAATCATTATATTCTTATCAACTAAAAGGAAATGTTGCTAAATGTGTAGAAAATATAATATAGGCTTCTCACAAGTAAGTGAAACTTTTTTCCCAGCAAAAGATTGCTCCTACTTGCTTTCATGAAAGACAGTTTTTCTTTTGGCCTCTTTTTAAATAAAAAGAAAATCCGCTTTACTACATATACATTATTTCCAGTTTAGGGAAGGAAGGCAAATGCCGAATATAAACATTATAGCCAAAGAAAACCAGAAAGAGAGAAAATTATTATGTGTGCGTGTTAGTTGCTCAGTTGTGTCTGACTCTTTGCGACCCCATGGACAATAGCCTGCAAGGCTCCTCTGTCCGTGGAATTCTCCAGGCAAGAATACTGGAGTGGGGTGCCATTTCCTTCTCTGGAGGATCTTCCTGAGCGAGGAATTGAACCCCAGTCTCGCGCATTGCAGGCAGATTCTTTACCATCTGAGTCACCAAGGAAGCCCAAGGAGAACGCAATAGATCTTAAACAACAGGTCTTAAAATGACCTTTGGGGACATAAAGAAGGATGTTAGTGGGTGCCTTGTAGACAAATACTGCACCATCTCTGTTTTACATTCCTCAATTTTTTCCCAACCTGAGAATAAGTTTCCTAATTTACTACAAGACATAATTCCAGAGATAGAGCAAAAGTTAAATAACCTATTTACCTCAGGTAAGCATGAAAATTCAAAATGAATATTGTTAAAAAATATCAAACACATGACAAAAGATAAGTTTACCTTGTAATAAAAAATGTACAAAATGAAGTAAAACATAAGGTAGTTCTATTTGCAATTTTTTAAGGAATCTCCACACTGTTCTCCATAGTGGCTGTACTAGTTTGCATTCCCACCAACAGTGTAGGAGGGTTCCCTTTTCTCCACACCCTCTCCAGCATTTATTGCTTGCAGATTTTTGGATCGCAGCCATTCTGACTGGTGTGAAGTGGTACCTCATTGTGGTTTTGATTTGCATTTCTCTAATAATGAGTGATGTTGAGCATCTTTTCATGTGTTTGTTAGCCATCCGTATGTCTTGCAATCCCACTTCTGGGCATACACACCGAGGAAACCAGAATTGAAAGAGACACATGTACCCCAATGTTCATCGCAGCACTGTTTATAATAGCCAGGACATGGAAACAACCTAGATGTCCATCAGCAGATGAATGGATAAGAAAGCTGTGGTACATATACACAATGGAGTATTACTCAGCCGTTAAAAAGAATTCATTTGAATCAGTTCTGATGAGATGGATGAAACTGGAGCCGATTATACAGAGTGAAGTAAGCCAGAAAGAAAAACACCAATACAGTATACTAACACATATATATGGAATTTAGGAAGATGGCAATGACGACCCTGTATGCAAGACAGGGAAAGAGACACAGATGTGTATAACGGACTTTTTGGACTCAGAGGGAGAGGGAGAGGGTGGGATGATTTGGGAGAATGCCATTCTAACATGTATACTATCATGTGAATTGAATCGCCAGTCTATGTCTGACGCAGGATGCAGCATGCTTGGGGCTGGTGCATGGGGATGACCCAGAAAGATGTTATGGGGAGGGAGGTGGGAGGGGGGTTCATGTTTGGGAATGCATGTAAGAATTAAAGATTTTAAAATTTAAAAAAATAAAATAAAAAAAAGAATACCAAAAAAAAAAAATGAAGTAAAACAGAAGTTATTTTTCAGTTCTAAAACCAAGGGGCAAACATTTTTGATGATAATATGAAATTCTGATGCGGTTTCAATGATGCTAATAGCCTACAACATTTTAGTAAGCAATATGATACATAACCAGAGCCATAGAGATGCTTCCAGTCTCTGAATAGCAACACTACCATCCAAGTTCTGAAAATTAACCTGAAAAAAGGAAAAGGAATTCAAGAAAAGCAAATGTGCTCAACAATATTTGCTGAAGTTTTGTCTAATACCAAATAACAAAAAAACTAAACCAAACAACAGAAAAACTAAAACACTGGAAACAGCTAAATGTCCAAAGCAGGTTTATGATCCATTAACATATTATTCTGCTTCTTAGAAATTACATATAATGCAAACTATCTGAAAACATGGGAATATATTCATTCAGTTCAGTTCAGTCGCTCAGTTGTGTCCGACTCTGCGACCCCATGAATTGCAGCACGCCAGGCCTCCCTGTCCATCACCAACTCCCGGAGGTCACTCAGACTCACATCCATTGAGTCAGTGATGCCATCCAGCCATCTCATCCTCTGTTGTCCCCTTCTCCTCCTGCCCCCAATCCCTCCCAGCATCAGAGTCTTTTCCAATGAGTCAACTCTTCGCATGAGGGGCCAAAGTACTGGAGTTTCAGCTTCAGCATCAGTCCTTCCAAAGAAATTCCAGGGCTGATTTCCTTCAGAATGGACTGGTGGGCAGTCTAACCTAATTCCATCAATTTTCAGATAATAAAAGAAAACCAAACAAGGACAAGCAAAGTTGTGATTTTCCCCCTCTAAAGCCATCGGGTAGTTACCTGCAGAACCATGATTAGCATCCAGCTTTCTCAGACATGTTTAGTGCTTCCTGCGCTACCGCACTGACTTTTTAAAGAAATACAACTCCAAGAATAATGTACCTTTGAGCACTAAATTCAATTTGGTATCCATCTCCACTTAATTGAGTTTGGTTTCCATTCTCTCCCTAGAAAACACTTTAACCTTCAAATGCTGGGCACTGTCCAACAGATGGCAACCCACAAGTCACTTTTAGCTTTAACTTTGAAAGGGTATTTTTGGTGAGGGCATTAATTTCTTAGGTGTGAGCTTATTTAGTTGCTAACTCTTGTCAAAGCTGCAGTTTTCTTTTCTGCTAATATCTGTCAGTTAGTGCCATAGAATAGCTAACCAAAGAGAGTTTTTGCTTTTGGGGTTTTTTAATTTGCTTATTTGGGTTTTATTTTGTTTTATTCTCACTACATAATTTAAAAAGAGAAATCTTCAGAAAGCAAAAACTGAAACAAAGTTTAAAAATGTTCTCACTATATTCCCAGTATTCTCTTCTCTAATTCTTGAAGAAATAGTTATCGGTGAGACAGATTTCTCCCAGAAGCTATTCCTCACTTAAGCCCTTTTATTTCCTTTTTGTTTTTAATCTCTAAATTGTCTGCCTGGAAAGAGAATTCTTTAATTACACTGTAATTTTACCATCTGGATTTATATCAGAGCCACACTGACTCTGGTAAAGACTTTCTTAAAACATATACATTTGAAGAGACAGAATAACTTGTTTATTATGATCACAAAAAATAAAATCAAGGCGTTTAAAGCAAGAAAAAATGGAACCCCACTATCAGAATAAAAGTAGTTTTATTACTTTCATATTGCAAGCAAACATTTTCAACATTTGTGATAGTGGGTATTAAGGATCGATATCTTATTTTTCCATTTAACATTGAAACTCCAGTACTTTGGCCACCTCATGCGAAGAGTTGACTCATTGGAAAAGACTCTGATGCTGGGAGGGATTGGGGGCAGGAGGAGAAGGGGACAACAGAGGATGAGATGGCTGGATGGCATCACTGACTCAATGGATGTGAGTCTGAGTGACCTCCGGGAGTTGGTGATGGACAGGGAGGCCTGGCGTGCTGCAATTCATGGGGTCGCAAAGTCGGGCATGACTGTGCGACTGAACTGCCCAGGTCTACTTATTCTACAGAGCCCTTCTGGGGTTGTAGATCATGCCTAAAAGGATCAGTTCAGTTCAGTGGCTCAGTCATGTCCGCCTCTTTGCAACCCCATGGACTGCAGCCCGCCAGGCTTCCCTGTTCATTACCAACTCCCAGAGCTTGCTCAAACTCATGTCCATCAAGTCGGTAATGCCATCCAACCATCTCATCTTCTGTCATCCCCTTCACCTGCAACCCATTCCAGTACTCTTGCCTGGAAAATTCCATGGGCAGAGGCTCCTGGTAGGCTCCAGTCCATGGAGTTGCAGAGTCAGACATGACTAAGCAACTTTACTTTCTTTTTCTCCTCCTGCCTTCAATCTTTCCCAGCATCAGGGCCTATTGCAATGAATCAGTTCTTTACATCAGGTGGCCTAAGTATTGGAGTTTCAGCTTTAGCATCAGTCCTTCTGATGAATATTCGGGACTGATTTCCTTTAGGATTGACTGGTTTGATCTCCTTGCAGAAAAGCTGAAAAGGGTTGTTGTCATCAAATGACTAAATCAGGAAGAATGAATATTTCACAGTCCGTTGCCCATGTCCTCTAGCCCAAAACCACCAGAACACATCTATATTCAACAGAGTTAGGTTTATTGGCTCATTACAATAAGGGAGTCACCACCTTAAAGAGAACCATGGGTCAAGCACCTAATGAAAGGGATTTAGGATGCACTTGTATTAAGATCTGAACTTATATAGGTAATGTTAAGGAAGGCTCAAGGAAACACAGTGTTGGTTTGATTTGAGTACTATCACAACACAGAAGCGATTCTATCCTTGGATATCATCTTAACACCTCTCTCTTCTTTGGTAGATAGGAGTAACAGAATGAGACTAAAACTATAACTGGTAAAACAGCAGCAGACACGCATGTCAGCCCAGAAAGGGGAATATTGGCTATTTTGGCTTGGACAGGGCTCTTGTTATTGACTGCGTGCAGACAAGTTTACACAGTGGTTTTGCTTTTGTCTTTCTCCATCCATGATCAGAGAGTGGCATTGTCTGATATTGATATTCGGAGAAATTGTTTACGTCCAACAGAACTCCATGGTCTAGCTGTTAGAGCCAGACAGCTTCAAGCTGACAGCAGTCAGGGGCTGCACTTTTCTTTCTCACCATGAAGAAAATAATTAACTCCAGGGATAAGTAATTAGCTCAGAAGCAAGAAAAGGAGGCCTCAGGCTGGAAGCTATTGAAAGGCATAGAGTCAATCCATAAAGCTAAAGCTCTAGGAAAATGAGCCAGAAAACAAGTAAAAGGTATTGACTTGGGAGGAAAAAAGACAGAGACTTAGGAGCAGGTAACACTGGATAGCTTTGGAACTAACCCCTGGAATTCAGAACTTCCACAGGGCTGCTCCTTTTTATGTACAGGTCTTCAGAGGTCATTACTAGGGGAGATTTTTAAGCTAGGCCAGACATAGTAATATCTCAAGTATTTTCCAACTGTATAATTTTATGAAACCTTGCTCCAAATGGTATTTTATCTTTAACAAAACTGATTTGTGTTTAAAATAACAAATGTCGGTCTGTTTTATTGTTAATTTTATTAAAGATAGAATTAAGCCATTAGGTGATATGCCTTATTCAATTTTTCAGTCATCTATGTGTGAATCAGGGGAACTATCATTTATTCTCTAAAAGATATCAAAAGCATAAAAATAATAAAGAGCCTGCCTGTCAATGCAGGAGATGCAAGAGATGCAGGTTCCATTCCTGGGTTGGGAAGATCTCCTGGAGAAAGAAACGGTAAGCCGCTTCAGTATTCTTGCTTGGAAAATTCCATGGACAGAGGAGTCTGGCAGACTATAGTCCATGGGGTTGCAAAGAGTCAGACATGACTGAAAATGTGCACGTGGGCACACACACACACACACACACACACACACACACAGGTGGGAAGAATATGCATTTCAGATTACATGGAATCTTTCTGGTTTTGTAAAGAATAAGCCCTACTTCTCAAACAGTGTATTGGCTCATACTTGAGTATATATTCTTGCTTTTTTAAAAAAAATATTTGCCAATGCAGATCTATTCAGTAATGCTAAAATCCACAGTCCATAATGGTTAATTGGTTACACCCTTCTGGTCAGCATCCGCATGATAGGAGTTTGGATAATACTGAAGTGTTTAAATAGACACATACGAGGCACACAAGACTCCACATCTTGGGGTTTCCTGGGGTGCACACTCAGAACAGGATGGGTATTAGGTCTCACAGAGGGCTACCAGGATCTGAGAAGACCCCAGGCCGATTTCTGGAAGCTGCTGCAGTATTCATGGGCTGCAGAACAATAAAATAGTGATTCTGTTGTTAGTTCCAGTAATTGACTTTGCAGCATCAGAGGCAAAGCACCCCCTGCAGAGGACATCAATAACTCGGTTCCTCTAAGGGGAATTCTTGCTGACGCCTGGGTGGATCCATGACCTTTGACAGATGGAGCAGTATTTGAATATACCAAATCAGGGAAATGAAAACAATAAAAGAAAGGCAATTTGCTAAATGAAATCTACATGAACTAAACTTCCTGCAACCGTTCATCAGAACTTATGAGGGTCACACAGGTTTTTAACCACCTCCACAACTCCAAAAGATCCAGTAATTTCCTCTTTCAAAAAAACAAAAGCTTACTTCTTGAAAACATGTACTAGAAAGAGTACATAGAAATGTACTTGGTTCTCACCCATTTCAACGTTTCAGGTCTTTGTTCTGCTTTAGGATGTGCCTGTGTGTTTATGTATATTTATTATCTTATACCCATTGCAATACCTGTTTAAAAAAAGCAAAACTGAATTTCTTTTCCTCTCAGGAAAAATTTCCGTAAAACCATTTTTGCACAGAATTTTAGTGGAAAGAACAAATCATGCAATTATAGACCAGCTAGATTTTCTTAGGATTTTCTTAGATTTTCTTAAGATTCAGGTTCCATTATCATTATTTGTACCTCAAAAGGAACCCTGAGATGCATCCTCTCTCCACAGTCCCCAATGATGGGAACACTGAACTTTGTGAAAATTGCCAGAGTTTGAAGGAGCTCAGAGCGTTAGTGTGGGGCTCTTGGAGGATGCTTACTTCACTGCAAGATCTTTATCCAAGGTTGTATTCCTTTTTAAATTGGATGTGACACCATGTGCTGTGCTTAGTCACTTAGTTGTGTCTGATTCTTTGTGACCCCATGGACTGTAGCCTGCAAGGCTCCTCTGTCCTTGGAATTCTCCAGGCCAGAATACTGGAGTGGGTTGCCATTCCCTCCAGGAGGGGATCTTCCCACTCCAGGGATCAAACCCAAGTCTCCTGCACTGCAGGCAGATTCTTTACCAGCTGAGCTACCTGGGAAGCCCAAGACATCACGGTCACCTCCACTGAGAAGCTCACACAGACCACAGTTTCAGGCCGTGGTTCTCATACTTTGCTGCATGTTAGAACCACCAGAATGTTGTTATTAAAAATCCTGATGTCAGGCCCCACACCGAAGCCTTCAGACCAAAATCTCTACTGCTGGACCCTGGCATCAGTACTCTTAAAAGCTCCCCTGATAATGCTAAAATGCCAACAAGCTTGAGAACCACTGGTTTAAGTTAAAGGGAAAACCAAACAAACAAAACTAAGGTCAGTCAACATTTCACTACTGTGACTTGGTCAGATTGGAGCCAAACCAATCCCCAGTGACTTTATAGAGCCAACCACTCCCAAGACCCAGGGAGAAAATATAAGGACCCTCTGAGGTTTGAAGAAAGGTCCATTCACTACTCTCATATGTTTGTGCAGGATGCCATAGTCAGTGGTGTGGGTGGAGCAGGGTTAAGAGACTCTTTCTCTCCAACTGCAAAGAAAGAGAACACACTGAGAGAAAATGTGGGCAGGGGGTAGGGGAGAGACCTAGGTCTCTCTGTACCGAAATGATTTCAGTCTCCTTAGACCACAACTGATCAAGATCCATAAAACCTCCTTTGAGGTGTGAAACAGAGTCCAACATTAGGAAACTCTTTTCCCGTTTTTCTAAGTCCTCCCAAGCATACACCCACCTGTGCTGACACCATTTCCATGCTTTCCCTGGGTAACAGAGAGCTGGGAGCAAAGTCCCGATGACAGACAAGCTTCAGAGAACCAGGTGTGTGGATGCAGCCCGGATGCAGAAATGGGTGGCTGCTATTTTCTCTGACATCCAAAAAAAAAAAAAGTTTTACCATGCATTTCAGCCAACTGGTAAAATTCAATATGGAGCTGGTATTCAGCTCAGTGTTAAACTTATCCACACAAAGCAAAGTGGCTAACAAAATTGTTTTAATACCTTGCTAGTTAGTGATGAACCCAAAGTCTGCAGAATCTTATACCAAATGACCCTAGTTAGTAGAGTCCAGTTAATAGGGTCCATACATAAGCATAAAACAGATATGACAAAGCCATCTTCCAGTGATGGATATGCAGATTACTTCCAAATCTTGCTACCACAGCGAACAAACAGGAAGAACCCTTGCACTTATCTCTTGTGAATGTTTGCAAGAGTTTCAGGGGTGTCCAATGATGAGTGAATCTTCTGAGGTGTAGAGTAATCATACAGTTAAGTTTACTAATCACTGACAGTTTACTCTCCAAGAAGGCTAGCCTCCTACCCATGGTCCATGAGTAAGAAAAGTACTAAACAGGCTCAGTGATCAAGCAAAAATGAAAAACTAAAAATAATTTAGAGTCTGTTATTCTTTAATTGATATGGTTCTACTTAAATCCCCTTTAGCTTATGCCAACCTTAAGAATTGTTGCAATTGTTTTTATTCATGCTAAAAATAGTTTGATTATGTATTACATCAGCTAGTTAATACCACATTCCAAATCCCAGTTATGATTTTCACATGAATTCACTCTGTGTATAACTCGTAATATATAAAAGCTACCATGTGTATTTTTGCTTTCTGTATAACAATAACTCAAAATTAATACAAAAGTTAAAATATACCTATCCTTATAACATATGAACAAACAGACCACTTGGCAATAGTGCTCTGCTCAAGGAACCACCTTAAGAAATGTCAGTTCACTAAAAAGCTTGTTGGAGTTTAAAAGGGTTCTTGGGGCAGGAGTGGGGAAAGAAGAAATAATAGAGAGAAAGAAACTATACCCAACATTCAAACCACCAAGAATGCGCTGGCCAGATTCAGACTGTTGGCAGGAAAAGATTTTTATAATTTCTTTTCCATAATTTAGCCTAGCTGGATAATTACATTTAGAAAAATAAGAGAGAAACCACAGATGTATATGTAATGGACTTAAAAAATGTAGATATATCTTTCACAGAAATATAAGGAGCAATAGAAGACTGTCATTATCAGCCTTAGAAAGAAAGCTGTATTCACTCCAACCAAAAGAACAATTAAAATCAGCCAGGAAGGCACAGAACGCCAATCTCATCCACTTGTCACTTCAGCAAGTTAGCTTGACAGTTGTGCACCCACTCTCATTGACAATTAAACACATTTCTAAGGAACAGATCAATTTCGACAGGTGTGGGTAGCAAATTTTTTCTCTCCAAACAAGTTGCACCCAACCCGGAGTTGAGAACTTTGTTTTAGACAGCAGTGTCGGCTAAAAACTGTTCTTGGTTCTCCATAAATAGCTGAAACGGTCTGGGAAGGTAGCACGCTCAAAATAAAAAGAACACTGGCTTCAGGGCCATCTGAGTGACAGTTGCACTAGTTATATGTTCCTGGGGAAGCTGTTTAACTTCTTCTAATGCTTGCAAATGAGACTCTGTTTCCTTCCCTTTTCCAGCTTCTAGAGGACACCCATGTTCCTCGGCTTTTCTAATCACATCACTCTGACCTTTGCTACTGTCGTCTTATCTCCTTTTCTTACCCTGCTCCTCTTGCCCTTCTCTTTTACTTATAAACACCTTTGTGATTACATTAAGCCTGCTCAGATAATACAAAACAATCTCCCCATCTCAAATTTTTAATCTAATCATATCTGCTAAATCCCCTTTGCCATATATTCATAGATTCCAGGCATCTTTGGGGGCAACTAGTAGTCTGGCCACATTAATTGCTGGTGTAAGCTTGATGAATGGGGAAACAGTGGAAACAGTGTCAGACTTTATTCTGGGGGGCTCCAAAGTCACTGCAGATGGTGACTGCAGCCATGAAATTAAAAGATGCTTACTCCTTGGAAGAAAAGTTATAACCAACCTAGATAGCATGTTGAAAATCAGAGACATTACTTTGCCAACAAAGGTCCATCTAGTCAAGGCTATGGTTTTTCCTGTGGTCATGTATGGATGTGAGAGTTGGACTGTGAAGAAAGCTGAGCGCTGAAGAATTGATGCTTTTGAACTGTGGTGTTGGATAAGACTCTTGAGAGTCCCTTGGACTGCAAGGAGGACAACCAGTCCATTCTGAAGGAGATCAGCCCTGGGATTTCTTTGGAAGGAATGATGCTAAAGCTGAAACTCCAGTACTTTGGCCACCTCATGTGAAGAGTTGACTCATTGGAAAAGACTCTGACGCTGGGAGGGATTGGGGGCAGGAGGAGAAGGGGACGACCGAGGATGAGATGGCTGGATGGCATCACTGCCTCAATGGACATGAGTCTGAGTGAACTCTGGGAGTTGGACAGGGAGGCCTGGCGTGCTGCGATTCATGGGGTCGCAAAGAGTCGGACACAACTGAGTGACTGAACTGAACTGAACTGAAGCTTGATGGACCTTAGTTTTTTTATTTGTCAAATGAGAATTTTTAGTTATTTCAAGGATTAAATCAAATAATGACTGTAGGGTACTCAGTCAAAGGCCCACTCACAGAGCAAGTGTTCCATAATCGCAACCCATGATAACATTAAGAATAAAGACAAACCAACACTAATAAGAACAAAACAATAACAATAGCCTGAGGGCTTTATAATTTAAAGTGTTTTAATTTTTCCATTGCTTATGTTTGGAAGACATCTTTATGATCTTATTGAAACAATATGTCACTTGATTTTTTTCAGAACAAGAATTCATGTCTTAAGACAGAAAGATTACTTAGAGCATTTGCAATAGGTTAAAAACAGTGTCTAATAGAATAGATTGAGTGAAACATACATTTCAAAAGAAAGATCAAAATCATGTAATAGACAGAAGATCTCAGAAGCCTTAAAGTTACATATTTCCAACAACCCCAAGAGAAATATAACCAGAGAATATGAACCAAGACTCAGCAATATGGGTCCTGTAACACCATTGTTTATAAAAGGATAAAGCTGTGAAAATCCAATTGGCTCAGAGGTTAAAGCATCTGCCTCCAATGTGGGAGACCTGGGTTCGATCCCTGGGTTGGGAAGACCCCCTGGAGAAGGAAATGGCACCCCACTCCAGTACTCTTGCCTGGAGAATTCCATGGGCGGAGTAGCCTGGTAAGCTACAGTCCATGGTGTCGCGAAGAGTCGGACATGACTGAGCAGCTTCACTTAGAGTAGGAAACTCTTTTAATAAACCAAAATTTGCTTATTTTTTTAAAGAAAGAAAAAGAGAGAAGAAACATATCAAGATGTTTAAAATGTTGAATAATGGTAAATTATGAGTAATTTCAATTTTTTTTCCATTTGCTTAGCTTTATATTCTAAATTTTCCACAGTTTTATACTTTGTAATATGCCAAATCCAGTCTTGTTTGTTTGTCTGTAGAGTTTGTTGGCTTTAGATTGCAACATGGAATGAACAAGTTCAGCTAGGTCTCTGTTTGGCCTGCCTAGAAGTAAGCCAGTTGGTTCTTGAATCTAGAGTCAGATAAGAAATAGAGCTTTCCTGGTTCTCAGGAGTCTATAAGCTACACTGAAGCCAGGTATAAGCAAGCAGAACTCAGAGAAAGCCTAGGCAGTTTCTGGATAATCAAAAAGGCAAAAAAAATTTTACAGCTAAGTTGGATGCAGATAGATTGAATGGCTAGATAGACGCATCTAAAATAGAGGGGTCTCTCAATAAAAGCTTGACTACTTATTCTGTCAGTCGTGTTTGACTCTTTGCAACCCCATGGAATATGCAGTCTATGGAATTTTCCAGGCCAGAATACTGGAGTGGGTAGCATTTCCCTTCTCCAGGGGATCTTCCTAACCCAGGGATCAAACCCAGGTCTCCTGCATTGCAGGTGGATTCTTTACCAGCTGAGCCACCAGTGAAGCCCAAAAATAAAAGGGTCTCTCAATAAAAGCCTGACGACTGATTTTATGTCACACCATTGTTGATATTAGCCTTCATTCTCCACATCTGCATTTACACATGTAAACTTTACTTCCTGTTTCATTGGCCCTAGATGATATCAGGGACATGGTAAGCAAGGGCACAAAGGATAAAGGGGAAAGATTTTCTGATGTTATAGTCCAATAAAAGCCCTGCAAATAATATGATCTTTATGCAGTATCTTAAGTAACTACAAATGTGCCCTAGACTTGCTCTTTCATTAATTAACTATGTGACCTTGAACAGATCAATTATCCTCTCAGAATTTATTTTTGGAGAAGATCAAACTAGAATTAATGGTTTTCTAACTATTATTCTTAAAATCAGCAGGGGGATGAAGTAAGGAATAAATGGAAAAATCCTCAACCCTTATGGAGTGATTATAATTTTCTCTCTTTTATGCATTCCATTTTCTCATAAGATATCATTTAAAGAGAGGGTTCCTCTGTCTTTTTAAAGCAATTTGAAAATTCCTTGACAAGATGACTTCTAACACATTTCCAAATTATCACCATCTATCTAAAAGGACCTCAGGTAGTGGCCAGCATTCAGGAAAGAAAAGATTCGGCAACCCGATGCCTGGAGCTTGAGGACAAAGGTGTTAGCCACATAACAGAGGACTGGTTCTACAGCCTGTCTTTCCACTTTTCCAGGTAAACTCCTACTACCCATGTTTCTTAAGTGCTGGGTTGTTTATTGTGGTTCTATAGACCAGGTCAAATGGGGCAAATACTAGACCTTAATTATACCCCTAAAGCTTGAAACAGAAAAGGACTAGAGCACACACATATTTCCATCCTAGTTAATTACCAAGAGTATGGGTAGTAAAGTGCCAAAGATAGGCAAAGAAAGGTCTTTATTTGCTTGATATATTGATGAGAATAGGATTCCTTGGTGGTTCAGACAGTAAAGAATCTGCCTGCAATGCAGGAGACCTAGGTTTGATCCCTGGGTCAGGAAGAGCCCCTGGAGAAGGAAATGGCAATGCACTCCAGTGTTCTTGCCTGGAGAATTCCATGGACAGAGGAACCTGGCAGGCTACAGTCCATGGGGTCACAGAGTCGGACCCTACTGACCGAGTCACACACCCACACAGATGAGAATAAAACCAGCACATGTTCTTATTACTCTTCTTTTCCACCCTTTGAAACCCTGGACACCTACCTGTCCCCACCAGGTTAACAATAATGGCATCTATTTCTTTAGCGTCACCTATGGGCCAAGTGTGGTACTAATGCTCTCCATACACAAAATTTCATTTGATTCTCACCATGTCTATGTATCACTGACCTGTTTCAAAGACAATGAAAGCAAGATTAAAGAAATGTAACTAATTTACTCATGAGTTCAGAACTAGTCATGGAAGAGTACAGAACTCATGCCTTGATATTCTTGGCTGCAAATCTATTCTTGCAACGTGGATAGACCTTAGTTTTTTGCAGAAGCCACTAGGTGTGTAAAACTAGGGAATCCATACAGCAGTCAAATAGCTATTAATTTGCTCCCACTAGCTAATTATTCTTTGCTCCAAACACATTTTTGAGTAATAACAGAGCTCATAATCTTTTTTCAAAATGTCTTCTCAAGGTCATAACTTTAGCAGAAGTAACTATTTTCTATTTTGGTCTGGTTTTAATTTGGGTAATAGTCTGATTGAACATAGATATTTATGGCATTTATTAAAAGCTTTTATTACTAATTTTGCCAAGAAAAAAATTTCTAATGGAGATGTATTGGAGAATTTCCATAAAATTAATGTCCAGACTTAATGGATGTCTTAAGGTATCATTATTAACGGGAATGTTCCATATACTAGGATCCTTTGATTAGAGATTAGATACAGTTAGATCATAACATATTTGAAACTGGACACATGCCAAAGTATCCAGAAATTCAATTTAAACACATTCTAGAGGCTAATGCTTTATTTAGGTTGTGTCTTTATGATGCCAAATGAAAAGCTGCAGTTGCAAAAAATCAATTGGTTTGGTCAGCTGCTGGATGATCAAAAGGCCACATCATGCTCAGTTAGACTCCCACTGAGGCCTACATGTAGCCAGTCAGTTGACTTAACTTGAATTTTCCATTTGTTGAAATTGACTGCCACTCATCTATAAGGACATTTCTGTGGCCAGCAACCCTTGACTGTCCCAGTCTGAACAGATGAACTCAATGAGATTTTCTGTCTCTCCCAAGACCTCAGATCCACAAGTGTGATTCTCAACAATAAAGGGAAATCCCAGGGTTCCTGCTTCCATCCTACAAAAGACATACCAGAAACTTCAACAGGTAGGGACATCTTCATGCTGCCCCTTCCACCAAGATTGAAATTCTGAGAGGTCATCTCCCTTCCCAGATTGAAAATCCACCTTTAGACTTGACTTTAATGGCCATGAAAAGTGTCACATGGATATTTAGTTCCCTCTAAGGAGTCCTAAACCATGCTTAACACTCTTAGGCAACTAAAAATATCTTGAATGTAGCTAGAAATATCAGACAAAGGGAGGATCTCAGGATTTCTGACCCAGTTAGGAGCAAGATTCTGTTTCAGTTCTCTGACTACCTGCAGGTCATGTTCTGGGTTGGTGGGCATCGTTCAGTTCAGTTCAGTCGCTCAGTCATGTCCGACTCTTTGCGACCCCATGAATTGCAGCACGCCAGGCCTCCCTGACCATCACCAACTCCCGGAGTTCACTCAGATTCACATTCATTGAGTCAGTGATGCCATCCAGCCATCTCATCCTCTGTCATCCTCTTCTTCTCCTGCCCCCAATCCCTCCCAGCTTCAGAGTCTTTTCCAATAAGTCAATGCTTCACATGAGGTGGCCAAAGTACTGGAGTTTCAGCTTTAGCATCATTCCTTCCAAAGAAATCCCAGGGCTGATCTCCTTCAGAATGGACTGGTTGGATCTCCTTGCAGTCCAAGGGACTCTCAAGAGTCTTATCCAACACCACAGTTCAAAAGCATCAATTCTTCAGCACTCAGCTTTCTTCACAGTCCAACTCTCACATCCATACATGACCACAGGAAAAACCGTAGCCTTGACTAGACAGACCTTAGTCAGCAAAGTAATGTCTCTGCTTTTGAATATGCTATCTAGGTTGGTCATAACTTTTCTTCCAAGGAGTAAGCATCTTTTAATTTCATGGCTGCATTGTTAGACATCTTTATAAGCATTGTAGAGGGCAAGCCACCACATCACAGGGTCAGTTGTGGTTCTACTTTTGCTAAAACCCCCTGAAAACTCATTTTTAAGATCACGTTTTCTTCTCATCTTCCTAGAGCCAGAGGTAGCAAACTGCTGCTGCTGTAAGTCGCTTCAGTCGTGTCCAACTCTGTACAACCCCATAGATGGCAGCCCACCAGGCTCAGCCATCCCGGGGATTCTCCAGGCAAGAACACTGGAGTGGGTTGCCATTTCCTTTTCCAATGCATGAAAGTGAAAAGTGAAAGGGAAGTCGCTCAGTCATGTCTGACTCTTCGCGACCCCATGGACTGCAGCCTACCAGACTCCTCCGTCCATGGGATTTTCCAGGCAAGAGTACTGAAGCGGGGTGCCATTGCCTTCTCCTAGTGGCTCACAAATGTTTTTGGTTTACTTCATGAAGCAGTGGACCAAACAATCTTTAAAACAAATCAACAACAGAAAAATTGAACCAGTTGCTAGTTTTCAAAAATTTTCAGAATGCATAGAAAATGTGAAGTCATATTTCTAAAGTTCAGGATAGTAACCACTGAGGCTTATTCCCCAAGGCTGCAGTTTACTACTGTGTCCACCCTTCTCCATTGTCTCCAGAGGCTATGAGGTCAGATCAGATCTACTTAGCTCACTGGGCTTGTTATTTTTATCTGCTGGTCCCTATTAGCATGTGATCTCACAGCTCCACCCCAAACTGAAGAAGCTGGATGCAGTCTCAGAGACCATCTTCCTTAACTACTTTCTTCTATAAATGAGATTAGGGATCCAGAGAAGAGAACTGACTTCCCCCAAAATACACATCTTGCTAAAGGAAGAACCAGCAGTAGATTCCAGATCTCCCCTTCATCCATTGATTACACCTTCAAATAAAATGAACCCTAAATGACAGTCTAGCCATTAATACAAAAAACTGCTAAAGTGTATTGAGCCCTTACTATAGGCCTGGCTGGCACTGCACTAAATCTCCTTTCATGTGTGACCTTGTTTCACTCTTATAACAATGCTATGCACTAGATGTTCATGCTAACCACGTTTTATAGACAAGAACACTGAGCCTTGGAGAGACTAAGAAACCAGCCCATTGTCACACAGCAAGGGACCAACCCGTGACTGAATATCCCAAGTCTAGCCTCTTAACCAACACATATACTGCCTTACCTTCCTCTATCATCTAATTCATTTATTCACTTGACAAACTGGCAATCCCTTATTATGAGTCCTGCACTATTCCAGGAGCTGGGGACAGCAGTGAAGATATAAAGAGGCTGCCCTCATGACGCTTGATGTCTATGACAGTTGTCATTGACTGCCAGTTATCAAGATTGAGGTTACTGTCAAGATTGAGACACTTGATACTTCTCAAGTATCAAGTATTGAGACACTTCCCAAAGAGGGAAGCCTCTTTGGATCTTCACTGCTGTCCCCAGCTCCCGGTGAAGATGATACCACCCTTATGACAGAAAGTGAAGAAGAACTAAAGAGCCTCTGGATGAAAGTGAAAGAGGAGAATGAAAAAGTTGACTCAAAACTCAACATTCAGAAAACTAAGATCATAGCATCCGGTTCCATCACTTCATGGCAAATAGATGGGGGAAAAAAATGGAAACAATGAGAGATTCTATTCTGGGGGGCTCCAAAATCACTGCAGATGGTGACAGTAGCCATGAAATTAAAACACACTTGCTCCTTGGAAGAAAAACTATGACCAACCTAGACAGTATAAAAGCAGAGACATTACTTTGCCAACAAAGGTCTGTCTAGTCAAAGCTATGGCTTTTCCAATAGTCGTGTATGGGTGCGAGATTTGGACTATAAAGAAAGCTGAGCACTGAAGAATTGATGCTTTTGAACTGTGGTGTTGGATAAGACTCTTGAGAGTCCCTTGGACTGCAAGGAAATCCAACCAGTCAATCATAAAGAAAATCAGTCCTGAATATTCATTGGAAGAACTAATGTTGAAGCTGAAGCACCAAAACTTTGGCCACCTAAGGCGAAGAACTGACTCAATGGAAAAGACTCTGATGCTGGGAAAGATTGAAGGCAGGAAGAGAAGGGGACAACAGAGGATGAGATGGTTGCATGGTATCACTGACTCCATGCACATGAATTTGAGGAAGCTCTGGAAGTTGGTGGTGGACAGGGAAGCCTGACTTGCTGCAGTCCATGGGGTCGCAAAGAGTCAGACGTGACTCAAGGACTGAACTGAACTGAACTGATCAAAACTGATCATTTCAATTTGCTCCGTCTCACATTGCCGCATGAGTTTTGCTGTTAGCATAGCTTCTTCTTTATAACCAAGATAGTTTTGCATCTTGGAGCAAGGTACCCACTGAGGTTTCTATCATCCCACTGAAATCAGGAAATTCGCATATGGCTTCCTTTGTAGATTTCTCTTCAAAGCTGTAGTTCCCAGGTTCTTCAGAAAGATATGCATGCCCAGGTTGTAAAACTGGCAAGAGGCTTTTAAAAAGATTTACATGTCAAAGGGGAAGACAAAGGTTTTAGAATGCAAGTTTTCTAAAGTAAATGCTATAAGAAAAGGATGCTTAGGGTCCTAGAGTCAAGAGGAAGCATGTCCAAAATTTAGTCAAGCTGAGAGAAAGGTTAAGACCATCTTGTTCAAACACGTAGTGGGAATGTTAGAGCTGGAAATTGTAGGGATGGAGAAATTTCCCCTTCTAGGTTCTTTGGCTGGTCTAATAATTAAACTGACATAATTCAGAGGCCATATAGTTTTATACATGTGAAATTTTTCTACCTGTATGTTCTAAGTGAGTAAGTAAGTGAAAGTCACTCAGTTGTGTCTGACTTCTTTGCAACCCCAAGGACTGTAGCCCACCAGACTCCTCTGTCCATGGAATTCTCCAGGCAAGAATACTGGAGTAGATAGCCATTCCCTTCTCCAGGGGATCTTTCCAACCCAGGGATTGAACCCAGGTCTCCCGCATTGCAGGCAAGTTTTTTACCATCTTAGCCCCAGGGAAACCCATGTTCTAAGAGATTCAGGAATTTTTCTTCTCTTATACTGTCCACAACATCATCCAGCTCAGGGACTGGCAACTGGTTGATAGGGTGTTAATATTATTGATCTGAATACAAATGAACACAGAAGAGAAGGACAATACAGGAAGAGAGCCAAGCTTCCATTCCTCCAGGGATTTGGCTGGAAGGACAGGATGCACACCTGCACTTCCTGTCTGCTCCTCCATAAACAAGAACTTGCCGATTTGAACCACAGTACTTGCTCAGATACCTATATATTTGCAGGTCTCCCTCCCAACTTCTCCAACTAGCTTTCCCCATTGCTGCAGAATCTTGTAATTTTGTCTGTGAAATAAAAATGAAAATTATCTCTATGCCTCATAGAAGCCAATTGTGCTCTCTTCAGTGGGAAATGCAAGCCCTTCCCCCTTGGACCTACATCCAGTCAACATGCTGATGGATGCAGAGACACCAGCTCAGTAACTGGAAGGACTCATGCACCATTTATTAGAAGAGGGTGCCTGATTACATCCTAACTAGAAGAGAGCTCTTTTTTGCCCAGGAAGTAGACAGAGTCCCAGTGCCCTCCTTATGATGATACCATCTGATCACTGGTAGAGAGGAACCTCCGGGGCCCTCAGCTGACAGCTGCTGTCAGCCCCCAAAGCAATTGCTGAGCCTGCAGATTGCAGATGTCCTGGTCATTAGCACTCCTGGAATGGGAACCAAAGCCAAACCCTGGGAAGAGGGGACAAATTGTTTCTTCCATCAGGTCACAGTTGTCTGCACAAACCATGAAATTCCTCACCCAATTGAAACACCTCTGCAGTACCATTTGCACAGACATGAAGATGGCATCAGAAAAAGAAACTACCTGGCTAGTTATGTGGTGCAAAAACGACTGCAAGCAACAGTTTCTAAATCATTGACACTAATTAATTCATCAGTCATCCACTCCAAAGCAAACAAGGAGTGAGTAGCTAACATGTTCCAGGCATATGTCTATCCCATACACACCCCGAGTTCTTTAATAAATCTGCATAGAAGTTAATATTTCTAAATTTTCCAAAAATGTTTACTTGGGTGGAAACAGCTTGTGCTGTGCTTAGTCGTTTAGTCGCACCCGACTCTTTGTGACCCCATGGACTGTACCCCACCAGGCTGCTCTGTTCTGAGGATTCTCCAGGAAGGAATACTGGAATGGGTTGCCATGCCCTCATCCAGGGAATCTTCCTAACCCAGGGATCAAACCGAGGTCTCCCATATTGCAGGCGGATTCTTTACTGACTGAGCCACCAGGGAAGCCCAGGTGAAACAGTTTAGGCCTTGGGATTATATTGTTGTTCAGTCGCTAAGTCGTGTCCAACTCTGCAACCCTGTGGACTGCAGCGCTCCAGGTTTCCCTTTCTTCACGTTCATGTTCATTGAGTCATGATGCTATCTAACCATCTCATCCTCTGCCACCCTTTCTCCTTTGGCCTTCAATCTTTCCCAGAATCAGTCTTTTCCAATGAGTTGACTCTTTGCAGGTGGCCAAAGCATTGGAGCTTCAACTTCAGCATCAGTCATTCCAATGAATATTCAAGGTTGATTTCCTTTAAGATTGACTACTTTGATCTCCTTATTGTTCAGGGAACTCTGGAGAGTCTTCTCCAGCACCACAGTTCAAAAGCATCAATCCTTCTCAGCACTTAGCCTTATTTCAATTTGAGTGTTGGGTTATTTTTCAACCATTCTCCAGCCCTTTACGTCTTTACATTGTCTTGAGATTAAGTCAGATCTTATGTAAAAAGCCTATACACTGTTTCATGCCCAGGGAAGTACTCAATCAATAGAACCTTTGATTTTAATCTATTACATTACTAAACCTTATTTTTAAATTAGCTCCTCATCCCCACAAAGGAAGAATCAGTCATATTTTTTTTAAATGTCTATGTGAATAAAGTATTAGCATCCACCTGTCTCAATAAAGGCAGGACATTTGTGAAGCTTCAATAGAAGTTATATAGAACAAGGCATGCAGGGGGAAAAGTTTGAATATGCTTTCTACTTTATGATTGTTAGCAATTCCATATTAGAGAAGATAATACAATGTAACATAAAGAACACATGACACTGAGAATCCTTAAAAGAAAGAGTAATGGGAAAACAATTTAAAGACTTCAAGAGGAAATCATTGAAAATATGGAAGTAATGAAGAATATACATACACATATTTTATGCATAAGGTACAGAAATTAAAAGGCACAATAAAGAGTCATCAAATCTAAGAGAATTAAAACATGAAGAAAACAAAATATACACCATCAAGAATCAGGCCAGCAAAGTATAAAGACAATAAAAAATAGTGTCTTTAATTTTCACTATCAGAAAAACAAACAAAAAATATCAAATGTCAGAATTAAAAATTTAATCTAAATATCACAACTTGAGTCCTATCAAGGAGAATTTAAAATACATTCTTGATTAGAAAAATATACTTTTAAAATCATTTTATTAAGGAAAACAACAAACAACACACTAGTTTCAGATTTGATGGTATAATAATGCATGGGATGAGAGGAGATGAGATAAGATTCTTCTTCTAAACCTCTGTTTCTACCAACTTCTAATTTTCTGTGCAAAATGGAATTCAGCTATCGATTCCCCTACTTTCTCAGTTTTTTGTGGGATGGCTGGTATACATGTGTAAAATCCAAATGAAAATAGGTTCAGTAGTTGAAAATAGGCTTCCCTGGTGGCTTAGATGATAAAAAATCTGCCTGCAATGCGGGTTCGGTTTGATCCCTGGGCTGGAGAAGGGAATGGCAATCCACTCCAGTATTCTTGCCTGGAGAATTCCGTGGACAGAGAAGCCTGGCGGGCTACAGTTTAAGGGGTCACAAAGAGTCAGACACAACTGAGGGACTAACACTTCCACGTTTTTTTAGAGAGAGGCTATATCAGTCACTCTATACTTTGTCTCTTCACATGAAGAATCAGATTCTTTCTCTAGCTAATTCAGATATTGACACAGAGCATATCCAGAGAACACTTTAACTCAGAACTTCGAAAGAAGAAAGCATACTTTTAGAAGAATTTTTTATCCATTTCATTAGTATATTCAGAGAGCCAACTTTGGGTTTATTGATGTAAGATAAGACTTCGATTATCAGCCTTTCCTCTTTCAGACATGTTCAATTAAGGCCATATGTTTTCCTCAAAGTACTTCTTTAGTTTTACCCCGCAAGTTTTATTTTGTCGCATTTTCATTAGCATTTAGTGAAAAAAATGTTTTTAATTTTTATTGTGATTTCTTCTTTGACCCATGGGTTATTTAGAAATGTATTGTTTAATTTCCAAATACTTGAGGATTTTCTAGTCATCTCTTTGCATTAATCTCTAGCTCAGTTCCACTATGGTTGGAGAATATAATGCACATGGCTTCAATCCTTTGAAATTTTTCCAGCTTACTTTATGATCTGGCATATGAGTCAATATTGGTAAACAAATGTTCCGTGTATACTTGAAAGGAATTTGTGTTGTACTGTTGCAGGAAGGAGGACCCCTTCCAGGGCCTGAAACTGGGCTCTTGTCTAACACTTGGAAATGAATTGTCTGAGGAGACACATGTGCTGACAAAGCAAGAGATTTTATTGGGAAAGGGCACCTGGGTGGAAAGCAGTAAGGTAAGGGAACCCAGGAGAACTGCTCTGCCGTGTGGCTCGCAATGTCGGTTGGGCTTCTGGGTGGTCTTTGGCCAATCATTTTAATTCAGAGTCTTTCCTGGTGGCGCACACATCACTCAGCCAAGATGGATGCTAGCGAGAGGGATTCCGGGAAGTGGATGGACACACGGTGTCTCCTTTAGACATTTCCCGAACTGTTCCAATTGGTGGTGGCTTATTAGTTCTGTATTTCTTATCAGGATCTTCTGTCATAAAACAACTCTTGCAAATGGTTACTATGGTGCCTGGCCAGGGTGGGCGGTTTCAATCAGTGTGCTTTCCCTAACAGTACAGTTTAGTGTTCAATTTTATAAATTTCAATTAGGTCACATTGGTAGATAATATTGGTCAAGTCTTCTATATCCTCACATATTTTTGCCGGCATATTCTAACAGTTACATTAGAATCAGTTGTGTTAGAGAGTAAATTGTATTAGAAAAATTTCTTATTCTCACAGATTTGCCTGCTTGTTATAACAAATCCAATTCATTGTGGATCTGTCAATATCTACTTCGCTTCAGCAATATTCTGCTTTATATTTTTAAAGTTTATGTTATTATGTCTGTTGAATTATTCTCTTAAACTTTATTAAATGTTCCCATTTATTTCTAGTAACCCTTCTTACATTAACATCTATTTTGTCTGGATACTCATACAGATATTAATATAGCAGCTTTCTTTTGGTCAGTGTTAGCACAGTATGTTTTCTTCCAATATTTTACTTTCAAACTCTTGGTGCCCTTACACTATTTTAAGTACAACTCTCGTGAACAGCATACAATACAGCCCAGTGCTATGGGTGCCAGAAGTTAAAATTAAGTCAATTTAAAGAAAATGTTTAAAGAAGAACATTTCCTGCACACCTGAGCTTATGAAATAAGATCCATGCTCACTGCACCTACATGTAGGTATGTGTAGGGGGTGAGTACCTGGCCCAGAAACAAGGAACTTGGGACTAATTATAATGGCAAAGTGGTTGAGAGCACAGCTTCCCTTATGGCCTTCCAAGTTTTTTGCCAACAATGGCCAGGACAGCTGCTTTACAACCTTTTTGCTAAAACCAGAGAAAGCTGTAGCCCGAGTGGTATGGTGATGAGTGGGGAAGGGAGACAGATATCTCTGAAACTAGAGAAACCTGTTTGTCTAAAATGATGTGCCCTCAGGAGCAAAGAAATACACAGAGAATGAGCAAGTGGTCATGGTACCAATCACTTAATAGGCAAAATTGGTTACTTCCAGGTATGTGAGATTTTTCATTTATAAATCTCCTATCAGACTCTCACATTAGATTTTATACTCAAGGGGATTCCATTTACACTTATAATGAGAATTACAGCCTGAAATTAAACTCTGAACTTTTCTTACATTTCCCACACCATCTCTAGGGTAACCAAACCTCTTGAAATGAATGGCACAACAATGTTCAAATAATCCTTCTTCCTTAAGGTCTGATTTGGTATAGAAACCACCAGAAAGTGAAAATTGTTCATTCACATTCCACTTAGTTCAAATGACCTAGAGAGGCTACAGAGCTAAACAGCGGTAGGCAGCACTCTTTTTTTTTTTTTTTTTTTTTTGGTATGATAACCAAATAGCCCAGACCTATCCATATAGGGGATTGATTCATCAAAATATTACACCAAGAAATATTTGAATGCAATAAGCACATCGATGCAGCTGTGTGGTTAAACGTTATAACCTCTGAAGTCAAGAAATTCAAATTTATAGTTGCCACATTAAGCATAGATGTTAAAGCATTAAAGTTAACACCATATACAGTCCTATAAAATATTGCATGTGCAAAGGGTCTGAGTTACGTTCATACTGGGAACCATAATTTAGAATTTCCTGACTTCTGAACATGTAACACATCATAGTAATTGATCTAGCTCCTTGGAGCTAATATAAAATATCTTGTTAACATGTTTTCTATCCAATTCTTTCATCATTTACTTTTTTGGCTCTTGGAGAAACAATTCATCATGCTCAAATCTTTTCACACACCTGCACTAAGCTAACAGAGCAATAGAAAAGCCAGTGCAACCAGGATTGAGTGAAAGGTTTGTAAATCATGTAGGAATGTTGTTAGCAAGTACCCTTTATCTGGATCATGCGAGATGACACCTTGTGTTGGGGCTTAGAGTTGTTTGCTTGGAAATATTGCAGTGATAACCTCATATTCTACTGGATACTGTGGCATAGAGGATATCAATTCATTTATGCAAGCAGCATATCTATGGACTGTTAGTTCATAAAGCTAAAGTAGAAGGGAAAGGTAGCGGGGCTTACTCCATGACAGACATGGCATCTTAATCCCCTGGTGAGGCAAAAGAATTATAACAGTGGACTGAATGTTTGCATCCCCCTGAAATTCAAATGTTGACATTCTAACTTATAATGGAATGATATTAAGAAGTGAAGCTCTTGGTCCTGAGGGGAGAGCCCTTATAAATGGGATTAGTACCCTTATGAAAGGGGCCCGAGTAGAGAAGGAAATGGCAACCCACTCCAGCATTCTTGCTTGGAAAATTTCATGAACAGAGGAGACTGGTGGGCCACAGTTCATGGGGTCATAAAGAGTCACACGACTGAGAACATACCCACGCAAAAGTGAAAGTCACTCAGTCGTGTCTGGCTCTTTGCAACCCCATGAACTACACAGTTCATGGAATTCTCCAGGCCAGAATACTGGAGTGGGTAGCCTTTCCCTTCTCCAGGGGATCTTCCCAACCCTGGGATCGAACCCAGGTCTTCCACGTTGCAGGTGGATTCTTTACCAGCTGAGCCACAAGGGAAGCCTTCCCCACATCCCTTGTGGGGAAGGGACCCCAGAAAGGTCTCTAGTCCTCTTTCCGCCATACGAACAGAAAGAGGCATCCATCTGTTAGGGGACGCACACTGACTGACGCTGCCCACCCTGGCCAGGCACCATAGTAACCATTTACATGAGCTGTCCTGGTAAAGAACACGGAGCTAATAAGCCACCACCAACCAGAAGAAATCGGGAAAGGTCAAAAGGAGACACCACACGTCCGAACACTTCTCAGAATCCTTCTTGCTGGCATCCGTCTTGGCTGAACAAGGCCTGCACCACCAGGAAGGACTCTGAGTCAAAATGATTGACTAAAGACAACCTGGAACCTAATCCCATCACCATGAAATACATGTGGCAGTTCTCCTGGTTCCCTTACCCTACTGCTCTCTGCCCAGGGGAGTTTTCCTGATAAAATCTCTTGCTTTGTCACCACATGTGTCTCCTCAGACAATTCATTTCTGACTGTTAGACAAGAGCCATTTGGGGCCCTGGAAGGGGCCCCCCTTCCTGCAACACGTCTGCAACCTGGAAGAGGTTCCCTCCCTGACCTTGCTGGCACCCTTATCTCAGACTTTCAACCTCCGGAACTATGAAAAAAAAAAAAATTCTCTTGTTCATAAGCCACACAGTCTATGGCACTTTGTTATAGCGGCCTGAACTAAGACACACAGTCTCTAAGGCAATTCTCCGCCAAGTGCTGGGACTTGTACCTCCCTTCAGTTGACCCCCTGTCCTTATTTTCATCTGACTGAGTCTCATATTCACTGTATACTAACCTATTTCTCCTTAGGGCTTAGCTCCTACTGCCTTGTTCCAGGTCAGGTGAAGAAGACCAATAATCAACAATTCCAAAGTATCATCATATTCCAGGAGCTGCTTAAAGCACCTTAGAAACATTGATTCATTGAACCTAGTAGAGTAGAATTGGCAAACCATGGAGCATGAGCCAAATCCAGGCAGTCACTGCTTTTGATGAAAACACACACACACACACACACACACACACATTTGTCTAAGTGTTATCTATGGCTGCTTTCATTTGACAATAGCAAAGTTGATGCTATAACATAGCAAATGCTACAGCATTTATGGCTAGCAAAGCCAAAAATATGTACTATCTACACTTATAAAAAGTTTACCCATCCTGCAGTAAGTTGGATGGCATCATAGACTCAATGGACATGAGTTTGAACAAACTCCGAGAGATAGTGAAGGACAGGGAAGCCTGGAGTGGTGCAGTCCATGGAGTTGCAAAGAGTTGGACATGACTTAGCAACTAAACAATAAAATCCCACAATAGAGAATTCCCTTCTGTGTGGTCAGCAAACCTGATTCTGAGTCACATGTGAGAAAGAATCATTAACAGAGTTCTTGGTTTGGGGAAGGGAGGAGGGAGTTTAAATAAGACCTCAATTTATATTTATACATTTATTTAATATTTATACATTAAGACAAGCCTTTTATCATTGTAAAACTGGTACTGGGGACCCTTTTCTGTACACGTCCTAGTCACCTATTTCATCTTTTGATGTTCTTTAGCTCACTCATTTGACCTTGCCCAGAATTTACTTCTCACAATTTTCAACCACAAATGCAGCAGTGATTATCAACAACCTGAACAGAGGGAGAGAACACTGACACACTTTCAGGCAGGCTTGTTCAATGTTGTCTCTTTGCAACTAAAGGGAGGAGGCTGGATGTATTTCATAAATCTCCATGGACAAAAAGCCCACATATGGAGTGCCCTCTTCCCAAAAATGAACATGTGCATCCTTGGCTTCCCCTGGTCCCTCCCAGAATTTCCTCGCTTTGTCCAGAAGCTACTCCCCAGGATAGCCACAGGGTCATCCCACAAGCACATGTTGGCGACATCCTCACATTGCCAAAACATCTGGAGTGAAAAATGCATTTAATCATTCAGATTATTTTCCCCTGAAGCAATGCCAAACATCTGTCTAACTAGAAACAGCTGTGTATTAGTTTGGGGCTGCCATCACAAATACCCTAGACTGGGTGGCTTAAACAGCAGAAGTTTATTATCTCATAGCTCTGAAGGCTGGAAGTCCTCGATCAGGGTGCCAGCATGGTTGGGTTCTGATGAAAACTTTCTTTCTGGCTTGCAGGTGGCAGCCTTCTCACTATATCTGCACACTGCCAAGAGGGAAAAGAGTGCAGAGAGAGAAAGAGATGGGGCTGTCTGTTGTCTTTTTTATAAGAACATCAATCCTATCATGAGGATCCTACCCTCGTGACTTCATGTAAACCTGATCACCTTTCAAAGCCATCTTTCAGTGCCTTTGGTAGACGCAAACATACATAATTTCTCTCATGCTGTAAATGAATCAATGCGTGCATGTGTGCTAAGTCACTTTAGTCGTGTCCAACTCTTTGCAACCCGATGGACCATAGCCCGCCAGGCGTCTCTGTCTATGGGATTCTCCAGGCAAAATAGTGGAGCAGATTGCCATGTCCTCCTCCAGAGGGTCTTCCAGACCCAGGGGTCGAACCCACATCTCTTATGTGTCCTGCATTGTCAGGCAGGTTCTTTACCACTAGTGCCACCTGGGAAACCCCTCCAAAGGCTCAAGCTCCAAATACCATCACACCGGAGATTAGGGCTTCAACAGATGAATTTTGAGGGGACACAATTCAGTCCATAGGAAGCTGCACCTCTAGCATTAAGTAAGTCAGACCTCTGGTATCCATGGGGGATACCCCAGGCAAAGGTTCAGCAAATCACAGCACCAGAGACTCCATGCTCCTGGCTCTCTCCTGGTCCGCATTGTCTCTAACCACATCCTAAACTCCCTCTGTGGGCTCTCACCAGGGCAGTACCCACAGGCTTTGTGCATTTGAGAGTTTGCTCTGGGCACAGCATTAATCTAGACTGGCTGAGCCAGGATGAAAGTGCTCCAGATACTTTCTGGCATACAGGTGGCAGAGCCTTGGGAAACATGCAGCTTGGAATCCCAGTGCAAAGGCAGGATCATATGAATATTACAGGATCATATGATACCATTACAGTTGTATCATTATTATTGTTGCATAACAACCTGCCCCAAGGTCATTGGCTTAGAATGAGCATTTCTCTTTGCCCAGCTGGGCAGTTTAGCTGACCTGGGGCAGACGTAGATGACTTCTTCTGGACTTGCTCATATGTCTGCAGCCAGGTGGCAGGTGTGTGTGTACTGGCAGGGGGTGGGGGGTAACTAGTCTAGGATAGCCAGTCGTAGGTCTCACAGTCTAGTTGCCTTTGGGATGTTGGGATGATGGGGGTGACTGGGCCATGCAGTTTCCATCTTCCACAGCTAGCCCAGGCCCATTTTCAAGATGTTTCTAAGAAAGAAGAGAAGAGCATAAGCCCTTTGAGGCTGAAGTTCACAACTGACACACTTCTATTAGCCTAAGTCAATCATGGGTTAGGCAAATTCAAAGAGAATGGAAATGGATTCCACCTCTTACTAGGAGGAGCTGCAAAGTTACACAGTAAATAGTATGGACCCAGGAAGGGGTGAGGAAATGTGGTCATTTCTACAGTCTACCACAGGATGGAATCTGGGAAAGAATGCACAGGCTTTACTCACTCATGGTGGTGGAGGTTTAGTTGCTAACATGTGTCCAACTCTTGCGACCCCACGAATTGTAGCCCACCCGGCCCCTCTGTCCATGGGATTTCCCAGATAAAAATACTGGAATGGGTTGCTATTTCTTTCTCCAGGGGATCTTCCCAACTCAGTGATCGAACCTGTGTTTCCTGCTTTACAAGTGTATTCTTTACTGTCTGAGCCACAGAGAAGCCACTCAGCTATGAAGGAACTCCAAATGGTCATTCGCTTCTTTTCCTCCACTCGCTGTCTTTGCCACCCTAGGAAATGAACATGAAATATCAGACAATGGGAAAGAAAACAAGAGCCTAGGAGACCAAGGGCTAGAAGGACTGTGTTTTGTTTGTTTCCCTGACACCGGACTGTGTCACTTTGAGCCAATCACTTTCCTCCTTTGAGTCACTGACTTTTCATCCTGAAAAGTATTAGTAGTACAATAGACTACCTAATCATAAAGCATCTTATCACTTGGAGGTCCTATATTCAAACCCCATCCTTCCCTGCAGACCTTTCTACTTAGTCACCTACCTAAAGCATTGTGCAGGAACCCTGCCTCATTCACAGTAGCACTGAAAAATATTTTTGTATCTAATATTTTCTTTTTATTTGTGTATTTGGTGACAGGTGGGATCTTCTGTTGCCATGTATGGGCTCTCTTGTTGGAGCAGGTGGACTTAGTTCCCCGACCAGGGATTGAACCCATATCGCCTGCTTCACAAAGCAGGCTCTCAACAACTGGACCACCAAGGAAGACCCTAGAACTGAAAAATAATTGATAAACTTATCCTAGGTCTGCTTCAACCACGGAGATTGTGTGATTGAAACAATTAGACGATTTAACAATTTTTCTTAAAGAGAAATCTGATCAGATTTTGTGGGCATGATTTCCTTCTGTATCTCTTCTACATGGGTTCTAGCCAGTGGGGCAAGAGTCGCTCTTTCCTCTCTGAGCAACTTAATGCGCACTTTAAGCCAACATGTTTGGAGCAGTTTCTTACTCAATAATAATAATGATACAGCTGAAATGGTATCTGGGCAGGTGATCCTGCCTTTGCACTGGAATTCCAAGCTGTGTGTTTCCCTGAGTCTCTGCCACTGTCATGAAGAATGCGGCCCTGGGAAGAGGCAGTGCATCTCGCTCACACCTCCTGAGGCACTTAGGCATGCCCTCTGTGTCTCCAGTTTTCCTCCTGACTTGTGAAAAGCATCTTGGTAGACAAGTGACATATTGTCCAGAGTGTAGTTATTATACTAATTTTGCAAATTAAAGAGGTGTGTGAGAAATACAATGTCCTCCCTTGAAAGTATGAGTATGTGCTATAAGACATTTGCCCAAACAGAAAAACACATCCTTATCCTACACTTCATAAAAGACTAAACTTCTTCCTATTGGCTGCAGAACTTCCTTAGGCCTTGCATTTTCTAATCCCCACTACTGTACCTGGCACGTAGTACATGCTCATTAAATACTGTATCAGTTTAAGTCTATCTGGGGGACAAGGGAAGGGGGAAATTTACTTACTGTATTAAGATTGTTTGCCTGTTGCCAAAATATCTCATTGAAAAATGAAAACTCCAGTTGTTTCGATGCCCAATTATGCCACACATTCAGACATCTGGGAACCATTTGGAGCATTTTCCTTTTCCCTGAATGTTTTGGTGTCCTACAGAGGCAAGCCTCAGGAAATGGCTATGGGTGTTTGTGGTGAGGGGAGCGTACAGTGTGGGAGGTTGTATTTTCAAAGTAGGTCTGGGAGAGGTTGTTGGTAGACTCAAATTGGAAATTGGTTCATTTCTCTACCCTGATTGTTGTATAAATTTGTGTGAGTTTTTTTGTTTGTTTGTTTGTTTTTATCACAATAAGGCAATTAATAACAATGGTCCCCATAATGCTCATTTCCCTTTAGTCAACAATTTCACACCAGTAATTCAACAGGACATAAAATTTAAGAAAAGCATCCTATAGCAACTAAGTGGAACAATACCCATCTATTAAAAATACAATATGAGGGCTTTGAAGCCATGTGGAAAAATACTTATAATAAATGGTTAACTAGGAAATCAGAAAATAAAATACCCTATACATTAAGGATCCAAATGGCTCATGTACAGATGAGGAATGAGTAGCATCCTATAGGAGTACACCTGACCCAATCCTACGCTGCATGGCTCAAGTTCTGACCTCTGTCCACCAACATCGCAACTTCGTATGTGGGCAGTTTCATATGGCTCACGTATCTCGCATTTAAATCCAAGTCATTTATTAATTTGTTTAATATTAATTGTGACTTCCTCCAAGCCAGGCACTAGTTCATAATGCCTGTCTTTGAAGGGCTCTCACAGCCTCCTAATGGGGAGCCATGCCAATAAATATCTTAAATATAAATTTAGTATTTTCACCTTACTATTTTCGGATTTTTGAAAAACAATTTGTTAAAAATGTTGTAGATTTTTTCAGCAGTCTTGGGTGGCCTGTTACATGTGCAGTGGCCAGCTTTCATCCCCTGGGGTGGGCCAGACAGAGAGGCACATCTGAAACAAGGGGGCAGCAAAGGCCTAGAGAGACAGGAGTCCTTGTTTTCTAAGGGACAGTCCTTTTGGCTACACACTCCCTGAAAATGATTCCTTGACCCTGAAAACCATCCATGCAAGATATTCCTTCAAATTATGCAGCTCTTGACATATATATACTTAAATAATACATAAATCCAAAAATCTAATTCTACTGTCCCCTCAAAATCATATCTGAATCCCTCAGCTTCTTTCATCATCCTATATCAACCAATTGTTTTTCATTCTGTAGATTATATAAGAAAAATTGATTGGTGTGCTTGTTCCTTTTCCAAATTAAATATGTATTTTTTCTAAATATGCAACGGATATGAACTTGGGCAAACTCTGGGAGATGATGAGTGACAGGGAAGCCTGGCGTGCTGCAGTCTATGGGGTCATGAAGAGTCAGACTGAACAACGAAAAATTACCTAATTAAATTTTATAACACAGAGTCATTAGGACACACTGCCCCACTCTAGTGGGGATGGTGTCTATCATCTTGTTGTTACCTATGAACTGAACATTTTAAAGGACTCAGAGACCCAGATTTATACTTACAGAGTCTACAGTCTACCACATCTGGAGATTGCAAGGTCCCTATGGCTGGAAATGCTAGGGGATCCAGTGAGAGCTATAAAAGGGATTGTCAGGTCTACAAACTGAGCATAGACATCTTCCACCAGCTCCCCAGAGGTCACTGATTATTAAGCTCATTCCTAAAAGTTGAAGAGTCTTCGCCAACAGATTCAGGAAGATTCCAGCAAAATCCCCCAATGAGGAGCCTCATCTCTTCTACCTTATTTTTTTCATTCTTTTCCTTTACAATTTACTGCGAGATCTTGAATATAGTTCCCTGTGCCATACAACAGGACCTTCTTGCTTACCCATCCTCTATATATGTAATAGTTTGCGTCTGTTAGTCCAAAACTCTCAGTCCATCCCTCCCCCACTGTAAGCAACCTCCCCCTGGCAACCACAGGTTTGTTCTCTGTGTCTGTGAGTCTGTTTCATAGATAAGTTCATTTGAGCCATGTTTTAGATTCCACATATAAGTGACATCAGATGGTATTTGTCTTTCTCTTTCTAACTTACTTTGCTGGGTATAATGATCTCCAAGTCCATCTATGTTGCTGCAAATGGCATTAATTCATTATTTCTATGGGTGAATAACATTCCACTGTGTGTGTGTGTGTGTGGGTGTGTGTGTGGGTGTGTGTGTGTGTGTGTGTACCACCTCTTCTTTATCCTTTCTTCAGTCAAACGGCGTTTAGATTATTTCCATGTCTTAGCTACTGTAAGTAGTGCTGCCGCTTTATTTTTTAAAATACTTTTATGTAAGCTTAGGAGAAGGCAGTGGCACCCCCACTCCAGTACTCTGGCCTGGGAAATCCCATGGATGGAGGAGCCTGGTGGGCTACAGTCCATGGGGTCATGAAGAGTCAGACACGACTGAGCGACTTCACTTTCACTTTTCACTTGCATGCACTGGAGAAGGAAATGGCAACCCACTCCAGTGTTCTTGCCTGGAGAATCGCAGGGATGGGGAAGCCTGGTGGGCTGCCATCTATGGAGTCGCACAGAGTCGGACACGACTGAAGCGACTTAGCAGCAGCAGCAGGTCTACTTAAATTGATCATCAAAGGCCACCAGAAGGCATTAGCTTGACGAGCATGTGAAACAATATTGGAGATATAGGACAGGGTCTTATGTGATTCCATTTACCTCATGAGCCCAAATATTATTCATTACCAGTTGTCCTGTGCTAACTCCTTCACCCTCCCTCATAGCTGCCTGGCTAAATCACTACACAGGGACCCAAAAAAACACAGGACTCAAGAAATTATCTCTATTTGTCCTATCCCAAGTTGACTTGGATGGTATCATTTTAGGCCATGATAGAAAAAGCATGTGACAAGAGTGTAGCTACTTGAGAAATGGAAAAGTCATTTAAGGACAAAAAAGGAGGTAAAAAGAACTTGTGAGTAATCAATATATCACAGGCAAGAAAAAATTTGGCACATTTCAAAATGGAAAGCAAAACAGTATTGAAGAAAACTAGAATTTTCCATAACTTCAATTGCACTTCATTTTCCAAATGTGCACTCTTTAAAATGATTAAGGTTCTTAACAATCCAGAATAAAAGGGACAAAGAGTAAAAGAAAATAAATCTTTCCATATTTGAAATTTGCAGTGTAGAAACCAGCCAACAAAAACACGGGATCACTTGGAACCAGCTCTTGGCCATAATTAAATTAGAATGTGTTTAAATTCTTAATGGTATGGTATTTTACACTGAGCTTGAAATATACACCTAAACACTCCAGCCATCATGAGTTATTAATATAAAGTGCCCAATAAATGGAGAAGTATAGCAGCATATTATCACCCCTCCCTGGCTAATGAAACCAATCATCTTCTCTCGCATTTTAGCCATACAAACCAGAATCACTCTCTTTGTAGCTTGAAAGGTTTCAGAAAGCATCGAAGCAGCTAAAAGGCAGCCTTCTTGCCTGATCAAATGACCCTGAAATAAATGCTAGGTTGTTTTTACTGAAGTATGTGTGTTGTTGTTGTTGTTGTTTCCTTTTTAAGCTTTCTACCTGTCCACTTCTCTAAATAGAATAAAAATCAGATCCCATGAGGCACAAACACCATGACCACAGTTTACTAATTACTATCAGGAAGCCTCTGCTGGAGAGGAGGGTCACAGTTTAGAAAACTAAACCTGCTTGTTTAGCTATTGAGAGTATTTTAATAAGAACTGGCTAAAGTGCGTATTTCAAAGAGTCCCAGGAATAGGTTGTGGAAGTCTGCTGAATTCTGATAAGAAATAACATCGTCATCAAGCAACTGTATAACCAAACTTTTTTAATTAAAAGGAGGACTAGGCTAACCCCTTTAACTAGCAGGATTCATGGGCCAGCGGTGGGAGTCAGGGTTTGGGCAAGAAATCGTGGTCTCTCTGCTCTAGACGTTCTGGCACAGACCCAGAAATCTGGCTCTGCCAAATGTGTTTCAGGGTGCCCTACCCATTGGACTAATGATCCATCTAACCACTAGGCCGGACCCTGTAAAGCAACCTTCATAAAAACAGGGACCAGAGAGAGACAGAGTCAGAATGGACAAAATTCTGCCAATACTATCAGAACAGGAGATTGCTGGCAGTTTTCTCCCCATGGGCAAAAGATGAATTCATCTTAGCATTTTCTTACAAGCCAAGTATATGAGAAGAAAAGAAAGGACAATATCTATGCAGCAGATTTTAGGATCCATGATGGAATTTCATATCAAATGGACACTTTGAGAGAGTAAATAAGACAATTGATCAAGGACTTCCTAAAGACCAAACCTAGCCATGGTAAATTTTGTCCAAGGCCCTCTTGGAAATGCCAAACATCAACAGAAGCCAAGGAAAAGCAGAAACCTTGGGAGTGGCCCAGGTGAGGCAGAAGACAAGGTAAGCCTTGTTCAGAAAATCTGCAAGTTAAACTACAGGATTGGTAAGCCACCAACTTTTAAGGATGAGCACAGAGTTGGGTGAGCAAGTCCAAACTGAGAAACCAAAATCCAGGAGACAAAGACCAGAGCAGATGTGGAGGAGCAAAATGAAAGATGAAAATGAGTCCATGGCAGCTGCTGACATCGGAGTTGTGGGTTAAAGGCTCAATTTTACTCAGTGTCAGTAGCTCAGGCTGAGTTAAGTTGGGCTCCTTTAAAGGTACAGGGATGAGTGGAAGATATAGGCCAAGTTTTGAAGAGTTCCTGTCCCAACAAATATGAAAAAGGAGAGCTAACAACCATTACTACCACTTACTGAGCATTACTCTATGCTAGTTATTATCTTGACTTAGTAGCTAAGTCATGTCCAACTCTTGAGACCCCATGGACTGTAGCCCATCAGGCTCCTCTGTCCATGGGACTTCTAAAGCAAGAATATTGGCAAGGGTTGCCATTTCAGGCTCTTATTTACTTTATGTTAAAATCAATATTAATAGCAACAATAATAATAGCTACCATTATTTGAGCACCTATATATGCTCAGATCTGTACTAAGAGCTCTAAACATATTCTTTTTATCTAATCCAGTACTTCTGCAATGTTGTCATTCATTTAATATTTTTATTTTACAGATGAGAAAACTGAGGCTCAAAGAAGTTTATGAATTTGTCCAAGTTCACACAGCTTATAGTAACAGAATCAGCATCTGAATAGAGTTTTTGTCTGAATACAATAACCAAGGTATTTCTGAAGGTTAAGTGACAGTGTAGACAATAGAGACAGGAAGATTGATAGGTGTGGTATGGAATGTGCCAAGGACAATCTGTTAAGTGTTAAGCTCAATAGTTTGGAGGTTATGAAAGTAGTTACCCTTATCACTATTCACTTGTTCCAAATGACCCAACAGAATAACCACTTGGACACTTGTGATTGCAAATAGTGATCATGATCAAGAACAAAGAAGAGGAGGAGGAGATGATGGTGATGATGATGATGATGATAACTATAATGATGCCAGTGATTGCAGCAGCCCAAACCATCCCCATGTTCCAGCAGAGCTGTGTGATTACCCATGAGGCAAACCTAGGACGGTATTACTAATGCCTTCCATCTGTGTATGTGGGCATGTTCAGTTGTGTCTGACTCTTTTTGATCCTGTGGACCATCTCCCAACAGGCTCCTCTGTCTATGGAATTTTCCAAGCAAGAACATTGGAGCAGTTTGCCATTTCCTTCTCCAAGGGATTGTCCTGACCCAGGGATCACACCCATGTCTCTTACGTCTGCTGTATTCACAGGCAGGTTCTTTACCAGCTGAGCCACCAGGGAAGCCTTTCTCCTACTTCTGAAACTTAATACTTAGAATCCCTTTAAGAGGTCATAGAATTCCCTGCGGTTAGAGACAAAATTTAAAGATTGCCCCAAGACAGGTAACAGTGTCCTAAGTTTGAAAAAAGTGAAAGTGAAAGTCTCTCAGTCATGTCCAACTCTTCGCAACCCCATGAACTAGTCCATAGAATTCTCCAGGCCAGAATACTGGAGTTGGTAGCCTTCCCCTTCTCCAGGGAATCTTCCCAACCCAGGGATTGAACCCAGGTCTCCCACATTGCAAGCAGATTCTTTACCAGCTGAGCCACTAGGGAAGCCCAAGAATACTGGAGCGGATAGCCTATCCCTTCTCCAGGGGATCATCCTGACCCAGGAATAGAATTGGGGTCTCCTGCAATGTACATGGATTTTTTACCAGTTGAGTTACCAGGGAAGCAGGTATATTAAACTATCAGAATCCACCTCTAAGAAATGTATTTTATAAAGACAAGAGGATAAGGGACTAGAAGCAGGTTGATCTAAAGTAAGAACGAAAACAGTACTTCAGCCCACAACTATCTAAGCTCTTCTGTGATCCAAGCCATCTAAGAGTTATTATTACTATTTTCAAGTATGAAAACTGAGGCTCAGAGAGGTCACGCAATTAACAGTGACACAGCCCATGTCTGAGTCTAAAGCCAGTTTTCTTTCTGCTTAGCCTAGGGCAGTGGAAGCCAAAGGCCCAAGGGACTTCATAAGTAACTAGATGAAATTCTCTGATGAAAACGTCAGACCATTTCATCTGTGCATATTCCCACCACCACAGGTCTTGGTCCAACAGCAAGACCCTAAAAGAACCCTCTGGCTTCAGAATTTGATTCCTGAAGCTGCCAATAGTCATTCCTGGTTCTGATCATGGGAATTCACATGGGAGAAAGAGAGCTTTTTCATGGGTTAGGATTCAATATTACACACAGAATGGAAAATGTTCATATACCTTATTGGTCTCAAAGCTTTGTAATAAACTCATGCAAATTTGCATGAGGCATTTTAATATCAAAATATCAACTGAGCTCCATATAACAATAAATCTCTCCCCCAAGCAAGAGTAAGGAAAGCTCAAACAGCTACATGTGAGTGAGCACATACCCATGGGTCAGAAAGTATCCACCGGAAGACTGCTAAACTTTCCCCATCCTTCACCAACCTGAGCCACTTCTCACGTTGACCACCTTTTCCTCATGACTCCATCATTCCATGAGCTTAAGCTGTGTCCAGGGACAGCAGTGCTAATCCCTTTCAAGCAACTCACAGCTTGGTCCCTGGATGCTTCAGTCAAGGATGTGGTGCCTCTAACCAGCACAGCTACAAATGTACACAGAAACTGACTCACAATTAGGTATCACAGAGAGAGTGGAGAAAGCACATAATTGCCAAACGCTGAGTATCAACAATAGCTCATGTTTGTTTTCATTGCATTTTTCCTCAAAATCTACCTAGGCAAAGAGAAGTTAAAACATTATCCTTAAAGAAAGAGCACATATCACATGAATATTAACAAGAGGTAACCCGGTGGTCTAACAAAGTCTTGGCGAATGTGCTAAACAATCCTTTGGGGAGGTATTTAAGTCATCACAGTGCCTGGCACTAATTATAAAAGGAAACCACGTCTTTTTCTTTAAGACTTAGGAGAAATGCAACTATTTCAGCACATGCCAGAAATAAGTTAACTAGATCTTGATTTTCATTACCACGCCTGATTCCCCAAACACAGATTTCATCTTTGAATCTGTTATGGGCTCAATTATGCCCATTTCAAAATTTATATGTGGAAATCCCAACCCCCAGCACCTGAGAATGTGACTGTACTTGGAGATAGGGCCTTTAAAAAAGGAAATAAATAAAAATAAGGTCATTAGAGTGGACACAATCCCATAGGACTGGAATCCTTCTAAGAAGAGGTGATTAGGACATAGGCACAAGTAGAGGGAGGACCACATGAACAAAGAGAAGGTGGCCACCTACACTCCCAGGGAAGAGACCTCCAGATGAAAGCTACCCTGTGGACATTTTGATCTCAGAGTTCTAGCTTCCAGAGTTGTAAGAAAATGAATTTTTGTCAAGCCACCATTCTGTGGTACTTGGCTATGATACTCTAGCAAATTAATACAGAATCCAAAACTGTAGATGTTCCATATGGATAAATCTAAGGCAGTTCAGCTGAAATAAATCTGCAGTGCAATCACTTGCTTGCCATGATCGTTTCCACTCACCTCTCAAAGCTACTGAAACAAAGAACACTGTTGTCCTAGAACTGGGTGAAACCACATCTCCTCCTCTGAGCTCCACTGATGGACAACATGAAGTTAGGTGGGTGAAGAGTTAAGTGTCTGCTCTGGTCTAACAAACCCCATTGGTCTTAATTAAGTAAAGATTATTTCTCCCCTGATTAATCCAACAACCTCCTTAGTGGTTTCCCCACCTCTATTTTCACTTGCTCCCATCCATTCTCAGTAAAATGATCTTCTTAAGATTTGGAAATTATCTGGTTTAAAAGCCTCCAGTGCTTTTGTACCACACTTAGAACAAAGTCCAAATTCCTCAGTGTGACCTAGAGAGCCCTCCAGGATCCATCAACATGCTGTCTCTCCATCCTGAGCTCAAGGCACTTTCTGTCCCAGGGACACCTCTCCCAACTTGTTCTGTTCTTGTTCAGTTGCTTAGTCTCTAAGTCTTGTCTGACTCTTTTGTAACCCCATGGACTGTAGCCTGCTAGGCTCCTCTGTCCATAACATTCTCCAGGAAAGAATACTGGAGTGGGGTTGCCATTTCCTTCTCCAGGGGATCTTCCTGACTCAGGGATTGAACCTGGATCTCCTGTATTGCAGGCAGATTCATTATCAATGTGCTAAACTCTTTCTTGCCCTGGGATCTTAACATACCTTGCCTACAACTGCCTCAGTGAGGCATTCTCCAACCACCCTCCTAAGACAACCACTCTCCTAAGATATATGTTGTGTCCACACCATATCTATCATTCTCCATCCTGCCCTATGCTCAACCCCCCATAGCAAGTATTGATATTATAACTTGGACATATTTCATTCACTCTTCTGTGTATTTGCTTGTTCTCTAACCATGAGGTCAAGGACTGCATCCTCCAGTTTCATGACTGAATGAATGGGTGGATAAACAATACTGTGAACAAAAGCACTTGGTAAACTCTAATGTGTTATATAAATGTGAAATGTAATTATTAGATTTGAAGGTTGATTAAATCAGAACTCATGTCTTCTTTTCTTCCTATACCTGATTTCCTCAGTAAGTTACCTGAATTGATTAATGTATTCATTATTGAAAAATTATGTTAAAATGAATTATCAGATCAAATAACATGATTTCTAGCATTGGAGAAGGAAATGCAACCCACTCCAGTATTCTTGCCTGGAGAATCCCATGGACAGAGGAGCCTGGTGGGCTACAGTCCATGGGGTCGCAAAGGGTCAGACATGACTGAGCAACTTTACTTTCACTTTCACTCTTCATGAGTTTTAAAGCCATTTTATCCATTTTACCGCATGTTAATCTTCACAATCACCCTGTATGTAGGTATTCTTATTCCCATTTTACAGGGGATGGAAACTGAGGCCAAGGAGTTCAGTAAACTGTTCAAGTGTTTTCAGAAAATCAGTGGTAGAGTCAAGACTTTTCCTATTATCACTGCTGCCACCTCAAACTGCTTAGTAATTATCCCCTCTGGGCCAACAATGACAAAGGACAGACAATGGTGGAAGGACTCATGCCTATGCAAAAGGAGATTGTCCTGTGGTTTTGTTTGGCAGCAGGAAAGATTTTCTTGGAATAGGGCTTTTCTTAGACACTAAAGGAGGAGTTTCCTTTGTATTCTATTTCCCCCCCTTACATGTCAACCCTAGGAGCTAAGCATATTTTGTTACTACCATCTAAAATGGTTCTGTCTTCATTCTAATTTTGAGATGTATTTCTCTAAAAATCATTTTTCTGTTTATAATATAGTGCTATACTTGGGGTAGATGAAAAATAGATTATTATGTCTTCTAGGGTGAGTTCTCCTATACACTGAATTAGGTATGGTCCAGAAGATAATTTAGTTCTGTGACTATTAAGGTACACATTAAACATATTTATTTAATACTGTTATTATCCAATGAACATCCATAACAGATTTTATTCTCTCTTGAGGTGACATTTATAAAATAATCCTCCTAGGAAAATGGATTCTGTGGTCAAAGTTGAAAGACAAATGACACAATATGCAAAAAATATTTGTAACATATAATGATCAGGGTTAATACATCTATACAAAAAAAATCTTGTACAAATAATTAATTTTAAAAAAATCAATATAAAAATGGGCAAAAAAATACAAACAAGAATTCATCGGACAAATGAAATTATACAACTAATAAATAAAAATAGGACACAACCTCATTAACAAACTAATGCACATTAAAGCTGCTACTGCTGCTAAGTTACTTCAGTCACGTCTGACTCTGTGCAACCCCATAGATGGCAGCCTACCAGGCTCCCCTGTCCCTGGGATTCTCCAGGCAAGAACACTGGAGTGGGTTGCCATTTCCTTCTCCAATGCATGAAAATGAAAAGTGAAAGTGAAGTCTCTCAGTCGTGTCCGACTCTTCGTGACCCCACGGACTGCAGCCTACCAGGCTCCTCCGCCCATGGGATTTTCCAGGCAAGAGTACTGGAGTGGGGTGCCATTGCCTTCTCCTACTCTTTGGCAAAGCAGTGTTTGCCAAAACTACTAACAGAAATGTTCAAAGCTTGGGACATCTATATAAGCAAAAACATTTTGAGATATACATTATTCAAATCATTTTTCAGGGTAATTTTATAATATCCATTTAATTTTAAAATGTATACTTATGACTTCCATTTCTAGAACTTTATCTTCTTAAAATACTAGCAAAATTATATGTTAGCATTAGAGATCATTATTATATTTAAATAATTTTAATGTCAACTCCAAAAATAAATGTTATTAGCATACGTGTATTTGATTGCCATTAGCTACCTGGCCATATTGGATACAAGCTTTCAGTTGGAAAATTTACCCAATAAGAATTGAGTAGAGGCTCAGTAATAAACTTTTATAGAATGAGATTAAAAAGGTAATTCAACTGACAAAATAATAAGAAAAATAAGTAGCTGTTACCATGTTCCTCTTGTTGTCCTCTCCTTTAAGAAAAGGTATAACAGGAAAAAAAAATCAGTTTGGAGTCCATTATGTGTAAGTTCTAATTCTTGTTCTGATACTTGCCAGCTATGTGGCTTTAACCTTTCTAAGCCTCAGTTTCCATATCTATAAAATGTATGTAAAAAAACTGATATCTTCTTCAAAAAAACCCCTCAGATCTCAGTTGATTGCTGGTTGGAATAAATAACAGTTGTATATTACTGAGCAAAATTCATAGCACATACTATGTGCTCAACAAATATTAGTCCCCTCTGCATTTCTGCTCCTACAACCTGTGGGTCAAGGATCTGAGCAAAGAGTAATGGAAAACTAGGAACAGAAAACTATTTGTTGCTCTAGAATTTATTCATTTTTCATTTTCTTATATTTCCTTAGCACCTGTTGTGAGAGACACAGGGTTTGGTTCTATAAGTGCAAATATATGATGCACATATCCTGTCATTCAAACTGGGATGAAGGAATTCCTCATAAACACCCATAAAGAAAACAAATGACTCTCTTTTCAGCAAGGGTAATAACTGAAAATAACTTCATTAATAAAAATAATACTATTGAGAATTTAATATATACCAGGCATGATTCTGTTTATCATGTGGATTATCCCTTTAATTCTTTCAACCCTGTGATGCAGGTTTTAATATTATAGTTCTTATAGTCATGAGAAAGAAACTTGACATTTCAGGGCACCAAACTGACCCAAAGTTTTAGATATGACTGACATAAACTTCCCTATAATGAAAAGGACATCTTTTGGGGGTGTTAGTTCTAAAAGATCTTATAGGTCTTCATAGAACCATTCAACTTCAGCTTCTTCAGCATTACTGGTTGGGGCATAAACTTGGATTACCGTGGTATTGAATGGTTTGCCGTGGAAACGAACAGAGATCATTCTCTAGTCTTTGAGATTGTATACAAGTACTGCATTTCGGACTCTTTTGTTGATCATGATGGCCACTCCATTTCTTCTAAGGGATTCCTGCCCACAGTAGTAGGTACAACGGTCATCTGAGTTAAATTCACCCATTCCAGTCCATCTTAGTTCGCTGAATGACACTGTTCACTCTTGCCATTTCCTGTTTGACCACTTCCAGTTTGCCTTGATTCATGGACCTAACATTCCAGGTTCCTATACAATATTGCTCTTTAAGCATCGAACCTTGCTTTTGCATTACCAGTCACATCCACAGCTGGGTATTGTTTTTGCTTTGGCTCCATCCCTTCATTCTTTCTGGAGTTATTTCTCCACTGATCTCCAGTAGCATATTGGGCACCTACCAACCTGGGGAGTTCATCTTTCAGTGTCCTATATTTTTGCCTTTTCATACTGTTCATGGGGTTCTCAAGGTAAGAATACTGAAGTGGTTTGCCATTCCCTTCTCCAGTGGACCACATTCTGTCAGGCCTCTCCATGATGACCAATCTGTCTTGGGTGGCCCCACATGGCATGGGTTAGTTTCATTGAGTAAGACAAGGCTGTGGTCTGTGTGACCAGATTGGCTAGTTGTCTGTGATTGTGGTTTCAGTCTGTCTGCCCTCTGATGCCATTTCTCAGCGCCTACTATCTTACTTGGGTTTCTCTTACTTTGGACATGGGGTGTCTCCACAGCTGTTCCAGGGAAGTGCAGCCACTGATCCTTACTTGGACATGGGGTAGCTCCTGTCGGCCACCACCCCTAACCTTGGACATGGGGTAGCTCTTCTTGGCCTCCCCTGCACCGTCAAAGTCTCTGCACTCCTGTGCTGTCACAGCCCTGGAGTAACAGGAAAATTTGGCCTTGGAGTACAGAATGAAGCAGGGCAAAGGCTAATTGAGTTTTGCCAAGAGAACGCACTGGTCATAGCAAACACCCTCTTCCAACACCACAAGAGAAGACTCTACACATGGACATCACCAGATGGTCAACACCAAAACCAGATTGATTATATTCTTTGCAGCCAAAGATGGAGAAGCTCTATACAGCCAGCAAAAACAAGACCAGGAGCTGACTGTGGCTCAGATCATGAACTCCTTATTGCCAAATTCAGACTTAAATTGAAGAAAGTGGGGAAAACCACTAGACCATTCAGGTGTGACCTAATTCAAATCCCTTATGACTATACAGTGGTAGTGAGAAATTGAGTTAAGGGGCTAGATCTGATAGACAGATTGCCTGATGAACTATGGACAGAGGTTCATGACATTGTACAGGAGACAGTAATCAAGACCATCTCAATGGAAAAGAAATGCAAAAAGCAAAATGGCTGTCTGGGGAGGCCCTACAAGTAGCTGTGAAAAGAAGAGAAGTGAAAAGCAAAGGAGAAAAGGAAAGATATAAGCATCTGAATGCAGAGTTCCAAAGAATAGCAAGGAGAGATAAGAAAGCCTTCCTCAGCAATCAGTGCAAAGAAATAGAGGAAAACAATAGAATGGGAAAGACTAGAGATCTCTTCCAGAAAATGAGAGCTACCAAGGGAACATTTCATGCAAAGATGGGCTCAATAAAGAACAGAAATGGTATGAAACTAACAGAAGCAGAAGGTATTAAGAAGAGGTGGCAAGAATACACAGAACTGTACAAAAAGAGCTTCATGACCAAGATAATCACGATGGTGTGATCACTCATCTAGAGCCAGACATCCTAGAATGTGAAGTCAAGCGGGCCTTAGAAAGCATCACTACAAACAAAGCTAGTGGAGGTGATGGAATTCCAGTTGAGCTATTTCAAATCCTGAATGATGATGCTGTGAAAGTGTTTCACTCAATATGTCAGCATATTTGGAAACCTCAGCAGTGGCCACCGGACTGGAAAAGGTCACTTTTCATTCCAATACCAAAGAATGCTCAAACTGCTGCACAATTGCACTCATCTCACACGCTAGTAAAATAATGCTCAAAATTCTCCAAGCCAGGCTTCAGCAATACATGAACCATGAACTTCCAGGTAGTTAAGCTGGTTTCAGCAATGGGCAGAGGAACCAGAGATCAAATTGCCAACATTTGCTGGATCATGGAAAAAGCAAGAGAGTTCCAGAAAACATCTATTTCTGCTTTCTTGACTATGCCAAAGCCTTTGACTGTGTGGATCACAATAAACTGTGGAAAATTCTGAAAGTGACGGGAATACCAGACCATCTGACCTGCCTCTTGAGAAACCTATGTGCAGGTCAGGAAGAACTGGACAGTTCTTCCTAACAAAACAGTTCTAACAGAACAGTTAGAACTGGACATGGAACAACAGACAGGTTCCATTTAGGAAAAGGAGTATACCAAGGCTATATTTTGTCACCCTGCTTACTTAACTTATATGCAGAGTACATCAGAGAAACCCTGGGCTGGAGGAAGCACAAGCTGGAATCAAGATTGCTGGGAAAATATCAATAACCTCAGATATGCAGGTGACATCACCCTTATGGCAGAAAGTGAAGAAGAACTAAACAGCCTCTTGATGAAAGTGAAAGAGGAGAGTGAAAAAGTTGGCTTAAAGCTCAACATTCAGAAAAATAAGATCATGGCATCTGGTCCCATCGCTTCATGGCAAATACATGGGGAAACAGTGGCTGACTTTATTTTTCTGGGCTCCAAAATCACTGCAGATGGTGACTGCAGCCATCAAATTAAAAGACACTTACTCCTTGGAAGAAAAGTTATGCCCAACCTAGATAGCATATTGAAAAGCAGAGACATTGCTTTGTCAACAACGGTTCATCTAGTCAAGGCTATGGTTTTTCCAGTAGTCATGTATGGATGTGAGAGTTGGACTATAAACAAAGCTGAGCACAGAAGAATTTATGCTTTTGAACTGTGGTGTTGGAGAAGACTCTTGAGAGTCCCTTGGACTGCAAGGAGATCCAACCAGCCCATCCTAAAGGAAGTCAGTCCTGAATATTAATTGGAAGGACTGATGTTGAAGCTGAAATTCCAATAATTTGGTCACCTGATGTGAAGAGCTGACTCATTTGAAAAGACCCTGATGTTGGGAATGATTGAGGGCAGGAGGAGAAGGGGACGACAGAGGATGATGGTTATATGGTATCACTGACTCAATGGAGATGGGTTTGTGTGGACCGTGGGAGTTGGTGATAGACAGAGAGGCCTGGTGCGCTGCGGTTCATGGCATTGCAGAGTCAGACATGACTTGAGGGCCTGAACTGAACTGACTGACGTAAATTAAGTCCCAGTTCAGAGCAAGCAACTCTAGAATGTACTCACCAGATTCCTTAATTAAAAAATACAAATTTGTGTGACTCAGGAGAAAGGCTTGATCACAAAGAATAGAAATTATCACCCTAGTCAAAACCCATAATTGGAACAGTTTACCATAAAAAGGATGGTGCCTGGCTTAGATCATAGCCTGCCCAATGGAGTAGCCAATCCAAATATCTGTGGAAGAGACATTCACATCTCATGAGCTAACTGATATCCTGATCTAGAAGCCCCATCATCTGTTCATTTAAGAAATCTTTGTGAGTAACTCCTATGTGCCTGGTGCTTCTCTGGACAATGAGATTACAGCAGCGAATGAAACAGGCAAAAAATATCTTCATGGATATAGGACAAACAAACACTTAAAAAACCATGTAAACAAATAAGTACAGCAGGCATAACAGTTGATGAAAAGTGCTATGAAAAAAAATAAAGCAAGGGTAGGGAATTAGGAGATCTGATGGAGGGGAGGGAGCAAGGAAGTAAAAAGAGTCAACCTCTATCTATGACCTTCTATCAACAACCCTCTATCTATGACCTCAGTAGGTCAGGAAAAGCCATTCAGAATCTCCAGATGAGTAAATGCACCATGTCACTCTGTCATGGAAAAAAATAAGCAGAATAAGACTGGAGATAACAAAGAAACAAATGGTATATTACCATTTTTATACCATGTTTTTACGTGAGGATCCTGATAAGTACTGCAGATATGTTAATATTGTGTGAGTGTTGTCTGTCTTCTAAGTGTTTAAAACATTTACAAGAATATGATAAATTAGACTTTTAATTTTAATTAAATATTTAGAAATTTTAGATTTAATCAGTAATCATTGTTTACATGTTTTCAAAAATGCCACTTGTTAAATTCATGAATTTTTTATGTATTCGTTGTACAAATAGTACATAAAAAGAGAGAAATGTTTATGCTTTTATATATTTTTAAATACTCATTGATTAATAAATTCATAAGATTAACAAATTGAGCACTAAAAAAGAGTAACAGGAACTGAGCCGTTCCCTCCGAGAGCAAAAGCCTCTCAAACATATCACACAGGAGAAAACCAAGCCCATGGAAGTAATTTACCCTCTTCTAAGTTCCATGGCCTGTAAGTGGCAAAGCCACCAAGGATTTGAACATGACCTTTACATTACTAACTTTATAACAATGATATTGAATGCTAAAATTGTGTAGAACAGAATTGGCACAGAATGGGCACTAAATATCTCTCTCATCCTTACCCTAGCCTAAATCAAAGTGCAAGGGTAATCAGAGTAATTCAAAATACCACCCAAACACAAACAGATACACAGACACACATACACACACACACACAACATTCAAGCAGTGTGACATATTTCTAATATAGAGCCTCCATCTGGTCCCTTCCCACCCAGCTCTTACCAGCTCACATCCCTGTAGGATACAAACACTCATCAATTTCACCCATTAAAACAGCTGAGCAGGCAACCTCATCAACATCTTGGCAATGGTGGCAGGTAGACCACAAAGATGGCTCCCTATAAACTGCATCTTCTTCTATTCACAACCTTAGGTAATCACCTCCTGTTGAACTTGGCCCTTCTGGGACTCACTCACAATCCACAGAATGAGGCAGATTGGACCCTGAAGGTCTTTGAAAGCCAAATTAGAAAAAAGCCTTGCAAACTCTGCTTTGGTCTTTTGGAGCACTTGCTGTGGGGTAAGTAAGCTGCCAAGTAAAAAATGGGACTACCCAGAGACCATCACACTGTGTGGAAGCTTGGCTGGCCACATGCTGAAGCTGCTGGAGAGAGAGGCATGCAACCAGCCCTTAGGTGTTCCAGCTCAGAGCCAAACATGTGGGCTATGAAGACTTCAGATGCCCCCAGCCTCAGTATCCATTTGCCTGCAACCACCTAGAGGACCTAAACAATAGCAAAAATTACCCGGTTGAGCCCATCAACCCCTAGAATGGAGAGAGACCATGATAAATCACTGTTGTAAACCACTCCGTTTTGGACTGGTTTTCACACTGCAATGCATAAGCAATGATCATGCAAGTACTCCATTTGGCTTTTTCTCAATGTGTTTTTTAGTTAATAAACACTGTGTTTCCCTAGATAGTAACTATCCATTTCTAAAGTGCAGTCAGCTCTCTTTTTTTTTTTCCTCTATCCATACTGAAAATAGTAATAACATATATTTTATCTAATATTTCAAAATTACCACCTCTCATGATACCCAGACAAAGAATATTTTCTTTCTCCCTTTTCAGGAAGTGGTTGAAAATGAACTTAATAATGAGCATTTTCCAAGCCATGTTCTACTCCAGAACTCAAGGGAATTATAAAATCACCCCAAAGTAAGAGGGTGAAATGGCTCACCCTTTAGATTCTGTGTATCTTGAGGTCTTTGATTTAAATCATTATTTAAAAAAATAAAATTACACAGCGCTCTTAATAAAGCATTATTATTTCAGGGAAGAGGATAAAACTTTCCAAATGCAAATGTTTAGCTGGAGTAGAATTTTAAAAGATTCCAAGACATTAGTCAGGAGATGGATTGCTTTCCTATTGCAAGTCTGGGTTACAATATCACTGGAACCAAATTCCTGTCAGATTACTCTTTACTCAAAATGAATGTTTGTAATTACGAAATGAAATAAGTTTTAATTTGAATTGCCTAAAAAGGGGAAACCAAATATTGTGTAATTACAGGAGAAGAAATTTGAGATGGAAAACAAGATAGTGTTATTTACAAGTAAAAAGGCTTTTATGGGATTATGGGACTTTAATGTGCATATTTGTAGGATTTGGGGTGGCAGAATTTGGAACTAAAATATTTTTCATCAGCGTTTATTTACAGTGTGCATGTAAGAAATGGAATCCCAGACACATCTGATATTGGACTTATTTAAACCTTTTATATCCCTCCTAAATCTGAAAAGACTCAAATGTTAGCCACACATAATGGAAGTAATCGTGGAGTGTGATAAAATAAGTATTTGAAAACCACATGCAACTTTTAGGCTCAAATCCAGAACTATAAAATCCACCTAGAGACATAATGAGCCTGACTCGCCTTCTTGGAGGAGGAAAAGCAGTGAGGGGGGAGGTAGGTCCTTATTCTTCCCGTGCAGCTCAGGGCACCTGAGTGGAGCCCCCAGATGGCTTATATAAGTGCTTTACTGCAAAGGCCGCCCACAAGCACCAAGTTACCTCTCTGCAGAGCAGCCATGTTTTAGCTTCAACAAATCTGTGACTTCATAGCCATTCTGTCTCTGTCTTACACTTCTCCCATTCTCTCCTAAAGCCCCACTTCTCACACCCAGAGTCTAGGCCTCTAGGACCAGTATCTTTCCCACAGCCTGCACCACTCAGCTTTATAACTCTGTAACTTTTCTGGGGTAAAACCTTCTGACTGCGGTGGGGATGTTAATCTGGTGGGGACAGTTTTATCTACTCTAAACCACCCTTCCCAGAGATACTGGCTCCTTACAAGGTATGGCAAAGACAGTCCACAGTTCACCAAAAGTTTGTTCCTCTTCCTTATTGCTCAGTTGTAATTGAAAAGTGATTGGCCAGCCAGTCACTCCATTCCCCAGACTTTCAGGCACACCCTGGCCAGGTGTGGATAGTTTTGGCCAATGAAACAGAGACAGAAGTCACAAGTGATACCTGAAGTCTGGCCCATGAACATCTCCCAGCCAGCATTGTCTACAAACTTTTCCTCATTCAGCTGACTACAAAGGAGACAATCCCCAGGGTGATCTGATAAACATCCATTAACCTGGGTTCCTGAATAAACTCATGGAATAGGGCCATCCCATGTACATACACGGGCTTACCAGATGGCAATAGTGGTAAAAAAAAAATCTGCCTGCCATTGCAGAAGATGCAAGAGACCTGGGTTTGACCCCTGGGGTGGGAAGATCCCCTGGAGAAGGAAATGGCAAGCCACTCCAGTATTCTTGCCTGGGAAATCCCATGGACAGAGGAGCCTGGCAGGCTACAGTTCATGGGGTTGCAGAGTCAGACACAACTGAGCACGCACGCACACATTATGTACATACACACCCTCTCAGTGTGGTTAAATAGGCATGTGTGGGCCCCTCTTTCTCTTTTTTAAACTGCAGTCATAATACCATGAATACTACTTAATCCAAAGGACTCATTGCTGCTGCTGCTAAGTCGCTTCAGTCGTGTCCAACTCTGTGCGACCCCATAGACGGCAGCCCACCAGGCTCCCCCGTCCCTGGGATTCTCCAGGCAAGAACACTGGAGTGGGTTGCCCTTTCCTTCTCCAATGCATGAAAGTGAAAAGTGAAAGTGAAGTCGCTCAGTCGTGTCTGACTCTCAGCAACCCCATGGACTTCAGCCTACCAGGCTCCTCCATCCATGGGATCTTCCAAGCGAGAGTACTGGAGTGATTAGTCAATGACAAATTTGGGAACATGGAAGGAACTTACCAATTCTCTGCGCTTCACCTAGTTTACAAATTACCTACATATAGAACCATTTTGATAGACCTCCAGCAAGAACTTGCCACACTTCAGTCACTTGTGTACAGCGGTCCATGTGGGTTATTCAGAGACTCTGCTTTCTGGCTGGCCTCCTGCCCAGGGATTTTCTTCAACCTAGTCCATCACTGTTTACTCTCAGTAGTCACTTCTGAAACTCTGATTTTTTTCTGAAGAGCTTTCCTAGCATTTCAATTTAGAAATTCACTAATCAATAGAAGTCTCCTGTGTCAAGATCTCATCATATTCTTTTTCATTTGTCATTTATTCATTCATTCAAACTCCTATCCAATACCCCAAATACCAAGAATTGTCTTCGGCATTGGCTGGACACACACAGTTACTGCCCACTGATACCAGAAACTGAAGGAATGGTTGTGAAAACAGATAAGAGTTGTAAAACAACAATCAAAGTAACAGTATGATAACAACCATCATAGCTGAATTTACTGAATACATGCCAAATGCTCTGCTCAGAACTTGGAATTCCTTATTTAATCATCACAGTACCCTACCCTCATATTACAGATAGAGAAATCAAGGCTTAGAGACTTTAAAAGATATGCTGAAATAGCACAAATATCTACTATCAGAGCTGAGGTTTAAACCATGTTCTGATTCCAAAGTCATTTACTAACTGTGTGCCTTTGGGCAGATTAGTTAAATGCCATAACTCTCCATTTCGAATCTGAAATGCCATCTAAGTCACAGAGAAGTTTCTGCAAAGAGTTAGTGGGGCAGAGATGTTTACACCCATTGCCCACAGTATACTTTAGGAATACTATGTGTAGAAGTCTAGATTTTTGAACAATTTTCTTGCTTCTGAAAGGGCAGTGGAGGCTGGTGTGTTCAGTCACTTCAGTACTGGCTGACTCTTTGAGACCCTATGGACTGTACCTGCCAGGTACCTCTGTCCTTGGGATTCTCCAGGCAAAAATACTTGTGTGGATTGCCATGCCCTCCTCCAGGGGATCTTCCCAACTGAGGAATCAAACCCACATCTTCTGCATCTCCTGCATTGCAGGTGGGTTCTTTCCCCACTGAGCCACTTGGAAAGCCCCAGAGGCAAGAGGAAGCTTAAATAAATATTTAGAATATTCACATTAAGAGACAATTTTCCAGATGGTGTGTCTTGAAATCTGATTGCCTTCACACTGAAACCCCCAGTGACAGCATCTCAGACTTTATTTTTGCAACCGAGAATAGTTGTGATGAGATCACTGACCATCACGTGACATCAGGAACTCCTGGTCCAGGTGCCCATGTGGGCATGACTGTGGGGTCTGTAAAGGCCCAGAGAGAGAGGGAGAAACTCCTGCTTGAGTTTCTGGACTGTGAGAGGTAACCCATTAGGAGCCACTTGGAACCTGACCTTGTTGCTAAACGCACACTCTATCAAATATTCGGGTTCAGCCACTGAGTGATAGCTGAGCATCATCTGCAGAATGGAGAAGTCCACATTTGGAAGAGACTTGGAGACTGTACTTTAAAAGGATCCCATAGAAAGGTTGCCAGGCAATGGAGAAGACAGGCAATCCCTGCTGTGGATTGAGGACTAAAGCGCACTCGAGGTCTTCATTTCCCAAATGACAGCTCAAAGTGGGTGGAGTCAATTTCAGCTCCCAGACATCTACCAAGTGAGCACAGAAAAGAGCATAACCAAAACAACATTTGTCAAATGATCATATAACATCCACTGATCTCTAAGCAAAGTGGAGTCCGTTCATGAAAAGGAATTTGCTGTTTTTCAGCTGAGTTAGATTGTAAAATAAGATGGAGACCTACCTAAATTTAATTTTTTTCCTTTACCACTTTTTAGTTGTGTGATGCTGGGCAAGTTTCTAATCCTCTCCAAAACTCAGTTTCCTTGAGTATAAATGTGAATAATAGTTATGCCTACCTCCCAAGGTAAACAATAAGTAAGCTGCACTTAAAATATTTCAAGTACCTGGAAACTGGTTAATGCCTAGCTGACTTCATGTATTTGTACAGCAGATTTGAGGTAGGAATCAAAGACATGAGTTGCTCTAAAATGACAGTACTCAAAAGTTTGAGTCCCAGGACGCCAAAGAGCCTTTGTTTACATAGATTGTATCTGTCAACATTTGCCATAGTAGAAATTAAAACTGAAAACACTGAAGTATTTATAAACTAATACTTAAAAATAATAAATCCAGTATATGTTTGTAAAACATTTTTATGAAAAATAACTATATTCTCCAAATATAATTTAGTGAGAAGAATGGCATTGTTTTACACTTAAAAAAGCTCTTAATTATCTGCCTTAGTAGAATCTGCTGGATTCTCATATCTGCTTCTGCTTTTGATAAGTTGTTTTATATTGCTTTCATTAAAGTATATGAAGAAAATCCAGCCTCAGAGACTCATGTGGTTGGAAAATAGAGGGGAGCCTTTTCATATAATTGTAGACAATCTTCTCTGATGCAGCACCAAAGTTCTATAAGTGGTGTTTTTTTAGAGGCCTGTTGCAATGAAGAATCTAAAACTATATAAATAAACTTACTTCTTGAAGTCTCTTGCACTTTGAATGGGTCTTTCATTTAGGCATGATTTTGTAACATCATGTGTTGGTCACTTGGAAAATATTAGTTCAAATGAATGTTGACACATTTCATTATAGAATGTCACCACACATCATGTAACTCCTGGGATACTCCAATGTACACTTGAGAGAGAGAGGAAGTAAAAAAAGCAAGTAGTCACTTAGTATTATTATGGTCTGACCTCACAGACCCCATAAAGGGATCTTAGGGACCAGGGTGTTTCTGAGACCACACTTTGAGAATTGTTACTTTAAAGCAACAAACGAAAAACAACCTGTTTGAGTGAGAAATCTGGGACAATCAAGACTAACAGAATCTGGTGGAAGGTCCTAAGAGAAAACATACCAACCCCCCAACCCTCAACCCCACCCCCACACCACCCTCAGCAAGCAGTAGAAAAGCTGAGGGAGTTTGGGGAAGAGATACATCAATTGATGTTTTTAAGGGTTGGTTTTTGTTGTTGTTGTTGTTGTTGGCTTTTAAGAGGGATTTGTTATATAAACCATTCTTCTGTCTTCCCTGAGAAAGTTTCAGAAATGAATGTGGTCATACAAGGGAATTCTTGGGCATGGGATCAAAAAAGATGCTAACTTTTGTGGCCTGGTCTGTGCAGCCCAAGGGAAGCCTTCTTGGACATTGGACCCCAGAGCAAAGATGAAAGGTCTGAGAATTTGCAGAAATACAAGGTGAGGTGGGGTTCAGACATTTGTGGGAAGAGGACTTGCCCTGTCTGGGGAAGTATGAGATTGAGGGGATCTTATCTGATTGTCAAAATCTGAGTGCCCCCAGCTGACAACTAGGGTGGTGGACTTATGAGGTCAGCCTGTCCTTCAACTTAGGACAGCGTGCTGGGTCCTCAGCCAGTAAAAAACACTCTTGTCCTATGACAAGGGAGTGGCTATAGAAAATAAATTGAGCCCCCAGTAGATTTTGTCCAGAACAAAGTATGGACCTACACTGTACTCATTATCATTACTTTACTTGTATCAACTCATTTAATCTTCACCACACCCCACAGAGGTAGTTACCATCGTTAACACCTTTTTATAAATGAGGAAACTGAGACACAGACAAAAATTCACTCAAAGCCCACTAGCAACTGAAGAAGTAGGAGTTAAAGCCAAACAGGCTGACTACAGAGAAGAGCCTGGGTGCTTAGCCTCCCCCTGCTTCACTGCCCCTCACGCTGCAAAAAAGAACCCCACCTGGGAAGAACGGGCCCCACACTGCATGAGAAGTGTGTTTAAGCAAGCTGAACTCCACTAGGGATTCCAGCTTCCTTCTTTATGAAGTGAGAGGATTGAACCAAGCCATCACTCAGTTCCCTGTAGTCATTAATATGCAATGATGCTTATGGTCCAGATCTAAAACTTCAGTATAAGTAAACTTCATCTTATCTTTGGTGCCATTTCTCCTGAGCAATAGAGTTGGGTTTGGGTCATACAAAGAAGCCTTTTAGGAAACTCTAGTAAAGAGAACACCACCCTACAGGAATCCTCACTGTCTTCCTCTAGAATGATCCCCCTTTCTCGAGGATTGGCTTGGCCACCAGAACAAAATCCCCATTCCTTATTGGTGGATCTCTTTAGCATAAGAGAAAGGAAAGCAGAGTTAACTAATTCATGTCAAGGTGTGAATGGATGATGAGTTCCAGAACCTTTTCTTGTTCTTGTTCTATAATGTCAAGTAAAATTATTGTCAAAGTTTGGCAGTATGACAAACTTTGATAACATCACTAAAAATCAACAATGCTCATCCTTCTCCAAGACTAAAATGGGTTCCAAGACTAAACTGGGTTCCACTGAACTAATCTCATATTTTTTTTGTATGTCATTATATTTAGCTGAGAGCTAGACTCATATCAGTACTCAAAAAATTATTGGTTGCCTAAGAAAATAATGGCTCTCTGTGCCTCAAAAAATTTTATTAAGTTAATCTCTGTTGGAATTTATTTAATTCAAATAAGAGATTTTTCAGACTTTTCCTACATGCTCTGACCTGACATCGTCCTAAAGAGAACTAAAGACACATACCAATATTTTGCTTCTCAAATTTCCAAAGGACTTATTAGGACTGAGAATTTCTGGTCTTACCCCAGACTTTTCTGAAATAGAATCTACATTTTGACAAGATGTTCACAGGATTTGTTTGCAAGTTAAAGTTTAAGAATCATGGGAGGAGTTATTATATTGTGGAGGAGTTGGAGAATCTGCACCTTGATACTTAAGTTTTCCTGAAGAACTTTCTGGTTAAATCTTTATTACTTTGCATTTCAGGAGACAATTTATGCCTGTGTGTGTGTGTCTCTGTGTGTGTATGTGTGTGTGTTATTCGCTCAGTCACGTCTGACTCTTTGAAACCCCATGGACTGTAGCCTGCCACGCTCTTCTGTCCGTGGGATTCTCCAGGCAAGTATATCAGAGTGGGTTGCCCTGCCCTTCTCCAAGGATCTCTCAAGGGGCCTAGAGGCAAGAATTACACACACACACACACACACACACACACACACACCTACACACACAGACAGGCATTATCTCTGCCTTGCAAGATTTTGCAGTCTAGTGAAGGACAGATACGTAAAAAAGGCAACCACCATCCATTGTGATGAAATAATATTGATAGCAGATACAGGTATGAGGGAAGGGTAGATAAAATTATTGGGTTTAACTAGGGAGTTCAGACAAAGTTTGGGGACAGAGATAGCCAAGAGCCTTTCCATTTTCAGTCTCAAGGCAAAAATGTATTTTGAAGAGTGACAAGCAAGTGGCATCTGTTGTGTATCACCAGGAACAGAAGTCTAAGCACTCTGTCCACTGCATCTTGGTAAAGAAATCACCAGGACAGCACAACTCATCCAGATGCTGGAAGGTACAAGGCTTTACTCACACAGAAGGGAAAGAGCAAGATCAATTCCAAGGTTAGACGAGGGTGCCCCAGGGCTAGCAGGTCCCTCTCAGCTCCAGATGCAGGCTAATTGTCCTGCATAAATCCCTCCCCAAAGAGAACGGATACCGTAGTACATTGGCCAGGTGTCACCATGCTTAAGCAGAAAAAAAAGAGCACACATAGAAACATGGAATCTGAAATAGGGAAAGATATTCCCACACAAGGTGATAGCCTGGCACAGGCTCTTGGGACTACCTCATAGAAAGGAAATGTCCCAAGCTCACAGCCCATTCTCACATAGTGAAGTAAGTAGGGGGTCGAAAGACTACCTGCTTGGGTGCTTGAGACAAACTTCCCCAACACAGAGGCTTAAACCAAAAAAAAAAAAAAAGAATCTATTGTTTCATGTAACTAAGCAACCCAGGGCTAGCTGGCTTCAGGTATAGCTATCTCTAGGTGCTGAAATCCAGTCCTCAGAGATCCAGTTTTCTCCATTTCCCGTGCTTCCCTCTGCTTTAGCTTCATTCTTAGACAAGTTCCTTTGGGAGTTTATCACAGAATGTTAAGGCTTAAAATTAATTTTTCAGGTTTCTGAAATTATATTTAAAACCTTCCATTGGCCTGACTTGGGTTATACAACCACCTCTAAATCAATCACTATGGGCAACACACCTAGACTTAAATTCCCACTGCACTGTTACTAACTTGTTTTACTGAGGTGAACCTCAGTAATCTCCATAACACAGCAGACAGTACTGCATGGTTTGTACTAGTAAGGTCAATGAATGCTCACTAATGGGTAATTTTGGTTATCATCATTATTATAGACCTGTATTCTGAAAGGAATTGACTTCACTGTTCAATATAGGGAATTGCTATTTGTGTTTTCTAAATAATCTTCCTCAGTTAAGCCCAACACATAAATGCCCATATATGCTCAACACACATCCTGGAAAGAAAGGGCTGCTATCATACCAACTGGCCCAGTGTGTGACAAGGGCCACTGGAAGACACCAAGCCAAGCAGATTTGATTTTAGACAGATTTCTAGATAACAACTCTTTAAGAAAAAAAATTTGAAACTCTCAGGACCACAAAGATTTCAAACATCTTTTGTATGTAACTCTATTCATGCTTCCAATTCTGGTTTGAATCCTGACCCAACTCCATGGAAAGTTTGGAAAGAATTTTTCTTCCTTTTTTTTTTCTTCTTTTTTGGGGGGTAAAGTGAAGTTGCTCAGTCGTGTCTGACTCTTTGCGACCCCATGGACTGTAGCCCACCAGGCTCCTCAGTCCATGGAATTTTCCAGGCAAGAGTACTGGAGTGGGTTGCCATTTACTTCTCCAGGGCATCTTCCCAACCCAGGGATTGAACCTGGGTCTCCTGCACTGCAGGCAGATGCTTTACCATCTGGTAAAGGGTACTTTATTGATGGTACATGACAAGGTAGGGCTCCCTAACCCTCGCCTTCCTCAAGAGGTCTGGGATGGAAACTGTTTGGGGCTTGGGAGATTTCTCAGTGTGCTGGAAGATCAAGGTGGGGCAAGGACTCCCAGGAGTTGAGGACTTCTCTCTTCCTTTCATGCTCTTGATAAGGCTGGTGGTCCAGGGACTCTTACTCCTTGGAGGCCATGTGGACCATGAGGTCCATCACTCTGTTGCTATAGCTAAATTCATTGTTTTACCAGGAAATAAGCTTAACAAAGTGGTGATTGAGGGCATTGCCAGCCCCAGCATCAAAGGTAGAAGAGTGGGTATCACTGTTGAAGTCACAGGAGACAACCCAGTCCTCAGTGTAGCCCAGAATGCCCTTGAAGCGGCCCTCTGACACCTGCTTCATCACCTTCTTGACCTCATCATACTTGGCAGGTTTCTCCAGGCAGCAGGTCAGATCCACAACCAACATGTTGGGGGTGGGGACATGGAAAGATATGCTCATGAGCTTTCCATTCAGCTCAGGGATGACCTTGCCCATGACCTTGGCAGTGCCAATAGAAGCAGAGATGACTTTTTGGGCAACCCCTTGGCCATCACACCCCAGTTTCAGAGGAAACATCCATAGTTTTCTGGGTGGCAGTGATGGCATGAACTGTGGTCATGAATCTCTCCACCATGCCAAAGTGGTCATGGATGACCTTGGCCAGCAGGGACAGGGAAAACAAGCAGTTGGTGGTACAGGAGGCACTGCTGACAATCTTGAAGAAGTTGTCATAATTCTCATGGTTCACCCCCATCACAAACATGAGGGCATCAGCAAAAGGCAGAGATGATGACCCTCTTGGTTCCACCCTTCAAGTGAGCTCCAGCCTTCTCCATGGTAGTGAAGATATGAGTGAACTCTACCACATACTCAGCGCCAACATCACCCCATTCTATGTTGGTTATATCTCACTCTTGGAAGATGGTGATGGCCTTTCCATCGATGATGAGCTCCCCGTTCTCAGCCTTGACTGTGCCAGGGAAATTGCCATGGATGGAATCATACTGGAACATGTAGACCATATAGTGAAGGTCAATGATGGGGTCACTGATGGCGGTGATGTCTACTTTGCCAGGTTAAAAGCAGCCCTAATGACCAGGTGCCTGATTCAGCCAAATCCATTCACTCTGACTTTCACCATCTTCTTTCAGGGATGCAGCTGACATAGCATGGAAGATGTGGCTCTGTCAAATGGGGAGAGCAGAGAGCTGCAAAGGATTTTTCTGCTTTGAGGTTAGTGAGATCAGGATCTGGATTTCTATCACTCCATCTATCTTATTTCATTTTTCCAAGTGGAACCAGGTCATTGCATCCCCTTGAAACTGTTCCCACTGGGGCTTTCACTAGATGAGCATCCCCCAAAAGGCACTCCCTGGGCTCTGTTGAATGAGGCCTGGGTAGAAGAGAGGCTGTAAAATGATATGTCTTTGAAACTGAGCAGGACCCTGCGAGGCTCCTGGGCACAGAAGCCTTCCTATGTCCCCATTTTCTTGTTTGTAGGAAATTGGCTTCAGCCTCCATGACTTTCTCTGAGTTCTAAGGGGCAGGTTCAGTTCAGTTCAGTCGCTCAGTCATGTCCGACTCTTTGTGACACCATGGACTGCAGCATGTCAGGCCTCCCTGTCCATCATCAACTCCCGAGTTTACTCAAACTCATGTCCATTGAGTCAGTGATACCATCCAACCAATTCATCCTCTGTCATCCCCTTCTCCTCTCACCTTCAATCTTTCCCAGCATCAGGGCCTTCTCAAATCAGTCACCTCTTCGCGTCAGGTGGCCAAAGTATTCGAGTTTCAGCTTCAAAATCAGTCCTTCCAATGAATATTCAGAACTGATTTCCTTTATGATGGACTGATTGGATCTCCTTGCAGTCCAATGGACTGTCAAGAGTCTTCTCTAACGAACAGTTCAAAAGCATCAAATCTTTGGTGATCAGCTTTCTTTATAGTCTAACTCTCACATCCCTAGACAGACCCTAGCAAATTAATTTCTCTGCCTTTTAATATGCTGTCTAGGTTGGTCATAACTTTTCTTCCAAGGAGTAAGCGTCTTTTAATTTCATGGCTGCAGTCACCATCTGCAATGATTTTGGAGCCCGGAAAAATAAGTCTGCCACTGATTCCACTGTTTCCCCAACTATTTGCCATGAAGTGATGGGACCAGATGCCATGATCTTAGTTTTCTGAATGTTGAGCTTTAAGCCAACTTTTTCACTTACTTTTTCACTTTCATCAAGAGACTTTTTAGTTCTTTTTACCACAAGGCTGAGTTCTTACCACAATACTTTCTGCCCTAAGGGTGGTGCTATCTGCATATCTCAGGTTATTGATATTTCTCTCAGCAATCTTGATTCCAGCTTCTGCTTCCTCCAGCCCAGCATTTCTCATAATGTACTCTGCATATAAGTTAAATAAGCACGGTAACAATATACAGCCTTGACGTACTCGTTTCCTGACTTGGAACCAGTCTGTTGTTCCATGTCCAGTTCTCACTGTTGCTTTCTGACCCGCATACAGTTTTCTCAAGAGGCAGGTCAGGTGGTCTGGTATTTCCATCACTTTAAGAATTTTCCACAGTTTGTTGTGATCCACACAGTCAAAGCCTCTGGCATGGTCAATAAGAGAGAAAAAGATGTTTCTCTGGAACTCTCTTGCTTTTTCCATGACCCATCAGATGGCAATTTGATCTCTGGTTCCTCTGCCTTTTCTAAAACCAGCTTGAACATCTGCAAGTTCACGGTTCACGTATTGTTGAATCCTGGCTTGGAGAATTTTGAGCTTTACTTTATTAGTGTGTGAGATGAGTGCAATCGTGCAGTAGTTTGACTTCCCTGGTGGCTCAGATGCTAAAGCGTCTGCCTACAATGTGGGAGACCCGGGTTCAATCCCTGGGTTGGGAAGATCTCCTGGAGAAGGAAATGGCAACCTACTCCAGTATTCTTGCCTGGAAAATTCCATGGACAGAGAAGCCTGGTAGGCTACAGTCCATGGGGTCACAAAGAGTCAGACACGACTGAGCAATTTCACTTTCATTTTCACTTTGAGCATTCTTTGGCATTGCCTTTCTTTGGGATTGGGATGAAAACTGACCTTTTCCAGTCCTGTGGCCACTGCTGTTCAGTTCAGTCTCTCAGTCATGTCCGATTCTTTGCGAACCCATGAATTGAAGCACGCCAGGCCTCTCTGTCCATCACCAACCCCCGGAGTTCACTCAGACTCATGCCCATCGAGTCCATGATGCTATCCAGCCACCTCATCCTCGTTCATCCCCTTCTCCTCCTGCCCCCAATCCCTCCCAGCATCAGAGTCTTTTCCAATGAGTCAACTCTTCACATGAAGTGGCCAAAGTACTGGAGCTTCAGCTTTAGCATCATTCCTTCCAAAGAAATCCCAGGGCTGATCTCCTTCAGAATGGACTGGTTGGATCTCCTTGCAGTCCAAGGGGCTCTCAAGAGTCTTCTCCAACATCATAATTCAAAAGCATCAGTTCTTCAGTGCTCAGCGTTCTTTGCAGTCCAACTCTCATGTCCATACATGACCACTGGAAAAACCAGAGCCTTGACTAGACAGACCTTAGTCGGCAAAGTAATGTCTGTGCTTTTGAATATGCTATCTAGGTTGGTCATAACTTTTCTTCCAAGGAGTAAGCGTCTTTTAATTTCATGGCTGCAATCACCATCTGCAGTGATTTTGGAGCCCAGAAAAATAAAGTCTGACACTGTTTCCACTGTTTCTCCATCTATTTCCCATGAAGTGATGGGACCGGATGCCATGATGTTCGTTTTCTAAATGTTGAGCTTTAAGCCAATTTTTTTCGCTCTCCTCTTTTACTTTTATAAAGAGGCTTTTTAGTTCCTCTTCACTTTCTGCCATAAGGGTGGTGTCATCTGCATATCTGAGATTTTTGATATTTCTCCCGGCAGTCTTGATTCCAGCTTGTGTTTCTTCCAGTCCAGCGTTTCTCATGATGTACTCTGCATATAAGTTGAATAAGCAGAGTGACAATGTACAGCCTTGAACTACACCTTTTCCTATTTGGAACCAGTCTGTTGTTCCATGTCCAGTTCTAACTGTTGCTTCCTGGCCTGCATACAGATTTCTCAAAAGGCAGGTTGGGTGGTCTGGTATTCCCATCTCTTTCAGAATTTTCCGCAGTTTCTTGTGATCCACACAGTCAAAGGCTTTGGCATAGTCAAGAAAGCAGAAATAGATGTTTTCTGGAACTCTCTTGCTTTTTCCATGATCCAGTGGATGTTGGCAATTTGATCCCTGGTTCCTCTGCCTTTTCTAAAACCAGCTTGAACATCAGGGAGTTCACAGTTCACGTATTGCTGAAGCCTGGCTTGGAGAATTTTGAGCATTACTCTACTAGCATGTGAGATGGGTACAAGTGTGCGGTAGTTTGAGCATTCTTTGGCATTGCCTTTCTTTGGGATTGGAATGAAAACTGACCTTTTCCAGTCCTGTGGCCACTGCTGAGTTTTCCAAATGTGCTGGCATATTGAGTGCAGCACTTTCACAGCATCATCTTTCAGGATTTGAAATAGCTCAACTGGAATTCCATCACCTCCACTAACTTTGTTCGTAGTGATGCTTTCAAAGGCCCACTTGAGTTCACATTCCAAGATGTCTGGCTCGAGATTAGTGATCACATCATCATGATTATCTGGGTCATGAAGATCTTTTTTGTACAGTTCTTACATTTATTCTCACCACCTCTTCTTAACATCTTCTGCTTCTGTTCAGTCCATATCATTTCTGTCCCTTATTGAGCCCATCTTTGCATGAAATGTTCCCTTGGTATCTCTCATTTTCTTGAAGAGATCTCTAGGCGTTCCCATTCTGTTCTTTTCCTCTATTTTTTTGCATTGATTGCTGAAGAAGGCTTTCTTATCTCTTCTTGCTACTCTCTGGAACTCTGCATTCAGATGCTTATATCTTTCCTTTTCTCCTTTGCTTTTCACCTCTTCTTTTCACAGCTATTTGTAAGACCTCCCCAGACAGCCATTTTGCTTTTTTGCATTTCTTTTCCATGGGGTTGGTCTCAATCCCCATCTCCTATACAATGTCATGAACCTCATTCCATAGTTCATCAGGCACTCTAGCTATCAGATCTAGGCCCTTAAATCTATTTCTTGCTTCCACTGTATAATCATAAGGGATTTGATTTAGGTCATACCTGAATGGTCTAGCGGTTTCCCCTATTTTCTTCAATTTGAGTCTGAATTTGGTAATAAGGAGTTCCTGATCTGAGCCACAGTCAGCTCCTGGTCTTGTTTTTGTTGACTGTATAGAGCTTCTCCATCTTTAGCTTCAAAGAATAGAATCAATCTGATTTCAGTGTTGACCATCTGGTGATGTCCATGTGTAGAGTCTTCTCTTGTGTTGTTGGAAGAGGGTGCTATGACTAGTGCATTTTCTTGGCAAAACTCTATTAGTCTTTGCCCTGCTTCACTCTGCATTCCAAAGCCAAATCTGCCTGTTACTCCAGGTGTTTCTTGACTTCGTACTTTTGCATTCCAGTCCCCTATAATGAAAAGGACATCTTTTGGGGGGTGTTAGTTCTAAAAGGTCTTGTAGGTCTTCATAAAACTGTTCAACCTCAGTTTCTTCAGTGTTACTGATTGGGGCATAGACTTGGATAACCATGATATTGAATGGTCTGCCTTGAGACGAACAGAGATCATTCTGTTGTTTTTGAGATTGCATCCAAGTACTGCATTTGGGATTCTTTTGTTGACCATGATGACTACTCCATTTCTTCTGCAGGCGGCAGTGGCGGCAGCGGGCCAGCGCACTAAGCACGGGCAGCGGCAGTGGCGGCAGGCTGGTGCGCCCAAGAGCTACCCCACATCCTATGTCAGGGACAGCTGCCCAGAGTGCCAGGCTGCAATGGCGCAGGAATGGCCGGGAGACACCACCCCGCTTCTGAGGTCAGTGGTGGCCAGGAGGAGACATCCCACATCCCAGGTCAGGGTGGCGGCCGGGAGGAGCTACCCAGCGTCCGAGGCCAATGGTGGCTGGGAGGAGACACCCCACGTCCGAGGTCAGGGGTGGCCAGGACAAGCCATCTCGCGCCCGAGGCCAGGGGTGGCAGCTGGGAGGAGCCACCCCGAGCCCGAGGCCGGCAGGGAGGAGCAACCTGAGAAGTGGTGACTGAGCAGGCACAGGAGGGCCTAGAGGAACTATCCCACTTTGAAGGTCAGGAATGGCGGCGGTAAGGAGATACCCCTCATCCAAGGTAAGGAGCAGCGGCTGTGCTTTGCTGGAGCAGCCGTGAAGAGATACCCCACGCCCAAGGTAAGAGAAACCCAAGTAAGATGGTAGGTTTGCAAGAGGGCATCAGAGGGCAGACACACTGAAACCATACTCACAAAAAACTAGTCAATCTAATCACACTAGGACCACAGCCTTGTCTAACTCAATGAAACCAAACCATGCCTGCAGGGCAATCCAAGACAGGTGGGTCATGGTGGAGAGGTCTGACAGAATGTGGTCCAGTGGAGAAGGGAATGGGAAGCCACTTCAGTATTCTTGCCTTGAGAACCCCATGAACAGTATGAAAAGGCAAAATGATAGGATATCGAAAGAGGACCTCCCCAGGTCAGTAGGTGCCCAATATGCTACTGGAGATCAGTGGAGAAATAACTCCAGAAAGAAGGAAGGGATGGAGCCAAAGCAAAAACAATACCCAGTTGTGGATGTGACTGGTGATAGAAGCAAGATCCGATGCTGTAAAGAGCAATATTGCATAGGAACCTGGAATGTCAGGTCCATGAATCAAGGCAAATTGGAAGTGGTCAAACAGGAGATGACAAGGGTGAACGTTGACATCCTAGGAATCAGCAAGCTAAAATGGACTGGAATGGGTGGGCACTGCTGAGTTTTCCAAATTTGCTGGCATATTAAGTGCAACACTTCCACAGCAGGTTCAAAGAGTTGCTAATCAAAGAAAGGAGGGGATGCAAGAACAAAGGAGCAGCAGTCAAAAAACAATAGTGTGGCCTTGGGGCAGCATCCTCATTCCACTTCAAGGGATATAGGTAGCAATATCATTGAACACTTCTGTAGAACAAAACCTCCAACAAATGGAAGATGTTAACTACTTGATGAAGCACTCTTCATTCCAGAGAGAAGGTCGCAGTTTGATAACCTTGAGAAGCACAGAAGCTTATCAGGAGAACATCTGAGATCAGATTAAAGGAGTGCAGTCCCTGTACACTCCTAAATCAAATCCCTTACGATTATACAGTGGAAGTGAGAAATAGATTTAAGGGCCTAGATCTGATAGATAGAGTGCCTGATGAACTATGGATGGAGGTTCGTGACATTGTACAGGAGACAGGGATCAAGACCATCCCCATGGAAAAGAACTGCAAACAAGCAAAATGGCTGTCTGGGGAAGCCTTACAAATAGCTGTGAAAAGAAGAGAAGTGAAAAGCAAAGGAGAACAGGAAAGATACAAGTATTTGAATGCAGAGTTCTAAAGAATAGCAAGAAGAGGTAAGAAAGCCTTCCTCGTAATCAATGCAAAGAAGTAGAGGAAAACAACAGAATGGGAAAGCCTAGAGATCTCTTCAAGAAAATTAGAGATGTCAAGGGAATATTTCATGCAAAGATGGGCTCAATAAAGGACAGAAATGGTATGGACCTAACAGAAGCAGAAGATATTAAGAAGAGGTGACTAGAATACACAGAAGAACTGTACAAAATAGATCTTCATGACCCAGATAATCACGATGGTGTGATCACTCACCTAGAGCCAGACATCCTGGAATGTGAAGTCAAGTGGGCCTTAGAAAGCATCAACACTGTAAGGTATAGTTCGGGCCGAGGCAGAAAGAGGAAAGACGACCTCAACAGAAGTAGGTTACCTTTATTCAGGCAAGGAGGGGCGACAGTCGGCCTAATGACCAGGCTGAGCACGGAGAGGGATCAGGGAGGCTCCATATTTGTAGGGAGGCTTGTGGAAGCCATAAGGGAAACGTTAATCAGGTGGGATTTTTTGGGGTATGTTTTAGTTGAGATGGCATTTGTAGTTGGGCAGGGGGTGATAAGTCTTCTGGGCAGGTGTAGGAGGTGGAAGGTTTCTGGACAAGGGGTGATAAGTCCCAGATAGATGCAACAGGCCTGGATCATCAGGACAGGACCTAAAGTTCTGTTTTATTTCCTCCGAAGTTAGATGATTCAGCAAGGGCCTTTGAAACTATTGTTTTCTTTTCGAGGACCAAAAGACTCCTTCAACTATGAACAAAGCTAGGAGGTGATAGAATTCCAGTTGAGCTCCTCTTTCAAATCCTGAAAGATGATGCTGTGAAAGTGCTGCACTCAATATGCCAGCACATTTGGAAAACTCAGCAGTGGCCACAGGACTGGAAAAGGTCAGTTTTCATTCCAATCCCAAAGAAAGGCAATGCCAAAGAATGCTCAAACTACCGCACACTTGTACCCATCTCACATGCTAGTAGAGTAATGCTCAAAATTCTCCAAGCCAGGATTCAACAATACATGAACCATGAACTTGCAGATGTTCAAGCTGGTTTTAGAAAAGGCAGAGGAACCAGGGATCAAATTGCCAACATCCACTGGATCATGGAAAAAGCAAGAGAGTTCCAGAAAACATCTATTTCTGCTTTCTTGACTATGCCACAGCTTTTGACTGTGTGGATCACAAGAAACTGCGGAAAATTCTGAAAGAGATGGGAATACCAGATCACCTAACCTGCCTCTTGAGAAACCTATATGCAGGTCAGGAAGCAACAGTTAGAACTGGACATGGAACAACAGACTGGTTCCAAATAGGAAAAGGAGTAGGTCAAGGCTGTCTATTGTCACCCTGCTTATTTAACTTATATGCAGAGTACATCATGAGAAACTCTGGGCTGGAAGAAACACAAGCTGGAATCAAGATTGCGGGAAGAAATCTCAATAACCTCAGATATGCAGATGACACCACCCTTATGGCAGAAAGTGAAGAGGAACTAAAAAGCCTCTTGAAGAAAGTGAAAGAAGAGAGTGAAAAGTTGGCTTAAAGCTCAACATTCGGAAAACAAAGATCATGGCATCCAGTCCCATCACTTCATGGGAAATAGATGGGGAAACAGTGCAAACAGTGTCAGACTTTATTTTTCTGGGCTCCAAAATCACTGCAGACGGTGACTGCAGCCATGAAATTAAAAGACACTTACTCCTTGGAAGAAAAGTTATGACCAACCTGGATAGCCTATTGAAAAGCAGAGACATTACTTTGTCAACAAAGTTCCATCTACTCAAGGCTATGGTTTTTCCAGTAGTCATGTATGGATGTGAGAGTTGGATTGTGAAGAAAGCTGAGTACTGAAGAATTGATGCTTTTGAACTGTGGTTTTGGAGAAGACTCTTGAGAGTCCCTTGGACTGCAAGGAGATCAAACCAGTCCATTCTAAGGGAGATCAGTCCTGGGTGTTCTTTTGAAGTAATGATGCTAAAGCTGAAAGTCCAGTACTTTGGCCACCTCATGCAAAGAGTTGACTCATTGGAAAAGACTCTGATGCTGGGAGGGATTGGGGGCAGAAGGAGAAGGGGACGACCAAGGATGAGATGGCTGAATGGCATCACCGACTTGATGGATGTGAGTTTTGAGTGAACTCCGGGAGTTGGTGATGGACAGGGAGGCCTGGCGTGCTGCAATTCATGGTGTTGCAAAGAGTCAGACACGACTGAGCAACTGAACTGACTGTCCCTGTACACACTCTGATCCTTATCAGGAACCCCACCCTTGAAGCCTTACCATAAAACTCTTCACCAAATCCTTCTGGATTGGGGCAAACACTTTTGAGGGCATTAACCCACTGTGTCCCCCTTAGCCTGGAAAACAATAAAGCTCGTCTTTTCTATTTCACCCAAAACTCAGTCTCAGATTCTATCGCACAGAGGCCAAGTTTCAGCATCCAATGTGGCACTGACTTGGAGATGACTCCACAGGGATCTACTGACTCAGTCAGAGGCTCTGAGGTTTTCCCCATGCCAGCTTCTTTCGAGAGAGCAAAGGGTTGAAGAATTCCTTTAGAGGCCAGAACACCTGTGACTTTTGCCTGGGAAGGCTGAGCCCCAGTCACACCCTATCCACCATCCTAGCAGAAAGACTCCAAGGTGGGAATGGAGTTTAGAAGGACAACCCTAGCAGCTGCCAAGATCACCTTTGACATCATCTTGGTCAGCTAGGGGATCAAAAATGTCAACACAGTCTTTATAAATCAATTCAGAATGCATCCTATGGAAATGAGCTACGACAAGTCTCTGGGGCATGACTAGGTCCATTATCAAGCCAGGTAGCCCAGGGTTCAATCCAAAACCTCCACACACAAAGAATCCGATGGTAAATCATCTCCTCATACTTCTACTGGCAACATTAGTTGTCCATGCAAATTTAATCTCCCCCCATTGAAGCCAAAACAGCTGTCAATGAATGATGCATTTGAATTTAACCTATTATTTCTCAGCAATTGATGGAGTCTCAACAAATATTTCCAGGGGCAGATCAAGGGAAAACATCTTACTTATGCTAGCAAAAGGTTATCTACAGAATACATATAAATACTTTGTTGAGAAAACAGAAAAGCTAGATGACAAACACAGCCAACCTGCTGAGACAGTTATCCATTCTCAGAAAATACCTAAGAGAAAAGGGATGGTGAGGATAGCTGGGGGAGAAAAGAGATGAGAGATGGCTCCCATCAGCAGCATTACCTATTGTTTGAATCATTGGAATCACCTTCTCCTCCCCTGGTTCCACCTTTCCACTTTAAAGAAAAATGCTTGCTGTAGGATTAGGCTAACTTTCCTATTTAATAGAAGAAAAAAGGAAAAACAAAGCAGAAACACCAAATGCATAACAATGATGACCTTCAAATCGCTATGCTTAGAGCTTTGGCCTTTGCTCTGTGCTTGTAGCAATCTCTCAATAACTGATTAAAGGATTAACCAGCCAATTTGTTCAAAAGAACACAAGATTTATATACTTATAAGGTCCAGGATGACACACACCTGAATTAGCATAACAATAACCTACATCAGAGGAATCAGACAGAAAAGTAATTCATATTTATAGTTTGAATGTTAAAACTAACTATAAAGTAGACAATGGAGTCTACCTTGTCACTAGCTCCCACAGCATTAAAAATTGCGAGTTGGTTTTATCTGTTCTTCTCCAACAGGTGTAATTAGAAATGAAAAGCATGCATCAATCGCATGCAGATTAATGACGGACAGATCTACACAGGTCTTATCTAGGGATCTTAAAGAGATTCCGTCTGACTTTAACTGACAGGAAAAACAAAAAAGGTGAATTCCCAGCTGCAACAGAGCAGAGAGGATGTCAGGCATTACCCAGGGTTCCAAAGAAGGTGAGCCAGACTGGGCTGGAAGGGTGTCATTAAGAGCTGTGAGCTCACTCTGGGGAAGCAGGTGCTAGACAAACAACCTAATCCCAGGCTTTTGGTTTTAATCTGTCCCCACCCTCTGCAGTGCAGAACTGTTTACTTAGAAGGACAAGAATCCCATTCTCTGTGTCAGTACAAGGGAAACACGCCCTCTCCCTCTCCTGGAGGGTAAGATGACTGGGTTCAGGTATGGGAACTGGTGTTTTGGTCCCAAAAGAGTCTTCCGGAGCAAGTCACTGCAGGCAGACCTGCCCCTGGGAACAGGCAGCCAGCTTCAGGCTTATCTGTCTGCCAAAGGCTGAGCGTCTTCATACCGAGATGAAAGGACTGGAGAGAACCCACCTCCATTGACTCCTGACTTGCCACTAATTCCACCTTATGAGGACTGACCTCTGGCTGCAGGTTCTAATCCCTAGGCAGGGTTTAGTAAAGGAAGTGAGGAAACAAATGAAGAATTAGGATTTTAGTATCGGAGAGTACAACTGGATGCTAAAAAAGCATCCCCAGAAGCAAGCAAAGGGAAAGCATGAATCTGATTTTATCAGGTGTGCCTGAGTTGCCTCTGGCCTAGGAGATGTTTCACCCATTCCCCTCTCTTTCTCCAAAGTTAGCCAGTCCTTGAAAGTGTCTGGCTCTTTGGGACCCCATGGAATGTGTAGCCTACCAGGCTCCTCTGTCCATGGAATTCTCCAAGCAAGAGTACTGGAGTGGGTTACCATTCCCTTCTCCAGGGGCTCTTAACAACGTAGGGATCAAACTCAAGTCTGCCACATGGCAGGCAGATTCTGTACTATCTGAGCCACCAGGGAAACCCAACTGATCTAAATTGGCTCCTCAAGAAGATCTCCTTCACAGGATTTCAGCATCCTTCTCTGCCCTTCCAAGCCTTCCCTCAATGCCCTCGCTTCCTTCAGAAGTCAAGTTCCCATTCTCCACTTAGCTACTCCAAGCTGGTTGGTCCTGCCTGTGCTTCCTCATTCTTTGCCAGAACCCACCCCCATGACTCTGCCATGCAGCCTTCGTCTCCCAAAGCTTTCCTCGGGGTCACCTCTATGGAGAAACCATTCCAGAAATTTCTACCTAACTCTACTGCAGTTACTTAGCAGCCCCCCTGAGCAGCTGTGCATTCATCTGACTCTGGGTTAAGTCGGGTTGTTTTCCTGTGTCTTTATGAGTGAATATTTTGTATGAGTCTAGTGTTGTGAGTATGAGTGTCGAGTGCCTCATCATAGAGTGTCCACCATACACTCCGCACACAGGGCCCCTTACTATGCTTTGAACTGCCTCAGCCTCCAGCACTCAGCACTGCAGGGCTATAAACTTACAGCACCTGCCAGTCTGTCTGGGCCTAAGTGGGTAGATCAGGGACACCCAGAGACACAGAAATTCAGTTAATAACATGCTCAACACAATCGAGTTCATCACCTAATTTCAGCCACTAATCCACATCTATGAAATGAACACAACTGACTGAGTTTTTGCTGTTGTCCTTGGTTTAGTTCTGATGGACACATTCAAACCACATTGTTACACCACACCTTTTCCTTTTTTTTTTTTAAATCCCACTTGAATCATCTTTTGTGCTACCAAGACATGGGCCAGCAGTATGGTACTGGCACAAAGACAGAAATATAGATCAATGGAACAAAATAGAAAACCCAGAGATAAATCCACACACCTATGGACACCTTATCTTTGACAAAGGAGGCAAGAATATACAACAGAGAAAAGACAATCTCTTTAACAAGTGGAACTGGGAAAACTGGTCAACCACTTGTAAAAATGAAACTAGAACACTTTCTAACACCATACACAAAAATAAGCCAAAATGGATTAAAGATCTAAGTGTAAGACCGGAAACTATAAAACTCCTAGAGGAAAACACTCTCTGATGTCAATCATAGTAGGATCCTCTATGACCCACCTCCCAGAGTAATGGAAATAAAAGCAAAAATTAACAAATGGGACCGAATTAAACTTAAAAGCTTTTGCACAATGAAGGAAACTATAAACAAGGTGAAAGACAGCCTTCAGAATGGGAGAAAATAACAGCAAATGAAGCAACTGACAAAGAATTAATCTCAAAAATATACAAGCAACTCCTGCATCTCAATTCCAGAAAAATAAGTGACCAATTAAAAAACAGGCCAAAGAACTAAACAGACATTTCTCCAGAGAAGACATACAGATGGCTAACAAACAGATGAAAAGATGCTCAACATCACTCATTATCAGAGAAATGCAAATCAAAATGAGGCACCATCTCATACCAGTCAGAATGGCTGCTATCAAAAGTCTACAAATAATAAATGCTGGAGAGGGTGTGGAGAAAAGGGAAACCTCTTACACTGTTGGTGGGAATGCAAACTAGTACAGCCATTATGGAGAACAGTGTGGAGATTCCTTTAAAAACTGGAAATAGAACTGCCTTATGACCCAGCAATCCCACTGCTGGGCATACACACCAAGGAAACCAGAATTGAAAGAGACACATGTACCCCAATGTTCATTGCAGCACCGTTTATAATAGCCAGGACATGGAAGCAACCTAGATGTCCATCAGCAGATGAATAGATAAGAAAGCTGTGGTACATATACACAATGGAGTATTACTCAGCCATTAAAAAGAATACATTTGAATCAGTTCTAATGAGATGGATGAAACTGGAGCCTATTATACAGAGTGAAGTAAGTCAGAAAGAAAAACACCAATATAGTATATTAACACATATATATGGAATTTAGAAAGGTGGTAACAATGACCCTATATGCGAGACAGCAAAAGAGGCATAGATGTAAAGAACAGACTTTTGGACTCTGTCGGAGAAGGTGAGGGAGGGATGATTTGAGAGAATAGCACTGAAACATGCATATTATCATACGTGAAATAGATCGCCAGTCCCAGTTCGATGCATGAGAAAGGGTGCTCAGGGCTGGTACACTGGGATGACCCTGAGGGATGGGATGGGGAGGGAAGAAGGAGGGGGCTTCAGGATGGGGGACACATGTACACCCATGGCTGATTCATGTGAATGTATGGCAAAAATCACCACAATATTGTAAAGTAATTAGCCTCCAATTTAAAAAAAAAAAAAAGACATGGGCCTGTAAGTATAGGAATCTCAGTCTCTCAAACCAGAATGCAATGACATCGCCTAACAGGAATTTTTCCTATCAGACATGAGACGTATCCCTATGATGTACAATTAAGTTCTCTTTATTTTTACATTAAGCAAATCGTCGGTCATCTTTCTAAGCAAGAATAAAAAGTATATTAATTTGAAAATTTAGGAAAATCAAGAGCATGTGGTCACCACATAGAGCAAAGAAATCCTGTTTAATTCCAGTAATTGTTTTAGCGCTAGAAGGCACGGCCGCCTAGAAAATATGTCCAGTGAATGGGAAATAAGACTCTGGGATTAGCAAATGAGGCACTCATAGATTTGTTTATTCTGAGTCTCTGACCTGACCCATTTGCCACATAAGGAAAACATGAAAGTATGTGTCTTTTGGAATGAATTCTTGGCACCCCATCAAAACTAACCCAAACACCATGGAGGCTTGAGACTGCCTGACTGTCTGAGAGTGGACCAGAGCCAGCTGAGGGGACAACTAGAAACAAATCCAGAACTTCAGTGAGTGGGAAATAAGCAAAGGGAATGGGGGAGGATCAGTTCAGTTCAGTTCAGTTGCTCAGTTGTGTCCGACTCTTTGCGACCCCTCTTTTGCAGCACGCCAGGCCTCCCTGCCAATCACCAGCTCCCGGAGTTCGCTCAGACTCACGTCCATCAAGTCTGTGATGCCATCCAGCCATCTCATCCTTGGTCGTCTCCTTCTCCTCTTGCCCCAAATCCGTCCCAGCTTCAGAGTCTTTTCCAATGAGTCAACTCTTCGCGTGAGGTGGCCAAAGTACTGGCCTTTCAGCTTTAGCATCATTCCTTCCAGAGAAATCCCAGGGCTGATCTTCTTCAGAATAGACTGGTTGGATCTCCTTGCAGTCCAAGGGACTCTCAAGAGTCTTCTCCAACACCATAGTTCAAAAGCATCAATTCTTTGGCGCTCAGCCTTCTTCACAGTCCAACTCTCACATCCATACATGACCACAGGAAAACCATAGCCTTGACTAGACGGATCTTTGTTGGCAAAGTAATGTCTCTGCTTTTCAATATGCTACTTAGGTTGGTCATAACTTTTCTCCCAAGGAGTAAGCGTCTTTTAATTTCATGGCTGTGGGCACCATCTGCAGTGATTTTGGAGCTCAGAGAAATAAAGTCTGACACTGTTTGCACTGTTTCCCCATCTATTTCCCATGAAGTGATGGGACCAGATGCCATGATCTTCGTTTTCTGAATGTTGAGCTTTAAGCCAGCTTTTCACTCTCCACTTTCACTTTCATCAAGAGGCTTTTTAGTTCCTCTTCACTTTCTGCCATAAGGGTGCTGTCATCTGCATATCTGAGGTGGTTGATATTTCTCCTGGCAATCTTGATTCCAGCTTGTGCTTCTTCCAGCCCAGCGTTTCTCATTTTGTACTCTGCATATAAGTTAAATAAGCAGGGGAGGGGGCCAAAAAGACATCAAGGTTAACTTAGACAAAGATTAGGCTCCCAGAGAAGGCAATGGCACTGCAGTGGGGTCGCTAAGAGTCAGGCATGACTGAGCGACTTCACTTTCACTTTTCACTTTCATGCATTAGAGAAGGAAATGGCAACCCACTCCAGTGTTCTTGCCTGGAGAATCCCAGGGACAGAGGAGCTTAGTGGGCTGCTGTCTATGGGGTGGCACAGAGTTGGACATGACTGAAGCGACTTAGCAGCAGCAGCAGTGGCTGTCATCACAGATGTCAGAATACCACCAGGGGCTTTAAAATACAATAGCCAAATGGATCATTTTTTTGTTTGTGTGTGCCAATCAATGTGATTCCCCAGTAGAACTGCTTTTCAAACCATCACAAAAGTGAAAAAGTTTCTCAATCCCACTTCCTCTTTTTGCTCCCAACCTCTTAGAAATAAGCTACCAAACAGATTACTCACACAGCAACCTCAATCTCAAGAGTTAACTTGATGGAAGTATTTGTTTTTTGTCTTGTCTCAGACACAATTGCATTTGGTTTTTATAAGGCAGTGGAGGAGGGGTTCTGAGAAAATATATTCATGAGTTACAATATGAAACCATTTTACTGATCATTTTCTAGTATGAGGATGAAAGAGATTGATTGGCATGAAGCAATTTCCAAAGTCAGCTCACTGACTTTTCACTGATGGACAAACCATATTCCTGGCATCAGAGAATTTTAAAGCTGGACAGAGCATTGGAGATCATCTTACCAATTTCCACATTTTCCAGATGAGGAACCAAAATCAGAGATCATCAGCCATTTTCACAAGGTGACATAGTGTTACTGGAAAAGCCAAAACTAAAATAAAGATCTCCAGACTCAACATACAGATTCAGCTATATCTGGTTACCTTCTTCCTATTAGCTGATAGGCCATCCTGACAAATCATCTCTAGGGAAATCTCAGTGGCCATTGTCTTGAAGAACACAGGCTGGTTGACAGCTACTTCAGTCTTACAAAAGTCCCACCAACCTCAGCATTCGCAGTTAAATTAGCAGTTTGACAATTTTGCTTCATGAAGGTACAGGTATCTTTAATATCTGAAATTATTCATTTCAGCCTCAAATAAAAGCAGATTCATTATTTTTCTAAACAATAATATTATGAAAGAACCCACCTATGGAGCACCCCCTACTACCAAGAAAAGCCTCACAAACTTCTAGAAAGCCATCATCTTACACCAAGTATCTCTAGGCAAAAAAAAAAAAAAAAACCCTCCTAGAGAATGCCTGCATACTAAATTAAAGATTCAAAATCAATTTTTTACAAATATTGATCAACTTAGACAAAACACATCTTCAAAATCATCTAATGGTTTATGACCCTGGGTATGTCATTTCTAAGATAATTTTTCAACATTTAAGTAATTCAGTTTATTATGAAAGGACCACTTCATTACTTAAAGGAAAGGATGAACTATAGCTGTAAGGCAATCAGGCTTTTCAGTTTCTTGAACGTCCCAGCTTTTCTGTGCTCACCAGTGCTACCCTGACACCCACACACATTTCCTGAGCTTGGACGGCAACCAGCTGCCACTTAACCCTGCATTAAACATTGGTGGTAAATGCTGAAATTCCACGGCTCTCTCTCTTATGTTGTTATTTGAGCAAAAAGACAGCTGCTCACTGTTACACTCAAAACAGCCATTATCTATGGCTCCATGCAGTTCCCTCCAGCACACACTAGCACTTGGCCTACCATGGTTGGAGCAGGCTAAAATTCCACTCCATGAACCGTGGTCCTGCAGGTCAACAGCCCATCCTCTTCACTCTTCTCCATGATTTCCTTCTCTCAGTCCCATTTCCCTGCAGCCCTATCTGCCTCTCTGTTTTTATTTCTTGAAAAAGGAGTAATGAAAGGGAAGTTACAAAGGACTACAGAGGGTGCATGAGTACAGTGAGCTTGGCTGTTCAAGTTCTCTGTAACACTCATTGGACAGGATTTGTGACCTCTGGGTTGTTTAAACATAGTGGTGTGTATGTGTGTGTACCCGTGTTTGTGTGTGTGTTATCCATTCTTTGAGTCTCAAAGACTTGACACATTCAATGCATTGGGTGAAGACAAAGCTGAATGGAATGCAGTAGGATTTTCATTCACTTACTTTGGGCCAAGGTGACCAGATACCTTTCAGTTTATATTAATGTTTCTCTGGACGTTTTTATAACTAACTCAAGAAACTACTTCCTGGTTGGCATGCTGCAAATCCATATTGTAACATAAAGGGAGAAGGAAGAGGAAAATCCAAGTAAAAGGGATAGAGCTCGAGAAAATAACAGTGGAAAGAAACAAAACATATAATAGGAAATGAATGGACCAGAATTCAAGTTGCTTGTTTTTAATAAAAGATTTGACTAACTCTTTGAGACTCAATTTCCTTTTCTCTAAAAAATGGAAATATGGCATCTGACTAATAGTGTTGGTGTGAAGGACAAATGATATGGTCTACACAAAATGGCTTTAAATTCTGTAAAACACTAACAAATTTAAACAATATTTGTTATTCTGGTCCAATGGTGAAAATATGGTGAATCTGCCTAGGTTCATCTAATCCTAACTTTGCTTCTTATTATTGTATGTCTTTGGACAAATATGTTAATCTATCTTAATGTGATTACCTTAATCTATAAAATGGAATAATTACAGTAGCCACTTCTCATAGGGTTTTTTTTTAAAGAAAAAACTGGTAATCCATGCCATACACCTAATGCAGGGCTAAAAATACTTATAAAGTATTTAGAACTGTCAGCTATTTTTATCATTTTTATTATTGTAATAGCTTAATAATAATATTAAAAAGTACCTTGTTCTAGATAGTATATATATATATCACTATATATGTTTTATTTCAGTTTACATATATATTATACATGTAATATAATACACACACACACACACACACACACACACACACACATATATATATATATATATATTGCTTAATGGCAGAAAAATATGATAATTGCCTCTTGGGTATGGAATCATGGCTCTTGAGGTCTCTTCACCCTAGGACTACCAGTCCTCTCACATTGATTATGTTTTCACGTAAGACATGTATTTTTCTATCACAAAATTTGCCCTCTGCCCTACATCCTTCCAAGTCACAAGCCTTCCTTTCCAGGCTAGAGAGAAGGTAAGGACTGGAGGAGGAGATAAGACTATGGCAGCTTTCTGTAACTTCCGGATGATAACCTTCAACAATTCTCCAGACATCAACCAGGTGTCCTACAATTTAACCAATTCTGACACTATCTTCCTAGAGTTAACAGCAGATCCCATGAGTCAAGGAGCTCAGTTCCACAGTATGACCCTCACTTCAGATGCCAAACAAGTGCTTGACCATCAGTGAAAGTGAAAGTCACTCAGTTGTGTGACTCTTTGTGACCCCATGGATAGTCCATGGAATTCCACAGGCCAGAATACTGGAGTGGGTAGCCGTTTCCTTCTCCAGGGGATCTTCTGAACCCAGGGATCAAACCCAGGTCTCCCACATTGTAGGTGGATTCGTTACCAGCTGAGCCACCAGGGAAGCCCTTGACCACCAGTACTCCAGATCAATTGCAGTAAATCTAGGGTTCCCACAACCCCTACCTTGGATTTGATGATTTGCTGAAACAGCTTAGAAAACTTAGGAAAATACCTATGTTTGCTGACTTTATAAAGGGTGCAGGTCAGGAATCATCAAATGGAAGGATTGAATAAAGAAAGGTGTGGGAGTGGGCGATGTAGACCTTCCATGCCCTTTCCAGGTGCACCATCCTACAGCATCTTGATGTGTTCACCAACCCAGAGCTACAATGATGACCAAACATGATACCCAGTACCAGTGGAGAGACCTGAATAGCATTGCTTAAGATGTGTTCCCACAAAATACCATCCCATGGCAAGATCCAGAAAAAAAGAGATCCTATAGAACTGAGAAATCCCACATCCTGTATTGGCCTCACATATATTCATATTAACATATGAAGGGCTCCGAGAAGTAAAGAAATGTATATAACTTACCCTAAAATTTCCAGACTCAGTTGACTGTGGAATGCTTATTTCTGCATTAGCATCTCTCAAGAGAACACAGGTTGTGTGTGGGTGTATGCATGTGTGTCTGTGCTTAGTCACTCAGTCACGTCTGACTCTTTGCAACGCTATGGACTGTAGCCTGTCAGGCTCCTCTGTCCATGGGATTTTTTAAGAAAAAATATTGGAGTGGATTGCCATTTTCCTCCTGCAGGGGATATTCCTGACCCAGGGACTGAACCTGGGTCTCCTGTGTCTCCTGCACTGTGGACAAATTCTTTACCCACTGAGCCACCGATTACCCCAAAATTTCCAGACTCAATTGACCACAGAATGCTTATTTCTGCACTAACATCTCTCAAGAGAACAAAGGTTAGGAAGTGTTAAACTGGAGGACTTATTTGCCCCTGGTGGCTCAGACGATAAAGCAAGTGTCTGCCTACAATGCGGGAGACCCAGGTTTGATCCCTGGGTCAGGAAGATCTCCTGGAGAAGGAAATGGTAACCCACTCCAATATTCTTGCCTGGACAATCCCATGGATGGAGGAGCCTGGTAGGCTACAGTCCATGGGATTGCAAAGGGTTGGACACGACTAAGCGACTTCACTTTCTTTCTCTGCCCCTCCAGGTAACACACACTGTTTTCAAAAAGTCTTTATACACATTATTTAAAACAAAAGAATCAAACTGATGACATTTCTGGACCAGAATGAGGAATGGAGTAGTCACAGTAGCCAGATAGAGGAGCTATTTCAAGGGCACACAGCCTTACAGAAGGCTTTGGAAATGTACACCAGGAGGTGATCGTGATTGTTATTGGCCAAGCACTTCAGGCACACAGTAGAATGTCATGTGTCCATTCTCTTAATATTAGGTTGACTCTTATAACTTGCTCTGGCCAATTAAACATGAGTGGAAGTATCACGTGACTCTTCCAGAACAAAGTCTTAAAAGCTAGTGTGTAAGCCACCAAATCCTTTTACCATTAGCACGGTGATTATGGAAGCCTATGTTGAGATGTAGCTTCCATCAGTCTGACCCTTATGTACTATAAGTAGAGCCCCTTTTATGATCCATGATAGACACATAACCAGAAAGAGAAGTGAGTCTTTGTTGTTGTCAGGCAATTAAGATTTAGGTGTTTTTTGTTATCACAGCCTAACGTAGTCTAATGCATATCATCCAGTTGACTACTTACTTTATTCCATTTCCACCTGGCCCTCACTCTGTACTTAGCTCTCTCCATTCCTACTCTTAGCCTGAGATACCACCACTATCCAGGGACTGAGTTCACTCCAAACAAAACTGTTTTCTATAAGAATGTTCATAGAGAATCTTACAACACTCAGAAACTCCCATTCAAGGCTTCTCTCACTGTGTAGAGAGAATTAGCCTCAATAGTTTACAGAGATTCATGCCTAATTTTATTGAAAAAGGAAATCAGTACATTCCCTTTGTAGATGGTGACTGAATAATTCATTGAAAGCTTCATTATCTATAATTGTGATAACACACACTTTCAAATAAAGTATTGCACATATCAAATATCCCTGATACATTTCTGAGCAAATATGTGCACATATGTAATCAGCTGTGGTAATCAACTGCACATCAACAAAGAATCGGAGTGTTTTAGGGGCGTAAAGATGCTGTTACAGTGAACAATCATTCGGCAGTGTGGCTTATTTTAATAGACACATCACTTTAAAATAAGTCTTCACCATCTGCTGCAGCCTCTAATTACAAATGCAACAAGAATATAATTCACAATTGCATCATTAAAAAGTAAGACATACGGAATTTAATGCATGCCTGTGTCCTTTTTTAATGCAGCAGACGTCTGTTCATCTTTTCTTGTGTTTCAGGAGCAAAATTGGTGGCAAAATTTTCATTCGAGCTGAAATATCCCAAGAATAGTGTTTCAGGAAAGACAACAGGAAATCCATATAAGGCTCTGTACGTGTTAAAAATATTCAGAGGCCATAATCCTACCAATATTAAATTGGCTTTCAACACTGTTTTTCATATGCAAAAAGACACTCTATCTTCAAACTATCTACAGATAAGGAAAAAGTCTATTCAGCAAGAAGTAAGATAAGGCAATTTAATCTGACCAATATAAATAGCTTGGAAATTCACCTCTAGTTAAGGTGTCCATAATAAACTAACCTTTTAGCAGCCTACTGTCCAAACGTGCAAAACTAGCTTACTGTGCCAGGCCTTTGCTAGATGCATGATAACAAGAATATATTGTACTAAGGCACCTTGTTTAAGTTCAATTCTCTATTTTTTCCTCCAGATCAAACTCCAATTAGTCAAAGACTACTGAAGGAAAGAGATGCCATTGCACAAACTGTCGAAATAGGAGCTTGAATTTGTAATGCTGATACTATACCTGGAAAACGAGTATCACCACCAGACAGACAAGATCATGGTTACAATCTTGAGGTCTAAATAGCACTTTTATCAAGTAAAAAGTCTAATCCATTCAACTTTGTCTTTAAAAATAAAATTATCATCACCATCCTTTAATTTGTAAAAACACTAAAGTAAACATTCATCTTCTTTACTAATTATTATAAGAAGCTAAGTAGAACCATGTGGAAACAAAAAATTATACGTATATGTATATATGCTATATATATTCATATTGCCTTTATAATAATTCAGAATTCTCAACAAATAGAACTAATAGTTTAATCTATTCCTGGGAAACTTCCTGTCTACCAGCAGCAGCATCACAATAGTTGGCTGTTGTTGTTGTTGTTGTTTTTGGCTGTTGTTTCTTTTAAGTAATTATTTTTTGAGTTAAACAAAGAGAAAAATATTCATTACCTCACTGGTATGATACTACAGCTTGTGCAAAGTTTAGTAATTTCTCCCAAGTAATCTGTTCCACAGAATACGAGCAGGCGGCACATATTCCATTCTTTTGCATCATTTGAAATTCAAGACAAATACTCTTACCACAAAGTTATAATGAAGAAATAAATCGTCTGTACTTAAAATTAGGCCAAGAAATGGCCAACAGTAGCTTAGGATTTCTGACACTTTAGTATGAAAAATCCATTAACCTCACTCATAACAATGATGGCTTCTTATTACTTTTCTAAGAGGTTTATTTAGGGTGCAGTCAGTTCAGTCGCTCAGTTGTGTATGACTCTTTGCAACCCCTTGGACTGCAACACACCAGGCCTCCCTGTCCATCACCAACTCCCGGAGTTTATTCAAACTCATGTCCATTGAGTCGGTGATGCCATCCAATCATCTCATCCTCTGTTGGCCTCTTCTCCTCTCGCCTTCAATCTTTCCCAGCATCAGAGTCTTTTCAAATAATTCAGTTCTTCGCATCAGGTGGCCAAAGTATTGGAGTTTCAGCTTTAGCAGCAGTCCTTCCAATGAATATTCAGGACTGATTTCCTTTAGGATGGACTGGTTGGATCTCCTTGAAGTCCAAGGGACTCTCAAGAGTCTTTTCCAACACCATAGTTCAAACGCATCAATTCTTCAGTGCTCAGCTTTCTTTATAGTCCAACTCCAAATCCATAAATGACTACTGGAAAAACCATAGCTTTGACTAGACAGACCTTTGTTGGCAAAATAATGTCTCTGCTTTTTAATATGCTATCTAGATTCGTCACAGCTTTTCTTCCAAGGAGCAAGTGTTTTTAAATTTCATGGCTGCAATCACCATCTGCAGTGATTTTGGAGCCCATCTATTTGCCATGAAGTGATGGCACCGAATGCCATGATCTTAGCTTTCTAAATGTTGAGTTTTAAGTCAAATTTCTCACTCTCCTCTTTTGCTTTCATCAAGAGAATCTTTAGTTCTCCTCTGTTTTCTGCCATAAGGGTGGTGTCATCTGCATATCTGAGGTTATTGATATTTCTCCCGGCAATCTTGATTCCAGCTTGTGCTTCTTCCAGCCCAGTTTCTCATGATGTACTCTGCATATATGTTAAATAAGCAGGGTGACAATATACAGCCTTGATGTACTTCTTTTCCTGTTTGGAACCAGTCTGTTGTTCTATGTCCAGTTCTAACTGTTGCTTCCTGACCTGGATATAGGTTTCTCAACAGGCAGGTCAGGTGGTCTGGTATTCCCATCTCTTTCAGAATTTTCCACTGTTTGTTGTGATCCACACAGTTAAAGGCTTGGCATAGTCAATAAAGCAGAAATAGTTATTTTTCTAGAACTCTCTCACTTTTTTTGATAATCCAGTGGATGTTGGCGTTCCTCTGCCTTTTCTGAACCCAGCTTGAACATCTGGAAGTTCTCATTTCATGCAGGGTTGAAATCTGGGTTGGAAATTTTTGAGCATTACTTTACTAGCATGTGAGATGAGTGCAATTGTGTGGTAGTTTGAGCATTCTTTGGCATAGTCTTTCTTTGGGATTGGAATGAAAAGTGACATTTTCTGTCCTTTATTGTGCCCATTTTTGCATGAAAGGTTCCCTTGGTATCTCTAATTTTCCTATTTCTTTGCATTGATCACTGAGGAAGGTTTTCTTATCTTTCCATGCTATTCTTTGGAACTTGGCATTCAAATAGATATATCTTTTTTTAATCTCTTTTGCCTTTATCTTCTTTTCTTTTCACAGGTATTTGTAAGCCCTTCTCAGACAACCATTTTGCCTGTTTGCATTTCTTTTTCTTGACAATGGTCTTGATTCCTGTCTCCTGCACAATGTCACGAACTTCTATCCATAGTTATTCAAGGACTCTGTCTATCAGATCTAATCGCTTGAATTTATTTCTCCCTTCCACTGTATAATCGTAAGGGATTTGATCTAGGTCATACCTGTATGGTCTAGTGGTTTTCCCTACTTTCTTCAGTTTAAGTCTGAATGTGGCAATAAGGAGTACATGATCTGAACCACAGTCAGCTCCTGGTCTCATTTTTACTGACTGTATAGAGCTTCTCCATCTTTGGCTGCTAAGAATATAATCAGTCTGGTTTTGGTGTTGCCCGTCTGGTGATGTCCATGTTTAGAGTCTTCTCGTGTGTTGTTGGAAGAGGATGTTTGCTATGACCAGTGTGTTCTCTTGGCAAGACTTTATTAGCCTTTGCCCTGCTTCATTCTGTACTCCAAAGCCAAATTTGCCTGTTACTCCAGGTATTTCTTGACTTCCTACTTTTGCATTCCAGTCCCCTATAATGAAAAGGTCACCTTTTTGAGATGTTAGTTCTAGAAGGTCTAATAGGCCTTCATAAAACTGTTCAACTTCAGCTTCTTCAGCATTGTTGGTCAGGGCATAGACTTGGATTGCTGTGATATTGAATGGTTTGCCATGGAAATGAAGAGAGATCATTCCGTCGTTTTTGAGATTGCATCCAAATACTGCATTTCAGACTCTTTTGTTGACTATGATGGCTACTCCATTTCTTCTAAGGGATTCCTGCCCACCATAGTAGATATAATGGTCATCTGAGTTAAATTCACGTATTCCAGTCCATTTTAGTTTGCTGATTCCTAAAATGTCAACATTCACTCTTGCCATCTCCTGTTTGACCACTTCCAATTTGCCTTGATTCATGGACCTAACATTCCAGGTTCTTATGCAATATTGCTCTTTACAGCATCAGATCTTGCTTCTATCACCAGTCACATCCACAACTGGGCATTGTTCTTGCTTTGGCTCTGTTTCTTCATCCTTTTGGAGTTATTTCTCTACTAATCTCCAGTAGCATATTGGGTACTTACTGACCTGAGGAGATCATCTTTCAGTGTCTTATCTTTTTGTCTTTTCATACTGTTCATGGGGTTCTCAAGGCAAGAATACTGAAGTGGTTTGCCATTCCCTTCTCCAGTGGACCACATTTTGTCAGAACTCTCCACCATGACCTGTCCGTCTTGGGTGGCCCTACAGTATTTGGATGTGTATAGTTTATTTACCTGTTTATAGCTTATTTACCCTGTTATTTACCTGAGGCCAGACTGTGATGGAGGTAGTGAAGATAATGGCGACCTCCTTCAAAAGGTCCCATGCATACACTACTGTACTCAGTGCCCCCAACCCTGCAGCAGGCCACTGCCCACCCACACCTCCACTGGAGACTCTGGGTCAGCCTCTTGTGTGGTCACTGCTCCTTTCTCCTGGGTCCCAGTGCACACAGGGTTCTGTTTGTGCCCTCCAAGAGTCTATTTCCCAGTCCTGTGTAAGTTCTGGCAGCGCTATGGTGGGGTTAATGGCAACCTCCTCCAAGAGGGCTTACGCCATACCTATGTCTGCTGTACTCAGAGCCCCTGCCCCTGTGGCAGTCCATTGCTGACCTGTACCTCCACAGGAAATGCTCAAACACAGTTCTATCTCAGTCTCTGTGGGGTCTCTGGGTCCTGGTGCACACAGTTTGTTTGAGCCTTCTGAGCATCTTTGACGGGTATGGGATTTGATTCTAAATGCAATTTCGCCCCTCCTACCATCTTGCTGGGACTAATCTGCCCTTGGACATGGGGTATCTCCTCACGATCACTTCAGCACCACACAGCCACCGTTCCAGCACCATGCAGCTGCACTCACTGCTATGTTCAATCTCTTAGCATTTCCCAGGATTTCAATGAACTCAATGACTTGGAAACAACCTAGAATTCACTTTCAAGTTCTCTTTAATCTACAGCTTCCCTCCAGTAAGCTTCCTTCCTTACTAGATTTCTTTGCTTCTTTTTTTCTTGCATGTCATGGCCCCTTCTTTACAATTACTGCATCCCGCAGGATGCACACACATTACAAGCAAAGTCAGAGTAGCTCTCCCATTCATCAGGGGAGGACAATCTCAGCCTATTGTTGACAGTTGCCATCTTGTCTTTCATTCACACCAACAACTTCCCTGTCCCATTGAAAGCCACTTCCAATCCTCTGGTGTGCTCCAGGGGAACTTCCTTTCCACTCAGTCTCCCTCTCCATCTTTATGGTACAATCTTTTATTACAGGTTATAGCCCTAGAAATCAGTGCAACGACAAGTTATATAATTTCCATCCTTTTTTTACCCTGTATAAGGCTCTCATCAAAGATTCTTCACCTGCATAACCTATATGTTTCCTCTCATAAAACCAGCAGTTACACTTTTGCTGTCACAGTGAATCATTTTCACTTCCTTAATCCTTACATTATTTCCTCTTCAGAGGAAAACTTCTATTGTTCCTACATTTAAGCCAATATCCTTAATAGTCATCACAATGACCAATTTATTCACAAAATTCCACATACATAAAACTGATTCCTAAAAGATAGTAGCATTGCAAGACCTAGGTCATAAGAATATGACGCTTTTAAAAACATTTAAATAAAACTAAAAATTTTGAATACTAAGATATAAAGTGACCTCTCAATAAGGCTATATGGTTCTGTTTCCTAAATAGCATAATTTTACTTTCTCACCAAAGGGTAAAATAGAATTTTTTTAAGTCATAGAATCATAGAAGTATGAGCCTAAAGGAATATTCCAGAGTGCCAAAATTCCCCATTCATCTTGAAGTCTTCAGTCAGAAAGAAATGTACTTAAACCAACTCAGAATGATAATTCTCTACAATACTTTCTTCCAGAAACTTCAGAGAGGGCTCCCTAGCACTCCCCCAACACACACACACACACACACACACACACACACACACACACACACACCCCTATACTTTACCCTCCCAACCTCCTCTCCCTCACCATTCTGCCTCCTGGTAATGCATTTTAGGGCCTCCCAGTCCACTTTCCACAGGAAGTTCTTTCTAAACTCCTCATTTATATCAGTGGAAAAAGAGAACATCTGTCCATTCTTTGGTACAATAAATCACCTTTCCTGTACTTTAAGATTTATTGAGTTCCTCCAGCCATATCCTCCCTAAATCAAATAATGTAAATGCTTTTATTTTGTCATTTTTTTTTGTTTTACTGATATTACTGGGTCAACATCAATCCATTTTTTTAGAAATTTTATAAAAATGTTTTTTAAATCAGGTTGGTTTTTTTTTTTTTTTTTTTTTGGCCATATCCAATTTTAACAGTTACGGCTTCTGCCACTGAGTTTTTTCTTTCTACGAAGTTCCATTTTCCCAGATCAAATTTTGTACATCTAAATTTTGTCAAGAAGATTTAATTTTGCCATCAATTTTCTAGCCAAGAACAAATTCAACTATAAGCTGTTTTTGTCACTGTCAGTTCCATTTTGTTGCCATCAGTTCTACAAGTAATAGCCATTATGAATTTGATAAGAGAAAGATAGTTTGTATTTATTTCTTAGCTAACCCATGAGAAAACTGTCAGCAGTTTTTGTGAGATAGAAATAAAGGTAAAAAGCAGAATATAAATAAGAGGGAGACAGAAGACAAGCAGAGAGATTCCCAAGGAGGGAGAAACTAAGATCTACAATGAGTGAAGCCAAGAGAGAAGCTGCAGCATTTTTATTGCATTAACAGCTCATCTCCCAAATGCATGGCAATGTCAAAATGCTCTTCATCCAGTGCGGTGGAATCTACGCACACAGCTTTGTTACAGTTTCTATCTGGTTTCATGAAATTGTATTTTAAGTTATAAGGACTGAACATGAACATGGTAGTGTCCTAAGAGTTTTATCACTGCTCTGTGAAAAGGAAAGGTTTGGCCACAGTTTGTTCCATCATCCATTTGTTCACTCATTCATTCACTAAATAAATGAGATGCTCAGCCCATAATGTGCCAGCTACAGTGCTCAGTACTGAAGGCATGGAAGTATGAGAATGACTTCCATCTCCAGTCTTGTTGAAGGAAGTCATCTTTTGTAAGTGTATGACAGATCCCTATTTGCTTGCTGGCTGTCAGTTCCTAGAGGCCACCTGAATTATTTGCCATGTGGCTCTTTCCATTTTTAAGCCAGCAATAGTACAGTGATTCTTCCTAGTACACTGGGCCTCACTATTCTTTCTGACTCCTGCATGTAGATTTTAAAAATTTATTATTAACTTGGCCCACTTGAGTGATCTCTTTTGAAGCCATATATCATAACCTAATCAAGGAAGTTATATTCTATTATATTCAGGTTGAATTTATCAAAATTAATATATTACAATTGTATATTTTTATCTTACTTTGTGCATCTGTGCTCAGTCATTCAATCATGTCCAGCTCTTTCCAATTCCATGGACTATAGGCCATCAGGCTCCTCTGTCCATGGAATTTTCCAAGCAGGAATACTGGAGTGGGTTGCCATTTCCTACCTCGGGGGATCAACACCTATAATTATCATTGTAAATCTATGTCTTGGATTTAAAAAATCATTGAATGATAGTCATAAATGTAAACAAAATGTTTATTTTAAATAAAATTAAAATCTAAATGTTTGAGATAAATATTGGAATACTGAGGTCAGAAACATTATTTCCACTGCTTAGTTTTCCACCAAACTGGTTTTCAATTCAGTATATATATATATATATATATATATATATATATATATATATACGTATATATGAATATATATACATAAATGCCATATTTCATATTAACAATCTAGGGTTACTTTTTTTAATCTGCCTGAGAAATAATTGGAGATCTGCTCTTGCTCAGAGTTCCTGAAACATAATTTTCCCTACTGGTCTAACCCAGTATGCAAAGCCCTGAGGAATATTTCAGCAACAAAGGCCTTTTCCCATCAAACACAGGAAGAAAACTAACTTCATTTCCTCCTGTTCCTTCCTGCCACAAATCCACCTTCATATCAGAAGATAAACTGACCCCCAAACACAGGTGTAATTCAATATTCTATTTCAAATGCCATCTGATTTGAAACCCAAGTAATTAACAGCCCACTAGGGACCCTATTGAAATAAAAACAACTTTGATCCTAGTCCCAAATCTCTTGCCAAATGGATGGCAGTTCAACCCTCTGCTTTTGCATGATTTGAAATGAATAACTATATCAGAAGAATGCTGTATATGGGAGTGCCACTACAAGGAGGGTGTGTTTTCCAACCTGATTATTAGAGGAGCAAAGCTGAGTCTTGGGAAGGGATAAGTACTGACATGCACAGTTGTTCTCTACACAGAACTAAGCCAGCATCTTGGTGCTATGGCATCTTGGAGGAATAGGGGTATATGAGACGTAATGCATCTTAAGGGATAAAGCTCTAGTTCTCTTATTATACTCTAGAGAAAACATATATTTTATTCCTAACTTTTTAATATACAGAGAACAGCCATCTGTTCCAGTGGACAACCGTATACAAACCAAACATATACAACAAGATGTGCTGTGCTTAGTTGCTCAGTTCTGTCTAACTCTTTGCAACCCCATGGACTGTAGCCTACCAGGCTCCTCTGTCCATGGGGATGCTCCAGGCAAGAATACTGAAATGGGTTGCCGTTTGCTCCTCCAGGGGATCTTTCTAACCCAGGGATCAAACCCAGGTCTCCCCCATTGCAGGCAGATTCTTTACCATCTGAGCTACCAGGCAAGCCCATAGAACAGGATAGTTTACAGTAATTTGTTCTCTTGTTTCAATGCTTTGATTATCCATAGTAGTTTACATAGTGTGATCCAAACAACGTAACAGGCTTATTTACTGAAGTCTCTTGGATGAGTCTCAGGTCCCTGATGGGTCACCTAGATAGAGATAAACATGGGTATGTAACTACTGGTCATTGGTACCTATAATACAACAAAAGTGGTCACTTGTTGAACACCTACTTTCTGCCAGGAACTGTGCCGTTGGCCCCAGACTGCTTTCCTCTGAGCTCGTCTCTTTGCCGCTGCCTCAGGTGGGACCCCCTCCCACCCCAAGTTATAGCACTAGGATAAGAGTCAGGAATGTGGTTTCTCATTTGAGCTCTGCTACTTTTTAGTCTGTGACCTTGCACATTGCCCTCTCTGATTATTACTTTCTTCTGCTACAAAATGGAAATAATAAAACTTACTCCAAAAAACCACCGTGAGGGTGAATTAAAAATTTTAAGTATAAAATATGTTTAACACTGATGTTCTTTCTGCATGAGTATAGTACATAATTGGTCAATCAATTATTATTTGTTCATTTCAGCTCAGTCACTCAGTCATGTCCGACTCTTTGCAACCCCACGAACCGCAGCACGCCAGGCCTCCCAGTCCATCACCAACTCCCGGAATGCACTCAAACCCATCTCCATTGAGTCAGTGATGCCATCCAACCATCTTATCCTCTGTCGTCCCCTTCTCCTGCCCTCAATCTTTCCCAGCATCAGGATCTTTTCAAATGAGTCAACTCTTCGCATCAGGTGGCCAAAGTATTGGAGTTTCAGCTTCAACATCAGTCCTTCCAATGAACACCCAGGACTGATCTCCTTTAGGATGGACTGGTTGGATCTCCTTGCAGTCCAAGGGACTCTCAAGAGTCTTCTCCAAAACCACAGTTCAAAAACATCAATTCTTCTGTGCTCAGCTTCCTTTATAGTCCAACTCTCACATCCATACATGACCATTGGAAAAACCATAGCCTTGACTAGACAGACCTTTGTTGACAAAGTAATATCTTTGCTTTTTAATATGCTATCTAGGTTGGTCATAACTTTCCTTCCAAGGAGTAAGTGTCTTTTAATTTCTTGGCTGCAATCACCATCTGCAGTGATTTTGGAGCACACAAAATATAATGTCTGTCACTATTTCCACTTTTTCCCCCATCTATTTGCCATGAAGTGATGGGACTGGATGCCATGATCTCAGTTCTCTGAATGTTGAGCTTTAAGCCAACTTTTTCACTCTCCTCTTTCACTTTGATCAAGAGACTCTTTAGTTCTTCACTTTGTGCCATAAGGGTGATGTCATCCGCATATCTGAGGTTATTGATATTTCTCCCAGCAATCTTTATTCTAGCTTGTGCTTCTTCCAGCCCAGAGTTTCTCATGATGTACTTTGCATAGAAGTTAAATAAGCAAGATGGCAATATACAGCCTTGACGTACTCTTTTTTCTATTTGGAATCAGTCTGTTATTCCATGTCCAGTTCTAACTGTTGCTTCCTGACCTGCAAATTTCCAGTCAATGAGTTAGATCCTTCACAAATATTTTCTCCAATCCCCACACAACCTGAAGAGTAAGTATTATGCACATTTTCCAGAGAAAGAAATGGATGTACAGAGGGAAGAAATGTCTTGCCTGAAATTTAGTTGGAGTGAAAATTTTCTATTAATGATGGCAAAACATTCTCAGAGGTTATACCAGCAAAAGACAAGATCAGATAGGAATACCTATTGTCTTCCACAGTTTTATGAGTTCCTGGAAATAATATGCAAATATTGCATATATGTGATCACAATATGTATATACAAAAGAAATGCCCATCTTTAATAAATACAATCTTTCCTGCTATTTACAATGCCAATACATGGAGACAATCTAAATGTCCATCAACAGAGGAATGGATAAAGATGTGGACAATGGAATACTACTCAGCCATAAGGAAAGAATGAAATAATGCCATTTGCAGCAACACGGATATACCTAGAGATTGTCAACCTAAGTGAAGTAAGTCAGAAAGAAAAAAAAAAAACAAATACCATATGATATCACTTAGATGTGCAATCTAAAATATGACACAAATGAAATTATCTACAAAATAGAAATAGACTCACAGACATAGTGGTTGCCAAGGGGAAGGGGTGGGAGAGGGGGATTGAGAGTTCTGAATTAGCAGATGCAAACTATTATATACAGAACCGATAAACAGCAAGGTGCTACTGTATAGTACAGGGGGACTATATTCAAGATCCTGTGAAAACCATAATGGAAAATATTTTTTTTTTAATGTGTGTGTGTGTGTGTGTGTGTGTGTGTGTGTATAACTGAATCACTTTGCTGAATGGCAAAAATTAACACCACATTGTAAATCTACTATACTACAATAAAATAAATTTTTAAAATACGTTAAGCTGCCAATCACACATAAACAAGGTGAAACTGATGCATAGGGAATGAAAAGGCAGGAAGTAAATTAGCATCTTCCTGTACAGGCATACCTAGCTTTATCATGCTTCGCAGATAGTATTTTTCGCAAATTGAAGGTTTGTGGCAACCCTGCTCCCTGCAAGTCTGTCAGTGTCATTTTCCCAACACATTTGCTCACTCCATGTTACCGTCTCATGTTTGACAATTCTTACAATATTTCAAACTTTCTCATTATTATTATATTTTTACTGTGATCTGTGATCCGTGAGTTCTGAGGGACTATTGTCCAAAATTTCAACTCGCTGAAGATGCAAATGATAGCATTGTTTGCAATCCATATTTTTTAATTGAGGTTTATGCATTGTTTTTAGACATAATGTTATTGTACACCTAGTAGGCTACAGTATGGTATAATCAAAACTCTCATATGCACCGGGAAACTGAAAACTTCATGTGACTCATGTTATTATGATACTCACTTTATTGCAGTGATCTGGAACCAAACCTCCAGTGTCTCCCAGGAATGCCTGTACTCCTTAGAGTCTGTGGAGCCCAATTAAGTAAAATTAGCATGTGCCAAGGTGGATAAGGTGAGTCACTGGGGTTGTAAATTTCCCTAAGGTGTCAAAAGGACAGTAACTTCTAGGTGAGATATAGTACCTTGCCATCTGCTGGGGATATTCATTACTTTCCAAATGGCCTTAGTCTTTTCTAGGCTAGGTAACAGCACAATTGAATTGGGTGATAACTTCTACCCAATTGTTTCCATGTCCTCTATAGAGTTTAAACAACTTGTTATACTTTCTCCTTCAGAATTCTCAAGGTCTATGCGAGGTGATAGCAAGAAAGAAAATGGAAGGTACAAATAAACTGTATCATACTAGAAGATGCATCTGTAGCTATCTAGACTCTTCATGCAATTCTATTAATTTCTGACCATCTGTCTTGGTCAAGAATGATCAGCCTGTGTTGAGGAGACAAACAAACCCTGAGGTCTTGGTGGCTGAATACAGCAAGTTTATTTTCTGCTCATGCAGCTGGTTAGAGGAACTCTCCAGAGCTGCTGTCTTGTTTTATTTTCTTGTGGCTCTGCCATCTCAACATCATCTCAAGCCTCCTAGAATCAACAAAGCAGTAAAGAAAAAGACAAGACCTTTTCAACTCCCATGTCACTTTTGTTCATTGCATTGCCAGGACCTAGTCACATGGCCCTGCCTGCATGCAAGGGGCAGAGAAGTCTCATCTTAAGCTACCAAAGGAGGAAGAGGAGCCAGAAATAGCATCTCTCATATTAGCCCATATGCAAAGGCACTGTGCTGGGGGCTGGAATTCAAGAATAAACTAGACCAGTCCCTGCCCATGAAGGGTTCACATCCTCATAGAAGAAACAGGAATGACAGTTCGTGTGTGTGTGTTAGGCTCTCAGTTGTGTCTGACTCTTTGCAACCCCATGGACTGTAGCTCGCCAGTGTCCTCTGTCCATGGAATTCTCCAGGCAAGAATACTGGAATGGGTAGCCGTTCTCTTTTCCAGGGGAATTTTTCCAACAGAGGGATAGAACTCTGGTCTCCCAGGTCTGAGCCACTAGGGAAGCCCATGACAGAGTTTACCGTAAAGCAAAACACACAGTGACTTGTACTCTAATCCAGCAATAAAGAGCGCAGATAAAGGAAAGATTAATTACTGCAGTAGTGTTAAGACAAGATTTAATGGAAGAAGTAGCATTTGAGTGGAAATGAAACTAATTTTTACATGTCACTCAAAAAAGTATATTAGGGTGATATCTGAGAGAAGAAAGACAGCACGTGGTGCTGCAGAGCCCACCAAACTCTTTCCCAGAAAGTTCCCAGCAGCAGAGAGAATGCCGAGGCACTAGAAAAAATATCCTGAAGCTGCCTGGCCCATCTCACCCTCACAGTGAAACCAGTGTCTATAGCAAAAATGTGTGCATATAAGCATAGCTCTTTGTTTTAATACAAATAATACCCTTTCTTCCATAATCTCCAAGCAAAGTTATCACTGTTATAATCATATTGCCATGATTTCTTGTGCTCTTATCACAATCTGGTGTGCTCCCTGCAGGCCCATAGTCTCTCACGTGTAAAGCAATGAATCAGCGATAACCTGGAACAAAGATCTGACAGCATTGCTCTGACTTTGCCAGAAACGAGCTGTGTGGCTTTTAGAGGAGTCACTTTACTTCTCTGCACCTCAGTTTGCCCACCTGTAAAATGAGATGGTTAGATGTACCCTCGTCAAAGTCTCTTTCTGCAACATACGTCTCTGTAATGACAGTGTCACTGAGCATTTATACACGAGATGGTAAAAGCCCACCAACAGTTGATGTGGATGCTGTGAATTCATTCCCTAGACCTCTATGCACCATCCTTGTAGTGAAAGAGGATGAAAACTGAGAACTATGTTCCTAGACTCTGCTGCAGCGAGAGTTCTGCAAGTAGCATAGATACGCTCCTATAAGATCTCAAAGGCAAGAGGGAGGTGCTGGCCACCTGCCTGCTCCTTTTGCCTGCTTTTCCCCTTGCAAGCCTGTTCCAGGACATGTGAGGCTTTCTTATAGCCAGTTCCAGAGTCCACCTCCCAGCTTCCTAAGCATCATCAGGAGGCAATCACAAAGTAGCAGCAGTGATGGCAGCTTCTTGATTCCAGCTTCCTGATTCCTGGATTGTGAATTGGAGATGTGCTCTTAAATACAACAGTGGTAGACACAGACTTGAGAACTCTCTACTGGGTCTAGGAGTCATCCCTGAGAATCCAGCCTAGTAGTTCCCATTCAGGGAACTTTATAAGCACCTTATTCTCTCTGTTAAATGTCCTCCTATTTAAAATATCAGCAAACTTCACAATCTGTGCAGGACAGTAAACCTGAAAGAGAATTGGCTCATGGAATGTGTCTGATACACCTTAGGAGCCAACTTAAAGTTTCAGAGATCACTCTCATGGCATCAAGAGACATATGCAAGGAAGGGCCTTATGAAGAGTTATAAAGAAGTGAGGAGAAGAAATCCCCAAGGCAAAGTCCCAAGCAAACTACACAATCAAAATGAAAAAGAGCCATCTACATATAAATAGGTTGAGACTATAAACAGAAGACAGGGAGTCCTGGACTTCCTCTCCCAGTTTTAAGTCTGTTCCTGAGTAGTTGTTGGGAATCCTAGAAAGTGCCTTTCTCATGTTCTGAGCCTTCAGCTGGATATTATTTCACATCCTAGAATGAGAAGATCCCCAAAGAAGCAGGAGAACTTTTTGTTTCTAGGGATAATAGCTAACTTTAATTTTGTTCTTCAAGAAAAAAGTTTAGAATAAAAAGAATGGTAAGATAGTAGAAAATGGACATTTAAAAAAATGTTATCTCTAAGGACAAGCGTGCTTTGAAGAGGGAGACACAGACTGAGGAACTGGTGTGGAAGCACTCAGGAAGAATGCTGGTAATGGGCCACACTGTGCTCCTGAGGACACAGGAGATGTTATGGGTCTAGACTGCAGACTGCTGTCCAAGAAACAGAACTGCTGGCCAGCGTCCCAAAGACCAATGTCCTCAGCGAGGCTGAAATGACTGGTAGCAAGTGTCTTTTCCCCTGTGGAGCTTGACAGAAGAGAGAGGAGAACACAGCATATAAAATACAGCAAGAGACTAAGACAGACCCCTGCCCCCCTGCTAGTGACAGTGAGTGACCTGGGGCGATGTCCAAAAGATTACAATTCTGGTCTCCGTACATAATCTTCCCAGGAAATACTGTGATGGTTTCCACAAAGTAACTTCTTTGTCTCTCTTATTACTCAGGACCTTTTAAATGAGGCTGGTAAGGTACAGTCTTCCTCACCCAACTGACCTCAGGGTTCTAGCTGGAAATGCTGCCTCTCAGAGGAGAGCCCTGGCCAGGTCAGGCTGAAGAACAATTGCAGCTCTTTGACTGGCAGCTGCACTGTTGTTGCCTGTGGTCCTTAAGCAGCTCCAGAAGCTTTGTGCATGTCAGGGACCTTGCCGATGAAGGCTCAGAAAACCTCCTTCCCTCTCTGTCTGGAAGTTTGAATACCATGGGGACTCAAGACAGCTGCAGCTGCTCCAGGTTCCTCCAGGCTCAATGTCCAGCCTTTGATTAGGCTTCTTTCCCAGTTTTCCATCTCTCCATGGAACATTCCTCCACATTCCTAGTTACATGACTTTTAGGAACTGTCCCACTTCCATGGGCACAGAAGTAGCCCCCAGCTCTGCACTCCCTCTGGGCTATCTAGAGCTCCCCTTTGCAGCCGCCTGCCTACGGACACTGCCAGTGACCTCAATGCCTGCCTTGCAGTTGGACCTTAACTCTTTGGGTTCACGTAGCTGTTGGGCTTCCCTGGTGGCTCAGACGGTAAAGAATCTGCCTACAGTGCGGGAGACCTGGGTTCGATCTGTGGGTTGGGAAGATCCCCTGGAGGAGGGCATGGCAACCCACTCCAGTACTCTTGCCTGGAGAATCCCCATGGACAGAGGGGCCTGGTGGGCTACGGTTCATGGAGTTGCAAAGAGTCGGACATGGCTGTGCCACTAAGTACAGCACAGCAGAAGTTGTCTCAACTCATTTTCCCAAATCCCTCAGGAAACAGTATGCCCTCTCAGAGAGAACACTGCTGCTGCTACTAAGTCACGTCAGTCATGTCCGACTCTGTGTGACCCCATACACGGCACCCACCAGGCTCCTCTGTCCCTGGGATTCTCCAGGCAAGAACACTAGAGTGGGTTGCCATTTCCTTCTCCAATGCATGAAAGTGAAAAGTGAAAGTGAAGTCGTTCAGTCATGTCCGACTCTTAGTGACCCCATGAACTGCAGCCTACCATGCTCCTTCATCCATGGGATTCTCCAGGCAAGAGTACTGGAGTAGGGTGCCATTGCCTTCTCCTAGAGAGAACACTAAGTGGTTCAAAATGGGCAATTCACTTGAAACCCATACCAAATACCATGAAAGAGCCGAGATGGGGTACAGGAGTGAGCATCTCAAAGTGCTGAGTTCTAGGTACCTGATTATCACTGTGGAGCAGACAGTGGTATAATGGAGGGGAAAAACTGGCAAAAAGTCAGGAGACCTGTGCAAAGTCTGGGTTTAGGAAGTCATTTAGCCCTTCACAGGTAGACAGGGTCATGATGCTTCCCTGGCGGTGCAGAGGTTAAAGCGTCTGCCTGCAATGTGGGAGACCTGGGTTCTATCCCTAGGTCAGGAAGATCCCCTGGAGAAGGAAATGGCAACCCACTCCAGTATTCTTGCCTAGAGAATCCCATGGACGGAGGAGCTTGGTGGGCTACAGTCCACGGGTCACAAAGAGTCAGACACGACTGAGCAACTTCACTTCACATGACACTAGGCCCTGCCAATGAGATGAACAAGAGTGACATGGATCACTTCTAGGCTGAGGCAATGAAAGAGTCTTGTCTTTTTCTTCTCTGCCTTGTTGACTATGGAGGCTTCATGTTGAGATGGCAGAGCCACAAGAAGAAAACAAGATAGATGCCTGGAAAGTTGTTCCAACCAGTTGGATGAGCAGGAAATAAATGTACTCAGCCATCAAGACCTCAGGATTCCTTTATTTCCCCAACACAGGCTAATCATTCTTGACTAATACAGGTGGTCAGTAATTCAAAGAATTGCATCAAGAGTCTAGATATCTACACATGCGTCTTTTAGTAAGACACCTCCAGTGTGCTTTACAGAAGAAGGTCTTTGTGATAAAGATGGTGTTTCTGCAACTACTCAAGGTTTCTACTGGGCTCAGACCTATAATCTGGAGCTCTGGTTTTTCTCACACACAGAGAAAGTTCCAAAGGGATTCATCCCAGACAGACTCAACATGAAACCCTGCCCTTCACAGTCTCCCCATCTTCAACATTAGAAAGGCAGGGAGGGCTTCTCCCTGAGAAAAACCTTCCTAATGAGTGCAAAGCAGGTAGTAGAGAGAAGTCTGTGTTGGAGGGAAGTTTATGTATTCCCACCTGAGACCTGGGCGTCTCTTAGAAGCTTAAGAGAGATGGCTACTCTGAAAAGAAAAATAACTAAAACCATTGGGACATCAGATCCCAACAACCCCAGCCCCCAAAGAGAACGTTTTTCATTTTATCTGCGGTAAAACACAAGTTCCCCAGCGGAGCCCCATCCTTTCCAGGTAGGCTCCTGCAGCTCCCATCACTCCCTCCCCCATCTCCTCAGTATCCCCTTCACCTTCCATCCCTTACTTCTTTCCCATCTCCTTCTATTGCATTTTTTCTAGGTCTTCCTGTGGCTCCTTCTTCCTTCCCTTTCCTCCTCCAATGAGCTGATAAGCCAGTTTTTGAACTTAGATGACATTAACACTTGAAAAACAAAATCACTTACAACAGAAACATTGCCTTCCATGGAATTCTCTTGTTTATTGCTTCTTAACCGCACTCAGCTAGAGGAGGTTCTATTTGTTTTGCTATTTTCCTTTCTTGGAGAAGTATTTAAAGGATCATGTGATGTAGTGGACATGTAATTATTTGTTGTTGTCTGCCCTGTACTTATCTGCTGATTTCTGCCAAATAGTCCCAATTCTCAGGAATTGGTTAGTTAACATTCTTCTGCATTAATAAACATCCAGGCCTTCTTGTGTTGATAGAACCATTGTGTACATATGTAAATAGAGTTTAGAAACTATATTTCTAAAATGTCTTCTGACTACCCCTTATAATCTGCTGTCAGATTTCTCTTGGTTTTTGGCTTACCTGGAGAGGAAACTGAGGAAAAGGGATAATATTTTTATTTCCAGAACTCTTCTGGCACGAAGTTGTTGTTGCTGTTTTTTAAACTAAATGCTCTGGGGCTGTTTTTCAAAAATTATCCATCAGAAAAACCAAAGAACCATGGTGCATGCCAATAGGCATTTCATCATGAGTCCGTGACATCTGAGCAGTTCTGTGATAGGTCAGTAGGACTGTGAGAGACAGCACGCCTTTGTCACGTGAAGTTTTGAAACTGAACACTGCAATACTTTCCTCTCATTATCCCCCAGGGTTTGCATATGCCCATTTATAATGCCCTCAACAAGAAACATCATCTGACTTAATAGCTGAGGCCGGCAGCAATTTTCACAGTCCAGGAAAAGTCGAACGCCAAGGTACACAAATTCCGAGTGTAACTCTAACTCTTATCACAGAAACTCATTACATCAGTCTTCTGTCAAGAGTGTGGGTGTGTGGGCATGTGTATACGTGTGCACACGTGTGTGGTATAAAGGCCACATGTTGCAAAGAAGGAGATGGATATACCAGTTTCTCCCTGGAGAAAATAGCAATGGCCACATGAATCAGTACAACTGCAAGTGTCTACAGGTCAGTATTGAGTTTTCTGAAATTATGTGCTGTGACTCAATAATTCAGAATACAACAAACTAGTGGACCCATATGGATAAATTTTAAGTAGAGAGATTACTTCTTACAATGAATGCGCTTGTTAGCTCAGTACAGTTTTCGCCCATCCCACCCTGGTGGCTCAGATGGTAAAGAATCTGCCTGCAAAGCAAGAAACCCAAGTTTTATCCTTGGGTGGGGAAGGATCCTTCCCCTGGAGAAGGGAATGGCATTCCAGTATTCTTGCCTGGAGAATCCCATGAACAGAGGAGCCTGGGGGCTACAGTCCATGGGGTCGCAAAGATTCAAACATGACTGAGGAACTAACACTTTCACTTTCACTTTATTGGTATAGACATAGTTTTTCTAGACATAGTTTTTTTATTTAAACCCATGCAAAGATGTTGAATGCAGCATCTTCTACCTCCTCAACTGGCTGTTTCCTAGTAAATTTATTTTTTTTCAAATTAACATCTTCCACTGAGCAGAGTTGATTTTAGTTGTGTTGCTCTCCTAAATGGTGCTATTTCTAAAGTACAGCATCTTAATGAGAAGATGACTTTGTGTCGAGCCACCTACATCCATCCACAAACTACTTTCATATTTACTGCCTCATCTTTATTTCAGTTCATACAATAACTTCATGAAGCAAGTACTACCATCTTCTTCATTACAAAAAAGTTTAATCTGCCAGTTGGAAAAAGTAAGGAAGACACCCAGAGCCTCAGAGTGAATTAGAACAAAGCTGAAGCTCCATCTCAGTCTCTCTGAATCCAGCTCTCCTTCCACCCCTCACCAGTCTCCTCCCAAGTAAATATTATAATGAAACTGTGCTCCTGGCAACAAGGCTGATCAGTAGGAGACCTCAGCCTTCAGATCACCCTGAAGGGCTCTCTCCTCTGCATTCCTTCTTGCTAGCTATCGATAGTGGCCCCATAACCAAGAAATGAGCCAGCACACAACACAGCAGGACCATGAACCGTATGAAAGATGATGACAGAGTTTGAGGAAGTGAACAGAAGGGACACTCCCCTCATCCTCACCTCTTGAATCCTCACAGCCATGATTCACATTTCCAAGGCCACAAGACAAGCCTGATGTCAGACCTGGAGCCTTCTGCAGAGAAGGCAGGCTAACCTTCCCAAAGCATAGTCATAAATCTGTAGACGTCAGAGATCAGGGACAAAAACAAATGTTTTAGTCACTGAATTATCAAATAGTCATGTCTGAAGATCTCCTTCCACGCCTAGAAAACCAGGAGAAATATATTTTCCCCTGCACTTTACCCAGTATCTCAAAAGTAATAGTCTCCTTGGCTTGATAATAATTATCATTTGTGCATATACCTTTCAAAATATAGGACACAGAAATCAGAGGCATGAGCAAGAAAATAAAGAAGCATCTGTTGACAGCTGTATATGAAAAATGGAAACTAAAAGGAATTGAGGGAAAGAAAAGTCATGTCCTAAAATATTGAGGGGATGACAGAAGAATATCAGAATGTCACTTGAGATGACGAGTTACTTGTATCTCAGGGTGAGGTGTAAATGCAACTTTCTGCCACCTTCTCCTCACTGTCTGCTACAGAGCTGCCTAGAATTCTCCACAGGCAGGCTAAACCCCAGAGTCATTCTATTTTCTCTGAGTCCCAGCTCTTGCCAAAACCTGAGACTTGATGGCAATCCGTAGGAAAGTAAAGCAGTAATCAGTGCTCAATATCGGATGTTACCTGTTAGTCTGAAGCTGTCTGATTAAAAGGGACGGCAAACTAACTTAAAGCCAAATGAAACGTGATGAGCGCACAAAACAAGGGGAGTGCAGAAGAGGGTCTGGCTTCAAGGAATGATGGAATGTGGGCATTTACACGTTTTCATTAGCTCGCTCTCATGTTTGTACTCTGTCTGTCTGCGTCTCTGTCTCTCCTTCTCTGTCTCTCTCTCCCCTCCCACCCCTTCTTCTCATCATGTGCTGCCCTCACTCCCTCCTTACAGTACATTTTCCCCATGAATGAGGTTGGGCCAAGCAAGTGCTGGGGAAGGCACAGTTAGATAACTGCAGGCTTGTACCAGTTCAGCTAGCAACCTAAGACAGGATGAAAAATGTTTCCCTGTAGAAAACTCCATGTGAAAATTCTCATTGACTTGGTTTGAGTCTCAAACCCATCCCTGGGCCAGTCACTATAACCATGACCCTAACCCTAACTCAAGGGATGGGGTAATATAATAAAGCAGTCTAGGTCACATAGTCGCCCCTATGCCCTTGTGGTTAATGCGGTAGTCTCCCTGATCAGAATTAAATAAAAGTGATTGGGCAACACCGCCTGCCCTCCCACTAAAGGAGGAAATAATGAATGATACCAGAATTAGGGTTGGATGAAGGAACTCAGAGGAAAACAATAAGTATCTTTTACAAAACATAGCTAAAACATGAGTCTTCCAGATTTTCCAATTCATGCTTTCCAATGGAAAGTCAAGGGTAAAAGAGTCCTGCAGATTGAGTCTGCCCTGCATTCAGTATGAATCCATTTTCTTTACCACTCATTAAAGAAAATTTAAGATATTGTCCAAGTAGGCTTCTGTTAAGAACTAAGCATTACCAAAGTTTGATAAAGTGAAGTCGCTCAGTCGTGTCTGACTCTTTGTGATCCGTGGACTGTAGCCCACCAAGCTCCTCCGTCCATGGGATTCTCCAGGCAAGAATACTGGAGTGGGTTGCCATTTCCTTCTCCAGGGGATCTTTCTGACTCAGGGACCAAAGTTTGATAAATCCATGTAAATCAGATTATTCTTCAGTCTACCACTCTACTTAAACATCATATGTGCATGCAAAAGGAAGGCAAAACTCTGAATCTATCATGCATCTTTTTGTTTAGAAAATGTAGGTGAGCACTTATTATTATCATAATATGCTGCTGCTGCTCCTAAGTTGCTTCATTCGTGTCCGACTCTGTGCGACCCCATAGATGGCAGCCCATCAGGCTCCCCTGTCCCTGAGATTCTCCAGGCAAGAATACTGGAGTGGGTTGCCATTTCCTTCTCCAGTGCATGAAAGTGAAAAGTGAAAGTGAAGTCGCTCAGTTGTGTCTGACTCTTCACGACCCCATGGACTGCAGCCAACTGGGCTACTCCGTCCATGGAATTTTCCAGGCAAGAGCACTGGAATGGGTTGCCATTTCCTTCTCCAATCATATTAATACGTACAATTTTATTATTATATTAATATTATATATATAATATGTTGTTGTTGCTCAGTTTCTAAGTCGTGTCCAACTCTTTGCAACCCCATGGACTGCAACATGCCAGCCCTCCCTGTCCCTCACCATCTCCTGGAGTTCGCCCAAGTTCATTTCTATTGAATTGGTGATGCCATTCAACCATCTCATTCTATACATATTAATAATTAAGGAAGTGTTCTCATTCCCCAGTGCAGTACAGACCAACCAAGCCAGAAGTAAAGCCAAAATTTGGGGGAGACAGAGAAAGAGGGAAAGCAGTTTTCTTTCTTGATCACATTTTTCACAAGCTGTTCTCTGAAACAATTTTAAAGGTAATAAATGAGTTATAAGACAATAATAAAAATAAAGTCAAAGAGTTAAAGCGAGACTGTAAGACACAGAAAGAAAGTAATCAAAGGACACCATTGACTTGGTATATGGTTCTCCGGAGAACTCACAGCTCAGATCCCCCATCCCAGGCCCGGCCTCAGGCCTCACACCCTGTCTTTCTAGTAAGCTGTTTATTTCCTCTGAACCAAGCCTAATTTGGTCCCAGAAAAGTGAAATGGAGCATTAAGACCATTATCTGGTTGCAGGAGGGAGGACACACACAGAAAAGAAAATCTAGGAAAAGTTCTCTTCATGTGAATTAATTGAGATGAGCATTTATTTTTTGTTTCAATTGACCTTGTAATTGTTTCTACTTTCTTTCCCATGAGGTATGTAGAGACAGAACCTCCAGGGCTTGTCCATTTACAGCAAGAAAGAACTCAGCGTGGCTCAGACGCCCTGTATCATTCACCCATGCAGGTCATCCAATTGATTCTCTCACAGACACGGCCATATGGATTGATTTAGCAGCATTTCGCTGGCTGCCTAGAGACACGGCTTGAGTCATCCTGTATAAATTACTTAACTCTCCACCACAAAAAGGAAAAAAAAATGTTTTCTTGCACAGCAGTAGCAATTAATGTTCAACATGTTTATGGAGTTTAATAATATACGGCCCAGCACCAATCTCCATATGCAATACCATTATCTTGAGAGAGGGACTTAGGTGGTGTCATCAGCATACAAGGCATGGATGATTGATTCATCAATAACTAAGCTTGGCCTTATTACAGCAAACAAATTAGACAATGCAAAATATATTGCCATATAGACAGGACTTCCTTTTCTTCAAATATATGTCATAATTGATAGTGGTGACCTTTTGGCAACACTGAGAAATAGCTTGCAATTAACAGGCTCACAGGCTCCCTCTTCTTAGAGTTCCTGCACGCACAAGTGGTTGTTCAAGGTTTGGCCCAGCTCAGTGGAGTGGAGCAAGGTCTAGACAACACCTTTTAGACCTTGGAAAGAATTTTCCCATAAGGTCAATCTCTTCATCTTTCTCATATTTCATTCAGGAGTGATGCAAAAAGGAATGTGGTGAGTCACTGAAATGTATCTATTAACCTATTTCTGTGTGCCAGGCAATGTTCCAAAGCACAGAGTACAGAGCAAAGAATGAGACAGAAGGACCTTTGTCCTCACCACTGGGGGTGGAGAATGATAACAAGCGCATAAGCAAATAAATAAATTTGTTTATAAGTTCTGATGTGCAACATGCTGAAGATAAAATAGGGTGCTCTTGAGTCTATGTGTTTTTAAATGGCAAACAGAGATTTTAACAATAGGAGATATTTTATGTATTCAGCATTCATGTGATTAAAGAATCACGAACATAAGCAAGATTGATTTATTTTTATGGTATTTTACTTCTCCCCCGAATTCTAAAAATACAATACCAGTTCCGAAGAGGAATGGGCATTGTTCGTAACTTGATCACTGAAAAGATTTAATTCCTTTAAAGTAATGAGGTCTTTCACAATAGCCCAGAGTAACCAAAAAACACAAGGATTTCCTAATGCTAGAAACAACAACAAAAATAGAGATCATTCTATATTTTTAAAAACTAGTTGTAATGTGAAAAAAAAAAAATAGTGCGAGGATGTATCAGAATCACAGGAACAACATACTGTATCCCTGTAGATTGATCCATAAGTTCTGCACAAATTTTGTTCTCTTAAAATGTTTTATCTCTGTAACACAATATAGATGATATATATACTGACATGTTGAAGTTCATATTTAGGGCGATTGTCCATAAAAAAATATAATCCTTTCAGCTGAAATACATAGAGGTGAGGCAAAAATCCTTCTCACATGAATTCTCTGAAATCATCCTTCAATTTTCGACTCTAATTTTAGACATCAGCTTGCTTCATTTATGCAGGAAGTAAGAATATTTTAACCACAACTGCTGGTTCTCAATCCCTTGGTATCAGGAAACTGGGACAGTTGGGTTGGTTATGAAATGTATCTCTGTCACAGGTGGTTTATCTGTGGTGATTTAATCTTCTCTGTCTCCCATAACAATGCCACTCTTCTGTGAATCCCAGTGTCCTTCTTGAGTCATGGGAAAGGAGAAGAGGCCTACACTTGGCAATGGCTAATAACCCTGGGCACGTCTGTGACATTCGTGGGGATGTAATCTGCAAGTCACCATCATAGCGCATATGCATCACAGCTGAAAAACATTCACTCCCTCCAGATGACCCTCCTTGGCTCCAGCTTCTACCTGGAGACCTCAACCCTGTAGTCCTAGCAACCCCACCTTCCCCTATGTTGTGTTGTGTTACTTGCTCAGTCATGTCCAACGTGCAGTCTCATGGATTGTAGTTCCTCTAGCCCATGGAATTCTCCAGGCAACAATACTGGAGTGGGTTACCATTCCCTTCTCCAGGAGATCTACCCAACCCAGGGATCAAACCTGGGTCTTCCACATCACAAGCAAAATCTTTATTGCCTGAGCCACCAAGGAAACCCACCTCCCCCTAGGGTGGTAGCAATTCCTGCTGTTGCTACTCTCTGATTGGCCTCATTGCTCCCTATCCAGCTTGTCAGCCCTTCCATCCTCTGTACAAAGACTTAGCTGTATTGGAATGCCTCTGTTTTCAATAACAAGAGCACTTTGCTGTTTTTGTTTGGACAGTAATTGATACCAAGAGTTTGCAAGAAGAATTCAGTTCAGTTTATACTGAGTACCTCCTGTCCCAAGCATTGTGCCACATACCAGGGAAATTATGATACAGAAGACATCATGTCTGCCTCCAAGGAGGTCTGGTTATAGTGAACAGATCATTTCACGATTACATGGCAAGCATGACAACAAGGCAGAGGCCCTGAGGCTCTGGAAACACTGAGTCTGGTTCTTTACTTAGCTGGATCTGGGGCTTGGGGAAAGCTTGCTAGAGGAGATGATGGTTGAATTGAACATTGTGGGATGAGAACCAGCCAGGTGGAAGATATTGGAAAGACCTTTCAGACAGAGGGGACAGCATGAATAACTGCACCAAAGCATTAAATCAAATGCCCTGTGTTTCTGGGGTTGGGTCAGATGGGGGAAAGATGGGGCAGATATAGACTGGAAGGTGGTATCACTAGACCTTAGATATGAAGCCAGAGGACAGAAAAGGCAGTCAGAGATAGAAGGCAACTAGGGAGCTTAAATTCCCTTCAATGTACATTTGGGAGTAATTGATGATTTTTTAAATAATGTGACAACATGGTCACATTTACAGTTTATAATTTAGATGGATCTCTTGGGCCACACAGTTGTAGTAAGCAATAGCTCTACACAAGCTAAGATAGAGAAAAGAAACAGAAAACATTACTTGAGCCAGATCATTCTAGTAATTCAGTTCAACCTATCAGCATCAAGACTCTGGGTGGCAACCACCCAGAGAAGGGTGAAATTGTGAGGACATATCATAAAATGATCCCTTATATTTGTGTGGCCTTTCAAAATTTACTCCGTAATTTTAAATATCTCTCATGATTCTCATAAAAATTCCATGAGTTAGCTATTAGAATTCCCATTTTTCAGATGAGGAAACTGAGCCTTAGAAGGTAAAAGATTATGTTTCCTAACTGCTGAACTTAATATTTTTCTACTCCCCATTATGTGATAGGATAAATTGATTTATCATAAAGTTGAGTTTTCACTAGTTAGAGAAATAATATGGGGACTCTCATAAACACATACATTGGACTATTTTGTAATCAGTGCATAACCTCTACCAGGCATGGGCTTCTTGTTGCTGTTGTTTAATTACTCATCTCACGGCAGATTCTATTTCCTTCGGGAATTGAGAATCACCATAGATAACTGACTCAGCTTCTCTGGACTGCTGGGACTGGCAGAAGACAGTAGGATGTAACCAGTAGAAGTTCAAGTACGACTTTAATTGTCCTTCCCCCAACATAACAGAGGTGAGAATGTAGACGATATTACTCTAAAGAAAGTAATCCGACAGGCAGTTAATGAAGAATATACATGGATACCAGAGGCTGGCAGAAAATAATTATACATATATATATAAAATTGAATGACCTTCAGTCCCTCTACCAGAGGCCTATCAGTCAAGATCCTGGAAACTCAGTACAGGTTTCATCCTGGGACAGTGATGATGGATTTGTCACCACTGGTAGTAACTCTGCCCTTCAGAGGAAAAGATTGAGGTCTTCTTGGTTTTCCTCAATCATTAAACCTGGCTAATACTGATCCCTTCTCCTAACAAATACTAATAGGGCATCATGATGCTAGCTCTCCATTCCCAGTAAGGGTTAAATGAGAAAGAAGCAATGGGTCTGTAAGGAGGTAGAAAATCCGAAAGTGCCACAACTATAATTCCCTGTAGAAAACCTGCCTCTCAATTCACTCCTTCCCTTTCCTAGAATTGTTTCTGTTGTTTAGTCCCTAAGCCATGTCCGACTCCTTTGCAACCCTTCCTTTGGACTGTAGCCTACCAGGGTCCTCTGTCCTTAGGATGTCCCAGGCGAAAATGCTGGAGTGAGTTGCCATTTCCTTCTTCCCCACCGCACTTGCCTAGATGAGATTGAACCCACATCCCCTACACTGCAGAGCTTCCCTGGTGGCGCAGGTGGTAAAGCATCTGCCTGCAACTTTCTTTCTCTTTTCTCCTACATTGCAAGTAGATTCTTTACCACTGAGCTAACAGGGAAGCCCTAGGCTCAGATGGTAAAGAATCTGCCTCCAAGGCAGGAGCCCCGAGTTCAATCACTGGTTTGGGAATATCCCCTAGAGAAGAGAATAGCTATCCACTCCAGTAATCTTGCCTGGAGAATTCCATGGACAGAGGAACCTGGCAGGCTATAGTCCATGGGGTCACGCAGAGTCAGACATGACTGAGAGACTAACACCTTCACTTTCCTAGGATAGTGACTCCCAAACCAGGAATACACAAACCTTGGCACACTCAGCACCTCCTGAAGTTGGAGCCAGAGATTTACAGACTTATTTCCACCCGAACAACTCTCATCAGTAACAGTGATTCATTCAGGCAGCCACGATTCTGCCCACATTTGAGAATCACATTTTGACTTTTATGTACATGTATCCAGGCTCCACATCTTTGTCATAAATAAACTCTCTATCATCACAGAAGAACTGGAAGCTGGGCAGCTCTGAATTGTATCTCTTCCCTCTGGATCACATATGCCTTGAGGATGTTACTCTAATCACCTATAAGCTCTATAAGCACACAGATCTTTTCCATCTTATCTACTACTGCAATCCCAGAATCTAGTATAATACATTTGCTGGGACATAAGAGATAGTCAATAGATGATAATAGCTAATATTTATTAAACATGTACTGTGTGCCAAGGCACTGTTATAAACATTTCGAGGCACAAACCCTTTTACTCCTCAAAGCAACCCTATGAGTTAGGTAGTATTATCTGCATTTATGAGCCTCCCAGGTGGCACTAGTGGTAAAGAACCCGCCTGTCAATGCAGGAAATATAAGAGAACTCGGGTTCACCCCAAGGAGCAGGGCATGGTAACATATCCCAGTATTCTTGCCTGCAAAATCCCATGGACAGAGGAGGCTGGTCGGCTACGGTCCATAGTGTCACAAAGAGTCGGGCACAACTGAAGTGATTTAGCACGCATGTCTGCATTATAAGATACAGAATCTATAGCACAGAACAGTAATGTAATTTTCCTATTGACATGCAGATCATAAGCAAAACACATGAGATTTGAATCCAGGTGATCTGGTCAAGGAGCTGGTGCTCACGACCATGAAGTTACACTGCCTCCCACTGATTAAATGACTGGGAACCCAGGTCTGTAAGCGGACACTGCGCGTCCTTCTGCCCTTTTAGCCCACCTCACGTGAATCAAACACTGCATTCCATTCAGGTAATGGTCCTTCTTCAAAAGAATTTTACTCTCCTGGTTTTCCAGTGGTTCTCTATTTTGGGAGTAAAAAGACTTCAGTAGCCCAGGCAGCTTCACTTTCTCTTGCATGAACCTGCAGTTCGCTCTGTCTCTAGAACCCCTGACTGTACTCAGTGCTCATATGTTATCAGAAATGAAACAAGGATGCTGGGTGGCAATTTGTCACTTTTAGCAAAGCCAGCATCTTCTTTCAGGGTGACCATGTATTTCACAAATCTCTCAGTGATTATGTTTGAGCTGGATTCTTATGGGAAAAAAAAAAATCGCTTTGGCTGTGAAACCCATCCGCTCCTTCAAGTATCTGTTCCTATTTCTCATGAAGAAAAACAGAGGGGGAAGGAAATAAATGTTTTCAGCTTCAGCTGAATTTACACTGAAAGTTTCCTATGTCAGTAGTGCTGTGGTCTTTAAATGCACGTGTCGCGTTTATAATGGTTACCCAGGTGATTTTAGTCTCTCCAGAACATTCACCTTCTGATCCAGGTTTAAAAGAGACGATACCACTAAAAAGCTGCTTTAAACTTGAAAGCAGACCCTCGATGCTCAGAGAAAATGCTTATGAGGAAGAAAAACGATTTTGACCTGTATAGAAACATTTAACGCTAAAATGGTTATTCCTCTTCAAGAGCCCTGCAAATAGCCAACTTTTCCAGAATTGAAGAGAAAATTCAGAGACATTCTCAGGGAATCCTGGACACTTCCTCTGTTTTCTAGCAAAGTAGATACTATGTCATCAGGCGTATAACTGTGGTTTGGTCTCATCAGTTCCCCATGCCATGAGCGAGCCAGCTAGACCCCAAATAACCCAACCGGATATGTTCATAGATCACTCAGCTATAGAATGATAGATATGCAGAACAGTACAGGACCATGCCATAAGATTCACACCTGCTCCACCTCTAAGTTTTCTCTTCCCCACACTATATCCACTCCTCTAGCAAGTTTTATAGCTCTACTACAAAAACACAGAGGTCCCAAATCTACCCACTTCTCTCATCAACACAACTGCCCTCCAATCCAAGCTATTGACACCTCTCTCCTATTTAGAAACATCTAACTATGGCTTCTCTGGTTCTGTTCTTTTCCTTTTTAGCAGCTTTACTGAGATTTCATTTATATTCCAGGAATTCACTTATTTAAATTGTAAAACACAATTTAGTGTTTAGTATTTCCACAGAGTTCAACAACCACCACCACTCTCTAATTTCAGAACATTTATATCACCATAAAAGGAAATCCTAAACTCATTATCATGGAAAAAGCAAGATAGTTCCAGAAAAACATCTATTTCTGCTTTATTGACTATGCCAAAGCCTTTGACTGTGTGGATCACAATAAACTGTGGAAAATTCTGAAAGAGATGGGAATACAGACCACCTGACCTGCCTCTTGAGAAACCTATATGCAGGTCAGGAAGCAACAGTTAGAACTGGACATGGAACAACAGAGTGGTTCCAAATAGGAGAAGGAGTACATCAAGGCTGTATATTGTCACCCTACTTATTTAACTTCTATGCAGAGTACATCATGAGAAATGCTGGGCTGGAAGAAGCACAAGCTGGAATCAAGATTGCGGGAAGAAATCTCAATAACCTCAGATATGCAGATGACACCACCCTTATGGCAGAAAGTGAAGAGGAACTAAAAAGCCTCTTGAGGAAAGTGAAAGAGGAGAATGAAAAGTTGGCCTAAAGCTCAACATTCAGAAAACGAAGATCATGGCATCTGGTCCCATCACCTCATGGGAAATAGATGGGGAAAGAGTGGAAACAGTGTCAGACTTTATTTTGGGGGGCTCCAAAATCACTGCAGATGGTGACTGCAGCCATGAAATTAAAAGATGCTTACTCCTTGGAAGAAAAGTTATGACCAACCTAGACAGCATATTCAAAAGCAGAGACATTACTTTGCCGACTAAGGTCCATCTAGTCAATGCTATGGTTTTTCCAGTAGTCATGTATGGATGTGAGAGTTGGACTGTGAAGAAAGCCGAGCGCCAAAAAATTGATGCTTTTGAACTGTGGTGTTGGAGAAGACTCTTGAGAGTCCCTTGGACTGCAAGGACATCCAACCAGTCCATTCTGGAGGAGATCAGCCCTGGGATTTCTCTGGAAGGAATGATGCTAAAGCTGAAAGTCCAGTACTTTGGCCACCTCATGTGAAGAGTTGACTCATTGGAAAAGACTCTGATGCTGGGAGGGATTGGCAGCAGGAGGAGAAGGGAACGACAGAGGATGAGATGGCTGGATGGCATCACTGACTCAATGTTCGTGAGTCTGAGTGAACTCCGGGAGTTGGTGATGGACAGGGAGGCCTGGCGTGCTGCGATTCATGGGGTTGCAAAGAGTCGGACACGACTGAGCGACTGAACTGAACTGAACTGAACTGAACCTAATTAAAAGTCACTTTCCCACTTCAATCCCACCTTCCCAGCTCCAGGTAACTCCTTGTCTATGTTCTGCCTCTGCCTATTTGTGGAATCATGCAATACCTGCTATTCTGTTACTAGATTCTTAAACACAGCATAACGTTTTTGAGGTTCATCCAAGTTGCAGTTTGCATCAGTATTTCATTCCTTTTTATTGTCCAGTGGCATTTGATTATATGGCTGTGCCACAGTTCCTTTTTCAGTCCAGAAGGTGATAGACATTTGAGTTGGTTCCACTTTTTGGCTATTGTGAATAACGCTGCTGTGAATATCTGAATGCAAGTTTTAACAAAGACATATGCTTTCATTTATCTTGGGTAGACACCTAGAAACTGAATTGCTAAATCACATGCAACTCTAACTCTCTACTAACATTTTGAGAAACTACCATACCTTTTTCAAAGTGACTGCACCATTTTGCATTTCCAATCAGGAATTCATAAAGGGTTCCAGTTTCTCCAGATTCTCACAAACTTGTGTTTTTCTCTATCATTTTGATTATAGCCTTCCTAGTGTGAAGTATCTTATTGTGATTTCGATGTGCATTTTCTTTATGGCTATTGACACTGAGCATCTTTTCATGTGTTTATTGGTCTTAGTATACCTTCTTTCCTGGTGGCTCAGTTGGTAAAGAGCCTGCCTCCAATGTGGGAGACCCAGGTTTGATCCCTGGGTGGGGAAGATGCCCTGGAGCAGGAAATGGCATCCCACTCCTATATTCCTGCCTGGAGAATTTCATGGAGTCTGGTGGGCTACAGTTCATGGGGTCACAAAATATCAGACACGACTGAGTGACTAACACTTTCATACCTTCCTGAAGAAATACAGCTATTCAAAACCTTCATCCATTTTTTAATTGCTTTGTCTTTTTTATATTGAGTTGTAAGACTTCTATATATGGATGCACATACCTTATCAGATATATGATTTGCAAATATCATCTCCCATTCTGCAGGCTGCTGTTTCACTTTCTTGATGGCTTCATTTGTAGCATAAAACTTTTAATTTTCATGAAATCTAAGTTATTTATTATTTTCTTTTGTCACATTTGCTTTTGGCATCATATTTAAGAAATCACTGCCTAATTAAAAGTCACAAAGATTTACTCCTACACTTCCTTCTAACAGTTTTTATAGTGTTACCACTTCTGCTTAAGTCTGCAATCCATGGCCCTCAAGTTTTGTGTATGGTCCGAGGAAGGTATCTACCTTCTTTTTTTTTTTTTTTTTACATATAGATACACCATTATCCCAGTATTTGTTAATACAGACATTCTTCCCCCACTGAATTATTTGGCACCCTTTTTGAAAACCAGTGGACAATAAACATAAATGTTTACTTCTGGACTGTAAATTCCATTCACTAATCTATATGTCTACCCTTGTTCCAAAATCACAGTATCTTTACTATTGTAGCCTTGCAATAAAGTTTTGAAGTTGGAAAATGTGAGTATTCCAATTTTCTCATTTTTCTACTTCTACTCTTGCTACATAATAGTTAATGGTTACCTCCACGTTAGATCTTGTTATTTAATGTGTTAATAAAATACACATATTTTATGTAACAATTTTTAGATATGTTTTGATAACTGTATTCTGATAGATAAAAGTTTTATCTTTTGCAATTCCATTTATGCCTAGAATACTGTGGGATTTTTTGTACTTAATACCTTTCCTCAAAAAAACCTTTCTGCTCCACGGCCTTAATCATATCACTCCCTGCCGAAACCCTCCAACTATTTCCAATAACACAGAGTAAAATTCACTCCCCTCTTCTCTCCCCATTTACTTCACTAACCACATATATTTCCACTTTTTCCATGCCCCTTGCTTCTAACCTCCCTGGCTTCTTCCTGATCTTAAAATCCAGATCCTTTCCCACACAAAGCCTTTTGCTCCACCTTCTTCCTTAGCCTGGAATCTTCCTCCTAACGTTGAAGGGTGGATCCGCTTACCAGCCAGATCTCAGCTCTAGTCCAGCCTTCCTTTGTTTGTGACATCGATCCCTTCGGCAGTCTAGTCAAGTCTATGGACACCTTCTCAGAAGAATGCTTTAATGCCTAAAATAAAATACGTAAAATAACAAAGAACACCAATATCAGGATGCAGTTATAAAAATATTGTAATAGAGAAATAAATAAGAAATATCAAAATACATAACCCTCTCTATGGCTGTAATAAGTAGTAAGACCTAGTTGTTGATCTCATAACTATCATCATTCTGAAGTAGAAAGGAGCATAAAAGACAATTTAAGATATCCACCAACACTGCAATGTAATATGAAAATATCTGTGATTTCCACTTGTGACAAGTCACAGGCATAGTTAATGGTAATTATGTTTTGTTGCCTACCATTATAATAAAAAATGCTATCTTTTATTAGCAATTACAGAAAATAGAGATTTTTTTAAACCATCAGTTTAAAAGGTACCCTGAATTCTTTTCCAGTTTAAAACTTCAGTAATTATGGGGATGAACCTGGGAATCTGCTTTTGAATAAACTCTCAGTTGATTCTACTTTTTGCTCAACACTGGGAGAGATAGAGACTTATGGGTGTTGTATGAGCTGTATTAAGAAGCCACGTTCCTTGGGCTAAGTTCCTCTCACCCCATCAGGGGACCTATAATGCTATTATGGATTTGAGTTCAGGGGCTTTTGAGGAGAGCCATATTAAAAAACAGCTCTCTCTGGGCATCTTCTGCTAAAAATTGGAAAGAGAAGCTGAGCTGTAGACAGTCAGAGAGAGGCACTGACCATCTGGCCAGAAATCCTACAGACCCCAGAGACACTATGAGCCTGTTTATCGAAGAGGTGTCATCCTTGTAAGCCAACAAAGCTTCATGCTTCAGGCCTAAAAGATTGTTAAGGGAACATTAAAGAGCTGGAGTCTCTAAATAAGATAAACACATTGGCTCCCAACTGCAAAAAGAAAGCTACAAAATTTAAAATTAATTCATGGCTCAATTAAAAGTCTACAAATGTAAAATCCAACTGTAACTAAAAATAAATTAATTAAGTTGAATGTAATGATGCCTCTAAAGTGAATGTGCTCAAGGTAGCAAGGTCTTAATATGTGTCTGGTACCCAGAACCACCCCCTCACCCCAGCAACATCCCACTGCAAGCCTGGAAACAGTGTCCCAGCAAGACCCAGGGATCTTATTGAATGAAATCTCCAAACTCTAAACCCCAAAAAGATATGGGAGGCCACATTCTTCCTCCCACTCCAGTGTCAGTGAACTCCTCCCTCATCCTTTGGGATACCGTCCAGGCTTTTCTAATCTCTAAAATGCGAATTTGTGCCAAGCCAGGACTCAACTTCAAACACTATTGGAGATCTGTAGGCCCCTTTGATTCCTGAAGCAATTCAGGCAGTGCCTTACACAGATGCACTTTTAAAGGATCTATGATAGTGTCTGAAAATTTGTATATAAATTAAGTGTATTATTATACTTTTAACTGTATAACATATACCATATCATATATTATGTATACTATTATACATGCATGTACATATTATATATATTTACATACATATGTATATTATATATTTTGTATCTATATCCAAATATAGACACATACTCCAAAATATGAAAATGGAAAAATTGAAAATTTTTTCAAAGGAGAAAATTTATAATCCTTACCAAATCCTTTTTGGCTCCTCCCTTCCCCAAAAATCTCTATTAAATGTGGCATGTGGTTTAAATATATTTAATATGATGTGAAACAGGACCTCTAAGAGAAGAATTGCTAGAGCTCATGAAATTCAAATCCTTAGAACCAGGTAGGAAATAAAATGGAGACAGGTATAGAATGATGACCAGTAAGTGATTCCTGGAACCCACATGGGCTATAGAATTTGGCAAGCACATGCCTTTCCTGAAAGGGGAACTGATGACTTAGCCCTAGCTAACTGGTGTCTCTCGGAAAAGTAGGTTCAGCGTTGCCAGGTTGTCCCGTGTCTAGGAAAAGTCAGAAATGTAGATTCCTATGTAAAATCTCCAATTTCCAAATGTTGACGATTACTTGAAGGTTTTTAGAAACACTCTTTGGCCCACAAGCAAAAACTAGCCACACTGGGTCTAGAAGCATGAATTCAGAATGCTAATTCAAAACAAAACCAACCTTTTTTCAAAGCCAAAGACATTCCCCCCTGCCCCAGGTGGTTGGGGCAGGCTCTGTGTCTAACTAGGTGGAGTCGGGGAAGGGTGCAGGAGCAAGCGGGACAGCGCGCCCTAAGTGAATTCAGCCTATATTTATAGGTCCATAATGATGTTCAGTGTGAATATTATAAAATTATTTGAAGAATAATTAGTTCGATAATGAGTCTGCAGGTGAGAAGCAGCTGTTTTGCTCCTGGGCTTGGGGTCACTGTCTCTGCTGTGTGAAGAGTCAGCAGTAATTAGAAGAACCCGTGGTGCCAAACTAAATTAAAAGTTTCTCAAACCGTTACTCACTGTATGATATAATTTTGTTTCATGTTCCCAGGATGAGGAAACTTGAATTAAGTCTCTATTCATTACAAAAATAGGCTAACTAATTTAAGGCTGTGAACTATCTGTTTGTCGATGGTACTGAATGGTTTCTATCCACTGTAACAGATCATTCCTCATGGAAATAAATGGCAGTTGATTATATGTCAGTGGTTTATTTAATAGCACTCAATTGTACTGAACTCCGAAAAATGTAATGGGTCTCGGTGGACCCTCCTGCCGGCTATTTTTCTGAAAATAAAATATTGATGTAATCGAATTTCCCACCCACACTGATCCTCAAACACACAGATGGGATCCGTTCAAGCAAAAACTGGGAAATGAAGAAATCGTGATAATCACTGAATAAAGTTACTTCTTTCAGAACACTTGGGGTGCACTTAATTAAGATGCCCTGAAATCCATAAACAACTTTGGGACAGTGTTTTTCCTAAGTCATAGGGATTGTTGCTAAACTCCAGGAAAAGTCCAGGAAGGAGAAAAAAAAAAATCTGTCTCAATGAACACTTAAGAGGAAAGAGAAGAAACCTTCAGAAAGATTTCATGGACCCTATCTTTGTGATACCAGACCAAGTGGTTGATTCTGCCAGTTTAATGAGGAAAATGCTACAAAACCAGTTGAACAGTATCTTTTGGGGGAAAAAGCAAGTTCGTTAATTGAATCTTTCACTTTTCAACTTGGCATTTTGCTGTTGTATAGACATAGCTTTAATCACACCCTGCAAGCAGTCAATTTCACTGATACGACTGTATAAGTAAGACCACAAAGTTGAGCTTTTAATAAGATGGGCTTACTCTAATGAAAGTTCTTTTGGTCTTTCCTTTTAGCTTTTCTCTATTTTCTTTAGTCATCAATCTCTGGACTAATCTTGTTAACAGAATGATTCTGTCTGATTTTTTTAAATGTCTTCCCTGATCCAATCCAACTTGAGCAATTGAAATGCTTTCTTTCATCAGCATTCAAAAGGTAGCATTAGTAATAGCAACAATAAAAGACTCAAATCCTTACTGAATTTTCCCATCATTCCTAAAACAAGATAAACAACTCTTAGAGTACCGAAGTTCTCAGCATCTGAGCAGTGAAATATTTTATGTCTTGAACGTAGACCACACCCTCACAAGAGGATTAGTCAAATGGTGCCATCCAAAGGTAACTTAGAGATCTGCCAGGTTTTTCTGCCATTAAAGCAAACAAAATGGCTTCCCTCCCATCCTATACAATGTCCCCTTGTATGAACAGATATTCAAGCTGGAGCTGTTTCTTCAAAAGTAATGTAAACAATAGCTTGTAAATTAGATCAGATTTTAAGCACACTGGAAAACTTGACAATTCAAAGAACTTTGTTGTGAAACTTTTTGCAAAGTGAATTTTCTGTGAATTTGGAAAGTGTGTTTTTACCTCCTCCAATAGATGAGATATAAGGAAGAAAAGCCGGTCCATGGTCACAAGAACTGGGCCTTAGTCCAACTCTTTTTCTGACCAGCCAGGTCACCGTAGAAACCTTGCTAAACCTCTCTGGGCCTCAGTTTCCTCATAAGTGGAAGAAGGATCATTTCTACCTTCCACAGTCTTCAAAGAATTAAATAAGATTCTTTTAAAATATGAAGGTATTTGTATACTGTAATACACTGTAATTAGTGCCATGCAGTATAGTTGTTATTAATAATAATTATGGTCAGAGTATGAAAGGGAATGGTGTTGGGCAGTCAACAGTGAAACTATAGGGGGATGTACATTTCCAACCTGACCCTTCAAACCCCCCCTGGGAATGGTATGCCTGGTTTGAAGAGATCTGTGAAGATCATTCTCCAGACCCCATTAAAATGTCCTCACAAGGGATTTCACTGGTGGTCCAGTGGCTAAGACACAAGGCTCCCAATGGCAGGGCCCAGGGTTCAATCCCTGGTCAGGGGACTAGATCCAACCTGCTGCAACTTAGAGTTCCCATACTGCAATTAGATCAAAGGTCCCACACGCTGCAACGAAGACCTGGCACAGCCAAATACATATACGTGCATGCCTGCATGTTAAGTCACTTCAGTTGCGTCCGACTCTGTGCAACCCTATGGACTGCAGCCCACCAGGCTCCTCTGTCCCTAGGATTCTCCAGGCTGGAGTGAGTGGCCATGCTCTCCTCCAGGGGATCTTCCCAAATCAGAGATCGGATCTTGTCTCCTGCACTGGGAGGTGGGTTTTTACCATTAGCGCCACCTGGGATATTTAAATGTCTTATCAAAACCCAGTTTAACTGGAGATATCCTCTGAAAATGCAATTAGTCTTTGGATATGCACACAGACGCAGAACCTTGGCATATTATTAAATTAGCACTAGAAGGAGTCCCTTGTGTTTCCTGGAGCAAATGAGGGAAAATCCAGCTTCATGTTTATAACACTTTAGTCATTCACTTCTTTTTCTCTGGGGATTCTTATGCACATTTTCTACAGTAAAGTGGTAATTGGTAAATTTTTAAGATTTTATTTTTCCCTCTTGATCGATAGAGAAATGTGAGTATGGTGGGCAGGTAGGCATCCAAATGGCCATGCAGATACATGAGGGAGTTTATACAAATTAGTATGCCAAGAGTCTAATATTAGTATTAATGGGCAAGCCAAATTCATTCCTCCAATTGTATTCTTTAAAAAAATGTACCAACACCTTATAAATGTCTGAATCAAGCCTATGTAAGGGTATTTTTTGAAGCCACTTAATAGGAGAACAATGACTAGTAAAAGAGGTCTAAAATTAGTTTCTTATACCAGGCCTCCCCAAGAAGCGGTAAAACTGAGCACATGGGAGGTCTTACCCTGCTCTCTTCTCCCTGAAACCTTATGTAACCCGTGAGGAGTTGTTTAACCTGTGTTTGTCTCTTTTCTCTATAAAATCAAAAGGGGGGACGGAGCTTAAATTCTCAGACTTAAAAAATACAAAAGATGAGTTGCTTTTTTTTAATCCAAAACCAGGCTACAGGCAAAATACATTAGATCACAGGATGAAGATTATCACAGAATCAAAGGATCTTAACATTTAGTGCTGAGCAGCGGTGTGTGTGTTTAGGGGGGTGGGTAGTAGTGGGGGGCAGTATCTGAATAAACCATTGGTGGTCTGGTTACATCAGTCTCTCCAGAATTTGAGTACCTTGGGTCAGTCTTCCAAGGCCTGACCTTTCTGAGTTCAATGGCGAGACTCACTCTGAATCCCCCCAAATCTGAGGATTCCAAATTTCCAAGTGTGAGTGAAGGTCCCGCCTTATCAAGGTCCCGTTGTCGGGGGACTCCTCTGGCTGTCCAGTGGTTAAGACTTCTCCTTCCAATGCAGGGAGTGTGAGTTTAATCCCTGGTTGGGGAGCTAAGATCCCACATGCCTCATGGCCAAAAACTCAAAACATAAAACAGAGACAATACTGTAACAAAGTAAAGACTTTAAAAATGGTCTACTTAAAAAAAAATTTAATAAAAAATTTAAAAATCAATGTCCTGTAAATGGCAAAGACCCTACTTTCATAGCCACCCTCATGCCGTACCAGCCACTCCTACCTATTATCCCATAGTGCCTTTTACTCCCCTTTTAACCATAAGAAACAAAGTTGCATTTATAAAATCTTTGAAGGTTTATAACATACCTACACCCACAGACACATTATCACACAGGGAAGGGATTATTCATAATTTTCAAAGGAAGAAATAATTTCTAAGGAGTCAATTAATAGCTTCATGCTTTCCATTACAAGTAAATGGTGGAACCTAATCTAGAATTCTTGTAGAGAGGGATTCCATGAATTGTCAGAACACAAGGCCTTCTAGGTCTCTAAAACTAGGGTATTCCATTGCTTCTTTAGAGGACCCCAAAATGTGTCCCACAATAATGTCTCCTGTAATCTGGAGCAAAAAACCCACATTTAGTTAATACTTTCTGAATTACTTGGACTATTTGCGAGCGCCTTCACACACTGCCTGCAATGCAGGAGACCCAGGTTCGATCACTGAATAGGGAAGATCCCCTGGAGAAGGGAATGGCAACCCACTTCACTACTGTTGCCTGGAAAATTCCATGGACAGAGGACCTGGCAGGCTACAGTCCATGGGATCGCAGAGTCGGACACAACTGTGTGACTAACTTTCCTTTCCTTTCCTTTTCTTTTTCACACATCCAACATGTAAACAGTTTCACCCATCCTCTTTCTTCCCTGTGATGATTCAGCATCTAGCTTGGTAGAGTCCCAAGACTTCCCACACAAACAGCTCCATTCAGAGACTAAGCCAGCAACTTTCCAACCCAAGACAAAAGCAGCAGACGCCCTGTTTAGAAGATGTATGGTTATGTCACTGAGGCTCAGAGGATGTATCTAGTCCCTTAACCTCCCCACATCACAGCTCTCAACCCCAGTGTTACATACCTTTCCTGTGTCTGTGCTGTGCTCTGCTTAGTTGCTCAGCCTCTCATGTTCCTGATCTGCTGCCAAATCCTCCCATTCTGCCTTGGCTTTGCCAACAGAGTCTGCTCATTCATTGATTTGGGTCACTACCCTGACTGGCACTCCACAGCCAGGTATCCTATTTGGCTAGAAGGAGACTTAGAAACAGCAGGGCTGTCTGCTGCCATCAACCACAATATCATTAGTGCTCTTATTTCAACACGCATGACTACATACCTCCCAAAACTCAAATATTAATTCTAGCTGCCCCCAAAATGGATGCTTTTATAGAGCCTTCTGTGGGTGCAAGAGTTGAGCCAGGAGCTGGCAACTTGGTAGACAGATACTTAAGTGATCGTGGGCTCATGAGCACGCAGCCCACACCCAGCACCTGCAGCCTTTGAGTCAGTCCTGGGGTATGTGCGTGTGTGTTAAGTTGCTATAGTCATGTCCGACTCTTTGCAAATTCATAAACTGTAGCCTGCCAGTCTCTTCAGTCGGTGGAATTTTTCAGGTAACAATACTGGAGTGGGTTGCCATTCCCTTCTCCAAGGGATCTTCCCAACCCAGGGACTGAATCTGCATCTCTTAAGAGCCCTGCATTGGCAGACAGGTTCTTTACCACTAGCACCACTTGGGAAGCCCCAGAATTTGCCACAGCTTTCATTCATAAAGTTTTCCCTACAATTCTGGATCTCCAGATTAATTTGGTTGGACTTTTAAGTACCTGCACCACCATTTTCTCACCTATTTATATACCTGACTTCACATTGCTCTGGTCTCCACTCAAATGTTAAGTCCTCAGAGAGGAATCCTCTACCCGCTCTGAATAACCACTGAAGAGTAAGCCTCACCTCTCCCTCCATCATTCCCTATCCCATTGCTGTGATCATTTGCTTCCCAGCACTGATAACTCACTGATTTTTTAAATTCCCTCTTTACTATCTAGCTGCCTTGCCTAGGATGGCAGTTATCTGTCTTGACTAGGATGGGAGCTCCATGGGGATAAAAACCTTTGTCCATTTCATTCATAGACTCTAAAAGAGCTCCAGGCATAGAGAAGGTTTTCAATAATTGTTTTAGTAAAAGAATGGATGGATGAATGGACTGCTGGATGGATGGATGATTTGGCTATAAAAGAGTGACTACATCACAGCAGGTGCTCTTATACATGCCAAGCACTGTACACAGCACTTTTCATACATTATCACAGTGATTTTCAAAAATATCTTTTTTATTCAAGCAAAACTTAATTAAAAAACACTATACATGAGCCAGACAAAACATACACAAAAAGCCAAAAGAAACAGTGGTAGGTGACCAGCCGCTTCTGCCTATTCAGAGTCTTATATCTTATTTAATTATTTTTTATCAACACCGTTAGATGTGAATTATCATCAGTCCCATTTTATAGATTTGAAAACTGAGGCTCAGGAAAATTAAGTCCAAGTTCACTTGTTCAAGATTATATAAGCTAAGAAGTCATAGGACAAGGTTGTAAACCAATTCTGTCTGGTGCTAACTTTCTAAACCAGGATTCTAAGGAGCCTGCACATCCACTGAAATCTCAGGGAACTCTTTCCAGAATAACTTCACTAACCTTAGGTTGGTATTTTCAGAGCTTATTTGAATAAGACTGGAATAGCTTATTGTAGTGTTTAATAATTAATTGCTATAGGTATATGAAGAATGACTTTCTCTTAATGAAAAATTTCAGGATTATATTATAATGTTAATATTCTCAGAAAGTACTCTCATGTGACATGGACCTCACTGTTAATGGGAGAAAGCATATTCATACTTTTTTCACAGATAATTCTTGAAAGCCAAAGTGTTTAAGAACCTTCATTGAGGCAAAATTCTATTATATGAGAAGTAGCTGCTTGGCAATTTCTAAGAATTTAATAAATCTCTCCAGGAAAAAAGTTAGTTTCAAAAGAAAATTTCAAAAGGGACTCAGGAATTCTGTTTCTGTTATTTGCATTATAAATAAATAATGTTGGGGCTGACTGTGAGAAGTCAGAGAAAACAAGAATGTTCATTTTGCAGTATTTGATGAGTGGTACTGTGTTACCATTTTTTTTCCTTTAATATGAAAAGTCCACAGGTTTCGTAGTGCAGACTGGTAACTACAGAACACTCATAAGATATACTATCTTCGAGTCATCTGTTTTTCACATGACTTCAGTGAGAAAAGATAGCTGCCATTACCAGGTCCAGGAATGGCTGCCTCACAGGACTTACACTCCGCCTTCTTTTACACTTTTACTTTTAGAGAATGTGATCCACGTTCTGTATGTGTGTGTGTGTGTGTGTGTGTGTGTGTGTGTGTGTGTGTGTGTGTGTGCATGTGTGCCAGTGCAGGAGATTTAAGAGACATGGGTTTGATCGTTCACCCCTGGTTTGGGAAGATCTCCTGGAGGAGGGCACAGCAACCATGCCAGTATTCTTGCCCGGAGAATCCCATAGACAAAGGAGCCTAGTGGGCTACAGTCCATCCCAAACTGAAACTCACCAAAACCCATCAAACAGTAACTCTCTATAACCCCACCCCTCCCCATTCCCTGGGAACCACTGTTCTACTTTTTGTCTCTATGAATTTAACTACTAAAAAAATTTTGACTATTCAGGTGCCTCATGTAAATGAAATCATTCAATATTTGTCCTTTGGCCACCCCATATTCTTGGTACACTTGACTTTCATCACCTTCAAAATGAGGGTCATTCTCCAGGGTCCACAATAAGGTTATAGTCTTTGCAGCATGACCCATAGGTGACACTGAAAAGGTTATTTTTTTTAATGCCTGGTTTACTCACTCAGTAGTAATAATGCTAATCAATCTGCAACATTTTTTCAAGTTACCAAGATTATATCATTTGGTCTTTCCTTCATTAAACAAAAAATAGGGAGAGGGGTTAATAAATTCCACTCTTGAGGATGAAAAATTAGCAATTGACCCAAATCATCTTACAGAATAGCCTAGAAAGTCAGGATCTGTGGTCACAGTCACTGTGGGAAGGGACCAAATGAAATAAGAATTCTTAGTCTAACAGCTTTGTGTAAGGATTTAGAACTTTGTTTATGAACTTTACCTCTGTTACCTTGTTTTGTAGCCTTTTCCCAGTGATGGAAAAAATGGAAAGAAAAAGAAACAAGATGTGTGATGGAGGTAAGAACTCATGAAGAAGCGAGGAAGAGGGAGCCTAGTGTGTCCATTTCTTTCTCCAGCTGGTCTGGAGAAATGAGAACCCAGATGGACAATTACAAAGTGGCAGCTGTGGAGAAGAGAGGCAGGAAGGTGGCTTACAGATTGCCCGAAAGATGTGACCAGGATTGAAAGCAAAGCCCTTTGAAGTGACCCGAAAAACACCTCTGCCAGTCCCTGGTCAGTCTGGGGACAGCTCCTGTGGTCTCATCAGCATGGCCATGGGCTCCTCTGGGAGAAGTCAGAGCGCTAGGGCCTCCTCCAGTGCCTCAATGGTTGAACATTTAGAACCAAGAGATGACCTTTTTCCAGTGTCTGCCCAGAATATCTGCAATAGGACATTGATGGTCTCACAGAATTTAGCCAATGGGGGTGTATGTGTGAGAGAAAGGGGCAGGGGAGAGACAGAGAGGGACAGAAAGAGAGAAAGACAGAGAGTGAAAGGAGGAGGAGAAACGGGAGGGAAAAGTGATTTTTAAAGAGAAAGATCCTACTTAAATAATTCCCAATTTACCAGCGCCCCCAGTAATTCTGTCCCTGATGGCTCAGTTGGTAAAGAATCTGCCTGCAATGCAGGAGACAGGTTCAATCCCTGGGTCAGAAAGATCCCCTGGAGAAGGAAATGGCAACTCACTCCAGTAATTTTGCTGGGGAAATCTCATGGACAGAGGAGCCTGGCAGGCTACAGTCCATGGAGTCCCAAGAGTTGAACACAAACTAGCAACTAAACCACTACCACCAATACTGCTAATCACGTGGTACTCAGTCAGTTTTCATCCCAGTTTTTGCTTCCTCAACTAAACAATCAAGGTCAGAGTCTGTGGATTTCTCTGGTGCTTTGTGGACTCCTACTGGTCTTGGTGTTGAGTTTTAGGCATATTCCATTGTATTTCTCAACTCAAATATTGATCGCTCTGCCCCTCTCCTTTGCCACACAGATAACGTAAGTTGTAAGGGCAAGCTGATTCACATAATCAGTTATCGCATCATGCTGCTCCTATTCACACTTTGAGAGAAGTGCTTTGCTCATCGGAGATTCACTACATGGGCAGAGGAAAAATGCATCAATCCTCAGGTTTGGGTCAGTTAATGTAGATAAGGACTGCTTTGCGCTTCACCCTTCTCCCTACTTCTCACTTCTGTCAGGGGTCCCAGCTTGCTGTTATCTATCCCACTGACTTGCCAGGGACAAGATCTAACCATGGTTTAAGACCAGTACAGTAGGAAATGGACAAGGAGATTTGCATGAGTTTTCTTGGGCTGCCATAACGAAGTACCATGTATTGGTTGGTTTTAAACAACAGAAATGCATCCTCTCACAGCTCTGGAAGCTAGAAATCCAAAATCAACACTTGAGGGCTGGGAGCATGCACCCTCTGAGATTCTCGGTAGACCTCTGTCCATCCCTCCTTAGTTTCCAGTGTTGGTCATCCACCCTTGGCATCCCTTGACTTGCAGTTACATCATTTCAATCTCTACCTCTGTGGCCACCTGGACTTCTCCATGTGTCTCTCTCTTCATACAGCATTTTCCTCTTCTTAAAAGGGCATCAGTAATACAGAGTTAGGATTCATCCTAATGACCTCATTTTAGCTTGATTACATCTATGAACATTCCATTTCCAAATAAGGTCTCACTTGTTCTGAGGGTTAAGACTTCAGCATATATTTGGGAGGACACAATTCAGACTATAACAGACTTTAACCCCCATACTCTTTCTTCACTGAGGACTCAGCCTACTTGTCATCATTTTGACTTGTTAGTTCCAAACTCATTCCCCAAGACTGTGATTCTCTGTCACCAGCCTCTTCTTTCTGTGTTGCTTTTCTGCTTGACAAATTTGCCTTCTATTTACTGTCCTGCACTTGAAAAACATATTGATCCTGTGCATTTGTCTGTCTACCCAGACTTTGAAGCCAAGATTTGTGATTTCAGGGAATAATCCAGGCCTGTTTCCAGCACCAGGTCCACAGCTCTGGGATAGCCACCGTGTCTAAGCCCAACCCCAGATCCAGCCCCTCCCCTGATTCACCACCTCCACAGGCCTCTTATACTTCCGTTTACTAGACCCCAAACTGGATTCTACCATCTGCCAGGCCTGACACAATCAACAAGAGCATTCCAACTAGAGTAAAATTTTCTAACTTGCTTTTTATACATCTCAAATTAGGATTATGTTCACAATGTTTAAAATGGTAACCCCTGCCTCATGTTATTCTCATACAGATTTAGGTATCTACATATATTTACCATAGTTTCTCAAACTCATTTTGAGAAGTAGGAAAAATTAGCTAACTTTATGGCAGGGCAGCAAATAGTTTAGACAAGTGAAGAAACCAATTATGATGAAAAAAATTATGTAATTTCTTCAAAGATCAAATAATTAAATCATTTAAGGTTTGCATCAATGAAAACATATAAATGGAAAGCTGTAGCAATTTTCCAAATTTTGTTTCTTTAAATATAGCCACAAAATATTTCAAGGAAATTTTTTAACTTTAATTACTTGATCAACCCATTTACCATTTGGGTATAAACTTGGTCTAAAACTATACCCACGTACAGGAGAAAACACAGCTAGTCCATTAGCCCACCACCCTCTTTCTAAACAATAGTGCCAGCTTAATTTAGAAAGATTTGATTATCTCTCAAGTCCACAAAAGTCAAACACTTTCTAAACAGCCACAATTTCCATTCCTTCAACACAGAAAAACGACCAATGGTAAAATTAAACACTGACATTGCCAAGAGCCATGTCATCTTTCAGCTGTAAAAATCCTGTTACTTACAGTTTATAAAAAGATTATCAGCTTAGCCATGCTTACGGTCCACAAATACAACTTAATGACATCATTTGAGTCTTCCAATTGGCCACATACATGACCTCAAAGAAGAAAATCAACAATCTTCCCAGTATTAGTCATTCTAGTTATTGATGTGTCCATGTCTCTAGTCTGCCTGTCCTCCCTTGTGACGTTTTAAAATAAATCATCCTCATTTGGGTGGAAAGAAACTCAGAAAGTACAACTGACCAGCACATTTTCGCTTCCATCCAATCCAGACAATTCTTCAGCCACTCCTTTTGCTCATGGGGCCACCAGAGACTAAGCGGAACTTTTCCATCCTCTGCCAAAAACACGTGCCAGTGTTTACTAGGACTTATGCAAAATAATTTTCCAGAATAACTTTTCAAAAGCAGAAGTCTCTGTTGACTTAGAAAAGTCTAAAATGGAATAACAGGAAAGAAAGAGACAGTCCCAGATGTACAAGTTATCAATTGTATGCACAGGCTGAGTAAGCCTTACATATTTCAACTAAGTTGGAATTACAACAACCTCATTTCTCTTGGTGTCTGCTGCTAAAATGAAGATGTGCTTTGTTTTACTTTCATAACAGAAAGTGTTCTCAGCTGGATCAAAATAATTGCCATGAAGGCTTGAAGATGCTGCCTCACCAACTGATTTGTCACAGTTCTAAGCCGTGTCTACCTGACTTTGGTGGGCTAAACGATGTAAGATGACCTTTATATGCATTCATTCATTTAAGCATTCTGTTCACCCACACTTATTATATGCAAAGGGCTTCCCTGGTGGCTCAGACGGTAAAGCGTCCGCCTGCAATGTGGGAGACCTGGGTTAGATTCCTGGGTTGGGAAGATCCCCTGGAGAAGGAAACGGCAATCCACTCCAGCACTCTTGCCTGGAAAATCCCATGGACGGAGGAGCTTGGTAGGCTACAGTCCATGGGGCCTCAAAGAGTCGGACACGACGAATTGACTTCGCTTTATCATATGCAAAGCATTGACCTAAGACCTCTGAATTCAAAGATGAAGTAGAAAATACTCCTTCTTGCAAAGGAATCATAATCTTGTAAAAAACTTCTCTAACCTCATATGTATTGCCTTTGTATCAGTCAGGGTTTTTGTGTTATAAGCAATAGAAACTTTCCTTGCTTACTTACATCTGGGAACAGGGCAAAAATAAGCTTCAGAAAGGACAGGAGCCAGATGCTTCATGATTTTCTAGATTCTATGAAACAGTAGAGCAAGTTTTCGGGTTCCTGCATTTTAAGGGAATGTTCTCTATTTTCAGTCTGCCACACCACTTTGGATTCTAATTAACTTATATTGTATCACATATGAGGTAAGGGTGAGTTACACTGAGTGGCAGACTCACCAAGATTGTCTCCAACAAAGGAAAGCAGTTTTCCCAAAGCAAATTCAAGTGCTCTTTCTAGAACAGAGCAGACTCTGGGCAAGCAGAGTAGCCCTGCCTAAACTTTTATTCCTCCCATATTCTAAAGTGTGCTTTTTCCATTGTGAAAGCCACTTAATACCCCACCTGAGGGCTGACTTGCCTTAGGCTTGGAAAGAGGCCCAGTCCAACAGTTCAGAAAATCAGTAGTAATTCAGTCTTGCCTCAAGTCCCACTCAGTCCTTGTACTTGGATAGCTGGGCTCTGCATTGGTGCTGAAAACCTGAGTGTCAGGGACCTAGCATCCATCATCTCTGCATCCCTGGTGCCTGGAGCAGGACCTGCTGCAGGAGTACTTAAGAACTGCCTGATGGTTGATGCACTTGAATATGGGCAGCAAAACTAAGTGGTTAGGAAGCAACCCTGTTGAGTCAGAAAAGGTTAAGTTAAACCCAGATTCTTTCACTTACTATGTGATCTTGAACAAATTGTACCTTGCTAAACTGCAGCTCCTTAAAATGGGTACAATAATATTTACCTCCTTAGGCTGTTATGGAGATTAAATGAGATTAGTTATTTAAACATTACTTAGCACAGTGCCTGGCCTAGTAAAATATTTAATAAATCACCTTTGATCTTCCAACCAAACATTTCATAATTTTACATGTTAATGTTGTATTGGTGCTATTTGACTCTTTGGATTTCAAACCCCCTGTTTATATGCACCTCCAAGTCTTGACTATTCCCATGATTCAATTTTCCACCTCCTATGATGTAGATTGGCCCCAGCAAGTGATATCCAGACTTTTTACAATGGGCTGTGCTTGCCCTGCCAGCACCGAATCCCCATGGCCAAGCTCCTTCCTTTCAAACAACCAAGTTTCCTCCCCTGCAACTTCACAGGCTCAGGCTCAAATCTTCCTCAGCCCTCTCCCTCCTCACAGCCTGACAGGCATGACCAAGGGACCTGGCCCTTCACATTTACTCATCCTCATTACAACTGTTGTGAAAACAGCTTGGTCTGCTTCCAGAGAACCAGCTCTCCCGGGCCTGCTCAATACTCACCAAATTGCAGAGCAATTTCTGATTTTTTTTTTTTTTTTGGCTATAATTATTGGAATAAATCCTTAGTTACTCAAACTTAGAGAAGGCCTTTTGCCCTCTTCACCAAATAGTTTATCTAAACACACAGATCAGTGTCTACATGCCAAGCACTGGAATTGTTGTTGTTCAATCACTCAGTCATGTCCAACTCTGCGACCCCCATGGACTGCAGCACGCCAGGCTTCCCTGTCCTTTACTATCTCCTGGAGCTTGTTCAAACTCATGTCTATTTAGTCAGTGATGGCATCCAACCTCCTCATCCTCTGTCGCCCCCTTTTCCTTTTGCCTTCAGTCTTTCCCAGCATCAGGGTCTTCTCCAATGAGCTCGCTTTTCACATCAGGTGGCCAAAGTTTTGGAGCTTCAGCATCGATCCTTGCAATGAATATTCAGGGTTGATTTCCTTCAGGATTAACTGATCTGATCTACTTGTTGTCCAAGGGACTCTGAAGAGTCTTCTCCAGCACTGCACTGGAGGTAGAGATGCTTAAGACACAATGCTCTTCCTATGGAAAAAGGACACCAAGCTAGAAGAATCACAGAGACACCATTGCTCCTCATCTCCTTCCATTTTAACTAGCAAGCAATGATGATATCGATATTCTAAAAAATACTAATTATAATTCTTATTAATGAGTAATAAAGATACAACTTAGGTTGGATTTTTAGAATGCTCTTTGGCAATGACATTTACAGAAAACTACAATTTTACGAGTAGATTTCAAGATTTTTCACATCCAGTGCCCAGATCAAGAAATAGAACATTGGCAGAACATCAGTAGCCCTCCCCTGCTCCTTCTCAACCACTCTCCATCACTGGGAACCACTGACCTGGTGGTGAAGCTTGCATGGATTTATACAGCAGGCACTCTTGAGTGGCTTCTTTCACTCATCACTGAAGCTGCAAGATTCATGAACAAGATTGCTTGTCGCTTCAATTTGTTCATTCTCATTTTTGAATAGTATTGCTTTGGGAAATAGTTCACACTTTATCCATTTTCCCTACATGAACATCTCTTTTATTTCCGATTTGTAGTAATATGAATAATGTTGCTATAAATATCCTAACCCATATATATATATATATATATATATATGGACTATCCTATCACCCAGATGGTCTCCACTGGGAGGAGAATCTTAATTCTGACTTAAAATTTGCATTAAGCTCAAGAGTTAAGAAAGAACTCACATATTGGGACAGGTTAGCAATGTTCATTTCCAGGAAATAGGGCAGAAGTTCTCCTGTGGGAAAAGGAAAAAGAACAAGGAACAAAAGTTTTCCCATGCTCTCCTGTCCTAACACATATCTTTTGGTTCACCTATATACTCTTCTCTGTTGAGTTTATAGGAGTGGAGTTGCTATGTCAGAGCATAAGCACACGTTCAACTTTAATAGATATTTCTAAATGGTTTTTCTCTTCTGCATGTGTTTTTAAAGAAGATGTCACCTTCTAGAGAAACAGCAGTTCATTTGTAGAGGCCAGATTTTATGGGATCTGAGAAATTGATTTTAGGACCTGCACTCAAAGCTCCTGTCTTTGTGTTTGCTCTTTGTGCTCAGGGGAGACCATTTCTATTACCTACTGGGGAGGTGCACAAGGCCAGCATCAAGTAAAGAGTCCATGCACTCCCCTGGAAAACTGGTAGGAGTCCTCAGGGCTGAGAGCATAGTTTATCCTGGGCTTCAGGAGCCTCCTTGAGACAAGTGAGTGAGGATTTTATCAGAGAAAAAGAATGGGAGGAGTGGGGTAAAAAGAGTCAGATCAGGACACCAGGACACAAAATCCAAAACCAGGCCTTTGATTCATGGGAAAAGAATAGGTGGGTCCCCAAGAACAAATGAAGAGTGAGCAAGTAATAGGGAACTACAGATGAAGAGTAGGAAGGCAGTAGGGCAATACATGAGTCTAGGCCAGTCACCCTCCACCCAAACCTGCCTCATCTCTGTTTTCTGCAGTATGATAGTGAGTGGGTGAGTAGCAAGTAAGGAAAGGGATAAACCCCACAGCACTCTAGTTTCCTGACTCACTACTTTCTCAAGGTGACTGCTTAAACGACCAGACCTGATGGTTGAATTACCAAAACACTTCTCTACGCTGTCAAACCTTTAAACGTCAATATCCACTGGGGCCATCCACTTGAGAAGCAATATAGCAATAGATGGGTTTCCCTGGTGGTTCAGTGGTAATGAATCCACCTGCCAAAGAAAGAGATGTGAGTTTGATCCCTGGGTTGGGAAGATCCCCTGGAATGGGAAATGGCAACCCGCTTCAGTATTCTTGCCTGGAGAATCCCGTGGACAGAGGAGCATGGTGGACTACAGTCCATGGGGTCTTAAAGAGTTGTACACAACTGAACATGCACACACACATACAGTAGATGATGATTCATAAGACACATATCTCTTAATGCAATAATCCACTTCGGAGAATTTATAAGACTATCATTTAACAAAGAAAAAAGAAGAACAAATGTATTGACTTGCACATTGTAAGTATATCTATATTGTTTTAAAAGAAAAGGTGGGGGCAACCTAAATGTCCAACAGTAGTAGAGAGTGTATCAGTTTGACTGACACTTATAAAATCATTAAAACTAATTAAAATTAAGCTTCTGTGCAAGCTTGTGTAAATTAAAGTCTCAGGAGACAAGATTGGACAGACGTTAAGATTATGGTGAAATAAACATGCGTTTAGAGGTAGACAAAAGCTCAAAAGGAATAAGAATAGCTAACGTTACATGCTCACTACACAATATTGTTCTGAGTGTTTTATGCAAACATCCTCACAATCATTTAGGAGGTAAGGAGTATTTTGAACTCCATTTTACAGATGAGGAAACCAAACCACAAAGAGCTAAAGAACACTGTCCAATTAGTAAATTTCAGAGCTCAAGCATTTGACCTTTAAGTCCTTAGGACTAAACCCATTACTGTGAAAATATGAGTCAAATGAGGGAGTGGGACTATCGTTTTTTCATCTTTGTCTGGGAAATTTTCTAATATCTTTATAACTAAATCAGATATGACAAACATTTAATATGACATCAGATAAGACATCCATTATATCTCTTGCGTAGAGCTAAATTCTTTCACAAACATCATTTCACTAAATGTTTGTGATGTTTGTGAGAATCTTAAGCCATTGGAACTATTAATGTTTATTTTAGAGATTAAAAGTAACAGTTATGTTGGCCAATTAATTATAAAAACTTCAAGTACAAACAAAAGAAAGCAAACCCTACAACCTTCCATAAATCCACATGAGAACTAGAAACAACATAGAGAAAACGCTCTCAAACAGGAGCAAAGTCAAGGACCTCCTCCTGTGAGACAATTCACCTGTGTGAGGCAGGATGTTGAAAACATGACAAAGGATGCCGAGTTTAAGCTGGAATCTGGCCAAACTGTAGAAAGGAACATAGAGCATAAAGCTAAGTAATATCAGTAAATTATGTAAAGGTTTTAAAATGGCTATTTACAGAGAAAGGGCAACAAATGATTAATTGGGAATCTTGGGGTTTTCTTGGAGTTATTGTGAATCAGTATATCAAAGGCTCACAGCTGATGAAAAGTGGGAGCACCCTGAGGGCAGGAACTATGGAAATATTCTTTGAGGATATAAATGAAAATATGTTTGACCTTGAAATCCATTTGAGTTTGGAAAGATTGTCTTAGTGCTGACTCAGCAAGATTTTCGTGGCTTAGCATCTGGGCATTATGCCTGGATGGAAGGCTTCACTAAGTGTCAAAATTATTAATATGTACACATTCACATATATACATGTGTATATATGTAAAGCTGACCTTTGAGCAATTGGGTATGAATTGCAAAGGTCCATTTATACATAGATTTTTTTTCATCGTAATTACTACAATACTACTATACTATCCCCAGTTGGTTGAATCAGCAGATGCAGAACCGTTGATATGGAGGTAACGAGGATACAATATGGAGTTCAGTTCAGTTCAGTTCAGTTCAGTCGCTCAGTCATGTCCGATCCTTTGTGACCCCATCAGCTGCAGCACGCCAGGCCTCCCTGTCCATCACCAACTCCGGGAGCCCACCAAAACTCATGTCCATTGAGTCAGTGATGCCATCCAACCATCTCATCCTCTGTCATCCCCTTCTCCTCCTGCCCTCAATCTTTCCCAGTATCAGGGTCTTTTCATATAAGTCAGCTCTTTGCATCAGGTGGCCAAAGCATAGGAGTTTCCACTTCAACGTCAGTCCCTCCAATGAACACCCAGGACTGATCTCCTTTAGGATGGACTGGTTGGATCTCCTTGCAGTCCAAGGGACTCTCAAGAGTCTTCTCCAACACCACACTTTAAAAGCATCAATTCTTCGGCACTCAGCTTTCTTTATAGTCTTACTCTCACATCCATACATGACCACTGGAAAACCATAGCCTTGACTAAATGGACCTTTGTTGGCAAAGTAATCTCTGCTTTTTAGTATGTTGTCTAAGTTGCTCATAACTTTCCTTCCAAAGAGTAAGCGTCTTTTAGTTTCATGGCTGCAGTCACCATCTGCAGTGATTTTGGAGCCCCCCCCCAAAAAAAGTCTCTCACTGTTTCCCCGTCTATTTGCCATGAAGTGATGGGACCAGATGCCATGATCTTAGTTTTCTGAATGTTGAGCTTTAAGCCAACTTTTTCACTCTCCTCTTTCACTTTCATCAAGAGGCTCTTTAATTCTTCTTCACTTTCTGCCATAAGGGTGGTGTCATCTGCATATCTGAGGTGATTGATATTTCTCCCAGCAATCTTGATTCCAGCATGATGTACTTTGAATATAAGTTAAATAAGCAGGGTGACAATATACAGCCTTGATGTACTCCTTTTCCTATTTGGAACCAGTCTTTTTTGTTCCATGTCCAGTTCTAGCTGTTGCTTTCTGACCTGCATACAGGTTTCTCAAGAGGAAGGTCAGGTGGTCTGGTATTCCCATCTTTCTCAGAATTTTCCACAGTTTATTGTGATCCACACAGTCAAAGGCTTTGGCATAGTCAATAAAGCAGAAATAGATGTTTTTCTGGAACTCTCTTGCTTTTTCCATGATCCAGTGGATGTTGGCAATTTGATCCCTGGTTCCTCTGCCTTTTCTAAAACCAGCTTGAACATCAGGGAGTTCACGGTTCACGTATTGCTGAAGCCTGGCTTGGAGAATTTTGAGCATTACTTTACTAGCGTGTGAGATGAGTGCAATTGTGCGGTAGTTTGAGCATTCTTTGCCATTGCCTTTCTTCGGAATTGGAATGAAAACTGACCTTTTCCAGTCCTGTGGCCACTGCTGAGTTTTCCAAATGTGCTGGCATATTGAGTGCAGCACTTTCACAGCATCATCTTTCAGGATTTGAAATAGCTCAACCGGAATGCCATCACCTCCACTAGCTTTGTTCATAGTGATGCTTTCTAAGGCCCGCTTGACTTCACATTCCAGGATGTCTGGCTCTAGGTGAGTGATCACACCATCGTGACTGTCTGGGTCATAAAGATCTTTTTTGTACAGTTCTTCCATGTATTCTTGCCACCTCTTCTTAATATCCTCTGCCTCTGTTAGGTCCATACCATTTCTGTCCTTTATTGAGCCCATTTTTGCATGAAATATTCCCCTGGTATTTCTACTGTTTTCCTCTATTTCTTTGCATTGATCACTGAGAAAGGGTTTCTTATCTCTCCTTGCTATTCTTTGGAACTCTGCATTCAAATGGGTATATATTTAGGGTTAGATATAAATTAAATGTTGATTTTTGGCTGCATAGAGGGTCATTATCCCTAATACTCACATGGTTCAAGGGTCAATTTGTGTACTTGTACACATGGGGCTTCCCAGGAGGCTTCTCAGTGTTAAAAAAATACTCCTGCTAATACTGGAGATGTAGGTTCAATCCCTGGGTTGGGAAGATCCCCTGGAGAAGGAAATGGCAACCCTCTCCAGTATTCTTGGCTGGGAAATCCCTTGGACAGAGGAGCCTGGGGGGCTATAGTCTATAGGGTCACAAAGAGTCAGAGACATCTTAGCAACTAAACAACAACAACAGGTACATACATACATACATACATACATATGGATAAATAGTTTGTGGATGTTAAAGTACCTGGAGTTATAAAACACAAAGAGCAACCCCTTCACACAGATTGCCAAGACCACCAAAGCTGAGACACTTGTCCGTGTAATATGAGAAACCCTGGGAGTGTCATCACCATCCTCTTTGTCTCATTTATCTCTTCCATTTTAATGTTTCTTTTCAAAAGGAAGTCCAAGCAAAAGTAACATTGAATCAGGTCCTAAGGCAAAATTTTCATCCACCCTCAAAACCAAACCTGCCTCCAGCTTCAGCTGTGACGTAGGTCTGTGTCTTTCCCAATCACCAGAGTGCCTGGTGCATGTTCAGCACTCAGTGTTTGAACAAACTGCTGCTGCTGCTGCTGCTAAGTCGCTTCAGTCGTGTCCGACCCTGTGCGACCCCATAGACTGCAGCCCACCAGGCTCCCCCGTCCCTGGGATTCTCCAGGCAAGAATTCTGGAGTGGCTGTCATTTCCTTCTCCAATGCATAAAAGTGAAAATGAAGTCACTCAGTCGTGTCTGACTCCTAGTAACCCCGTGGACTTCAGCCTACCAGGCTCCTCCGTCCATGGGATTTTCCAGACAAGGGTACTGGAGTGCGGTGCCATTGCCTTCTCCATTGAACAAACTACTGTCAGGTAAAAATAAGAAGAGAAGCAAGGAGCTCACGTGCACTTCAGGAAATGACTGAAGTTAAGAAAGGAGAAGTGTGCCTAAATATGTGGGACAGATACCTTGTTTTCTGGGAGTCTAGAAGAGGGAAGGAAGAGGGAGGCCCTGAACTGGAGGCAAGGAGAGAGAGCAGAGGGCCTCTGGACTGTGGAGGTACAGGGAACACTCCTACAGTGCTTCCAATTCTAGTGCTTTAGAATCTCTACAATCTCCTAACTTTCCTGAAACACTCAGTTGGCATCACCAGGTCAGAGGAGAGGCTAGAGGACTCTCAAATCCAAGAGTGTTGGAGCTGGAAGAGAGATGATCTCATCTGCTTCATCTCAGTTTTGCAATAAGTAAACTGGGACCATGGGAGTGAAATAGCCCCTCCCAAGATAATAGGCTGTTATGGGGAGTCAGAACTATTCTCTGGAGCATAGTGGGCATCTTGACTGTACCTTTACCCTTTACTTTAGTGACAAGAGTGGCGCACATGTCCAGGAAAGATGTCAAGTCACAGCAGTCACCACAACTGATTTGCTAGATGTGGAAAAGGAAAAAAGTTGGTCAATCTGGTTACCTAGTATTTGACACAGCCCAGAGGCCATTGGAATATAAAATCCTGTGGGCAGACCTGGAAAATATAAATCAGAACAATTGGGTATAATAATTCAGCTATCAGCTGTTAGCCTAACAGAAAGACATTTCTTTAGGAGGAGGGGAATAGAAAGAAAGCTTTGTTAAATGCACTCAAACCTGATGAAAACATCAAAATAATCTCATTGAAGAGTAATACACTTACTCAAGACAAACAAAAGGAGTTCACTGCAGTCTTAAAAATCTGTTTAAGGAATTTCACTTAATTCTCCCCTCAGTAGACTTGGTTTATTTTTTATTTTCAAGTTTGCCTGTAAGGCAATACTTACATCATTATAGTTAGAGTAAGGGTCTATCCCTGCAAACACTTATTAAGTAACTGTTCCTTCCACAAACTAAAAGGACCAAGTGGTATTGAATCATACCTTTCTAGTTCATCTAGGAACAAACCTTTCTGCAAACCGCTTAAGGCAGAAATGACTTGTCTTCTCATTTTCTCATAAGTAGTAGTTTCTTGTAGACTTGTTCAGTCGTGTCCGACTTTCTGTGACCCTGTGAACTGCCGCATGGCAGGCTCCCCTGTCCTTCACTATCTCCCTGAGTTTGCTCAAACTCATGTCCACTGAATCAGTGATGCTATCCAATTATCTCATCCTCTGTCACCCTCTTCTCCTCCTGCCCTCAATCTTTCCCAGCATAGGGGTTTTTTTCCAATGAGTTGGCTTTTTGCATAAAGTGGCCAAAGTATTAGATCTTCAGCGCCGGTCCTTCCAATGACTATCAGGGTCAATTTCCTTTTGGATTGACTGGTTTGATCTCCTTGCTGTCTAAGTGACTCTCAAGAGACTTCTCCAGCACCACAGTTCCAAAGTATCAATTCTTTGGTGCTCAGCTTTCTTTATGGTCCAACTCTCACTTTCGTACATGACTACTAGAAAAATTATAGCTTTGACTATATGGACCTTTGTCAGCAAAGTAGTGTCTCTGATTTCTAATACGCTATCTAGGTTTGTCATAGCTTTTCTTCCAAGGAGCAAGCATCTTTTAATTTCATGGTTGCAGTCACCATCCACAGTGATTTTTGAGCCCAAGAAAATAAAAGACTAGGAGATTATAAGGGCTTCCCTTGTGGCTCAGGCAGTAAAGAATCTGCCTGCAATACATGAGACCCAGGTTCAGTCCCTGAGTTGGGAAGATTTCCCTGAAGGAGGAAATGGCAACCCACTCCATTGTTCTTGCCTGGAGAATTTCATGGACAGAGGAGCCTGGCAGACTGTAGTCCATGGGGTCACAAAGAGCTGGACATGACTGAGTAACTAACAAACACATACACAGGAGGTGATAAATAATGCCGTGCTTAATACCAAAGGAATATTTACATAAACCAACAACATCCCAGGTATGCAGTTTTAAAAAAATGAATGACTAACCAGTCTGTCAAATTATATATCCTCTCCCAGAGCAAGTCTTACTAAATGATGAGTGATAAAATTTTCCATGATTGAAGCTCTTTTTTAATTGAGTAAATAAGCGAAGGTAGGAATGAAAGCATAAAATTATAGCATAAAAGTAAAGACAGTATATGCGAGAACAGAGAAAAAGGGTGTTCAGTCAAAGGGTAAGCAAATTTATCCATTTGCTTTTTAAAATTCTTGTATCTCCTTTTTATTTAACATTGTGCCTGTACCTGTGTGTATGCATGGTGTACACAAAACAAAGTGTAATTCAAGGCTTGGAATCACATCCCTTTTACTTATGTCTCTGCCCTGCACCCTCCATTTTTATTCCTTAACATTCTATCAAGAAAAAAAATGAACTTCAGTTTGTGACTCTGTTGTCCGTTAGCCCTGGTGAGGTGCATTATTAGCCCAATTCTTCCTTCCTCCTTGCATCCCTGATTTATGTTTAGCCATGTGACCAGTTGGCCAATAGAGTGAAAGAGACATGGAAGTGTCCCATTTCCAAGCTTAAACCTTGAGATGTCTTGTAAGTTTCGGCTTGCCCTCTTGTACCTCTGCTGCCACCATGTGAAGACTTGTCCAGGCCAGCCTGCATGTCCAAGAGGAGAATAAGGGTTACATACAGTGAAACAAGTCTGGTCATGCCCATCTTAGATGAGTCAAGCAAGTCAACCAATATCAGCAGAGCCACCCAGGGAAGCCTAGCCAAGAGGAGCTGATCCACAGCTAATCTATATGGCCTTGGATAATAATAATACTACTAAGGTAATAATAAAACTAAAATAGTATAGCTATGATAATAACTATTATGCTATTATTATATAGCTTTTGGTTTTAGGATAGCTTATTACACAGCAATAGCCACAAGTTATACTAGATTTGCTCAGAAATTCAACAAGCAAAAGGTTTCATTCTAACATATTTTGAGTAATAAGGAAGACATTTCCCTGTCAATGCTTTACTTCTCACAACTGTAAATGGAATCTAGTACTAGCTGTTTCAGTCTTCCAGGCACTGCAACAATCAGATGCCCATAAGTCTCTTATTCTAAGAAACACATAGCTGACTACAAAGAATTATGCTATGATACATCAAAAGAGGAAAGAAATAGAAAGAAAAAAAAGAAAGGAAGGAAAAAAGGAAGAAAGAAAGAGAGAGGGAGGGAGGGACAAAGGAGCAAGAAAAATTCCTCATCTCTACAGGTCATTGTATGACTTTAAAGGACACACATTTACGCAGTGACTAAATATACATAAGAGAATCGCCTGCAATGCAAGAGACTCTGGTTCGATTCCTGGGTTGGGAAGATCTGCTGGAGAAGGGATAGGTTACCAATATTCTTAGGCTTCCCTTGTGGCTCAGCTGGTAAAGAATCCACCTGCAATGCGGGAGACTTGGGTTCAATCCCTGGCTTGCAAAGATCCCCTGGAGAAGGGAAAGGCTACCTACTCCAGTATTCTGGCCTGGAGCATTCCATGGACTGTATAGTCCATCGGGTCGCAAAGAGTCAGACACGACTGAGTGACTTTCATTTTCAGGGAGATAACTGAGGCATTTGTTTAAATGGATAGAGATGACCTATTTTAAATAATCCAAACAATCCATTTGCATCAGAAGATACAGGCTAAAGAAATATTTGGATGTTCCAATGAAGTGCTACCCTAGAAACCAAAACAGTGACATCTGCTAAATGAAGCCCAGTTTATTCCTTTCTTCCAGGCTCTCATGGAAGTCTGCTTAAAGGAACAGTAGCTGAGAAACCTCCCATAGGATTCCTGCCCAGAATTTGTATAAAAGCCCTAGACTGCAAGCCCAATTAATTGCAGAGGCTGCGGTGCCCTCCTTGCTCAGGTGTGACAGGCACGTCAGGGACTGCTCACTCTTTACATTATGCAACTGCAGTCGGGCTGAATCGTTGACTAATTACTAACCTGCCCTGCCCTCCACCTAAGGCCTTACCACCCAAACTGCGATGAGATAACTGTTGGCCAGGTCCACACTACAAAGAGAAATTGCACTTCTACTAAACGGCCATCACCTGAACATTTAATTGCCTAGAGAAAGCTCCATCAGGAAGAGTTGTGTGTGCCCCATTCAGCAAATCAAGCGCAGACAGAGACAAGGTCGGACGTGTCTTTATCAATCAGAAATTGGCACCAAGACAGCAAAGCTGTGAATTGGGAGAGACGAGAAGTTTGAGGTGGGTATAGCTAGGGACAAGCAGGGCATGGCAACCCACTCCAGTATTCATGCCTGGAGAATTCCACGGACAGAGCAGCCAGCCTGGTGGGCTATAGTCCATAGGGTAGCACAGAGTAGGACACGACTGAAGTGACTGAGTGCAGCAGTACCGCATGGCAAGGGGTTCTGGGGCCTGGGATGTGAAGGCATTCCCTAACAGTCTGCCCAGCCTGGAACTAATAAGAAGAAACAAACAGGCTATGCCTGCAATCAGACACTCATCCATATGTAAATAGACCTAGGGCATCAGATGGATTTCACATTGTCAACATCTTTTCCCTTTGTCCCATCAAGCATTCCCTATGCAACAATTCAGCAACTAAGAGAACCGAGTTGCCACTAATAGCACCCAGATTCCCAGATAGAAAAGGCAAGCACAATCCTAGGATGGTTATCTAATCTGAGTTGATGGACATGCATCTACTTTGGAGCTGAAAAGAGAGGTTATGTGTTGCTGACATTGTTGGGGAAAGGGCCTCTGTTCTCCACATATTCTCATGTCATTAGCGGAGGAAGGCTGGGTCCTTTCCAGGCAACATCACTGTTGCTCTCGGATCTATAGATTCACCCCTATTATGTAACTAAATCTTCTTTTACAAGGTATATCCTCTATCCTCTTAGGAAAGTAGAGAGCATAGCGCTTTGTGTGTGTGTGTGTGTGTGTGTGCAGGTGTGTGTGTGCGTGCACACGTGTGCTCAGTCATGCCCGACTCTTTGTGACCCTATGGACTGTACCCCACTGGGCTCCCCTGTCCATGGGATTCTCCAAACAAGAATATTGGAGTGGGTTGCCATTTCTTTTCCCCGGGGATCTTCCTGACCCAGGGATCGATCTTCTGTCTCCTGGTTGGCAGGCAGATTCTTTACCCCACTGCGCCACCTGGGAAGCCCAGATAGCATAGTAGTCATTCACAACTTAATATGAGTTTGGTTAGATCACTTCTGTCCAACAGAAAAGAGTTGATGGGGAAAGAATGGTCATTAGGCTGGACTGGTGAAAAAGGTCAGTTTGGAGCTTTAGCCAATGTTGGGGATCCAGGGGTGTTGCAGGTGGGGAGAGGGGACTTCCAAGTATAGACTCCAGACTTTCAGAGGCATCTGTGAGGTTGAACTTGTATGGACCTCAATACAAATGGTACAAGGGATGGGACTGAAAGGGGTGGGGGTGAGGGATGACAAAGCCTGACTGGGAAGCATGGAAAAGGTGGTTCCAGTGAGAAACATTCATACACCTCCATGGTGAGTCTTGGAGCCCAGGTCTTCTCCCAAAAGCTAAATGCTGTAATGGTCATGGATATGCTCACCTGTCCAGATGGAACCTGAAGCATTCAGAACCCTTGCAGCTGCCTCCATTTAACCTACTTCTACCACCCAAATATTATTTTCTATGTGTGTCATGATGGAGGAAATGTTAGAAAGCCCTGCTACAGATTAATGATGTAATGGAGCAAGTGATTCTTTTAAAAGATCTCTACTTTTATTAGGCTCAACCACTTTTGGATGTTTCCTGAAGCCAGACAACCTGATTAGTCATCCCAGCTCTCTACACTCCCATCTGGACTCCCATATTCTCATCTATAAAATTAGAGGGCTGTGGCTGATGGTCTCTAAGACTTCCTCTGGGTGAAGATCTCCACTGACTTCCTGACCTTCACATCCTACAACTTCTTCCCACTGTCCATCCACTTGATCTACCTTAGGACTCAGCTGAAATGCCACTTTCAGACTCTCATTCATGGACAAGTTTAAGCCTCGGTTACATTGTGCTTCCCCTTTGAAAAGTTTCATCACACTTGCAATTACTTCACTCATACATTCATGCAATAAGTATTTGAGGGGAGGCGTCTACCTTAACGAGAGCGTGGGTTTAGGAGTTGGACCGACAGGTGTAAATCCCAGTGCCACTGCTTACCCTCTGTGTGACCTTGAGACCTCTGTGTGACCTCTGTTAGCCTCCCTCTGCCTCACTTGCATCAGGGATCAAATGAAATCTGCAACTCACTGCTCTTGTAAGGGTTCAGTTAATGTCAGTAAAGCACAGTGCCTGGCATAGAGCAAGCACTCCGTAAGTTAGCAATGATGATCTTCATGATGATTTCCTTACATCGCACAGTACAAGGTGTTTATCCAACAGCATTCTTCTGTTAGGCTGTAATCCGCAGTTGCTTCTTTACTAGCTGAATTTCCAGTGCCTCACATAAAGCCCAGCATTTAACCATGTAACTGAGGTTCAAAATACTGTTTCAGTGAATCAATGAACACAAGTAACTTGCTTTGTTTTCAGTCCTATCAATTTCTCCCAGTGCTAATTTTCACAGCTAAAATCTTCTTCCTCTTCAGCTTATACTGAAGCTTGCTTTGTTCTCAGTCTTTGGAGAGAACAGGAACAAACGTACATTTCTCTGTTCACTATAGAAATATTACCGTTTGGGTAATATTTGGGGAAGTTCCATGAATACCTTTCCCCAAACTTCTTTCTCCCAGCTCCCCCTTTTAATTGCCACTTAAGGAATAACAGTTTGAGTAGCCAAATATCTTTCCCCACAAAAAGGGAACACTCAAAAATTTATGCATTAGATTTCCAGATGTGGACAACTCTTGTTTTTGCCTAAATTGTGTTGACAATTGTTGGAAAGTCATTTGATTTTGTCTTTAGAAAATCACTTGATAATGATCCAACTATCTAGAACCTCTTTATTTTATGCCTGCTAAAAGAAAAGAAAGTTATTACCCAGGAAAATTTCCAGACTGCCATAAAAATGAACGGGTTTGCTGCCAAGAACCATCTGCCATAAAACCTCCTCTAACAGCGTCTTACCTTTATGTATCTGTAAAGCACCCTTTTTAAAAATGAGGAAAGGCCATCAATCATTTATTTTAAGGTGAACTGCAAACGTTCAATACAGAAATTGAATATCACAAAATAGGACTAAGTTGTGTGGCTTTATAGAATTAAGTGTGGGCATCTCACAGAGAGGAATGCCACTTCCAGCAGCTGGGTGCCTTGCTATCCACATCATCTACAGAGAGTGATGGTGCCAGTTTCACTGGCTTTCAAGGTCTTTCATGAGAATCACAGGAGATAAGAGCAGGGAGAACACTTTGAAAACCTAAATGTGATATGAAAAATCAAAGATACAAACTTTCTTAATGAAAGAAAACAAAATGAAACAAAAACCTGTAGTTCCATGTTGATATGGTTCAAACCTATTGTAATAAAGATGCAATAAAATAAAAGGATTGGACTCTAAGTCAGTGGTTCCCAAATCTGTCTGAGCATGTGAATCCCTGAGGATCCCTAGCTAATAAAACAGGACTCTAAAACTCACCACAGACCTACTGAATCAGAATTGCTGTAGACCTACGGATTTAGAATCTGTTCACTAGACCTGGGACTCTGTATTTTAGCACAGAGGGGCAGACAGATATGGAGATTTTGGACATGCTGGGGTGGATGATGTCTAAGCTTTCCTGTAGCAGAGAGAAAAGAAAACCCATTATCTTCTTCATTAACGTCTCCACCAAAACTAATGATTCCTGTGGCCAATGCTACTCTATGTATTGCTCTGCCTGGTCCCTGCTGCTGCTGCTGCTGCTGCTAAGTCGCTTCAGTCATGTCCAACTCTGTGCGACCCCGTAGAGAGCAGCCCACCAGGCTCCCCCGTCCCTGGGATTCTCCAGGCAAGAATACTGGAGTGGGTTGCCATTTCCTTCTCCAGCCTGGTCCCTACCAGTACCCATTAATCAGAGGGAAAGATTACACAGGCCGCCACTGGCACAGCATCACCTCCCTCCACCCACAGCAGGGATAAAAGGGAAGGTCCCAGAGGAAACAGGGGGAAGGTATCCCTCCCCTGCTGCCATCGGAGTGCATGGCCAAACCTTGTTCCAACTGACTACGAACACCCTAGAAATGAGGCACTTTGTGTTATGTTCACTCTTTCAAAGAACCAAATGGAAACTGGAACTTTGTCCAGAATAACAAAGTTCAGGGGCATCCCTCTCTCCTTCTTTTCTTCCCTTTCTTCCTTTACCGTTTAATTATGAGATACCTAATGAATGCCAGGCCCTCTGCTAAATACTAAGGGTTCCATGACAAGGTGCTACTCATGGTCTGTTGGAAGAGCCAACATGATGACCTCCCGACACAGTACTATGAAGGAAAAGGAACTCAGCTGCAGAAACCATAACAGAGGAATCTGACCCTCTGGAAAACTGACCCAAGAAGCATAAAGACAAGGCAGAGGGAACAGCCAGTACAGAGGTCCTGCTGGATTAAGGCCAAGGAGGCCATCCTGAAGAATGAGGGAAGATTGGGTGGCACACGGGGACGTGAGAGGGGCAGATCGATGCCTGTGGGTCATCCACTTAACATTTTGGGCTTCATCACATGTGCAATGGGCAGGCATTAAAGGGTTGTAAGCCAAGCAGAGAGGGGAGTTGATAAGGGCACTCTGTCTGTAGGGTGGGAGCAAGTAGGGATCAGGAGATAATTAGGAGGCAATTCAGAGAGTTCACGTAGCTTGACCATGGCGTGGCCATAGACATAGGGAGAAATCAACGTTTCAGTGGCTAAAACTAACAAGGAATGAATTTGATTTTAATTTGGAAACAGAAAGAAAAAAAAAACCCACAATCACTTATCTGCTTCAGGGGATACATTCCAAGACCTCCAAGGGATGCCTGAAACCTCAGATGGTGCTGAACCCTAATATGTTTTCCAACATATGTGTGCCGATGATAACATTTAATTTACAAATTAGGCACGGTAAGATACTAACAACAATAATGAATAAAGAAATAGAACAATTATAGCCATATACTGTTAAAAACCTGGAGTAGGAAATGGCAACCCACTCCCATATTCTTGCCTGGAAAATTCCATGGACAGAAGAGCCTGGCAGGCTACAATCCATGGGATAGCAAAGAGTCAGGCACGACTGAACACACACACTGTAATAAAAGTTATGTGAATTTGATCTTTCTCTCTCTCTGAAAATATCATACTGTACAAATTTAATGCCTTTTCCATCTTAACTAAGCACTTACCATGTACTGTGGCCATTACTTTTGTAGTTTGAGGTGCAAGAGCAAAACCAGGAATTTGTTTTTTCTTCTTCACAATTCCATAAATAAAACATTCATTCTTACCATAGATCTTAGCAACCTCAGACTATGATTTTTTTTTCTTTCTTTATGAAATCGAGAACTTTCACTTTCATACTAAAAGGAAATGCTTTATGGCTTCTCTTTGACAGATCCAAATTGCCAGCATCACTGCCCTTGTGCTTGGAGACATTAGTAAGCAAATTAAGGGTGACTTGAACACAGCACTGTGGTACCAAGACAGTTGATCTGATCACTGAAACAGTTACTAAGTGACTAAGAGGTGGGATGTGCCAGACAAAATGATGATTCACATCCTGGGTGGGACAGAGAGGGAAGGCATGGAATTTTATCAGGCTACTCAGAATAGCACACAGTTTAAACATGAACTGCTTATTTCTGGAATTTTCCACTTAATATTTTCAGACCATGATGGACCACACATAACTGAAACCGCAGAAAGTGAAACCACGGATAAGGGGGAACTATTATATTCAGTTTGGCAGGAGAGCAGGGCAATGGATAGGAGGAATAATCAGAGGTGTTTTTACAGTAGGAAGTTTAAGAAATTGTGATCTAGTCAGGTTTTCATACAGACAAGGACATCCTAACTCAGAGATGCTAAGCGACTTGTTGAAGGTCACATATGAGTTCAATGACAGGGAAAGCCTGGCATAGTCCCCACCCCAGGATCAGTTCGGGTGATAATCAAAGTGAAGGAATTATACCAGCTGAGACCAGGGTCACAGTAAAGCCAATACCAGGTTCTGCAGAGCTGTTGGAAAGAAAGGAAATGTGTTCAGTGGTTCCCAGGGCCGGGACCTGATAAAGCTTCATATTACAGTGCACCACTATGAGAACAAAGATGGTACAAAGAAGGGAGCCAATGGCACTGTCTCAAGACAGTAAGACTCCAGCTCTCCTCCTTCCTCTAGCCAAGAGCTGAACAGCATCACGTCCAGGACAAATGCAAGTCAACTGGGCCTGGCTCCCAGTCCCTCAGAATACATATCCTCCCCTCCCTTCCACTCACGGGGGCCTCTCACACTACTTCCCCATATGTGTTGCTCAGCTTACGGAGCATGGCTGGATGCTCAAAGGCACCACTGGTTACCAGCCTTGGGACTTTGCAGAGAAGTGCACGCACACACACAAATGGGAGCAAGAGGCTTCCTCTGGTGTGCATTACACGTATCCTCAGCCAAAAAAAAAGATGAGCAACAACCACAGAAGCGGGAGACTCCACATGATAGCTGAAACCACTCGCCCCTCATAAGGATTGATAGAGCGGCTGCTACAAGATTAATTGTATTTTTCCTGGAACAATGCTGGAAATCACTCAAAAGGCAATAAATGCTGAAGTCTGTCTATGCTCTGCCAAAATTTCAGACAAAAAGCCAATAAGGCAATTTTTACCTTACGTGCTTGAACGGATTTTTTTTTTTTTTTAAGCAGATCTGTGTTGAATGCAGTGAACTAGATCAGCTCAAGAGCTCAGAAGAGACTGACCACCTTGGGGAGGTGAGTGCATTCTCCTGAGTCATCTGTACTCCAAACCACATGTGTGATGTGCCACCCAAAGAAGTCCCTTGCCTGTGCCTCTTTATTAAACCCCACACAGAAATAACGGGCTGCCAAGTGTGTGGACCAAACAGGGCAGTTCCTAAGATCACTTCTTGAATAGAAGCCAAGAATAGGAAGTTGATGATGGTAAAGCAAAGGACCCTGTTAGCCACAGCTCCTTTTGAATTTCTGAAATATTTCTAAAGATGAATATTGCTTTTGCAACCAGGCCAAAGTCCTTCGGGCCTCCCTCAGGGTTAAATGGATGGTGATAATAACCTGTGTCTCGTATGTGTAGAACATTTATAGGTTTCCATACACTATCACATTTATCCTCTCAACAACCCTGCGAGTTGGATATTATTATTCTTAATCACACTTTTACAAGTGAGGAAACTAAGGATCAGAAATGTTAAACTGGCTTGTAGCAATTTGCTAGAAAGAATCATCAGACATACATAAAGACTGCCACAAAATACAACTTTGCTTACAACAAATAAAATGTTACATCAGTCAGGATTCTAGCAGGAATCAGATCCCAAACTCAAAACAAAACTAATAACAGGGGGATGTTATATTCCTAGGCTGTTATATTCCACTGACTACACTAAAGCCTTGTCTGTGAGGATCACAGAAAGCTGTGGGAAATTCTTAAAGAGATGGGAATACCAGATCACCTTTCCTGTCTCCTGAGAAATCTGTATGTGGGTCAAGAGCAACATTAGAACAGAACATGAAACAACAGACTGGTTCCAAATCGGGAAAGGAGTATGACAAGGCTGTATATTGTCAACCTGTTCTTTTAACTTCTTTGCAGTATACATCATGTGAAATGCTGGGCTGAATGAATCATAAACTGGAATCAACATTGCCAGGAGAAATATCAACAACCTCAGATATGCAGATCACACCACACTAATGGCAAAAAGTGAAGAGGAACTAAAGAGCCTCCTGATGAAAATGAAAGAGGAGGGTGAAAAAGCTGGCTTAAAACTCAGCATTCAAAAAACTAAGATCATGGCATCTGGTCCCATCACTCATGGCAGATAGAAGGGAAAAAGTGGAAGCAGTGACAGATTTTATTTTCTTATGTTCCAAAATCACCATGGGGAGTGACTGCAGACACGAAATTAAAAGATTTTTGCTCCTTAGAAGGAAAGCTGTGGCAAATCTAGACAGCATGTTAAAAAACAGAGACATTACTTTGTCAACAAAGGTCTGTATAGTCAAAGTTGTAGTTTTTCCAGTAGTCATGTATGGACATGAGAGTTGGACTATAAAAAAGGCTGGGAGCCGAAGAATTGATGCTTTCGAATTATGGCGCTGGAGAAGATTCTTGAGAGTCCCTTAGACACCAAGGAGATCAAACCAGGCAACCCTAAAGGAAATCAATCCCGAATATTCATTGGAAGGACTGATGCTGAAGCTGAATCTGCAATAGTTTGGCCATGTGATGCAGAGTCGACTCATTGGAAAAGACCCTGATGCTACCAAAGATTGAAGGCAGGAGTAGAAGGGGGTGGCAAAAGATCAGATGATTAGATAGCATCACTGACTCAACAGATATGAATTTGAGCAAACCCCAGGAGAGAGTGGAGGACAGAGGAGCCTGGCATGATGCAGTCCATGGGGTTGCAAAGAGTTGGATGCAGCTTAGCAACTGAACAACAACAAAATTCCTAGGCTTAAGAGGCCTGGCGAAGAGGCAGAACCTGGAGAGAACCCAGTTTGAGAGATGCTATGACTGTCAGTCCAAGCAGGGAATGAGTAACAGACATAGATAATCCAATTACCTGGGTTCCATATTGGCCATAACCAACCAGAGATCAGATGACAAACTGATAGTTGGATTAACTATGCAGCTGAACCTCTCAGAGCAGAAAGCAGGTTGGGAAAGGTAAGGAGAATGTCAAATGAAAATTATCTTCAAAGCGATATTTGTAATTAAAGACCAATCTAGATACTCAACATTTGGAAAACGGTTCAATATATATGGTTCCTACAAAAAATAGAATATTTGTACAGCAATAAAAATCATTTTCATTCTCAAAGACTACTGGCAACAGAAAGTATGCTTATGATACAGTAAAAACTCTAAGAAGCCACATTTTAAAAAAGAAAAACTACATAGTATGATTCTTAAAAAAGATGAGATAAAAGATGGAAGGAAAGACACAGGAAGGTCAGCATCTCCAGGTGTTACTTCTGGTAGAATTCGCTTGTTGTCATTTCCATTTTCTTCATTTTCTACTTCACTGTTTTCCCAAATGTTGTATAAGGAACACATGCTATCATTGGAACCTAGAAAATGTATGTATTGACTTAAAGCAGATAATCTCAAATACTTAGATATTATGAAGCACAAAGTGTTAGAAACCCTTGACACTAGCTAACACTTAATAAAAGAAAAAAACAAGAAGGGAAAAATCATCCATTCCTGTAATGATATCAGACGAGGTGTTGGATATTCTCAGGACTGCTGAAAGTGAGGTTGTGCATCTTATAATGAATCTTCAAAACAATCCTATGACAACGGAATCATCACCTCCTTCTACAGAGAGATATAGACTTAGACTTACAAGGTCACACTACTGTTAAATTACATAGCCAATATTTGAACCAGACTGTCTGATTCCAAAGTCAGTGCTATTCCAAGAAGCTGAGCCACGCTCCTCATGGGGGCTACTCCACTCCCGGGAGCCCTGTCCTGCATGTCAGTCTCCCCTCAATCATCGCAACTCTAGAGAACTGCATCACTGCGGACACTTCTTAAGCATCTTCTGAGCTAACAGTAAAGACCGAGAAATCCCAGGGAGTGCAAAAGAACAAGTCCTGGTCTGGTTTTCCACTCATAAAGTCTTCATCTATAGACCAAGGAGTTTGCTGATTTCAGCATCCGCTCAAAGGACTCCCATTATGAATAATAATGATTATACATAAAAAGATTCATTGAGCACTAATTACATGCCTAGCACTGAACAGTATGCTTTTATACTCATCCTATCCTTAAAATAGGGCTTCCCTGGTGGCTCAGGCAGTAAAGAATCCACCTGCAATGCAGGAGACCCAAGTTTGATCCCTAGGTTGAGAAACTCCCCTGGAAAAGGGAATAGCTACCTGCTCCAGTATTCTTGCCCGGGAAATTCCATGGAGAGAGGAGCCTGGCTCACTACAGTCCACGGGGTCACAAAGAGTCGGACACGATTGAGACTAAGCACGCACACACACGATCTTTAACACAAACTCTGGGACAAGTCTATGACTACCCTTGTCTTATGCAGGAAGACGCTGAGTCCCAGAGAATTTAAGTCACTTGCTCAAAATCAAATAGCTAAGGAAGCAGCAGACTGCTCAGTGAACGCAGATTTGTTTGACCATAAAAACCCAGGCTCTGGAGCTTATGAATTAGATGAGGAGATAGTCAGATTTATTTGAGAAAGTCACAAAAACATAAATCAGCAGGACTTATTAATATCTTTAATAGAAATATTTCCCACTGGGCTTTAATGTTGCTCAAAACCCTGCCATAAGAACATCAGCCCATTGTGTAGCTCCCTTTGGTGGTGTGAGATGCTGCTTCTGAATGCTAGAAAATGTAGTCAGCCTATGTGCCCAAGAAAAGGACATGTGTCTGTAAGGCTCAGCAGCTTGTGCCACAGACAGAAAACTGGCCCTTCCTCTGAGTCCTCGGCCCCAGACCTCATCCCTGAGTGGCAGAAGAAGCAGGTAGAATGGTCCAATGATGGAGAAGTTTTAGCCTCCGCTTACCTCCCCTATACTATTCCCAGCACCATTAAAAACTAACCCCACAAAGCTGTGGATCCCCAGTTGCCATGGGCCACATATTACAAAACAAGACATTAAAATGTCTCAGAAATCCCCAACCACAAAATTCTCTCTGTTCTGTCTCTCCTAGTTTCACGAGTTCATAAGAATTAACCAGTAACTATCCCAGTGACAGGGCGTCCCTGGTGGCTCAGTGGTAAAGAATCTGCCTGCCAGTGCAGGAGACACAGGTTCAATCCCTGGATCCGGAAGATCCCCTGGAGGAGGAAATGGCAGCCCACTCCAGTAGTCATGCCTAGGAAATCCCATGGACAGTGGAGCCTGACGGGCTACAGTCCATGTTGTTGCAGAAGAGTTGGACATGACTTAGCAATGGAACAGCAAACAAGCAACAACACATCCCAGTGATACCATGACAGCATCTTTATCCTTGGCAACTGAAGCAACACCCACCCAACCCAGCTCCTGTTCCTGCCTCTCCTGCTCACCGCCGACTCCAGTTCCACAGCCAGAGGCTCCTTCTTGCCCCACCAGGGCCTCTGTACATTAAGATTCCATTGCACAGTGGGGAGAAAGGATAAGATGTATCTTAATTTACTTGGTGTTCTGCCTACCTCGCTTGTTTAGATGTTCAGCCTGCTGAGAAGGAATTGTGCCTAGCTTAATGATCAGCTCAGCACTTAACCTGTTGCTGACACTTGAATGTGTTCTAACCCTGGTTAAAATTCTGGGATAGCATTTAGGCTGGCAGCCTGGGGATAGGAGCCACTCTCTGGCCCTCCATCATTACTGAATTTTCTGCTCAGCAAAGTCAAGAAAATAGGAGCTGTAATGAGATTAAGTCTGAACTTGGAAAATGTCATTCCTTGAATCCCAACTACTGGTATTAATGCTTTTTGGCATGAGTGAGGCCCCATATTTCTCTAGCCTGACACCCAAGCTTTGTGGTTCCTACAGATTCCAGGGGCTTGGTGCTTCTCGTCTGCCTACCTTCCACAAATTATTAGAAATTAATTTGACTTGGTTCAGCATTATCTGACAATTGCGCTGACCCCCCTACCCCACCCCGTGAACCTTCTGGGCTAATTTACATCCCCGCCATGCAGCTTAATATCTCCAGTGCCGGCACACATTATTTTAAGCTCATGCCAATTATAATTTTTAATACAGTCTGAAAATCATGCCGTTACTTAGCAACAAAGGTCACTCCAATAAATAATAACATTTTGTGAGCCTATTGATACCCTCGATTCCTTTTCATGGGATTGAAAGTTAGTGGCGAGGCCTCTCCCAGTCCTTCCTGGTAGATTTCTGTTACCTGCAGCTCCTCCCCTAGACACCAGCTCAGTCCCCACACTTAGTCCTGTCTCCTCACTCTCACCCCTTTTAGACAGTGATACGGTGAACCTGGATAAGCTCCTCTCTTCTCATCCTTACTCCCCAGTCATATCTGGGACCCCAACAGAAAAACACATCCAAAGGGTAGTTGGATTCAGAAACACTGAGCTAAAGTCCCAGGGACCTTATATCAGAAGCCAAGGGTTGAATATCACCACTGAAATGGGAGACCTCACCTGTTTCTGCCCTGCAGACTTTTTTCTTCCTTGTTCCCTGGGAGATGACTTTAGCTGCAAGTGCAATGCATGGGTAGACCTTTCAGCGGACAGCCCCTGTGGTAATCAGGGCTTAGGGAGTCCGCAGCACAGCTGGAGCCCAGATTTAAACCGAAGGGCATTCCCCCTACCCTGTATCTCCCAGGCTTGTAGAGCATTCACTGTTGTCCCATTTCTGTTGGGGTGAAGATCCTCTTCCTCCCTGGGCAAGGAGGAGCCAAATATCATTTGGGGAAGCTCATCAAACAGGATTGTTTAGAAGTGGTAAGTTTTTGTATATATGGAGATCTTTTGACATGGACACAAAAAATGATCAAGCACACTGACCACCCTCCCTACCCCACCAAGCCTAGCAGACTCTCTACAAAAGGAAAAGTCCTACTCACTCCCCACAGTAAACTGCTCACCATAAACCATCCAAGAAGCTGGAGCTAGGCAAAAGGTTACTGACTCCTGGCTCATTCCTCCCCAACAGGAGCCAGAATAAAATTTTCTTCTTAGAATTTGACCCATTGGAGTCCTCCTAGACAAAAGGGGTCTCACACTAGCAGTTCACATTTCATGTTCACAGAAAGCAAGGCCACTTTTATTAGCTAACATTTATTCATCACCCTGTACTGTGCCAAACACTTCACATATGTTAACTATTTAGTCCAAAGACGTAATGGCAAATACTCTCCCCTTGACCGAACTTTAGTCAGGCTCCTCTCAGCCCTATTCTCAATCATGAATCAACCTTGAGCTCCCATGCCCAGCTTTGCAGAATCCAGTTTTGGCAAGACTCCTGATAAGTTAGTTTAGAGAAGATTCCCCACCCTTAGTGTCAGATCACCCTTGATAGCCAATCAATTTCTTCTTCTCCCATCCTTGATACCTGATCACCTTGGGTTGTTCAACAAGAGTCCTGTTAAGTTAGCTTAGCAAGAATCCCCTTCCCTCAGTGTGTCCTGTTTGTAACATTCCACCCATTGAATACCTCACCCTCTTTTTGGCTCTAAAACCCCAGCCGTCTTCGCAATATTCAAAACTGAGCCCCATCCCTCTTCCCTTTTGTGATACTCTTCTTGCAATAGTACTGAATAAATGTTACCACGTTAATAAGAGTTAGAACAACTTTTTTCTTGAACAATATATACCTCTACTATTCCCATATAACAAACAAGAAACAAAGGCTTCAAAGAGAACACTGTATTATTTGACTAGCATGTATCAGACTTAAAATTCGAAGGCAGGGAACTTGATTCCCAAAATCTATACACTTAACCATTTCCCTTGGGGCATCTGAGGTGGTGCCAGTGGTAAAGAATCTGCCTGTCAGTGAAGAAGATGCAGAAGACACAGGAGACATGAGTTTGATCCCTGAGTCAAGAGGATCCCCTGGGGTAGGAAATGAGAACCCACTCCAATATTCTTGCCTGGAAAATTCCATGGTAGAGGAGCCTGGTGGGCTACAGTCCATGGGGCCTCAAGAGTCAGACGTGAGCGAGCAATTGAGCTCACACTACTAACCATTTCCCTTAACCGACAATTTGCTATGAAGTCACTCTCGTCCCCTTGCTAGTGATAACACATATTTTTTCTCCCGCATTGCAGGCAGATTCTTTACCGTCTGAACCACCAGAGAAGCTCCCAACACCAAATTTTAAGAGCCATCAAGTCAGACCAGACTGGAAAGTCTGGGGTGGTCCCATCTTCTACAGACAAGCTATAAAATGAAATTATAAGAGATCCTGCCCTTTCAGGGTTGTTATCCTAGATGAATCTCAGAAAATGGGACTAGCTGAGTTCCTCACTCTTTGGCCAGTTCTGTAGTTGGAAAGATCCCGCTTTAGCAGCATTATTCAGTCAATACCGTCCATTTGCAAGGTGTTGTACTAGGCACCAGTAGACATACAGATGTACGACATAGGCTTCTGCTGCTGCTGCTAAGTCGCTTCAGTCATGTCCGACTCTGTGTGACCCCCATAGACAGCAGCCCACCAGGCTCCCCCGTCCCTGGGATTCTCCAGGCAAGAACACTGGAGTGGGTTGCCATTTTCTTCTCCAACCCATGAAAGTGAAAAGCGAAAGTGAAGTCGCTCAGTCCTGTCCGACTCTTGGTGACCCCATGGACTGCAGCCCACCAGGCTCCTCCATCCATGGGATTTTCCAGGCAAGGGTACTGAAGTGGGGTGCCATCGCCTTCTCCAACAACATAGTCTAGTCATAATCTAAACCTATGCATTATGGTGATGAAACATCCTAGCACGGTAAAGAATCTAACTGAGCAGGTTATTAGCATCATTTAACTTTATCTTCCCTGTAATTATCACTTCACTTATTTCCTAGGGCCTGGAGGAAAATGCTGCTATCATGCAAGCTGGTTTCTCTCCAGACTACCGCTTTACGTATCCAAATAGAAGGTCAGTGGCCCGCAGAGAAAGGACTCAGGTGGTATCATTTCAACAAGCTCTAGCAGGCCCCTCTGCTTACCCTCAGCCCCAAGCTACCAGCCTCTATTTGTCTGATAACCCAGGTGTGTGTGAAGATCTAAGGGCACTGATGCCAGGCCAGAATGTCCCATTGTGCCAGGGAGTTTTCCTCCATCATTTCATGTGAATTAAAAATCATTTGAGACTTTGTTCCTAAGCCAGCATAGCCTGGGGCCTCTAAAAGGACAGCAGTAAGAACCTGCTCAGCATCCCAGCGCTTCCCTGGCGCATCACTCAGAATGAGGGTACAGCTCCACAGGCCTCCAGCTCACCCTCTGGCAGGAAATTGCTTCCTACAGTCATCCATGGGATAAAAGCCAGCCACACCATCAGGAACCATAAAGAGGCCAAAAGGCAGGCAGCCATCCTCTCAGATCAATTTCATTTCAGTATTCTGCTTCCCAACACTGCTCTCTCTCCCTGCCCTGTTTTATTACTAAATCCTATTTACCTTGATCTTTGAAATGTGTTTCTTTTTCATCATGCCTTCCTATTTACCTGTCTTCTTAACTGTTAGCTTATCCTTGGCAACTGGTATGTGAGAGCCACCTTGAAACACGGTCTCCATGTTCTCCATTTGTCCATTCATTCACTCATCAAATATTTACTGGGAACAATCAGGTGTCAAACTATGCAAGATGTTGAAGACATAAATGACATCCTTGTATTTGAAGAGGTCAGAGTCAAACAGAAGAGGCAGACATGTAAATCAGTCATTGTAATACATGCAATAAGCTTGTTCAAAGCTCAGAAATAGCAAGAAGGAAGGTGAAATTGGGAGGGACAGACACATCTACACAGAGATGGAGGGGAAGGGGGTGAATGCGCTAGATACTGAAAACCAGAAGGGAGGGTACAATCAAAGCCAAAAGAATTTGAAAGAGCCAGTTGGGTTTAGGAAATAAAAGTTCTCTACTGTCAAAGTCTGATATGTGAGGTGTGAAGCACAAAAGAAGGTAAGAGCAAACAAGCTGCACGAGTCAGATTTTAGAAGGCCTTTTGTGACACACTGGGGGTGTTATTTATTTTGTCTGATCCTTATCAGATCCTCATGAGGTAGGTATAAGGTGGAACCATAAGAAATTGACAAATACTCTACCATTTTGACCTCTGGTCATGGAAATCTCATGGTTCAACCTTTAGTTTGAACTGCTATTGTTAATCACCATTTGAGAGATGGGGGAATCAAGTCATCTTACTTGATGACCAATGGTCACACAGCTAGTAACTCGGGGTGGGGCACAAAGAATTGAACTGACCATCTGATAAGACGAAAGGTAAAATTTTAGATAAAGACCTCAAACCTTTTAGGGCTTGAGCAAAGCACTCTGGGAAGAGGGCACCATAAGTACCCTGGAGCAAAACTTTTCCCTGGAGCAAAAATGTGTCTGGTATGTTCTAGAAATCCAAGAGGCCAGTGTGGCTGGAGTGAAGAGAATGGCAAGAGGGAGAATGGTAGGATATGAAGTCTGAGAGATGACATGGAGCAAGATCGCATGGAGCTTACATATAGTCCAATAAAGATCCCGATTTTTCACTCTGAAAGAAGTGGAAAACCAAGTGTTGTGCTTTAACAATATCAGCCAGGCTGCTGGGCTGAGAATAGACTGCAGAGGGGAAGGCCAGTTCAGAGGCAAAAGATGAGGGTGGGTGGGGTAAAGGTGGTGGTGGCAGTTGAGGGGAGTGAGCCACCAGGATGTGTTGATCTGGATGTAAGGTGTGCAGGAAAAAGAGAGCTAAGGATACTGCCAAGATTTTAGAAGAATGAGGTTGCATTAACCAAGATGAAATTGCCAGTAGATCTGCTTACAGGACATTAGTACAAGTTCAGATTTAGGACTGCCAAGTTTGGGATGCTCACTGGACCAACTGGAGTTATCAAGTAGGCAGTTGGCTACGCAGGTGCATAGCACAGGTGAGAGGTCCAAGCTAGAGGATATATTTGGAAGCCATCAGCAGACAGATGGAATTAAACCTGTGTGACTGGATAAGATCATCTAGAAAGTGGACATGAATGGAAAAGAGAAAGGGTTCAGGAACAACAACAGACAGGGCCCTCCAGAACCTGAGAAGGATCAATGAAAGAGACTGAGGAGTAATGACCGGAAAGTGAGAACCACCAGTAGGCACTGATTTTAGCAACGTGAAGACCAGGAGGAAGAGGAAGACTGCTCTCACTTCTCAGAACACTGCCTGTTCTCACAGTCCCAGCAGCCCATCTGCCCAGCAATGTCAGTCAAAGACCAGCCTCAGTACAACTGTAACTATCTGAACTATGAGGGCAGTTCATAACCAGTTCAGTTCAGTTCAGTTCAGTCACTCAGTCGTGTCTGACTCTTTGCAACCCCATGAATCGCAGCACGCCAGGCCTCCCTGTCCATCACCATCTCCCGGAGTTCACTCAGACTCACGTCCATCGAGTCCGTGATGCCATCCAGCCATCTCATCCTCTGTCGTCCCCTTCTCCTCCTGCCCCCAGTCTCTCCCAGCATCAGAGTCTTTTCCAATAAGTCAACTCTTCTCATGAGGTGGAAGTAGGAAGTCAAGAAACACCCAGAGTAACAGGCAAATTTGGCCTTGGAATACGGAATAAAGCAGGGCAAAGACTAATAGAGTTTGCCAAGAAAATGCACTGGTCATAGCAAACACCCTCTTCCAACAACACAAGAGAAGACTCTACACGTGGACATCACCAGATGGTCAACACCGAAATCAGATTGATTTTATTCTTTGCAGCCAAAGATGGAGAAGCTCTATACAGTCAACAAAAACAAGACCGGGAGCTGACTGTGGCTCAGATCATGAACTCCTTATTGCCAAATTCAGACTTAAATTGAAGAAAGTAGGGAAAACCACTAGACCATTCAGGTATGACCTAAATCAAATCCCTTATGATTATACAGTGGAAGTGAGAAAAAGATTTAAGGGTCTAGATCTGATAGACAGAGTGCCTGATGAACTATGGAATGAGGTTCGTGACATTGTACAGGAGACAGGGATCAAGACCATCCCCATGGAAAAGAAATGCAAAAAAGCAAAATGGCTGTCTGGTGAGGCCTTACAAATAGCTGTGAAAAGAAGAGAGGTGAAAAGCAAAGGAGAAAAGGAAAGATATAAACATCTGAATGCAGAGTTCCAGAGAATAGCAAGAAGAGATGAGAAAGCCTTCTTCAGCGATCAATGCAAAGAAATAGAGGAAAAGAACAGAATGGGAAAGACTAGAGAGCTCTTCAAGAAAATGAGAAATACCAAGGGAACATTTCATGCAAAGATGGGCTCAATAAAGGACAGAAATGGTATGGACCTAACAGAGGCAGAAGATATCAAGAAGAGGTGGCAAGACTACACAGAAGAACTGTACAAAAAAGATCTTCACAACCCAGATAATCATGATGATGTGATCACTCATCTAGAGCCAGACATCTTGGAAAGTGAAGTCAAGTGGGCCTTAGAAAGCATCACTATGAACAAAGCTAGTGGAGGTGATGGAATTCCAGTTGAGCTGTTTCAAATCCTGAAAGATGATGCTGTGAAAGTGCTACACTCAATATGCCAGCAAGTTTGGAATACTCAGCAGTGGCCACAGGACTGGAAATGTCACTTTTCATTCCAATTCCAAAGGAAGGCAATGCCAAAGAATGTTCAAACTACCACACAATTGCACTCATCTCACATGCTAGTAAAGTAATGCTCAAAATTCTCCAAGCCAGGCTTCAGCAATAAGTGAACTGTGAACTCCCTGATGTTCAAGCTGGTTTTAGAAAAGGCAGAGGAGCCAGAGATCAAATTGCCAACATCCACTGGATCATGGAAAAAGCAAGAGAGTTCCAGAAAAACATCTATTTCTGCTTTCTTGACTATGCCAAAGCTTTTGACTGTGTGGATCACAAGAAACTGTGGAAAATTCTGAAAGAGATGGGAATACCAGATCACCTAACCTGCCTCTTGAGAAACCTATATGCAGGCCAGGAAGCAACAGTTAGAACTGGACATGGAACAACAGACTGGTTCCAAATAGGAAAAGGAGTACATCAAGGCTGTATATTGTCACCCTGCTTATTTAACTTATATGCAGAGTACATCATGAGAAACTCTGGGCTGGAAGAAACACAAGCTGGAATCAAGATTGCGGGAAGAAATCTCAATAACCTCAGATATGCAGATGACACCACCCTTATGGCAGAAAGTGAAGGGGAACTAAAAAGCCTCTTGAGGAAAGTGAAAGAGGAGAGTGAAAAGTTGGCTTAAAGCTCAACATTCGGAAAACAAAGATCATGGCATCCGGTCCCACCACTTCATGGGAAATAGATGGGGAAACAGTGCAAACAGTGTCAGACTTTATTTTGGGGGGCTCCAAAATCACTGCAGATGGTGACTGCAGCCATGAAATTAAAAGACACTTACTCCTTGGAAGAAAAGTTATGACCAACCTAGATAGCCTATTGAAAAGCAGAGACATTACTTTGTCAACAAAGTTCCGTCTAGTCAAGGCTATGGTTTTTCCAGTAGTCATGTATGGATGTGAGAGTTGGACTGTGAAGAAGGCTGAGTGCAGAAGAATTGATGCTTTTGAACTGCGGTGTTGGAGAATACTCTTGAGAGTCCCTTGGACTGCAAGGAGATCCAGTCCATTCTGAAGGAGATCAACCCTGGGATTTCTTTGGAAGGAATGATGCTAAAGCTGAAGCTCCAGAACTTTGGCCACCTCATTTGAAGAGTTGACTCATTAGAAAAGACTCTGATGCTGGGAGGGATTGGGGGCAGGAGGAGAAGGGGACAACCGAGGATGAGATGGCTGGATGACATCACTGACTCGATAGACGTGAGTCTGAGTGAACTCCGGGAGTTGGTGATGGACAGGGAGGCCTGGCGTGCTGCGATTCATGGGATCGCAAAGAGTCAGACACAAGTGAGCAACTGAACTGAACTGAGGTACAATTTTATTTATTTTCAATATCTGGGCATTTGTCATGAAAATAATTGAATTTCTAAAAATTCTGGTACTTTCTATGTCATTTCCTAAAATTATCCTTTGAGAATCCTCTGTAAGAGAACTCATTCCCCCACCCCACCCCCACTGCCTCCCGCTGGGAATAATAGAGGAACTGCTATTTGCTCCTCTGGAAACCAAATTTCCCTGGTGGCTCAGTGGTGTCTCCTCCTCGCCACGCAGGAGACACCAGAGACTCTGGATCAATCCCTGGGTTGGGAAGATCCCCTGGAGAAGGAAATTGCCACCCAATCCAGTAATCCTGCCTGGGAAGTCCCAAGGACAAAGGAGCCTGACAGGCTTCAGTCCACAGGATCGCAAACACATTCTGCATTCTCAACCAAACTTACTCTCTGTGATTACGTCTGCAAGCCAATGAATTAATGAGGACGGTAGTTCCCAAACACACATGAAACTGCCCTATTAAGTGCTAATATGAAAGCAAATGTTCATCAACAGGACCCCTAATCCATAGAACATCATATAATCAATGGCCAAATCCCATTTCTAAAATTTGTTCCTTGCCTTCCAGCTTTTACTTAAAAGTTTTCTATCCCACACAAAAAGTGCTTCGTTGCTACACAGGTCACTTTTGTGATCCTCCCTTCACTCACACACATTTTCATTTCCTTTCCCATTTATAACATTCTGCTCTAAGCAACATTTTGTCTTTTGAATCTGTTGTAAAAGAAACTATGACATTTCACTGTAACACCAGAGTCAAACATCTATATGAACACATAGATACATGTAATGCAAGCAAGAATGAGTTCCATATGTTATTTGAAAAAATAAGGTTCCACAGGAGCAAGAGGGCATCTGATATTAATCATACACAGATGAATCTTACTTGATAGTCTTGTCAGTGGCTTTGACTTCTGAGAAAATTAACATTTCCATCTATGTAAATAATCCTTGATTTTGAAAGAAAGAAAAAATGATGTTTTTCCTTTCCTGCAATGGAACTTCCTCCTTCTGGCTTATCTGCATCAGTGGAGGTCAAGAGAGTATCTGCTCCTACCTTCCAACACTCACCTCTCTTGACCTTGATTAATATCTGGAACAGCTGACAAATCATGCTTTGGCCATCCAAGTCTCACTCCATTCCTAAAGGCAATCAGAGAAAGTTCCTGTTCAAGGCATCAAGCCTTCTGTATTCATTCTAAACAGATACACAGTGGAAATTTCCGCAAAGTGCTCTTTCCCTTCCAACCCCCAGAAAATACGATAGGCTGAGCTTTTATTTGATCTTCCAGAAGCTTTAATGACCCAGAAGCCTTCCAGAAGCCTTATGTGATCCTACTGCCTCTTACACATGTTAACATGTGTGTTACACTTTCAAATATGAGCACTTTTGCAAATCTACCCTCATCCACCAAGACAACGGGGAAAAAAACACTTTGATGATTCTCTGAAACTGCCCTAACGTAGCATGAAAGCCCAAGGCACTCAGCTTTGTTGTCACCCTTTTACCTAGGAAACAGACGCCGGAACAAAACTGAAATCACTTCCTTCTGAGAAATCATGGATGCTTGTAATACATCATTTCAGGAAGAAAAACTTCTAAGGTAGTTTTTCTTTTTAAATAAAACCATGTCTGTGTTTCTGGCAGAAGTTTTTTGATGTGTGATCTTGACATCAATCAGTACTGCCAGAGGGATCACTTCTGCCAACTCCAGGCTCCTCATGGAGCCCCACAAACGGCTCCAGCCACAGCCTTCTTCATCCACGTGGCAGCCATGGAGAAATGGACACTGTGGGAGAACCCTGGCTCTGAGTTGCTCCACCCAACTGAGTGCGCGACCAGTGAAAGTCACTGAGCTTCTATCAAGCCGCACTCTTCTTATCCCCAGATGGGGTTATCAGCCCAGGTCAGACAACCCTAACTTTCAAAAACAGGGGGAAAATTAAGTGAGCCATGACACATTCCATACAAAGATGCTCCAGAGTGAGGTTAAAGAACAAAAGAGACTGCTGGTGCTGACGGGGAAAGATTTCCAAGACACACAGATATACTGCAAAAAGAAAAAGAACAAATCACAGAGCCAAAACCTACGATGTTTCCATTTTATAGAAAAAGCATCTTATTCCATGTCATAAAGCAAATTACAAACTCATCACAAGTTTATGTCTAAATATATTCAAATAGGGAATTCCCAGGCAGGCAGTGGTTAGGGCTTTGCTCTCACTGCCAGAGGCCAGGGTTTAATTCTTGGTCATCCCTGGTCAGGGAACTAAAATCTCACAAGCTGCACAGTGGGGCCAAATAAATAAATAAATGCGAATATATGAACCCGTGTGTGTTGGTATATACACATACCTATACACACAGATATGTGTGTGACATACCTCTCCATGCTTGCAGATGTGTCTGAAGGGATGCTCATCATCCTGATAACAGCACTTATCTCCAGGGAGGGGAGTGAGGTTGTGATGAAGTAAAGAGGGGAATTTTCTCTCTTTATCTTGTGTTCTTTGGAACTCTGGATTTTTTTTTAATAAGAAGAATGCATGTCAATATTGCTTACATAACAAAAATAAATAAGCTTGATTTATTCATTTGTTGATTTACTTATTCCCCTATGATTCAACAAGTGCTTTGGGAGAAAGTTAGTCACTTCTCCACTATCCATCCCCACTTTCACCTTGCTAACATGACCCTGGTTTTCAGGGGTGCCAGGTTCCGAGTTCAACATTTGCTTTCCCCACTTTTTTGCAGGTTCAAATAGCCAGAGGATACATTCTAGTCAATGAAATACAGATGGAAATGTTGTTGGGGGGAGGGGGAAGTGACACGTTTTCCCCTAATCTTGAAGGAATAGGATGTCCAGAACCGCAGCAGCCAGGTTGCCAACATGAGGTGTCAAGTATGAGAGGCCAGGGCAGACACTGTCGAGTCACTAACCAATGCAGCAGCTGCTAACTTCAAAATTCTTGTTTTATTAAGAAATATAAACGCTATCCATTTAAGCTAGTGTAAGGTGAGTTTTTTGTTACTAACAGCTAAGTGCATTTCTAATCAACACAAGTGCCTATGATGTATGGAGCAGAGCCAAGCTAGAGAAGTTGAGTTTACAAGAAAGAGGAGAAATTCTCAGCAACATAAAATGCCTAAAACTAAGAGGATGCGATCTAAAACATAAATAAGGAAAGGGGTAAAATAGGAATGCCCTACTTTCTTCATAAGGGGTATTGAGTCAATTAGATAAGACTCTACCTATGAAAGTAGTTTGTAAATGGGGTAACAATGTACAAATGTAAGGGCTGATTTTGGTGAATATGTAGTCAAGGTGTGCTATGAACAGCAGCCAAAACTGCACATTCTGAAGTCAGACCATCCTGGCACACCACACACACAAGCTCTGAGAGTCAGGAAAATTATTTAATTTCTTTCCACCTCAACTTCCTAATATGTAAAACTGGAATCATAATAATTACACCTATGACTACTGTAAGGATTAAATAAAATAATGTATTAGAGGCTTAGCGCAGAGCCTGGCATGGGTGGCTCTTAGGATGAGTCATTCACTGTTATTATAGGATGACTAAAAGGGCACCCAAAGGTCCCCTGGTGCCAAAACATAACCCCCACGGCCTCCCCGCTAGTCAGAGAAGGTCTCATGCTAGCTACTATCTGGCTTAAGGCCTCGGAGATCACTGTTAGAAAAGAAATGTAGAACTCACCTGAGGAAGGTTAAACCTTGATGTTCCAGAAATACTTACAGAGAAGCTATGACAAGCAAGCAAGGTGCTGAGAATAAAAGAGGACTTCCATGGAGGTCCTGCGTTTAAGAATCCACCTGCCAATGCGAGGGATATGCATGCGATCCCTGATCCAGGAAGATCCCGCATGCTGCAGGGCAGCTAAGCTGGTACAGCACAACTACTGAGCCCCGTGCTGCAGCTGCTGAAGGCAGCGCTCTAGAGCTCAGCTCTGCCACAAGAGAAACCACTGCTAGACAAGCCCACTCGCTGCACCAGAGAAAGCCCATCTGCAGCAACCAAGACCCAGTGGAGCCAAAAATAAATAAATAAATACTGCTTTGTGCTCTCAGGGAACTTGAAGAGATAAGACATAAATGCAAAGAAGGTAAAAGAATATACAGAAGATAAATAACAGATCAATGTTGTACAAGAATGTCCCAAGCCAGTGTGTGATTAATTGCCAAAAAGAGATGCAGAGAAAGATCAGAGTCATCCCAAGGCCAGAGATGATTTTTTGCTGGGAGTTTGAATAAGAAGGACTTTAAATAGATGGAAAAGTTTGAAATGCAGCCTATAGCCAGTGGAGAGTCATAGAGATTCCAGATGAGCAAAAATGACCAGAACCTTCTATAGACACTCATCAGAAAGCAATGAGTAGAATTCCAGAGCCAAGAGAGTGAACAAAAGTAGACAACATACTGGGACCTATGTTATAATGACACAGATGGAAGAGCATGATGAGAACCTGGACTGGGATGGGCCATTGGAAAAAAAAACAATAACACTGATCCCATTAGCAGTTGATATCCCTCCAAACAAATGGGAAATCTTTCTGATTCTGTTTCTATTGTTGTTCATCTTGACTCACACTACTAGTTTATAAGATTAGTTATTGTATGGAGTGGGGAAAGCCCAGGACAGGTGAGTCTGGGGGAAACGAGGGAGACGGAAGTGCTTAGGAACTGGGTTCACTGCCTCAGAAGGCAGGGAGAGAAGTGTATGTAACCCAAGCTATGCACAGAGGGCTGGGTTCTTGGGGACTCAGAGAGAAGAGATGGAAGATGGCGGAAGAGAAAAGATTTGTTAAGAGAGATTTGACCCATCTTGACCAACAGGTACTCTGATCTTCAGCTGTACTCAAGTGGTTCAATCTCCTAAACATGGAGGCGTCTCCTCGTGTGTGCAGAGCTTGGGCTTGCTCAGCCTTCCAGAGCCAAAAGTACCTCTCAAGCAGAAGACCCCAGATCCCCTCTCATCATTGTGAATAGGGAGTGCACACATCCTGTTTCATAAAGGAGTCAGAATATCAAGGTAGAGCAAACCTCCAGCAGCCCATCAGAGATGTCCCTTTCATCTTTACGGTATAACCTCCCCCAAGCCTGGAAGTTGGGGGAATAGCCTGAGTTGCCTGGTCATGGCTTCAATGTATAGATAATACCGTTAAGGTGGGGCAAAATCTCTTTAAAAATACTGAAAGTCAACATTCTTTGAATTCTTCATACAGGTCGAACAATGTGCAACTATTTGCAGATAAATGATCTTCTTGAAGTGACATTTTTGTCCCCATTTTATAGATGAGAAAAACTGAGGTTTAAAGAAATGAAGAAAGCTGCTCAATTCAGAGAGCTAATCAGTAACAGGGAATATTTGAGCACAGACAACCTCAACACAGAGTATACCTTCCTCAACCACAGGATCATGCCCTTTCCTCCTCCCTGAGCAAGTGAGTGCTAATCTGGTTGCCGGCTGAAGCCATTCTCAATGAACAGAGGGCCAACTGGGCACTTGAACTTGGGCTAACACTCAAGTGGCAGAGCTAATAATGAATCAAGCCGCTTCGTCCATGAGACCCTACGGAAGCCCCTGAACTGCTTTGGCTTTCCCTGCGGTCTAGTTAACCCTCTTTGAGGTGGCACCACTAATTATCAAACTCTCTATTTGGCTGAGCAGATACTCAGTGATGTTCCTCAATGCTCCTGTGTGAGATGTGTCCTCTGTGAAAGCTGACCTCTACGTGACAAGGGAGAATTCAGCTCTCGGCCAGAAAGTCTGCCCTGGCTTCTCTTTTATCACTGTGTCTAACAAATCCTCCACAGGTTTTTTTTTTTTTTCTTCCTTTCTTTCTTTCTTTCTACCTTGTCAGGAAGCCAAGAGTGGCATTTCAAAGGACACGTTTACCCCCCAGCAATTTCTCTCTTCTAGCAACATGCACTTTCTTCTCATAAAATCAGACCAGACAATGAAGCTGTAAACCCAGCTGGTGAGATTGATGTCCTGTTTCTCCAACCTCCCTCCGGTGGGTTTGCCTCAGGAGCTGTGCGCTGTGAAGGATAAACATCCAAATGAAAATGCTTCGAGATAACGACAATCACAATAACAACAAAAGTAAAAGGCTTTAATTGACAGAGCAGAGGGGTGAATTCAAGGGAACATATGGCACACAAATAATGAACTGGACGAAACTGCACGGAAAAATCTTGACCTCGGGATTCTGGAAAGCTCCAACTTATTGCCCACCAACATCTGGAGCACATACACCAAGAAAGGACTGTCCCTGCGAAATGTAACCAAACAAATCAACCGCTCTGCATCTTATTTGCAAACACTTTTCCTTTTTACAATGAACAAGAAATCTCTGGCAATCACTGTTACATCGTTTACGATTAAAAAATCACAGGTAGATTATAAAAAATAAAACAGAGGCTCATATATTCTGCCATCTCGTCTCTGCCAAAAATGAGCTGCTAAAATAAATCCCAGAAGTTTTACATTTTGTCTGCCACCTTTTGTTTTCTAACCCCTCTGTCAAACGGCAAGGATAGAACTTCGATGGAGCTTAACACAAGCTGACTTCACCAGACTCAAGACATGGAAATACTATGAGAAATTAAAAGCCATTGGTGGATTTCTCATTCCCTCTATTTTCTGTGACAATTGGCAGGTGAACTTTTCCATTCCCCACATTCTGAAAGTAAAAAATAGAGGTTGTTCTGTGTGTTTATCATCAAAATAAAAGTACGAAAGTTGTTGTACATCAGGTGGTGGAGGCCTGCTTGCCAACCAAAAAAGGGATCTACTGACTGCCGAAAATGAAAAGTAAATACACCCCATTTTAATTGTTTTCCTTGAAAGTGAAGTGACAGTGAAAACCACTCAGTCATGTCTGACTCTTTGAGATCCCACCAACTGTAGTCCATGTAATTCTCTAGGCCAGAATATTGGAGTGGGTAGCCTTTCCCTTCTCCAGGGGATCTTCCCAACTTAGGGATTGAACCCAGGTCTCCTGCATTGTGGGCAGATTCTTTACCAGCTGAGCCACAAGAGAAGCCCAAGAATACTGGAATGGGTAGCCTGTCCCTTCTCCAGCAGATCTTCCCACCCCAGGAGTCGAACCAGGCAGATTCTGAGCTCCCAGGGAAGCTGAGCTACCAGAGAAGCTCCCAGTTACTTTCCTTCAGTTTCCCCAAAGAACTTATATACATATCTCTGCTTCCAGAGAGTGAATTTCATTTTCCTCATCCATAAAATATAAGGGTTGTATTAGGTGGTCTCCCAGCTGCTTCTCCATTCAAACAAATTTTATGATTTTAAATATACAATACATATATATATGCAATATATATTTAAAGTATATTTGTGTCTATATATAAATGTATATGTACATTTGTGTATATACATATATATAATCTATGTTAACATGTCAAGATAATTTTAAAATAAAAATGTATTTTCCCTTGCATCTGACATGCATTTAGCCTCTCTCTGCCTCAGTCTCTGACTCTGAAAAAAAAGTAAAGACTTGGAATCATGGGTGGAAAATGGGTTTCGACTTGCTTGCCAAATCTTATCCTTTGCCAGGATCATTATGTTGAAAAGCATCGGCAAAGCTATTCCTGGGCTCAGCATAAAAGAGCACTTATATTTATAATGAGTATTTATAATGAGTATTTATATATAGTGAGCATTTAAAATGAGTAATTATAATAAGTTATAACATGAGGCAGATCATACATGATATTTCTATGGCTCTCAAATAAGCCTATTAAAAGTCTAAATCCTATTCCCTCTGTGGGAGAGTCATTGTAAGGACAAAGGAGACGTTTGGAGTCCACCGATTGGGACTTCACAGCCACGGAAACAGAGGTCCAAAGAGATGAAATTATTTGCCTGTGTTTTAAACCTGAACCCCAGTATTCTGAGTCCAAATCCATCAGACTACACCATACCACCTTTCTTAAATTCTAGCAATCTTTGTGCAAGAGGGTTTCTACCTGTAGTCAATGAATCATTCAGGATCCAGCCAGAAAGTAGAAATCTTGCCTCTCTAAGTATTGTAAATGGAGTGGATTTAATCAGGGAATTAGTTACACACATAACTAAAGAGCCAAGAAGCAAAACAGATGAAGTAACCCAAGGATTAGTAACAACAGAAAATCGCGATCACCCTTGAACTGAAAAACACAGGGAGGAGATAATGTCTCCAGAACCCTTTCTAAGGCTACCCGGAAAAAACTATGGTGGAGTCTGTGGGGAGCTACCACCATGGAAGAAATGCAACCGGTGATGAAGCATGAAGGCAGAGAGAGGGAAAAATACCCCGGCTTCTCCCCATTGCCCACCTCTAGTCTTCTGTGTCTCCACTGACCAACCCTACTCAGAATCCAGTCAGCAAGAGAGCCTGAGAAACCTAGTTGCAGAATTGTAAGCAATGACAAGCAAACATAAAATAGATAGATAGATAGTAGACAAACACAGATCTGATTTCAGGACATAAGGCCAAGCCAAAAGCTATATCCATATCCTAAGGGTATGTCCAATTTTTTCTGCCTAATCCGTTAACTTATTCCTGAAAGTGAAAATGAAAGTTGCTCAGTTGTGTCTGACTCTTTGTAGAGTCAGACACATGGACTATGGACTATGCTGCTGCTGCTGCTGCTGCTAAGTCGCTTCAGTCGTGTCCGACTCTGTGAGACCCCAGAGATGGCAGCCCACCAGGCTCTTCTGTCCCTGGGATTCTCCAGGCAAGAATACTGGAGTGGGTTGCCATTTCCTTCTCCAATGCATGAGAGTGAAAAGTGAAAGTGAAGTTGCTCAGTCGTGTCCGACTTCGCCATCCCATGGACTGCAGCCCACCAGGCTCCTCCATCCATGGGATTTTCCAAGCAAGCGTACTGGAGTGGGGTGCCATTGCCTTCTCCAGGGGATCTTCCAACCCAGGGATCAAACCCAGGTGTCCCGCATTGCAGGTGAATTCTTTACCAGCTGAGCCACAAGGGAAACCCAACTTATTCCTATGAATATACAAAAATATCTCCCCTTTCCCAGATGGGGCAGGAAAAAAAGAATCTTTCTGACATTTGTCTATTGATTCTAGACTCGTAGTCAATGGGCAGAAGTTAGTTTATAGAAATCTTGATGGAAGTTTGCACTGAAGCCAAACTAAAAGCAACCTCCTATCCAGGTCACTCCAACTCATATATGAAGGTTTAAGAGCTTGAGATGAAAGGGAAATTACCAAAGAGGGAGGTCCAGGAAAATTAGCTCTCCTCAGAGGCTCCCAAGTTAAATAAAGTGGACTTCAAAGCTATAGACTAGAGATAGTTCTGTACCCTCAGGATCCCTGACCTCAAAGGCTAAGACGATGACTCCCAAATGATGGTCCTGGTTATTTACATCAGAACTACTCTGAGACTCTTGCGAAAGGTCTAAGCTCAAGACCTTACGCTAGACCCATAGAAGCAGTAAATCTAGAGACAGAACTTGAACACTGCATTTTGGTAGAGTCTCCAAGATATCTGGAAAATAAGAGTTCCTGGACAAGAAATCCTTGGCAACAACAAGAAATTCAAGATTTGACACTCTGTATTCCTTCCCAGATGAGCTACTGATAGTTTTTAATGACCCGCTACCTCTATAGCTGCCAAGAGTGTTTTGCTCTGTCTGACAGTCCACAAGAAGGCCTACCAACTGCCCAGACCTTGATTCCTTGGGATCTGTTCCAACTCTGGACTGTATTGTTCAGTTCAGTCGCTCAGTCATGTCCTCTTTGCAACCCCATGAACAGCAGCACACCAGGCCTCCCTGCCCATCACCAACTCCCAGAGTCCACCCGAACCCATGTCCATTGAGTCAGTGATGCCATCCAACCATCTCATCCTCTGTCATCCCCTTCTCCTCCCGCCCTCAATCTTTCCCAGCATCAAGGTCTTTTCCAATGAGTCAGCTCTTCGCATCAGGTGGCCAAAGCATAGGAGTTTCAGCTTCAACATCAGTCCTTCCAATGAACACCCAGGACTGATCTCCTTTAGGATGGACTGATTGGATCTCCTTGCAATCCAAAGGGCTCTCAAGAGTCTTCTCTAACACCACAATTCAAAAGCGTCAATTCTTCAGCACTCAGCTTTCTTTATAGTCCAACTCTCACATCCATACATGACCACTGGAAAAACCGTAGCCTTGACTAGATGGACCTTTGTTGACAAAGCAATGTCTCTGCTTTTTAATATGCTGTCTAGGTTGTTCATAACTTTCCTCCCAAGGAGTAAGCGTCTTTTAGTTTCATGGCTGCAATCACCATCTGCAGTGATTTTGGAGCCCAGAAAAATAAAGTTAGCAACTGTTTCCACTGTTTCCCCATCTATTTGCCATGAAGTGATGGGACCAGATGCCATGATCTTAGTTTTCTGAATGTTGGGCTTTAAGGCAACTTTTTAGTTCTCTTTTATCTTTCTCCTTTACCTGGGTAAAATCTTGCTTCTCTTTTTCACTGCAGTTCTCACCAGTTCTCTCTCATTTTGGCCTCACAATGACTCCCCTGGAGAGCCCCTCTCCTGAAGCTAGGAGCCCTCAAGATACCAGCTCCTCTTGTTTGCCATGTTACTCTGAAATGGCAGTGCAAATGGCTGTCATAGATACAGCTGCCCCAGCTGTGGGTCTGGGAGACCCACCCATTACAGGTGCTGTTGGGCTCCATCGCATTTGGGTTTGACTGTGGCTGAAAAGCCTGGAGGGTGGGTGCCATGTGGCACCTGCTCCTGGAAGGCAAATATTCTCCCACGTCCCCCCACAGGTAATAGAGCCTGCAGGATTCCACTCTGAGATTTACAGCCGCCCTTTCTTCCCCTCTGTAGGGGAGGGATGCGGATGCAGCACTGTTACTTGTGCCTCGTATAATGGTGCTTCTTTTCCTTTAAACAATCTACAGGGGCCACCTTCCTAGAGACAAAAGATGAAAAGATGGTGAGATTACCTGCCAGGACCATTTAGGCTTTAATGATCTTCATGTGAGTGCTCCCAGAAACACCATGCAACAACCAAGTCATAGGATGCTGTTCTAATAAAATTAAAATTACTAAAATAAACTGCCAGGCATCTGGAAAGCACCGAGAACACAATACATTATGTAAACTGACATCCAAATATTGTACACCTACATGGCCCTTGAGTTACAACAAAGGCATGATGCATGCTAAAGCCTTATTTTTAAAATTTTAATTTCCTTGTAAGTGGTTTTAATCACTAGGTAACCAAATCATATTCAATACCAATTTCCCTTATGTTGTCCAGTGATTCACTGTTTCTTTGTGTCGAATTCTCAAATTCACATTTACATACAGTCTAGAGTTGCAAATACAAAACAAGAACTATTCAAATGAAAAGTACAAGAGTTTACAAATACCCAAATAATAGATTCCCCTCCTCCTTCTTTTTACCTCTAGCTCTGTTGGAGTCCATTAAAAACAGACTTAAGATAGGATTAAAGGAGCACTTTGCAACTTGATGAAAATCAAGCTCTGTATATCACTCTTTTAAAAAAGAATATGAAACACCAAGTGACATTCAGTTTGATCATGAATATTGATAATATAATATTTATTTAAAATATAATGTATTCATCAGTACTCAACCAAAAGTAAAATTAAACTCATCAGGATCAGAATAACTGTTTGGTTTTGCAAAAGTCAAGGACCCTCGTTGGGTGGCTTAATGACTTCTTGTTTGTGCTCTGTTTGCATAAATTATCCATCAAGTGCAGCCATTACACCGGATGCAGCATGGCACTCGCGGAGGGATGAGAGCGCGTCAGGACCCTCATTAAAGGGAAATGTGATTGGAATGGAGTCATCATTCCATGCCTGCCAAGGCTCTGCTTGTCTCCACTCTCCATCCCTCTGCACCATTTCCATCTGAAGTCAAAACTGGGCTTGCGGACCTGGATGCTTAAAGGCAATGGATGGAATCAAACAATAGATAAATGACTGCCTCTGTGCCTAGAGCCAAATGTGAAAAAGAAAGGGGAGAAAAACAGTAGAATGAGTTTCAATGCAATCAGATGAGGCTCTGAGAATGCAGGTGCTGGGTAACACGCTCTGCATCCATCCCCCATTTTATGAGCCACAGAAAAATTCCTTTTCTCAATATCTACTGACATTCTTTCCACCTCATAGTATTACTCTCCAATAAACCGACTATGGATAGGACTCAAGTCATGCTGTGTGTAATACTAATTAAGGAAGACAGGCAAAAATAATGGCTTCCCCGTTTCACATAGTACAATCATCCCATCCCAGTCTGGACACATCCTGCAGCTATTTCAATGTAATTGTATTACTTAACGCAGGGAGAATGTTGTTTTCTAGTAAGAGACGATGCAAAATGAAGTTGTGGGAGCGTCAGAGAAGCCACATAATAGGAAGTGAGGACCTTCCCAACAGAGTGATAAGATGGGTTTCTGCGATGTGCAGAGCTGAGCATATGTTGTATTGGAATAAAAAATGCAGGTGAACCCAAGGGAACTGAGAAACACAACCACTTCTTATTGCAATCTTAAATAAAATTGCCTGTGTACCTAGTGACAGATCTGGTTTGGTTCACAGACATTCAGCTCTGAAATAAGAAACGGAAGAACATTATCAGAGGATGATCATCACCATAAACTAGCCACGGCTAAACCCACCCTCAAGGCTGGAACACTATTTCCAGCAGCTTGAGCTTGTCACAAGTGTTACATACCAGACAGCATCACCGTGCAAGGTCCACACAGCTGGGGCTCAGAGTCAGGCTGTAACCGGCTGAGACTGGTCTTTAATACTCTAAACTAACGCCAGAAACAACTGAGATGTGATGTGCTTAGTTATAAAATACATCCTCGGGCCTGCTAATAGCTCATAATATGGCCTTACAGATAGGTTCAAGTACATGAAAGGACACTGGACTAAACAGGTGACAGGAAACAGCTGTGCTCCATTTACACAGAGGACAGGAAAAGAGGGAACAAAATTTAAATTACAACAGGCAGGTGTGACAGGCGTGAAAAGACAGAAATGAAGACAACTCAGTTATTAGCAAAGGGAAACATTGTTAGGTGGTGAAAGAGAGTAAAAAGGAAACGGACATTACAATATTGAATATCAACACACATATACATGGGAGGGTGACATGCTGATTAGAGCAATCAGCCTCTACATCAAAATTTTTTCATAAAATACTATCTTGAACAATATGAAATGGTCATTTTGGTAGGCCAAAAAGTGGTCAAATATCAGCTACTTCAAATGGTGCAACCTAATATTAATGCTTCTGTCTTAGGTGAGAACCTTGAACAATACCTAATGTAGCCTATATGCATATATTACATATACCAAATAGCTAATGCATCCTAGGCAATCCACAAATATTCACTTTGACGACTGGTAAATCATGAGATGAATTGTCAGATAGTTAAAGTGATAATGCTTAACTGACAAGCAGGAGTTTTCTGGGCGGTTATACATCTTTTCTCTTAGTTTCTTTGTCCTTCATGTTAGTTTCTTTCTCTCATCCACTTTGACAACTTTTTAGTCCATCACTGAAGTTACACTCATTACGGACTGTGAACATTTATAGACACTATTGATAATCATCTTTTCTACTTTTTTGGATTACCAATAATGAAGGTTAATAAAACTAACCAAGTTTGTGTCCTTTTCTAAACTCTTTGGATATTAATTTCAAAAATAGATACCAGAGGATTCAATGACTATTGTTTGCTTTTGAGTCTTTGTGCTGGCTTTAAAATGCTTAAGGAGAACTGTTCATCTCCATTAAAGATGTTTGAATCAGTTTTGCACATCAAACTTGTTGAGACACATGTTAATTCCTTAATATCTTCACACCAGCCAACTCCATTCTATCAGTTACATCAGCCAAAGCCCTTGCAGTGAGCCTTAATTTTCTTTTTTAATTCACTCATACCCCATAGCCAATCTATCAGCAAATCTCAAAGCACTATCTGTAAAATATACCCAGAATATAGCCACTCTTCACCACATCTTCAAGACCCCCTCACACTCAGCTCTAAGCTCCTCCAAGGCCAAGCCAGTATCTTCCCTCATCCAGATAACTGCAAGAGCTTCTAAAGGTTCTCCCTGTTTCTGCCTTTGCCTCCCTACACTATATTCTCCATAGAACAGAAAAATCATCATCCTCAAAAGCTTGCTTGGGGCTGGTGCACTGAGACGACCCAGAGGGATGGTACAGGGAGGGAGGAGGGAGGGGGGTTCAGGATGGGGAACACGTATATACCTGTGGCGGATTCATGTTAATGTATGGCAAAACCAATACAACATTGTAAAGTAATTAACCTCCAATTAAAATAAATAAATTTATATTTATAAAAATAAAAATAAAACCCTAAATTTTTTTAAAGCTTCCATTAACTCCTCATTTCAGTCAAAGTGAAAGCCAAGGTCTTACCTTTATATAAAAGCCCTCCCCCACCTGTCCCATTACACCCTTTACCTCCCCGGTTTTATCTCCTGTGACACCCCCCACCCTTGCACACCCTGCTCCAACCCCCCAGCCTTTTCCAGACTTCGACTCTAGTCTCACCTTCTTAGTGAGTCCTTCCCCAGTTATCCCATCTAAATGACAACCCCCCATTCACCAGCGCTCCATATCTTTCTTCTTTATTTTTTTCCCTCAGACTTTGTGGTGGTTTTAAGATATATCTACAAATTCTATGATATTTGTCCCTTCACTTAAAGGTGGAGCCTAATTCCCCTCCTCTTGAGTCTGGGCTTTTCTTAATGATGCTTGTGACAAATAGAACATGAAGGAAGTGACAGGATGTTGTTCCCAAGACCAGGTCATGAAAAGTCCTTGTGGCTTTCTCCTTACACACCATTTTGCATGCTCTCAGTTCACTTGCGTCGGATTTGGAAGGCAGCTGCCATGTTGGAAGTGTACTCAAGCCACTCTATCGAGAATCAGTCATGGAGAGGAGCTAAGGCCTCTTGCCAACAGCCTTAGAACTGAACCATCATGGAAGTGGATCCTCCAGCCCTAGTCAATCCTTCAACTTAACTACAGCCCTGGCCAATATTTTGACTGCAATCTCATGGAAGGCCTTTAGCGAGAAGATCTTCAACTTTAGCCAGTGAAGCTGCTCCAGGTTTCCAACCCACAAAAGCTATGAAGAAATAAATTTTGTTTTTTTTAAGCCTCTAGGTTTGTGGGTAATTTGTTATACAGAAATAGATAGCTAATACAGCCCTTATCACCATCTAACCGTATTTTATTATCTTATTTATTGACCGTCTTCCCTTCATGAATGTATTTTCTGTGAGGGCAGAGACATTTGTCTATCATTAATCTTTCATTTTTAATAATGAATAAGATGGGTATCCAAGGCTCCCATACATTAGTGGATCAGCAAAAATGCAACATTCTGACACAACTTACAGTGGTAGCAAGAATTTCTATCACTTGGGTAAAGGATGATTACACTTAGTCATAAAGCAGATTCTACTACAGATGTATTGCAGGATAATGACCACAAAGAGGCTCCTAATTTCCTGCTGAATACTAAAGATGTGTTCTCAAAGAAAAACAAATTACCCACTAGATAATTTGTAAGTTGTTGGTTCTTAATCCAGACAGACAGCAAAATCATCAGCAGACCTCCTACAACAACAAATGCCCAGATTCCACACCTGAAAACTCTGATTAATGGCTTCTGCTATAGACAGAAAGCTTGTGTCCCCTGAATATTCCTTTGCTGAAACCTAATCCCCAACGTGATGGTATTCAGAGACAAGGTTTGGGGAAGTGATTAGGTTATGAAGATGGAGCTTTCATAGATGGGATTAGTGCCCTTATTAAAGAAATCCCAGAGAATCCCCTCATTGCTTCCACCATGTGAGGATACAGTGAAAACCTGGCCATCTATGAATAGAAAGAGAGCTTCTAACTAGATACTGACTCTGCCTGCACCTTAATCCTGGACTTCCCAGGCTTCAATAAATAAATACATTTCTGTTGCTTATAAGCCACTCAGTCTATGGTATTTTTGTTGTAATGGCCCAAACAGACTAAGATAGTGTCTTCAGCTGCAAAGACATTCTTCTAGATTATTCTGATATATAATATATCCAAGACTGAGGACTCCTTCACTGGTTGGTAAGTAATTAGAGAAGGTAAACACATTTATAGTCTACTATACTGGACTGTACTACTAGTTCCGGAAGCTCTTCCCATCAGTTCAGCAACTCTGAATTCTCCTTCTGCATTCACTTACTCACTTATTAAGTATTTATGAAGATGTTGGCACTGTGCTAGACTCTGGAGAAATGAAGAGGCTGGTGAACTCAGGGTCTGGTGAGGGAGCTCAGACCCTCACCCAAGGAGACATCCAACCCAGAAAGCCTCATCCCCAACTTTCCAACAGAGCCTGGACTCACCCCACACACATGCCTTGGGCTGGAAATAGCTTGATCAGACATCATCAGAGAGACACGGAATGGGCAGCAATGGATGGCAAGGAAGGGCTGAAACCATCTGCAAAGAACATGTAAAGTGGAAAAGGGAGGAGATCCAAGCTAACCCAAGCAGCTCCAGAACCTCAAGACTGCCAAAGGGAGAAGAGCCTGCAAAGCAGACTACAGAGCAGGTTCCCTAAAGCTAAGAGGAAAGCAGAGAGTCTCAAGTCCCATGAGTCTCAGAAAATAATTTGTCAATATATTTGAAGGGTCTCTGTTTCCTCATCTGTTAAGTAATAGTGTGAGAATAAGTAATTTTTAAAGTTTTTTTCAACACTAATGTTCTATTAAAAATTATATAGGTGAATATGCATGTTTGTATATGTAACAATTCATTACCCAATATTGTTCTCCAAGAAATGGAGGGCTCACTGTGTATAGGAAAGAGATTGTAACTTGACTTTATTGGTAAGGGAAGTAAACACTATCTGGCTTATGCTAATTTCCAGGGCAGTAGTTGACAGTGTTATCCTTCATAGGGAAAGTATTTCAATACCAATTGGACAAGTTAGAACAAATATCCTCAGGCATTCCAGCAGTACCAGAAAACCATCAGAGCCTCAGATTAAGCTCAGAGTTCAGCTGGGTTATGCAATGCCCTGAGCTTCTAGATGACTGACAACGCAAAGCACTTACCCTCCCAGCCAATTGTTTACCAGCTTGGCCTGGTTCAGGGAGGGCGTGTGAAGGCCACAGACCCATACCAACCCTCCAACACAGTAGCTCCTCACCTTCCAGCTTGGCATAGGCAGAATATGATGGATGCTGCAACAGATGGCAAGCTGGAGGCTGTGGGAGGTTGTAACTCCTTGTTCCCTCTGCCAGTTAATTCCCAAGGAGGAATCTTTTTTTTTTTTAAATTATTGAAGTATAGTTGATTTACAATGTTAGTTTCTGGTGTACAGCAAAGTGATTCAGTTATATGTATATGGATATTCTTTTTCATATTCTTTTCCATCATGGTTTATTACAGGATATTGAATATAGCTCCCTCTGCTATACAGTAGGACCTTGTTGTTTATCTATTTTATATTTAGTAGGTTGTATCTGCTAATCCCAAACTCCTAATTTATCCCTCTCCCACCCTCTTTCCCTTTTGGGAACCATAAGTTTGTTTTCTATGTCTGTGAGTCTGTTTCTGCTTCATAAATAAGTTCATTTGTGTCATTTTTAAAATTCCAGGTATAAGTGCTATCATATGGTATTTGTCTGTCTGACTTACTTGACTTAGCCCAAGAGGCATCGTTTTGAAGAGAGGTTTCCAGCCCTCATCTCATTCCTTCTGGAGGAAACGAATTAGAGAGTCAGAAAAACAAGGGCAAGATGGGGACTAGGGACGGTCATTCCCACCTCATTCTAAAGCAAAATTTCTCCATCGTGGCACCACTGATACTGGCAGCTGGATAATTCTCTGTGTGGGGCTGCTTGGTGGGCTAGGGGATATTTAATAGCATCCCTGGCCTCTACCCACAAGATGCCAGTGGTACCCCCTGCAGGGGTGTGACAATCCAAAATGCTTCCATACATGCCCAAAGATCCCCCAAGTTTCTCCCACTTAAAATCACTCAAAGAATAGTCTGCCCACAAAGGTCCCAGACAAACCTGGCTGGCTGGAGGGAACACTGTCCACCCTCTGATGCTTCAGTCAAAACTTCCAGCATGAATTATACTGTTTAAGCAATTTAAAGAGTAATTATGTATGGATGTGACAGATGGACCATAAAGAAGGCTGAGTGCCAAAGAACTGATGCTTTTGAACAGTGGTACTGGAGAAGACTCTTGAGAGTCCCTTGGACTGCAATGAGATCAAACCAGTAGATCCTAAGGGTAATCAGTCCTGAATACATTGGAAGGACTAATGCTAAAGCTGAAGCTCCAATACTTCGGCCATCTGATGAGAACAACTGACTCATTGGAAAACACCCTGATGCTGGGGAAGACTGAACACAGAGAAAGAGACTGAATGGACATGAATCTGGGCAAACTCTGGGAGACAGTGGTGGACAGAGGAGACTGGTGTGCTGCGTTCCATGGGGTCGCAGAGAGTCAGACATGACTCAGCGACTAAACAGTAACAGCAAAGCAATTTAAAAACTAACCAGACCTCTACAGACGACTCCACCCTGCTGCCTTCTGAAATCCTGAATCTAGATATTGAAAGTTCCAGCTAATAGCCTAGCCTTGTGTGAACCCATGGTACAATGTCAATCTTAAATTCCCAGCCTCTAGTCTTCACTCTAGCCACCCTGATTGGAACCTCCCAAGTGGCTGCAAAGGACAGGCTGTATGTTAAAATCAGCCTTGTAATAGAGAAAAGAAGAGGCTACTGATCAGAACACCCAGCTTACATCATTCACTAGCTGTGTGACCTGAAGCGCATCGCTTAAGCTTTCTGAGGCTGTTTACTCAAGTGCAAAATTAAAGTAATGCTATCTGCCTTGCTTTTCTCCATTCATCATCTTGAAGCTCAAATACAAGACATGGGATGTCTATGGAGCTCTGTACAATGGTCAGGATCCACATGCTTACTGTTACCTATGAGGGCTATGGTTATCACAGTGCCCTGTCTCTGTGTTAACATACCCACTGCAGGAGTTTGAGGAAATGCTCAAAGAGCAGGCTTCTTTCATTTTAATGCTGACTTAATCAGAAATTCTCTCTACTTAATTTTGCCAAAAATGTGAGATACCTCCAAGTGATTTCTTTTCAAAAGATTGTCTATCAATTCCAAAAAGAGTAACAAATATGTATTTAAACCTACTATATACTTTAGGGATTCATTGGTAAACAAAATAGATCAGGATCTCTGCCCCAAAAGTCCTATTTTTTATAATGGGCTGGGGAATGGGTATTAAGCTATAAACAAACAGAAAACATAACAAACAGTAAGTTGCACAGAGTGCTAGAGGCTGGCAAACTTTTTGTGGGGGGAAAAAAAGGCAGATAAGAGGCATGGGGTCAGCAGGAGTGTGGGTAGGGGTTAATCTGCTGTTTAAAGAGGGCAGCCTGATTGAGAAGTGAGATGTGGTAGAGGTGAGGGGTCAGCATAGAGCTGTCGGGGAAGAGCATTCCAGGGAACAGCCAGTGCAAAGGCCCGTAGGCTGGACCATGTGTTCAAACACACACAAGCAGGAGGCCATAGTGACTGGAGCAGGGTGAGCAAAGGAGAGGTTGTATGAAAGAGGACACACAGTCCAAGAGTCGGAGGGTGAAGCTGGGGCACGTAAAATACATGGAGGGAACACTATTCCAAGCTAGGGACTGAGGAGCCACAGCAGGAAACTTGGTCCCTGCTGCCAGGGGAAACGAAAAGGGAGCTCTCAAGAGAGCTTGACCTTCCCTGGTGGCTCAGATGGTAAAGTGTCTGCCTGCAATGTGGGAGACCCAGGTTCGATCCTTGGATTGGGAAGATTCCCTGGAGAAGGAAATGGCAACCCATTCCAGTACCCTTGCCTGGAAAATCCCATGGACAGCGGAGCCTGGTAGACTACAGTCCATGGGGTCACAAAGAGTCGAACACGACTGAGCCACTTCTCTTCTCTTCTCAGAGAGCTTGACCAAGTCCTTGGCCTTCCTTATTCAGGACAAGTTTGGACGGGAAGACAGGGTCAGCAGACTGTGACCAAGTTCTTCTTTCATCTACGGATTGTGCAGGCATCAGAATTACTGTGCCGAAGCCTCCTTCCCCATCACCATCAGATAACGTTGACTCTTCCTGCACATGGGACTTTCCAGCAATCCAGTATGAAGAGAGAATGTCCATCTCAAACTTTCCCCCATTCTTTGGTAGATGCTCAGCCAAAGGGTCTGACTCAAGGAGAACCGGTGGCCATTGTACCAGTTCACCTTCTGATGCCAATCCACTCACTCCTAGCCACCCCTAGCCAGGATCTGAAGAGCCCGTGCTTCTCACTACGGGGGTTCCAGAAGCTCACCCCAGCCCCCTCATTTCTCCTCACTCTCCTAGACTGCCAGGAGCAAGTCAAGGGTCTTGGGCTGTCACTTTCACACTGGATGCAGCCATCTCAACCTTGTCTCTTTCCTGCCCAAGTTATTTACAAAAGAGCCTGCTGCAGGAGCATGCATGCACAGTTGGCTTTGCGCCCAAGGGAGAGGCGGTCTAAAGCAGCGGGGGATGTGCCTCTCCCAATAAAAATTAATGGAACAAAAACCCCCTGTGTGCTGCACAAACTGCCTCTCCTGGGGAGCTTTCATCTCCCCTGTTCTCTTCCCAAGCCCTCCTCTGGGTTCTCCCATCCCCTGGGTGTCTTTGGCATAATCTGGGGCCCATCATTAAAGGGAAAGGGAAAAGGAGTAAATCAGACAGGGGTTCACACACACCCAACACACAAATGCACATGCACACACATGGCTCAGCCAGATCTACACACACATGCACACTGATTTTATAGACATGCACCTTTCTGGTTTCTCTTTTTAGCAAGAGAACTCATTGGTAATTTCATGGTGGGAGAGATTACACCATCAGCACAGCAGAAAGGAGCTACTTATAGAAAAAAAAAAAATTTACCCTTTAAGGGTTTGCGAAAGAGTTAAGAGCCTCTGGTTTCCTTTTCATTTCTATTGTTTGTTTTGTTTTATTTTCATACACAGGCACTCCATGCACACATTTTTGTCATGAAAGATTCAGGGCAGTATTTATGAACAGAGCATGACAGACACATAACTTCTGACCTCCTGGTTCCTGCTCCCTTCCTCAGAGGGAACACAATTGTGCTGGATTACTCTATTGCCAACTTGGTTTCTCTGGGAACCCTTTATCTCAGAATCCCCCTTCCCTGTATGGTTCTAAGTTGTCGTTGTTGTTCAGTCTCTAAGTCATGTTTGACTCTTTGAAACCCCATGAACTGCAGCCCACCAGGCTCCTCTGCTCATGGGATTTCCAAGGCAAGAATACTGGAGTGGGTTGCCACTTTCTACTCCAGGGGATCTTCCCAAATGAGGGATCAAACCTGCATCTCCTACACTGGCAGGCAGATTCTTTACCACTGAGTAACCAGAGAAGCCCCATGGTTGTAAGTTAGAGTTAGTCAAAAGCTTGCATGAGATTTTTGAGTCAAAAGTAGAGCAGCCATGATGCTCTAGAGAAAGGGCAGAGGTGCTGGTGGGTCCAGATTGTCACTGTTCTTTTCTTCTCCATCTCCAGCTCACCTTCCAGCCATCAGCCTGCCCTGTCAAGCAGCAGCAACACCAGGTAACCTCCAGACACTTTGCTGAAAACCCAGAAAATTCAGCCACCTGCCAAGGGCCCCTTCTACAACCCCACTGTAGAAGCTGGAAGAGATGGCTTCCGGATCCTTCACCTCCCCTTCACAGACTCTTTCCTACTCAGCTCCTCCCACAGCTGTGTCAGGACTCATACCTACAATAAATCCCTTGTTCAAAGCCTCTTCCTATTTCTGCTTCCCTGATTAACTGTCTGACACAGCTGGCAACAGAGCACGATGCTTCCATTCCTTTTCTATACAAAGGTACATACCCACACACATCTCTGCTTTTTTTCCTCCCTTTTCCCTAAATTTAACCATCTCAGTGAGATTTCTGGGGCAACACACAGAAATCAACCTCCTTCTTTTTCATGACTACATAAAATTCCATATGTGTGATTTATTTATGTATTCCCATATTGGCACATATTTAAGTTGTATCTAGTTTTCCGCCTTGACAAAAATGCTGCAGTGGCATTTTTATATATCCTTCTTTATGCCTAACATGAAAATCTTCTACCAGGCAGATTTCTAGAGCTGGAATAAGCAGGTGAATATATTTTTAATTTCTACAGTTATGACCTAATTGCCTTTCAAAAGGCTTCTTTCTCTAGAACGCTCTTGCCCTGCAGACAGCTTTGTCCTTGTTTGCTAAGCAGGGCCCTGCACCATGGGTTCCCTGCAGATGCACAGCCTAGCATGCTGTGCCTGGAAGGCAGTGGGCATTTGAAGCAGACACGTGGACATAGGGAAAGCACAGGTAAGCGCACGGAGAGCATCTCGCTCAGAAGAAACATACAATTAGCTGCTTATAGACAAAAAGATCTCATGGCTACATAGAAAAGACCTCCTGGTTACAGAGATCAAATTGCCAACATCTATTGGATCATTAAAAAGCAAGAGAGTTCCAGAAAAACATATACTTTTGCCTAATTGACTACATTAAAGCCTTTGACTGTGTGGATCACAGCAAAATGTGGGAAATTCTTAAACAGATGGGAAAACCAGACCACCTGACCTGTCTCCTGAGAAATCTGTATGCAGGGTAAAGAAGCAACAGTTAGAACTGGACATGGAACAACAGACTGGTTCCAAATAGGAAAAGGAATACCTCAAGGCTGTATATTGTCACCCTGCTTATTTAACTTATATACAGAGTACATCATGTGAAATGCCAGGCTTGGTGAAGCACAAGCTGGAATCAAGATTTCCAGGAGAAATATCAATAACCTCAGATACGCAGATGACACCACCTTTATGTCAGAAAGCGAAGAAGAACTGAAGAGCTTCTTGATGAAAGTGAACGAGCAGAGTGAAAAACTTGGCTTAAAATTCAACATTCAGAAAACTAAGATCATGGCATCTGGTCCCATCACTTCATGGCAAATCGATGGGAAAATAATGGAAACAGTGAGAGACTTTACTTTTGGGGTTCCAAAATCACTGCAGATGGTAACTGCAGTCATGAAATTAAAAGACGCTTGCTCCTTGGAAGAAAAGCTATGGCCAACCTAAATAGCATATTAAAAAGCAGAGACGTTATTTTACCAAAAAGGTCCATCTCCAGTCAAAGCTATGGTTTTTCCACTAGGCGTGTATGGATGTGAGAGTTGAACTATAAAGAAAGCCAAGTGCTGAAGAATTGATGCTATTGAACTGCGGTGTTGGAGAAGACTCTTGAGAGTCCCTTGGACTGCAAGGAGATCCAACCAGTCCATCCTAAAGGAAATCAGTCCCGAATATTCATTGGAAGGACTGATGCTGAAGTTGAAACTCCAATACTTTGGCCACCTGATGCGAAGAGCTGACTCATTGAAAAAGACCCTGATGCTGGAAAAGACTGAAAGCAGAAGGAGAAGGGGATGACAGAGGATGAGATGGTTGGATGGCATCACTGGCTCAATGGACATGAGTTTGAGTAAGCTTCGGGTGTTGGTGATGGACAGGGAGGCCTGGCGTGGTGCAGTCCATGGGCTCGCAAAGAGTCGGACATGACTGAGCAAATGAACTGAACTGAGACTAAAAGGCAAACAATGAGAAGTGGCATCCACGTGAAATGGGTTGTTATTGTTTAGTTGCTAAGTTGTGCCCAACTCTTTTGCGACCCTATGGACTACAGCCTGCCAGGCTCCTCTGTCCATGGTATTATCCAGGCAAGGATACTGGAGTGGGTTGTCATTCCCTTCTCCAGTGAATCTTCCCGACCCAGGGATCCAACTGGCATCTCCTGCATTGACAGGCAGGTTCTTCACACCAGGGAAGCCCCGCATGATATGGGTAGGTTGACATTAATACCAGGAAAAGGAAATTCTTTCCTTTGTATGATTTCAGAGATTCCCCAACCCCATCCAAATTACTGCCCATGCCTGCATCCATGGATATACAAGCACGCACACACACCCACACACCCACACACACACACCCACACACACACACACCCACACACACACACACACTTTAGATTCTGCTACTGAAGCTTAAAATCTCTTAAAATATTTTCTTCCTCAGTAGCACAAAGGTCCAAATGAAATGATCCTTATCAATAAATAGTATATTTAGATGTAAAGAACTTTGCTAAATGTTCATACAAAGAAGAGTCTTCTTCTCTTGGTATTAATCTGAACCTACCCATTTCATATGGGGCTTCACTGGTGGCTCAGAGGTAAAGAACCTGCCTGTCAATGTGGGAGACACAGGTTTGATCCATGGGTCTGGAAAGTCCCTTGGAGAGTTAAATGATAACCCACTCCAGTGTTATTGCCTGGAGAATCCTAGGGACAGAGGAGCCCAACAGGCTACAGTCAATGGGGTCACAAAAGATCAAACATGCCTTGTGTCATTGGAGGTAGGCATTATTTCCATGTTACATAAGAGAAAAATAAGGTTCAGCAGAGTGAAGCCAGACAGTTAGTGTGATGCACAGCAAGGAGGTGAACTCAGCTCTCTATGTGACCAGACAACCACTGCCTGTCCCACGGGAGGTAACAGTGTCCCTTCACTTCACAGAAGGGTGTGGACTACTTCTGCTGCACGTGTTCTTGAGAGTGGCTTTTCTAGAGGAATGGGCACTGGTTGTAGGAAAAGACTAGTTAGAGAGGAAAGGTCAAGGAAAAGGATCTTGAGAGCATAAATCCAATGACTTCCTGGGCCAATGACAAGGAAATAGCTAGATCAGCCCAGCAAGGAATGTGGAAGATGACCAGAGGTGGAAGGGCAGATTCCCTAGTCCACGCACCTCCTCCTGCTTGTGGTGTTGGGAGCCTAGGAAGACAATGGAAGTGGAGGGATCACCACTTCCAGTGATCATGGAAGACGTCAGTTCCATGATCTCCCTCCTCCTAAAGTATAGGAGCCTGGGCTGTGACAGGTGACTTCAGACTGTAATTTAATCCCCATAATTAGATAATTTCAGGGACCAACAACCTTGGAATAAGGATGTAGAGAAGGGACAGAGGGGATGCAAGTGATGAGGTGCAAGGTCGGGGTCAGGGCAGGTTGCAGGATTGTCAGAGAGACTCGTGCTGGAAAAGTGACAGCGTGGAAGAGTGGTTTCCTGGAAAGCACAAACAATGCAGTCAGAAGTGTTGGGGGAAATGCGGCACACAGGTGCAGATCCAACAAGAGAGCTGGGACAGCGAGCTTCCAGTGACACGGAAACCTGCACAGACTCCTGAAAACCAGGGGTCCACAAGGGGCCCAGGCCGCAAACACAGATCATGCAACAATCCTTTATGAAGTTTACCCTTGCTGCTCAGCCTGAAAAACGCATCATTTCAGCATGCTCTCACAACTCTTGGAAGTCCTACCCATCTCTGGATGAAAAGGAAACATGCCTCTGGGAATCCGTGATGATGGGAAGAGAAGAGAGCAAAAGGTAAACACAGCAACACAGAGTGCTTGCCTGGAAGGACCCAGCAGGGGCGCAGTGCACTGTGGGGGGTGGCAGGGTAGGCACAGCTGCACACTTTCTGGGAGGCCCTGAAGGTGGCTGGGGGCTTGTCCCATTGCTGTCCACCCCAGGCCCCAGCAGAGGCCTGATGAAGATGGGCTGGGTGTGCTGAAGACAGTCTCTGATCCCTGCAGAGACTGTCAGTTCTGAGAGGTGAGCCACTCCAGCCGCAGTTAAGGTCAGCGTTCAAGGTGGCAATGGGGGCCAGGCCCGATGGAAAGGAGAACATGCAGGCCACTGCTGTTTTTTAGACCAAAATCTTGAAAGCCAGGTCCATCGCAGGACAGAATATCATACATGCATTAAGCACGATAGTTACGAAGACTGTGTATTAGTTGCTTGGTCATGTTTGATTCTTTGCGACCCCATGGACGACCCCATTGGAGCCCACCAAGCTCCTCTATTCATGGAATTCTTCAGGCAAGAAGACTTGAGTGGGTTGCCATTCTCTTCTCCAGGGCATCTTCCTGACCCAGGGATCAAACCCAGGTCTCCTGCACTGCAGGCAGATTCCTTACCACTGCAGCACCAGGGAAGCCCATGAAGACTAAGCAGCAACGTGGAAAGTCATCATGACGTGGAGACCACTGGTGATCATGAATGTGCCTTTTATTCAAGTGGATAAACCCTGGAAGAGAAGACCTCAAAACGGCAGTGTGAGGGGGTTGTGGGATTACGGGTTCTTCCCCCTCCACTTTCTACATTTTCTACCAGCTGGTAGGCTGGTTTTACCACGATGCAGGAAGGTAAGGAAGGAAAGTGCTCTGGCTGTGACCTGAGGTGCCTGGGATGAACCTGGGTGACTACACAGTGTCCAGGTGAGCGTGAGAACCAGAACCCCCCCCACACACACACAACACATATACCACAGCACACACGCACACCATATACACCACACATACACAATATACATAACACAATACACACTCCATGATACATGCATAGCATCCACACACAACACACACCATACACACAACACATACATACTATGCACACAGCACATGCATATACCATATACACCACACACATCTATCACACACAACACACAATACACACATAGCATAAACACACAACATACACCACACACACACAACACATGCATATACCGTATACACCACACACATCTCACATAACAGACACAATACACACTACATGATATGTAGCATGTGCACAACACACACCATACACATACAACACATACATACTATGCACACAACACACACATATATCACACAACACACAATACACACACAGCATAAACACACAACACATACCATACATACACAACACATACTATACACACACCACATCTCTATACCACACACACACACAGTCCACACCTATACACCACACATCTCACACACACACAAAGGAGAGCTCGTGTGTTTCTATTTCCATGTACATTTTACCAGGGGTCAGTCTCAGGAAGCGTTTGCTCTCAGGGATTCTAGGGTGAGCTGAGGAACTAGGAAAGCTCTCTCTTTGTTCTTACAGGACTGAAGTTTGCTCTCGAGGCAGAAGGCCCCCTGAGCTGATAGGGAGCTGGAAACCAGCCTCCACACCAGAGACTCTTGGTTTCCTTGAGAGCAATACCCTGGACCTGCCAATGGATATCATGCATGGAAAGAGTTCTGATGGATGCCTCCAGGAAAGCCACATTCCGGGTTTGGGATGGCCTGGCCCACCCCCAGGCCCTCCAGGAGAACCCTTGCTCCCATTTCTCACACAGACCAGCTCCCACAGCTCTGTCCACTGGCACACATGAAGGGGGCCCACAGCGGTACCCGCTCATTTACGATGCTGGTACCAGCCTCGCTGGAGTCTTCCAGCGTTCAGCATTAGGCATGGTACATTGCGTGTATATAAATCAAATTAACATACACTGTCACTGCCCACTTGAGCAGCTGTATTATTTGTGTTAAATTTCATAGTTAAAATGAAACACTTTCCCATTACTAAATCACAACTCCACCGGGTGACCACAAGGGTCACCTGCCAGAATAAAGCCTGTGGATGCCAGCCCAGTTCAAAATGGCAAATGCAAACTGGCTCTATAATATGACCACAAAACTGCAAATTGCCACCAGACTAAAACACTGATGCTGATTCACATCTCAGAACCAAAAGTTTGTATCAACCCAGCACCACAGGTAAGCACACCCCTGACTCAGCTGGTTACAGCAAAGTGCTATAAAGGCCATGAGTAACTTGCAACGTGTGGCCCAATTACTTTGCTCAGCTCGTGGTCATAGAGTCTCCACTTCCCCGCATGTGCACACCATGCTGGCACCCGTTAAATCCTTCCTACAGACCGTGCGTTTCACAGGCATTCAATGCATCAACTTCCAAAAAAGTCAACCTCAGGGACCTGTGACACAGGTGACCCAGCTGTGACCTGGTGACACACCTAATAAGTGACACAGCCAGGACTTGGGCTAGAAGCTGAGTGAATCCCAAATCTCTATCCCTTCCCCGTTGCCAAGCAAGTGCGGGCCGGCACAGAGTAATCCACAACTGCTGGAGAAAACAAACCCACTCAGAGTTCACGCTTTGCTGGTGATGGATGAATAGTGGCGTCTCCCTGCAGAGCATACATCATGGTTATTCTTAGCACACAGAGTGCCTGCCCTTAGGACCTCAGGTGTCCTTCTCCCTGTCACGTGGGGTATAGACAGGCCAGGTTCAAGGCCCAAGGTTCAAAGAGGCACAGCTTCCACTCTGCTGCCTCATCAGACCCCAACATCAGGAAAGTCCATTGTCTTCCATTCGTTGACACATCACATCAGTACCTGGTTGCAAAAGCCCCTTTATTTCTTGGAGGGCTTTAGTGGGCTTCCGGACCACCACCCACCAGACCTATACCAGCCAGAAATGGCTCTCAACTCTGTTCTGTAACTGGTATGCCTCCTGTCTCCTAACTGGGTTCCCTGGCTGCACCCATTGCATTTCATGGTTCCTCAGTTCTACCCAGTACCTGAACCCCCACCTCCACAGCAACTGCATATAGAACTATGGGATGTTCCAGAGCGTGGATGTGGCTAAAGAAAGGAGAGGCAATCAGACCGACACGGAGCCCGTAGAGCAGAGAGTGCTGTTCTTATGAGGACAGCACACTTCTCCGCTTCCAGAGCCAAGGATCATAAATTTCTCTCTGTGCACACAGGGCGAGGGCAGCTACAGAAAAACCACAGCGGCTCAGGCCGCCTCAGATTGGATGGCCCTAGCCCGAGCCATTATCCAAATATTTTGGTAGGCCGCAGAAAAGAATTATGACTTTGGGACTGGTGGTTCTTTTCTTTGCCAAACAGGCGCTTTCCTGAAGTGGTAGCACATACTTTCCACTTCAGATAGATCGATGTTGCAATTAAGACGTTCAGCGAAGTGGGCCATTTCAAGGGCTCACTTCCCCACACCTTGTTGGGGAAAGGGTGTCATGTCAAAAGGCTGGGGTCTGACCCTCAGCATAATGAGTTTATAGGGTGATCAGGCACTGGATGTTGATACCATGTGTCCATACGGTGGCTATCTGTGGGGCTTGATTGGTAAGACAAGTTTTATCTCAGCAGAAAAATCATACAATTGGATTGCAGGGCAGACAGGGCTAAGCCACCTGATAGTCATGCTGCCTTGATCAGGACACTTCGTTGGAGCGGTTCACATCTGTGAGTTCCAGGTGTTGTGGAGTGGCAGAAAGACCATGGACCCTGAAGCCCAAGTGTGTCCTAAACCCAGATCTGCCACTACTATCCATCTGACCACAGGTAAGTCACATAACCTGTCTTTGCCTGAGTTCTCTCATCTATAAAATGGATTTAAAGATTTGCCCGTATTTCCTTTTGGGGTGATGAAAATGTTTTGGAACTAGATAGAGGTGATGGTTGCCCAGCATTTTGAATATATGAAATGCCATTAAATTGTTCCCTTTAAAACAATCAATTTTATGCTATGTCAATTTCAACTCAATAAAAATAAAATTTCTTTTAAAATAATGCCTGCATCATGAGGTTGTTATAAGGATTTAATATTGATATAATGTAAAGTTCCTAGGACAGTATCTAGCGTACAGTATCATGTAAGCATTAGCTATTATTTTATTCCAGAAAGTATGCTGAGTAATCCACACCCATTAAGTCCTCACAATCAACCGTGAAATAGGTACTGCTCTTACTCCCATTTTGCAGGTGAGGAAATGAACATTTGCAGGGTTAAAGTGATGCTCTAAATACTGCAGCTTTGTAGAAAACTAACCTAAACTTGTGATGTAAAGAAACCATCATTTTTAGCCTGAGGATTCTGTTGCTCAGAGATTTGGAAAGAACACAGCAAGGACTATTTGTGCCTCACAAGGTCTGGTACCTCACTGGAAGCCTTGGAGACAAGGGGCTGGAATCGTCTGATGCCGGCCATCAGCTGGGACCCTCAGGTCCCCTCCAGAGGGTCTCTCCAAGGGGGCTCTCTCTGAGGGCTTCCTCTCAGCATGGGTTCTCAGGGGAAGGGTCCCCAGAGAGAGAGGGCCGAATGGAAGATGGGTCCTCTTTACAACCCACCATCAGAAGCCATGCAGCATCACTCCCACCACACTGGAGTCACAGAAGAGTCCTAAAGTCTTACCCAAACTCCACCCCTTCACAGGTAATGACAAGATCTAGAAGATCATGTGTGTAATAGCTTCGCTGCTATTATTGGACAATGCAAACCACTACAGTATCTTCCTACAGCCACCTATGCTATCAGAGATGGAGCTTTGGATTCCAGATTCTCATTCTGGAGCCCAGTTCTTATCCACTGCATGCCAATATGCAGTGTTTTCATCTGTCAAATAGAGACAATACTAGCCAGTTTTAAAGATAAGTTAACATATCAGGGCCTTAGTTTCCTAATCTTTAAAATGGGGTTTATATGTGGACCCTTTAAAAAAAATTAAAAGATACAATGAACTTATATACAAAACAGAAATAAACTCACAAAGAAAACAAACATATGATTACCAAAGGAGTAAGTGGGATAGGAGGGCCGGAATAAATTAGGAGCTTGGGATTAATATATACATATTGCTGTATTGTTGCTGTTTAGTCACCCAGTGTGTCCAACTCTTTTCAACTCCGTGGACTGCAGCACGTCAGGCCTCCCTGTCCATTACCATCTCCCAAAGTTTGCCCAATTTGATGTCCATTGCTTTGGTGATGCCAGCCAGCCATCTCATCCTCTGATGCCCTCTTCTCCTCCTCCCCTCAATCTTTCCCAGCATCAGGGACTTTTCCAATGAGTCAACTCTTCACCTCAGGTAGCCAAAATACTGGAGCTTCAGCTTCAGTGTCAGTCCTTCCAATGAGTAGCCAGGGTTGATTTCCCTTAAGATTGACTGGTTTGATCTCCTTGCTGTCCAAGGGACTTTCAGGAGTCTTCTCCAGCACCACAGTTGGAAGGCATCAATTCTTCAGTGCTCTGCCCAGTCCAGCTCTCACAACCATATATGACCACTGGGAAGACCTTGACTATACGGACCTTTGTCAGAAGAGTAATGTCTCTGCTTTGCAACACACTGTCTAGGTTTGTCACAGCTTTCTTGCCAAGAAGAAACTGTCTTCTGATTTCACGCCTGCAATCACCATCTGCAGTGATTTTAGAGCCCAAGAAGAGGAAATCTGTCACTACCTTTTCCCCTTCTATTTTCCATGAAGTAATGGGGCCAGAGGCAATGATCTTAGTTTTTATAATAGTTAGTTAAAATTAAAACATTAATTTTTAATATTTATCACAATACTATATATAAAATAGATAACCAATAAGGACCAATATATATAAAATAGATAACCAATAAGGATAACCAATAAGTATGGCACAGGGAACTATACTCAATATTTTGTAATAACCTACAAGATACAAGAAGCTGAAAAAGAATAGACATATACATGTATATGGATAACTGAATCTCCTGGCTGTACACCTGAAACGTATACAACATTGTAAATTAACTCTACTGCAATAAAAATAAATAAATGAATGAAATGGGATTTATAGAAGCTCCTACTTCCTTATGTTGTGGTGAAGACTGACTATTGTCAATAAGTGAAAGCGATAGGCAGACTGGAATATTCATGCCACCTAGTCAGTACATTGCCTTCCCGACAGAAAAGTCTACCTGGCAAACCAAATTAAGATAAGAAGTTTTTTGCTTAGGATTACCTGTAAGCACTGTACCTATTCACCCAGATTTAGACCAAGCAGGAGAAACAGGACTGTCATCTTTGCCTCAACCAGGACATTGACAAATGGATACTCGCTCCTTCCCTTCTTTTCTTTCAACCATGTTTGGCAACACTGCCTCAACTGGTGACTAATTATTCACTCAGTAGTGCGGGACTCTTTGGGACCCCATAGACTGTAGCCCACCAGGCTCCTCTGTCCAAAGAATCCTCCCGGAATGGATTGCCACTTTCTTCCCCAGGGGATCTTCCTGACCCTGGGATCGAACCTGGGTCTCCTGAACTGCAGATGGATTCTTTATCATCTGAGCCCCCAGGAAGCCCCAGATTACTGCTTATTTTACACTAAGTATTGTACAACAGTGTCTTCCCAAAGAGAAATACCCTCGTCAGCAGCAAATTTTTAAAACTTCTCTTAGGGGAGATTTTCACACACGGTTAACCTCCCTCATGTTAGGTTAACTCTTGTTAGTCTCCCTTCCAGCCAGGAATGCATCTGAACTTGCTTCTTAATTCTGGGGGCTGTACTCCATTCGGATCCCACAGCCCCTGTGCAGGCGACATTCCCCTTGCGTCCGACCACTAAATGAAGCAATTGAGCCACTGCCACCCGCAGTAATAACACATTCTGACAAAAACATGAAAGATAGCGTATCTCTGCCTTAACTCATGTGGGTATCAGCAGAGGGGAAGAAAGTAAATTCTTTTAAAATACAGACAGAATCTTTTATCAATGGAAAACTGTCATCCGGTCTTTCTTATCTCTTTGTGCAATGACAGCGGGATTTATCTTTCTTAGAAGCAAGCCTCCAAATGAATATCATGCCTGTTTTGCCAAGGTGAGTAGTTTGTCATTGTTGGGCCCGCAGACATGTTTTACATAGATGTTGTAGCGCACGCACGCCATCTGTCATCAATCCCCATGCCCTCCAAGACATCCTAAAGCTATTAGCATTAGCTAGCCCATTTCGCTCCCGAAAAGGAGAGTCCATGTGTTCAAAGCCTGCTCTGCAGACCCCAGGTGAGCAAAAATTCCATATTGCAATCTCTGCATCCAGCCATATGTGTGCTGCTGAAGCTGCTTCCCGAATAACTGATGGTAAGCTTAGCTAGAAGCTTCTCCTCCACTGGATGCAAGAGTCCAGATTGGGATCAATGTTACAAAGAAATCCTTCCATCTCTCTAGACACCAGCAAGTAGCAGTTTCTTCTTTTCACCCTTTAGTTCATTAAAAAGGCTTTTATTTCTCTGTAAACCCAACTTTAGGTTTTCTCCTAAGGATTGGCTCTTTTGGTAATAACTGAAGAGTAATCAGTCTCAAGAAAATAACAACAGCAAATATTTACCTTGTGCCAAGCACCATTCTGAGTATGTTACAGGTATCTTAACTCATTCAGTCTTTGTAAGAGCCTATGAGGTACTGCTATAATTGTCCCCATTTTACAGACGGAGAGACTGAGCTACAGTGGCCCTAGAGCTCCCATAGCAACAGAACCAGTATGTGAAGCCAGGTAAATGGGTTCCAGAACCTGCACTTCAACCTCACCTTTGTCCTGTTGGCCAAGAAGTTTCAAGACGGTGACGGCATCATTATGCAATTCTCTTCTAAACGTTCTAGAAATGTTACAACCTGACACTAAGGACACTGCCTCCCCCACTCCACGAGACTGCCAATGTGACTTCTCCGCTTTGCTCAAAGTGGGAGGCATCATTCTTCTTAAGTTCAACATGAAACCAAATCATGTGACTCTCATCACAGGGAAAACTTCCCCCACACAGGTCAAGTCACAAGGTCCTCACAGCAGAGAGTCTTTCTAACTAAAAAAGCCTGGAAGTTCTATCAGTTGGAATCTGGGGCATTAAGTCAAACAGGACATTTATTAGAAGGCTATCAAGAGATTTAACAGAACTGAAGGCAGTTGGAGACCCAGGCTGCACGAAGAACCGGAGCTCAGAGGTGGTCTCTTTGGGGCAGATCCATGGGGACACCCAGGCTTTCACTGCAATCTGCCCTCCCATGGCTCATGCATCAGTGGTATCTGGTGGGCCTGAGTCATGTACCCAAGCTCCGGGTCCACTAGGGGAGCCTCACAGGGAATTCTGACTCAGAGGATTGAGTGGCACGTGCTTCGAAGACCACTACAGCTCACTTGTCGCCTAGACATGCTTTTCCCCACTTTTTGGCCATGCCTCACGGCGTGTGGCATCTTAATTCCCTGACCAGGGATCGAACCCGTGCCCCTTGCATAGAAGAGCTGTCTTAACCACTGGACTTCCAGGGAAGTCCCTAAATGCATTTTTTAAATTCCAGACAAATGCTAGCTGCCACCGAAAGTTTCCAAGAATCTTGGAAGAGATGGAAGACAAGAATTATTTTCCTTTCTACAGATCAAGATGTTGAGACAGGAGAGCCTATGTAATGTCTGGGGAACACTCTAGCTGAGTAGCATCTCAGGTCCTCTAAGTCCTGGACTTGCTTTCCACACCACAAGGTCCCTTGGAGACCTAAGTGTAGACTTCAGTTCAGTTCAGTTCATTCACTCAATCGTGTCAGTGTCTTTGAGATCCAATGGACTGCAGCACGCCAGGCTTCCCTGTCCTTCACCACCTCCCAAAGTTGGTTCAATTTCATGTCCCTTGAGTTGCTGATTACCCAACCATCTCATCCTCTGTTGCCCTCTTCCCCTCCTGCCCTCAGTCTTTCCCATCGTCAGGGTCTTTTCCAATGAGTCAGTTCTTTGCATCAAGTGGCCAAAGTATTGGAGTTTCAGCTTCAGCATCAGTCCTTCCAGTGAATATCCAGGACTGATTTCCTTTAGGATTGACTGGTTTGATCTTCCTGCTGTCCAAGGGATGCTCAAGAGCCTTCTCCAACACCACAGTTTAAAAGCATCAATTCTTCAGTGTTCAGCTTTCTTTATGGTCCAACTCTCACATTCGTACATGACTACTGGAAAAACCATAGCTTTGACTAGATGGACCTTTGTCAGCAAAGTGATATTTCTGCTTTGTAAAACTCTGTCTAGGTTTGTCATAGCTTTTCTTCCAAAGAGAAAGCATCTTTAATTTCATGGCTGCAGTCACCATCTGCAGGGATTTTGAAGCCCAAGAAAGTCAAATCTGTCACTGTTTCCATTTTCCCCCCATGTATTTGCCATGAAGTGATGGGACTGGAGACTTAAGGTGGTTTTTCTCCCTCCATGGCTTAGTATCTCAGGTCTTTATTCCTCCCTTCCTCCTGTCCCCACCCAAAATCCTCCTGCACACTGGCAAACACACTCATTCGTTAGCCCACACTCTGCCAGGGAAAGGGCCAAGCTACAGGACACAAGGAGCTCCTCTGTAGGGAAAGAAGAGGATGGATCTGCTGAGCTTTGTTGATGGTGATGGATCCCCAGGCTGCAGGACCTGCTCTCTTGGCAGAAAGGTCTGGGGATATGATCGCCCGCGTCTTCCACTCTCCCAGCTCCCAGTCATGTCTGTTTTCCTAGAGCAGGACTGGGGAGAGAGAGGTTTTATTAGATGCAGCAGGAAGCATGGCTCAAGAAACACTTGAGTGATTCTCATTCAGGCATGAATGAGTGTGCAGCTGAAGGTTCTGGGGTGGTGGCAGGAAGGGAGGGAGGCAGGGCTCTCTCCTTTTCACATCTGGGGGAGCACCTGGCTGCACACTCCCAAGGGCCATGCCAAAGAGAAAATCAGGGCTGATTAGGACCCCATCAGATTTAACAAAGTAACATTCATTTATGCTAATGGGCATCAAGGGTTTTTTCATCACCACTAGTGGAGCGGATTGGCTTGAGATAAGCCAAAGTCATAAAACACCCCTAAAATCTCTCTGTCTTGAAATAGGCAAGGGAAGAGAATTTATTATTATTGTCCCTCGGTCACACAAAAAAAGAGAGAGTAGAAGTGAATGAAGGTCACCGTCCCCTTTACAGCTGATCGACTTACCTCTCTCTTTGTTCCTTGCTTCCACAGTCAATTGCAGTTGGAAACAAGAGGAGCACACTAGATGATTTTCTGGTGTGACTTTCATTTTCCCCAAGAGGAGAAGGGACAGTCCATTTAAAACAACTGAGCTATTATATCACAGGGCTTCTTGTTTAAAATTCAAACGTCACTGGGAACAGAACTAAATATAACGGGATATGAAAACTACATTATTTCAAAAATAAGAACTCCAAATACACATGTAGTTCAGTACTTTTCCCAAATTGATATATATATAATACTTTAACATACACATAAATAATATATACATGTACATAATATAAAAATATTATATAATATAGTATAATGAATACTATATGGTATATACACTAAATATTGTATACTATATATATATTAAATATTGTTTATGTATGTATTATACTTGAACTTCATATAAACTCTGGTAGGCATATGGATGAGACAGAGACAGTCTAAGTGACTCACCCCGAGACATATAGCTGGAAATGGCAAAGCCATTAAACTTGATTTTCTGACTTCACGACCAATGCTCTCTTCTTTATGATTCTTTCTGTTTTCAGGTACTAACTCAAGATAAACTCAGAGGCCTCAAAAAATTACCCCATGACTCATCTGAATGAGGCATGGTACCTCAGTGCACGGGTAGCCTTGTTCCTGGGCACCACTGGACAGCCCACAACAAAATGTCTATGACAAAACCACATACAAACTCCAGGCTGGTATAAATCCCCCGGGAGCAGGAAGTTCAGGGTCTATAGCTCTGGAAACAGAGATAAATATTTAAAACAACTGAGGAATTTTCTCTGTGGGAAGGTGCTTAATTAGCATCCAAGATGTTTAGAAACGTGCATGAGTTTGTAGGGCTAGAGGCTCAGCCCCAGCCCAGGAGGGACCTTGGGAAGCAATCTGACTGGAGGGTGAGGGAAGGTTTGTGTGTGGGGGGGGGGGGGCGGTGATGGGGGAGGAAGCAGCCTTCCTTTTGAGCCCCTCACCCTTCCCAGGTATTCCCCCACCCTTTATTCTAGGGGAGCCATGCGACTCTAGTGATTTAGTAGCTAAGTCACGTCCAACACTTCTGTGACCCCATGGACGGTAGCCTGCCAGACTCCTCTGTTCATGGGATTTCCCAGATAAGAATACTGGGGTAGGTTGCCATTTCCTTCTCTGGAGCCTTCTCTAAAGGGAATATCATGCCAGAGTCTTCCCCATGCCATGAGTAGAGCTCTGAGCCCACATCTGTCCTCACAGCTCTGCAGATTCCCCTCAAAACCTCCTTTGATTACTTCAGGGAGGCTGTGGGGTGTCCCCCATGCTCCCAGATAAGTCTGTGGAGTCTCTTGTTCTTGAGCCCCTCGGCAGGGCTCAGACCTCCCCTAGTGATCCAGGACTCTCAGTGAAGTCCCGCTAGGCTCAGCCACCTCCCCAGGGGCCCAGCTGGAACCCACTGGGGGACGCTCAGTACCAAAGCCACATGGAGACCTGTGAGGAGATGAGAAAAGGAGTTGTGTCCCTGGCGCTGTGTCTCTCTGTCACCTAGGCGCTCAGCTTACCCTGTGTGTGCCCGGGGTCTCACAAAGTCCTCAGGAACCCAACTCGTTCCCCTGAAATTCAGGCTAGGTAGAGAGATTGTCGGTCCTCTATTCTCAGAGAACTCTCTCTTGATGAGAAAATTTCTCCTTCCCCTTCAGCCCAATGCCACCGCCCCAACCCCATCCCAATGATGACTTATGTCAGTGGACATCAATGATGACCTATGTCAGTGGACATCAATGATGACTTATGTCAGATGACTCATGTCAGATGACTTATGTCACAAGCATCTCTGAGACACCAATTCTATAGCCAAAAGTGGGTCAGGTGAAGTCACCTCTTCCCTTCACACACACACACTGAGAAGTAGGAGAAAACCAAGATGGGGGGTCTGGAGGACTCCTGGAGGGCTTTCTGGAAGAGGTACAACTTCTTTTTTTAATTGAAGTACAGTTGATTTACACTGGTGGCTCAGACAGTAAAGAATCTGCCTGCAATGCAGGAGACCAGGTCCGATTCCTGGATTGGGAAGATCTGGAGAAGAGAAAGGCAAACCAGGTCAGTATTCCTGCTTGGAGAATTCCATGAACTGAGAAGCTTGGCAAGCTACAGTCCACAGGGTTGTAAAGAGCTGGGCACGACTGAGAGACTAACACACACGCATGCACACACAAGTGTACAACCCTGATTCAGTTTCATACTCCCTTCCATTATAGGTCATGATTAGATATTGAATATAGTTCCCAACTGTGCTACACAGTAGGTCCTTGTTGTTTCTGTTTTATGTACTGTGATGTGCACCTGTTGAGAGATAGCACTTTCGATTCCTGAAGAAGTAACATTCAGACGAAAAGATAAAAGAGAACATCTCAGGCCCCAAAACCACTTGATCCTGATCACAGGAGATAAATGTCACCCATATCCTAAAGCCATTTCATAGGTGAAAGGGCAGAACCAAACCATCCGACTCAGAAGAAAAACAAAACAAAATAAAACTTAACTATCGGACGCTGCCCATGTTGACCAGCTGTCTATCCCCTCCCCCAGGGCATTTTCCTTTCGTAAGTACAATTCAGTTTCTCCTCATACTTGTTGATTCTATTTTCTGGCCAGTCAAGGCCTCTCCTCTAGGAGAGCACCAAAGAAAACACTAAATCTGATGGAATACATTCTCCTCCCACTTGTGGACCCACCCCCCAACCCCATCTCAACATTTTCCTGCTTTTATACCAACTTTGAATGGTAGAGTTGAAGTGGAGGCAAAACGCCTTGGAATATTACACTCTCGAAAGCCTCATCTTCAGATGGATGAATTTCTGTCCCCAAATTCTTCCCGCAATTGACCATACCATGCAGCAGTCCAGCGGGATCAGAGGTAAGGCAGGATCCTTGCATTTTAACTGCAACCTGCATCTATACTCAAGAGCCTGAGGTTTCAAAACAGGCTCTTTCTCTGGGCCTCAACCCCACATTCTTACATGTTAAAGCTTCCAATGACTTTAATGTGAGTTCCATGCATGTAAGGCCTGCAGGATTGGACCCTGTGGGAGTGTAAAGTGACAACATAATAGAGAAAAATCACTTTAGCAGGCAACAGTGACAGCTGGGCAGGCATTAGAAAAAAGGGAAAAGGCCTTGGTTTAGACAAATTACTGAATGAAATGATCACATGAAAAGCCCTTTTTACAGCTGCCACTAAGAAATCCAGAAAATATAAAACATGTGAAAAAGTAAATAAAGGAATTTCTGAACCTTTTTTTCCCCATTAAAGGTGTGGCAAATGGTTAAAATGCTTGAAAAAGATCTTCAGTGTTCTGAGTCAAGGGTCCAAATGGAAAAATGTGACTATTTGCGTTTTTCACATTACTATACAACCAATAAAACATAAACAATGAAAGGGCTCCAAAAACCCTGGAAAATTCCAAAGCCTATTTCAGAGTCTTTATGATTATACTCAGATCCTCTTATTTCCATGACTTTTGACATCTCATTACCCTGCATTATACTTTCACAGACTCATTTTCCAGCACATATAAAAATGACTTAATGCATCCTCAAAACCATCTCAGTGATCTAACTGATGAGTTCTATCAGCCACTTAAAATAAAACAGATATTTCCTTAATAAAAATCCTTGAGGTAAGGGGGAATGGAAGGAGGCCCATGTTGGCCAAAAAAAAATTAAATATAAGAGGCTGCATAATATAGCAGGGTGGGGGCAACCAAGTGGGAGTGAAGCAATTGGTTTCTGGTATTAATTCTGTAGTTAATTTGCTGTGTGATTTGGGGCCAGTGTTAACCCTCCTCGGGCCTTGGTTGCCAGATCTCTGAAATGAAGGCATTTGAAAGGATGCTCTCAAGACCCCTGCATGCACTGACAGACTATGATGCTGAAAGCTTCCTCAAGGGGAGACCCTTCTAGAATACGTGCTCATGACCTAGTGATTTTCAAATTTAGAAACAAAAACAGTTTTAACTTCTCCCCACTTTTTGTCTATATGCCCAGTTACAGAATTGAGAAAGGTTCAAATGAGGGCCACATAATAGGTTGATATTTCTCCTGGCCTCCATTTAGCCCACTGGCTCAGATGGCCAAGAATCTGCCTGCAATGCAGGAGACCCAGGTTGGGAAGATCTCCTGGAGAACAGAACAGCAAGAATCTCCAGTATTCTTGCCTGGAGAATTCCATGGACAGAGGAGCCTGGTGGGCTACAGTCCACAAGATCACAAAGAGTCAGACACGACTGGGTGACTAACATACATTCTCCTGGCAGAACCCAACTTTATAAAGTAACTCCCAGGACCATCTCAGATTAAATCCAAAGATATTTTCAGAGAACTTCCAAGCACCCTGGCAGAGGATGTGGGGAATTCCTTAGTTCATAGTATGGAGGTGCTTGAACCCAAAGACCCCACGGTACCTGATCCACTTCCAAGAGCCAGACAAGGGCTAGCTGAGAAATACCCCAGTCAGCTTGTGTCTAGTAGCAAGAAATACACACTTCCAGAAAAGAAGTTATAGTAAGTTATTAACTTATGCATATTTAGACTGTGATAAAACAGATACACAGGAAATAAATTACTCAACAATGGGGGCAGTTTTTAAGTTCTTTTCAGCAGTCCCTAAGTTTGGAGAGATGGAGGAAGAAGAGAAGGAAAAAAGGATGTGGTCAGTACATACACTTCAGCTCATTTATCTTCCTTTTCCCAAGGACCTAGCTCAGTGATGTTCAACTTGGTCTGCACGTTAGAATCACACAGGGAGCTTTACAAATATATATATTTGTAAAGTATATATATGTGTATATGTATATATATTTGTAAATATCAAATATTAATGATTTGTGACCCATGGACTGTAGCCTGCCAGGCTCCTCTCCATGGGATTTTTCAGGCAAGAATACTGGAGTGGGTTGCCATTTCCTCCTCCAGGGGATCTTCCCAATCCAAGGACTGAACCTTGGTCTCCTGCATTGCAGGCAGTTTCTGTACTGTCTGAGCCACCAGGGAAGCTCTCTATTTATTTATTTATTTATTTATTTTAGTTTTTTATTTTTTAAATTTTAAAATCTTTAATTCTTACATGCGTTCCCAGACATGAACCCCCCTCCCACCTCCCTCCCCATAACATCTCTCTGGGTCATCCCCATGCACCAGCCCCAAGCATGCTGCATCCTGCGTCAGACATAGACTGGCGATTCAATTCTTACATGATAGTATACATGTTAGAATGCCATTCTCCCAAATCATCCCACCCTCTCCCTCTCCCTCTGAGTCCAAAAGTCCGTTATACACATCTGTGTCTCTTTCCCTGTCTTGCATACAGGGTCGTCATTGCCATCTTCCTAAATTCCATATATATGTGTTAGTATACTGTATTGGTGTTTTTCTTTCTGGCTTACTTCACTCTGTATAATCGGCTCCAGTTTCATCCATCTCATCAGAACTGATTCAAATGAATTCTTTTTAATGGCTGAGTAATACTCCATTGTGTATATGTACCACAGCTTTCTTATCCATTCATCTGCTGATGGACATCTAGGTTGTTTCCATGTCCTGGCTATTATAAACAGTGCTGCGATGAACATTGGGGTACATGTGTCTCTTTCAATTCTGGTTTCCTCGGTGTGTATGCCCAGCAGTGGGATTGCTGGGTCATAAGGTAGTTCTATGGAAGCTCTCTATTTAATAATCCCTGAGTTTGGATAGAAAGAGGAAGAAGAGAAAGAGGAAAGGACGTGATCAGCACAGACACTTCAGTTTTTATCTTCCTTTTCCCGGGGACCTAGCTCAACTTGGGCTGCACATTGGAATCATACAGGGAGCTTTAAAAACAATACCAATGCCTGGATCTTATCCTTGGAGATTTTAATCTAATTGTTATGGAATGCCACCTGGGCACTGGGAGCCCTAAAATCAACCCCTCTCAAGATATTTCAACAGAGCAGCCAACTTTGAGAATCATTGCTCTAGTCTCTCTAATGCAGTGGTTCTTAAACTTGACTGTGGATCAGAGCAACCTGGAGGACTTGGGAGAACATGATTGCTGAATCTCACCCCCAGAGTTTCTAAGTAGCTATGGGGTGAGGCCCTTACCAGGTGATGCTGATTCTGATGGTTTGGGGCCCACACTTTAAGAACTACTGTCCTAATCTGTCTCTTTGGTTCATAATAATATGAGCACTTTTCACACAATTCATCTTCTTCTCTACCCTTGATCTTCTCCCAAACCATTCGGCTGTGTCAAGTCAAGCCTATGGCTACAGGCAACTTTCAGGATTCGAGACCCAGGTGTGTCTAGGGACCAGAAGAGACTCTTGGGTTGGGCTCTGTTGAGTGCTTCCCCATCTGTGGGTGAGCCAAGGGAGAGAGATTTGCCTCTGGAGAATATCATACTCAATGAAGATTGTATAATGCAATAAATAGGTAAAATAGGAAGTCCTTAGCTGGTAGAGTCAGAAGAGTTAACCCTGGTGGGCCCACTCAGTCTCTGAAAACTAAGTCAAAGACATCTCATAAATGATCTAGTTAACCTATATCTCAATCAAGGACATAATTAGAAAGGAAAAAAACAGTAACAACCCATAAACTCATTGGATATTCCTTAAGGAGTTAGTAAAGGAGCAGGAGGACAAAGGAAATCAATATTTCCACCTGCCCTCGCCACACCCAGTGTCATTACTGAAGGTCTTCAACCTGAGCCAATGAGCAGAGTGGCTTCTAGACTCCCTGTATTCAAAAGTAATGGCCTATGAGTGAGGAGAAGAAATCCTGGCACTGGAGGCATGGCTCTTGGGCAGTAGATGAGGAGGTCTTGGTTGCTTGAGACCTGGGAGTCCTTACCTGTGGAATCTTCACCTACTTGACCATAAAAGAGTTTTATACCTGTCTTATCTCCACCACCAAAGATTACTAGCCCTATCTTCTACCAAGGCTGATGTTAATCTCTCCACCAATAACTAAAAGTAGCCCAATCATTGGCCCTAGGTCCACTTCCTAATGATTTGAGGTGCAGCTCACCCCATCTGTGTGATTAATCCCATTCATGAGGATCCCACCTTATGACCTCATCACCCCCCAAAGGCCCGACCCTCTAATACCATCACCTGGAGGGGTAGCATTTCAATACATGAATTTCAGAAGGGATACAAGCAATCAGACCACAGCAGACAATAACCTGCTGCACTTCCAGATAACATGAGTCTGAGGGCTGGGTGAGCCCCTTCAGTGTCCCACATCATCAGAGAACCAGGAGAGGAATACACAGTAGAGCTGGGCACAGTCCTATTATGACACACCTGCACGAATCTGATGATGCAGAAATACAAAGTGGGCAGAGAGGATGAGAGCCCAGGGCAGGAGAGGGGCCCAATACTCATTTGCACACCTCAGTGGAAATGTAAGTCATCATGTTACTTCTCCTAAACATTTTTGCCTCTTTGTCAATTACTGAGGTGAATATATCCATCAGAAACTGGGTCCTGAATGTATTTAACAGGTAATGGAGACCTCTGAGAGTCCCCAACATCAAGTTGCCCCTACTCTATCTTTGGGTGTATCTTTGATGTCAACATATCATCAAGATTCTGGAGCCATCAGGTTGAGAGGTAGAGCCCCAAGAACCACCCAATTAGGGGGGATATGACATCAGAATCTTACATGGGATGTACCATACACGTGTGAAAAATCGATGCCTATAAGTCAAGCCTGAATGTAGCTATTGTCTTCAAGACCAATGAGAACTGAATTTGAGAGAAGCATCACTAATCCTGAAATTGTTATCACCTACAAAAGGAAACACAATTCTCCACTTCAAATTGGAAGGAATGGTCACCCTCCTCAGATGGATCTTGGTATTCTCTGGTGCAGACTTCAGCTCCATCCTCCACACTCTTGACTCTTTTTGGCCTTGGAGAGCCAGCAGCCACAGACTCACCAGAGGAGCTCTAAAGAAGCCAAAGACATGGGTCACAAGCAAAATAGTTCAAAGTACATCTTACAGAGTCAATATGAAATATAGCCTCACAAGTTTCATCAGATCTCATCTTCCATTCCTGCTGACATTTCTGCTGATTCCTATCTGCTCATATCCCATTTATCCCAGCCAACTTCACATTGGTCTCACCAGCTACACTCTCTCCCAAATCAGCCCAGCCACAATCTGCCAATGAGTATTCCAAAGCACCTTTGGATTATGTCATTTACAATTTCAAATAACACTAGGCATCCACTATTTCAGAGAAAGCAATAGAAATGCCTTCATTTGGCATTCCAGACCTTAACCTGACTCTCCAGATTTATTTCCCTTAACAGCCCTACAGAAACCCTATGGTTCAACCTTACAAGAGCTAAGAGACACACATATATGACTGACCACTCAGAGTCCAGCCCACTCTAAGTCATCACCATCTTCTTCGTCCCAGAACCAACCTCAGGTCTTCACCCCCAAGATGAGTGTGAGAAGCCGTTTCTATAGCCCTTACTTCCTCTCCCAGACTCTTGGCTATAAACATTCATCTATGTAAATACTTATTGACTACCTTTGCTGCTCCAAGTCCTAGAGGCAAATGAACAAGAAATAGTTCCTGACCTCAAGGAGCTCAGCAGCCAACGGGAGAAATGTGTAAACAAATAATTACAAAGCTGTGTGATATTATGTTATAGAAAAGGAATAGATGACTCCCAGGGCTGGGAAGAGAATGATCAGGGATGAGAGAACTCCTGATCTAAATTGGGAAAAAGGAGGAAGAACTTTCCAAGTAGACAAGGAGAGGAAAGACATCCAAGCAGAGGAGTCAATGAGCAAAGGCCTGATACAGAGAGGTGCACCTGGGGTGATCCAGAAGGGAAGCATTGAAAGATGAGCTCAAAGGTAGGAGAAAGAGAGGCCAAGTGAGCCTTCACCCTCTGCTTAGGAGTCTGGTCTCTATTCTGCAAGCAGTGGAACCATTGCTGAGTTACAGGGGAGGGCTGCAAGCAAATTTGCGTTTTAGAAATCTCATCCTTGCAATATGGATGGCGAACATGGACAAGAGAAGCAGACCAGGGAGGAAGTTATCAGGGTGATTCAGTGAGAGACAAGAGACTGAAGCAGAACAATGGCTGGGGAACAGGGGTGGGAGAATGCCTCTGACGTTGTTAAGAGCTGGTTAGTTTTAGAGTGCAGCTAGACAATTTGGACAACTTATCAAGTATATAGGGCTTCCCAGGTGGCACAGTGGGAAGAGGCAGAATGGATGCAAGAGATTCATCCCTGGGTCAGGAAGATCCCTGGAGAAGGAAACACCAACACACTTCAGTATTCTTGCTTAGAAAATCCCAGGGACAGAGGATCCTGGCGGGCTACCTTCCACAGGGTTGCAAAGAGTCAGACACGACAGAGCAGCTGAACATGCACACGCATACATGCGTCAAGTATATTACAGGTTAACCAATGTTTTGCAGTTAGGCTTAGAGGCCTAACTCTGTAGTAACCCTGCGTCCATGGGAAAGTACACAGCCTACTAAACAACTTCTTTACAAATGAACATTTGGACCCAGCCCATTCTCAGAGAAGGTATGGTTTGCACACATCTGGTTCCTGTCCTCATGCCAAGAAAACACATATTTCTTCCAACAAACACTTTTGTTCATTGGCATTACGATTAGCACATCTTAATGTTATGAAACACAGCTGGATTTTCAGTTTTGTTTTTTAGCAAATGTAATTTTATTAATTGATTTACTTCTGACTGCTCTAACAAAAAAAAAAACTAAATAAAATCCTTCCTAATCACCTCTGACAGATTGCAAACCATGAGAAGTGACCATAAGAAGAGAAGGCAGTGGTGGGAAGTTTCCCTGATGGGAAGCAGAGAGAAGAAGGAAGTCAACCATTTCTCCCATTGGATTTGAACTTTTTGGATAGGGAGGAAGGAAGGACATCCTAGGGGAAAATGCTTGGAGTCTAAGCTCTGTGAGCATAAAGACCCTGCTTACGGGAGTTGGTGGTGGACAGGGAGGCCTGGCATGCTGCGGTTCACGGGGTGGCAAAGAGTCGGACACAACTGAGCGACTGCACGGACTGACTGCCACTGTACCCTCCAGTGCTTAGTATGTTGTAGGTATGCCACAAATATTTGCTGGGAGGGAGGGAAGGAGGGTGGAAGGAATGGATGGGGAGGGGATGGAGGAAGAGTTCACTATCATCAAGGAAAAGCACGCGGGAACCCACTGACTCTGTCCCGCAGCAGGTGGCCTCTGTCCACTCATCCTCCTGATCAGAGAGGAGAACAAGGCACAGGAAGGAGAAAGAGAACTGAAGAAGCTCAAAGCGCATCCAAGAGTCTTTACTCAGTCCTGCCTGAAGCTTTCAGCAGTCCCTCAATGGATTACACAGTTCTGCTTCAGAACAAGTAATTTTGGGTAGCATCACTGCACTCCCCTCTGCCTGTAGTGATCTCCCTGCAGGTCACAACTCAAATCTAACCCCTTAGAATGACTTTGGCCAACCCCTTATGTACCATTGACCTCCAGACACCATCACTTCTGCTTATTTTATTCTTGTTTAAGTGCTGATCACTGTCCCAAATTATATTGTTTGTTTCTGCCTTTACTTGTTTATTGTCTATTGCCACCCAGTACAATGTAGCAAAGGAGCAAAGCTAGCCAGAGAGCAAAGGTCTTGTCTGCAGACTTCATCACTGCAGCTTCTGGCTCACAGGTCCTGACACATAATATGTTCTCAGTAAATATTTTGCTGAATGAATATCAAAGTGATGAGGACAGAGAGCAATAGGAATAGTTCTAAAAAGTATAATGTTTGGTGAAAAAAAGTACAAGAAACAGAATGGGATCTATAACAAAGTTCCATTTATGTTGCTGTTGTTGTCATTAGAAATGTAAGAATGCAAGGCTTTAACACATTTCACACAGCATGAAAATCCTTGACTATACCGAGGGAGGCAAAGAATCAAGGTGTTAGAATAAAAGGAACCTCATTCATATAAGCAAATAAGAAAGAAGCCACCATGGGTCAATTATAATCACAACCATGAACTGAGATGGGAAAAGGGAAAGATAGAGGTGCCTAATACTGAACCAACACTGGGTTTTTATTTTTCATTGACAAATATAAATATGGGTACAGATTAACATCAAATAGATAATATAACTAAAAATAAATCATATTACTGTCTAGTAAATTGTATATCGTCTGATATGGATTCAGAGCTTCTCCACTGACCTTTTGGTTGTTATGATGACGCTCCCCCTTCAGAACTATAAAGGAGAGAGATACAAAGAGCTTGGACCAGTTGGTGCAAGACTCTGGTGCCCAGCGAAGCCACCCTCCTTCCGGATGAGCAGAGTCCTTCCTACGTGATGACACACATACCCGAGTTCCCACCCTTGGTTCCGAGCCTCAGAAACTTCCTCAAATCCCCTTTCCTCTACTTATCAAACTCATTGAACTGGTATGCTTATACAGTTCCCAAACACAGCATTTTAGGAGTATGAAAGCAGAATGGTGCTCAGGGCTCCCCATGACACACATTAGGGGACAGATGCGAGCTGATAATTGGGCAGGATGAACAAGTCCCCAGAAGCCACTGCTGGTTGTAGACACAAATAACCCTCAGCACTCAAAGAATGCTAGCACCTGTTGAAACTTATACCAACTGAGGCAGATCAAGCTCCTGTCCTGGGTCGTAGAGTCCTGGAGAGCTTCATGTTCATACAGAGTAAATGGCAGAGCCGGGTGGAGCTGCGCTCTCCTGACTCCTTGCCAGGGCTCATTCCAGGGCCCGAGGTCCTCACTGTGTCTCCACACAGTCCAAGTGCTGGTATGTATGAGGAGGACAGCTCACTGGACATGGACCTGGGCTTGCCATTCATTTATTTCACTCCAAACCCCTTTTTTCTCCCCATTTATTCTCTGAAGCTCTGAGCATGCAATATTCTTACTTGTAACAGACACTGGCTTATGTCCAATGGATCTCAAAATATATTTCTTTGTTTCTATGTTTTTATTCTGACAGCATCGACCACAGGTAAATATATATATACATATATGTAAACACATATATATTCACATTTCCACATGTATAAACAGTGCAATCAGGACTGCTTTTTACAGTAATCATTGCCCCATGCTCTCAACCATCCTTATTACTTCTGATGCAGAAAAAAGAAAAAAACGGAAACCCTGCTCTAAAGATAACTTACTGGTGACCCCTGGTAAATGACAGGCAAGCAAAACTTCAAGGAACTTGTTACTTAGAGCTTGAATTTCAAGCAAACATCTTCCTGCATTTCTAATGAAAAACGGACCCTTTCTCCTGCTTTTGAAGTGCTCTTTGGGAATTGTTTGAGTGTTCTCTGCAATCTTTTATACCCAGCCTAAGGACTCTGACAAACTCTCTTTTTCCCTTCAAAGGCTGGTTAACTATGTGATGAATACACCTGTCACTTCCAATTCTAACCTGACTTTGTGTTGTGATGGCTGTAGAATTTGGTATCTATGGTAACTTTTCAGTGGCTCAGCATTGATTAAAAAATGATTGGCTTATCAGGGTTGCTTGGTTGATTGATGGAAATAATCAGTTGCTCAAAATAATCATGACAGATAAAGTCTCTTAATTAGCTGGTATTCGCAAGATTCAGAAATTTTAGATTTCATGACTTTTTTATTATTTGATTTCCATGCAAAAGTAACTGAAATTCAATTCTACTGAAATAGTTACAAGCTAATCTGGACTGTCTCGATGAAGGAAATTTGATGCAATCCACATATCTTATTTAGAAGCCGAAAGGCACATTTTGTCTGGCCTAGAAAATCCACTCCTTGATTTTTTATGATCCCAAGGTCAGGGACTAATTAATGATTTTTTTAAACTAAGTTCAGTACTAAAAAATTGTTTAGAAAATTTGCAAATTAATTAGACAGCTTTTTATTCTAATGCCTCTGCATGGATGTAGAAGCAAGAAAGATGATATTGTGGGGGAGAAGCATTAACTGAGCCCGACCTTTCTGCTGAAATTGAAATGCCTTTTTTTTAAATAGACAACTTTAAATTGATATCTTCCATAGTGTAGCAATGTACCAAAGATTGCATACACATAATTTTAGGTAGCCCACAAGTTTTTTCAATAGTCAGGTATTTATATAATGTGAAATTGCTGTTACTCCACCATTTTGTATCTGAAAAATACAAAGGTTGAAACTTCATATGATTTAAGCTATTATCTTATTTTTAAAAAATAAATAACTGTGTTAGTTTCCTCAGGTTACCATAGCAAAATACCACAAATTAGCTGGCTTAAAATAACAAAATGTATTGTCTCACACTTCTGGATGCTAGAATTCAAAATGGCAACAGTAGGGCCATGATCCCCCATAGGCCAATGGGAAGCCTGTGCTTCTTCCTACCTCCTGGTGTTTGCTGGCAATCTTTAGCATCCCTTGGTTTGCAGCTGCCCTCGACATCTCATGGTGTTCTCCTAGTCTCCCCATCTTCACATGGCCACCTTCTCATAAGGGCAAAAGTCATACTGGATTAGTGGCCGACTCTACCCCAGTATCACCTCATCTTAACTAATGACATCCACAGTGGCATTATTTCTAAATAAGCCCATCTTCTAAGGGGCTTGGGGTTAGGACTTTAATATACGAATTTTGGAGGGACACAATTCAACCCATAACAATAACCAACATATTGTGATTTCAAGGATAAGATTTCAAAGGAGGAGGCTAAAACAGGCATTTTGTTTAAACCGAGTTAAAGACAATTAACAAGGATGGTAGGCGAACACTGCAAAGTTGAAAGCATCGTACAGCACATGACTGACGTTGGAAGCGTGGTTGATTATAAAACTGGCCACAAATTCTTTCCCTCCCTGTTGTCGTGTCCCTACAGAGTGCATCCTTGCAGCAATTCCCATCAAGAGGTAGTCTGTTTCTCTACCCCTTGGATCTGACTGGCATTGGGGTTTCCTCTGGCCAATTCAATGTTAGCCAGTATGCCCCAAGCAGAAGCTTGAGAAGCACATGTCCACAGGGGCTCACCCTCTTGCCCAGGCTGCTCTGCTGAAAGATGAGAGACCACAGGAAGTAGGATAGGACACCACTGATGGTCAGCCAGCCCCTAAGCTAATCAGCTGCTGACAGCAGGCACATGACTTGATCCCCAGACAAGGCCAGCCAATCCCCATGCTTTGATCAGCCAAGCCACCCCACTGAACCCTACTCAAATTGCCATCATACAGAATTGTGAGCTAGAAAAATAAATGGTTGCTGTTTTTAAGCTACCACTTAAATGTTGGTCTTCCCTGGTGGCTCAGACAATAAAGAATCTACCTGTAGCACAGGAGACTTGAGTTCGATCCCTGAGTCAGGAAGATCCCCTGGAGAAGGGAATGGTTACCCACTTCAATATTCTTGCCTGGAGAATTTCACAGACAAAGGAGCCTGATGGGTTACATGGGTCTCAAAGGGTCAGATACAACTGAGCAACTAACACTAAATATTTTTGTTAATTTTCTGCTTATTTTGACTGGTGATTACAATAGTTTCCCAAATTTTCTGTTTTCTTTTTCCCCATCAGAGTTGTTCTTCATTGTTTCAGGGTTGAAACAAATACTGAGATAATTTGGAAGAGGGTAAGAGGGCTGGATGGGAAAGATAACTCACAGCATTCTAGGTTGAAGTTCGACTTTCCTCCCCTTCTCTCACTGGCCTGTGCATTCAATCAAAAAGAACCTTAGCAGCAGAGAGAAAGAAGCCATACCTAACAAGAGCACAACAGATGAATCAGGTCCCCATCAATGGCCCCTGTCTTCCTGCAGAACACTTTCTGGTCAGCTGGCTTCAGAGAGTCAAAGAAGAGGTTTGCAGAAACTGTAACAAGCCACTTTTGGTGAGCTAACTGTGCGACTTTATGATCACTCTTTGCAGAATCTTCTCTGGACGGAATGTTGTTTGAGAACAACTCTGAACAGGATTATGGAAAGAGAATTATGTTCTAAACCATGATTGCAGGGATTTTTTTCCCCAAGAAATCCACATCTGCCTGTACTTCTCCCCATTCTGTTTCCTCATTGCAATCAGGGTAATCATTCCAAAAGACAAAGCTGACCCCTGTTTTAAAACCTTCCACTGCTTTTCATTACTCTTGGAGTAACAACCAGATTCCCTAATATGGCCTCTATGACTATGTTAGTCTGCTTGGGATGCAATAAGAAAATACTACCGACTGTGTGTTGTAAACAAAAGAGCTTTGTTCCCCACCATTCTGGAGGCTGGATGTCTGAGATCAAGGTGCCAACAAGGTCAGTTTCACCGTGGCTTGCAGATAGCTGACTTCTCCATGCATCCTCACATGGCCTTTCCTCTGTGAAAGCACGTCCCTGGTGCCTCTCTCTTCTCATAAGGGCACCAGGACTATTGGATTAGGGCCCTACCTCTATAGGCTCATTTAATCTTAGTTATCTCCCTAAAGGCCCTATCTCCTAGTACTGTCACACTGGGGGTTAGGGCCTCCAATATAAATTTGAGGGAACACAGTTTAGTCCATAACAATGGCCCAGCTTAGCCTGTTCTCTGCTTACCTCTCCAAACCCTTCACATGACACTTACCTCTACCCTCAAGCCTCTCTGGTTTTCTCCCTTATTGGACTGCACCAGTCTCAACAATTGTGATTTGATTTTTATCAAGGTGATATCTTGCCCTCCTAAGGATGTAAGCACCAAGAGAGCAGGGAAGAATTATGCCTAGTTCTGCTCAGTGCTTGGCAGAGAGTAGGCACCGGTAAGTCTGCAGAATGAATGGAAAATTTAGCAAAGGCCCTAAGATTTATGGTAACTACACAGGTCAATATAACTGATAGATATGGAAATAATTCCTAACTATTCATGTGTTCACACAATAAACATTTATTCAGAACCTACTGTGTGTTAGATTCTAAGGACACAAAGAATAAATAAGATAGGCAAGATAAGATAGATGTTAAACCGGTCCATGCACAGGCAGAACTTTCTAATTGAACCATATTCCCTGTTCCCATTATATTTAATCTGCAATCTACTTTGGCCCAAGTATGATCAGCCACTGAGATTTTTCCAACTATGTGATACTTACTTAGTGTCGTTATTTACATTCATTGCACATACATTATTTGAAAATTGTAATGTTAGAAATAAAAATCATTCTACATCATTAAAAGTTTAAAAGGCGATTGTCATGGCTTCAGAGATGTATCCTGATTAGGGTCCCAGGGAAATGACTCTCAATAAATTCTTTATGGTTTTATGGGTAGCTAAAGAGAGAAATTTCAGGTAAGAATTTTAAGATATATAAATAATTGAAAGATACATACTAATTTTAAAAATCATTCCCCAGGACTAATGTGACTATTAGATGAGTCACACATTTTTTCATAACATTGTAATACACACCGAATTAAGAGGAAGTAGAAGTAAAGCACACATATCATACCCATATCAATGCTTCTGAAAGTCCTAAAAACCAAATAAATTTAATAAGGGCAGGATTTAGGGCTTCCCTGGTGGCTCAGACAGTAAAGAATCCGCCTGCAATGCAAGAGACCCAGGTTCAGTCCCTGAGTTGGGAAGATCCCCCAGAGAAGGGATTAGCTACCCACTCCAGTATTCTTGCCTGGAGAGTTCCTTGGACAGAGGAGCCTGACAGGCCACAGTCTATGGGGTTGCAAAGAGTCAGACACGACTGAGCAACTAACACTTTTTAAGGGATTTTATTGGCCCCAAAACTTGACTTTGTAAATTCATTTAAATGTGAAAGTTATAACAATCAATCGATGTTTGCCCAAGATCTGCTCTCTGTTAGGTGCCTGACAAACCCTCCCATCATCACAAGGGCAGACATCATCAAGACCTTTCCCAGAATGGAACACTTCAGAACAGGAAACTTAACACACAATTAATAAGTAGAAAAAGCTGAGGCTTAAACTCCAGTCAGCCTGATCTCAGAGTCCTTTCCCTTTGCATTCTCCCATGCTGCCTCAAAGCTCTCAAGAATAGTTCTGGCTGACTCCCTTCGTGGAAAATTTGAGGTATAAATAAGTAAATTAGATAAATTAAAGTAGGTTTTGGTTTCTATTTTGAGACTGGGAACATGATTCCTAAGTGCCTTCTGGAGCTCAGGAGAGAGAAAAGAAAAGTCCTAAGGCCTTTCATCCATCCTCACGAAGCAATCGAATCTCCCTTTGTAAGAGCATTTTTAGCTTCGGCAGGAAGTGTTACAAATAGAGTCACACTCAAGACTAGACTTTTCCACCCAGGAGAGCTGGGACTGAGCCCTCTCTGATGTGCTGTTAGGAAGGGTGAGAAACACTGCAGATCCTTCCCCAGCCTGCAGTCTCCACTAGACAAGAGCTATCCCTTGTGATCAAGCTGTTAACCCCAGGTATCCTCTTTTAAAATGCATAGGACCCTCTCTTGTAGGATAATTGGGTCATTAATACCTTGGCTTATTTGGTTTACTCAAAAGCTGAGGGGCAATCCCCTAGCATCCTTAAAGAAGTAAACCAAGACTAGCAAGTTCAGGGACTCCTTCCCAGAGGAGGGAGCAGAAGAGTAACTAGCCTTCTCTCCCAACTTTTAAAAAGTTGTCAGGGCCAAGCTCAGCTATGATATGAACCATCAGCCTCACTTAGCTCCCAGGAGGAACTCTGTGTCTTGATGTTCCCATCTGTAAAATGGGGTGGCTCATAGGGTGGCTTTGACGTGAAATGATTCAAGCAAGTACTAGACACTGTTTTGAGCACTAATCAGAGTGCTGGAAACTGGCTGGGTCCACAAGGATGGTCTGTGTGTGTAAGCCTTAGACCCTCTTCTGACCTCCGTGTTTTCATTTGTGAATGAAAAGTAAATTGCTCTACCCTGTAGGCGCCTTGCTTTCCTTGATCCATCCACCAGTCTTTCTTGAGTGCCTACAACGTACCCATTTCTGATCTTCCCTGAGGTTAGGCTTTAAAGGAAGAGACAGCTTTATCAACAGTCAGAGGCAATCACCACACAAACATTTAACTATAACCATTACAAGTGCTTTTGAAGGGAAAGGACTGGACCGATGTGAGCTTAGGAAGGTCTTTCTGAGGAAGCGATGTTCAAATTGACTTAAAGACAAGCAAGTTTGGCAGATGAGTTGGGTAAAGAGTGCTCCAGCAGAGGGAGCCCCATGGGTGAAGCAGATTCAAGATAAATCTCAGGACCACCTACAGCTTTGCTGCTTTTGAGACCACACAGGTGTTGGCCTCTGCCTTGAACAGAGGCAACTGTGGCCAACTCATGGGAGGCAGACAGTCCTGGGTCACCCCTTAGCCCCAGCCACACAACAAGAGGGCACATGGACTATGGACTTAGCATTAGAGGCCCTGTCCACTGTCTTTCGGAACATCTGTTCTTGATGGCCTTAATCCAGCCCTGCACAGTCTTAAAAGGAGTACTAGCACCCCAGGACAAATCCTCTCATCTTCCCTTCCCTTTTTCTACTCTGATCTGCTCTTTCCTACTCCTTCTTTGAGTTTTTCTGTTACCTTAATAGATCAATGTGAATAACAAATTTTAAGATTGGAAAGAAGTTTAAAAGACTAATAATATCAAATGCTGGAGGGGATTCCAGGAAAAGCAACATCATCAATCACTCAGGGAGTGTGTAACTTAGCGATGCTTTTTGCAAAAACAATTTGGCGGCACCTGTAAACATTGTAAGTGCACATGCCTTTGAACTAAGCAATTCTACTTCCAGGAATCAGGCTTTAAAAAAAATATTTGCTCGCATGCACGAAAGGAGGATGTTAAAAGTTATGTACAGCTATTCATCAGGAATGACAAGGAAAACTGAAAACAAATGTCCATCGGTTGGGGAGCAATAAATAAAGTATGATAGATCCATAAAAGGGCTTCCCTCATAGCTCAGTCGGTAAAAGAATCTGTCCACAGTGCAGGAGACCTGGGTTCAATTCCTGGGTCGGGAAGGCCCCCTAGAGAAGGAAATGCCAACCCACTCCAATATTCTTGCCTGGAGAATCCCAAAGACAGAGGAACCTGACAGGCTACCGTCCACGGGGTCACAAGAATCAGACAAGACTTAGTGACTAAACCATCACCATATTTCAAAATAGGATGAAGCCAGTCAAACAAAGAATTCAACCCTAATAATTGATAAGAAGTGTTGTTACATGAAGAGAGTAAGTTGCAGGACACTTAGAACACTGTGTACCCACCGATATTTTTGAAGGAACGTGTATGTGGAGGTGTGTAGGCATGTAAATACAGAGACAGCAAAGAGAAGGAAGCACCACATCACTGGCAGGGGACATCTCTAGGGAGAGAAGTGGTGATTACGTGGAGGAGAGACAAGTGTCCATGGTCTCCTAGAAGAATCACGGTCAAGTTCATGGTTTCCGTCTATAGGGTCCCTGGAAGAGTCAAATTCACAGAAAGTAGATAATGTTTACTAAGGGCTACAGAGAGGAGGGGCGGGGAGTTTACGTTTAATGGGCACAGGGTTTCTGTCCGGGACAGCAAAGAAGTTCTAGAGATGGAGGGTGTTGAGAGCTGCAGAAAATGAGAGCACGTAATGGCACAGAACTGTTTACTTAAAAATGGTTAAAATGGTAAATTTTATATTGTGTATATTTTGCCACAGACTTCCCTGGTAGCTCAGTGGTAAAGAATCTGCCTGCAGTGCAGGAGACATGGGTTCAATCCCTGGGTTGGGAAGATGCCCTGGGGAAGGAAATGGCAACCGTCTCCAGTGTTCTTGCCTGGAGCATCCCATGGACAGAGGAGCCATGGGGTCGCAGAGTCTGACACAGCTGAAGCAACCAAACAGCAACATATTTTGCCACAATTTTTAAAAACTGAATAATATGATTGATGCCATCAGGATTCATTTCCAGTGTGGAACATCTGAAAACAAAAGAAGACTCTTGTTGGAGGAATGGCAGTTAATGCAGGAAGTCACCAAGGGAGGAACGTATCGACCTCCCACTCACCAGCCTCTGTCCCAGGAATTTTAACAAGGTATTTACAGGCCGAGCTTCAGTCCAAAGTCCCAACCTCAAGACCCTTTGAAACGGACTTCTTAAATGACCCAGCCTTGTAACCTTCCAACGCCAAATGGTGTGACTGAGGGACAGACTCATAACTGTCACTGAAGAAAAGAAACAAAAAGAAAAAAAAGCAAAGGCAAGAAAGGCCACAGTGGTTTAGCTCAGCTTTCAAATGTTCATCCTCAGAACCTATAGCGAAGTGAGCACTCCAGCCTTTTTTATAATGTGTGTTCACATTTATGGCGGCTGCTTCTCTTTCTGGGCTGGCTTATTGGAGACAAAGCCCCGAGTGACATGAAGTCATGAGGTGCAAATAAGACTAGAGGTGAACTACCTTGTGTCCAAACACGTCCCATCTGGCATCTGCACATCATTACTGAAGCCCGCTGAACAAAGCAGAAGGACCACGCTGATTACATCCAGCCAGACCACTTTGCGAAGGAACCAAATAAACACAAACAAACCCTCGTCTCGAAACATTTCACTGCGCTTCTACAGACATCTGTCAGAATAAAACAGAGGAGATGTTTATGCTAGGACAGGAAGTCCAGGTCAAAGGTGGCGGGAGAAAGGCTCCAGTACTTAAGAGAACCCAGGGCAGGAAGGCAAATGTCACTGATAGAAAGTCCTTCATGGCCACAGGTAACCAAATCTTCTCAGCCTTTGATTTTTACAGGCGGGTGATTTATGAATCACGACAAAACAGAAGGGACATACCTTGAGTTAAATGCCCATTTAGATGAGGGGATAAAACCCTGGTGTTTACTCTCAGCGCTGTTAATATCTCAAATGAATACTAATCAGAGATGTTTACTGAAAACGAGAACGACGCCATTTTCCGCTGTATCTCATGTTATCTGAGTGACCTTGCTTTGAGAATGGCAAGGCAGGAATGTATTCAGTCTCCAGGAAATTGTGAATGTCTAAATTAGCAGACTGGAGCCACCCGAGTGCCCCTTGAAAAATATAGAACTAAGCACGGTGGAAGAAGCAAAGACTGACATTTGGCAGGAAAGGGGGACGTGGGCTGAACTCTCTTAAAAGCCTAATGTTGCTTTCCCAATACAAAAGAGCGGAGTAAAAACTACATTTTCCAGTGAAAACATAGGTTGATGCAGACCAGGGGCTGAACTCCCCTCAGAACCAGTCAAAGGTGATGGCAGAATCATAGTGCTTAGAGTTGGAGGGTCCTTAGCGTGTCACCTCCCTGCTGCCCAGTCATCACAAGAATGCCGGCCAGCCCTGCCAGAGCTCCGGAGCTCACTTTCTCCAATCGAGGGCCTCCTACCCCAATAACCGAGATTAAATCACTCTCCTTAGAGAGCCTGCCACTGCCCCCAGTCCTGCAGTGAACCAGGACCAAAATCTCCCCCACCCCCTGCCACCCTGGTCCTGCTACTCCTTTTTAAAACAGCTTTTAGTGTCCCTTCTCAAACTCCCCCCCAGGCAGAACATCATCCGGTCCTCGGGTGAAGTGACTTTTCCAAGCACTAGACCCCTGTGCCTCATATCCTGGTCAACACTTCCACCCTTTTTAGCCCAAGAGTTTCTTTGAAGCATAAACTTGAAAAAGCAAATGCCTCCCACATCCCCTTTAATACCACTCTAAGCTGTTAATGATCAATTACCCTTGGGATGTAGGAGAGCGGAGCCCCTACTGCAGACTTTGCAAAGAAAGGCTAAAGCAGAGAAGGAGAGAATAATAAGGTGTTGGGCCAGCAGGGAGAAGCAGTAAGAACAAACACAAACAAAAGAAGAGGGAGGATTGCGAGAACTGTCTGAACCTCCATCACAATTTCACCCAAGGTGAATACGGCACAGAGACGCGTGCGCACGCACAGCACACACACATCACACACTCATTAAGTAGCCCAGACAAGCAGCCGAACAGCTCAGTGTACCACCTGGTGTCATCCCTCTGACCATTAATGGAGCCTGCATTTTCTCCATTTTAACAACTTAATCACTTACCCATCATCTCTCCATATGGATTTAGAGGCAGTGTTTGAGTAAAGAACTTCAATCTCTTTACAAGCTGCCCAATAAAGATAAGTGGAAGTATCAAAATTCTCTGTGAACTAAGACCTCAGGCTGCAGAGATTCCTCACATATAATACTTTCTGATGGCGATCAGGAGCCAGATGGAATAACCTAATAAAATTTAAAACCAGGGCTAGGTAGAGCTATAATACATGTGGTCAAGTGAGCTGTTCTGATATGGAAATTTCTTTTGCAGAACTGAATGGGTTCTCTAGGCGTTTTCCAGACTTGAATTTCTCTAGCTGATTTTTCAAGCTTTCAACTCTCCATCATCACTCCACTCCCTAACCCCCCAAACTGTTCTGTAAACCTATAAAATCAGGTAATTTTTTCAAGTCTTTTGTATTAAAGTTATTAGGAGAGAATAAAGCCCTCTTTGGATCATAAATATAAAAACTCAATCATTTATTAACCTTTGTCTATTATAGTTAAAATAATAACCATTTTTCTTTGCATGCTGATAAGTCCTCTAAATATTAGACCATTTCAACCAGTTTTCTTACTTTGCACTGAGGCGTACAATGCCCCTTCCTCAAGCAAGTAGAGATAAAGAAAGTAAAAGGGGGAGCATTCAAAGGAGGGTAGAAGTAGCCATCTCCTTTGCTAAGAAAAATGATGGACATGTCTCAGTTGCCTATCAGCTTTAGAAAGTGTGTTTATACCATGACCTTGTTTAAAGGTCACACACACACACACACACACACACACACACACTGAAGGACAAGCAGGGAAGTAGCCATCATTCCCATTTTACACGTAAGAAGACTGAGGGTCAGTGGAGTCAAGGAATTTGTACCATGTCCTGATGACTCACAGGCCCAAATGCATAGTCCAGCCTGTACTGGATGCCACCTGTCACTCTTTTGAAGAGCTACTAGAAGACCTGGCTAGCTCTGGCTTTCTTGCAAAATTGGAGACTCTGACGAATTCCCCTGGCTGTGTCCTTCTCCTGCCTTTGATCCCTTGCTTACCCAGTGTCAACCTCAATACCATCAACACCTATCAAGAGTATCTGATTATGCTCTCTCAATCCACCTCTTCAGCTAGCCTACAGATGAGCAAGTAACCTGATAAATCAGGTTCAGTGGAACCCAAGACCAAGTACTTTGCCAACATCCACAGTTAGTTAGTGGTGGTACCAGGACTTGAACCCCAAACTGATATATTCCAGGTCCTATCATAGGCATGGTGAAGTAAACATTCCCAGAAATCCCTGATGATACCACTTGGGAAGGTATGTTCCCTGTATACATCACACTAGAGTTGAGAATTATCAGCAGTAAGAAGATTCATGAACTTTACAATTGCTAAGCATGGCTGTCAGAAGAAAAGCTTTTAAAAATCCCCCAGACAGAAGCAGTTTCTCTCTTGGAACACCCTGTCCCAGGGCATGGGGACATCCTTTCGAATTGCTACCAGGTTCCACAAAGCCCTCCAGGTTCTGACTTTGTCCCAAACAGATCTCAGAACCTCAGTGTAAAGCCAGTGACTGACACCCTCTCTTCTCATACCTACTACCCTGCCTCCCAGATGATGGATTAAACCTGAAGCCTGTTCATTCCAGCAGGGACAGTTCCGGCATGCCCCTAGACCCTGTTTCTGTCCAAATCCTTCATAATACAGGTCTAAGGGAAATCAAGGGCTTCCCTGGTGGCTCGGCAGTAAAGAATCTGCCTGCAGTACAGGAGTTGCAGGAGATGAGGGTTCAATCCCTGGGTCGGGAAGATCCCCTGGAGGAGGGCATGGCATCCCACTCCAGTATTCCTGCCTGGAGAAGCCCATGGACTGAGAAGCCTGGTGGGCTACTACAGTCCACAGGGACGCAAAGAATCTGACATGACTGAAGTGACAGCACGCACACATGCAAGGGAAATTAAACTGTACCTGAAACTTATGTCTACACTTTCAACAAAATAGAGAGAATATTCTGGATTACTCTATGAAAGCCTCTGATTTAGATGAAGGTTTTATGTGGCACAGACACCTGCCAAGCCCTGGCCCGTGTCTGCAACTGACAGTGATGACAATACCAGTCACCACTTCCTGGGCTTTGACTCTATGCCACACACTGTGGAAATCCCCTTATTAACATTATCTTATTTACTCCTCATTATCCAGAGGTACATATATTATTATTCCCATATTAGGTGAGAAAACCAGGGCCTATGGTGATTAAGAAATTTGCCCATGGTTAAATACAGGTCCAGCCAGAATTCAACTCCTGTTTGTCTGATGAAAAGTTCAGGAACTTTTGTTGCAGTATTATTAAGACAGGCCTAGGCAATGAGAAAAGCTCAAAAGCTTAAGACTGGTTGGAAAGAAACACAAATATGTGAGTGCTTATTTCAAACTCCAGACCTACACAATAATACTGGATCCTGAACAAACAGACACTACGCACAAGCTCCTTCTCAAAGTACTACTTTCTGTTCGGGGGCCAATTGTGAATACCGTATAACCAGACTTTCTCTGTGTATTTTTGGAACTTTCTCAGGCATAACAGGAATGAAAACACTCATCTACCATAGGGGGAAATGGAGATGAAGTGAGGAAGAAACGCTTAGCAAGCAGTGCTGGTGTGGACAAAAGAGCAAGAGGGAGCTGAGCCTGTTTAGGGTGGAGTGGGACCCATCCCATCTGACTTGGCCATTGCTCTGGGATCCTTCGCTAATGTTTTTGCCAAAACTTTCATCCTTCTCTCTCTTCTTTCTCCTATCCTCTTTTCTCTCTGACCACCATAATTAATGGATTGGAACAAGATATACATAGATTGGTACCTAGAGTAGGGAGAATAAAATGCATAAAATGCACAGTATCAGGTTACACTGCCTCTTATTCCTTTGCTCCTCCAGCGAATGGCTCTGCTAATCAAACAAGGGTGTTGGGAGCGAACAGAAAATCCAGTGGCCTAGGAATTAGTAGCCCAGGATTCTAATCTTGACCAAGTAGGTGTGTGACACTGAGCCTCTATCTCTTTGACTATAAAGTAGGAGACCACAGAACCATCTTTCAAGTTTCTTCTCATTTTTGAATCCTCAAATTGCCATGGCTTGGAAATAGTATTACAAAATAATTAGTGTTACAAAATCATAATCATATTACTATTATTAATATTGTTATTGTGTGAGTGTTCAGTCGCTCAGTTGTGTCCAACCCTTGGTGATCCCACGGACTGCAGTCTACCAGGCTTCTCTGTCCATGGAATTTTTCAGGCAAGAAGACTGGAGTGGGTTGCCATTTCCTCTTCCAGGGGATCTTGCCAGCCCAGAGATCAAACCTGAGTCTCCTACATCTCCTGCTTTGGCAGGCAGATCCCTTACCACTGTGCTACCTGGGAAGTCCAAAGTTATCATTGGACTTTTTACAATTGCAAAATAATTATTGGCCTTTTACCAGTTACAAAATAATTGGTCCACTCTCTGATGCGGTAGCTCTTGGGTGAGACCCAAAGACTCTTCACTACCCTCTTCCATCTAATTACTCATCCGGTTATTGTTTAATAAATGATCATTGAAAAATCAGCAGAGATAATCTCGACCTTCCAAAGTGGGTATTTTTTTTTCTCTCAATAGCGCACTTATCAAACAAATCCAATAACTGCCTAACTTCTGCTTCAAGTGGCAGGGACACACCTAAAGATGATACTTGCTAATTTGAGAAGGGTTTCCAAGCAACAAATGTGGATAATCATTTCCCTTCCGTGTGCTTAGGCTTTACATTATTTCCACACTAATGTTGACTTTGTCAGAGTTCTCAGGCAAAGAGAAGTGAGAAGACAAGAATAAAGTTTAAACGTTAGACGTTTATTTTCTTTTCAATCCATCTTCAAGGTGAACCAGTCTCTTCACGGGAAAGACAAGTCTTCTGGATTTTAGAAGCTTATCACCACTCCTGGGGCAAAGTTACAATCTGTTAACAAAGGACTATTGTAATCAAAGGAATCTAACAGAAAGGTTTCTATTGCCCCTTGCCTGGGAAAGAAAGTTTTTCTTTCCCTAACTAGCTATTAAAGTACTTAGGTTTAAATCAGAGATATTTCAGTGACATCACAATACAGACAAACCCTGAGCCTTTGTACAAACTGAAATTACTGCTAGAAAATGTTCTGTTAACTTTCAATTTACTCGTATTTTCCTTCATTTTTTTTCCTTCATTCCTTGCTACATTCTCCTAGTGGCATGTCTCAATTCAGTTAGCCAAAGGAGTTTTTTGGTTGTGTGTGTTGTTTTTTTTTTAGGCACATACGAACAATTGTATTCTTTGAACTTCATTGAAGGTAGCTATTTAGAATTTTCGAAATTAGATGGACTGAGCATTTCAGTTCTGTTGAGTGCACGCATCTGATAAGTCTTTGATGTATATCTCTATCGGCTTGTGGTAAGGGCAAAAATTAAAGGCAGGTGGGGAAAAGCAAGCTGAGCGCCTAAGAGGCAAATCTAGAACATGTTATAACATTGTTATTATTGGCTGGGGTCAGGACTCTGCATCTCCCACCACCACCCCCGCAGCAGGAGTTGGGGTTTGTTTGGCGACACAGAGGGAGGCCCCTGATTGAATTCATACTGGGCTGACAGTGGGAGGAAAAAAAGACTGCTGGAGTTGCTACAAGGCAGGGAAAGAGTGGATCCTGGTGGCCAGATAGGAAAGCTGCAAAGAGAGGGGGGCGTGGCTCAGGGCTTCCGAAGGTGGTACTTTCTGGTTTATCCGCCCTTAAGAACTCGTACCTTCGGCAAAAGTCGTTATTCTTAGTATTTAAATTAACATCCCATATTGGGCTTCACCCGTGGCTCAGCGGTAAAGAATCTGCCTGCAATGCAGGAGACAGTGCAGGTTCGATATCTGGGTCGGGAAGATCCCTTGGAAAAGGAAATAGCCACCCACTCCAGAATTCTTGCCTAGGAAAATCCCATGGACAGAGGAGCCTGGTGGGAACAGTCCACAGGATCGCAAAGAGTCAGAGACAACTTAATGACTACACAAAACAACAACTAGAAGCCAGAATAATCGTTTCCTTATTATTTACGAGATACTCATAAAATTGGATGCCAAGTCTGGAAGGTGACTTTAGAAATTCCAAATGGGATAAAAATCAGATACCAAAACAGTAACTGCTTGCTCTGTTCTTGTGTTTGGGTGCTTTCTCTTTATCCTTTCCTAAAACTGAGGGTTGGAGAAAAGGAAAGAAAAGATCCCAAGAAAGCGAGGGGAGGCAGGTCAAGAGAGCCAACCTTCTTCCTCCTTGCCATCACCAACACCCCAAGAGGCATCAGCAGCTGGGCTGGCAACCTTGAACATTCTATTCTCTGTGTATGAAATTCCCCTCATTTACCCTTTAAATGTATCCACCTTTCCTTGTCAGCAGATTTACAGCCCAAACAAAACCTTGTAAGAACCCAAACAGGCTCAGTCCAGGCTCTGAGACTCCAGACACACCTTGGGGGAAAAGGTCTGCATTCTCTGCCAAAGGTACTGTACTTTGGCATACCGGAAAATGATAAGGGCCAGGGGCAGAGGGGCTTGGGAAGGGTGGGGTGGGCATGGCGGGGAGCGTGTTTCACAAATCTCATGCCTGTGCTATTTGTGCACAAAGTTTTGGTAGGCACCTGAAAAATAAACCAGAGAGTGTGTGTCAATACCCCAAGCAAGTGCTCCATTCAGCTTTCCAGGGGCAAATGCCTCTTATTTTCTGAGTCTCTCCTGTAAAACCATTTCTAGGAAGCATGAGCCAATGTCCCCACAGCACTGGGGGCTGCCCAGGGGATGGTACGTTGAGAACAGCCCAGGGCACAGTCCTGGGAGATTGGGCTTAATGGGGTGCTTGGCTGTGAGCTCTATGATGTCACTAAACACCCTCTATTGCCCAGAAACTGGCCATGGAGTCCTCTCTGTGGTGTGAATGCCAAGCTGAGTGCCCCGTGTGGCATCGTGGAGACAGCTCGTGCTCTCTCCAGCTCTGGACTCTGCGCTTTCGACTCCATCTTCACGTTACACTGGGTGGTCGCTGCCACTCAGGGAGACACAGAAGCTCACCCGGGTCGGGATGAGAGGTAACACAGGCGCATCCCTCACTAGAAGGAACTGCACCTTTCTCCTGGTGCTGGTCAGCCCTGGGGAGCCAACTCCTCTCTTGCACCTCCCATATCCTGCCCTTCCGCCCCTTTTCCTCTTCTTTTCTCCCAACGCCTACCATAAAGATAACAGCTAACCTTCACTGAATACTTACCTCGTGCCAGGAACTTTCTGCGGGTTAACTCAATTAACCCTGTTGTGATCCCCCCATTTTGATGAGGAGGAAATTGAGACTGGAGGGTTAGCAACTTGCCCAAGATCACAAAGCTAGAAAGTAAGGATTTGAAGGCAGACTTTGAATTGCCTGAACTTATGCCCTGATACCATTACATTATCCTTCGCCTGTTGTTGAGATATTGATCACATCACGGTTGCCCTTGATATTCATTTAAGGAAGGGCTGAGTGAAAAGGAGGGGGGTGGAGGGAAGTATTGGTTCACACCATGATGCTTAAGGAGATTCCTACATACAGGGCTACCTTCCTCAACACCAGACTTCTGGCTGGGTGGTCTGCAGACCATCAGTGTCAAAATCATCTGGGAAGCTTGTTAAAGATTCTTGCTTCTGGGCGCTAACCCACACCTGCTCTGTCAGATTGCTGAGGCTGGGGCCCCCAAACCTGCGATTTCAGTATACTCTCTAAGTGCTTCTTACACTAATATTAAAGAACCACAAACTTAGAGAACCACAAAACTGCTTTCAAATGACCTGTGGGACAATATCTGTTGGCACTAATGGTGGGGGGTGGAGGTGAGGGGGAATTGGAGGGATATTCTTCATGTTGGCCCAATGAAGCATAGATATAGTGGCAAAAACCACATCGGAAATAAGATTCATCATCTGTTCCCTGACAGGAAAAGAAAAGAAACACACCCATCCCCCAAAAAATTGAAAGTGGAGGGAAATTCCATTGTTAACTATGCTGCTAAGTCACTTCAGTTGTGTCCGACTCTGTGCAACCCCATAGACGGCAGCCCACCAGGCTCCCCCGTCCCTGGGATTCTCCAGGCAAGAACACTGGAGTGGGGTGCCATTTCCTTCTCCAATGCATGAAAGTGAAAAGTGAAAAGTGAAGTCTCTCAGTCGTGTCCAACTCTTCACGACCCCATGGACTGCGGCCTACCAGGTTCCTCCGCCCATGGGATTTTCCAGGCAAGAGTACTGGAGTGGGGTGCCATTGCCTTCTCCGTGTTAACTGTGAGGTTACTTAATTCGCTTTCATTCATCTTTTGTTTTGTTTTGTTTGTTTTGGTTTGGTTTTTCCTTCTTGAAAGATGTTGATGTTTTAGCCTGCAGCATCCACATTCCTTACAGTTGCCCTGCAATTTCCAAGGAGACCTGGAGCTGGTGGTCCCATAGAAGTGATGTCAGGGTTCAAGCCAGGGAGCTGTCCACAAGCTCTCAGCACCCATCAGGACACAGGATGGTGCTATGACCACTGGAGAATCTCCAGGCGTGATCTGTCTCCTGGGAAGAGACTGTGTTTAGAAATTACTGTCATGGAAACAGAGTTTCAGGCCTGGAAAGAACTTCAAAGATTATCGAGCGGAGTCCTCCACAGTTACAGACTAGAGACGGCAGGAGATTGGCCAGCACTAAGAACCCAGGCTTCCTCCTACCAGGCCAGGTTCTGGAAAGAACCCACCTGTGTTTCCTGAAGGTCATTGTTTTGCATAATCCTTCACAATTGTACCTCCTTTCAGCCTCACCTTTATAGCCAGGCTACTATTAACATTTCTCTTTCAACCAACTCATGTTTTACTCAAGGTTATTTAAGAAGCAAACTTTGAGTCGCTACTATAAATGGCAGATCCCAACCCTGCTTGTCTGAACTCACTGAAACTGAGGGACCAGGAACCAGGACTAAGCGTCCATCCCTTAGATAAGAAGGGGTGTGCTTCTAAATTCTAGCTAGAGACCTTCCCGGGGCTCTAAGCCTGGAGCCTGCTCTCTCTTTGTCAAAAGGAGAGATTGGCAAGGGTCAGAGGACTGTCACAGCCAGACTCCCGGTCAACAGAGAGGCAATCCGATTCAACTGAGGATTCCAAGGAGAACTGGAAGTGGGAAGGGGTGGTAATTTGAAATATAATTTGAAATTCACCCTATCTACCCCTGTCTCTGGAGGAGGCCATGGCAACCAACACCAATATTCTTGCCTGAAGAGTCCTAAGGACCGAGGAGCCTGGCGGGCTGCAGTCCACGGGGTCACAAAGTGTCAGACATGACTGAGGCAACTGAATACACACGCAGTGCACCACTCTCTCCAGCCCAGCAGCAGCGCCTGTTCTCTGATGAAGGCCATGCTCCGCTGCCCCGGGCCCTGTTCTCTGCTCTTGCCACTTCTCCCCCTTGACTGTTTCTGTCTGTGCTATGTAGAGACACTAGACCCTGTCACAAGAGACTTGGCAATGGTCACCCCTTTCCAGCTAAAAGCATTAACGAAGGGGCAGTTTGCTCTTTTCCCTTCCTTGCCTGATGGTGGCTGTCAGGCTCCAAAGCAATGAAATATCCCAGGTGAGAGGTCTTAAATTATTCCTCTGCTAGAACATCTAACATGTCTCTCGCCACCTATAAAACAAAGTACAAATCCCTTGATCCAGCACTTAAGGCCCTCTACTGCCTGATCCCAACATACTTTTCACAGAATCAAAGTCCTTGAGAGTTAGGAAGGATTTAGAGTCCTTCCATTCAGATGGAGTCTCTAGCCAGCCCTCCAGTAAAACTTCAGACTCAACCAGAGATCATGGTTCTCAGCCTGGCTGCTCATTAGATCAACATGGGAACTCTGAAAACTCCCAAAGCCTTCCCTCACCCTCCCAGACCCACTGAATCAGAATCTCTGTAGGTGGAACCAAGGCATCACTAGTTTTTAAAACTCAGACTCAGCTAAGAGAATCACTACTCCTGGGCCACAGCTGTGTCCATGGAAACATGATCTCCAGGGGTGAGATCCTGGAATCTGTACTTTAAACAGACACATAGGACCTTGTAATGTGAAACCAATTTTGAGAATCAGAACTAGTTCAACTTCCATAGTCCAGCAATTAAGAAAGAGAAGCCCTGGGATTTCCCTGGCTGTCCAGTGGTTAGGGCTCCACGCTTCCAATGCAAGGGCATGGGTTTGACCCCTGGTCAGAGAACTAAGATCCCACATGTTGTGTGGCCAAAAAAAGTGAGAAAGGAAAAGAAAGAAACAGAAGGCCCAAATTGTTGCATCGCAGAACCAGCACCAAAGACTAGTTAGTGGCAGAACGGGAAGCAGAATCCATGTCCAAAGCTTCTCCCATGATGCTCTACTGCTTTCTAAACTTTTCTCACCCTGACTTTCATTTACACCTTCTCCTCCAGCCAACCCTCTGTCTGCTGACCCCTAAAGTCATTCTGGCTTGTGTTATGTTGGTGTCGCTGACCCCATCTGGAATAGCTATGCCATTTCTTCCAATTTAACTAAGTCCTGGCTTGGCTTCTTTTTAGAATGTTTCCACTTCCTGCATAAGCTTTCCAGCCTCTTTCTAGTACACACCACCTCTCCTTCCTTTCCACCATCACAGTTTAGCATTGAGTTATTCTGTAACAACACAGAATAGAAACTCCCAGAGGGTTATGTTCTTCTCATATCCACCCAGTGCACTCTATGTAAGCACTTGACAAAGGTTCTTCCATTCCCAGAAAGCAAACCTCCAGATTCCTTCAAGTATATACCTTGTTGAAAATCACCTTTTGGGCCCCTTTCAAAAATCTGCTGCAGTGAAAGGAAAAAGGGGGGTGGAAATATTTTCTGTATTTCTCCCTTTTTCTCCTATTTCATTGAAAAAAAAATAGTCTTGAGGTTTATGTCACAATCAAGTGGCAGTGAACTTGATGCCCATAATACTCAACTTTTCAAGAGACCAGAATGACATACGCATAGACATTGAGCATGTCGTCTTTTGTCTGCTGCCTTTCAGTGAATGCCAATGGCTTTTCAGAATAATAGACAACCCTGGGCTATTGCAGCATCTGCACATATATTGCTAGAAATCACTCAGTCTTAGAAATAAGCAGAAAATCCACATAATACCTCAGGGAATAAAGCGAAATACAAATATGGCAGCTCTCATCATTTACCTCAATTGATGTCTTCAAATCAAAAAGCACCAAAGCTTGCAAACCCCAGAGTTCAGTTTTAAGATTTCACATTAAGAAAATTCTCTGGTTTCTAATTGGTTTTGTTAGAGCTTTACTAAATTGTATGGATACTTTTTGTGCAAATAAGTGACCAAGGTATAAATTATGTTGTTAGTTGTTCTCACTGAAGATTTCAAGCTGTAAATGGTACATCATTTTGGAAAATAGTCTAGCAGTTCTTCAAAAGGTCAACCGTAGTTACCACATGACACAGAGAGTCCCGTCATAGGTATATCACATGCCAACACAGAAACTTGTACATAAATATTCACATAAGCAGTATTCACAGTAGCCAAAAAGTGGAAACAACCCCAAATGTCCACCAATTGATGAATCAATCAATAAAATATGGTATATCCACGCAAAGGAACATTATTTAGTCATGAAAAGGAATGGAGTGCTAACATATGCTACCATGTGGATGACCCCTGAAAACACTCTGCTAAGTGAAAGAAGCCAGTCACAAACGACTGCATGGTATATGATCCCATTTCTATGAAAGAGATAGATCTTTAAAGACAGAAAGTAGATTAGAGGTTGCCTAGGGCTGAGGGGGAGAAAGAGGTTGAGGAGAAACAGGAAGGAAGTGATTGCTAAAGGGTGTTAGGGTTTCTGTGTTGAGAGATGAAAATGTTCTAAAAATCAATTGCAGTGAAAGTTTCACATCTGAATAAACTCAAACCAATGGACTGTACACTTTAAATGGGCAAATTACAAAGTGTGAGAATTATTTCTCAATAAAACTGCTGCCTTTTAAAAAGTTTAAAAAGAGAAAATCAAGTGTTCTGATCCCTCTGCATACCTCTTACGAGCTGTGTAGTCTTGAGCAGCTTAACCTCTCTAAGCCTCAGTTTCCTCATCTGTCAAACGGACCTGCATTATTGTAAGGATTAAATAAAATAATCCATATGGAGGATTTAAGCTCTCAATAAATGTTAGGTATATATATTGTCATCTCCTCACTCCTAGAGGAAGAGCATAAATTTGGGGTCCTCCTGCCACAAATGCAACTGAATTTTGTGGAGTGGTAGACATAGCATCAGAAAAGGGATTCAGAAATGAGATAAACTCATCTGGGGAAGATCTGTAGTCCAGCCAGACTCCACTCTCTCCTTGCCTTCAGTCCCCCACCAACAACATGAAAAAGGATTTAAAGGTATTTTTCATCAACAAAGTTAAGACAACCTATGGAGCTGGAAAAGATATTTTCAAACTACATATATATAATATATAGTTTGGGTTTCTCTGGTGACTCAGACAGTAAAGAACATGCCTGCAATGTGGGAGACCTGAGTTCGATCCCTGGGTCAGGAAGATCCCCTGGAGGAAAGCATGGCAACCCATTCCATATGCTGGCCTGGAGAATCCCAAAGGACAGAGGAGCCTTGTGGGCTACAGTCCATGAGGTCACAAAGAGTCGGACACAACTGAAGGACTTGGCACACAGCACATACATTTGATAAGGGGCTAATATCCATAATATATGAAAAACTTATATAACTCAATAGCAAAACAACAAGCAACCCAGTTTAAAAATGGGCAGCGGAACTGAATAGATGTTTCTCCAGAGATATATGAAAGGTCAACAAGTACATGAAAACATGCTCAATACCACCAATTATCAGAGAAATGCAAATTAAAACCACAATGAGATATCATCTCATGACTGTTAGAATGGCTGTCATCAAAAAGACAAGAGATAAGAAATGCTGGCATAGATGTGGAGAAGAGGGAGCCTTTATAAACTGGTGCAGCCACTTAGGGAAAAAAAATGCAAGGAGGGTCCTCAAAAAATTAAAAATAGAACTACCATATACCCAGTAACTCCACTTCTGGAAATACAACCCAAGGAAAGGAAAGCATTAACTAAGAAATATGCCAGCACTTCCAGGCTGATGGCAGCATCGTTTACAACAGCCAAGAGATGGAAGCAACCTAAGTGTCCACAGATGGGTGAATGGATAAATGAATATTATTCAGCCAGAAAAAGCAAGGAAATCCCACCATTTGCAAAAATACGGATGGACCTTCAAGACATTCTGTCAAATGAAATAAGCCAGAGAAAGTCAAATACTGTATGATCTCACTTACATGTAGAATCTAAAATAACTATATATATATATATATATATATATATATATATACCCAAACTCACAGGAAAAGAGACAAGTCTTACGATTATTAATCTAATAACAAGGAACACATATTTTCCTTGCTTGTCTTTTCTTTTTACTGAAGAAGTGCAAATCTTTTCTTTTATTCACAAGGAGATGGATGTTAGCTGAACCTACTGTGGCCATCATTTTACAATATATGTAAATCAAACCTTCAGAGTGACTGCTTTTAACTTTACACAGTGATGTACGTTAATTACTTCTCAATAAGACTGGCAGTGGGGAGACGTTTCTCCTTCTCTGCATAATTTCCATGTCAGCTGCTGCAAGTGATGATCCAGAACTTCTGGAGGATCCGAAGAGGTAACCAAGAGAACAGTATATTTAATTAAAGCAATGGGTGGAAGGGAAATGGAAGAATGCTTACCTGCCAGGCACACCTCACACATCTCCACAGACTCAGAAAATTCCATTCTGAAGGGCACTGAAGCTATTACTATCTAGAGCAGCCAGCCAGTGAGAAATTATGCTCTGGGTTTCAGCTCAGCCAGCTTTCATTACTGTTGTGAAATAGCACCATATAATTCAACCCAGCTCAAGTCTTACCTCCTCTCTCAAGACTTTCTCGACTATCCCAGTCCCCAGTGATTACTCCCCACCATTGAATTCCTGTAGGATTAATGTGATAACATATGAAATCACCCAGGACTGAGGCCAGCACATTAGCCACTGCTCAAAAACCATCTCCCAGCCATCTTGTAGTACTTATTATTGGCACTGGTCCTGTGGCTCCCAGCAATCTCCACCGTGTGTTATCATTTATCTTTTTATACAGTCATTTTCCCTCTCCCCAACTCATCTGTAAGACTAGAAAGGACAGGGACTCAATAGTATATTTCCACTTTTCCCAGCATCATGCATTCCTCTGTAATAAGGTGCTCAGGAAACACTTGTTTATGTGATAATTCCCATCCCATATTTTTTGCAGAATAAATCTGTGAATATGTGGGGGAAAGTAGTACTGTAATAGTATTCCATGTAAAGGTCTGTTTTGCCATTTAGACATCCAATCAAAGCTGTATGAATAGAGGGAAAAAAATTGATTTTTAAAACAGCAGGAGTGGAACAAACTTGTGCTTAGGAGAGGGCAAAATGCACATAAGGAAAGTTTAACACTAACTTAGTAGATCCAACCCTCCCCAAACTCCATCAGGTTACTCTTATGAGTCCAAAGCTGAATTGCTATGGGGTCAGCATAGGAAGTATTATAGGACTATGGACTATAGGAGCTAGGCTAGATGGGACCAGTTGATTCAATTGGATCCTACTCTTTGTGACCCTATGGACTGTAGCTTGCCAGGTTTCTCTGTCCATGGGATTCTCCAGGCAAGAATACTGGAGTGGGTTGCCATGCCCTCCTCCAGGGCTCTCCCCAACCCATGCATCACATCTCCTGCATTGCAGGCAGATTCTTTACTGCTGAGCCCATAGATAGGCTATGGAGTCTGAAAAAAAAAAAAAAAAGGAGTCTGTTCCTGAGTCCTACCTTGCTCTAGTTAGACATGTTACAGAACAGCTCTGAGCCTCAATAACCTGGACTGGTGCTTGTGGGGTAGTAAATCTACAGCTTAGTATCATCATGAAGGGAAAGGGCTCAACAAGTGGCACCTACAACTACTACAGGGCTTTAAACAGGAATTTTTGGAGGTTCCAGGATACCCTGCACCCCCAAATTGTTTCTCAGCCACTGACTAGCTGAGTTATCAGGAATAAGTTAAAACTTCTTCACCTGTAAAATGGGGAATAATCATTTCTTCCATTTAGAACCTGTGACACAGATTACCAGCCATTCATCAGATGGTCCATTTCCTCTGCATCCTGGGTACTCGGCAAGGCTACATTTGCCAGCCAACGTTAATGTCAAAGACGTCGCTGAGACTGAGTCATTGAAATGGGCACAGGAATAATAAGGTGGAATTTCTAAGCCAGATTCATAACCCTCTACCCGATGCATGCACTCTTCTTTATGCTCTGCTTACTCCCTCCCCCTGTGTTGGTAGTAAAAGAAAACCTGGAAGCCCCACGTCGTGAAAGGCAGAGCTTATGTTAGCTTGGGTCCTGAGTCTCTGCATGAAGCAGAGGTCCCACCCCCTTCACTCACCCCCATGTTTTATACCATCGTCCTGGAACCAAATTGGACTATTCTTATAAAGGAAGGATAATCTATTTTAAGTCCCCTATATCTGCATAGCAGTTATTTGCTATGGCAGTTTAATCTCAATACTAACACTTGTTAGTACATAGGCTTTTGATAAAGACCCTGATGCTGGGAAATACTGAGGGCAAGAGGAGAAGGGGGCGACAGAGGATGAGATGGTTGGATGACTGACCATCACTGACTCAATGGACATGAGTTTGAGCAAACTCCAGGAGATGGTGAAGGACAGGAAAGCCTAGCATGCTGCAGTCCATGGAGTCACAAAGAGTTGGACACAGCCGAGCGACCAAACAACAGCACAAAATAATACTTATAAAACTCCTAAGTCATAATAACTCAGTAATTGTTCATTTCTTTCCATTCATGGGTCTGATACACACCTGTAAGAGTTTTCCAAGAATATTTAAGTGTACAGACCAGAGCTAACCCATAAGTTTATTATCATGTAACATTTTGAGGAGGGTTCTGATTGTTTGTATCTTTAAGTCAGTCTGACCTAGAATGTGATGCTTGCTTTGAAATTTAACTTGAAGCTGAGAAAGACAGAGGTCTGGAACAGAGACCTCACTCAGTGGATGGCAGGCCTTTCCAGTGGCCCAAAACAGGTCAAACTTACCTGGAATTTAGTGGGAGTTCTGTAATCACTCATAATCATCTTGCTTTTCTTACTGTGACCAATTTGAGACTATTTCTAAGCTGTTACAATGGAAATATTTGTTCATAGTTTATGTAAGGTTCCATAGAGCTCAATAGCCAGAGAGATAAAAATTTACAATTACAACTCACCCTTTTACTCTAGCAGCTTCTTATCAAAATGTGGAAATAGTTCTTTTAGAATGTAACTCTGATTACAGTCGGCCAGCCAAGCTCCACTCCATAGCCGAGCTTATCCTCCACACGGGCGGGACATAGGTGAAGCAGTGCAGTAGGGTGTCTGGAGGAGGGAGAGATTGAGAGGGCACGGCTGAAGGATAGAAGGATGCAGTTAAGAGAAATGGGTGAGAGAGAGGCTAGGGACGAGACCAGCATCACAAACACAGAATGTGACCATAGAAAGAAGGAAAAGATGGTCAGTGATTCCAGGCAGAAAAAATGAAACAGACTTGGAGAAAACAGCATATTAATCGTTGATATTTAATGGGAAAGTAATCTTAAACTGTTAATATCTCAGAGGTGGGGGCTAGGGCCAAGAGTTTGTTTGGTGCATAACCAAGATGGTCTTCCCTGCCACGTCTCCTGCTCTGGAAACACTTGGGCTGCTGTGGCCTGTGGGCTTCCCTGCCACGTCTCCTCCTCTGGAAACACTTGGGCTGCTGTGGCCTGCGACAGGCAGTGGTCAGAGAAGCACATGAACGCTCTGAGTGGCTCTGGTCAAAGTGGCACCCAGTCATGTGAGCAACACCAGACAGCGTAACAGTCTGGAGTCACTTCAGGCTGATATTCTTTAAAGTCTTGTATCTGTTTAGCGCAGTAGAGCAAACATCGGAAGATGTTTTATTCTCCAAGTTCCACTGGGGACACTGTCTGCTTCTCTGGCCTCTTAAGCTGCTGCTAAGTCACTTCAGTCGTGTCCAACTCTGTGCGACCCCATAGACAGCAGCCCACCAGGCTCCCCTGTCCCTGGGATTCTCCAGGCAAGAACACTGAGTGGGTTGCCATTCCCTTCTCCAATGCAGGAAAGTGAAAAGTGAAAGTAAAGTCGCTCAGTCGTGCCCGACCCTCAGCGACCCCATGGACTGCAGCCCACCAGGCTCCTCCATCCATGGGATTTTCCAGGCAAGAGTACTGGAGTGGGATGCCATCGCCTTCTCCACTGGCCTCTTATAATGACCTGTTAACTGGGCCGCTATTTCTAGCGTGTCTGGTGACATCTTAACACCCTGAGCAATCGCCCAGTGGGCCTGCCCTCTCTTTGGGCTCTTTGGAGTGATATTCTCTTTGAGGTAATGCCAGGAAGCAAATACAAACCACGCACACCCCCTCATTTTAACTCATCAGTCCTCTTTCCCACCTGGAAATGCTTCTCCTTTCAGGACGAAGAGCCCATCACGTCACTTTCTGACTGACTCTTCCGCTCAACCAAGTGTGGACTCGCACCCCACAATTATCATGACTCACTTGCAGAAAGGAGGAGTGATGATGCTGAGAGAAGGCAAATCTGCCTGACCAGGGGAGAACTATTTCCAATCAAAGTGTCTATTCAATTAAAATTCAGTCCCATGAGAACAGTGGAGCAGTTCAATATTGAACTGAGGAAATGACAAGAAAACATCCCCCTGATGAGGCAAGCTGTTTCTGGGAGCTTGCTTCAGCTCAACTGTTGTTTTTATTCCGTTTCTACTCTTCCACCTTCCTGCTGAAATTGTCTCTCTCAGATACCATAGATGTGCACATGTGTGCATACACACATGTGCACAGGAGAGAGTATTTGTAGTTTGCAAATCTGAACCTCCAAGAGGCTATTTCAAGATTTCATTTTCCTGGACTGTGCAAACCATGAATTCATATGACAGTGTTTCCAAATTATGCTGAGAAGGAAAAAACTATATACATAGTTTAGGTAATTACATCTGATGAGAAAAACTGAAATTGTACAAAATCATTGTAGAGAAAAGCATTTTTGAAACAAAACACAAAGACCCAAAACATGGAAAGAAACAACTTGAATTTAGAAAACTCACCATGTCTGGGCCTCTTCTGCAATTTATAATAATTTGAGTCACTCTGTGCAATTCTTCAGTATTGCAAAACTAAATGGGACTGAAAATATACATACAATTAATAAAATTTAATTCTTTACCCTTCCTCTCCCTCAAAAAAATAAATTACCTGATCTTCAAAACATGTCTGTGTCTAACTTCATTAAGGGTTGTATTTGTGTTTTCTTTGGGTGGAAGGCTGATGGTTTAGTCCAAGCTGTCACTTGAAGTCTAACGGTTAAAAGGTCTCCTTTTATTTATCTTGGGCGCTCATATTAACCAGTTAAATGGTTGAATGGCAGTCAACGACTGAGAAAAACAGATATTTGAGAAGTGAAACATTTGGTACTTGAAAATTTACAGAAGTTCTTTGGTGGAGTTGATTATTCACTAATTATTGACTAAGCATATGAAGTTGTATATTTTCCTACCTTTGCAAATAATAAATCATTTGGAGTACCACAGATCACTCTAAATGATTGGTGCAAATTGCTCTACAGAACCATCCAAAACAGACTACAAGGATTTTTTCTTTCCTAAACACTGATATTTTAGAAAGGTGAAACTCTGACACATGACCCAACTACACACACACACACACACACACACACACACACACACACACACACGTAATGGTGAAGCCACATGTAAAATTGGCATTGATGGTGCTAAGTTGTGGTAATTCTACAAGTGAGGGAGGAGCTTCCTATAGCTGAATGAGACCAGAATCCACTCTTTAAAAGCAAATTCACCAACTGCCCTCCCAGCATGGTTACCATCCCAGGCCCCTCACCGCTGTCAGTCATACCTCCCATCTCTCAAGCAAGATGTCAGTCATCACCAGCCCCTCTCTGGCCTTCAGCCACTATACATGATTTGTGAATAAGCCCCACCATCTCTACTCAGTCTCTCAATTCACCCCTTCTCTTCCACAGGGAAGAATTTTTTTTTAAGTCTCATAACTGCAAGTTAATGCTGATGTTAGGACATCTCGCCCAGTAGCACCACCTTAACCCCAGCCTTCCCTCCCTCCAACAGGCTTCTCTTATGCCCTTGAGGACACTTCTGTTTCACCAGGATTTGCTCTGGGCATAAATGAGAGGGAACATGGCCTTTGCTGACACCTTGATTTTTGACTTCTGGCTTCCAGAATAAACTCTTTGGCTGGGAGAATAAATTTCTGTTGTTCTAAGCCACTCCATCTGTGGTAGTTTGTTACAGCAGCCAAAAGGAAACTAATACAAGGGCAGAGAATTGCCCAGATAATCAAAAGCTTGCCTAAAGCAAGTAATTGAGGCCATAATTAGCCTGAAAGCCTAAATTATCTCCATCTTTCTCTTGGTTCTCTCCTTTTCTTTGGATCTCTATAGGGATATGTAGTAGCCCCTATGCAATTAATAACAATGACAATCATTATTTTTATCTTTTTTTGTTGTTTTAGTCACTAAGTCATGTCCAACTCTTTGTGACCTATGGACTGTAGCCAGCCAAGCTCCTCTATTCATGGGATTTCCCAGGCCAGAATACCAGAGTGGGTTGCCGTTTCCTTCTCCAGGGGGTCTTCCCAACCCAGGGACTATGTCTGCATTTCCTGCACTGGCAGGCAGATTCTTTAACACTGAGCCACCAGGGTAGCCCTTTTATCATTTTATCCACTATTTATTAGGTGCCAAGCTCAGCCTACTTCCATAAGTGGTCTCATTCTGTTTCCTATCAGACATACCCATCTCCATCATTATCAACCCTATTTCTGAAGACATTCAGGTCAGTTCAGTCGCTCAGTCATGTCCAACTCTTTGCGACCCCATGAACCACAGCACGCCAAGCCACCCTGTCCATCACCAACTCCCAGAGTCCACCCAAACCCATGTCCATTGAGTCAGTGATGCCATGCAACCATCTCATCCTCTGCCGTCCCCTTCTCCTGTCCTCAATCTTTCCCAGCATCAGGGTCTTTTCCAGTGAGTCAACTCTTCGTATGAGGTGGCCAAAGTGTTGGAGTTTCAGCTTCAGCATCAGTCCTTCCAATGAACGCCCAGGACTGATCTCCTTCAGGATGGACTGGTTGGATCTCCTTGCTGTCCAAGGGACTCCAACACCACAGTTCAAAAGCATCAATTCTTCTGGGCCCAGCTTTCTTTATAGTCCAATTCTCACATCCATACATGAAGACATTAACTCAATCACCTGAAAATACGTTCCAGTTCATTCTTCTAGACATTTATACAACCATTTCCACTGGCAGCATCCAACCAATACAAACCTACTTTTCTATTTCTTCGTCACCTCAGTACAACTGAGGGCTCCAAAAGGTCTCTTAAGCTGCATGTTCCTATTGGAGTTTCTGCTCTTGCCTTTGGGACCCACAGAGGAAACAGGGGTCTCCCTTTCAAGGACAGCCCAGCCTCGGAAGCACCTGCTGTTTGGACTCCTGCAATCACCTCATTTTCTACAACCTCTCTGCAAAAACTATCAGAGGAGGCATCTGATGAAGGAGGAGAAAGCCCTTGCCATCGCTGTTTCCTCTCTGGCCGTGTCTGCAAATGACATTGTTGTGACAGGAAATTTCAAACAGACACCCGTGACCCTCAGTGCCCCCGAGGTAACTGATCACAGGTCAGCACGTGGCCACTTCCCGTGGGCAGAGCCAAAGGCCAGGCTTTTTCCTTGGTGGCTTTGGCTGCTACAGTTGCAATCAATTAGGGGCAAATTCTTTTCAAAGAAAGCTTTTGTTTTGTTATTCTTTTTGCTGCTCTTATCGTGCCTGGAGCCAGGCAAGAGGGAAATGCAAATTTTGTAAAGTGTCAAGTGAGCAAACAAAATACATATTATGATTAACTGACAAGAAGAGAATGCAGTGGTGGTATCTAGGAATGTCCAGGAAGGAAGCTCAAGGTAAGAATCTCTACTCCACCACAAATACTTGCTGAGAAATAGTTTGGCGACAAAGCCTGACTTCAAAACAGAATTTCTCCCCAACTCTTCCTTCCCAACTTTTACTAAAAGAACTATCAGGCAGATCAAATTCGTCTCCAGACTTTGGCTAATATCCTGGGGAGGGGGCAAAAATCACTTCTAGCTGAGAACCACTGATCTGGTGAGTACAGTGAATGGTGACAATGCCATTTGGGGCCCCCGATTGAGGCTGAGTGTGAGGCACTGCCACTCCTTTTCAGGTGGACTCTGAAGCCACTATACCTTTCCTTTTCCATTTTGGCTTCTCCTTGGGTGAAAGATTCAACTGGATTGAGAAAAAGACAAAGCTGTAATGAACCAGGCTTGGTTTATAACAAAATTTCAGAACTGGTACAATTGAAGGAGTCTGCTACCTTCCAAGAAATCATTTTGGGGGATGAAAGACCTCTTCCCTCGATGCCAGAACTTGATTCCAAATATCTTCGCACTTCTCTTTGGAAAATACCTTCAGAGTCCACATGAAAAGCAGCGACAGTGCTTCACACTCAACATCAACAGGGGCCCCAAATGGCACAGTCACCTTGGCCATTCACTGTACTCACCAGATCAGTGGTTCTCAGCTAGGGGTGATTTTACCCCCTCCCCAGGGACATTAGCCAAAGTTTGGAGACACACTTGATTGTACTCTTGGGGTAGGGATATACCAAGGGAACATTTCATGCAAAGATAGGCACAAAAAAAGGACAGAAAGGGTATGGACCTAACAGAAGCAAAAGATATTTTAAAAAGCTGGCAAGAACACACAGAAGAACTATACAAAAAAAAAAAAAAAAGATCTTCATGACCCATATAACCACGATGGTATGATCACCCACCTAGAGCCAGACATCCTGGAATGGGAAGTCAAGTGGGCTTAGGAAGCATCACTATGAACAACGCTAGTGGAGCTGATGGAATTCCAGTCAAGCTATTCCAAATCCTAAAAGATGATGCCGTGAAAGTGCTGCACTCAATATGCCAGCACATTTGGAAAACTCAGCAGTGGCCACAGGACTGGAAAAGGTCAGTTTTCATTCCAATCCCGAAGAAAGGCAATGCCAAAAAATGCTCAAATTATCACACAATTGCACTTCTCACTTGCTAGCAAAGTAATGCTCAAATTTCTTCTAGCCAGGCTTCAACAGTACATGAACCAAGAAATTCTAGATGCTCAAGCTGAATTTAGAAAAGGCGGAGGAACCAGAGTCAAATTGCCAACATCCGTTGGATCATTGAAAAAGCAACAGAGTTCAGAAAAACATCTACTTTTTCTTTATTGACTACGCCAAAGCCTTTGACTGTGTGGATTACAACAAAACGTGGAAAATTCTTAAAGAGATGGGATACCAGATCACCTTACCTGCCTCCTGAGAAATCTGTATGCCGGTCAAGAAGCAACAGTTAGAATCAGACATGGAACAACAGATTTGTTCCAAATTGGGAAAGGAATATGTCAAGGCTGTATACTGTCACCCTGCTCTTTTAACTTATATGCAGAGCACATCATGCAAAATGCCAGGTTGGATGAAGCACAAGCTGGAATCAAGGTTGCCAGGAAAAATATCAATAACCTCAGATACACAGATGACACCACCCTTATGGCAGAAAGTGAAGAAGAACTAAAGAGCCTCTTGATGAAAGTGAATGAGGAGAGTGAAAAAGTTGGCTTAAAACTCAACATTCAGAAAAATAAGATCGTGGCATCTGGTCCCGTGAATTCATGGCAAATAGATGGGGAAACAGTGGAAACAGTGAGAGACATTTTGCAGGCCTCCAAAATCACTACAGATGGTGACTGAAGCCATGAAATTAAAAGATGCTTGCTCCTTGGAAGAAAAACTATGACCAATCTAAACAGCATATTCAAAAGCAGAAACATTACTTTGCCAACAAAGGTCTGTCTAGTCAAGGCTATGGTTTATCCAGTAGTCATGTACGAATGTGAGAGTTGGACTGTGAAGAAAGCTGAGTGCCAAAGAATTGATGCTTTTGAACTGTGGTGTTGGAGAAGACTCTTGAGCATCCCTTGGACTGCAAGGAGATCCAATCAGTCTATCCTGAAGGAAATCAGTCCTGAATATTCATTGGAAGGACTGATGCTGAAGCTGAAACTCCAATACTTTGGCTATCTGATTCAAAGAACTGACTCATTGGAAAAGATCCTGATGCTGGGAAAGACTGAAGGCAGGAGGAGAAGGGGATGAGAGAGGATGAGATGATAGGACGGGATCACCGACTCAATGGACATGAGTTTGAGCAAGCTTCAGGGCTGCTGGTGAACAGGGAAGCCTGGAGTACTGCAGTCCATGGGGTCGCAAAGAGTCAGACACGACTGAGCAACTGAACTGAACTGAACTGAACTTGAGGGAGGGAAGATGCTATTGCCATCCTGTGGCTAGGAGCCAGGGATGCTGCTAAACATTGCACAATGCACAGGGTGGCCCCCACAGCAAAAATTATCCAGCCAAAACTGTCAACAGTACCACCATTGAGGAGCCCACACCTGACTAAGCCCTGAGTGACTTCAGAATGCCAAAGGACCCCTTGGAAAATTGATTTATTATTTGGGAGAATAGCCTGAGCCTTTTGATGGTAATTTTAACAGTTAACACCATCTTTTAAATTGAAATACAGTTGATTATGGGCTTCCCTAATGGCTCAGATGGTAAAGAATCTGCCTGCAATGACAGAGACTTCTGTCCCTGGGTCAGGAACTTCCCCTGGAGAAGGGAATGACAATCCATTCCAATATTCTTGCCTGGAGAATTCCATGGACAGAGGAGCCTGGCAGGCTACAGTCCATGGGGTCACAAATAGCTGGACACAACTGAGAGACTAACACTAGCACATAGCTGATTTGCAAAATTGTGTTAGTAGCACCAACGTGCATTCCCACTATAGTGTAGGAGGGCTCCTTTTTCTTCACACCTTCTCCAGCATTTCTTATCTGTAGACTTTTTATGGTAGCCATTCTTACTGGTGTGAGGTCATACCTCATTGTACGCTTGGTTTGCATTTCCCTTATAATCGGTGATGTTGAGCATGTTTTCACGTGCCTATTGGCTATCTGTATGTCTTCTCTGGAGAAACGTCTATATAGGTCTTCTGCTCATTTCTCAATTGGACCGTTTGTCTTTTGTTGGCATAAGCTATTTGTATATTTTGAAAATTAAGCCTTTGTCAGTCACACCGTTGCAAATATTTCCTCCCATTCCATAGGTTGTCTTTTCACTTTGTTTATGGTTTCCTTTGCTGTGCCAGCATTTTGAGAGAAGCAACGTAATAAGAAAAAGATTCAGTTTCCTCAAAGGAAAACTTTGAAGAACCACCCATTTTCTCTCTCTGATCACTCTCTTGGTTACCAAAAAAAGTCTCACCTACTCAAAGATATCCTCCCAAGATGCTTCAATTATTATCTCCCAGGCTGGAAGTTTGTAGATTCTTTTCTTTTTCAAGCTGCTAAATCTTTTCTCAAAATGAAATTGTTGCTATGTGGAAACCAATTTTAAAAAAAATTATAGAGCTACTCTGCTTGCAGAAAGAGAAGAAAGGAGGGGTTGAAAACTTCTTGTGCAGGGCTGGCCTTAACCATGACCTCTTGCCCCTACCCTATCCACCCCCCTGAACTCTACACATGTTATTTTGAAAACCACTGTCCAGTAGCTGAGCTGTGAAAAGTGCAGGACTACACGGACCAGGAGACCTTGCATGTTTGTATGCTCACTCCATGACAGCATAATCTAATCCTTTGACCTCAAAATATATTCCCTTGGAAATGTTTCTGTCATGTCAATTTATCTACTAAGTTCTGAGAACAACAGCATTGATTGTCTTTTCTTAATGACTTCTAACTAATTAGAAACTCACTTATGTGAATAACACAGAAGTATAATATATAAGCAATGGAAATAACCACAAAGCAGGTGATTTTGTTTTTTAAATCTATCATGTCAGCATGCCTTGGGCACTCCTGTGCCCTCCTGACACCCGCCGTCAATGTGCTGAAAATAATGCCATGCTTATAAAGCAAAATTAGAAACTTTTATTCTAATTTGCCATTTGGAGCCTAGGAAATATGATGGCTTAAGGCCAAGACTGCATTCTACACTCTTAATTGTATGGGATGCTCATATTTCTTCCAAAGAGTCAAAAGCTATATCAGCTGAAATGATGTATCTAAAATGGTAAAAAGTGTTTGGATTAAAATCCAAAAACATCAATAAAGAAATGCATGGAGAAAATCATTCCCAAATAGACCAGAGGCCATCTGGACTGAGCCCCAGCCAGCTTGGAAGTTGTTAAAAATGCTATTTTCCATTACAGACAAAAAGTCTCAACCTCTTGTTATTCATGCTCTTCTGCTATTCCCTCCCACGTTTTACCAGGACTTGGTCTTTTTGACCAGCAGCATATGGCAGAAGTAATGATTTGTCAGTTCCGAAGAAGCTAGCTGCTATGTTTTGAGCTGCCCAATGGAAAGGCCCACAAGGAAGGGGACTGAAGAAGCCTCCACTCAATAGCCAGTGAGGAAGACAGAACCTCAGCCTAGGAGCCTGCAAGAACTGAGACTTTCCAACAACCATGGGAATGGCGTTGGGAAGACCGTCCTTCAGTCAAGTCTTCAGTTAAGGCTATAGCCCAGACAATAGCTTGAGAGCCTATGAGATACCCTGAACCAAAACCACACAACCAAGCCACTTCTGAATGAATAGTCTTCAGAAATAATAAATATTTATATTTACTATTATTGATGTGAAATAAATATTTTTTATTTTCAGTTGCTAAGTTTATGGCTAATTTGCTATGCAGCAATAGATTGCCTTAACCATATCCTCAGACCCAAGAGGGGTTCAATCTAAAAAATGGGGTTCATAAGATATCTGATGCTGAAGCTCCAATTCTTTGGTCACCTGATTCGAAGAGCCGGCTCATCAGAAAAGACCCTAATGATCAGAAAGATTGAAGGCAAAAGGAGAAGGGGGAGACAGAGGATGAAATGATTGGATGGCATCATCAACTCAACGGACATGAGTTTGAGCAAATACCAGGAGATGGTGGAGGACAGGAGAGCCTGGTGTGCTGTAGTTCAGGGGTCACAAAGAGTCAGACACAACTTAGCAACTGAACAATAACAAGAAGAAGAAATCTGAAGATTAAATCAAAGGAATTAAAATGATTAGGGAACTCCAACTCTGAGCATAAATTAGAGGGCAGAAGTCTGAGATTCCAGTATCATCACAGAAAGGGGTGAAGAAGGCAGGAAGAGAAAGTGACTGCAAAAACTTCCTAAGCTTCTAGAATCAGCTTGTTATTTTTATCATGTATTTCCATGAAGCCGTCAACACATGACTTCTACAACTTAGCCAAGTTTTGAGAGGTGGAAGAACCCCAAGACCAGGGAGCAGATTGAGGTTCTGAGACCTCACGAATGACTGAAAAGGAGAAAATACAGACACAGTATGGGTCTGAAATGGAGGCTTAGAGCTTAACTCGCTAAATCATTCCTTTTAAAAACCATTGAATGGGCATTAACATATTCTAGAGTGTGTGCTATGGATGGTAATAACTATAGCATGATACATTGGATGCCATGGGAACCTAGAAAGAGACACCATAAATCATAATGGAAGGAGAAGATCAGAAAAGACTCTCCAGAACAACTGGAATTTGATATGAGTTTTGATGAACTAGTTAACTACCAGAGCACTAGAAGAAAAGCATCCGCGGGAAAGGTAACAGGTATAAGGCACAAAAATGCCCAACATTGTGATATCCTCAGAGGTCTGCAGAGATTATAGTATACTTGGAGGGAAGAATATATCCAAAAGGGCTGTATAAGAGGAGGATAGATAACTAGGGCAAAAATCATGAAGGAATGCATGAATTAAAGTATTAAGCTTTAACCTGGAAACTAAAACATGTGGTTAACCATTGAAAAGTTTTAAACATGTATACATTCTATTCAATCAACAAACATTAATAGAGCATCTATTCTAGGCAAGGCATTGTGCTAGGACAGAGCTACAAGATACGTCCTTGGACAAGACTAATGTGGTCCCAACTCTTCAGGCTTGCATTAATCAGAAGAAAAACAGGTGTTAAAGACTTAGTGTTTTAGGTAGATCCCTGCAGCAGTTGTGGGGGATGGATAGGCATGGGAGGGGGAAGGAGGATGAAGAGTTTCCCAGATGCCTTTGCAAAGACATGCTCATAGTCTGTCCTCCCCACTGATCTCACCCTGCCTCCAATTGTCAAAAACACACTTACGAACATTCCATTTGTAAGATAGCAGTTGTGTATGCCCCAAGCAAGGATTTTCCAAACCTATCCTTTTAAGAGGCTTTTGAAGAAAAGGTGAGAAGGATTTACTAAATGTCAGAATTGAGAAAGATCTAGGAAATCATCTACTCCAACCGATGATGCTATAAACGTGAAAACTGAGGCCAGACGGGGAAAAGAACGGAGCCCCCTCTAAGATCTCAAGGCTGGCTGAGACTCCCAGGTTCCATTCCAGCGCTTTTTCCACTGCACCTCACTAATGCCATCATCCTTTGACTGCTATGCTTCAGTAGCCTGCCAGATCAGCATGAAAAATAAAAAAAGCCCGGAGCGTGACAGAGATTTTAGCTTCAGTGAAACAGCGATGGCTTCATTCGGCAGCTATCCAGGTTGCTGCTAAGGCTATTTTCCTCCACTCAATTAGACAGAGCACTGGGGGAAGATCAGCCTGAGAAATTCTCTGGGGTCCCATCTGTTAATTGAAGCCACTGTCAGATTTTCCATAGCATGACGAATGATCAAAGATTTCTTCTCCCTTTCTTTATCACCCTCTTATTTCAAGGCAACATTAGGCCAAATTACAAGTAAGAAATGGTACAATCTATTTTAAAACGGAAATAAAACAGTCAAAAGGGAACAGATAGGTCTAATCACTTAGATAGTTTCAAAGTTTGATGCCAAGGAACATCCATTTTTCAAAGGGGAAGAGGATCTCATTTTGGATGATTCTATCAAATTGTGTGAGCTCCATGTTGGCCTTGTCCCTTTTAGCCATGTTTCAATCACCTGCTGTTTAGTGGAGGTATGGTCGCTGAGGTCCTCTGAGCACTGGATGCTTCAGTGACCAGTAAATTAACAGCCTGTGTCTATATTGACATTCATGTTCTCAACTTAGTGCTTAATTTATTTAATGAACAGCTTCTGTCCTCATTAAGAGGGTCAAAAGTGTATTGGATGGGGCCATATGATAAAGATTGAAGGCAGGAGGAGAAGTGACGACAGAGGATGAGATGGTTGGACGGCATCACCGACTCGATGGACATGAGTTTGAACAAGCTCTGGGAGCTGGTGATGCACAGGGAAGCCTGGCATGCTACGGTCCTTGGGGTCGCAAAGAGTTGGGCACGACTGAGCGACTGAACTGAGCTGAACTATGATAAACAGGTGGTGGGGTTTTTTTCCCCCTATTCCTAGGGTTAGTTGTTTGCATTTCATTCATTTCACATACATTTATTTTTCAGTATGTGAGTGCCTGACTCCAGGATAGGTCTAAGGCTGCCAGCCAGAAGGCTTTCCCTCTACCCTAAAAGAGCTCAAGTTCAGTGGGTAAGTCAAAGAAATCACTTCACAGTTACTCAACAATGAGATGAGAGTCTTGAGACTCTGAGAGTTGAATGAAGACAACTGAATAAAGTGGGGGCCATTAGGTTGAGGACAAAAACATCCACCCATGCACGTGTCTAAATTGCTGATGGTTGATAGACTTTAGTTAGCCCCATATAATGAGGCAAAAAAGAAAGTATTCAACAAGGAAAGAATCAAGAATTGCCCATTCCAAATAAGCTGAGCAACGAAAATTCTATTTAACATAGATCTAACAGTCATTTCTGGTGAGATATTCCAACCACTAAAATCAGAACAGGTTACTTCCTCTTGGGCTTCCTCCTTTGTACTGATGGAGTATTCTCTTAGCCTCTCACAGCACTGTTGCTTTCTGCCCTTCACCATAGCTATCTGAAGCTATGTCCATCTCCCCTACTTCATAGTAAGTTCTTGAGAATTCTGGGTCCCTGGTGTCTAAACCACGGACTGGTTATGCTGATTTCTCAATTACTGATAGTTGAATGGAAATAAAATTCCAAAATGGGAGGCGTGTGTTTCTTGTTATGGACTCCCCTTCTCCCTCACTGAAGACCACAAGTGTACAGAGAATTGGTTAACAGTGCAGATCCTGGAGCCTGGCCGTCTTTGTTTGGATCCTGGCCGATGCATAACATGTAACCTTGGGACAAGTTAATCCACGCTCTGCACCAGTTTTCATCTATAAAATGAGAACAGAAATAATACTTCCTAGCATTGTTGTGAGGTCTAAATGCATTCAGTATATAGAAAAGAATTTAGAAAAACAACTGCGAGTGAGGAAATTCTGCCGAATTTGTCCTTTTCAGGGGTGAAAATGTCCTAGGAAAACTGCTCCCTATTATACAGGGATTTACCATTTCCAGAATACTGCCCACTTTGGGGTCTGAGTCACATGGTAGCTGAGTCTGAGTCTCATGCTTCTAAAGTTTTTCCCTTAACTTTTCTGTATTAGAGGGAAATACTAAGAAAGACTAAGTACTTGTTATATGTCAGTGATTCATATATTCAAAAAATAGAAATTAAAGGAAAACTGGCAGCCTCAATAATATTGTGTCTCTCATAAGACTACTCTTTACACTTTTTTAGAACAGAAGTATTGCATGGAGGACACTGTGGAAGTAAAAACCATTTATTTTTATCTTTGACATCACATCCCCTAATAGAGTATCAGACACATAGCAGGTACTCAGCAAATGTTTCATCAATGAACAGCTCATTTTGTTTTGGCTCGTATGTTTCATACTGTTCCTTGAAATAAGTGAAGCTATGAATTATATTGATATATACACATACATGCATGTGTGTGTGCATGTATGTGTGTGTAATTCCTTTCCATTTTATAGAAGTGAAAATAAAGAAAAAGACTCAAAAGGGACCATAATTGAGGCTGTGGACAGAGCTGTAGGCCCAAATTCATCTAAAAAAGAAAGTAACTTTCCAGGGATGTTTTTGCCCCTGGGTAAGACAAAGAGTTGCATATTTTATGTTCTACCTTCCTGCAAGGATTTCAGAACCCAAACCTGTGACTTGTGTGCCTGACATTTATACTATTTCTAGCCCAACTGACACTGGAAATTCCAAATAAAATGCATCAACAAACAGATGTCCCAATCCCATGTACAATGACATAACAGCGCCAGGACAAAGGTCAAGTGACAGCCTCACACCAGACTTACCCTCCCTTAGGACCACAGCAGCCTCTGTCTTCTTTACATCTTTGCTGGGAGACACAGAAGATTCCTCTCCCATTCTCTCCTGGAGCCCCTGTTGGTGGGAAAGCAGAAATTATCTGAGATCATTAAATTAGTCCAGATACTGTTCACTTTGGCTCAACTTCCCTTTTTCCTTCTAGGTGTTTCATTTGGAAACCCGGGTACTACACAAGGCTATTAAGTTTTTTAAAGCTTGGCTCCTAGGTGGCGCTAGTGGTAAAAATTCGCCTGTCACTGCAGGAGACACAAGAGACATGGGTTCAGTCCCTAGGTTGGGAAGCTCCCCTAGGATAGGAAACAGCAACCCACTCCAGTATTCTCATCTGGAAAATTCCATAGGCAGAGGAGCCTGGTGGACTACAGTCCACAGGGCCATGAAGAGTCAGACACAACTGAATAAACACCCACGTACGTATGCATATTTGGTCAAGTAGGTTCCCAAGTTATGTTGACTTGGGAGGGAAATTTTTGGAAAGACTTCTAAGTGGTAGAATACTACATGTAGTTTAACCCGTGATGAACGCAAGATTTTAATATGCTTAAAGAACAATCATTTACAATTTCTTCACTCTTGCTAAATTTGTAGAAATAAGAAAGGATTTTAGCAAGAAGCTAAAAAGTTTAATTTACGCCCTTTTAGTTGACCAGAAAGGCTAGCCTTTTGTCTAGATTATGATAGAGAGTACTACCTCTCTTGAAAAAGCAATAAAGAGAAAGGAGTGTTCATAATAGTGGTTCTATAAGAAATAGAAAATAGGAAATAAAGCCTTTTGCAAGTTTAATATCAAGACCACGTTTTAGCTTGGTTGTGCTGAAGAACATATGAAAAATGTATATGAGGTTTCTGTTTGTATTTTCTGTGAAATAATTTTTCTTTACTTTGTATTGCATTTTTAAAATAACTAAATCATATTTTATCCAATGTTTTAGCTCAGAAACTCGTGCTTATGTCATCAGTGAAAGCCCTGTTACACAAGGCTGATCAGAACATATATAGCTCTACTGCCACCTGATGCCAACATATGGAAATTGCAGGAGCAGATCTTTCAACCCCAAATTCCTCTAAGACTTTAAATTTGCATAACAAAGACAGTTTTGTAATTTCACAAATACAACTTTGGCACCAATGCAAATGAGTAAATACAATTGCTAAAAGAATTAATAAAAGCATAAAGGGGACAACATTTTCCAGTCTTGATAAAATTACCAATAAAAAATTGCAATACAAGTTCACCTCATTGGTATATGGTTAGTAGTTTGTAAAATTTTGTGCTTTTTTGGTTTTTTTTTTCCTCCTTTGGCAGAACTATTCCAGCGATTTGAACAATTCCATAAATAGTGGTTCAGACAACTGCATACTGGTACAAAGGCTCTAAGAAAAGACCCAAAATAAGAATGACTCATACAAAATAAAATTGTGGGGCGGGGGCGGTTTCAAGTCCTTAATTTTTTTAGAGGAACAGAGGGTAGGGGTAATTATCTAGACAGACAAGGGCTGGCATGGCTGCTCCACATTATCAGGTTGTTGATGAGCCTCATGGCCCAAGGGAGTTGTCCGGCTATCATATCGTTATTCTCCCTTGCAACAGTATGTAAATAAGACACAATCATTCCCATTAAGGGCTTGATCTAGAAGTTGTACCCATTACTTCTACTTGCTTCCTATTTTAGTCACAGGGTCACAACTAGAGATCGCCTGGGAAAGATAGTCTTTAAGCAGGTGATCATGTATCCAGCTAAAATTCTAAGACTGTGTAATTCCATTACAAAGATGAAAGGGAAATTGGCAGGCTCCACAATATTTTGATTCCCTCCTTTAATCTACTCTAGATACTTTTAAATATGCATTGCTTTGAAGAAAGACGAGGATACCTTTCCAAAACAAAGAGAGCTAAGGGGACATGACAACTAAAGGAATATTTGATTTGGGGGGTTATTCTGCTATAAAAGAATTATTATTAGGAAATAGGCAAACTGGCAAAATCTGAGTGAGGTTTATAGAACTGTGTTAATATTAACTTTCTGATTTTGATAACTGTTCTCTGGCTATGTAAAGGAATTTCCTTATTTTTATGAAACACACACTGAGGAGTTTATAAGCAAAGAGGTGTCATGTCTGCAACTTCATCTTAAATAGTCAAGAAGTGAGAGAGGCAGAGATAAAAACAAAAACAGTAAAATGTTAATATTGGGGGAATCTACATGAAAGGCATTTGTACTAGTCTTGCAGTTCTGCTATAGGTCTGAAATTATGCAAAAAAATTAAAAGTTAAAACCAGTACGACTTTAGTTCTGGCTCAAATTAATTCAGCAGATTCTTTTAAATGTGGTTTATTTATAGTTTAGCTATTTGGTAACCCCTTGGTCAAACTCAAATTTCAGAAAATTTAGTACTCTTAATTTTCATATTTGGTTTAGTTCAAGCCTACTCCCCCTTACTATGCGCACGCACACACAGAGACACTTTAAAATAAACAAAGCTAAAATGGAGAAATTATAACAAATGGTGAGTAGAGGCCACATCCGTGCAGTTTCCCATCCTGTGTAACCAGGGATGCAGAGAAGCCAGCAGGGAGGCTTCTTGGCCCAGGAGCAGGTGCAAAGACTCTGCCCCAGCTTCTTTCTCTGCCAGAGTTGAGCGAGAACAGATTCCTGCCCATTTGTGCTCAGGCTCACATCACCGTGATTCTATCATTCTGTGAGTTTCCATTTGGAGAATGCCTCAAGTCCTCCCAGATCTTAAATCAAATGCACTGTCAGCCAGGGCTTTCTGCCTTATCCTTGTCCGAGCAGACAAAGCCATGTTGGTGCCCAGCTGTCCCTGAGCAAGACTCCAGGCTCCAGTGTTGCAGAAAGCCAATCTCTCCATGGAGACGCTCTCCAAATAGTAGTAACTCCAAGACATTAAGTTCCACAGTCCTCCTAGAGAAATGCTCCTTCCATTGGATCTATCACAAAGAGTTTACCCTGCAGACTGCTGCTCTTCCTCTAGTGGAGGGAGCTAGCCACCTCCAGGCTGGGGCACAGAACTTGATTCAAGTAGGACTGCATCTCATTCTGGAGTCCCAGCATCAGCAAGGCCTGGTCCTTGTCCAGGGTCAGTTGTGCTTCTGTTTCTTTTAAAGCAGGGAGCTGCCACGTAGCCCCTTTATGCACAACACAAACCCTCACCACAGTGATTGTAACAGCTCTTATTAGCACTTCCGAAAGGTGGCACTTCAAAGGAAGACCCAGGGGCTAGGAGTGGATGGAGACCCAGCACCACCATGAGCTGCCATCCAGCTGTGTTATGTCCCTTCTGCCTCACTGACCTGAAAGCAGCAGAGCAAAGCCCCTCCCCAGCAGCCCAATAGGTTTTAGCAGCAAGGAGCCCTTCCTTCACTGAAGTTACTTATAAATAGTACCCTGGGGGCAGTGTGCTCTCCCGTTGCATGCCTAGCTATACTCAAAGGGGAAAGTAACCTTATTAAACATTTTTCATATTGATAGCTAATAACAATGCCCTGGATTTGCCAGTGTTCACACCATCTACTCTCTTTGGATTTGGAAAACAAGTACAGCCAGCTCTCTATCCATGGGTTCTATATCCTGAGATTCAACCAACCTGGGATCAGAAATATTCAGGAAAAAAAGAAATTCTAGAAAGTTCCAATAAACAAAGACTTGAATTTACTGGCTAGCATTTACATTGTATTTGCAGCTACTTATATAGCATTTACATGGTATTCAATATTCTAAGTAATCTAGAGATTTTAAAGTATATGGGAGGATGTGCATAGTTTAATAATGTAGTTTAGCATTTGCGTATCTGCAGATATTTGTATCCACTGGGTGCAGGGGGAGATCCTGGAGTCTCACAGGGAATGTTTCACAAGGATAAATAAAAGAGTATTTCCTCCTCGGTTATCTCCTAAAAGAGCCAGGAAGCTAGACAATTTCAAAAAAATACTCATCATCATCATTGACCTGTAATCTACAAAATGGCAAATTATCTTGGGAGAACAAAGGAAATCTTGCAGGTCCTCACCCAGAAAGTAGATCATTTCTACTTATTTTAAATCCTATTGCTCTGCTTTAACTGAATTCATGATTCCTCTGATGACTTATAACAGCTACAGCAAAAGCAATGGTATAGATTCTATTTGACCTTCCTCAAGCCAGCATTCAGAAGCCAATACTTCAAGGCAGGTCCCTGTTTTAACTGAACAGACAATTTCAAGCTGCTCTGATCCTAAGCTCTTAACACACAGGAGGCTGTGGCTATTTCTTCCCCGCTATACTTGCCTCTGGACCTATCACTGGCCCTTTTCCTTGCATGACCACTAATCTGATGAGAGAAAAAAAAAAAAATTGCTGTGGCAAAAAGCATGTGTTCCATTTCCTGACCTTGGCAGCTCTAAGCTCTGCGGGCCTCTCAGAGCCACCATTGAGCAAATCTCTTCCTTCCACTGTGAATCTGTTCAAAAAGAGAAAGAAAGTTGCAGAAACACTCACAGCCTCTGAAATCAATGAGGACAGAGAATTACTCCTGTTCCTAATCCCTTTTTCCTCCCTCACAGCAAGCTGCCAATAGCCCTGACCTGATTCTAACACCTATCATGACTGATTCTCCCTCTGCCCTTGAAAGGGCATGATACTGTATACCCTCAGAACCTAGCAGTGAAGGAGGGCTGGAAAAAGCTACACCACACTTTTCTGCACACCTCCGTTGACACTGGCATATTCCAGTTCAGGCAGAGAACCACTCACTGGTGAGGCGGTGGTTGGCACATCTGTCAGCTAAGTGGTTTTCACAGTCTTACAGGAAGCTGACACACTGAGTATGGAATGGCCAGTCTATACACAGTCGTCCTCAGTGGCTGACTCTACACTTGAGCCCACAGTTGGCACCTCAAGTTACTGCCTGCCTAGCAAGCGGTGATGGCATTAGAGGACCCAGGCAGTCAATCCTTTCTGGTATCACTATTTATTTACTCAACATTGACTTGGGTAGGCTGGTTATTAGTCCCAAAGACTCTGCTTTGAATCCTAACTGCCACTTACTAGCTGTGTGATCATGAGCAAGCTATGTCCCCTCTTTGCACATCAATTTTCTCATCTGTAAAAGGGAACTATTTCACAGAGTTGTGAGAATTCAACATCTCAGTACCTACCCCCAGAGTATTTAGAACAGGGCTGGCACTCAATATGTGTTATTGGAAACTAATTCTAATAACTATTAACTCAATAAATGTTAGTTTTGTTATTATAAGCTTATCTTCATACCTACTAGCCCTTTTTTATTAATTCTGGCCATATCTACCAGGACCTGGGGAAACCTAAGTGTAGTTTCGTTCATTTTGGCTGCTACCCTGCATCCTATCAAATGGAGCTGGAAATAGGTCAATTCAAGACTCAGTGTGGCAGTGGTGGTTTAGTCACTAAGTCATGTCCAACTCTTTATGACCCCATGGACTGCAGCCTATCAGACTTCTCTGTCCATGGGATATCCTGGACAAGAATACTGGAGCGGGTTGCCACTTCCTTCCCCAAGGGATCTCCCTGACCTGGGAATCGAAGCCGCATCTCCTGCCTTGCAGGTGGATTCTTTACCATTGAGCCACCGGGGAAGCCCAAAGACCTGGGGAAAGGAGCAATTTTAGATTCAAATTCTGAGCCTCTGATACCAGTCACCTCCCACCCCCACGCTCCTTGAGCCCTTACAGCACTGACTGTGGTACTACACCCATCCCCACCTTGGGGTCCTCTTCTTCAACCTCCGTACCCTAGGTCACTTTCCCCATTCTTATTCTTCCAAATTCTTACGTTTATTTGCACTCTTCTTTTAATACCTCTACAGGCCTTGCATGCTTAGCCGCTCGGTTGCATCTGACTCTTTGCAACCCCATGAGCCTGCCAGGCTCCTCGGTCGATGGGATTCTCCAGGCAAGAATACTAGAATGGGTTGCCATTTTCTCCTCCAGGGAATCTTTCCAACCAGGAATCGAATCTGCCTCTCCTGTGTCTCCTGCATTGGCAGGCAGATTCTTTCCCACTGAGCCATCTGGGAAGCCAGGCCCAGGGTTTCATTAGCAGCATTGACAGTATCACATGGCTGAGATTCCTGATCCATGAACAGTGCAGAAAACAGTTCTTATAGAGTGGTGCTATTCACAGCCCAAGTGTTGGTCTGTTTCTTTCTGCTACTGCAGAGATCGCATAGGGTCAGGGCAAAATATGCCAAAGGGAAATTCTTAGATGAATTGATATGAATATGATGAATTCATATTTTGAAAAATTATTTACAAGGTAAATTTAAATCAGCTTTAGAATTTTTAAAATAAATCCTAATATTTTCATCCCCTATTTTTCTATAGCATGGAACAATGCAAGAGCAATAAGCCAGAAAGAACTGGAAAGACTGGTTTCTAGTAGCCCTGCTAACTCTTACTTATCATGTGATCTGAACAAGGGAATTTCAGAGTTTCTCATGTAGCTAAAATATAGACAAAGCTGCCTGAATCTTCCTTATTGGATGTTACAAGGAAGCACTGAAATGATATATTTGTTTTAAAAATTATAAAATGCTTTACCAATATAAAATGATATATGATCATGACACATCTTATAATGAGTCCTGGCAAGCTTAGAATATACAAAACATTTAACAAGGAGTCAAAGACTGGGGAGAAGGCAATGGCACCCTACTCCGGTACTCTTGCCTGGAAAACCCCGTGGGCGGAGGAGCCTGGTAGGCCGCAGTCCATGAGGTCGCTAGGAGTCGGACACAACTAAGCGACTTCACTTTCACTTTTCACTTTGATGCACTGGAGAATGAAATGGCAACCCACTCCAGTATTCTTGCCTGGAGTATCCCAGGGACAGGGAAGCCTGATGGGCTGCCATCTATCGGGTAGCACAGAGTCAGACACCACCAAAGCAACTTAGCAGCAGCAGCAAAGACTGGAGTTCTAGTTCCAAATCTGCTACAGCTCACCGGGTGCATGCTGCATGCTATGTCACACCAGTTGTGTCTGACTCTTTGTGACCCCATGGACTGCAGCCCACCAGGCTCTGCTGTCCGTGGGATTTTCTATAAGTTCAGACAAATATGCTCCCCTCTCTGGTCCTCAGTTTTGTCATCTATAAATGACACAGTTAAATTAGATGAGTTCTAGGGTCCCTCTCAAATCAACAGTCTATGAGTCCAAGCAAAACAAGGAGAATAATGGATATGTGTCCAAAAAAAGTTTTTAGACTAAATTTTAAAATAATATTAATAAAGAAAATGTAAAAAATCAGAAGTTACTGTAAAGGCATGGCCAGGGCAGACATGGTTTACTGATCATGACACTCCCTCCCAGAACTCAGACATGCCCTCATAGCCTGCATAGCTGGTAACAACAAATAGGTTTTGCAACACACATGCAAATGTCTTAAGAGATTTTTAAGACTACTCTTTTACACACAAAGGTTTCTCGTTGCACAGACTAATTATAGAATTTTGCCTGGTCTCATGTCTGCATGTGTCTGTGAGCGAGCATGCATACACACCACACACACACACACACACACCACACACACACTTCATCGATATTTAGGCCCACTCCAGGGAACAGCCTTCGTTGCTTTGGTGTGTGGAAATCAATGCCTCCATAAATATTCATCTACATAGAATTTTAATGCCTTTTTTTGACAGATGAGGAAATTGAGATACAAAGAGGGTAAAATGAATGGTCGAAAGTCAATGGCTATTTAGTGACCAAGAAGGCAAGTCTTCTGATCTAATTATGGCTTTTCTTCTGTTGATACTTTTTTGACCTTGACATTAGAATCTACATAAGATCCCAATATTTTATCTATTGATGGCCTTCCAAACTGGAGTAGTTTTCTCTCAGTTTTACTTTTCTTAAAAAAAAAAAAAAAAACACCTAAGATTGCTCTGTGCAAAGTCTCTATGTCAAAATCTTTCTTGTTCCACATTTACTGGTGAGGTTGATAGCTGTTAACTTTTACATGTATAAACACATTCTTTGTCTCCTACAAACCAGTCACTTGCTCACAATTCTATGTTTAAATTTCTTTTCAATTGAACTATAGATATAAATTCATCCCTCAGCTTGTCATTTTAACAGTAATTGTAACAATTAACCTATAACTGTTTTCATCGCTAACATAATTATTAAATAATAACTTCTATGCTCATTAACATAAGTCTCATTAATTGCATGCCGCCTCACAATGAAATTAACCTACAGAGATCAGGCAGAAAACATAGGATGTAAGCAGAATCAGAGAATCTCTCTGGAGCTGTCTGGGCAAATTTTCAAAAAATTAGCCTTCAAAAGGTGAGGGCAGAGACTTATGGGCAGGGGAGTGGCAGTGTCATAACTGTAACAACATCCATTAGAGCAATGAATGTACAAAAAGAGGTTCCTGAAGGACACTGAAAAATAAGAAATGTTAGAGAAATCATACAAAGTTTAGAAGTGATCATAAAATCAAGGCTTTGATCTTCTGAACGAATGAGAAACTGTCTCCCCTCCTAGCCAATTAGATTCCCAGAACCACAAAACATTGCTTTACTGATAACTTCCTGATGCTGACACTAGGTGTCCTCAACTATTTGCCCTTCCACCTTCACCTTCAACGAATGATAACATTATTAACCACCCTGTTCACCCTGCTACAATCCCCCTTTGCCTATAAAACTTCTCTACCCTCTTAGCCAATCGTGTTTCTCTTGAATTTTCGCTCTTCCTTTCTCTACCTCTCCATGGTCATGCTTATATACATCGATTTGTTGTTTCAGCCCTTTGGAGGCTAGACTTCCCAACTTACCAGGGCTTCCCTGATAGCTCAGTTGGTAAAGAATCAACCTGCAATGCAGGAGACCCCAGTTCAATTCCTGGGTTTGGAAGACCTGCTAGAGAAGGGATAGGCTACCCACTCCAGTAATCGTGGGCTTCCCTTGTGGCTCAGCTGGTAAAGAATCCACCTGCAATGCAGGAGACCTGGGTTTGATCCCTGGGTTGGAAAGATTCCCTGGAGAAGGGAAAGGCTACCCACTCCAGTATTCTGGCCTGGAGAATTCTATATAGTACTGTATACAGAATTCTGTATAGTACTGCTGCTGCTGCTGCTGCTGCTACTAAGTCACTTCAATTGTGTCCGACTCTGTGCAACCCCAGAGACGGCAGCCCACCAGGTTCTGCCATCCCTGGGATTCTCCAGGCAAGAGTACTGGAGTGGGTTGCCATTGCCTTCTCCAGTATAGTACATGGGGTCTCAAAGAGACACAACTAAGCAACTTTCACTTTCACCAACTTACCACTTGCCCCACACGGACCCTTATTTTCACTCTGAAACTTAGTTGCAATATTTAAGGTTTCTAAGTCTCTTAAGACGGGGCTTATCTGCATGCTCTGAAAGACGGTAGGCTTGGGGTTATATAGGATGGGCCTCTGAATCCCCACATGACCACTGCCACCACTCCTGCTCAAAAAATATCGTCAGTTCCTCATGAGGCACAGAATAAGTTCCAAACTCTTTAGTCTATCTTTCAGATCTCATGGAACAACAGACTGGTTCCAAATAGGAAAAGGAGTACATTAAGGCTGTATATTGTCACCCTGCTTATCTAACTTATATGCAGAGTATATCATGAGAAACGCTGGACCGGAAGAAACACAAGCTGGAATCAAGATTGCCGGGAGAAATATCAATCACCTCAGATATGCAGATGACACCACCCTTATGGCAGAAAGTGAAGAGGAACTAAAAAGCCTCTTGATGAAAGTGAAAGTGGAGAGTGGAAAAGTTGGCTTAAAGCTCAACATTCAGAAAACGAAGATCATGGCATCTGGTCCCATCACTTCATGGGAAACAGATGGGGAAACAGTGGAAACAGTGTCAGACTTTATTTTTTGGGGCTCCAAAATCACTGCAGATGGTGACTGCAGCCATGAAATTAAAAGACGCTTACTCCTTGGAAGAAAAGTTATGACCAACCTAGATAGCATATTCAAAAGCAGAGACATTACTTTGCCGACTAAGGTCCGTCTAGTCAAGGCTATGGTTTTTCCTGTGGTCATGTATGGATGTGAGAGTTGGACTGTGAAGAAGGCTGAGCTCTGAAGAATTGATGCTTTTGAACTGTGGTGTTGGAGAAGACTCTTGAGAGTCTCTTGGACTGCAAGGAGATCCAACCAGTCCATTCTAAAGGAGATCAGTCCTGGGATTTCTTTGGAAGGAATGATGCTAAAGCTGAAACTCCAGTACTTTGGCCACCTCATGCAAAGAGTTGACTCATTGGAAAAGACTCTGATGCTGGGAAAGATTGAAGGCAGGAGGAGCAGGGGATGACAGAGGACAAGATGGTTAGATGGCATCATTGACTCAATGGATATGAGTTTGAGCAAATTCCAGGAGACAGTGAAGGACAGCAAAGACTGGCATGTCCATGGGGTCACAGAGTCCGATAAAACTTAGTGACTGAACAACAACACACTATTTTAAGATTTGTTTTTCATTTCTAGATGTTCTACCTCATTCTCCTTCCAATCTGTTGGTCATTTTGAACAGTCTCTTGGCTGCTCATATTTTTAAACTTTAAATTCTTTGAACTGATCAGACATATCTACTTCACATTCTGTATCCAGTCGCTTCTTTATCTGAAGTTCTTCTGGGACTGCTTCTGCTATCTGTTGCTTGTTCTGGCTCTCGCCCATGGTGCCTTAGGCTCTGGTGTTATTTTGTAATTTGTTTGTCTATTGTTGTGTGAGTCTGTGTCTTCTGGAACTTTATATGTAGCAGTTATATGAGCCATGTGTTACATGTTTCTTCTTCCAGAGAAAATATAGATTTGCTGCCACCAGGCATCTGGGGCACTACTAATTTGAAGCTACTTTAAAGTAATTCTTGGAATCTTCATATCTTGCACAACATGTGAATCCAGGCCCCAGGTCTGCATGGGAGTTAGATTTGTGTTATGAATCTTCAGGGCAGAATACTTTTTTCCTTACCCTGAACCAAAGACTGAAATAGCAATTTTCTCTGTTGTCTTCCTTTGTGTACCTTGTTTTTCTAGGTCACTCTGTCAGTAACAATGTTGTCCTCAAGAGTTCCAGTGTTATGAGGCATAAGATGTGGGGGGAGATGGGACAATTCAACTCTCTACTTTGCATTGGCCCAAGGCTTTGTGTCCTATCCCTTCAGCAGTGACCACAGACCAGACGATTCCCTCAGGGCAGCTGCCAGCTTCAGAGCTGTCTCAGCCACCTGGGTTTGTTTTTCTTTTTCTTTTTCATTAAAAAAAAATTTATTAAAGTATAGTTGATTTACCATGTTGTATTAATTTCTTCTGTACAGCAAAGTGACTCAGTTATACATATATATAGTTTGTTTTTCTTCTTTGCTTGGTGCATCTGAAATTTACCCTTACTTTCCTTCCAATACAGCTATGCATTTAAAGACTGGTTGATCTCTATCTTCCACACAGCTGGTTATGTTGCAGCAGGATTTCAGCATATAGAATTCACTTTATTGGCACAAATGGAAGAGCCACAATTTTTAATCACTTTCAGCTCTGTTTCTTGCCTTTAGAATCTTGATATAACTATAGTAATCTTGCTTCTGAAATGGACAACTAAACATTCTGAGATAGCACTTCAGTACTATGCTAAAACCAAGGATCTCTGAGTCTCAAAACTACCCTAGGCCAGGGGTCACAAACCTTTCCTCTAACATGCTAGATGGTATTTTTGGCTTTGTGGGCCCTACAGTCTACTGTAACTGCTCAGTCTTGCTGCTGTAGGGGGACAACAGCCGTAGACAACACATATACCCATGAGCATGGGTGGATTCCAATGAAACTTCACTTCTGGACACCGGAGTCTGAATTTCAAATTATTTTCCTATGTCATGAAATACTATTCTTAACATTTTATTTTAAACCATTTAAAAACTTGAATGGTTGGTTCATGAGCCATATAAAAGCAAACAGCAAGGCTGGATTTGGTATGTGGTCCACAGTTTACTGACCCAAGCTATGGACCATAGTTCTCAATTGGGGTACACATCAGAACCATCTGTGCAACATTTTTAAAACAAGGATGTTCAAACATCTCTTAAAACCAACAGAATGAAAAATGCTGGGGGCAGAATCCAAGACTATAAATTTTAAGTTCCATAGATGATTCTGATCAATCAGTTCAGTTCAGTCGCTCAGTTGTGTCCAACTCTTTGCAACCCCAAGAACTGCAACACACCAGGCTTCCCTGTCCATCACCAACTCCCAGAGCTTGCTCAAACTCATGTCCATCGAGTCAGTGATGCCATCCAACCATCTCATCCTCTGTCGTCCCCTTCTCCTCCTGCCCTCAATCTTTCCCAGCATCAGGATCTTTTCCAATGAGTCAGTTCTTCGCATCAGGTGACCAAAGTATTGGAGTTTCAGCTTCAGCATCAGTCCTTCCAATGAACAGTCAGGACTGATTTCCTTTAGGATGGACTGGTTGGATCTCCTTGAAGTCCAAGGGACTCTCAAGAGTCTTCTCCAACACTACAGTTCAAAAGCATCAATTCTTCGGAGCTCAGCTTTCTTTATAGTGCAACTCTCATATCCATACATGACCACTGGAAAAACCATAGCCTTGACTAGACGGACCTTTGTTGGCAAAGTAATGTCTCTGCTTCTTAATATGCTGTCCAGTTTGGTCATAGCTTCTCTTCCAAGGAGCAAGTGTTTTTAAATTTCATGGCTGCAGTCACCACCTGCAGTGATTCTGATGAGCATCACCAATGTAGACAGTGTGCTCCAGATTTTGCTCTTTCTAGAGTTTTCTGGGGCTCCCTACATATACCAGGCTATTGTTCTCACTTATCCCATTCATTTTGCTCCAAAACAAGTCGTATAACTGTCTAGTCATGATAACCTGCCACAATGCAAACATAAATACACAAATAAAAGTAACTAATGCCAAAGGCTTTTGGTATAGTTTTTATGGAAAACATGCAATTTAAAAATTTTTATGGATAATAAAGAAGACATCACAAATCAGAAAAGAAGAGGAAAACAATCAATAACATAGATTCACAATTTGGAAACAAGAACAATTCATATCCATTTCTCACACCATACAGCAAAACACATGGCAGGTGCACTAAAGGTGTAAAATATAAATGGATAAAGCCATAGAAAGAAACAGGAAAAATGGATATCGGTCAAACTTCTGGGATGAAAAGAAATTTCTAAGCTTAAAAGCTTGGAAAAGCCAAAAAGAGAAACTACATAGATTAACTGTATACAAATTCCAAGCTTCTGTGTATAATAAGATAAAATAACTGAAATAAAGAGATTAAACTGATAAACAAGTTTGCATAATTAAGGAATTACAAATAGTTGACAAAATATGAAAAAAACAAAGAGTGTGAGTAGTAATCAAAAGAAATACAAGTTAATCGAAAATCCCCTTTGTGATCTATCAAATTATCTAAGGGCTTCCATAGTGGCTCAGCTGCTAAAGAATCTTCCTGCAATGCAGGAGACCTGGGTTCAATCCCTGAAGAAGGGAAAGGCTACCCATTCCAGTATTCTGGCCTGGAGAATTCCATGGACTGTATAGCTCATGGGGTCACAAAGAGCCAGACATGACTGAGTGACTTTCACTTTTCAAATATGAAGCAAGACTCATGGTGGCCAGAGTGTATGAAACACACTCATATATTGCATATCTGCAGTCTGCAATGGCAGAAAAAAGCACAAATTTAGAGAAGGACTTCGAGCCAGATTTCTCCTATGGCTAACTGTGTAACCTCTCCAAAACACTGGAAACAACCAAGAGGTCTTAAAGAGAACTGGCTCAGCAAACCATAATATATTCACTTAATAACAGACTATGAGGTCATTAAACATTATGTTTACAAATACCATAAAATAACGTGGATAAAGGTTACAATATATTAGGTAAAAAGGGCAGGATATAAAATTGTGTAAATACTGTAGTTACAATGACATAAATCTTAAATAAACTGATTAATAACAGGGAAAATGTTAAAAGAAATCCGCAAAGACAGGAACTATGTTTGTGTGGGTGGTGTATGTTGGGGACTTTTTTCAGATTCTGTTTAATAAGACTGCATTATATTTACAGTGAGAAATAACCTTTTAAAAAGAGAAATTGTTGTTTGAAAACTGCAGCGTGGCAGACGGGTCAGCAGGAAACGGTCAAGTTTCAGAACCATATTCTGAAATTTTACTCTAAAAACCCCAATTCATATGAATAGTTCATGTGGCACAATCCCAGAGCATAAAGCTGAGAATTAACTTTTAACTCTGCCCTGTGTTTCCTTAACACTTGTTATATCATTAAGACTACAAAGTAAATAGCTAGTGTTTTCACGGATACCTAAGTGAAGCCTAATTGTGTGGTTTTAGTCTCAATTAAAATTACTGAAAACCTGAAAGCCTTGTGCAACAGACTCGCAGACAAATGACACTTTAAACACACAGCCTTCGATTGGGAATTCTTTAAGATTTCCTGAGCTTTCTAGAAAGCTCTGTGCAGAGATCTTATGCACTTTCGATACTTCTGTGACATTTAAATTTACCCTTCTGCTTTGACCTTGATACAATTTCCCTATTTGTTAAAGGACATTTGAGTTTCAAGACAATATGCAGTTCTTTAAATAACAATGACGTACAATTTAAGCATCCAACCCACATCTGCCAGGCGCCTTTTGTCTTCAGTCAAGTTCCAAAGAGTGTGTTCCAATTCAGAATGATTTCTAGAAGGAAAGAGCAAATCACACGCATGATGTCCCCCCAAAATGCTCAGGGGACCCCCATGTCCCCCCCGCTTATTTCCTTCAGTGTTTTTGTACCTGTTTGCTTGAATATAGGAGACACATTTGCCCATAAGTGAAAAACAGCATTTTTAATAGGAAGTTGCATGGTCTGCTTTCCTTATTTCTGCCGCCAATGCCAGAACACACCCTCCTCATAATGCTTTCTTTTCTCCAGGAGGCCAAGATGGAAACTGCCTTCAGCACAGCCCGACAGAACACAGCGTGACAATTCTCATCTCAAATCACAGCCAGCTCTTCCTGGAGACCCTGTTTTAGGGCCTTGCAAAGTGCAGGACCGTCCATTACAGCTGGGCATTTACGTTTTCAAAATGCTTCTTTCTTCTTATGAGACAATAAAATACTTCCTGCAGCAACAGCAGGTGAGCACAGAAAGCGTCTTAAATATCTGACCTCGAGTGCTAAAGATGCTTAATAATCTTTAAAGTTACCAACAAGATTGTTTCCTCCCGTTACCAGGATGTTGTAAAATGTCCTAATTAGTCTTTATGATAATGCCGACACCTCCACAGCACATAAAAAGGACTTTTAATTTTTAAAAGGACAACTCTGGTTGGTTTGATTTTTATCTCTAATTGGTCTATAATGTCTATTCCTCTGGCACTCCAGACAGGCAAACATTAATTTAACAAGCAACTCATACACCATGGGAGACCAGAGAATCGAGTGTAAAAAAGAAGGTTCCAGCATTTTGGATGGGTAATTGGCTTCATTCTCTTTTACCTCCTAGAAGGTGCTAAGCAAGCATGTCTCCTGAGGGGGTGGGGCTCCCTCTAAGGCAGCTGTTCCCTGAGGGCTCCTCACCCTCAGCCAGGCCCTGCTGTGGCGCAGTCAGGACTCAGCAAACCCCAAGGACCAGTCGGACCGCAAAAGAAGTGGTACAGTGAGCCAGCCAAGGAATTGAGACCAGGAGAGCCAAGACCAGTTCCCAGTTCTGCACCAAGGGCTCTGTGGCCTCAGACTGGTCATTCGTCTTCTCTGGTCTGCTTCCCTGACTACGAGGTGAAATGAATGATCTCAAATAATCTCCAAAGTCCTTTCTAGCTTTCCAATCTCAAGATTTGCTAGTGGGCACAGCTCTGCCAATAGCATGGATGATGACTCCAGTCTCCCTGCCAGCTGGTAATGCTGAGACTGGCTCAGACCGCTGGGAGCCAACAGCTCTTTCTATGAAGTCCAATCTGACGCCAAACACTCAGTCCCAGCCCAGCTTCTGACCACATTGCTGAGGACGCTCCAGACTGGTATGGAGCAGAAGCCAAGCGGAAGTTACGTGTACTATAGGATTGAAATTGTACCTCCCCAGCCAAATCGGGAAAGGAGGACATCAAGGCTGTATATTGTCACCCTGCTTATTCAACTTATATACGGAGTACATCATGCGAAATGCTGGGCTGCATGAAGCACAAGCAGGAATCAAGAGTGCTGGAAAAATATCAATAACCTCAGATACGCAGATGACACCACCCTTATGGCAGAAAGCAAAGAAGAACAAAAGAGCCTCTTGTTGAAAGTAAAAAAGAAGAGTGAAAAAGTTGGCTTAAAACTCAACATTTAGAAAACTAAGATCAAGGCATCCTATCTCATCACTTCACGGCAAATAGATGAGGAAACAATGGAAACAATGACAGACTATTTTGAGGGCTCCAAAATCACTGCAGATGGTAACTGCAGCCATGAAATTAAAAGATGCTTGCTCCCTGGAAGAAAAGCTATGAGAAACCTAGACAGCATATTAAAAAGCAGACATTACTTTGCCAACAAAGGTCTGTCTAGTCAAAGCTATGGTTTTACCAGTAGTCAAGTATGGATATGAGAGTTGGACTATAAAGAAAGCTGAGCACTGAAGAATTGATGCTTTTGAACTGTAGTGTTGGAGAAGACTCTTTAGAGTCCCTTGGACTGCAAGGAGATCCAACCAGTCAATCCTAAAGGAAATCAGTCCTGAATACTCACTGGAAGGACTGATGCTGAAGCTGAAACTCCAATACTTTGGCCACTTGATGCAAAAAACTGAGACTTTGGAAAAGACCCTGATGCTGGGAAAGACTGAGGGCAGAAAGAAAAGGGGACGACAGAGGATGAGATGGTTGGATGGCATCACCAACACGATGGACATGAGATGGAGCAAGCCCTGGGAGTTGGTAAAGGACAGGGAAGCCTGGTGTGCTGCAGTCCATGAGGTCACAAAGAGTTAGATATGACTGAGTGATTGAACTCCCAGCCAAGGCCTCAAGAAATAGAATTTTGATTTCAGGAGATTTGGCTGAGTGAGTCTGATGATCTCACTTCCAATATGGGAAGCTATACCCATGGGTCTTCCTGAACCATCACCTTTGCGCCAAAGGAGAGAAAAGGCTTTTTCTGTGCACTGACAGTTGGCTCTTCAAGGCCTCCCTCTGGATATGTCTGTGGGTTCCATATATTCGGGGCACCTCATCTGTTCCTGTTGCAATGGAGATATGGAAAGGCATGGAGGGTGGACGCTGCATATTGACCCCAGATGATTTCAGCTGCTGCCTCCGCTGGCAGCACCCTTGCCACCCCACTCCCTTGTTCAGGTCCCATTCTCCTCAACTGAGCTGCTGGCAAAGAAAGCAGGAGCTGAACTGAATAACATTGCTGTTGAAAAGCTTTTTTCTTCCAAAACCAAGAAGGCCATGACAATCTTTTATTTATATTTCCAATACTTCAATTTAGAGTAATAGTTGTAATGGTGCTGCTGGTTCTCCAGCCACCCCCTCTGGCGATGGCGCCGTTGCCAGGCATCCGACACAGCTCATCAGTGGATCGGGGCGGGGGGGAGGGCAGGGGCAAGGCCACGGAAGTCGTGGTTTTACTCACCCGCCGGCTACTAGACGTGGAACGCGCTCCTCCAGGTTGGCCTTTTGAGAGAGTGCTCTCCTCCGCCTCACCGAGACTCTGTTAAATCAATCATGCTGTTAAATACATTAACACCACACACAGACCGATTTTTTAATTCCAGTACCATGAAGGCTGAAACAAAACACAAATAATGTAAAGAAACTAGGAGCCAAATTTTCACTCAAACCTCAACAAGGCCTCCACTCTGTTGATCCCTGCCCCCTCATTCTCTTAGCCCAAACCCTAATTAACTACAGGGTGAGAGGAAGAGAGAAATCTGCCTGAGAGCAGCGGTCAAGCCTGAAATTTTGGTTTGCACAAGGTTGGATGACACTCAAGTTTAACTTTCTCCTGTTGAAAGTTCTTTTTTTTTTTTTTTTTCCTTCTCAGGCCATATGGTACCCATCAATACTAACTCTAAATTCACTTCCTTTTGTTCTATACAGGGTTGGATCTAATCACAACTTTAAAATAGAATTTAGGATATGTTGATTTGCCTGCCTCTCTGCCACAAGATTAGAGAGAAATAATTTTTCTCCAACAGAAACGTTAATGTCTTAAAGTGATAGAATAGTCTTCCATGAAAATAAATCAAATTATTAGGTGGCACTAATGGCACCCCACTCCAGTACTCTTGCCTGGAAAATCCCATGGACGGAGGAGCCTGGTAGGCTGCAGTCCATGGGGTCGCCAAGAGTCGGACACGACTGAGCGACTTCAGTTTCACTTTTCACTTTCATGCACTGGAGAAGGAAATGGCAACCCACTCCAGCGTTCTTGCCTGGAGAATCCCAGGGACAGGGGAGCCTGGTGGGCTGCCGTCTCTGGGGTCACACAGAGTCGGACGCGACTGAAGCGACTTAGCAGCAGCAGCAGCAGCTGCGGTGGTAAAGGACCTGCCTACCAATGCAGGAGATGTAAGAGTAAGGCATGTTCGATCCCTGGGTTGGGAAGGTCCTCTGGAGAAGGAGATGGCAAGCCACTCCAGTATTCTTACCTGGAGAATCCCATGGACAGGGGAACCTAGAGGGCTACAGTGCACAGAGTCACACAGAGTGGGACATGACTGAAGTGACTTAGCAGTCATGAGCCATTTATGAGATTATGAGGGAATTCTTAAATTGTGAAGGACCAATTTATATAATCACCATCCATTATCCTTTAAGTCGCCTTGAAGGAGGATTGCAAAGAATCAAAGCCACATTTTTCCTCATGGTTTAGGAGGAATGGCAAGGTGCATTGGGTACATTGGGGCTTTGGAGAATCACAGATGAGTTCCTGCCCCCCTTCCACCATTCACTGAGTGACCTTAGTCAAGCCATTAAGCCTCAATTTCCTCACTCATTAAATCGGAATTATAATATCTTGTAGGGCTTCTGTATGGGTTAAAATATATCAGTTCAGTTCAGTCGCTCAGTCATGTCCGACTCTTTGCAACCCCATGAATTGCAGCATACCAGGCCTCCCTGTCCATCACCAACTCCTGGAGTTCACTCAAACTCACATCCATTGAGTCGGTGATGCCATCCAGCCATCTCATCCTCTGTTGTCCCCTTCTCCTCCTGCCCCCAATCCCTCCCAGCATCAGTCTTTTCCAATGAGTCAACTCTTTGCATGAGGTGGCCAAAGTACTAGAGTTTCAGCTTTAGCATCATTCCTTCCAAAGAACACCCAGGACTGATCTCCTTCAGAATGGACTGGTTAGATCTCCTTCCAGTCCCAGGGTCTCTCAAGAGTCTTCAACACCACAGTTCAAAAGCATCAATTCTTCAGCACTCAGCTTTCTTCACAGTCCAAATCTCACATCCGGCATGTATAAAATATACTTCACCCAAAATAGAAGAAAATCAATTAGTGATACTATTGCCACTATTATCAGAAGTAAAAGAAGACTCAACTAAGAGAGTAATGATATTCAAAACTTATGGAAGAACTGGGTGGTGGTACAAAGAATCTCCATAAGAAAATCTCACATTAAACTGATGTGAAATCTGTAGAATTACTGAGAATAAAATGAACTAATGTACAAATCCCTATATTATCATTAGGAGACAGACAAAAAATGTGCAGCCTCCATCGGTATGCCTCTCTAAAGACCTCTAGAGACTCTGTCTAAATACCCACGGCAAGACACAGCCCTGCTGGTCATTATCAGCAAAGCTTACATTCAGCCACGTTCTCTTTCAGTGCCACCTTATTAAAACTCATGTGACTCCTCCACTTCCTTCTGTGTGGCATCATCAAATGGCTGGCCCAAGGGTCATTATAGATCCCCACAACCGTGTCTTGAACTTTGACCCTCTCCCTAGCACTGTCCACTCCATAGCCTGCAGCACTGTTAAGGCACTTTATTTTAACCAATAGCTGGTTAGAAATAGAACTCAGCGTCTTGGAACACAGGCAGGCATATCTAAAATTTTCACAGAGACACTTCTTAGGGACTGCTAGCATTTATCTGAAGTATTCAAATCTGAGAATCACCTGATAGTTCTGGGGGCACAAAGTCCTTGGGGACCCTCAGAACACACCGTATAACGGCTCCCTCTTCTGCCAGCCCACGGCCGAATATTACTGGCTCATGTTTTCTTGAGAAGTTTTATGAGGAAGGCCTGATGATAAGGTGTGACAAGACTAGTTCAAAACAACAGGACCTGGAAAGAAATCTGTCTTATAGACAGAAATGAAATGAGGTTAAGTGGGAAAAGGACCTTGCCTAGAATGACATATCCCCATAGAGGGATCCCAGAGTCTTTCTCAATCAGTTAACAAATGGCCAGTTTATGGAGTAACGGTGCTGGAGGTAAGAAGAGGTGCTTTAAATTTCCATGGATATCATTGTCAGTGAAGCAGATTAGCCAGAAGCAGACAGAAATCAAGCCAGGGAGTATTGGTGGAGAGGTAACCCTTCTTAAGATCACCTGTGCTGCAGAAGTATCAGAGACCCAAATCAAGAGATAGGAACCCCAATAGGAACTGAGAAGCCTGTGGCATCACCCTACCCCTGTGAAGCCTGCTTCACTCCCCAACTGTAGAATTACTGTACCAATACTAGACAGAAGGGTCTCTATCTCTCAGATGCTACTGCAATTGGGATCCTTTTACCAAAGTGTTTTTTTGAAAAGTATAACATTAATTTTCCACCTGAACAATAGAAACCAATAAAGTCAGCGATTTTTATGGATCAAGCTTTTATGGAAGCCACATTTAAGTCCATATCAAAAGAGTAAATAACATTTCATCAATTATGACTTCTTAAAAATTTAGCCTTATTCTTGGAATTTGTTTAGAGTTCTTTCCCAAATCACCCAGATTTACAATTATTCCAAATCAAAGCCTCCTTGGGCTTGATTTGGACTTAAAGCCAACTTAGAATCAAAACCTTATACTGCTTTCCCCAACTGCCAGCTGTGGTTGTTTCAGCCTAGGAAATTGTGATTTACCTCTTTTACAATTTAATTTTGAAATAACTTCTCACAACTTGCAACCAGATTTTCTCAGAGCTCTACTTTTCTTCTGTATAGCTTAAGTGAAAAGGAACCAAGAAAGTTATGTCATAAGTCTCTACCAAGCTTTCTCCTCCTCTTGCTATCCCTACCATATCTGCAACTACTTCCTCCACTGAAGTCCTGAAGCCCTCAAAGTCATCCAAGGGTGGGAATCAATTTCCTCCAAATTGCTGATGATGCTGGTGTTTTTACTTTTTCCTATGAATTGCAAACATTCTTAACGGTATCTAGAATGTTGAATCCTTTCCAGAAGATTTTCAATTGGCTCTGCCCAGATACATCACAGGAATCATACTATATATAGCCTTATAAAATGTATTTCTTATATAATAATACTTGAAAGCCAAAATTCTTTCTTGATCCATAGGCTACAGAATGGATGTTGTGTTAGCAGGCATGAAAACAACGTAAATCTCATTGTCCGTCCCCATCAAAGCTCTTGGGTGACCAGGTGCATTGTCAACAAACAGTAATATTTTGAAAGGAATCTTTTTCTCTGAGCAGTAGTTCTCAACGTTGGACTTGAGATATTCAGTAAACCATGTTGTAAACAGATGTGCTGTCATTTGGACTTGGTTTTTCCCACTGATGGAGCACAGGCAGTGTAGATTTAGCATAATTCTTAAGGCCCTAGGACTTGGGGGGTGGTAAAAGCACGCTGGATTCAACTTAAAAGTCACAAGCTGCACTAGCCCCTATCAAGAGAGTCAGCCTGTCCTTGGAAGTTTTGAAGCCAGACATTGACTTCTCCTCTCTAGCTATGAAAGATATACATGGCTTCTTCTTCCAACATAAGGCTAATATACTGAAATTCTATTTGTTTAGTGTTCATTAATTATCTTAGCTATATCTTCTGGATAATGTGCTGTAGCTTCTAGATCAGCACTTTCTGTTTCACCCTGCACTACTTTGTTATGGAGATGACTTCTTTCCTTCAACCCCATGAATCAACTTCTGCTAGCTTTAGACTTTTCTTCTGCAGCCTCCTCACCGCTCAGCCTTCACAGAACTGAAGAGAGTTAGGCCTTGCTCTGGATTAGGCTTTGGCTCCAGGGGATGCTGTGGCTGGTTTGATTTGACCACTAAAATTCTCTCCATATCAGCAACAAGGCTGTTTTGTTTTCTTATCATTCATTTGTTCACTAGAATAACACTTTCAATTTCTTTCAAGAACTCATCCTTTGCATTCATAACTTAGCTAACTGTTTTGTACAGCAGAACTAACTGTCAGCCTAACTTGGTTTTCAACATGCCTTCCTCACTAAGCGTCATCATTTCTAGCTCTTGATTCAAAAGTGAGAGATATGTGACTTTTCCTTTCACTTGAATACTTAGGACCATTGTAGGGTTATTAATTGGCCTAATTTCAATATTTTTGTGTCTCAAGAAATAGAGGCTCGAAAGACAAAGAAGGGTGGGAGAACATCCAGTCAGTGGAGTAGTCAGAGCACACACAATTTATTGATTAAGCTCACTGTCTTATGTGGGTGCAGTTCACAGTACCCCAAAACAACTATAACAGCAACATCAAAGGTCACTAATCACAGATTACCAAAGCAAATATAATAATGATGACAAAGTCTGAAATACTGTGACTATTACCAAAATGTGACACAGAGATACAAAGTGAGCAAATTTGCTGATTGTAGAGTTGCCACAAACCTTTAGTGTGTAAAAAAAATGCAGTATCTGTGAAATGCAATAAAGCAAAGTACAATAAAACAAGGTATGCCTGTATATTCAACGTTCAGTGTCTTCGGTGGAGTATTGTATGTAACTGGCCTGCTGTAGAATTAGGGGTGAATCTTGCCATTTTTCCTTTTTAGCAAAAAATTGACATGGCTTGAAGTCCCAGAGGCTAAAAATGCCCTAAGAGATCAACCTAGAAGCTACAATAATGATTTCCAAAGGAAGTAGACCATGGAATAGAAGTCTTTCTTGTTCAATGCCAGCAGCTTAGAGGTGAATAACTATATAACAATCATAGAATGTGGGGGAAAGAGAATCTCATTTTGTTGGGGTCTAGGACTCGTGGAAAACCACTCATTGAAATGAGGAATTGGATTCAATGACAGCCTTGTTTTCTAGAGTTATAAAAGTGTGAGTCACTCAGTCGTGTCTGACACTCTGAGACTCCACGAACTGTAGCTCACCAGGCTCCTCTGGCCAGTGATTTCTCTGGACACTGGAGTGGGTTGCCACTTTCTTCTCCAGGGGATCTTCCCACCCCAGGGATTGAACCCTAGTCTCCTGCATTGCACACAGATTCTTTACCATCTGAGCCACCAGAGAACCCCCTTTTCTAGAGTTATATGTATTTCTATTTGTGACTCATAGCTGATGCTTTCCCCAAAGCCACCTGAATCCTACTAAGCTGATGCACCACCTCCATACACATTCCCACTAACAAGAACTAGCATCCATGTGGATTGTTTGGTTTCTCTAAAACATTATCCTCTAAACATATAATGTCTCTCGATCCTCCCCATATCCCTATAAGGTTAAAAATTATTACTCTAATTTTATTAACAAGTAAACAGAGAAATTAAGTAAGTTGCCCAAGGTCATACAGCTTGTAATGGAAAAGCTGAGACCGAAGTTCTTCTAACTTCAAGTTCAAATTTCCATTTCACACTGGCCTGCCCCTCCTCCCCATTCCTGTAGGCTGTTACAAATTTGAAGTTACGCTACTGATCAGCAGCAATTGGTTTGAAATAAGAAATCTTTGTATTTAAATATAAACATGAATATTTGAAAATTGCTAATTTGAGCCAAATGTTGGGCTTAAAATGATTGCCAGCCTCTTTTGCGTGCTCCGAGTCCCTTAAACCATTTGTTCTCATATAACATTTAGCTTAAGATGTAATACACAATACATATATAGTGTTTCCCATGTACAATGTTTTCCAGCTTCTAATTCACTTTAGGCCATCAAAAGAGAACATAAAATGACTCCAGAGCTTTAGACTTGCAATTACCTTGTGGACAGGGAAAGGGAAGAGCGGGAAGAGTTTTTACAACTGAGAAAATCCAGATTTCTTATTAGTCATGGTCTAAAAATGACAACCCCCTGCCTACCCAGCAGGCCTCCCTCCACCCTACTCCCCCCAACCCACAAGCTACAGCTGGCAGACCCCGTTACAGACCACATTTTTCTGCCTGGCAATCCGTCTACAGATCTGAGCAGGAGAACCCATTCTTGCACAATGCGGCATGGTCCTCATGGCCTTAGGGGCCGAGTACCACCCAGGAGGGCTGAAATGAAGCTCATGAGAGGACCCAGCTGCAGCTCCAGCCCCAGGCCATGATATCTGACCACTCATAGCCTCTCAAGAAATGGAGCCAACACTGAGGCCCCACCTCACACACAAGCCTCCTTCCCCTACCAAGAGCTCACAAACGAGCTCAATCAGGTTTCCCTGAATACTCCCTTACGCTCCCCACCCCCAGAGCCCTCTGTTTATCTAATTTGACCACAGTCAGAGAGTCTTGTGAGTGAGATGGGAAAGGTGCCCTGCTATCTGAGCTGGTAGAGAGTGGAGTAACCACAACTTAGAGCTCAGAAGGAAGAGAGTGTGCTTTATAAATCTCAGGAAGCAGTCCTGCCCCAGATATATTTCTCCCACAGCCACTCAGCTACCTGAATATATAGGGTAGAACACTTTGTTAGAGATAAGACCTAACATAAAGGTAGGACAGGATTTTTTGACAGGGAACTCCTTTTCCTCTTTCTCCTTGTCTCTCATGCTGATTTCCTTACATCATGGCTCCCATGTTACAAACTGCCCTTTAGAAGAAGGCTCAGTTCCAGTTCTCCCTCCATTCCCCAGCTCTGTTGCCCCTGTTCCCCAAACCATCACATTTTCCCTTAGGCATATAATTATGATTGCTCATGAATTTAAACCCCCAACAGAGGCCTGTGCTCCAGATGCAAATAGGTCAGAGCAAAATGGTTAAAAACTTTTTATACCCTTTTCCCAGGGGACCAGCTACATTCCATCCAATCATGGTTCTAGGCCTTGGCCGCATGTACAAGCATCAAAGAACTGGTTTGGGTTTACGTTTCCACTCGGATGATGTCTGAAACTGAGATCTTTGGAAACAGACTCTGAGATGGAAAGTTGCCTGCTGACGGTTTACTTGTGGGGTTGGGGGGGGGGGGGTGGTGCGGGTGGTGCTCTCAGGATCCAGGGAAGAGAGGACCTCAGGACAGCGCAGAGGAAGAAACCAGCCAACAGAGTGGTGGCAACAGAGACTCAGGTGATCTGATGGGGAGCTCTAAACCTGGGCGGGCCTGTAGAAGTTGTCCCAAATTGAGAGACAAGGCCAGGCCTTTTAACCCTTTATCAGCCAATTACATACCTTGGGTAAGGCAGTTCTTCGTGGTCAAGAGCAATTCCCACTAAGTGACCTTGCTGGGAGCCAGGAGCAGCCAGTGTCCCCAGCAGCTAGGGATGCATCAGTTCTCAAGAGGAATCTAGATGGAACATTATGGCTCATGATAGCCCACCTCTTATGCACTTGTTTTTACAGTAAGTCTACCCACGAAAGGAACAGTTTTTCCATGATTGTGGTTGACTTTGTTTCTGGGATAAACTTACAAGACTTGTACAAAGAATAATCTGGCTTCTACACTTGATCTCAAGGCTGAAACTTGATAATTATTATTTGGCTCTTCTGCCACACGTCTTCTAGATTCCTTGCACTCTTGACTAGAACATCTGTTGGTCTAAATGGCGTATCTGGTAGGATGATCCAGATTTTCATTTCTGAGGGTTCTGAGCTACTGATTCCGATGTCAGTTTCAGGCAGAAGCTGTTGTACTTTCTTATTTTCAATTAAAACTGGGTAAGGTGTCCACCCTACTCCAGTACTCTTGCCTGGAAAATCCCATGGATGGAGGAGCCTGGTGGGCTGCAGTCCATGGGGTTGCACAGAGTCGGACACGACTGAGCGACTTCACTTTCACTTTTCACTTTCACGCATTGGAGAAGGAAATGGCAACCCACTCCAGTGTTCTTGCCTGGAGAATCCTGGGGATGGGCAAACCTGGCGGGCTGCCGTCTCTGGGGTCACACAGAGTTGGACGCGACTGAAGCGACTTAGCAGCAGCAAGGTGTCCTAGCGCATCCCCTAAACGTCAACCTCTTCCCACTCCCTTTGTGTAGCCGCAGCCCTTGCATGCTCAGCCTCTTCAGTCCTGTCTGACTGTTTGTGACCCTATAAACTGTAGCCTGCCAGTCTCCTCTGTCCATGGGATTCTCCAGGCAAGAATACTGGAGCAGATTCCCATTTCCTACTGCAGGAGATCTTCCCCACCCAAAGATTGAATCCGTGTCTCTTGAGCCTGTTGCGCTGGCAGGCGGCTTCTTTACCAACAGTGCTACCACATCTGCCTAATAATGAGGGCGAATAACTCATAACAATATGTAACTCGTTTCCTTAACTGCTGGTCTCTAGAGATAAGAAAGTCAAAGTGACTCAGTGGCAACCACAGTTCAATAGGACACTTACTGTGTCCCCTTGGGGAAGCACTCTTCCTCTGGAACCAGGATCTTTAGATTCACAGAACTCAGAGCTATGGGAAAGGAAGTAGCAATTCTCCAAGTAGGTCACTGGGAAAAATGGTAAGGGGTCATTCCTACTTCTTTACCTCCTTGGTTTCTAGACCTATGTATTCCGCCTATTTAAGAACACTACAGGTCATCGATTAAAGGCACATGCCTAAGATGGATGGTGATGTGTGCCATCTTTGCAATATATCATCTTCAAGCTGGCATTTGGGAAAGCTCTTTAATAGACCATTCCACCACCCTATCATTCTTGTGGTTTCTGGGTAGCATAGTAAATAATAAAGACCAAAGGATCCTAAGTCTGTGTGCCCATTGCCACATGTCCTTTTGCTATACAGTGGGTCCCTTGGCTCAAAGCAATGCTATACAGAGTCTCATGTGAGTAGATTAAATATGCTGTAGGTTTTGAGGTTCTGATATTTGCTGAGGATGTGCAAGCAATAGGCAAACTCATAAATGAAGAATGGGTCAACACCAGTCAAGATGAACTGATGCCTGTTTCAAGGTAAAAGGTATCCAGTGTAGTCAACTTGCTACCAAGAGGCTGGTTGGTTACCTTAATGGATGGTGCCATGTTAAAGGCTCAGCACTGGTCCCTGTTGCTGGCCAGTTGGACATTTGGCAGTGGATACAATTAGATCAGCCTTAGTGAATTGCCCTGATCCTGAAACCACGGCTATTCTTTCCTTTTACTCGTTGTGCCATCACTGAGATGGTTCATGCCAGCTAGGCTGATGTCACCTGACTTTACAACTTTCTTTTGGGCCTTTACACTTTGCAACTTTGTTTTGGGCCTCATAATCTCTTGTGATCATTTACGTGCCATACAAAAGTCATGCCCATTCCCGCAGATCCATCTTGACCTCCTTGCCTCTGATCTTCTAATCTTTCTCCTTCTAAGCCTCTAACCAAGCAGCAAGGCCATGAGTCTGAATATATTCCTACACAGGACCACTTCACTTTCCACATGAACTGGATGACCCACTGTACCACGTGGAACTCCACCCACTGCAGGACTTCCCACTGCCTGGTGTCTTTCAGAGACACTGAAGCGGGTCTAGAGTGCAGCTCTAGACTCTGACTTTGGCTTGTATCCACCAATCCATGAGCCTGTAAGGCATCTTCCTTCTTTGTCAGCTGTTTGGTTATGAGGGTTGATTGACCATAGATGTAAGTGCAGGCCCAGGGCTGGTACAACAATGATGGGTGTTATGGGCTCTGCAGCATCTGCTCCTACAGCTTACTTATAGCCTCTGGTCCTGTGGGAGCCACATCATGAGGGTTCTTCTCCCATCTTACAGTGCAGGGCTGGAGAGTCCACCATGCCTGAGGATACAGCCTGCTCAGAAAGGCCACATCTGGCTGCATGGCCACTTGATGTCCCATAGTCTGATGCTCAGCCTTTACCAGGGTCCAGGGATGTGCCAGAAGCTTTGTTTTGAATGCTTTATACTTCTCTACTGTAGATGGCATGGTCTAGTTCTAGAATCCTAGGAGTCCATGGAGGCAATGGCAACCCACTTCAGTACTCTTGCCTGGAAAATCCCATGGACGGAGGAGCCTGGTAGGCTGCAGTCCATGGGCTCGCTAAGAGTCCGGCATGACTGAGCGACTTCACTTTCACTTTTCACTTTCATGCACTGGAGAAGGAAATGGCAACCCACTCCAGTGTTCTTGCCTGGAGAATCCCAGTGATGGGGGAGCCCGGTGGGCTGCCATCTATGGGGTCGCACAGAGTCGGACATGACTGAAGCAACTTAGCAGCAGCAGCAGCAGCAGGAGTCCATGGTGAGATTTTCCTATCACTGCTTCCTGTAAACATTACCCAGTGCTTTTCTCTACCACCAGTGCCTTCAGAGCCACAGAGGTTGCCAGGCCATGTGACCCAAAACAGCAGAACTACTTCCATAACAGCCTGGGCCTGCTGCAGAGCCTTCTCCTTCTTTGGGCCTGTTTCAAAGCAGCCTACCATGATGCCCTGTTAATGGGCAGGAACAGCACTCCAAAGTACAATATGCTTCCTCCAGAACCTGACACATAGTGCCTCTTTATCGGTACTGGGAAATGAAAGTTGTGATGTTTTCCTTTACTTATAGATCTCCCAGCATGGCTCAGGCCATTGGACTCTAATATACTTCATCAATGTGACAGGGCCCCGAATCTTCACTGGGTTTATTTCCTACCATCTGGAGCATGTGTAGCTTACCAAGACCTCCAACATAGCTGCCATTTCTTGCTAATCTAATCTGATGAACACAGCATCATCAATACAGTGGACTACTGTAATGTTCTAAGGAATGTCCAAATGGCCCTTTTTCCTTTGGACTAGGATATGATACAGGGAAGGGACAGAGTGAGTGTGGCCATGGAATAAAGTAAACAATGGTTACTTTTTTCTGTTACATTGAAAGCAAACTGTTTCTGACCGTCCTTTCTAATAAAGGTGGAAAAGAACAGATTTGCAATATTAAGGACCAGATAGTATGCTGTGAAAAGAAAAGAAGCCAAAAGCAAAGGAGAAAAGGAAAGACATAAACATCTGAATGCAGAGTTCCACAAAATACCAAGAAGAGAAGAAAGCCTTCCCCAGCGATCAGTGCAAAGAAATGGAAGAAAACAACAGAATGGGAAAGACTAGAGATCGCTTCAAGAAAACTAGAGATACCAAAGGAACATTTCATGCAAAGATGGGCTCGATAAAGGACAGAAATCGTAGGGACCTAACAGAAGCAGAAGATATTAAGAAGAGGTGGCAAGAATACACAGAAGAACTATGCAAAAAAGATCTTCACGACCAAGATAATCACGATGGTGTGATCACTCATCTAGAGCCAGACATCCTGGAATGTGAAGTCAAGTGGGCCTTAGAAAGCATTACTATGAACAAAGCTAGTGGAGGTGATGGAATTCCAGTTAAGCTATTTCAAATCCTGAAAGATGATGCTGTGAGAGTGCTACACTCAATATGCCAACAAATTTGGAAAACTCCGCAGTGGCCACAGGACTGGAAAAGGTTAGTTTTCATTCCAATTCCAAAGAAAGGCAATGCCAAAGAATGCTCAAACTACCGCACAATTGCACTCATCTCACATGCTAGTAAAGTAATGCTCAAAATTCTCCAAGCCAGGCTTCAGCAATATGTGAACTGCGAAATTCCAGATGTTCAAGCTGGTTTTAGAAAAGGCAGAGGAACCAGAGATCAAATTGCCAACATCCGCTGGATCATGGAAAAAGCAAGAGAATTCCAGAAAAACATCGATTTCTGCTTTGACTGTGTGGATCACAATAAACTGTGGAAAATTGTGAAAGAGATGGGAATACCAGACCACCTGACCTGCCTCTTGAGAAATCTGTATGCACGTCAGGAAGCAACAGTTAGAACTGGACATAGAACAACAGACTGGTTCCAATAGGAAAAGGAGTATGTCAAGGCTGTATATTGTCACCTTGCTTATTTAACTTATATGCAGAGTACATCATGAGAAACGCTGGACTGGGAGAAACACAAGCTGGAATCAAGATTGCCGGGAGAAATATCAATCACCTCAGATATGCAGATGACACCACCCTTATGAAGAGGAACTAAAAAGCCTCTTGATGAAAGTGAAAGAAGAGAGCGAAAAAGTTGGCTTAAAGCTCGACATTCAGAAAATGAAGACCATGGCATCCGGTGCCATCACTTCATGGCAAATAGATGGAGAAACAGTGTCAGACTTTATTTTGGGGGGCCCCAAAATCACTGCAGATGGTGATTGCAGCCATGAAATTAAAAGATGCTTACTCCTTGAAAGGAAAGTTATGACCAACCTAGACAGCATATTCAAAAGCAGAGACATTACTTTGTCAACAAAGGTCTGTCTAGTCAAGGCTATGGTTTTTCCTGTGGTCATGTATGGATGTGAGAGTCGGACTGTGAAGAAAGCTGAGTGCCGAAGAATTGAAGCGTTTGAACTGTGGTGTTGGAGAAGACTCTTGAGAGTCCCTTGGACTGCAAGGAGGTCCAACCAGTCCATTCTGAAGGAGATCAACCCTGGGATTTCTTTGGAAGGAATGATGCTAAAGCTGAAACTCCAGCACTTTGGCCACCTCATGTGAAGAGTTGACACATTGGAAAAGACTTTGATGCTGGGAGGGATTGAGGGCAGGAGGAGAAGGGGACAACAGAGGATGAGATGGCTGGATAGCATCACCGACTCGATGGACTTGAGTTTGAGTGAACTTCGGGAGTTGGTGATGGACTGGGAGGCCTGGCATGCTGCAGTTCATGGGGTCGCAAAGAGTCGGACACAACTGAGCGACTGAACTGAACTGAGTATAGCCCAAGGCTGAGCTCATTTGCTCCAGCAAAGAAACTCACCTCTGGCTCAGAACTACAATAGGGATAGCTACTTGGTAAAGTCTATAGTCTTCCACTGTCCTTAGCTGCAATCCACCTGGTTTTTACAAGTCATACCGAAGAATGAAAATGGGAATATGAAAGGGATGGCAGTCTCTGCCTTCTTTAAGTTTTGGATGTCTGGCAGGCAGTCATGGTTTTGATTTACTATCTGGGTTAGGACTCGGAAAGACCCAGTGCCAGAGGCCTCTACTTGACATCCCCACAATGATAACTGTTGCCCTTCAGGTAAGGAAAATTCTGACAAGTCCCAAGTAAGTTTGTTCCAATTATACGTTTGGGACTAGAATGACCATTAGGTGGGTCTGGATCCAGAGGGCCCACTGTGGTCAAGGCCTCTACCAGGCTTTCCTTATTACCAGGCCCCCACACACCTTCACTTGAAAAGTGGGGCTATGGTGATAATTTGGATCCCTAGTTGATCACTATCAATACAGACTATATCTTTCAGTCTGTGGCATCTGCTCCTACTGCTTACTTGCAGCCTCTGGTCCTGCAGGAATCTTCTCATGAGTGTTCTCCCCTCTTACAATGGTGCACTGGAAAGAGCTTGGTATTTTCCTTTTCCCCAATGCATGGATAAAAGTCCTTTGGGAGAAGAACTGAGGGATTTACTACTGAATATATTGCTGTTGTGTTGTAGAGTCCTTCTTCATAGCATCCTGAGCGCCCTACATAACATAGGCTTGCTCTCACACCATTATTCTTTATACAGCGCCTTGTATATTTCCTACCTAGCACTTACTATGGAGCTTCCCTTGGCTCAGATGGTAAAGACCCTGCCTGCAATGCAGAAGACCCGAGTTTGATCCAAGAAGATCCCCTGGAGAAGGAAATGGCAGCCCACTCCAGAATTCTTGCCTGAGAAATCCCATGGAGAGAGAAGCCTGGCAGGCTGCTTACAGTCCATGGGGTCGCAAAGTTGAACACAACCGAGGGAATGACAAACAAAGCACTTATTATAACCTGTAAACTTTGGTATGTTCATGTATTTATTTCCTGTGTCTCCCGCCAAAGCATAAGCTCCACGAGGCCAGGAACCACGTCTGTCTATTCATTACACTTTTTCCAGTTTTTGGAACCCAGTAGGTAGGAGGTCAATAAAAGTTTGTTGAATTAATGGACTGGAGGAGAGAAATGACAGGTTCAATTGACAAAGAAAAATTAGTCATTGATACTAATGATAAATGGGGTTAAATCAAGCAATTGCCAGATTGACGAAACTCCCTTGGATGTGGTTGGACTGTCTAAAGGGAGCACAGTATGAAAGGAAAGTTTGATTCGACTGCCTTTGCTTCCTTTCTATGCATCATTTACAGCCCTACATGGCCAGGGGTCTCAGTGGCTAAACTGAGTCCCAGCCTGCTTCTGTATCTGCCAGGGGGAAGAATGAGCCCCAGACACAGAGATCCTAATGTTACTGGGATTTTATTTGTACTCACTGGCTGGTGAGACCTGGGAAAATCCAGGGTACTCTGGCATAAATCTGACCCAATACTTTTCCCAAGGGTAATTTTATTTTCTGTGTAATGTCTGACTAAGAACAAAAGGAGTTTCTTCTTTATTAAGACAAGTTTCTTCTTTATAAAGTATTCAGATGCCTAAATGGACATAAGAGAAATAACCTCTCAATCATGGAACAGGGCCCATTGGATCATATCCTTACAAATTTTGATCAAAACCCACAGAAAAGCATCAAACGTCCTGCTGGTCACCATCAGCCATTAACTAGCTATTTTACCTTCTTGGTAAGTCATTTAACCTCTTCAGGATTTAATTTCTTCATATAAAAGGAAAGTTAACGTGGATGTGGCAGAAGGATTCCTAGACTGGGACTGGGCATGACCTCGGCTCTGCCAAATTCCTGCACAACCTTACACAAGTAATCCACCTCTCTGAGAGTTTACAATCTATTAATAAAGGATTAGATATGATAGCCTCTCAGGTTTCTTCTGTTCAAATAAGCAATATTCTTTGAGTGAAGTGAACTAAAGTGAAAGTCACTTGGTCATGTCTGACTCTTTGCGACCCCATGGTCTATACAGTCCATTGAATTCTCTAAGCCAGAATACTGGAATGGATAGCCTTTCCCTTCTCCAGGGGATCTTCCCAATCAAGGGATCACACCCAGATCTCCCACATAGCAGGTAGATTTTTTACTCGCTGAGCCACAAGAGAGCCCAAGAATACTGGAGTGGGTTGCCTATCCCTTCTGCAGCAGATCTTCCCAACCCAGGAATTGAACCAGGGTCTTCTGAAGGCAGATTCTTTACCAACTGAGCTATGAGGGAAGCCCTTTGTGTGTATGTCCCCAACCCTAAAGCAGACGGGCTCCACCCTTCCTAAAAACGGAACCAATTTTTTTGACGACTTTCTTATGAAAAGTTTCAGGTATAAAGAGAATCAGCTTGTAAAACAGATGACTGAACATTTCTCAAAATAAACATTTGCCAAAGCTAAGTTAGATAGGGAATTGCCTGGAGTTATGAGCTTCAAATGCAGCATTAAAACTCTTAATAGACTTGAAGATTCATTTGGAGATTTAGTATTTATTAATATCCCTACTGATTCTATTTTCCATTCTAAATTCAATGCAAATGCTATTTTTACCAGCATCTTTATTACATTCATTGACTGGTATGAAGGCATCCTGTAGAATTACACTCAGAAATGTCCTGAAGTTGCTTTTAGAAATTGCTATTTTTATTCTGTAGAGTTAATTGAACCTGCTGCTATATATCTAATTTATGTAAAGTACAAAGGCAGCAAGTTGTTAAACAAAAGTGTATCTGGTGCATAATATTAGGAATCACTCCCTTTAATGTTATGGAATATAGGCTATCAAAATGATCTTTCTCTCCTAAATGTATCAGCTGAATTTTATTTATGGTTGCATAGTAGACATACTAAGATCTATGTAATCCAATAAATATGGTAGAATGCAACAATTTTCTCAACTAGTATTGGCAGATAAAGTCAATATTTTGGTAATTTAAGCACTGATAACCAGCTCTTGAATACATTAATGATGAACCATTTCACTACGCATCATGATCTAGATCAATTTGTCTGTCCCCTCTTTATACAGATCTAACTGGCTCAACTTCCATTCACTGATGTAAAGTAGCATTAGTACACATTACTTTTAATACTCCTTCCCTCAAATATTGATTTTTAATTTTTTTTGTCAAACAGAACATATGCTCTCATTTTATACTGTCAGGGTACACACACACACACACACACACACACACACACGCACACACATGCACACCCCAGCTGAGAGTCATAACACGTGTGCATGTTCAGTTGTGTCCAACTCTTTGTGACCCCAAGGACTGTTGTCCGCCAGGCTCCTCTGTCCATGAAATTTCCCAGGCAAGAATACTGGAGTAGGTTGCCATTTCCTCCTCCAGAGGATCTCCCAGATTCAGAGATCAAACCCAAGTCTCCTGTGTTTCTTGCTGGTCAGGCAGATTCTTTACCACTGAGCCACCTGGGAAGCCTATTGAATTGTACCTCAAGTTAATCAGATTAATCTAGAAGTAGCTTTAAGAGTCATAACAATTTATTTAATTTTCCTAATAATGTAGTAGCCATAATGCATGAACATCAATATTATTTAATTTATTCTTGTTTCAAGAAATAGAAGCTGACTCTGAATTGCTTAACTATAGGAGGAGAGAAACTTTTATAGAGAAGATCCCGTGTTATCACTTAGAATCAAAAGAAGAAGTAAATAACAAGACTGAGAAAAGCAAAGGGGCCCAGGGCATCTCCTAGAAACTGATACATGTTGAATATTTGCTATATGTCTGGCACCGTTCTATATATTTTAAAGATATTTTCTCATAGAGTCCTCAAAACAGTATCACCAAGTAGGTGATTTCAAAGACAAAGAAGATAGGTAAAGAGAAGTACCTTGCCCAAAGTCACAGAGATACTAAGCAGCAGAGCTGACTCCACACTGCTCCCACGTGCTACCTTCTTCCTAGAGAACGGTCACCAGGTGACCCAGCACCATCAATTACCACTCTCCACGTGTTACTATTTCAGATTCCACATTCGTGTCTCTCTGACTCTCCTGGTCAGAACCATGCTATACGGCTATATAGACAGGGCCATGCTATACGACCATGGTCTACAGGGACAATACCCATATATCCCAAGCTAGCCCCGGAGAAAGAGAAATTCTGGCAGCCTGGAAACCCAGCCAAAGAGCATCTGTTATGTTACTGCAGTGAGAACACTCTGAACCTGGTGTCTCAGAAAACCTAGTTCTCGTTCCTGCTCTGGAGCTAATTATATAAACTTGGTAATGCTTAATCAATTGGGAACTCAGTTACTTCATTTTTAAAATTAAGCAAGTATTAATAGATTACACTTACCCTATTTTTTCCACCTTTACGATTCCTTTTTATTTAATTAAACACACACACACACACACACACACAGGTTATCCTCTTAGGCAGCACCTCTTTCTGCTGCTAGGTGCTTGAAAAGTTTATGTTACACAGCTCCTCTTCTCCAAAGTAAACCTCCAAATATTATTATTTAATCAGTCACAAGAGTCTGTCACCTTTGGGGACATTCCCATGCCTTCTTCACTCAGACAGCATTGAGGTCAGAAGAGTGGTACCCAGATTCTGTAGTTCTCAGGGCTCCTTTTAGAAAGCCACTGTGTATTTATTACCTCCAACGTGTCACTTGGCCTCCTCCCCAAAGGCTGAACTAGCCAAGCAGGATTCCATCCTGACATCAATGAAATACACATTTTATTATCTCTTTGTCTATCTGGTTGCTCCAAGTAGCTATCTTGAAATTAATCTTTCAGTGTCCCTTTTCCTCTATCCTTTCAGAAAGGGAATGTCAAAGTTCAAGGGGGCAGAGATTTGAAGGTAGCTGGAGGTGGAGGAGATATTGAGCTGTACAGGTGCTGTGGACTGAATGTTTGTGTCCCTTAAAATTTCATGATGAAGTTCTAATCCCCAATGCGATGGTTTTACGAGGCAGGACCTTTGGGAGGTAATTGAGTTTAGATGAGGTCATGAAGTAGATTCCCCCATGATGAGATTACTGCCTCTATAAGAAGGGGAAGGGGCTTCCCAGGTGGCTCAGAGGTAAAGAATCTGCCTGCAATGCAGGAGATACAGGAGTTAATTACTGGGTCAGGAAGATCCCCTGGAAGAAGAAATGGCAACCCACTCCAGTACTCTTACCTGGAAAATCTCATGGACAGAAGAGCCTGGAGGGCTACAGTCCATGGGGTTGCAAAGAGTCAAGTACAACATAGCAACTGAGAATGCAAGAAGAGAAAGAGACCAGAGCTCGCTCTCTCTCCTCCCCTCACCACCCACCAGGTAAGGACACAACAAAAGGTGGCTGTCCACAAGCCAGCAAGAGGGCTCTCACCAGGAATCAAATCGGTTGGCATTTTGATCTTGGACTTTCCAGCCTCCAGAATTGTGAAAAATTAATTTCTGCTGTTTAAGCTACCCAGTCTGTGGGTAGCAGCCTGAGCTAACTAAGACAGCAGGTTCCTGACTCTGACTCTGACGGCAGAACTGTTAAAGGATGTGAATTTCAGACTTTAACACCTAAGTGCAAGTGTTAGCCCTAATTCCCAGTCTTTCTAGACCTATACAACCAATTAAATTACAATTGAAGTCACTCCAAATATACAGTAATCCACTATTTTTCCAAAAAGATTTTTTTTTAATTCTTATTCAACATGAGTATATACATTTGCAGAAACTGTGATTGTAGCAGGCAGAATAGCAGCTACCAAAGACGCCAAGTCCTAATCCCTAAAAACTGGGAATATTACATTACACGGTGAAGATTTCACAGATATGATTAAGCTAAGGATCTCAACATGAGGGTGATTATCTGGATTATGTAGGTGGGCCTTAAATACCCTCAGAAAGAAGCTGAGGGGTGTTTGACGCAGAGCAGGAGGGAAAATGATGGAGGAGAGAGAGATTTGAAGATGCTGGCCTTGAAGACTGCAATGATGTGGCCACAAGCCAAGGAATCCTGGCAGCCACCAGCAGTTGGAAGAGTTAAGATTCTCCAATAGAGCCTCTGGAGGTAGCACAGCCCCATTACACCCATGAGTGAGCCTGATTCTGAACGTTTAGCCTCTGTATATGTGACAGTATAAATTTCTGTGGTTTTAAGCCACCAAGTTTGTGGTCATTTAAGAGAACAACCACGGGAAATAAATTCAGCATCTGTTCATTTCCTCCCTTTCACTTCAGTGAGAAGGGAAGATGCGACTGCCCGTTGATGCAGGGCTTGGCCATGAGACTGCCTGGCACCTCTTAGGCAAATAGAAAGTACATTTCTGCCCCTTCACGTTGGACTCAATCATGTGACTTGCTTTGGCAAATAGCATATTAGTAGATATAATGCAAGCAGAAGCTTGAGATGTGCTTGCAAGGTTGGATTTGTCCTTCTGTCATTGCCAGGGAAGAACATGCCCTGGGCAGCCCACTGGTCTCAGAAGAATAAGCCCCAGGTGCCAACTTGAACAGAGCGTACAGCCTGGAGCTCAGCCCAGAGAGCCGGGAGCAGCTCAGCTCAATCCCAAGCAGCCTGAACAACATGCTGGGGTGGTAAGTACGTGCTCGTTGTTTATCCCATGGAGATTTTACGGCTGCTTGTTATATGGACAGATGGTTGAAATCATTAGCTCTAGTTATAATATTTAATTTATTAATGTAGTCATGAACATGTACCTAAGAGACTTATATAAAATAATACATGAACACATCGTTTTTTTCATTCTCACACTTCCCGAAACCATCATATTAAATGTTCCATAACTTGGACAGCAGCTTCTTAGTGATGTACAGTTCTCCAGCATACACCATCTTCATTTACATCTAAGTTATGTGAGGACTTGACTGTCCAATTTTGCACTGAAAATTCATCCCAATTAAAAAGTACCCAGACTCGTAACAGTAGAACAGGTTTTTTGGGTTTTGTTTTAGTTTCGTTCATTCATGGCAATTCCAATAATGTCATACCTATTGTACTTTTTTGATACACATAAAAATTTTATGGTATTTTTCAAAAAAAAAAAAAATACAAGAACCTAATGACAAATTCATGAACCAATTAGCCAATGTCTTACAAGCATGGCCTGTCAAACATAAAGAAAAATTATTCCAAATATGTTTCCTCCTTTGTAAAATGATTAGTAATTTCTCAAAGGCTTCCAAAACAGGTATTAATCATCAAATGACCCACTCTTTAAGGATTATAAATACAGACTCCGAATCCTCCTCGTACACACTAGCTATCTGAAGCTTGGACAATCTGCTTCAAACAATCTTTAAAAGGCTGGCTTAAAGTGACATCCAACATTTGTAATTACAAGACCAAAAACTCAGAATTAATTACTAAATTGTATTCAATATTTTGCCTCTTTTTAAAGGTTTACCTGTTGAGTCAGATGATTAGCTAGCATTAATGAAGATCAATTCAAGATAATGTATCTTGGACCTTCCCTAGTGGTACAGTGGACACAGGTTCAACCCCTGATCTGGAAAGATCCCACGTTCCACAGAGCAGCTAGGCTCGTGAGCCACAGCTACTGAGTCCGTGTGCGGCAACTACTGAAGCCCAGTTTCTAGAACCCACACACCACAACTGCTGAGCCCCACACGCCTAGGGCCTGTGCTCCACAACAAGAGAACCACTGCAACAAGAAGACCACTCACCACACGGAAGAGCAGGCCCCCTCACCGCAACTAGAGAAAGCCCGTGCAAAGCAGCAAAGACCCAGTGAAGGCAAAATTAAATAAATAAATAAAATTCTTTTTTTAAATAATAATAAGGTGTCTTTGTCAAACTGTTCTCTACCACACAGCGACCTGATCTTTCTCCAATTACCTGGTGACTTGAGAAGTCCAAGCAATATTTCATACGGTCAACCATTTTGGGAAAATGTGCAAAAGTAAGACAGTTTAACTGCAATGTGTTAAGACCACCAAGCCTTTTCGTTCTAATTTCCTGTCCATCAAGCTTTCCACTTGACCAAGGTGTTTTAGAGAGTCATAGCATTCCAGAGATCTGGCTGAGGGCAGGTTGAGCTGGAGTGTATTTAGTTTGAGTTCAGTGAGAGGCATTTCGATGGCTCACAGTCACTTCTGTGGATAGTGAAGTCATTGTTAGCCATCCCAGGGTAGGACCACTCTTAGGCACACTCTTCTTGCCTACTGTGCCAACTCATCTGGCACCAGCACCAGGGCCAGAGGTCATTTGGAGATATTCACAGCTCCTGGGGACCCAGCATGGAAGTCTGTGGGTACTGGATGAGAAATGTAATTTGAAATGTGTGGAACAGAAGCCAGCCTGAGGAAAATTCTTCCAATCACCAGAGGTTTAAAACTGTAAGTAGAAGATTTGGTTCTCATTAATGCCTAATAAGAACAGAAGTTCTTTCTTATTGAGGAAGTATACTCCATAATGCAGCATATACAATTATAAATGCACTATTGGGTTTTTTCTCCTTTTGATGGAAAACATGTGAAATAAATTCAGAATTCCTGGATCTATTGGGGGAAAACCCAGAGCAGTGCCACAAACTGAGTGCCTCATCTGTAACAGCTCAATTACAAATGAAACTCACTAGAGGTTTTCTCAGATCTGACAGTCAACCTGAATGTAAATGACATTACCAAGAACAAATTACAAAGTTCAAAGGAACTCTTCTAAACTATTTACATATTTTTTAAATGCCAACAGACTGAATTATTTTTATATTTTTATTATGGAAAGTGATTTTATAAAATCATTGTCATATGAAGACATACAAGATTTTTTTCTGCATTTTGCAGTGCTTGTGATATTTATCAGCTTTTTAAAAATAGATGACTTCTCTTATTCTAAATAATTCCTCAGCTTAGAGCAAATTTTGTATTCTCTTTCTTAAAATGAGTCCCTGGAAATTGATTTCTGAAAGATTTATTAAACACAGAGTGATAATCATAATGGGGTTTGAGTCTGATTTAGTGACTGGAGCTATGGGTACCAACCAACCCCTGATGTTCCTGGCAGGACCACACAGTGCTGCCTGAATCACAGACAAATCCACCCTCAGCTCTACATTCTTTGTTTTTGGTGTCACTCATAAGCATCACAGACCTAGTAGCCTTACCATGGACGTGTTCAAAGCTGAGAGGTAGAGGAAACGAAAGAAGGCAGAATTTAGCAAGCTGCTACTGCCAGGGTTCAAGTCCTAGCGCCTCAGTTTCCTAGCTGTGTCATCCTGGGTGACTCACTTAACCTCTGAGAATAATTATACCACCACTCTCATGAAGCCACTGTATTAACTGCGTTAATTCATACAGAATGTCTAGATCAATACCTAGTACATAGTGATAAACTCTCTGAAAGGTTAGCTCTTATTATATTCTTGTAGCTGTTTTGCCTGCCTGCCAAGCTGTGTTGATTGCTAGCTCCTCACTGAATTCTCATAACCAGCCTTACTATTCTCGTGTTGCAAACAGACCAAATAGGTTTAACAGAGCTTCAAATTTTATACAAAATCTTATCACATAGCTAGTATGAATGATAGAAGGAAAATTCAAATCCAGGAATATCTGACCCCATTCTACTTCTTGTCATTATACCACAAACCTCCAAAAATTGATTTTGTTCTCACTTCACACAAATGAAAAAGATGGATTATATTGGTGTTTTTTTTAAAAACTGCCATGAGTAAAATAATAATTGATACTTGGGTTGGAAAGGTTTGTTTCTTTGTTTGCTTATATGTCTAAGTAAACAGAATCAAAATTGCTAAAGAAAATTTAAATATATGCAATACTTGTTATTTCATACCCTTTACAAATCTAGAATCATTTGATTTAGAAGCATAACAGCACATTTTATATGAGTTGGTTTGCTCTTGAAATTAGACTGCTAAATTTAAAACATTTTTATTTACACAATCCTGATGAATTTTCCAATTGTGCTACTTTTGAGTTGTTTTTGACTTTTGTTGCAAATGGAGGTACAAGCTGCTTAACTTTAAGGAATCCAGCATCACTTCTCTTTTTTTTTTTTTTTTTTTTTTTGGCCAATTTATAAGGAGGCAAACTGTTGAGAACAGAAGTATGCAACCACACTATAATAAAACAGGGAGCTATTATGTTGTCTGGAGTTGGTTTTCTTTACACTGAGGAATAGAGACAAAAAGCGCTCATTTTCAGAAAAGAAATTAAAAGGAAGCAAGGAAAAGCCCTCATTTTTTCTCCTAGACTCCCCAATGGATTGAACACAATGTCTATGATGTAGAGCACAATCATCTGGTAAGTTTCTAGGAATTTGTGATTTTTTGAATAATTTTTTATCATACACACAAAATTCTAAAATCCTTCCCCTTTAAATCCTTACTATTATTTAATCTTGACTCTAGTATCATCATCACAGTCATACCTTCCTCCCCTCTGGTACAGAGCTTTGTCAGCCTACAAGCCTGGACCAGAGGCTGTCCCATAGGCAGCGTCCTGTACCCACATGAATTTTCTTCTATTCACACAGGGTACTAAAATTGTCCTGAATATGCTATCAATATAAAAACTGAGAGATGTGACACTAGGGTGTGAAATTCTGGCTTTTCTTTGAAAACCAGAACCTCTGGAGATTCTGGACTTGCTTTCCCCTCATAGCAACAATCAGTAGGTGCTGAGGAACTGCAGCCCCACTAGACTGAGCGGGCGTTCTGCTGCTGCCGCAGGTTCCACCCTCCCAACAGCAAAGCCAAGCCTTTGCTGCTCTTATCACTGTTCTTAAGCTCCTGCATGTCTTATAATAGAGATTCTCAAATATTTGTCTTGGGATCCTCCTCCACTCTAAAAAAATCATTAAGCCCTCAAAGACTCTGTTTTTGTGTAAATCTACAAATGGATTTTGTGTAGATCTATAAATATTTACTATATTAAAAATTAAAACTGAAAAAGTATAAAATATAAAGGTATTTCCTATTAACATCAATAACATATTTTTATGAAAAGTTATTTTTCCAAAACAAAAAAAGATCACAAGAAGAATGGCTTTGTTTTTATATTTTTTTAAATCTCTTTAATGTCTGGTTCGGTAGAATCAACTGGATCCTCTTAACAGTTTATGCATTTAGTCTACTGTGCTATGTTATTTTGGCTAAAGCAAATGAAGAAAACCAGCCTCACACAATTGGAAAATGGAAACATGCTTTCATAGCTTTTTCATATAATTATGAACATGATTCTTTGATACTACACTAAAACTCAGCTGGTGGTATATTCTTAAATGTTAGTTATAATGTGGAATCTGCAACCATACCAACAAACTCATACTCTGCTACATTAAAATCCATTGGTCTTACATTTTGAACGTATCTTCTACCCATGCAAGATTTTACAATACAATGTATTAGTCATTTGGAAAATATTGGTTTAATGAGTTGTGCAGCTCTTCCAAGAGTTGACACATTCCATTCTATAGCATCAAAAAAGTAACATTTGTTTTTAATGTTATCTTGTTGGGAAAAGTCTTTAAAGTATTAGCATGCTATCAAGCTCATGCTTACAGACACAGGTTTCCCCAAATATTAATATTACTTGAAAGCTCCAACTTCACCACTGGCAACAAATTCTGACAGTTGTTTCCCTTGAAGTGACAAGCTGATTTCATTCATTTTTGAATGAATGCCAGATACCCATGTCTAAATATCCATAGTTTAAAAAATGGTGTTCCATGAAGAATAAAAGGAATGGCTAGTTCAGCTTGTAACTCAAACAATTGCACAAATGTTTTTCTGGAGACAGATTTAATAAAATTAATAATGCTTACTAATTCACCAAGGACAACTATAAGTGAAGTTGGCATTTCTTTTTTAAATTTGAGTGCGTGACCATGGAGAATACTATAACTACTAGAATGGTCTGGTGTCACTGCCTTTATTGCTGCTGAATCACTATTGCTTTTGCACCATCACAGCAAATACCAATACAGTGAAAAAGGCAAGTAATGCTCTGTATTTTATAAAATTAGTTTGGACACCATGGACTTTCTGAAATTATCTCAGGCACCCCAGAGTTCCACAGATCACACTGGAGAACAGCTAGAGAAATATTTCTCTATTTTTATTTCTAAGTCAAAAGACAAAAACAAAAGATGACCTCACAGTCTGATGTGTTTTAAGAAACTGGACATGTACATCCAGGCTGCATCACTAGTTTGAGTTTCCTCTGTGGTCCCTGTAGCCATGTATGTTTGCAATAATGGCCTAAACACATGTTACAGTGACTACCACCACCCCATCCACCCTAAGTCCCCATCCCAGAGTGACCACACTTCAGGCTGTCAACAGCCCTTCACACCTGGTGTGAATGAACAATGGGAGTTACACTCTGAGGACCCCAAGAAGACATAGTTTGGAAGATGAGAGAGAGTTCCCAAGGGGCACCAAACAGACTTAGCCTAGTTTGTATATTTTGCTTAGAAGAGAATGAAGTGGTATGATTACTCATTTTTATTAAGCCTCTGTCTATCTATCTGTTTATTTATTGGCACTACTATGTACATAATCCTCCCAATTGCCCTGTAAGTTGATTTCTATTAATGCCACTTCACTTAGTCTATAAGAATTTACACAAAGGAAGCTAAAGATAGGAGGAGACATTTAAGCTTAGGGCTCAGTGATTTCCCAAATCCTCAGCTTCACAAAGTCAGAATATCCTGAGCTTTACAACTGAGATTCGAAATGGCAATGCATTGTTATTAATGATGTATATAACTTGTTGGTAATAAAAAAAGTGAGAGATTGAAGAAAATAGTAAATGGTGGTGATGACAGAAATTAATATGAGTTGTCTAGATAGCATCACTGACTCAATGGACATGAATTTAAGCAAACTCTGGGAGATAGTGAATGACAGAGGATCCTGGCTTACTGCAGTATCCATGGGGTCACAAAGAGTCAGACATGACTTAGCAACTAAACAACAGCATCTCAGTTGCCATATGTGTCATGATAAAAATCATGATGATGATATTTCATTTATTTTTTCAACAGTATTTATATATCAAACTTAATCCTAGCTTTCTCCATTTGCCAATCCAAGTCTAAGGCGTTTGTTTCCTTTTTTCTACACATTTCCTATAGTTCATTCCAACAACCCTTCGAGGTAGGTATTGCTTCTGCTAAGTCTCTTCAGTCGTGTCCGACTCTGTGCGACCCCATAGATGGCAGCCCACCAGGCTCCCCCGTCCCTGGGATCCTCCAGGCAAAAAGACTGGAGTGGGTTGCCATTTCCTTCTCCAATGCATGAAAGTGAAAAGTGAAAGTGAAGTCACTCAGTCATGTCCGACTCCTAGCAACCCTATGGACTGCAGCCTACCAGGCTCCTCTGTCCATGGGATTCACAGGTAAGAGTACTGGAGTGGGTTGCCATTGCCTTCTCCTCGAGGTAGGTATTCAGTTCAGTTCAGTTCAGTCGCTCAGTCGTGTCTGACTCTTTGCAACCCCATGAATCGCAGCATGCCAGGCCTCCCTATTCATCACCATCTCCCGGAGTTCACCCAGACTCACATCCATCGAGTCCGTGATGCCGTCCAGCCATCTCATCCTTGGTCGTCCCCTTCTCCTCCTGCCCTCAATCCCTCCCAGCATCAGAGTCTTTTCCATTGAGTCAACTCTTTGCATGAGGTGGCCAAAGTACTACAGTTTCAGCTTTAGCATCATTCCTTCCAAAGAAATCCCAGGGTTGATCTCCTTTAGAATGTACTGGTTGGATCTCCTTGCAGTCCAAGGGACTCTCAAGAGTCTTCTCCAACACCACAGTTCAAAAGCATCAATTCTTCGGCGCTCAGCCTTCTTCATAGTCCAACTCTCACATCCATACATGACCACAGGAAAAACCATAGCCTTGACTAGACGGACCTTAGTCGGCAAAGTAATGTCTCTGCTTTTGAATATGCTATCTAGGTAGGTATTATCTTCCCTTTAATTATTATGAAAGAATGAAAGCTCAGATAAGTTTGCTCTTTTGCCCAAGATCATATCACTTTTTAGGACAGGAATCAGTTCAACCCCAGGTGTGTCCACCTCCAAAACTGCCTATTTAAGTCAATCTAAGCTATTTTTCAACTCAACACCAAAATTATGTTCTCTGAGTCTCTGTGGTACAAAACTCCCTGCACTGTAAGAGAGAGTGAGTGAGTACTGTTAGACTTGTCCAGGCTCAAAGAAAATCTGAGTCCTTGTTTTACTATTTGAAGAACTAATTGCAGTGGAGGTGAGCAGGTAGTGATCAAAGGTGAAGAAATAACTTCTCTAAAGTAAGGATAGTAAGACAGTATGGAGGGATTTCCTTGACAGTCCATGCTTCCACTGCAGGGTGCACAGCTCAACCTCTGGTTGGGGAACTAAGATCCTTCACGCTGCTCAGCATGACCAAAGAAAAAAAATTTTAAAGGGAGACTAGAAAAAGAGCCTTGGCTTCAGAATCTTCTCTCTGGAGTGCCAGTTCAGCTGGTAAGTTCTTGTTTCTAACACAAATTCCCCTTAGGCCTTAATTCTCTTTTTTGTGAGTATCAAACCCCAAGCAATGACTAGCTCAGGTAGCTGCACCAAAGAAATGCACGTGTTCTGGTTAAGGCAAGGGAAAAGAGAGGAAAGAAAATCAAGATAGAAAATGATGGTAATACTGGGTGTTTTCATAGACTATCTTACTTAAACTTCTTGACATTCAATGAGGTAGATTTCATCAGCGCTCTTTTACAGATGAGGACACTGATGATGCCTGGAAAAGGGAATGGCAACCCACTCACGTATTCTTGCTTGGAGAATTCTATGGACAGAGGAGCCTGGTGAGCTACAGTCCATGGGGTCACAAAGAGTTGGACATGACTGAGTGACTAACACACACACACACACACACACACACACACACACAAGTCTATGAATTACAAAGTCCATCATCCTCTCTCTTCTAGATCAGGGGTTTGCAAACTACAAGGTCACATCTTACCCCCTGCCTGCTTTTGTAAATAAAGTATTATTAGAACACAGCCACACTCAGACCCTTTATCTTCTGTGGCTGCTTTTAAGCTGTAACAGCCTACTTGAGTAATTGCAAGAGAGACCATGGAGTCTGCAAAGCCCAAAATATGTAATATCTGGCCTTTTGCAGAAAAAGTTTGCCCAACTGCTCCAGGGCAGTTTTCTCAGCAGTTGTGCTGTTTTCCGAAATTAAATCTTACCAGGATCCCCAACATACATACAAAACAGATAAAAAGCCAAATGCTGTTAGAACTACATTTTAGAAATTCAAACTTATGTAACATTTGCTTACTGGAAATTCAATCAATATGATTTCTGAAAGTTAGTTTTGAGTAACACAAAATTTTAAAGTAAGAAGTTTTTAGAGCTTAGCTGTAGTCTCATTGGCTTCCCTGCTGGCTCAGATGGTAAAGCTTCTGCCTGCAATGCAGGAGACCCGGGTTTGATCCCTGGACTGGGAAGATACCCTGGAGAAAGAAAGGGCAACCCACTCTAGTACTTGCCTGTAAAATCCCATGGACAGAGAAGCCTGGTAGGTTACAGTCCATGGGGTCACTCAGACATGACTGAGCAGCTTCACATGGCCATGTAGTCTCATTCCACCACTGGTACACAATCTACACTTTGACTTATCTTTTTTCCAAGTATGTCTTAATCTGACCCAGAAGTCCAAAAAGGAGCACTAGAGAAACACTTCCTTTCCAAATGAAATCTCCAACAATATGATCATTCCTACTCACAGCCATAAAATTCAGACACACAGACAGTGAACAAGTAATAAATATTAAATGAACAGAGGAAAGAATTTTTCATGATGTGACATAGACACATTTTCACAATATGATTATAATTCAGTAAGCATCACTGCTCAGTTCACAATGTACTTGGTGCTGGCTGGGCCCTATGTGTACCATGAGAATAAGATTCACAAACCCCTGTCTTCAGAGAGTTTACAGTCTAGTGTTCGATCCCTGAGTTAGGAAGATCCCCTGAAGAAGGGAAAAGCTACCCACCCCAGTATTCTGGCCTGGAGAATTCCATGGACAGTATAATCCATGGGGTCACAAAGAGTTGGACACGACTGCGCAACTTGCACTTTCAGTTTCAAGAGATGAGAAATGGAACAGGACCCTATGGGATTCTCCCAGGTACAAATCCTTTCTGTGTCCCCTATTTCTTATCTGTAGGAAATAGGCTTCATTCAGCCTCTGTGACCTTCCCTGAGCTCCACTGGCCAGATTCAAACAGTTGCTCATCAGGGAAAACAGGCAATACAGAAACAATATCACAGTAATCCAAGTCTATGCCCCAACCAGTAACGCTGAAGAAGCTGAAGTTGAACGTTTCTATGAAGACCTACAAGACCTTTTAGAACTAACACCCAAAAAAGATGTCCTTTTCATTATAGGGGACTGGAATGCGAAAGTAGGAAGTCAAGAGACACCTGGAGTAACAGGCAAATTTGGCCTAGGAATACAGAATGAAGCAGGGCAAAGACTAATAGAGTTTTGCCAAGAAAATGCACTGGTCATAGCAAACACCCTCTTCCAACAACACAAGAGAAGACTCTACACATGGACATCACCAGATGGTCAACACCGAAATCAGATTGATTATATTATCTGCAGTAAAAGATGGAGAAGCTCTATACAGTCAACAAAAACAAGATCAGGAGCTGACTGTGGCTCAGATCATGAACTCCTTATTACCAAATTCAGACTGAAATTGAAGAAAGCAGGGAAAACCACTAGACCATTCAGGTATGACCTAAATCAAATCCCTTATGATTATACAGTGGGAGTGAGAAATAGATTTAAGGGCCTAGATCTGATAGACAGAGTGCCTGATGAAATATGGAATGAGATTCGTGACATTGTACAGGAGACAGGGATCAAGACCATTCCCATGGAAAAGAAATGCAAAAAAGCAAAATGGCTGTCTGGGGAAGCCTTACAAATAGCTGTGAAAAGAAGAGAAGTGAAAAGCAGAGGAGAAAAGAAAAAATAAAAGCATCTGAATGCAGAGTTCCAAAGAATAGCAAGAAGAGATGAGAAAGGCTTATTCAGTGATCAATGTAAAGAAATAGAGGAAAACAACAGAAAGGGAAAGACTAGAGATCTCTTCAAAAAAATTAGAGATACCAAGGGACTATTTCATGCAAAGATGAGCTCGATAAAGGACAGGAATGGTATGGACCTAACAGAAGCAGAAGATATTAAGAAGAGATGGCAAGAATACACAGAAGAACTGTACAAAAGGATCTTCATGACCTGGATAATCACGATGGTGTGATTACTCACCTAGAGCTAGACATCCTGGAATGTGAAGTCAAGTGGGCCTTAGAAAGCATCACTATGAACAAAGCTAGCAGCAGTGATGGAATTTCAGTAGAGCTATTTCAAATTCTGAAAGACGCTGCTGTGAACATGCTGCACTCAATATGCCAGCACATTTGGAAAACTCAGCAGTGGCCACAGGACTGGAAAAGGTCAGTTTTCATTCCAATCCCAAAGAAAGGCAATGCCAAAGAATGCTCAAACTACTGCACAATTGCACTCATCTCACACGCTAGTAAAGTAACGCTCAAAATTCTCCAAGCCAAGATTCAGCAATACATGAACCGTGAACTTCCTGATGTTCAAGCTGGTTTTAGAAAAGGCAAAGGATCCAGAGATCAAATTGCCAACATCTGCTGGATCATGGAAAAAGCAAGAGAGTTCCAGAAAAACATCTATTTCTGCTTTATTGACTATGCCAAAGCCTTTGACTGTGTGGATCACAATAAACTGTGGAAAATTCTGAAAGAGATGGGAATACCAGACCACCTGACCTGCCTCTTGAGAAATCTGTATGCAGGCCAGGAAGCAACAGTTAGAACTGAACATGGAACCACAGACTGGTTCCAAATAGGAAAAGGAGTACATCAAGGCTGTATATTGTCACCCTGCTTATTTAACTTCTATGCAGAATACATCATGAGAAACGGTGGACTGGAGGAAGCACAAGCTGGAATCAAGATTGCCTGGAGAAATATCAATCACCTCAGATATGCAGATGACACCACCCTTATGGCAGAAAGTGAAGAGGAACTAAAAAGCCTCTTGATGAAAGTGAAAGAGAGCGAAAAAGTTGGCTTAAAGCTCAACATTCAGAAAATGAAGATTATGGCATCTGGTCCCATCACTTCATGGGAAATAGATGGAGAAACAGTGGAAACAGTGTCAGACTTTATTTGGGGGGGCTCCAAAATCACTGCAGATGGTGACTGCAGCCATGAAATTAAAAGACGCTTACTCCTTGGAAGAAAAGTTATGACCAACCTAGACAGCATATTCAAAGCAGAGACATTACTTTGCCGACTAAGGTCCACCTAGTCAAGGCTATGGTTTTTCCAGTAGTCATGTATGGATGTGAGAGTTGGACTGTGAAGAAGGCTGGGTGCCGAAGAATTGATGCTTTTGAACTGTGGTGTTGGAGAAGACTCTTGAGAGTCCCTTGGACTGCAAGGAGATCCAACCCTGGGATTTCTTTGGAACGTATGATGCTAAAGCTGAAGCTCCAGTACTTTGGCCACCTCATGAGAAGAGTGACTCATTGGAAAAGGCTTTGATGCTGGGAGGGATTTGGGGCAGGAGGAGAAGGGGACGACCGAGGATGAGATGGCTGGATGGCATCACGGACTCGATGGATGTGAGTCTGGGTGAACTCCGGGAGTTGGTGATGGACAGGGAGGCCTGGCGTGCTGTGATTCATGGGGTCGCAAAGAGTCAGACACGACTGAGCGACTGAACTGAACTGAACAGAAACAAAGGAAGAGCAGTCAAGGACTAATGCACATGTGCTGTGTCACTTCAGTCATGTCTGTCTCTTTGTGGCCACATGGGCTGTAGCCCACCAGGCTCCTCTGTCCGTGGGATTCCCCAGGCAAGAACCCTGGGGTGTGTTACCACTTCCTGCTCCAGGGGATCATCCCCATCCAGGGATGAAATCCCTGTCTCCTGCACCTCCTGCATTGGCAGGAGGATTCTTTACCACTGAGCCATCTGGAAAACCCTCCTCAAGGAATATAGATAACAATACAGATAACAATACCTTTGAGTTCTTTTGCAGGAATTAAAGTCCCCACCCAGGTGAAGGATGGTAACTTCAGGTTGAAAACAAGATTCCTGGAACACCATCCTGTGACTACACTTCTAACCAATTAGAAGGAAGTCTGCACAGTGGAAGATAACAAAGACTCTGACACCCTCCCGTAAATGACTCTCTTTTAAAACCTCCATGGTTGAGCAGAATCTTCGGAGTTGGTTTTTGGACACGAGTCCACCTTCTCCCATGACTGCCAGCCTCCTGAATAAAGCCATCTACCAGCACTTGTCTCTTGAGGATTGGCTTCCAAGCAGCAAGCAGCCAAACCTGAGTTCAGTAACGGATGCAGACATGCCTGACGCTTGCCTGGATCTAACTGAGCAAGAGCACACATGCTACAATCCTGTACTCGCTTCTGAAACTTTATATGAACAAAAATGTAAACTTGGCTGCTCACAAAATGGAAGCAAGGATGTCAGAGATAGAGAAGTGATAAATAAAAGGACACCAAAGATAAGAAAGAAGAGAGATGGGAAGGCACCAAAGACACATACTTTCCACTTTGCTTTTTCCCCCTGTTTTGGCCTGAAGAGAAATGGAAAGGATACCAACAGTAAATGCCAACTCTGTAGCACACTCTTCTAAGTTATTCTTGTACAATATCTCATTTAATTCTCATAACAACCCTTTGAAGCAGGAAGAACTTTCACCACTTTATTCATGAAAAACTGAAACTCATCAAACTAATAAATTGAGAGGCCAGAATTCAAAGCACTTTTTTTCCCCTAAACAACCTAGGTTTTCTCCATTAGCGTATATGGTATGATTAATTCCTAGGGCTCTGGATGCATGAACTTAAGTTAACAGAAGCAGTCTGCAAAGTTACACATCTCAATATATACACATCTCAACCTGAACTAATTTAGATAGGTCACGTGGAAAAATTAATCCAATAACACCCATCTCAGTCCTGACTTGTCAGTAAACCAGGTTTAACTTATCCCTCCCTGCCCTACAGGGAAATAAAGGAGAAAAAAAGAACAAAGAAGAAACTTTTTATTTTTATTTTTTTATTTTTTTTGCATTTGCCCAGATGGAACTGGCGCATGTCATTGTGGTAATATTTTAAAATTTTAATGAGCTTTTCTTCTTTATCTCTCTTAGTGCACTACCTTTATCCTGGTACACCTTTGCTACCATACGTGAGGAGGTTGAGAATAGAATTCACCCATGAAAGGATGCAAAGACACATGAAAAATAACTTATAATTTCTTTCAGTGAAACATAATATTATACAGCAAACTAATGTCTTCAATGATACCCTTGCATCTGCCTCTAACATAGCGGGTTAATTCAGGAGGACTCAACTCACTGAGTTCTCTCACAGTACAGACTCATCAATTTTGGTTTTGTATGTGTTCACTGCATTCAGGCGACACATCTGATTGGGTAACCTTCACATAACAGATCTCATAACTTCATTTATCCAGTATAATACATCTGATGTTAGCAATCAAGTATCTTATCACAGCATAGTCATAATATGTAAACTTTCTGACAGATGGGAAATAAAGTATTTTGACAGAGGACCACCTTTTTCTAATTTTCACAGTGGTACTGTATGGACTGGTAGCAACCCAATGTAAAGAAAATTCCCTTTCTTTCTATGCTTCTTGAGCTTTGTATTAGTTAGGCATAGTTGCAAATATGCTAGGTAACAAACAATCCCAAAAGTTTCAGCAACTAACAACAGTAGGACTGTAAATGTCAATTACAGAGGAGAAGCAGGAGAAAGAAACATTTATTTATGTTTCATACGTCTGCAGGGTTTGCTGGACTCTGCTGGACTCAGCTGTATTTGGACCAGCTCACCAACAAGACTACAGGTTTAGTTCCGCTGTATGTGTCACTCATTCTGAGACCCAGGCAAAATCACCTACAGCTATCTGGAGCATGTTTTTCTCATGGCAGAGAGCATGGGCTCAAGAAGTTGAGCCAAACCACACAAGCGCATTTAAAACTTCTGACCATGAAAGACAAGGCATTTCCCATAAACCAGTGGTTTCTACACACTTGGGTTTTCCCCACTGTTTTAAAAGAGATCATTTCTGCTTATCTTTTACCTTTTTTGTAGATTACTGTAATAGATCATGGGCAAGTAAATAAAACACCGTCTACAGAGGATCTGAGAGTACATCTTTTTCAGTATTGTAGGCTATACATTGTCTATTGCAATTACTCAACTCTGCCAAAGAAGATATAGCAAATACTTTGGCAAATACACAAAGCTATGTTCCAAAAAAAATTTCATTCACAAAAATGGACAGTGGGACAGATTTGATCCAGGGGTCATAATCTTCTAACTTCTCCAATAAGTAAGACTTATGAAGAATGTGGGAGCTACCCCACATCCAAGGTAAGGAGCAGCAGCTACGCTCTGCTGGAGCAGCCGTGAAGAGATACCCCACGCCCAAGGTAAGAGAAAACCAAGTAAGATGGTAGGCACTGAGAGAGGACACGAGGGGCAGACGGACTGAAACCATAATCACAGAAAACTAGCCAATCTGATCACATGGACCACAGCCTTGTCTAACTCAACAAAACTAAGCCATGCCCTGTGGGGCCACCCAAGATGGATGGGTCATGGTGGAGAGGTCTGACAGAATGTGGTCCACTGGAGAAGGGAATGGCAAACCACTTCAGTATTCTTGCCTTGAGAACCCCATGAACCATATGAAAAGGCACAATGATAGGACACTGAAAGACGAACTCCCCAGGTCAGTAGGTGCCCAATATGCTACTGGAGATCAGTGGAGAAATAACTCCAGAAAGAATGAAAGGATGGAGCCAAATCAAAATCAACACTTAGTTGTGGATGGGACTGGTGATAGAAGCAAGGTTTGATCCTGTAAAGAGCAATATTGCATAGGAACCTGGAATGTTAGGTTCATGAATCAATGCAAATTGTATGTGGTCAAACAGGAGATGGCAAGAGTGAACATCGACATTCAAGGAATCAGCGAACTAAGATGGACTGGAATGGGTGAATTTAACTCAGATGACCATTATATCTACTACTGCGGGCAGGAATCCCTTAGAAGAAATGGAGTAGCCATCATGGTCAACAAGAGTCTGAAATGCAGTACATGCATGCAATCTCAAAAATGACAGAATGATCTCTGTCCGTTTCCAAGGCAAACCATTCAATATCATGGTAATCCAAGTCTATGCCCCAACCAGTAACACTTAGGAAGCTGCAGTTGAACAGTTCTATGAAGACCTACAAGACCTTCTAAAACACACACCCAAAAAAGATGTCCTTTTCATTATAGGGGACTGGAATGCAAAAGAAGGAAGTCAAGAAACACCTGGAGTAACAGGCAAATTTGGCCTTGGAATGTGGAATGAAGCAGGGCAAAGACTAATAGAGTTCTGCCAAGAGAACTCACAGGTCACAGCAAACACCCTCTTCCAACAACACAAGACAAGACTCTACACATGGACATTACCAGATGGTCGACACCAAAATCAGATTGATTATATTCTTTGCAGCCAAAGATGGAGAAGCTCTGTACAGTCAGCAAAAACAAGACCAGGAGCTGACTGTGGCTCAGATCATGAACTCCTTATTGCCAAATTCAGACTTAAATTGAAGAAAGTAGGGAAAACCACTAGACCATTCAGGTATGACCTAAATCAAATCCCTTATGATTATACAGTGGAAGTGAGAAATAGATTTAAGGGACTAGATCTGATAGACAGAGTGCCTGATGAACTATGGACTGAGGTTCGTGACATTGTACAGGAGACAGGAATCAAGACCATCCCCATGGAAAAGAAATGCAAACAAGCAAAATGGCTGTCACACAAGGCCTTACAAATAGCTGTGAAAAGAAGGGAAACAAAAAGCAAAGGGGAAAAGGAAATATATACCCATTTGAATGCAGAGTTCCAAAGAATAGCAAGGAGAGATAAGAAAGCCTTCCTCAGTGATCAATGCAAAGAAATAGAGGAAAACAATAGAATGGGAAAGACTAGAGATCTCTTCAAGAAAATTAGAGATACCAAGGGAACATTTCATGCAAAGATGGGCTCAATAAAGGACAGAAATGGTAGGGACCTAAGAGAAGCACAGTATATTAAGAAGAGGTGGCAAGAATACACAGAACTGTACAAAAAAGACCTTCATGACCCAGATAACCAAGATGGTGTGATTACTCACCTAGGGCCAGACATCCTGGAATGTGAAGTCAAGTGGGCCTTAGGAAGCATCACTATGAACAAAGCTAGTGGCAGTGATGGAATTTCAGTAGAGCTCTTTCAAATCCTGAAAGATGATGCTGTGAACGTGCTGCACTCAATATGCCAGCACATTTGGAAAACTCAGCAGTGGCCACAGGACTGGAAAAGGTCACTTTTCATTCCAATCCCAAAGAAAGGCAATGTCAAAGAATGCTCAAACTACTACACAATTGCACTCATCTCACATGCTAATAAAGCAATGCTCAAAATTCTCCAAGCCAGACTTTGGCAATATGTGAACCGTGAACTTCCTGATGTTCAAGCTGGTTTTAGAAAAGGTAGAGGAACCAGAGATCAAATTGCCAACATCCACTGGATCACTGAAAAAGCAAGAGAGTTCCAGAAAAACATCTATTTCTGCTTTGTTGACTATTCCTAAGCCTTTGACTGTGTGGATCACAATAAACTGTGGAAAATTCTGAAAGAGATGGGAATACCAGACCACCTGACCTGCCTCTTGAGAAACCTGTATGCAGGTCAGGAAGCAACAGTTAGAAATGGACATGGAACAACAGACTGTCTCCCAAATAGGAAAAGGAGTACGTCAAGGCTGTATATTATCACCCTGCTTATTTAACTTCTATGCAGAGTACATCATGAGAAACGCTGGGCTGGAGGAAGCACAAGCTGGAATCAAGATTGCCGGGAGAAATATCAATCACCTCAGATATGCTGATGACACCACCCTTATGGCAGAAAGTGAAGAAGAACTAAAGAGCCTCTTGATGAAAGTGAAAGAGGAGACTGAAAAATTTGGCTTAAAGCTCAACATTCAGAAAACGAAGATCATGGCATCAGGGCCCATCAATTCATGGCAAATGGATGAGGAAACATTGGGAACAGCAGCTGACTTTATTTTTCTGGGCTCCAAAATCACTGCATATGGTGATTGGAGCCATGAAATTAAAAGATGCTTTTTACTCCTTGGAAAAAAAGCTATGACCAAGCTAGATAGCATATTCAAAAGCAGAGACATTACTTTGCTGACTAAGGTCCATCTAGTCAAGGCTATGGTTTTTCCAGTGGTCATGTATGGATGTGAGAGTTGGACTATAAAGAAAGCTGAGTGCAAAAGAATTGAATGCTTTTGAACTGTGGTGTTGGAGAAGACTCTTGAGAGTCCCTTGGACTGCAAGGAGATCCAACCAGTCCATTCTAAAGGAGATCAGTCCTGGGTGTTCATTGGAAGAACTGATGTTGAAGTTGAAACTCCAATACTTTGGCCACCTGATGCAAAGAGCTGACTCATTTGAAAAGACCTGATGCTGGGATAGATTGAGGGCAGGAGGAGAAGTGGATGACAGAGGATAAGATGGTTGGATGGCATCACTGACTCGATGGACATGAGTTTGGGTAAACTCCGGGAGTTGGTGATGGACAGGGAGGCCTGGCATGCTGTGGTTCATGGGGTTGCAGAGAGTCGGACATGACTGAGCAACTGAACTGAACTGAACTGATGAAGGATATGTCTTTTGTTTTGATTACCTATGGCTGCACAACACACCACTCCAAATCTTAGTGGCTTAAAACAGCAATTAATTTACTATCTTTAAAGATTCTGTGCATTGCTTGGACTCAGATGGGTGATTCTTCTGCTGTATGTGATACTGCCTGCATCTGGCAATATCCACTGGGCTGGAACAATCAAGATGGCTCACTCACCTATCTGGGACTTTGCCAGGGTTGATCAGAAAGCTGGGCTCAGCTAGATCTCACAAAAGTCTACATCCCAACTACTTTGCTTCTCCTATTACCTGGCAATTCAGGACTCCCCAGAGTACAAGGGGAAATGAATTTGCCTTTGAAAGCTTAGGCCCAGCACTGTCATTTCTGTTCCATTCTACTGGTAAGGCACCTCATCCCTCATCTATCATCTATGACCATGTCATTTGTGCCCCAGGTTGGCCAATGTCAGAACATCAATTTTTTAAAATTTCTGAACCTTCAGATGAGATGAAATTATTTTTAATGCTTCAGATTCAAACCGCTAAGCAGATTTCTCAATCTACAAGACAACAGTAAAACATCCTGCTCTAAGAACTTCTGTGCCCAGAAATTAGTCCAGTCACTGATAGAACTAAGATCATTTAGTGTGAAAGGCAGAAATGCTTATGCCCAATCATGGCTGGTATGGTTGACACAGTCTTGGCATCATTTGATAGACTAAATAGACTGAGTGTAAGCGGGTCTTTTCTACCAAAAGACCCAGCTCTACCCAAATGTCTTGCTTCCCAGGCCTTGTGGGAAGCCTGGACTCACCCTAAGTCATGCAAATAGTCATGCTGACTTTTGCCCCAGGGCTTGGAACAGGCAAGGGGCTGAAGGAGTGAGTAGAAGTAGAGAGTTCTCTGAGGTCCATGCACAGTATGGAATCTAGCCAATTCTTCCCAGTATAACACTCCCAAGGGATAGCTCCTTCACTCCCAGTCCTGAAAACTCCTTGAAAAATCATAATTTTAGGTTTATAATGAAGCTACCAAAAGGAGAAGGGGGTGACAAAGGATAAGATGGTTAGTTAGCATCACCAACTCAATGGACATGAATCTAAGCAAACTCCAGGAGATAATGAAGGACAGGGGAGCCTGGTGTGCTGCAATCCATGGGGTCACAAAGAGTCAGACGTGACTTAAGAAACTGAACAGCAACAATAACTGTAGCTACCACACTTCTAAGGCCACAGTGAGTTTCTGACAATAATAGGAAAACTCGCCAAAATTTTAAACTTCTACACTGGACCTCTGGCTGCTTCTATCAGTCCACCCATCTTCTACATCTCTGTCTTTACCATATGCCCCTCCCCCAAACTCACAGGCATTTCTGAGACTCACCCTAAGTCATGCAAGTCACCATGTTGATCTTTGCCCCAAGCTATCCCATCTCTGCACATTCATCTTATCAACAACTGCCTCTGCTAGCCTGACCTGTCCACACCTGGGCTTTCCCTGCACTTCCTCATCCTGAAACCCCAGCCCAAGACAGGAAGCCAGAGAAGGCAATTAAAGAAACATAAGGTTACCACAGACACCTTTTCCAGCTTCAACACCTAGAACCATGCAAAGGAGATGACTCAAAGAAGTTAATCAGGCCTTTCATGTGAACATCCCAGAACATCCCTCTGCTCTCTGACTGAGTGCCGTGGAGGTTGCCCTCTTCCAAACCATACTACATGGAAGGCCTGAGTGATGGTGGATGGTGGATAGACCCCATCCAGAGCCTGTGCCTTTAATCCAGCAGAAACACCCCTGTGCTGTGTAGCTCAGGGACCGTCAGTCTGAGCTGTCAACACCCCCACACTGAGCTTATGGCTGTCATCCTGGAACGGACTCACCATAATCCCCTTTTAATCTGCTGTTTGTCTGGTTACTGACTCTTGGTTCTATCTTCCATTTACAGGCCTGTTGGCTTGACAGATGCATGTACTCTGCTGGTTTCTCAACTCCCCATCAAAGGCACTGGCCTGGCCTTACTTACCAGCTCTTACATCTTGTATTTTCAGTATGAAATCCCCCAAAGTGCCTGTGAGGGCCCCACCCAGCTCTGTCACTGGGGGCTTTAGAGCCTGGAGGCAGGGATTCAGTAGGTCAGGCTTTTGTATCCCAGTGCCTGGCCCATATCAGAGACTTGAGGATGACTGTTGAACAACTGAGTGATGCATACAGACCCTGACCTCATAAGCAACAGCCCCATCAAACCCAGACAACTGGCCCACAATGAGCCATTTCTGAATGAATCTGCGTAAAGTGCTGGCGAAAAGTGATACCCAGTGGAAGACTAGCCAGACTGAACTACTTAAGGAAACAAAGCATCTTTGAGAAATGAAATTAATTAACTGCTTCCAAAGGGAGCATAAAGTAGGAGATTGGGAGGGATGGGAAATTTTATACAAATTTCCAAAGGTCAAGGGACTTGAAAGTAAATGAAGGGAATTTCAAGTTTTAAATTTTAAAAATACCTTCCAACATCATGGTTTAAGGGGCGTGCAATAGGCACTCAAAATTGGGATTTGGTTATGTACAAAGGAAAGCTCTGAAAGAGAAAAACAATAAATTAAATGCATAAATCGAGAGGATTGGGGCTTTTTAGAAGTTACTGCACAATATTCTCTGAGGGTGATTTTAGACTAGACCTTGACAGGGTGAGATTGTGAATATAAAAGTGAGCTTTTGTCAATCAGAATGCACTTCTGCAGAAATAGGTTTCCAGAGAATAACCGGAGGGAATTTCAAAGATCTAGTTTACATTCTCTGTGTCTTCAGGCCTATTTCCTTGGGATTTAAGAAACCATAAGGATTTCGAGATCTTGAAACAGCCATAAAAAAAACACTGCTTAGAATGAGTCTCACGGTATTTGGTGCCCCCAGTCACAGACATTTTATTTTATTTCAGTCTGTTCTCCTACCAAATTTCATTGCCCACCAGCCCCCATTCCACCAGTCTTTACAAGGTTTGCCACCTTACTAACGAGGAGCAAATAATAGCTTTATTTTGTGCCCACCATGCATCTCAAGAGTGTGAAAGAGAGGAGTGGGAAATGTCAGTGGATGAAGAGGAGGCTCTGAACCAGCTTGCTCCCAACCCTGGAAGGAAAAAATCTCTAAGGTCACCTGAAAGCGGTCCTCCAACCAGGAAAGGGGTTTCTGCTGCAAGTATCTGGGCTAAGATCCTATTACAATTAATAACTTCTATTTATCAAGCACTCTGTGAAGAACGTTATACACCTGATCTTAATTCTGCCATTTTCATCATGAGGTTCAACCCCATTGTCTGATCCTAATGGTATTCCGATCCTGCTAGTCCCTAAAATTTGGCAATCAACGCACCAGAGCAGCTGCCGCCTCCGTGGCTGTGGGCTGCGTGTGTGAGTGTCTTGTCTACGGTTCTCTTGCTTTGTGATTGTGCATGTGCTTGCACACATGAGCACACCTGAACACTTGTCCTGTGTAGCTCTCTCTCTCCTTGTCTTTCTGTGCTTCTCTGTCTCCCTTTCTCTTTGTGTGACAACTTCTGTAAATCCCCCAATTTTTCCAAGTCTGCATCTTGGGATTTTCCTTTGTGTCTTTGTGTAAATGTACTAGTGTATGTATTCCTCTGTGTTTCTCTGCTTCCTCTCTCTCTGCCTTCTACACTGTCTCCCTTTCTTGATCCCTTTTTCAACCTTCCCTCTTTTCTCTGTTTCTCTTTGAATAAGATCCAAATGAAAATAATCGTATTACAAATAGAAAAATATCCAAAAGTATTCCCTGTGCGAGCTAGAATATTAATCAAGATTTAAAACTGAATTAATGGAAGTCCCTAAGAAAAAAATACATTTCCAAAATAAAACAATCAATATTGGCACAATGCTATTAAAAGTCTGATATTCACAATGTCCTTGGAACAAAATGGTAAGGTCAAATATCCCGAATCTCTAAACCATGAGGTCACAGACACCTGCAGCCTGTTGGGTCCATTCCTGCAGCTCCTTGGTCTGTGAGTGGCTCCAGGTGTTGTGAAAGAAGAGCTTCCTGGAAGACAAAAGGTCACTGCAGCACTCAAACCATCAAGAGTCGGCCCCACTGTGCCCCTTTCTGACTGGCCTCAGGAGACTACCAGCCCCAGCACTTGTAGTTCCACTGAAAGCAAAGCTCAGAGCTCTTCATGGCACCACCTGGGCAAGGACAGCAACCCAATAGGCAGTTGGCTGCTTCTCCTTCCTTCTTGTGTTGAAAGCAAACACAAAATGAGAATCAGTCTTGAAGACACTTGGATCCCACTTAGCTCCTTCTAGAATCCCCGCCACCTTCCTCTTGCTCTGCTCCCTGCTTCTTCAAGTTCCCTTCTCCCGGCAACTCAATTCCATACTTGCTCTTGCTCCTGTACACACACACACACACACACACACACACATACACTCACACTCACACTCACACTTAACACACACACTCACTGGACTGGGTTTCTTCCCATCTTTCTATCTTTCTTATGGTGGATTAATGATTGTGAACATTTGTTAAAATCTAACAATGTGCCAAGCATTATTTAGAACATCTTCCATGGTATACTCCATTTACTTCTCAAAATATCTTATGGGAAACCTAATGGGAAATCAACCCCAAATATTCATTGGAAGGACTGATGCTGAAGCTGAAACTCCAATACTTTGGCCACTTGATGTAAAGAACCAACTCACTGGAAAGCATCCTGATGCTGGGAAGGATTGAAGGCAAAAGAAGGGGACAGCAGAGGATGAGATGGTTAGATAGCATCACAGACTCAATGGACATGAATCTGAGCAAACTTTGGGAAATAATGAAGGACAGGGGAGCCTGGCATACTGTAGTCCACGGGGTCGCAAAGAGTCGGACACAGCTTAGCAACTGAACATCAACAACAATATTATATCTAATGCCCCAGATGAGGAAAGTGAGGTACTGGCAAGTTACCAGTCTGACAAGTAAAAAAGCTGAGGTTTAAACTCCAGAGCCTACGGCAGAAACCACTACACCATTCTGCCTGAACCTGAGTGTTTATCGTGAACAGATACTAGTCAAGAAAAAGATCTGTCCTCTGTATTCTCTAATGAGTTCCCAGGACCCAATATGTAACAAGCTTCTCTTAAAGATCAAACAGTTTTAGTATGCTGAGCAGCACAGAAAATGTGGGGTCATTTTGAAGGGGGACTAATTTCTTTGAGGGCTGGAGAAAAAAAAAATCACATTTCCCCTGACTTTTTATTTAGAGAATAATCAAGAAAAGGTTTCCCCTTTCTCTCCCACTGAATACAATTTATCTTTATCAAACAAGAAAAGAATGTAGCTCCAGCTGGAAGTTTCTCACAAAGCCTTGGGAGATGAAAGGTACAGTAATAGATACACAAAGCACTTGCTTTTTATCTGTGAAGAGCTGGTTTCATATGATCCTTTCATAAAAGTGAAAAATAAGACATTGTGTTTATGTGGAGCATACATTTGTCTGCGTCACAAAAAAAAAAAAAAAAAAAAAAGAGGAGGCTGATCGTCTATTGGGACAGCCTAAATCCACGCTGTTTGCATTTGGTCTGGCCCAGGTATTCCATAATAGTAGAAAACCTGCCTTTTAAAGCACCTGAAGTATAGACCAAGTGGCCAATTTCGGCTCAAAGCAGCTGCATTTGTTATCTAGCCTAAACAGGAGCCCAATCCATACTTTTTACTCAGCTAAAGAAAGGGAACACTGGAAATTTAGTAAACAGGACAATTGATGGTACCTGGCTTTGTGTCAAGCAAAAGCCAGCCTCTGCATTGAAGAGTCTCGACCTTGAAAAGCTGGTTAAAATGGATGCTGCGTGAGCTGCTGGCTGGAGAGGCAGCCGGGAAGTAGGTCAGCAAAGTTAGAGGCTGGCTTCTGTCTCTCCCAGCCAGAGCCTGTGCAAGTTAGAAGGAAAAAAAAAAAATTGTTCTCAGACAGAATCAGACACTGTGTGTGGTTCCAGGCAGTATGCTGTATTGACGAAACTGTCACCCCGAAATGAAATCATGGAGGGGAAGATGTCAGCCCCTGCCACATCCAGGAGGCTAATCTCTGTTCATTTAACTAATTAGGAGTTGTACTGTTTTGGGTGGTGGTGTTTTCTGCAACCACAGAAACCAACTTTGTTGTCTGCTCTTCCCCGGACCTCACCCCACTGTCACCTCTTACAGGCTGCCCACCTGGGAGCCCTTAATGGTGCTGGATTGGCTGTTAGATAAAAGGGGCTAATGAGAAAGACTGGATCTCAGGGCAACAAGAAGGAAGCTCCCTGTAATGGAAACCAAGCTGAAAGCCTTTCCCCTCATTCACCCACCCACCCACCTCCCTACCTGAAGAGGTGCTATAATGCATTGCTCAAGGGCACACTGCCTGGTGTTTCAATCCTCTGGGCTCACTGATTCACTGTGTGACCTTGGATGCATATCCTAACCTTTTTGTTTCTCCATTTCCTCATCTGCAGGGTGGTATAATAACTGTACATACCTTACTGATATGCCTACACCCATTAGAACCCCAGGAGGAGACAGTACCCTCAGATTGGGATAATACAAGGAGGGTTTAATGAAAGACCAATTTACACAGGAGTATGAAAAAATGTAGCAAAACTGCAATAGAAGGTACAGTACCCCAGGCCAGCACCAGTGGGTGTCATCATCGCGCCTAGGTCTGAAGGGGCACAATGACAAACGTGGGGACCTATACCCAGAGAAAGCGAGATCTCTGTGAAGAAGGTGCCTGATATGAGTTATGACCTTCAAGGCAGGGATGCAACCAGATGGTAGCAACCCCGCAGTGAAGGAGCCACATGAATAAATGTATTGACCTCACTCTCCTCCCTCCATTCCTTCCACTGCTGAAACCAAAAGAAATCAGAGGGCAGAGGAGCCCCTTAATATATTCCACATGGGGCACCAAGCAGGGTGGAGAAGACTAGAGGCGAACATGCAGGGACAAATGGAAATTACTGAGGACTAAGAACTCAGTGAGGTGGCGTAGCACAGCGCCTGGAGCACAGGTTCTATATACACTGTATTAACTGCTTACTTCCTGTTACTAGTAATTTGTTCTGGACACAACATGAATTGCACACAACGTGGACAAATGGTTCAAATCATGGCTGCTCTGTAAATAAGGTTCGACGCCTGGTGAAGCCATCTGCTCCTTTCTCATCATCTCCCAGGGATTCTCTCAGGTTCCTACTGGTCATACCCATTTTGTCCCCAAGGGAGGGAAGTTGGCCTGAGCTCCTGCAGTGCTCCAGAGCCTTTGGTAACCCCATCCACTCTCAGCAGCCACCCAAACAATTTCAAGCACTTTTTGTGCCAAAAGATTACTTTTAATAACACTTTGCACATACATCCAGCATATAAAATAGTTAAGACTGAGCAGTTCTAGCTAGAGTAGGGTCAGACTACTGGACCGGCCTCTTAGGCTGTACACCATACAGCAGCAGGAGCCCCTCTGCCAGAAGCCAACAGCCCTGGAGATCACTGTTTGAAGACCCCTGACCTGCAGCATCCCTCAGATATCCCTCATGATGCTCTCCATCTCTCTCCTGGGTCTCCCCTTCCTGTGTGCTGAATGAGTGGTCCTCGTTTAGTCAGTTACTATCTACAGGAGACTTTGGAACTTCAGGAATAATGGACCCTTACCACTGTAGAGTGCTTAACTGATTATGAAGCCCTTTCATACACAGTACACACACTATTCCATCCCCAGAACAAGCTTGTGCATCTCCAAATAGCCACCAAAGTGAGCAGCACAGCCAGGCCTGGAACTCCTTTGTTTTACTCCAAAACCAAGATCCCGATACCACCAACTACACAGAGACCACAAGCTAGAGGCCAGCAGATTTAGTGGGCTTGTCCGAAATAACTTTTAAATAATTTTTTTTTATTAGTTGCCAACCTCTTTTCTTCAGTTCTGTTCAGTCGTCCAGTTGTGTCCAGCTCTGCAACCCCATGGACTGCAGCACGTCAGGCCTCCCTGTCCATCACCAACTCCCGGAGTTTACTCAGATTCAATGGCACCCCACTCCAGTACTCTTGCCTGGAAAATCCCATGGATGGAGGAGCCTAGAAGGCTGCAGTCCATGGGGTCGCTGAGGGTTGGACACGACTGGGCGACTTCACTTTCACTTTTCACTTTCATGAATTGGAGAAGGCAATGGCAACCCACTCCAGTGTTCTTGCCTGGAGAATCCCAGGGATGAGGGAGCCTGGTGGGCTGCCATCTATGGGGTCGCACAGAGTCGGACACGACTGAACCAACTTAGCTGCTGCATGTCCATTGAGTCAGTGATGCCATCCAACCATCTCATCCTCTGTCATCCCCTTCTCCTCCTGCCTTCAATCTTTCCCAGCATCAGGGTCTTTTCAAATGAGTCAATCCTTCAAATCAGGTGGCCAAAGTATCAGAGTTCCAGCTTCAACATCAGTCCTGCCAATGAATATTCAGGATTGATTTCCTTTAGGATGAACTGGTTGGAGCTCCTTCTTTTAACACTATCTAAAAACATTATCTCTATTTGCTTGTGCAGAGCCCGCCTTTTCCCCAAGAAAGCTAACCCAACTCCCCAAGAGGAAAACAGGTTTCAGCCTCCTGCGTGGCTACATCCCCATGCCAGCCCATCATCTGATGTTCAAAATGCACACATACTTATTTATTGAATGAAAGAATAAATCTCTCAGTCCATCCTTTTAGGTTCTCTACCCTATCCAGGTTTCAAGGCTCCCGACACTAAAAATAACCAAGTTTTGACTCAGCAGCTGGCAAATGTCCAGGTTTACTCTTAGCATCTAAGGTTAAGGAGGAAAAGTGAGCCGGACTCAGATGGCCAAACTGCCTACAGAGCATCCCTGCTCACGGATGTGATAGACTCACGTGTAACCGATATTAACAAAGGTTGGCTCCACTGACTCTTCATTTTCCCAGGAGTCCCAGGCCTTAACAGTCTATGGTTTCTAGAGTTTATGATTTTCTCCCACGAGACTGTGAGCTCTTAAAGAACAAGGTCTCTGCCTTACTCATCTTTGTTTTCCTAGGAATTAAAATTGAGCCTGGATCAGGCAAGATCCCAAATAATGGTCTAAGGATTGTTCATGATTGATTAACAATGAGTACTGAGGATGGAAACACAGAGTTTGACAACCAGGAGGGATTTCAGCAACCACCTAAAATTGCTCCATCCAATATACTAGCCACTAGCTACGTGTGGCAATTTAAATTAGCCAAAATTAAATAAAATTACAATGCGTATTCCTCAGATGCACTAGCATCATTTCCAGGGCTTCACAGCACATGTGCTTTACAGCTACTCTACTGGATGGTGTGGATATAGAACACTTCCATTATCACAGAAAGTCCTGTTGGGCAGCGCTGAAAAGGGTCTTGTTTTATAGCGAGAGAAAACTGAGTCTCAGAGGAACAAAGTAATTTCCCCCAAGTCACTCAGTAAGTGAGAAACAGCAACAGGACCAAGAACTCACGGCTCCTGGCTCCTGCTTTGTGTTTTAACCATTACGCTGGATTCACACACACTGTACAAGAGCCATAAAGTGTCTTCTTTCAAGTCAGCATGGCTTTGGTAAGAAATTCTAGATGCACTGCCAGAGAATAAATGCTAGACCCAGCAAGCAAACAATGGAAAACCATAGCTTCCCACAGAAAGCTGGAGGCCAAGACATCTGAAGGATGCCCCAGTGTGGGTTGCCTTTTGTTTTAAAGCTTTTCAAAATTGTTTTCATTTCAATGTTGGAGGTTAATACCCAAGATGGACACTCTTTTTGAAGGGTTTCTTTTGATTTTAATTTCTTAAAGTCCTCATTTGAACTCTGCTTTTTGTTTATATTATACCCATCCCACGATTTTTCTTTCTTTCCATGTAACTTGATCCTTGAAAAATGTACAGAATCCATCCATGCCCACTGCTTTTAACTAAACATCAGCTCGTACTTTCAACCAGGTCTTTAAGGATTTCACATTGCCTTTCCTAAATGGATCCTTTTGGGGGGCCTAATATTACATCAAATTAAGTCCCCAAAAATGTACTTCTTAATCTTTAAATAGCTAGGAACAAACTTTGGCAAAATCTCAAGAAAAGCTATCAAAGGGAAGAAGTCAGCTCTATACCCATTCCTCTCCCAACTCAGAGCAGGGCACACTCTATGTGGCAGAACCTGCACATACCAACTGACCTTGGGGCATTTATCACTCAGCTGAGGCCCACAAACCCCAGGGTGGGTGAAGATCCTACATCTACAAGAAATCTATACATCTTGTCACCGAAAGAATGCACTTGCACCTTTGTTTTTATTAAAGCAACACTGTGAGAGAGGCAGAAAGCAAAGCAACAAACATTTGCTACAGAAAGCCTGGGCTTCTGGTGGAAACATTTGCCACAGGCAGACACAGCCACCCATGATGGCAGCTCGGGCCCTGGGGACAATGGGCCTGGACACTGCAGGGGGAGGAGGGGAAGGGGACTAGAAAGAAGAATAGGGGCTCAAAACTCTCAAGGTCTCAAGCTTCCAAATATCCCTAAGTTAGGATGTAGAAAACATCAGCATTCTCAGGGGAGACCCCTCCTGATGGGCACATGGAGTAGGGAGAGAGAGTATTTAGGAAAATTCCTCCAGTGAATCATACTCTTTTCTGGTATGTCTCCTAGGGTTTCTGAAGATTTCATTATCCTCATAAGTGAAATTCTTAAAATTATGGAAAGAAGGTGCTTATTGAAACCTATAGCTCTCCATTCCTTGGCACGCTTTGATTTGAAACATTCAAAACACATCCAACAACCTCTTCTTCCCTGAAGACAGCAGCTTTAATGTCTTTAAAAAAAAAAAAAAGAAAAGAAAAAACAGGATCCCTTATACCCTTCAGCTCCCTCCTCTTAAAGAAAAATGTTACCTAAAAATTAACGTATTGGAGCCCCCCAAAAAAATAGTAGCAACCTTTAAAATCTGAGTCCTGCTCTTTGTTCCTAATGAACAAAGAACCACAATTCCCATAACCGGGAGCCATGTACGCACACCATTTCAGAACAAGGACTGCAGCTGTAATCTAGGCCAACCTCTTTATACTACAAATGAGGAAACTGAGGCCCAGAGAGGTTAAAGAATTTTAACAGCCAGCAGGTGGGCTGAGCCAACACTTGGGCCAGATGTTCAGAGTCCCCATCTTTTCTGCACAAAAGGAAAAAAAAATCACTCTATTATTTAGAGTAGGAAGAGGACTATTTAAAGGTAGGCAAGTAATACCAACGGCCACCTCTGAGCCTATAACACCAGCCCCTGACCCCGCACCGCCACCCGGTTCAGTGGTAGATATGTACAGTCAGGGTCAGCTTCAGACTAAAATACAAACTAATTGGAGAAGCAGCACACAGAAGTATGTCAGAGAGAGCACCAACCCTTTATATTATGTGACTGATGGAAATCAAAGCCCCTGCCACCTCTCAGAGCATGAAAATACAGCCCTGCGCATGAAAGCTCTGAAACCGTATGTTGCTGTAAAAACAGAAGCGATCATGATCCACATGGATTTCGCACGAGGATTAGGAGCGAGCAGCCTCTCCCAAGAAGATCTCTTTGTGTCTCTGCAACAGTGGCATCTAGAGGCAGTGTCCCTGCCCCTTCTAACCATCGTCAGCCACCAGGGACAGTTAGGCTGGGGGTCAGGATGGGACTGATCATAAGGAACTCAACCACCTTCCTCCTGCCTCTCCCCTTCCAGGAGGGAGTTAGGAAGGATTAAAGACCACTCTGCTGCTCATCACAAAGCCTTTCTCATTGTGGTTTTGTCTTCTTGATTTCCTTCAGCTTCCCTGGTGACTCAGATGGTAAAGAATCTGCCTTCAATTCAGGAGACCCAGGTTGGATCCCTGGGTCAGGAAGATCCCCTGGAGAAGGGAATGGCAACTCACTCCAGTATTCTTGCCTGGAGAATTCTATGGACAGAGGAACCTGGCGGGCTATAGTGCATGGGGTCATAAAGATTTGGATACAACTGAGTGACTAACACAGTAGTAGAGAGTGTTTGTGTTTTACTGTTTCTGCGTGCCCCAGTTGGGATGCATCACTCACCCATCCCAAGGCTCATCTTCAGAGGATTGCCCTCAGGCCACCGGAGCACCCCTGCATGCAAATGGCCAGGAGTGTTTAGGAACTCCCTCTCCCAGAGGCCCTTAACCAACAGAGGGTGAGAAAGTGTACAAGACCAGATCCCTTGGACAACTCCCGGAGAAACTGATGCTCCAGAACACCCCTACCAATCAGAGTGAAGCCAATTCGGGGGCCCTTCTGCCTGAGACTGCACCTTTACTTGCTTTTATCCCTTTCTATAACCTGGGAGCACTTTCTTAATAAGTCTCTTACAGGCTAATCCTTCTTTCAGCATATGCCTCGAAGACCCTAGAACTTTGCATCTCTTTTATCTGCAGCTGGTGTGGTAAGAGAGGCCTAGGGTGGCCTTTTGTTTGGGAGGAGGTGCTGCCCTGGCTAGGACTTAAAATGGCAGCTGCTCTCCAGAAACGTGAGCCCACACTTTGTCTCTTGTGCTTTTCCATCCAGGCTCATTAGGAAAATGCTATAATTGATTATTAATGTCTGCCACAGGGTAGGAATGATCGGGAGGAGGATGCATTGGCCCATACATAAATGATTTGCCATCCCTGTCCCAGAGGAGAGGGCCCAAGGAGGGTGGGGTCTGTTTTTGTTCTAAGCCTTTAGCTGGCCACTAGCTCAGGCCAAAGAAGTCTGGATGGGTCTACACAGACCAGCTCACTGGGACTACCCAGGGTTTATTACACAGTTTGGAAGACAGTACACATGACCTGGGGTGTTCTCTCTGCGGATGCCTCTTAGAAATTCTGGCAGCAGTAGGTAGCTAATGGCGGGCATGGTGTGGAGAGTTCCCATCTCACCCTGACTACTGAGTGTGGGATTAGGACGCTGGGGCATCGGGGAAGGCAGGCCACAGAAGAGCTATCTTGCTGCAGGCAAACTCTGACACCATGCACTCAATTTGAAGTTGGACAAACCTGAAAGTGTGCATATACTGTACAAACACAGAGGCTGATGGCAGGCCTGGGGCATGTTTGAACATAAAGGCTTTAGGCAGGTGGTAAAGCTGATATCAGGAAACGCTGAAGAGGACAATCCGCAAAGCAAACTGAGATCAAGAGTCTAGAATAGAGGCCAAGTCCTGGAAGTCAGAGACCTGGGACATTATCTGAAATGTCCCTGAAGGCTTTCTCTCCTGAGTCCTTTTTGCCTCTGAGGTTTCACTGAGGTATAATAGATACAAGTAAAGTGCACACACCTTAAGGGAGTGAATTAATTTTCACACAGGTAACATTCCCAGCAGTCTTCTCCATGCCCTTTCCTAATCTACTTCCCTTCCCCCAAAGTAACCATAATTCTGACTTCCATCACCATCAGCTAGCTTTGTTGTTTTCAAACTTTGCGTAAATGGAATCCTACAGCATGGACTCGTGTCTGTTTTCTTCGGCTGCACATTGCATGGGTGAGACTCGTCCATGTTATTGCATATTAGTAGTCTAGTCTTTCTGGCTGCTCTTCCACTCTATGAGCATATCCAACTTATTTATCCATCTGAGTAGTTAGCAGTATTTTGCTATTAAGAATGAAGCTGCTAGGAGCATTTCTGTATGTGTGTTTTGGTGGATGTATGCACGCATTTCTCTTGGTGAAAGGTCTGGGAATGCAATGGTTTGGTCACTGGGGAAACATGTTCACCCCTAGAAGGTCTGTCAAGTGATGCTTTAATGTGATTGTACCAGTTTACTCTCCTAGAAGGTCTACCTTAGAGTTCTACTTGACCCACACCCTTGTCAACTCTTAGGATCATCAGGTTTGTCAATTTAGCCATCCTAATTTAGCCATCCTAATGGGTGGGTCAGAGAAGGCAATGGCACCCCACTCCAGTACTCTTGCCTGGAAACTCCTACGGACAGAGGAGCCTGATAGGCTGCAGTCCATGGGGTCGCTAAGAGTCAGGCATGACTGAGCAACTTTCACTTTCACTTTTCACTTTCATGCATTGGAGAAGGAAATGGCAACCCACTCCAGTGTTCTTGCCTGAAGAATCCCAGGGACGGAGGAGCCTGGTAGGCTGTCATCTATGGGGTCGCACAGAGTCGGACACAACTGAAGCGACTTAGCAGTAGCAGTAGCAATGGGTGGGTAGTGGTATCTCACTGTGGATTTAACATGCATTTCTCACCTAGGACTAATTCCCATCTAGGACTGATCTAGGTACCCAAAAGGTGGTCATTCCTCCACGGCATCTAGAAGGGGCCACTTTGCCTCCCTTGGCCTAGAAGAAGCCTCGATGCTAGACTCTTGATACCAGAGTGCTTTGTGGATTATCCTCTTCAGCCTTCCCTGACTCAGAGAGTTATTATGATCATACGGGCCACCCTCTGGGCATTTACATACAGATGGCCCTAGATATAAGAGACAGATAAGGACTGCAATTAACAGATCTTTACAGTGGAACCTTAGGGAACTGATGACCAAAAACCCACATCACTGACTCAGCACACACTTTCTTCCCCAGAGCCTCTCACGATGAGGTGGAACTTCCAGATGTTTCTCTAGATCAAATTAGCCAAGTGCCCCTCTCACCCAGCAGAGCTGAGGAAGCCAAAATACCAACTGAGCTTGGAGAGCTGGGCTGTGAAGATGGAATGAAACAGAAAACCATGCCCAGAGCATATAGCATGCAGATCTATGTAAATCAGATATAAAAACCGGAATGCAAACCTTCAAGTGATAACGCTCTCCAGCTGTCATATATGACTGTCTCCATCCTGAAGACCACTGGGGCTCTGGGGAACCAGCAGGCAGCCTAGTTCGGCATGTAGGGGACGGTCTTCCTCCTTCCTTTAATCTGGGAGCATGAGTTTATGAGTCCCTAGGGATCCAACAAATAGCAGCAGCAGCAGCAGGGATCCAAAAAATACGGAAGTCTGTGGTTTTTTAACTGGTTGTCCATTTTTATTCACATAAATGAGGCACAGCTTCTTCTGGTCGATGTTTAACTTCAGAATCAGATGGCAAGAAGGAATATCAATCTGTGGGCGTTTATTGCAAACATTGACGAAGATGGGAAGGGCAGAGTGGCTGTCCTGAGACTCTGTCTGGGTGGTCAGATGTTAGAAAGTGTTAGTCGTTCAGTCGTGTCTGACTCTGTGACCGCCAGGCTCCTCTGTCCATTAAATTCTCCAGTCAAGCATGCTGGAGTGGGTTGCCATTTCCTTCTCCAGGGGATCTCCCCAACTCAGGTCTCGAACCCAGGTCTCCCACACTGCCAGCAGATTCTTTACTGCCTGAGCCACCAACAGAAGCCCCTGGGGTGGTAAAGTGTGTATTTGACTCAGAATCAGTAGCCTCACTTGAAACCTCAGTTGCTACTTATCTTATGATCTTGAGCAAGTAACTTCCTCTCCATGAGCCTCTCTTTTCCCATCTGTAAAGTGAGCAGACTGGACTAAGATCACCTCTAAGGTCTGTAGAGTTCTCTGAGCCTGTGTTTCTATGGAAGGCTCCATCGATCTAAACATCAGTCAGAGTGAGTCACTCTTCCAAGATACAAACGAATCCACCCGCATGTAGAGCAATTAGAGCTAGGCCATTGCTGCCCCACGTCCAAGATGATAGAAAGCCCGACCCAGATTCTGCGCTGTATAATTGTGCATTAAGACACAACAAGGGCTCCGCTGCGGCATAATAATGCACGCCTGGCTGATTTATTAAGCACCCGACTCAGAAGTGCATTGTTCCGTAATGCCTCGGAGTTTAGGCAGCGCTCCATGAAAAATACTTGTGGTGCAAGCCGTTGTGTTCAGATCTTGTTACATCCCACAGCTTCCAACCTCCCCATCCCTCCGCTGCAGCCTTCACCTCCCGTCCCCTCCTATGAAGAAGCTTGGCTGCCTCTGTCTCCCTCACACGTCTTTGCACAGCCAGTTCTGCACAGTCTGGGGCGCCCCCTATTGTCTCCAGGATTATGTCAGACAAGCCAGCTCCGCTACAGGCTCTAAGCGGAGCAAAGGGAGTGTTTCACCACTCTGTAACTTGGGAAACCTTAGCGATGATACCTGGCTGCAAACAGTGACAGAGGAGCAGAGAGGCAGCACCCACAACTTGTCCCCTGGCCCAGTCTCATTTCCTCCATGGTGCTTATCTCCACCTGCCACATTTATACTTATTTTCACTACTTTTATTGTCTGTCTTTCCCAGCTAGACCTCAAGTCCAGTGATAGTAAGGCCTTTGTTTTGTTCTTGATGGAATTCTGGCACCTGCCTGGAATTAAGGAGGCACTCAGTAAAAATTGCTGAAGAAATCATTAAATCATTCAATAAATAAATAAATATGCTGGCTGGTGGCAAGGGCTATTGAGGAAAATAAAGCAGCAAATGGGTTTAGAATATGAGAAAGGTAGCTATTTCAGATTGAGTGGTCAGGGAGGGCTCCCTGGTCATTGCATTTAAGCAGAAACCTGGAAGAAGTAAAAAAAAATAAAAAATAAAAAAAAAAAAACCAGCCACTCGTATATATCAGGGAAGAATGTTCTGGATAGAACAGACACTGCAAGGGCGCTCAGGCAAAGGCTTGGAGTGTTTGTAGAGCTCACTGGAGCTGAAGCAGAGGGCAAGAGCAGAAAGCAATTAGGACCAAGGGGTACCAGAAGCCAAATCAGCAGGAGCAGAGCTCAGCAGACTGGAGTCCAAGGTCCATATCCAACCTATTGCCTGTTTTTGTAAATAAAGTCTAGCTAGGATGCCCACACCCACTTATTTGCATATTGTCCATGTTGCTCCCCTGCTACATCAGAGTTTCGTTACCACACAGAGAAGGTGATGCACAAAAGCCAAAAATATTTACTATCTGACCCTTTACAGAAAAAGCGCCCTGGCACCTGCCCTCAGTCACAGAGGCCACTATGATCGAGAAGTTGGCTTTTCTCTGGGGAACACGAGAAGCCCTTAGGGGACTTGGAGCAGAGGAGTAGCATGACCAGACTCACAATTTAGAAGGATCAGGGCAGCTGCTGAGTAAAGAATAAATCGTAGGAGTAGAAGCAGGAAAATCAATTAGGAGGTGAGAAATGAAGATGGTTTGGACTGGAAATGCAATCAGATTAGAAGATGTGCAGAGTCGTGTGGTGCTCATAGCACAGGGTGAGCTGATTGCTTCACCCTGACCCTGAGCATTTGGGTTTATGTGGGAGAAATGGGGAGTAGTGAGAAAAACATGGGTAGTTTTTCCCAGGGCAGGAGCAAAACCACAGCTCCTAAAGGTTGCCATGAGCTAATACCCTTTCCAAGTGATCTCCTCTTGTTGTGTGTTCCGGGCGTGGGCTGGGGTCCAGGCAAGACTCTAAATCCCTTCCTGGTGCTGGAAGCCATGTGTGCTGTTGTTATTGTTTTATTGTGTGTGTCTGGCTTACCTTGCTAAGACGAATGCAAGCTGCAAATGATTTGAGGTTGGGGGCATAGGTCAGAGGGGCTCAGCCAGAGGAAAGACAGTCCTTAGAGTGATGGCTGTCGACCAGAGACTCAGAAAGTCAAAGGCTAGAAAAGGAGGTGGCTCCAAGAGGAGATGCTCAAAAAGAAGATGTGAGGGTCTTCCAGTCGGCCCACCAACCACCACCAACAGGACAAGCTTTTTCTTCTCGCCATCTGTCTCCCTCCAAACACCACACACACAGGTGCCCCCTTTAAATGAGACCTGTTTTCTCCATCACCTCTTTCTCAATGTTATTTTAATTAGTCTCTACCACACATGGGTGTGGGAGAAGGGCTCAGCAAGATCATGGGGAAGCTCCTAAGGTCTTTCTCAGCAAGAAAGAAAATAAAAAAGAGTGTGGGAATCTAGGATCCTCGGGCTTGAACCTACTAACTGTAACTCACTCACTGTGTGAACTAGAGCAAGTTACCTAACTTCTCTGTGCCTCGATTCTCTCACCTGGCAAATAAAGGGGATGAGAAAACAGTCAATTATGCAATTGATGAGAAAGCAATTGTTATGAGGATTGCAAATCAACATATAAGAAGTCCCTGACCGTTATGAGCAGCCGTGACCAAGACTAGAATTATGTGACTGAAAGAGGAAGTTTTGTGTACCAACTGTGTAATCCTGAGAAAGACAAATAACCTTTCTGGGCTTCATGGTTTCCTTGCCTATAAAATGAAGAGAATACAACCTGTATCACAGATGCTATGCTATGCTAAGTCGCTTCAGTCGTGTCCGACTCTGTGTGACCCCAGAGATGGCAGCCCACCAGGCTCCCCCATCCCTGGGATTCTCCAGGCAAGAAACTGGAGTGGGTTGCCATTTCCTTCTCCAATGCATGGAAGTGAAAAGTGAAAGTGAAGTCGCTCAGTCATTTCTGACTTGTAGCGACCCCATGGACTGCAGCCCACCAGGCTCCTCCGTCCATGGGATTTCCCAGGCAAGAGTACTGGAGTAGGGTGCCATTGCCTTCTCCATGTATCACAGAAGGAGGGATTAAATTCACCCAAAACAAAGAGCAGATGTAAAACATTTAATAAAGAATTGGTATAGAGGGCACACTGCAGTGATACCTTTATTATTTGCAAAAATAAAGTTCTGAAGTCAAGACCTTCAACAAGAAGGTAGGAGGGAGACTGACAAAGCCACCAAAAGATTTCAGGCCCATAGCAGGCTAAGGCCAAAGATCACCAGAGGCCAAGGGGCCAGCACTGGCAGAGAAGTAAGGCTGCCCACCCAGAGCAGAGTGGCATGCCTGTTGATTCCAGCTCAACCTCAGTCAGGATTGGTTCCAATCGGCTTAGGTCCTGGACTGGACCTTCCTTCCCCTACAAAATCCAGTGTTATAGGAGTGGAGAGAAGCCCGAGAAGTTGTAACAGATGATCAGGTTTCCCTCGGAGAGAGAAAGCAGACTCCCATTCCTGTCTGCCCCTCTACCTCAGGCCTCTTCCCGAGACCACTGGCGAAGGAGCACAGACAAGCTTGGGACGCTGCAAAGACCAACACACGGTGAGTGTTTGTGAATTGAAATCCATCATGGGATCTGAAGACTAGAAAGGATCTGTGGGGTCAGCAGGGATTCTAGCAGAACTGTGGACAGGCCACGTACTCACTTACCCTGAGCCTGTTTCTACTTCTGTAAAAGGGAATAAATTGTTGTGAGCTCTAGCTAAGGCTTATGAATAGGAAATTAATTAATCAAGACTCTCTCCATCCAGTGTACCACAAATCCCATCTCAGAGCCAGAAAAATGGAAATGAAATGGGAAGGAATGTGGTTAGATAGCCTCCCAAGCTCCCAGTTGGCCCGAGTCAGTACAGCAACCCACACTCCTGACTCCCAACTGTAGGCCTCAGACCTTGCTGCCCACTCTCTCCGGGTGCTTCTTAGAGGAACAGGCTATGTGCATCTCAAAGCAGGTCACTGTGTGATCCTGGGGAATAGGAGTTGTCTGGACCCCTCTGGGGACCCTGGACTGAACCAGCATCTCCTGAAGACGTGGTTTCATTGGATCTGATGTGCACTCTAAGGAGATGTGGGAGAAGATTGCATATGGTGCTTAGAGATACAGAATAAAGAGTGTCACAGGAGTGATGAGCAAGCTCAGGCTGCCTGACTCTGGTCCTCATCCCCAACTCCCTGCCAGTCTCTGAAGCCTAGATGGACCCTGGAGCTACCACAGTCTATTGAGCTCTTCTTTCCTTACAGGCTGTATCCAAGGCACTCACCACGAAGTTTATAGGGCAAATAACGGGGGCTCCCTAAATGTCAACTTGTTAAATGAGTGAATAAATGAATGAAGAAATAAATACTGAAGCTCCAAAAAATAAATAAATACTAAAGTTCCAAATCTTTATGGCTGATTCCTATACACTTTGACTAATGCCTTTCTCATAAAAATGATACTTTGTTATCCAGTTGCTATTCTAAAGGCCAAGGGACTTTGGCTTCAACCCAACCTGTGCCCTTCTCCACAAAATAACAGTAGCAATGGCTTCTCAGTTTATTCCCCAAGATAACTGAGAGAATCAAGTCAGAATGAACATGAACATGCTTTACATGGAGTGGGATATACAATAGTAAGCAAATATCACAAAGATTTCAAAATATCCCATTTATCTCAAAATACCTCAATATATCTCAGATTATCTCAAAATATCTCAATGATCTTGAATATCACAAAAATTTTCAGAAGCTTCCTCAGGCCCATTTGAGGTCAAATGGGAGGACACCACATGCTGGAGAGGAGGAAATAATGCTTTGATTCTCATGCCAGCAAGGTCTTCAACAGTGCACAGCCTATTCTGTGCATTCCTTGAGAGTCTGTATATCTCTCCACACTGACGACAGGAGTGTAGTAGTAACAAGACATTGTGGTAACAACAGCAGCAGTAGAAAGAGCCACTATTGTTTAATCAGTACTTACTTTGTGCATGGCTCCAGGCCAAATGCCTCTCACCATCATCTCTCTAAGTCTCCAAACATCTGTTTAAGCTGGAAGTGGTAACTAGAATGTGGGTGTGGGTGCTAAGTCGCTTCACTTGTTTCTGACTCTTTGTGACCCTATGGACCATATCCCACCAGGCTTTCTGTCCATAGTATTCTCCAAGCAAGGATATTGGAGTGGGTTGCCATGCCCTCCTCCAGGGGATCTTCCTGACTCAGGGATCGAACCCAAGTCTCTTATGTCTCCTGCACTGGCTGGCGGGTTCTTTACCAGTAGTGTCACCTGGGTAATTAGAATACTGTTCACTAAATATTCATTTCCCACCTTCCTTCATTCAGTTCAGTCACTCAGTTGTGTCCGACTCTTTGCAACCCCATGGACTACAGCACACCAGGCCTCCCTGTCCATCACCAACTCCCGGAATTTTCTCAAACTCATGTCTATTGAGTCGGTGATGCCATCCAACCATCTCATCCTCTGCCGTCCCCTTCTCCTCCTGCCTTCAGTCTTTCCTAGCATCAGGGTCAATTCAAATGAGTCAGTTTCTCACATCAAGTGGCCAAAGTACTGGAGTTTCAGCTTCAGCATCAGTCCTTCCAATGAATATTCAGGACTGATTTCCTTTAGGAAGGACTGGTTGGATTTCTTTGCAGTCCAAGGGACTCTCAAGAGTCTTCTCCAACACCACAGTTCAAAAGCATCAATTCTTCTGTGTTCAGCCTTCTTTATAGTCCAACTCTCACATCCATACATGACTACTGGAAAAAGCATAGCTTTGACTACACCGACTTTTGTTGGCAAAGTAATGTCTCTGCTCTTTAATATACTGTCTAGGTTGATCATAACTTTCCTTCCAAGGAGTAAGCATCTTTTAATTTCATGGCTGCAATCACCAACTGCAGTGATTTTGGAGCCCCCAAAAATAAAGTCTGTCACTGTTTCCCCATCTATTTGCCATGAAGTGATGGGACCAGATGCCAAGATCTTAGTTTTCTGAATGCTGAGTTTTAAGCCAACTGTTTTCATTCTCCTCTTTCACTTTCATCAAGAGGCTCTTTAGTTCTTCTTCACTTTCTGCCATAAGGGTGGTGTCATCTGCATATCTGAGGTTATTGATGTTTTTCCCAGCAATCTTGACTCCAGCTTGTGCTTCATCCAGTCCAGCATTTCTCATGATCTACCATGCATATAAGTTAAATAAGTAGGGTGACAATATACAACCTTGATGTACTCCTTTCCCGATTTGGAACCAGTTTGATGTATTTCCTATTCCAGAGATGTGGGGCTTGGCCATGTAACTGACTTTGGCCAGTGGAACCACAGGAGAACTGAAAGTGCCTGAGCCGTAAGCCTAAGGAGGATCACAGGTTCCTGCTCATCACTGTGGGAGCTTGGGGACTCCACCACGGGAAGAACATGCTTCTAGTAGCCCCTGTCCCCTGCCTGGGCTCCAGAATAAACCACACGGAGTAATCTGGATCTGACACTCACTCTTCAGCAATCTGAAGAAGCACTGCCCCAGCTAACGAGCCATATGTGAGGAAGAAATAAATGCTTATTGTCAACTGCCACTGAGACTGTGTTTATTATGCATCAATAGTAGATACCATGAATAATTAATTATATAGATGGGGAAACCAAGGCTCAGAGAGGCTAAGTAACTTACCTGAGGGTCAGCCAGCAAATAAATGGCAGAAATGAGGCAGAACTCGGATCTTCCAGACCAGGTTCTCAATTCTTATACTGTCTGACTTTCCATTCACTAAGGAGGTGCATTTTGCGTCAAGCTGTGTGAAGAGAATCGCCAAAAACTGGAAGTAAATAAGAAGTCCCTGAGTCTAGCCAGAGAGATGCTAGGAACAAATTCAAAGAGGGGTCCCCTGCTCTCCTCAAGAGGAAGCTGGTCCCTCTGCATCCCAGAGGTCCCGTCCATACCAGCTGTCTCTCTCACCACCTAGACCCAAGGCCATAAAAGGATGCCGCAGAGGACTCCTCCAAAGCCAAGAGCAAGCATAGAGCTCTCCAGCTTGCAGTAGCATAAGTAGCCCATTCACTGACACTCTGACCCCCTCATCTAGGCAGGACTATTTCAAAAGACCACAGTAGACTTCCAGTCTGCAGAATGCAGTGGGAAATAATAACGTGAACATTCTGAAACAATTTTTTTTAACTACATCAGGAAAAGATATCATCCCATCCAGCCACTTTTCTAGGTTTTGTGAGTGTGTCTGTCTTCACTTGGAATGACTTCTTGTGCACAAAATGACATTTTCAATTCACAAAAATGTATCCTTCCTCCTCCCCAACTTATTTAGAAGTACACGGTTCTCTCCTAACCAGCACTACGATATCATCATCTCGGTCAGAGCTTCCTTTTCTCTCAAGAAATGGAAAATTAGAGAGGAAATGAACAAAGCAGAAGTTCATTAAATGCAATTCCCCAAAAGGGCACGGAAGCCCAGGGAATCCTTCTGACAAGTTATCCAGAACACCAATAAAGAGCTAAGCCATGGGAGAATATGAGAAGAGGCCCAGTCTGACACACACACAGGAATGACAGGGCTCTCTGCCGTGCTAGTCTTCCCTCCCTGCCCTGGCTCGTATTTCCTTTCAGCTCCAAATAACTCTTTAGCCCTAAATGCAGCAGCACACTATATCACTCAGGGATCAAGTTGGCTGCACATAAGAAGCCCACTTAACAGTGATGTGGATAGATGGAAATTATTTTTCCGCATGAAAGAAGTCCAGGGGTAGAAGGTTCCTGGCTTTGGTTTGGTCACTAAGCGCATCAGAGAAAAGTTTTTGCAGTTCTCTTGTTCTTTACATTATTGTCACAAGATGGATACTCCAGTTTCAGACATTTTACAGACATTCCAGACAAGAGGGAGGGGAAACGGGTCTAGAAGAAAGGAAGAAAACTCCTGTATTAAGAAAGCAAAGATTTTCCCAGAAATCCCCGGCAGACTGCCACTTACATGCCATTGGCCAGTACTGTGCCACATGGCCACCTAGCTGTAGGGAAGCTGGGAAATGTGGTTTTGTAGATGAGCACATTGGTAGCCCCAATAAATTAGCACTTGAGGAAGGAGGAGTGAAATGTTATTCTGAGGGGTTGGGGGGGTGGGGGGCAGTCACTGACAAATTCACCAAAAATTTTCAAGGTTGGCATCATGTTTAGTGTGCCATCCAGATACAGTCTAATGAACAGCTTCTAATTCATCCAGTCCCCAAAGTTATTCATGACTTCTTTATCTTCTTCAGTCTGAGCCATCATTTCCCAAACACTGAAGAAGTACGGGTGGAGAGAAGACAATAAATGCAAAGCAGCACTTTTGATTTGAACATCCAGACTGCTGCTGCTGATGCAGAGATCAGAAGGAAAGGCAGCCTTGGGATTTTCCTTTTGAGATGACATTTGTTTTTAATAGCAAACGACTTTCTTGTCCAGAGTAAGTCATTCACAGAATTAACAAAAGGAAAGGAACAAAAATAAAAGTCTGAGGATAGGACCCTAGCATCTATTGTAAAAAGGTGATCAGACAAATTGGGGTCCCCATAGTGACAGATTTGGGGGGCTTATCTGGAGGAAGTTTTCAGAAGCCAAGCAAATTGTCTTGGTGGATCTGCCCCACAGCCCTCATTAATACTTTGATGCAACAGGATAAGGATTTCAAAATGCAAATAACTGTAAATGGATGATGACTGCGACCAAGAAAAGGAAGTGTTGCTCTGACTGCTGAGAGGGCAGGCGGTAGAAACTCACTGAATGTCGACATAACTCCTGTGTAGGAAAACCAGCACCAGGATCGCAGTATAATAAGGAGGAAGAAGAGAGGGAATTCCAACTCTGGGTGTATCTCTCTGCAGTCTAAGAAGATGGTTTCACTGACAGGAGATAGAAGTGTTCATCACGCCCCAAATAAAGTGAACTTACAAAGAACACTGGTGAACGCTAACTACCCATGCAGACGGAACTTCCACATATTTTATGAACTCCGGGAAAGATCCTGCCTGAGAGACCTGCTCTGCTGCACCAGGGTCTGCAGTCTAAGCCAACTTTTGTCGACTGAAAAACCGCCCCAACATGTTTTGGTAGCACAACAGTGGTTTATTAGGGCCCCCACATCTATGGGTCTACTGGTCCTGCTGACCTGGACCAGGCTCAGCTGATCTTGACTGAGCTCACTGTGCATTTCGTGCCGACTAGGGTTAGTCTATCACATGTCTTGTCATTGGTCGGCTGTTGGCTGAGGGGTGAGGTGACTGGGACACGTGATTCTCATCATCCAACAGGCTAGCCTAGGCTTGTTCACATGCCAGTCAAAATTTCCAAGAACAGCAACACAGGGGAAGCTCCAGTGTAAGCACTTTTCAAGTCACAACTAGCAGTGACTTAGTTCAATGGCCAAAGCAAACCACGGCCAAAACCAGAGTCACTGTGGGAATGACTACCCAAGGGTGTAGACACAAACAGGCATAAAGGAATTCAGGCGCAATAATCCATCATAGGCTTCATATGTCTTTAACATCTATCCAGCACTTGCTAATCTCCTTGTTAGCAAACAAAAACTAGAACTCAGGCTCAGAGAATCAGTATTTAAATTTAATAACATTTTTTATGTTCCTCATATTTATTTTATGGCTTTCTTATATCCATGTCAAATGGCTTTTCATTTCTAGTAGTAACGGAGGGTCTCCTTTTAAAATAATATTATGGGTCTTCCCTGGCAGTCCAGTGGTTAAGACTGCCTTTCAATGAAGGTGGGACAGTTTCAATCCACAGTCAGGGATCTAAGATCCCACATGCCTCGTGGCCAAAAACCAAAACATAGAACAGAAGCAATATTGTAACAAATTCAATAAAGTCTTTAAAAGTGTTCCACACTTTTGATCAAAAAAATAAAATAAATTTATGATTTTTTCAAGTGATTTATTGTTAAGAAAGTAAGTAAATAATAACACAGTTGGCTCATATATATTGCAAAATCATGATGTGTGAAAACCAAAATTTATGTCCAAAATCCCTGCACCTGCTCTGTTATTATGAAAGTGGAAAATAAAGGACAAGGCAGAATTCTGAGACCAACTTGTCACCAGTCATTAAAACAGTCTCATTGGTATTAAAGGACCTGGCTTTTCACAGAGCTTTCAGCAATGAATTAAATAATAAAGATCGGCTGCTTGGAACCAATTCTGATCAGGTGTGCAGTTGGCCCTGAAGCACATACTCACACAGTATCCCACACAGAGTCATGTTGGTATTGACATGCCAGATGGTTCAGCCGTGGAGCTAAATGAAGGAGGATGGGGGAAGAGAGCACAAAGGTTGATCACTACTAGACCTCAGACTCTGAACACACCCCATAAAAGAAACTGCAGGAAAGTCTGAGTCATAATACTGGCAATAATTTGAGAATAATATGTAGATATCCCAAGGTGATAATTTGAAGAGGATGGCATTCATTTTGATCATTTCGAGAGTTCACTTAAAACAAACCCAGCTCATTGCTGTGTCCATTCACAAATATATGCAATAAATCTAATCTACAGATCCACCCATACATATACCCACACATATATTCTACCTCAAAAGTAGTGGTTTTTACTTCCCAAAAATTCTGGTAGAAATCCATCTAAGTGCTGAGGTACTAGACCCCAACTCAGGGGATAAAAAGCAAAACCTGGGGGCTGAGTTTTCATTCTCAGAGCATAAAGTACCACCTGTCACATGATCCAGAAACATGTGTACACCCTAGTAGCAACCACACAGCACAGGTAACCATGCATGAAGCATTTGAAAGATAACTTTTAAAGTACACATCCTACATGGGCAATCAGTTCATAAATCCCACATACAAACTCAGTCCCAATTTTCAGTTTCCTTAATAATCATGAGTTTCTCCCTTCCATGTATAATCGAAAGTTTCCCTTGGAGAATATAATGTTAATTCAATAGTTATTTCAATAGTACTAAGAATTTTGCCTTTCTAAGTATAAAAGGAAACAACAATAAAAATCTAAGCCAAACACCAGCTGCTGTAGCTGAGATCCGTGACAATAAAATAAGAGCTACTATTTTAGCACGCAGTCCTAAGCAAATGAAAGAGGGGACAACAAAGTAGGAGATGCCTTTTATATAAAGTTAACAATGTACCCAGATAAAGCAAAATCCATAGGTATAGATTCAACAAATCAAATGGAAAAAACTATCTAGTCTAGGATTTGATTTTTACCTTATATACAAGCTAATAAGTTAGCAGGTTGCTGTTTCGTGGGTACTGGTGGAAGATATGGGACTTCTGGATTAGAGTCAAAAGACCTTTTTATTCATGGCCCAGCGAGGAATTTGAACATCAGCATGTGTCAGTTCCCCTGGCCCTCAAGTCCCATTGGAGTAAAGTTAGGGGCCCATATCAATGCTGTGCACACAGTAGATTTGCAACACAGATGAGGAACAGTGAGCTTAGGGACTGTGATGTTTGCTGGTAAGCTGTAAGCAAGAGACATTATCATGTCCCTCAAGTATATTCACAGTCAACACAACCCTGAAAAATGGTCCAGGTAAAGAATAGTCAGAGATTTGCATATCCAGCAAAAACTACAGGGACATTCAAAGCCTATGACAGATTGTATCTCCCAACAATAAGTAGTTCTTGACAGCCAAGTGAGCTATTTGCAGTAGGAACAAGCCTATTGAAGGTATAGTCACTTTGAGACATAAGGTGCCATCTACCTACTTTAACAAAGGAGCTACACCCAGTAGAGTGTGTGCGTGTGTATTCATACTTTTCTCAGATGCATTTCTGAAAACACATGGGCAAACCATATTTGTAAATCAAGTTATAGTTTAAATATTCTGGAAGAGAATCCCATAAGTGTATACTTTTACAATGGAAATACTCATCCCCTGATTCATCTGTTTATAATCTGTGGGGTTATAAATATTTAATTTTCTTAAAGAAAGCTATACCACTACTGGTGCAATTCTGCCATTTGTAATAAGTTGTGGTGAATTATAAAAAGCATGTCTGATCTGATCACCCCCATACTAACAGTCATTGGCAAAATAGATCTCATCCCAATTTCAAAACTACATCCATTTTCTTCTTTAAAGCTTCTCATAACTACTTTTATATGCCTCAGTTCCTGGGTCAAGCCTGACACCACTGCTTTGGGAGGATAATCCAATGTGCTGGGATTCAAAGCTGGGTTACTATGACAGTCCCCTACATACAATCTTTCTAATACCCCACTCAAGCACAAATTAGCAGGGTTGTAATGAAAGGCCTTCAGAACTGGGATTCTATGTTTTGTCTCTTGTTTTTTATATTTTTGGCCAATATTTCCTCCCTCTAGCCTCCTCCTCCCACCAAGAATAAGTTGTTCTCTCACTGATAGGAGCTTGGAAATTCTACCACTGTTGCTCAGAGCAGTGTGACAAACCTATGAGACTTTCCAAGGAGAAAAATGTCTGTTTTCTGCCTTTACTTGATTACATTTCGTAAATGTATGAACCACAGTCGACAGCAGTGAAGTAGGGTCAAAGTGACATAAAATATGATTTCTCTGACATACAAGGAAAACAAAAACACTAATAATAAGAAAAAGAATTTGTAGTACCTGCCAATGCTTCTTAATAGTCCTCTAGGAATCCATGAAACAGAACTAAGAACACAGAAAGCACAAAATAAATTTTGTTGAAAATAAGAATACATCTTGTTGGGTATAATCTAATACCAAGTCCTACACTGGTGAAAACGTTTTCTGACATATAAAATACATCACCTGTACACTTTCACTGGGCTTCCCAGGTGGAGCTAGTGGTAAAGAACCCACTTGCCAATGCAGGAGACATAGGTTCAAACCCTGGGTCAGGAAGGTCCCCTGGAGGAGGGCATGACAACCCGCTCTAGTATTCTTGCCTGAAGAATCCCATAGACAGAGAAGTCTCATAAGCTATAATCCATGGGGTCACAAAAAGTTAGACACAACTGAAGCAAATTAGCATGCACACTTTCATTAAATGATCACCACAATCCTATGAGGAAGGGTAAGAGAAGCACTTGGGTCAAAAATAAGTCAAAAAACTGATTTTCTTCATGGCACCTGAATGACCCTGAGTCCTTTGTCCTTTCTGGCTCCATACTTGGCCATAAGAAGGTGGCCAACATTTGATGTTACCACATATGAACGGTGGTGATGGTGATTTGCTCACTCAGTCGTATCTGACTCTTTACAACCCCACGGACAGCAGCCCTCCAGGCTCCTCTCCATGGGGATTCTCCAGGCAGGCATACTTGAGTAGATTGCCATGCCCTCCTCCAGGGGATCTTCCCAACCCAGGGATTAAACCTAGCTCTCCCACACTGCAGATGGATTCTTTATCATCTGAGCCTGGAGAGAAACTAAAACAACCAACATATAGTTTTCTGCCCTTTCTCCACTAGATACACAGATGGTCACTCAAGGGTCTAATACCAAAGGAAATCTAAGAAGAAAGCCAAAATTGTAAGCACAATCCTGCCTTACAAGACTTGAGGCACATGGGCAAAAATGAGTCTACTCCACTGCCCACTGCCCAGTAAGGCCAGCGGCCACTGTGCCTGAAGCTTTAAATTTTAATCTAATACCTGCTCTCAACTTCCTAATTTGTTGACTCAGGATTTTTTGTCTTTTTTTTTTTTTCACTTTATTTTACTTTACAATACTGTATTGGTTTTGCCATACATTGACATGAATCCACCACGGGTGTATACAAGCTCCCAATCCTGAATCCCCCTCCCACCTCCCACCCCATATCATCTCTCTGGATCATCCCCATGCACCAGCCCCAAGCATCCTGTATCCTGTATCAAACATAGACTGGCACTTCGTTTCTTACATGATACTATACATGTTTCAATGCCATTCTCCCAAATCATCCCACCCTGTCCCTCTCCCTCTCCCTCAGAGTCCAAAAGTCCATGATAACAAAACTCTGAGGTGTCTTTGCAAATTCAGCTAGGTGCCTGGAAACTGTAAATCCCATAAATAGGTACAGATTTTGAGTGATGGAGAGAAGAAGTCACAATAGCTTTCAGCTGATGGGAGTAGGTGGGAGGAATGGAAGCAGAACCAGGTTACTCTGGGATCCCCATGTGATGTTACAGAAAGAGACTGGGTTTAGGCATTAAATAGAAATGCTCATCTAACTATGGGTAGTTATTTAGCATCTCTGAGCCTCACTTTGTCATCTGAAAAACTGATTTAGTTATGTTTACCTCATGTAACTTTTGGGAGTGTTAACAGCTATCAAACGCATTTGATACACAATAGGGTTTCTTGCTGTTGATTGTGGTGTGTGGGTGTACAGTCTTTGAGGGAATAAGTCACATCCTAGGCACCTTTGTATGTCCAACATGTATCACAGAGTACGGAACATGGTTAAGCCCTCAACGTGGCAAGCAGGCCTCACAGAGGAGGCCAGAGTCTGAGTCAGAAAAGCATTCAGTGAAGTGGAGGATTTGACCAAGTGAACCCAGTGGGCAGGAGAGGGGAGGGTAAATTCAGTCTCATGAAAGACACAGAAAAACATTAGAACCCCAGGTTTAAAGTTGATTCCCTGACTCTAGTGCAGAGATCAGCAACTCTTTCCTGAAAAAGGCCAGATAGTAAATATTTTCACTTTTACAGGCTCTCCGATCTCTGTTATAATTACTCAGCTCTGCCGCTGTAGAGCGAAAATGCCCATGGACAATATGTACATGAATGAGTGCAGCTGTGTTCACTTATAGACACTGAATTTTGAATTTAATATTTTCATGTCACAAAAAGATGATATACTTTTTTTTCAATCATTAAAAATGTATAAGCAATTCTTAGCTCAGGGCTGCACAAAAACAAGCGGCAGGCTGGATTTGACCCACGGGCCATAGTTCTTTCCAACTCCTGGGCTAGTGAGTTGACCCAAGGACACCATGTCTGCTAGCTCACCCTCCAATCAGGTGAATCTTCAAAAAGCCCCATCCTTGCTCCCTGTAAGAGCTTCCCATGCTGCTGCAATAAATCACCACAAACACATGGTGGTTTAAACAACACAAATGTATCCTCTTATGGTTCCAGAGGTCAGAAGTGGACCCTGACTCTAACTGGGCTAAAACCAAGGTGTCAGCAGGTACGGCTCTATCTGAAAACTCCAGGGAAAAAATCCTTTCCTTGTTTCTTCTGACTTCCAGAGGCAGCAGCATCTGTGGCCACATTGCTACAATTTCTCTTCCACGGCCACATCTCCTACTCTAGTTCTAAAGAGCCCTCCTGCTTCTTAAGACCTTTATAACTACATTGGGCCCCACTGGATAAGCCAAAGTAATCTTTCCATCCCAAAAGCCATGATTTAATCACATCTGCAAAGTCCCTTTTGCCATGTAAAGGAACATATCCACAGGTTCTTGGGACCTGAATGTAGACATCTTGGGGGTCAGTCCAGTTCAGTTGCTCAGTCATGTCCGACTCTTTGTGACCCCATGGACTGCAGCACACCAGGCTTCCCTGTCCATCACCAACCCCCAGAGCTTGCTCAAACTCATGTCCATTGAGTCGGTGATACCATCCAACCATCTCATCCTCTGTCATCCCCTTGTCCTCCTGCCTTCAATCTTTCCCAGAATCAGGGTCTTTTCCAGTGAGTCAGTTCTTCATATCAAGTGGCCAAAATATTAGAATTTTAGCTTCAGCATCAGTCCTTCCAATGAATATTCAGGACTGATTTCCTTTAGGATTGACCAGTTTGATCTTGCAGTCCAAGGGACTCTCAAGAGTCTTCTCCAACACCACAGTTCAAAAGCATCAATTCTTCGGTGCTCAGCAGGGGACACTTTTATTCAGCCAACCATACTATCAGGCTTTCACAGAATCAGTGCCTCTAAGCGAAGGGGCCACCACTCAGCACATGGACCTGTGTCCACACAAAGGGTAACTTGCCTTCCTTTCCTCCCCCTGCAGACTGAGAGAATGCTGAGGTCAAAGGTGAGGTCAAACCTTACCTCTCTAACCTTTTCCTATGAATCATGATCAGCAAATTAGACATTGCTCTGAGGAAGCCATGCAAATGAAAATAACTCCTCTACCTTAGAAAACCCTTTCAATATTGGCCTTGTTTTCCCCTGAGTTATTTTTAAAGTTACACAAATTTTACTCAAAGGCATACCAGAAATTTGCCTTCAGCTTATCTATGTTCCACACAGACAATTGCATTATACCTAAGAGAATTAATGTGATTTAATTGTATTATATTTGGTGGTAGTTTAATATCAAACTTCTTTTGTATAAGAAATGATTTCTTGGTGAAGTTAAGCTCACTTATTATGCTCATTCTTTATTCATTAAACTCATTAAGATCAGTGGGAATTGCTTATAAATAACGATACCATTGATTTGAAATATTGCAGATAAGTGAGGATATTCTCAGATTGTAAGAGCGTAATGCTCTTAGTAATTTTCTTGGGAATTCATATATTGGGAATCTTTGTACAGCATACTTTCCCAAGAATGGATGATACACCTTTTAAAAATCCTGCCTTCTCTTGTGAAGGGAAGCTGGACCATAAAAGGACTACTGTCTTTCTCAGAATCTGTTGAAAGGAGCTAAAGCCAAGACTACCACATACGGTTGTACAGGTTATTCACTGCATAAAGGCAACCACCAAAATGAACTGAGGTTAAAACATGGGCTGTGTTCTGCTACCAAACCATACATCCTAGCGTAGGACTATCAAGACAATCAGGGGTCTTTCCTTAATTCACATAAAGTGACTGTGTGTGCACGCTAAGTCACTTCAGCCATGTCTGACACTTTGTGACCCTACAGACTGCAGCCCACAAGGCTTCTCTGTCCATGGGATTCTCCAGGCAAGAATATTGGAGTGGGTTGCCATGTCCTCCTCCAGGGGATCTTCCAGACTTGGGGATTAAACCTGAATCGCTTATGTCTCCTGTGTTGGCAGGCACGTTGTTTACTTCTAGCACCACCTAAAGTGACTGAATGCTCATGAACCCATGCAATACCACTGAAGAGGAGATCTCTTTTTCTACTTTGCACCCCATGGACCAGCAGAGGTCTTAGCTGAAATCCGTTTGGCCTAGCTTAAGCAAAGAAAATCCCATGGACAGAGGAGCTTGGTAGGCTACAGTCCATAGGGCTGAAAAATCAGATACAACTTAGCAACTAAACTAAGCAAAGAATGGAAATTTATTGCAAGGTTGCAAGTTTATTTCTTAGGACTCAAGAGCAAGATGTACAGTAGATATCATGTGGAATTACAAATATATGTATATATATATCAGGTTGGCCAAAAAGTTCATTTGTGTTTTTCCATAACATCTCTTAGAAAAATTTGAACTAACTTTTCGACCAACCCAATAAAAAGCTGTCAAGAGGGAAAGGTAATAACTACATCAATATTTATCCGCACATGTAATCCCCATAACCTCCTTGCTATATCATAATAATCCATCTCATTCTGTAGACACAGTGTCTTGCCAAAGGTCGCTCAGCTGGCCACTGAGAGAACTTTCAAATCTAGGCCCGTGTCTGCAATGTTCTTGTGCCATTCACTGCTCTGCACAGCCTCTCTCATCCTTAGCATGCGGCTGGTATTCTCAGAGCTTCTCATGGACATTGCCTACTCTCCTCCTTGCAGACACATAGGAGAGATGTATTTCTCCTTGAACACACATGCGTGATTTACTTTGGTCAGTGAAACATAAGACATGCCATGGGTCGTTTCCAGTCAAAAGCCTGTAAAAGCCAGTGTGTGATTTGCCCTCCCTCCTCCCTTCCAAGGTGACCACAGACATTCTATGTGGTGGTGGTTCTGGTGGCCTGCATCCCTGAAAAAGGGCAATTCAGAATGGAGATCTCAGTCCATACACAACGGACTTGTAACTCAAGGGAAGAGTAAGTGTTGACTAATTAAGCCACCAAGAATTGGGCGTGTTTGTTATTGCAGAATAAACCTAGTCTGTCCTGGCCTGCATAGCCATCAAGGGCCCTTCTACCTTTAGCAGCTGGTAAGTCTCACCCAATGAGTCACACGACTTCCTCCCTTTTCCTACTTGCCCCAAACCTTGACATCTTTCACAGCCCAGCTAAAATTCCACACACCCAAAATGTTTTCGTTAACTTCCCCAGCCTGGCCTTAATTCTTACTCTTTGTAATCAGAGTCACGCTGACTATCATCATTCTATAAATTAGAACCCAATCATATTGCGTGTAGCACATCTCATTGTATGCTGTTTTAACTTGTTTCTTTCTTTAAGATAAGAAAGAATGATTGGTCTTTTCAGTGCAGAAATCATATTGTGCATTTCTGCAGACCTTCTGCAGCATGGCCGGAATATTGGAGTAGAGACCTAATAAACAGTTACGATATCAAGAAGAGCACATAAAGAAGGGAGAAGATGGACAAGACAAAGGGAGCAGCAGGTCTGATCATCCCTCCCCCCTGTGCACCTTGACAGATTTGAATAATGAAACATTGCTCCATACGGAGGAAGGAAAGAGTTAAATTTTCGTAGACTATATCCTGAGACAGATAACATCATTGGAGGTTATATTTCTCATTAATATAAAAGAGTTAATTGTACATCTTGGAAATTCTATTCTCTCCAAATCTTCTTTTAGAGTTAAGTCATGCATGATCCATTTATATTCAGGCATTCACCCTGACAGTGTCTGGTTCCGTAGGGCCATCTTATGCACCTGCCCTACGGATCCACTGGGGCTCTAGAAGCTGTTCTTGTAGTGGAACATTTTTCTAAGAAGATGACCTACACTGCAAAATACTTCTATAACCAAAGGCAGGGCATAAATATTTGATAGCATAAAGTCCATGAAAACACATCTTCATTTCAGTAATGCGCTATCTCAGAACATATCACTCGGGGAGCAGGGCTTGCCTGAAAGATTCAGCAGCTCCAATTTGCCGGAGCTCATTAGCATGCCCCAGAGAACAAGCACAGCAAATAATTCTAGATCCCTGCTGCTCATGGGCTAGTTAACATGGACTGACCAAACAATGGCAAGCCTTTCCACCTCATGAAAAAGCCACCTTGTGTGATCCAAGTGCACTTTACGAGGAATCAGACAATGTCAGCTGGAAGGAGCCTTTGTTGTTGTTCAGTCACTCAGTCATATCTGACTCTTTACAACCCCAAGAACCGTAGCACACCCAGCTTCCCTGTCCTTCACCATCTCCTGGAGCTTGCTCAAACTCATGTCCATTGAGTCAGTGATGCCATCCAACTGTCTCATCCTCTGTTGTCCCCTTCTCCTCCTGCCTTCGATCTTTCCTACCATCAGAGTCTTTTCTAATGAGTCGGTTCTCCTCATCAGGTGGTTAAGGTATTGGACCTTCAGCTTCAGCATCTTCCAATGAATATTCAGGACTGATTTCCTTTACAATTGACTGGTTTGATCTCCTTGCAGTCCAAGGGGCTCTCAAGAGTCTTCTTCAATACCACTGTTCAAAAGCAACAGTTCTTCAAGGCTTAGCCTTCTAAGGAAGGAGCCTTGCAGGTATCCTTTGTCTATAGATAAGGAGAGAAGGCTCAGAGAGATGACATGAGCTGTATTGAGACTCACACTTAATCCCTCCCTCATTTCTTTCATAACCACAAAATAAAAACCCATGGGTGAAATAAAAACAGTGATTCAACCTATGTCATCAACTTTGAAGTAAAGTATCATGGCACCACCCAGGCTTTTTCGTAAGTGGTGCTCTGTGTACATATCTATGAATAACTTTACATTTCTCATTAATGGTATATGTTTTCATAACGATCAAGCCTCACTGGCACCCCTCTCTTGGCATTTGCATGTTAACATTAATTCTCAGTAAGAAAGTATTTCCAAGTAAGTGTTATATAATGATGAAATAAAGGCTGCAGCTTAAATTCAGCCCTCACATCATTCTTTTTCTCCTTTGCTGATCTCCCACTTTGGTCAAAACTGGTTATACCCATCCCGGCCTCTTGAGTCAAGATGTCACCATGCTGTGTAATTAAATTCTAAAATAAATAGCAAGACCTCAATGCAAAATTGACCTTTTTGATTCAGAAAGCCCTTCAAAACTTCAGCAGGACAGATAGAAAATTCTTCATTTTGAGTTGCCTGTGGTCCAACAATAGCTTTGTAATCCCTTTGTCAAACCGAAGCATACAAGGAAAGGATTCACTTTTTTACTTGCTATCAGAGGTTTCTTTCATGTTTTCTCACCATGGACTGTAGATTTGACAAATTCACTATAGAATCCTGTTTTTAAATGTTCTTTTCAAATGTGGTTTGAACTGTTCAGAGAGAAAAGAAAGAGGTGGCCCTTTTAGTGGAAAGCATTGGCGGTACTCCCATTAAATGGAAAGCTGAAATCGTGAAGTGTCCCAGCACTAACATTGCAGGTGTTGGAAGGAGGAGCAATCAAGTGATAAACAAGTAGCCGCCTGAGCAATCCTAATTTAGAAAAAATAAGTCAAACATTCAGCTGAAAATACTTTTGAGCTAGTAATCACCACATAGTGCAGCCTCCACTAACTTCCAATTTAAAAGACTATAATGGCCCTGGGAACCATCAAAATGTTCAACAGCAAAAACCAATGTGGAGGCCAATCTAGTTCCAGAATCTAAAAAGAAGTTCCACCCTGTATTAAACGAGACGAAACTAGATACCCAAATTTCACTTTACGTTATCTCAGCATCTACCTCTGTGAAATGAGAAACTTGAGAGATTGCCAAGAAAGATATAGGACTATGCTTTGTACATCTCCCCGACCCTAGATCTGGAAATTAAATATCAACTATATGTACAGTATTCTTATTTCAAGCCCAGGATGTCCAAGTGTGGTGTGTGCTTAGTAGAGTCTACCTCCTTGCAACCCCATGGACTATAGCTCCCCAGGCTCCTCTGTCCGTGGAATTTTCCAGCAAGAATACTGGAGTGGGTTGCCCTTTCCAACTCCAGGGGATTTTTCCAACCCAGGAATCGAACCCATGTCTCCCGTGTCTCCTGCATTAGCAAGTGGATTCTCTACTGAGTCACCTAGGAAGCCCAAAGCAATTGTAAAAGTAGCAGTAATGTATAGTATTGTATTTTTCAAGGGATTGTAAGATTAAAAATGTTTTATTTTTGTGTTTTTTTTTAATGTATTATTTGTGCAAATAGTATTATAAATCTAACCAATTGTATTAGTTGGGTACCTAGGCTAAGTTGGTTACCTTATGAACAAACTGTACTTAAGAATGTGCTCTCGGAATGAAACTTGTTAGTATGTATAAGGGGAATTACTATACCTTTTTTGGTTGTTTTTCTCTGTAGTTTTTCAGACAAATGGCATATGTCAAAGTCATGACACATAGACACATGTCTAGATGCTGGGCAACTACTGCCCAATAGAAGTTTCTGTGATAACAGAAGTGTTCTCTCTCTGTGCCATCTCACAGAGGAGCCACTAGCTACATGCGATGTTGAGTACTTGAAATGCCACTGGTGAAACTGAGAAACTCAATTCTTAAATTTTGTTTTGAGTTAATTTAAACTTAGATAGCCACATGGGAACTGTACCTGCTACTGGCTATGCTTTCCATCATCCACACCAGGAAGAGTAGACCCCTCATTTGATCACAGTAATTTCCTGCCAGAAAATAGAATCTCAGATTCATTGCTTCTCAGTTCTTATCAGATCTTCCTTGAAAGGATGAGCATCATAAGGACTGCCTGAAGGACACTGACTTATCTGTGGACTTACTCATATACCCAAAAGGATGCATTCAGCTCCGCTATGCAGGCACTGTGTCAGGCTCCAGAGAAACAGTGGTGAGCAAAACAGACAAGGTCTCAACCCCCATGTTTTCTTCTACAAATGATTTAAAGAAGCTGAAATATGCATAACAATACAAAGGAATAAAAATAAGTAAGAGATCCAAATATACACCACTTATGGGGGAAACAGATATAAGAGTAGTAAGAGGTTGAAAGTAAAGGAAGGAAAATAAACCCAGTAAAGAATTTAGGGCTCAGTGGGGTCTGTGGAACTGAAGGGTGTTGCCTGGCAAGGGCTAGTCAAAATCAGGTACATGTTTTCAACCCTCTGTAGGCCAAGCAAAACCTATCTGTAGGCAAGAGCCAGCCCACCAGCAGCTACAGAGTAGTGAGAGTAACCACCTAACTGTCACCTTCTTTAGAACCCACAGGACAAATTTCTATCCTGAAAAGCGGAGTTTCAACAGATTGAGATATGTATATATTTTTATCTTATAGAAACTGTGAAGCTTTTCTTACATATATAAATAATGCAAAGATTTAAAGGGTGGTTTGATGAGTTTTATAAATGGATATACCCATATAAACACCACACCAAATGGGATTTAGAACCAGAGCTGGAAAACTGCAGCCAGTGGGCCAGATCTGCCCTTCTCCCTGTCTTCGCAGAGCCAACAAGCTAACAGTGGTTTTTGTATTTTCACATGGTTGAAGAAAAAATTTTAAGAATATTTTGTGACATGTGAAATACCTATGAAATTCAGATTTCAATGTCCACAAATAAAATTTTATTGAAATACTGCCAGACTCATTCATTTACATATTATCTACGGCTGCTTTGAGGGGCTTCCATGGTGGCTCAGACAGTAAAGAACCCACTTGCAATTTGGGAGACTTGGGTTCAATCCCTGGGTGGGGAAGATTCCTTGGAGGAGGGCATGGCAACCCACTCCAGTATTCTTGCCTGGAGAATACCCATGGATAGAGGAGCCTTGTGGGCTACAATCCATGGGGTCGCCAAGAGTTGGACATGACTGAGCTACTAAGCACATAGACCCGTACCAGGTGGCACTAGAGGTCAAGAACCCACCTGCCAAGCCAGGAGACATAGGAGAGGTGGGTTCCATCCCTGGGTCAGGAAGACACCCTGGAGGAAAAAATGGCAACCCACTCCAGTATTCCTGCCTGGAGAATCCCATGGACAGAGGAGCCTGGCAGGCTATAGTCCACAGGGTTGTTCAAAGAGTCAAATAACTGAAGTGACTTAGCAAGCATGTGTGCCTGGCTGCTTTGGTGCTACAACAGCCAAGCAGAGTAGTTGCAACCCAGCCCACATCATGGGAAAAGCCTACAATATTTACTAGCTGATATTTAGCAGAAAAAGTTTGACAAACCCTGGTTGAGAACATGACCATCACACCAGAACATTCTCTTATGCTGCTTTATAAAAGTAAATTCTCTATAGTCTACACTCATTCCAGGGACCCACTGATCTGATTTCTATCATTACAGATTAAATTTACCTGTTCTAGAATTTCATATAAATTAAATCATATTTTGTATTTGCGATGTCCTATATATACATATACATATATATGATTTTGTTGTTGTTCTTTAGTTGCTCAGTGATGTCTAATTCTTTGTGACCCCATGGGCTGTAGCTCGGCAAGCTCCTCTGTCCATAGGATTCCCCAGACAAGAATACTGGAGTGGGTTGTCATTTCCTTCTCCAGGGGATCTTCCCAACCCAGGGATAGAACCCAAGTCTCCTACATTGGTAGGCAGATTCTTTACCGCTAAGCAACCAATGAAGCCCATATATATGATGACATATGATTATGTATAGATATTATATATGCTATCCATATATACACATATATACCAAAAGATAGAAAGAGAGATCTATATCCTTTTTGTCTGGCTTGAATCTCTCAACATAATGTCCCTGAAACATATCCAGGTTATGGCTGACATCAGCAATTTGTTCATTTTTATTACTTAGTAGTAGTTCTCTGCATGAACGCACCACAATTTGTTAATCCATTCACCCATTAACAAACCATTAAGTTATTTGCAGTTCTTAGCCACTATAAACAAGGTTGCTGCTACCATTCACGTATATGTCTTTCGTGTACAAGCCTCTGAGCCAAATACTTAGTAAAATTGCTGGATCATAAGGTGGTGAAAGCTTAACTTCATAAGAAACTGCCAGAATTTCTGACTGTGAATATTAGAATTCCATCTTTTTCACATCCTTGCTAGAGCTTGCTACTGTCATTCTTTTTAGCTTTAAATCAGTCTAGTAAGGTGGTGAGAACAGGAGGGATAAATTAGAAGTTTGGGATTAGCAGATACAAAGTACTACATATAAAATAGATAAACAAGGTGTACGTATAATAAACTATAATGGAAAAGAATATGAAAATTATATGTATATAACTAAATCACATTGCTGTACACCAGAAACTAACACAACTTTGTAAATCAACTCTGCTTCAATTAAAAACTAAAGCAATCTAATGGGTAAGATGTGACATCTATTGTAGTTTGGATTTGCATTTCCCTGATGACTAATGATGTTGAGCATCTTTCAGTGTGCTTATCAGCCATTCATACATTTTCTTTTCTTTTGTGAACTATCTAAAACTGTGAACGTTAATAACGATTCTTATTTTCCTGTTTGCTTCGGCTACTTGGAAACTTAGAGCTCAATGGAACAACTTAGCTTAGAGAGTGAAATATAACAACTAGGACCTCCTGGCCCTTGAGGGTTCCAACCTAAGTCTTGGTTTCATCATCTGTCTTCCCCTTATTCTTTTCCCTCCCAATTTCTTCAACTACTAAATCTTTATCCTGTGTCCTCAATTTCTTTCGCATGACTCAAATCCTATTTTAGAATGAGGCAGGTGACAAGCAAAGGGGAAAGGGATGAAACTGGCTCGTTTGCTTCTTATGAGACAAGAACTGTGCTGGGCACTGGGAATACAGAGATGAATGCGTCCCTGTCCTCTAGGGGGACTCATAGGGAGAAACAGCCAGCAATTAGAAGACAAGTCAACAAGTGCAGCGAGGGAAGTTCCCTGAAGGACGGTGAGGAAGAGGGGAGGTGGAGGAGCAGGGAACTTCCTGGAAAAGATGATTCTTGACTGTTGACTGACGAATAACTCAGTCTTGCCCGGAAAAAGAAAGAACCCTAGGGCTACGGTGGGATGTGTATGTCACAGAGACTATTTCAGAACCAGGGACTCTTTAATGCTACAGTGCATGATGCATCCTGGGAACTCAGAATTAGCATAGCTGGAACTCGAGATGGGGAAAGTCAGGGAAGTGGAAAGCAGTCATGTTGACCTTCTGACACCTCAGTGACCAAAGCAAGTCACATGGCCACACTCAAAGTCAAAAGCAGGGAAACAGCACTCCTCTGTAGTGGCAGGAACTGCCAAGTCACATGGTAAAGGATGTGGCCATTGGGAAGGTGAAGAATTGGGACCATTCATGCAATTTACCACAGCAGCATTCCATGAAAGGAGAGATCGCCTAAAGCATAAGAATTTCTGAACTATTAATACATGTGGCAGCTTGAGTGCTGTGGTTTCATAACTCTGAGGTAGTTCAGGGAAATATGAGAACAGCACAGAATATTTGGACTGCAGAGAAATCCATCTCTAAATGGCTACAACTCAGGTACTACCCGCCATGGAGCCTGGAGCCTCATCTAACAAACTGAAATCCACCAAATGATGGCAGACATCACACTGTTCTCTAGACTGGATTTTCGAGTTTAGAACTAAAACTGAGATTCTGCCTCAAAAATCCATGTCAGCAGTGATTCCACTGCCCAATTATCATTAAGTGTGTGATTATAACCATCGGATAATTAAACTATAACTGGCACTAATGCAATTGTGTTGTTAAAAAATATTCTTAAGCAACACACTTATCCCAGGACTAGTTAAATGTTATGCTAATGTCTGGGCACATGTGACTAATAATGAAATGAGTTATAACTATGTGTTTGGATCATATTACATTGTTTCAAGTGTATCATAATATTTTATAGCTTAATGGAGAATCTGGCTTATAGCAATACAGGAAAAAATAAATCTCAGCCAGTCATCATCCATTTAAGAAAAAAGTCTACATCCAGCAGCCGACAAGATTTTAACCATCAATAACAATTACCCTGAAACCTTTCTGACACAATAGGTAGATATTTAATATCAATAACATAAAATACACCCTCCCTAATGGAGATATATTAAGATATTGATTAGTTATGCAAGAAAGTTTATGCTTGCCCCATTCCCACTAGTAATCATGAGCAGGCTATTGACTACTCCTTGAACCACATCTCTTAGTCCATTTCCCTTTCTCCACCCAAGAGTACACTTGGCTGGCAGATAATCAGAACAAACAGACATTCCTGGAAAATGCAAACCATATGTGCAACTCCGTGCAGCGTGCATTTACTGAATGCCTACTAGGTACTCTCAACTGTGTCTGCGGGTGCCAAGACCACGTAGCTAAAAAGCACAGCCACTTTGTTCAAGATGCTTACAATCTAATGGGGGAGACAGACAGGAGCACAGAATACCTTGTGGGGAGGGATTGGGCGGGGGGGCATGCTGCAAGGCAGCTGAGCCAGAGGGTGGGGAATTGGACAAGCAACTAATGACTGTAACATAAGTCAGAGGAAGCAGACGCAGGACTGGGAGGAAGCAGGGGAGCTGAAGCATTGCCTCCAAGAGTGATGCCTTTTCAACATTTTTCTGAGGTTAATATGTAGACCTGACAGTTGCTAGAACTCTACGGGGAGAAAATGATGTACAGGGAGTAATGGGAAAGCAAGACCTGGAGATGTGTACAAAGACACACATCCCATCAGGTTCACTAACCTGACCGCAGGGTATCCTGTGCCATAGCCCAGCTCCCTACAAGGATCCTAGGGCCTGGCTACTCCTCTCTAGGTGGAGGTCAGTCCCACAAGGGAAGCATCAGTGTTCTAGGACTTGGAACATGAAAGTTCTTCCAAGACAGCAGCAGAGGTAATAAGAGGCTCAGTAGAGTGGCACTTGGGAACTAAATAACTTTAAAATGACGCAAGAAAGAAAACGTATTTCATTTACTATGTTGTTGCTGTTTAGTCGCTAATCATGTTTGACTCTTTTGAGACCCATGGAGTGTAAGCTGCCAGTCTCCTCTGTCCATGGGGTTTCCCAGGCAAGAATACTGGAGTGGGTTGTCATTCCTTTCTCCAGGCAATCTTCCCAATCCAAGGGTCGAACCTGAGGCTCCTGCATTGGTAGGCAGATTCTTTACCACTGAGCTACCAGGGAAGCCCTTCAATTGCTGTATTTGTTGCTGTTGTTCAGGCTCGTAGTCATGTCCAACTCTTCATGGGCCCATGTACTACAGCATGTCAGGCTCCTCTGTCCTCCACTATCTCTCAGAGTTTGCTCAAATTCATGTCCATTGAGTTGGTGATGCTATCTAGCCATCTCATCCTCGGTTGCCCTCTTCTCCTGCCCTCAATCTTTTCCCAGTATTAGGGTCTTTTCCAATGAGTTGGCTCTTCTCATCAGGTGGCCAAATATTGGAGCTTCAGCATAGTCCTTCCAATGATCAATTCAGTTCAGTCGCTCAGTCGAGTCTGACTCTTTGCGACTCCGTGAATCACAGCACACCAGGCCTCCCTGTCCATCACCAACTCCCGGAGTTCACTCAGACTCACATCCATCGAGTCAGTGATGCCATCCAGCCATTTCATCCTCAGTCATCCCCTTCTCCTCCTGCCCCCAATTCCTCTCAGCATCAGAGTCTTTTCCAATGAGTCACTCTTCGCATGAGGTGGCCAAAGTACTGGAGTTTCAGCTTTAGCATCATTCCTTTCAAAGAAATCCAGGGCTGATCTCCTCCAGAATGGACTGGTTGGATCTCCTTGCAGTCCAAGGGACTCTCAAGAGTCTTCTCTAACACCACAGTTCGAAGACATCAATTCTTCGGTGCTCAGCCTTCTTCACAGTCCAACTCTCACAACCATACATGACTACTGGAAAACCATAGCCTTGACTAGATGGACCTTAGTCAGCAAAGTAATGTCTCTGCTTTTGAATATGCTATCTAGGTTGGTCATAACTTTTCTTCCAAGGAGTAAGCGTCTTTTAATTTCATGGCTGCAGTCACCATCTGCAGTGATTTTGGAGCCCAAAAAAATAAAGTCTGACACTGTTTCCACTGTTTCCCCATCTATTTGCCATGAAGTGATGGGACCGGATGCCATGATCTTCGTTTTCTGAATGTTGAGATTTAAGCCAACTTTTTCACTCTCCTCTTTCACTTTCCTCAAGAGGCTTTTTAGTTCCTCTTCACTTTCTGCCATAAGGATGGTGTCATCTGCATATCTGAGGTGATTGATATTTCTCCCAGCAATCTTGATTCCAGCTTGTGCTTCTTCCAGTCCAGTGTTTCTCATGATGTCCTCTGCATATAAGTTAAATAAGCAGGGTAACAATGTACAGCCTTGACGTCTTCCTTTTCCTATTTGGAACCAGTTTGTTGTTCCATGTCCGGTTCCAATAATAGATGATTTCAAATTATTTTGTCTCTCCCTCTGGTGGAAACTTGCCAGCCTCTCTGTTTCCATGCTTATACCTAAAGGGGTTAGTCCCTGCCCCTTTATTAGTCCCAGTCCCAGTTTCCTATAAGCATGGTGAACACAGTGGTCTTGAGGGGTAGCCAGACCAACCAGTGTGATCGCTTGCTAGCCCCAGGCATCCCATCAAGCTGCTTTTCTGGACTCTGTGAATTACCATATCCCTTTGGGTGGCAGGAAATCAATGGTGACGGTGCCACCCTGCCCTGCTAGTTCTTCCAAGAATGAAGCTCATTTGCAATGCAAAGCAACATGAAAAGAACATTCTTTTAGTATTTAAGACACGTGCCAATTCCCCAGGCAATGGGAAATGGCAAAACTGATGTTTTGATGTTTTTCTGAGAAGGCATTTTTTTTTTAATAGAAGAGTCCCATGTTTTTTTTCACATTCCCTTGAATGGTACAGAGGTAAATGGAGTGAAAAGAAAGAAGACCCTTTTTAAATATGATCCGTTTTCCTGTGTGCATGCTGTTTAGAATGCCAATGCCTGCAGGCTATTGGGGAATTCGGGTGAGAGAATTTCTTTCCTTCCAAATTAAAAAACAAGAAAACGAGACCTCAAGGCCATTTCTGCCTTGAAACTCTTCCTAACATGGTGTTTCACAATTAAAATACAACGATTAACAAAGAATGATTTTCTTTCAACTAGGAGTAGAAGTGAAACACAGACACCCTACTGGTCACTCTTAGTGGCAAAATTGCTGCAAAGTGAATGCAAAGCATCAGGAGCTGACTCTGGTGTTCCTATCAGCACCAGCCAATGAGAAGTTTATATATAACAGTTTATACAAAACCATATTTTCCACCGTGATGTCCTTGGGCAGCAAGGGGTAGTGGCTCTGCCTCACTATAGGGGTTCAAAGAGCATTGCCTACACACAGAAGGTGGTGCCACTTAGAAACAGGTAACCAAACCCCTGAAAGTGCAGAAGAGCTCCATAAATCCCTCCACCTAAAATTGTTGTAAAGTAAAGTGAAAGCCACTCAGTCATGTCTGACTCTTTGCAACCTCCATGGAATTCTCCAGGCCAGAATACTGGAGTGGGTAGCCTTTCCCTTCTCCAGGGGATCTTCCCAACCCAGAGATCGAACACACATCTCCAGAATTGCAAGTGGATTCTTTACCAGCTGAATACTGAAGTGGGTAGCCTATCTCTTCTCCAGCGGATCTTCCTGACCCAGGAATCGAACCCGGGTCTTCTGCATTGCAGGTGGATTCCTTACTAACCGAGCTATCAGAAGTCTAAATTTGTTGCAACTCGAGGCAAATGTTAATGTACCCCCAAGTTGCTGGTCTCTCGATGCTCCCATCTAAAGGTTCATGGAGTCCTTCTAACTCATATCCACAACCTTAGGGTATCTGTCCTCTTCAACTAGCTGATGAACTTGTAAGAGCTGGGCATGTCCCATTCATCTTTTTATTCTCACTTCCTAAGACTGAACTTACCAACTAATAGGCAGTTAATATGTGCTTATTAAATAACTGATGTTGAATTTGACACCCAGGAAGTTTATCATTGCACAGCTAATTAGTAACAGAATCAATTCAAGTCTTCCAGTTCTCAGGCCCCTGTATTTCTTTTTCAATGCCTGGAAAGGAGGTCAAGAAGATTAATAAAGGCTTCCACTGATTGAGGACTTGTTCCGTGCCATGTCCCCTGGCCCAGCACCATGCATACATTGTTAATTTAATCTTATTGCAATCTTGGAAGATAAGTAGTCCCCATTTTGTAAGTGCCAAACCAAAGGCCCCATCTATCCAAGGTCAGGGAGCAAGGAGTTGTCCAGTGGACTTTCACCAGCCTGGCCCCACATCCCACACTTCCAGTCCCCCACCCACAAGAAGCACCTCCCCCTGATCAACAGAAACCAAATACATTTCCTGACATGGATCTTCCATGTCATAATGTTGCAAGAAGGCAGACCCTTTCCAGGGCCCAAAACTGGGCTCTTGTCTAACACTCGGAAATGAATTGTCTGAGGAGATACATCTGCTGAAAAAGCAAGAGATTTTATTGGGAAAGGGCACCTGGGTGGAGAGCAGTCGGGTAAAGGAATCCAGAACTGCTCTGCTGCGTGGCTCAGAGTCTCGGGTTTTATGGTGATGGGATTAGTTTCCGGGTGGTCTTTGGCCAATCATTCTAATTCAGAGTCTTTCCTGGTGGCACACGCATTGCTCAGCCAAGATGGATGCTAGTGAGAGGGATTCTGGGAAGTGGATGGACACACAGTGTCTCCTTTAGACCTTGCCCGAACTCTTCCGGTTGGTGGCGGCTTATTAGTTCCGTATTCCTTATCAGGATCTCCTGTCATAAAACAACTCATGCAAATGGTTACTATGGTGCCTGGCCAGGGTGGGCGGTTTCAATCAGTGTGCTTCCCTAACAATAAGACCCTGAGATGACTAATAAGTTGTTAATGCATTTTGGGGGAAGGTCTTAAAACCTGTTTCCTTCTAGTGAGAATTTTAAGAAAAAAAAAAAACAGGATCAAGCAAAAAGTAGGAAGTGAGAGAAAACTGGGAGTCTGGAGGTGCTGTATACCTGTTTAAATAATAATAAGGCACAAGCTGAAGTCCTTGAGGGACACAAAGAGGGAGAGGTGAATGCCGTCCTGAGTAGGCTGGACCCAGAGGACTGTGGGAGCAGCTGTCTTCTCTGTGCCTCAGTCCTGCAAGATTAGTCATTTAAGAGGCTCATAAAAATAAGTAAACAAACTTTCAAAAGGCCAGACCTACATCTTCTAAAAGCCAACAGGGAGATCCTGCTAAGAAATTGTCACAAACATACAAAGATTCATGTTACTACCACAGGAGTCTTTTACCTACAGCTCGGAAATGTGATCTTTTTTGTTCAAATGTGGTTGGAATTTGCTGGGACTGGAAAATAGATTATTCTTTCCTTGAAAGGGCAAGCCGACTGCTTTGTGGCTAGCACAAACAGGTTTTTTATCTTGACTGATTTAGATTCTACTTGTGCCGGATTGGACCCAAACAAGTGTCTGCTCTGATACCCTCTGTTTTATCTAGACCGCCAGCTTATGTGGGCTTCTGTGATGTGAGCACCGGGACACAGAATGCTGGCCTCGGGTTCAAGATCTACAAGCAAGAAAAAGAATCACAATCAAATTGGAAGCATACTGTCTCCCAACATCACAGACGGTTCCCGCAAAACAGAACCAGGGATGATGCAGCCCAGTGTTCTCACTTTGGTGATTCGGAGACTGAGGCCCAGGGAGGAATGACTGGTGGCCTCATGAACCACGCAAGAAAAGGGGCTGCATTATACCAGAGTCTTCAGCCCACAGGGTGCCAAACAGGCAGTTCCACATCTGTTGCTATTGTTGTTTCAAGTAGGAACTATTTATAAACATTTTAAAAATAGGAGATTTAGGATGGCAGCTCCTAAACACAGAATTACCATGCATGCATGCTGAGTTGCTTCAGTCATGTCTGACTCTTTGTGACCCTATGGACTGCAGCTTGCCAAGCTCCCTTGCCATGCCTTCCCCCAGCAGATCTTCCCTACCCAGGGACTGAACCCATGTCTCATATCTCCTGCACTGGCAGGCAGGTGCTTTACCACTAGCACTACCTACGAAGCCCCAGAATTACCATATGGCCCAACAATTCCACTTCTGGGCATATGCCTGTGAAATAGAAATAGGTGTGTGTGTGTCTGGCCCTTGTCCCTGGCACAGAGCTCCTAAAATGCACATAATTTCCTAGGTGATAAGAACACTAAGCACATTTTTTGTTCTAATATTTGGTTTTTGGTCCCAGTTCGTGACATGGAGCCCTTAAATCCCTTGGGATTTCTTAGGTGATAGCTGTGTCTTTTGTACTAACCTTTGTGGGATTCTCCAAAGCTTCAGGAAGGGGGAGCTGGTCACCAGAAAGACTGCCATGATAAGAAACTTGGAAATTTCCACCTCACCTCCTATCTTCTGAGAAGAGCTAAGTTAACAGCTGTTCAGGACTAAATGAGAAAGTCTCCAAAAGTCCCAAAAGTATGGGATTTTTGAGAGCTTCTGCATCTGTAAACACATCCACGTGCCAGGACAGTGGTACTCCCAACTCCATGGGGACAGAAGGTCCTGTGCCCAGGACTGTTCTAGACCTTGCCCTGTATGCCTCTTTATCTACCTTTTCATCTGTGTCCTTTTTCATATTTTGAAAAAAAACAGTAAATGTAAGTGAGTGTTTCCCTGAGTTCTGTGAACTGTTCAAGCAAACAAGCAAACCCAAGGAGGTATTGCTATGACCTTCTGATTTATACTGAGTCAATCGAAAGTACAGGTGACTATGTGGGATGCATGACTGTCTGAGGAGGGCGGGGGAAGGGAGGACAGGCTTATGGGACTGAGCCCTTCACTGTGGGATCTGCACTAACTGCAGTCAATGACAAAGTGAATTGAATCATAGGACCCCGACTGATGTCACAAAGAATTGCTTGATCGCAGGAGGGAAAAGACCCACACAACTCACAGAAGTGAAGTGAAGAGATTTCCCCGGGGGTCCAGTAGTTGAGACTTTGCTCCAATGCAGGGGGGTTCAGGTTTGATGCCTGTTGGAGGAATTAAGATCCCACATGCCTCGTGGCCAAAAGACCAAAACATGAAACAAAAACAGTATTACAACAAATTCAATAAAGACATTTTAAAAATTGGTTTGATTATTGTAGGTCTTGTTTTAAAAAGTAAAGCAGTTTATGTGTGCTTACAGCATGAGAGTAAAGGAAAGAAGTGGTACAGTTCCACCCCAAAGAACTGAAAACAGGTATTTGCACACCCATCTTCACAGGACTGTTATTCACAGTAGCCAAAAAGGTGGAAGCCACCCAAGTGTCCCGCAACAGATGAACGAAGAAACAAAATGTGCTCTGTACATAGAATACTCTTCAGTCTTAAAAAAGGAAGTTCTGGCACATGCTGCAACATGGATAGAACTTGAAGACACTACACTGAGTGAAATAAGCCAGTCAGAAGAGGACCAATATTGTATGATTCCACTTATATGAGGTCCCTAAAGTAGTCAGATTCACAGAGACGGAAAGTAGAATGGTGAGAAGTGAGCACGCCCTGAGGGGAGAGCGGAGTGGTGAGTTAGTGCTGAATATGCACAGTTCTTGGAGAAGGCAATGGCACCCCACTCCAGTACTCTTGCCTGGAAAATCTCATGGATGGAGGAGCCTGGAAGGCTGCAGTCCATGGGGTCGCTAAGGGTAGGGCATGACTGAGCGACTTCACTTTCACTTTTCACTTTCCTGCATTGGAGAAGGCAATGGCACCCCACTCCAGTGTTCATGCCTGGAGAATCCCAGGGACGGAGGAGCCTGGTGGGCTGCCGTCTCTGGGATCGCACAGCGTCGGACACAACTGAAGTGACTTAGCAGTAGCAGCATGCACGCATGGGAGGTGGGAAGATGAAAGAAGCTCTGTGGTGGATGATAGTGATGGTTGCATAGAAATGTGAATGTACTTAATACCAAGTGGTTACCTAAAAAGTGGTTAAAATGATTTGTTATGTATATTTTACCACAGTAAAAAAATAAACAGAAGTGTCCACATAAACATCCAGACATCCAGTGTCTTTTGGAAAATACCAGACGATCTGGTCATCTGGGGCCCATGTTCCTACAAGGATTCTCAGGGCAGCTGGCCCCTTACGACAGGGCAGACACACTAGGGCTTTGTGTGGCTGCCTCCTTTCCCACTCCACCCACCTACCTTAGCTGGTTCCCAAACTGGGCTGCACTTTGAAACCAATGACAGAACTCAAAAAATACTCCACACCCAGGCTTCCCCCTAGATAACTGAGTCAGAATCTCTGAGGGGTAGGGTCCAGGCATTGGTCACATTTAAGAGCTCCCAGGTGACCCTAATGTACATCTGGAACTGAGGTCCCTGACCCAGAGGTTTGGTTCTAAGGCTTGGCTACACATTGAAATCACTTGGTTGGGGGTAGGGAGGGTGGGGGCGTGGTGCAGGGTCAGGGGGTGAGGGTGTCTTTAACACTGTTGATGTCTCTTCCTGTAGGTTCTGACTCAATTAGTATGGGCTGTGGCTGAATATCAGGATATTTTCATGTTCACTGGGTGATTAAACATCTATCAAAGATTAAGAACCATTACTGAGATGGAGACACAGATGTAGAGAACAAATATATAGATACCAAGAAGGGAAAGGGGATTGGGATTGGCATATATACACTATTGATACTTTGTGTAAAATAGATAACTAATGAGGACCTACTGTAGCGCACAGGGAACTCCATTCAGTGCTCTGTGGTGACCTAAATGGGAAGGAAATCCAAAAAAAGGAGGGTTTACATATACATGTGGCTGATCCACTTCATTGTACAGTAGAAAGTCACACAACATTGTAAAGCAACCACATTTCAATAAAATTTTTTTAAAAAAAGAAAGAATCGTTGCCAAAGGCATTTGAGTTACATCCCTAACTACAGAAACACAACACTTGTTTATCTTTATCCCTCCACCCTGCCAAACTAAGTACATGAATAGTATACACATTATGATCATGTTATATATATTACATGTATGTGCATGCATACATTATATATGTATGTGTATATATATATGAGTTCTGTGAGATTAGTAATTTGAGGGATGCATGAATATAAATAAACAAATCACCACACATGCACACTCACACACACACACTCCATCAGCCATCTTAATCCACAGTTTTCTCCGAATGCTCTCCCACTCCAGTATTCTTGCCTGGAGAATCCCATGGACAGAGGGACCTGGCAGGCTGCAGTCCATGGGGTTGCAAGAGTCAGACATGACTTAGCAACTACTCCACTGAATTATTTGTAACTTCTGGAATTTTTCTTAAAATCAACCATAATTTTTTACAATCACACATTGCATGTTCCCAAAATGCTTTGTTAAATAGGACTTTGTAGTGTGATTCTCATTTTCAAGGCACTCGGGGAGTTTGGTATCTTTAGGGAACACTTCAGAGAAGCTTTTTGTAAAACAAATAACCCTTTAGCACTGTGAACATTAAGCTATGAATGTAGCTGCTTTGTGAGTTAGGCATGGCAGTTGCAGAGTAGGTTTCCTTACAGCACACTGAATCTATTTCCAATGCATATCCCAAACAGTGTGTATGTCCGAGAAGATTTAAGAAAGTAAGTATTCTGAGTAGAAGTCATAAGCTTGTAACATAATACTACTAATGGTAAAGAAGTTTTATGGGTTTCTTCTCCCAATTTTCCAGTTGCAAACTTTGAGATACTCTTCCCTCTGAAAAGGAGGTCTGAAACATCACAAAAATTTAAGACCACATCTCTGCATTCTACCTAAATGGCCTTTCTATAATCAATTTTCCATCACTGTGGTAAATAGGATAACTGTCTGCTGAGAGGTTGAGGTGATTTTGCTGCCTAACATAACACCGTGGACCATCCCAAACCCACCTGATTGTTCTGTGCTCAACGGTAACACAAGAAAAACCTTACTGAGCTGAAAATGGTCTAGTAGGTTGAACTGTAGATGGAAAAATAGAGGCAGAGAACTTTAGAACAGACCGTTCCTTCAAAAAGAAGACCAAAAGTAATCTATTCTGCAAGTTGGTATAACTACAGCTGTTATGACCACAGAGCCTAACAGAGGTAACCTCTCAGGAGCAACTGGTAAAAGAAGGGGATGGAATACAGAATAAATTCAAACCACGAGGCTAAAACTCGAGAGAAATCGCATTTCAAAGTATGGGCAGTCTTCATCAGAGACTGACTACCAAATATTCAAAATTCACAACCTCACAGGTGGTAGTCATATTCCCTGGACAGCCCACAAGCAATTATTTACTCCTAAATGCCCTTGAAGAGGGGGCTTCCCTGGTGGCTCAGATGGTAAAGAATCCGCCTGCAATACAGGAGATCCAGGTCCGATCCCTGGGTTGGGAAGATCCCTTGAAGGAGGGCATGGCAACCCACTCCTGTGTTCATGCCTGGAGCATCCCATGGACAGAGGAGCCTGGCAGGCTACAGGCCATAGGGTCCCACAGAGTTGAGCACAACTGAAGCAACTTATCACAGCAGAGCATACACAGCCCTTGAAGAGAAGCACAGGTACCAGCTCTGCTCAGGTCTGCATCGTGGAATGAGGGAGGTGGTTCAGCTCAGTTCAGGGAGGTGGTGTGAGGCACTAAAAGAGGGAAAGGAGGAAGAGAAGAAAGCAGAGGGCGGAAGAGGAGGTAGAAGGGGAGAAAGATGTTGGCCTGAACCAAACTTCTGAGAAATTAAACATTTATGTTTGACATTTCTCTATGCCGCTTTCTGAACTACATTCTCAATACTTGCCCAAGTTACCACTCAGGCCTAACCCTCTCCCTGCTGCTGCTGCTGCTGCTGCTGCTTTTAAGTCGCTCTGTGCGACCCCATAGATGGCAGCCTACCAGGCTCCCCTGTCCCTGGGATTCTCCAGGCAAGAATACTAGAGTGGGTTGCCATTTCCTTCTCCTATGCATGAAAGTGAAAAGTGAAAGTGAAATCGTGTCTGACTCCTAGCGATCCCGTGGACTGCAGCCTACCAGGCTCCTCCATCCATGGGACCTTCCCAGCAAGAGTAATGGAGTGGGTTGCCATTGCCTTCTCCAACCCTCAAGGGCTAAAAACTCTCTTTTATCTGCTTGAATCAGAGTTCCACTGGGAACAGGGGAGAAGATCCTCTCAGACTAACCCTCCTTTGATCCACAGCTATAAACACTTTATAAAATGTAAAAATTAACCATAAGTCCCTGGAGAGCAACCAGAGCAGTGAGAAAATGAAGGATGGTGAGGGTGAGTGCTAACAGCTTTTTGCCTCAGGACTTAGTCAGAGTTGGACCAAGGAGCTAAAACTGGGAGAAAAAATCAACAATTAGAGTTTGGGAGCCCACAGCAGCTGGTCAGTGACAGGGGAAACCCTGGGAAGGAGGGAGCTAAAGAGTAGCCCCAAATGTTACCTGCTGTGCCCAAATCTCTGCTCACCACTGAATTGCATATATACAGAGGAGACTTCAGGGAGCCCAACTAAGACTCAAAGAACTACAGGTATTTCAGCTCCTGCCAGCTTTAGAGAAGAGGCAATTTAGAGTCTGAGTCCAGCTATTGCTACTAATGCAATACATCAGTACACTTCAGAGGAACATAACAGAATTCAGAAACTCTACAACATATTACTTTCAAAGTGTGTCCAGAATACAATCTGAAATTACTAGTCATGTCATGATACAGGAAAATGTAAACTATACTCGAAAGAAATGGCAATCAAGAGTGACTGACCTGAAGATGACCCAGGTGCTAGAATTAGTAGGCAAGTATGCTAAAGAAGTTTCTATAACTCTTCTCATACATAGAAAGGGAAAAAAAGGATTTATAATGCAGGAACAGATAGGTAATTTCAGTAGAGAAACAGAAACTACTATTCTAGTACTGAAAAGCAGAACACCTGAAATTTAAAAATTCAATAGGTGGGTTTAACAAAAGACTAGGGATAACAGGGTAAAGAGCCAGTGAACTTGAAGATAAATCAATAGAAATAATCCAATATTAAAATCAGAGGGGGAAAAGGTGACTGTGAAAAAGGCCCATATCAAAAGGTCTAACATACATGTCATTGGAGTACCAGAAGGAAAGGATAAATAAGGCAGAAAAAAAATCTGAAACCATAATGACCAAAATTTCACAAATTTAAGGAAAGATATAAATTTGCAGATTCAAGGAGCTTAATGAACACAAAACACATACACACACACACACACACACACACACACACACACACACCCCTAAGCATATTATATTCAATCTGCTGAAACCAAAAATCAAGAAAAAAGTCTTGAATGTAGCCAGGGGGAAACAACACATTACATACAAGGGAACAATAATATGAATTACTATTAATTCTAATCAGAAAAAAAGATGACAAATGATAGTGAAACAACTTCTTTAAAGTGCAGAAAGAAAAATATACGTTTATTAAGAATCTATATAACAAAAATATCCTGTGAAAATGGAGAGAAAAGGAAGACATTTTCAGATACATGAAAACTAAGAGAATCCACCATCATCAGATCTTCACTACAAGAATGTTACAGGAAGTTATTCAGACTGAAATGATGACACCAAAAAGAAATGTAAATTTCCAGGAAGGAATTATTAATGCCATGACTGGTAAATATATGGATAAAAACTGTATTTCCTTCTTAATTTATTTAAAACACATATAACTAAAGCAAAAATTATGGCATTCTCTTTTTTGTGGGGTTTGTAGCATGTAGTTGTAATACATATGACAACTATACTATAAAGAATGGAGAGTATGGGTATATGGACCAAAAATCTGCAAGATTTTTATATTTTTTGCAAAATAGTACTATTTTGTATGTGTGTTTGTCACTCCGTTGTGTCCAACTCTTTGTGACCCCATGGACTATAGCACAGCAGGCTCCTTGAAATCCATAGAAATAGACTGTGAGAAGTTGAGGATATATATTGTAATGCCTGGAAGAGCCACACACACACAAAGAAGTACAAGGGTGGTTTCATACCTATTCAAAAAATAGATTAAGAACATAATTTCACAGAGATAATTCTACAAAAATGTTACAGCAGCTTTACTCATAATCACCCCAAACTGGAAATAGCCCGGGTGCACATTAACAGAGCAATGGCTGAGCAAGCTGTGATCTACTCAGACAATGGATACGTAGGGTATACTACCCAAAAATAAAAGGAAAGAACTACTGATGAACTATGCCGATGAACCTCAGAAACATTATCTGAGTGAAATCCCAGAAGATACTAAATTTATCTCTAGTGAAAAATATTGAAAACCTGGAGTAAGACAAGGTTTGACTGAGGACGAGAATGAGGGAACTTGCTGGGGAAATGGTAATGTTATGTATCGTAATAAGAGTTTTTTACTACATAGGTTTATGCATTTGTCAAAACTCACTGACAACATGCTTAGGATTTGTGAATTTCACTATATATAACTTTGCCATAAACAATAATATGTTGTGACATAAACAAATATTGAACTCTAGTTAATAATATCCATGTTGAGGTATAATAGCGAGAGGTATACTGGTATCTTCAACTCATTTGAAATGTATCCAAAAAGAGAGAGAGAGAAATAAACTGATAGACAGCTTTTAAAAATGAATAGATGGATAAAGGCATGATAAAGCAAAATGCTAATGTTAGAATACAGTTGGTAGTTTGTGGCAGACTGACTAATGTTACCCTCCAAATAAAAGCTCACATCCTATTCCTAAGAACTTGTGAATACATTATACAGAAAAAAAATAAAAACTTTGCAGATGTGATTAAGAATCTCGACATGAAAACATTAGCCTGGACTATCCAGGTGGACCCAAAGTAATCAAAGAATCCTTAAAGAGGGAGAGAGGAAGGCCAGAGACAGGAAAGGTGATGTGAACACAGAAGCAGAGGTCAGAGCAACGATGTGTCCACACACCAACACATAAACACATCCTCTAGAAGCTGGAAAAAGCAAGTACTGGATCCTCCCCTAGAACTGCCAGAGGGAACACAACCTGCTGGGACCTTGATTTTAGTCTTGTAAGACTCACTTCAGACATCTGCCCACCAGACTGTTTAGTCCATGTATGTTCTTTTAAGCCACAAAGTTTGTTGTCATTTGTTACAGCCCCAAGAGGAAGCTCATAAATAGATACATGGGTATTCACAAGTCTTTCAACTTTTCTGTATATTTGGAAATGTTCATAACAATAAATTGAAGTTAAAAATAAAAAACCTCCCATTGACTGAGGGCGGGAATTAATAAAAGGTAAACTAATGGAAATTGTAACACTAACATCCGACTGGTTAACAACCTCTCAACTCTTCCAAAGTTATTTAAAAGTTGTGAGTAGAACCCTGATTAGTTATTAGAATTCATAATTGTCCTGATTACAATAAGTGGGGCCAAAAACAACTTTAAAGTTTAAATTACAATAAATAGAGGAGAAAATGAGGGCTTCCCTAGTGGCTCAGTGGTAAAGAATTCTCCTGCTAAGCAGAAGATGTGAGTTCAATCCCTGGGTTGGGAAGATGCCCTAGAGAAGGAAATGGCAACCCGATCCAGTATTCTTGCCTGGAAAATCCTATGGACGGAGGGGTCTTGTGAGCTATAGCCCATGGGGTGGCAAAGAATTGGACATGACTTAGTGACTGAGCACACACAGGGAAGAAAGTGAAGGAAAACTTCCTGGAAAATAGGATTTTATTTAAAGAACCCACCACATGGAGAGATCAGCCTGCCCTAGTAACTCTTCCAGATCCTGTTCTCCAACACATTAAACTTGTTTATTTCTTCCTCTGCTTGTGAACCTATGGATTCTCCAGAATATTCAAGTTCTGTTTTGTTTATTGGTTTTTCTCCCTCCAAAGAATCCAGGAATGGAAGGGATAGGCAGCAACCATTTGAATGATTAGATCTATAATTTACAAATATAGGTTCTTTTTAAACTTAGTGTTTATGAATCAGAAATCCACTGTGTTAGAGAAAACCAGGCTATTCTTTACCCAGATAAGAACAGGTCCGGGTCTTGCTTTCTGGAGATTTTTATTACCAAAATCTGGAAGTTAATCTTCACTGCATCATTCTAAAAGTGCAAACTGCCTCTGAAAAGAACAGTAAAAATGCATACCAAGAGGAAAACAAAAAAGCAGGCAAAGCTTAAAGTTGATTTTTAAATTGACGGTTTCAAAACGGCAAACAAAAACTTAAAAAAATTTAAACCAATTTTACAGCTCAAGCCATAGATAAAAATAGAAATCAGAGTCATGCGTTGAAGAAACTTACACACAGCCTCTCCAGAGCTATGTTCTCAGGAAGGGAAAGATCAGATTTTTCAAAATCTGTTTTTCAAGCAAAATGAATAAAATATCACAAATATTTTATCATAAGTGCCAAACATGGCAGATGGCACTTTCGTGGAGATTATATAATCGCATAGAAAACCAGCCATAAAGTTCTAAGAATATCCACAGAGTGAAGGTACCTCTAGCTCATCCTCTCACTAATCAGAATGGCTCTCCTGCAGGGAGGGCCCACCATCTTCGAAGCCCAGAGAGAAATGCAATTAGGGGAGAAATCCATTTCTCTGGCTCTGGACTTGAACTTAAATCAAGAGTTCAGTCAGTGTCAATGTTTTCTCATTATCACAGACACCTAAAACCCACTGGTTTTAACTCAACACAGTCACTGAATTCAAGAAGGGTCTATGTACTTTGTAGAAATTTGCATATTATTCTCATAAAACATCCAAATTTTAAATTTAGTATTTTTTGAGCACCAATTATATCTTCAATAATCACTTTATGTGCTTGTTGGTCATAGCTAATCTTGAGTAGACTCAGTAGTGTTTCAATACACATTTTGGATAAATGAATTTATGAATGTGCAAAATGTTTTAAGATATAGTCTTATTCCCTAATGGAACATGAGGAAAAGTTTTTTTCCCCAATAAGTTGACAAGTTTCTCCTTTCTAACAAGGATCCAAACTTCATTCCACAGCACCTAACAAAAGTAACACACTGAGTCATTTTTTGTTGTTAATTACTCAGCTTTGTTGTTGTTCAGTTGCTAAGTCATGTCCAACTCTTTGCAACCTTATGGACTGCAGCACGCCAGGCTTCCCTGTCCTTCACCATCTCCCAGAGTTTGCTCAAAACAGCTTTATGGAGCTGCAATTTACCTAAAACAAGATTCACCAATTTTAAGAGTACAATTAGATGGGTTTACAAATATTTACAATCATTGTTACAATCAAGATCCAGAAAACTGGCATCATCCAAAAAGATTTTCCTGCTCATTTGCTGTCAGCTTCATCTCCCTAATTCCTGGTCCAAGGAAACCATTGTCTATCACTGTTATTTTACCTTTTCTAGAATTTCACATAAATTGAATCATACAGTAAGTAGCCTTTTGTGTTTGTTGCCTTTCACTCATCATAATGTATTGGGGGCTTATTCATGTTGTTGTGTATGAGAACTAAATTGTTGCCTGCCATGTCCATGAACAAAGGACATTGCAGCCATCAAGCCATCACAGTACAGTCGCTGGGATGGTGCACCCTGAGGAAACTCAGGATGAGAAAACACAGGGTTCTGGCCCCAGACAGCTAAAGTGCAAATCAAAGGAGTGATTTCAGTGAGCCCAGATTCTTGCACCTTCCCACACAAAGAAAAGTGCCAAATTCCTTAACTTGAAATACCTCGTTTTCTTTTATTAACAGCCACAATTTGAGGTTCCAACAATCTGATCTTTTGTTGCAAAAAGTCCTATATATCCTGCCCCCACCATGTTTCCCTGGAATAATTTCTCAGAATTATCTGAGATGCTGTGTCCCAGGCTTAAGTCCTTGGTTTTCTCTTCCAAAGAAAACATAGCTATCAATTTAGGCTACACTTTCTTTTTTTTCACTCAACATGTATATCAACAGTTCAGTATTTTTGAGTAGTATTCCATTGTATGGATGTACCACAATTGATGGGTATTTGAATGATTTTCAGTTTTGAACTATAGGAATAAACTAGCTATGGATATGCAAGCACAAGTCTTTGCATGGACATGTTTTCTGTTCTCTCTGATAAATTCTTAGGAGTGGAGTTGCTGGGTTATATGGAATAAGTTTGGAAGTGTTGGTTGCTCCATCATGTCCAACTCTTTGTGACCCCATGGACTGTAGCCCACCAGGCTCCTCTGTCCATGGAATTCTCCAGGCAAGAATACTGGACTGTGTATCCATTCCCTTCATCCAGGGATTGAAACTGGGTTCCCAGCATAGTGGATATAAGTATATATTTGACTTTAAAATAAATTGTCAAACTTTTTTCCAATGGGGTTGCAATGTTTTGCATCCCCATCAGCATCATGTGAGAATTCCAGGCGTTCTACATCCTCATCAATACTCGGTATGATCGGTCTTTTTAATCTTAGATGCTCTGGCGGGTGCAGAGGGGGATTTCACTTTGTAGTTTTCATTTGTATTTCTCTAGTGAATCATACCATTAAACACCTCTTCATGTGCTTGACAGAGCAACTCTGAAATCTACGTTTCGTGTGATATATTCCTAATAATGAAATCAGAAGGATCAAATGGTTTCTGCCTGAACAGAGCCACTTATAAATCCAGAGGTAGACAGATTCTGGAATGACTCTCTCAAGATAAGACCACACCTAGAAAAGATACATACCTTAAAAAAGTCTCTGTGTGAGTGTGTGTGTGTGTGTGTGTCTGTGTGTGTGTCTGTTTCTGTGTCTGTGTGTTTTCTCAGTCTGTAGCCACCCAGTCTTCTCTGTCCGTAGGATTTTTCCAGGCAAGAATACTAGAGTGGGTTGCCATTTCTTCTCCAGGGGATCTTCCCGAAACAAGGATTTTCCCAACTAGGGATCAAACCCAATTTCCTTGCATCTCCTACATTGGCAGGCAGATTCTTTACCACTGAGCCACCAGGGAAGCCCTAAAAAAATCCATATTTTATAGAAAAATCTTTTAAAACTAAGGCTGAAGAGTTAAGAGCCAGATTAATTATCTGCCTTTCTTTCCTTGGGTTGGGGGGGGGGGCAGAAAAACACTCCTCTCACAAATGGAAAGATCTGGAATTGATACAGCAGTTCCTTGTCCAACAGACATGCCCACATAGTATATCACTAGCTTTCAGATGGCCATCTGAGATCTGAAGCCTTTAGAATATTCAATTTGCCTCTCGTAAAGAACCAAATGTTAAGCTACGCCACACATGTCGTTAGTCTCTAACAGCATTCAATTTTCTCTTCATCTTATTATTTTTAGGTAGGATTCAAAACACCCACCAGGGATATATTTTTTTATGAGCAAGAACGTTGTTTTGGTAGAAAATGTGTTCAACTCTTAATCATTGTCAAGGTTTTTTTCGTTTTTTCAGATGAGATGTAGCTTTCCATCTACTTAAAGTACAATAAATTACTCATATTCAGGACATCAAAAATGTCACCCTTTTACTTAGAAAAAGAATAAAATCAGTCTACACAATTATCCTCTCCATCACTAACATTTCTGAAAAAAAATCTCTTAGAAAACTTATCTCAATAACATTTCTAAATCTTCTACTAGAAACTGGCATAAATCCTGAGTGTCTCCTCCCAATATTCCATCTTTATTCCAACTGTATACTCAGACATCTGCTCTCCAGCCTTTAAGTTGAAAAACCAAGTTCAATAAATTGGATTTTTTTTCCAAAAGCTGAAATCCTCTTCGGAAGTAATTTATACTTTTTTTCATCAAAAAGTAGAGCAAAAGAAAAAAAGTATGAGGCCAAAATCAATTTACTGCTGAGGTCCATCTATTTGCATCATTCTTCTGTAACCTTAATCTCTACTTGCATCATGTTGCATGTTAGTCGCTCAGTCCTGTCCAGCTCTTTTGCAACCCCATGGACTGTAGCCAGCCAGGCTTCTCTGTCCATGGGATTCTCCAGACAAGAGTACTGGAGGGGGTAGACATTCCCTCCTCCAGGGTATATTCCTGACCTAAAGATTGAATCCAGGTCTCCAGCACTGCAAGCAGATTCTTTACCATCTGAGCCACCAGGGGACCCAGCCCCTTCCCAACTCTCAGATACTATAAAAAATCAGTTGCTGTTGAGGAGGAAACTGAGGAACACTGACCCTTCCCCCACACCAGGCTTCCATGTTCCAGTCCAAGGTCTAGCCCACACCCTCCTGCTCTCCACCCCAGTGCAATGAGCTCCATGTAGGCAACCTTTTGCCAGGGAAGGGTCTCAGGAGCCCATCTGGTGGCCCGTGTGGAGGGGAGGCTGGCCAGGGTCAAGGGCTGTCCCTGGGGAAGCAGGAGGAGGGGTGTGTTTGTAAAAGCAGCTGCTGTGAGTGTGTATGCGGTGGGGAGTGGTCAGCACTGAATAGGAGTCCCCTGCTGGGGTTTCATAATGATATCAGTGGGGGACAGGCAGAGCCCTCTGTTGTCCAGATGGGGACACTGAGGCAGAGACTCCTCCAATCTTTGAGAAGGGAGGGGCCCGCCATAAGTATCAGGTTGGAGGTTAGGAATTTAGCTAAATTTTGACTCTGCAGGCATATAAGTATGACCATGGAACGAAAGAGTCTTTCTCTTTGGGACACTGGATGGATCCATCTTTTGTAAACCATGGGTGATGGTAATTACATCTGCAACAAACTAGATTTTAGTTTCCATCTTTCAGAGAAGGAGACTATTCCATTTCCATAGATACTTAATACTTATTTCTTTAACAAGTATATTTTCCAATATAAGATATGCCACATTAAATCCAAATACAAATTTAAATGCCTGAGATTTGGCCAAGAAACAGATTGAGTATCAAATGAGAACATCACAGTATTTCACACACTTAGGTGTTAATTACTCCAACTAGGACTGATTCCCCAAAGGCATTTTGCTTGACATCCATCAATTAGTCCTTTTGTGGAAATCTAAGTCATCAAATCAGTTGCAGAATTCAGAAAGATTGATAAACACAATTAAAGCTGTTCTCTGTATTTTCTCATCCAAGTCCTTTGTCATAATCCATCTCTATAACCAGTCCCAAGATCCCAACTCCCACACAGCTGCCCTCATTTCTACCCCCTATATTACTCCAAAATCCCATCCCTACTCCAACTTTGACTCCCTTCATCTCTTCAGTCAGAGGAAGAAGGAAAACATAGGCCCATCCATTTCTGCAGTTATATCCTGTTCTGACTCAAAGGCTTGGTCTGCTTGTAGGCAAATCCACGTGATGAGCAACAGAGGGAATGAGGGGATCTGCAAATAGCATCTGCAAGCAGAAATACTGATTTTGCCTTTTTTTTAAAATTCACTACACATGGTAATTATATAAACTATGTCATTAGTAAAGCTTTCCCAATATCATTTTTTGTAGTTGTTTAGTTTCTAAGTCATGTCCAACTTTTTACAACCTCATGGACTATAGCCCATCAGGCTCTTCTGTCCATGGGATTTCCCAGGCAAGAATACGGGAGTGGGTTGCCATTTCCTTCTTCAGGGAATCTTCCCAACCAGGGACTGAACCCACATTTCTTGCATTGGAGGCAGATTCTTTACCACTGAGCCATCCGGGAAGCCCATCAGTTCAGTTCAGTCGCTCAGTCGTGTCCGACTCTTTACAACCCCATGAATCACAGCATGCCAGGCTTACCTGTTCATCACCATCTCCCAGAGTTCCCTCAGACTCATGTCCATCAAGTCCGTGATGCCATCCAGCCATCTCATCCTCTGTCGTCCCCTTCTCCTCCTGCCCCCAATCCCTCCTAGCATCAGAGTCTTTTCCAATGAGTTAACTCTTCTCATGAGGTGGCCAAAGTACTGGATTTCAGGTTTAACATCATTCCTTGCAAAGAAATCCCAGGGCTGATCTCCTCCAGAATGGACTGGTTGGATCTCCTTGCAGTCCAAGGGACTCTCAAGAGTCTTCTCCAACACCACAGTTCAAAAGCATCAATTCTCGGCACTCAGCTTTCTTCACAGTCCAACTCTCACATCCATACGTGACCACAGGAAAAACCATAGCCTTGACTATGGTTGGACCTTAGTCGGCAAAGTAATGTCTCTGCTTTTGAATACACTATCTAGGTTGGTCATAACTTTTCTTCCAAGGAGTAAGCATCTTTTAATTTTATGGCTGCAGTCACCATCTGCAGTGATGTTGGAGCCCCAAAACATAAAGTCTGACACTGTTTCCACTGTTTCCCCATCTATTTCCCATAAAGTGATGGGACCGGATGCCATGATCTTTGTTTTCTGAATGTTGAGCTTTAAGCCAACTTTTTCACTCTCCTCTTTCACTTTCATCAAGAGGCTTTTTAGTTCCTCTTCACTTTCTGCCATAAGGGTGGTCCCATCTGCATATCTGAGGTTATTGAGATTTCTCCCAGCAATCTTGATTCCAGCTTGTGTTTCTTCCAGTCCAGCATTTCTCATGATGTACTCTGCATAGAAGTTAAATAAGCAGGGTGAAAATATACAGCCCTGACGTACTTCTTTTCCTATTTGGAACCAGTCTGTTGTTCCATGTCCAGTTCTAACTGTTGCTTCCTGACCTGCATACAGGTTTCTCAAGAGGCAGGTTAGGTGGTCTGGTATTCCCATCTCTTGCAGAATTTTCCACAGTTTATTGTGATCCGCACAGTCAAAGGCTTTGGCATAGTCAATAAAGCAGAAATAGATGTTTTCTGGAACTCTCTTGCCTTTTTGATGATCCAGCGGATGTTGGCAATTTGATCTCTGGTTCCTCTGGCTTTTCTAAAACCAGCTTGAACATCTGGAAGTTCACGGTTCACGTATTGCTGAAGCCTGGCTTGGAGAATTTTGAGCGTTACTTTACTAGCATGTGAGATGAGTGCAATTGTGTGATAGTTTGAGAGTTCTTTTGCATTGCCTTTCTTTGGGATTCCTTTCTTTGCTTTTCACCTCTCTTCTTTTCACAGCTATTTGTAAGACCTCCCCAGACAGCCATTTTGCTTTTTTGCATTTCTTTTCCATGGAGATGGTCTTGATCCCTGTCTCTTGTACAATGTCACGAACCTCATTCCATAGTTCATCAGGCACTCTATCTATCAGATCTAGTCCCTTAAATCTATTTCTCACTTCCACTGTATAATCACAAGGGATTTGATTTAGGTCATACCTAAATGGTCTAGCGGTTTTCCCTACTTTCTTCAATTTAAGTCTGAATTTGGCAATAATGAGTTCATAATCTGAGCCACAGTCAGCTCCCGATCTTGTTTTTGTTGACTGTATAGAGCTTCTCCGTCTTTTACTGCAGATAATATAATCAATCTGATTTCGGTGTTGACCATCTGGTGATGTCCATGTGTAGAGTCTTCTCTTGTGTTGTTGGAAGAGGGTGTTTGCTATGACCAGTGCATTTTCTTGGCAAAACTCTATTAGTCTTTGCCCTGCTTCATTCCGCATTCCAAGGCCAAATTTGCCTGTTACTCCAGGTGTTTCTTGACTTCCTACTTTTGCATTCCAGTCCCCTATAATGAAAAGGACAGATGCAAAACCCAAAAGGGCACTCCAGTGGTGCTCTGGCACTTTGGAATTTTTCAGTCCACATGTGCCAACAGCTGCCCTCCCTCTCACCTTCTCCCCTCACCAACAGAGCAGGGCTGGGACCAGGCCACTTCGGGATAGCTCTTACAGCCAATGAACACTTTCTGATGGGCGCATTTTGACTGCACCAGCAAAGCCCTCCAAACCCTGAGAGTCACAAAGCTCAGGCATCCTCCTGCTTAGCTAGACTTTGCTCACTCTGGAGCCCAGGAAAAAAGATTTCTAGAGTCTCCCCCTCCAGTCTCCCTGTCTACCTGTCTATCAGGTAGACATAATATAAAGGAAGGAAAGGAAAACAGCTCAGAATATGACATTTCCAATAAGACTGCGCCACAGTGGTCCCCCCAGGCACTCATTGCTGACCATATACAAGTCTTTCCCATCACACAGGCTCCTTCTAAGCACTCAAGGCTCTCACAAGCTTAGAGAAGAAGTGAGAAGGCAGGAGGCCAGGGAATGTATAACACCAAGTCAGAGCCAGAGTGACCTAAAAAGTCCTCTAATCCAACCATTTCGTTTTACAGAAACAAAACATTATGGCCAAGAGAGGGTGTGGGTGGTTGATACCAGATGAATCTGGTGGCCTAGAATTGGTTTAGTGCACCTTCCTTGCTTTATCTTCCAAAATAAAAAGCTATCAGTTACCAAATCAATAGTAATAATAATAATAGAGTACTTACTGTGCGCTTACTGTTGCCAGGCCCTATGCTGACAGCCCTTCACAGATTATTTCATTTAAACCTCACAACAATCCTACGAGGTATGTACTCATTATTTCCAGGTCAGAGACGAAGAAACGGCAGCAAGTTTAAGATACTGATTTTAGGTCACATAGCAAGCGGATGGAGGAGCTCACAGCTTTAGCCGTACATTCTACACACACTGACATCTGATACTCCTGTCTTGACCCTAGGCCCTTCGTGACTCATCACTATATAAATTAATTCCAAGATCCTTGAAGATCTGATATGGTTATAGTGAACCAGGGTTACCCATTTCCCCCAAATATCATAAAACAGATTGCAGCTGCCTTCCCCTGAGTAGGGTCTGAGAGACTAAGTGTTTCAGTCCTCCAAGCTCCAAGCAAGCTGGATTGTCCATAGAAAGGCCAAGTCCAGTTGACATAACCTTCAGAAAACAAACCCTCATTCGGTATTTATAGAACTTCTCAATATTTTCTGTGTACATTTACATTGCTTCCAGAATGCTTTTTCACCTCACCTCCTACAGCAGGCACAGGCAACCAACGGCCTTTGAAAGCCTAACACCAACACATTCACCCAGCTGACAGCATCCCAAATCTGAGCCCCCATGAAGCAGCAACCCCAAGGGTCCATGGGCGATCCAGAGCAGATTTTGTACTCACCAGCACAACGGTCCCACCCCATGCACCTAGAGAAAGAGGGCATACAGACTTCCTGTTGAAGAAGTCCGGCCTGGGATGCTCTAAAATGTATAAAGCAGAGGCAGAGATGTCTGAGCTGAGTTCTGCATACCAGCAATATTCCCCATCATGGAGCACAGAAGTGACCAGGCAGAAAGACCTTCTTACAAAGGCAGTGTAAGGCAGTGGTTAAAGAGAACAGGTTCTGTAGCCAGACCTCAGCTCTAATCTTTTCCAAGCTTAGCGATCTTGGTTGGGTAAGCTGTTAGCCTCTCTGAGCCTCAGTTTCCTCATTTGTAAAAGGGACGGCATTGACTATGTTAGTAATAATCTCACAGTCTTGTTTTCCAAAGCTCATTTTATTTAGATAAGTTTAGTATATTGCACTAACTGTTTTAGGTATTTTAATTATATGAGATCTACCATGTGTCAGAGATGATTTAATCTGTTTAAGTATTGAACTGCTTGCAGAATTCGTACATTTACAGTAATTCAGAATTAGTAAGGAAAATAGCTTACCAGTGTTTAGTTTTATATTGAAGTGCTCAGATTGGGATAAAGTGGTATGAAAATTAAAACAAAAAAAAAGCAGCTGCCTCAGAGATAATTAAATGAGACAATACATTGTATCTGTGATAATTAAATGAGATAATATATTGTATCTAACACAGTGTCTAGTACACAGTAATACAATTATCTTTATGTTTTTGATAAATTCACTCCATCTTTGTTCATGAAGAGAGAATTTCTCCTCTTCTTCATTCCAGGAGACGAAAGATAAGATAGGGGAGGAGGGTAAAAAAATTAGGGAGAGAATTCTAATGTCAGTGGATCCCAAAGCCAGGAAAGTCTAAGGAATGACTCTAAATCTGGACACAAAAAAAGAATCCAGCCAATTACACCTTCTTTCCAGTACTTTTCAAGTACATATTTATAGCATATGTTTAGGTGTTTATGCTGTATATATAATTAGCCATTTTTCTTCAGTGTATCCAGTAATTATTTTATCAAGTGCACATCTGTTTTAATTAGGCGTATACACACTTTACTATACTGTAAAATGTCAAACACACTGTAAAATAGCTCAGAGTACATTAACACATAAAAACAAAAATTCATTTGACATATCACAAACAGCTGCAAGAAGCTCAGAGACCCAACCAGCTGCTACTCGACAACTCTCAGCCAACGGCTGTTCAATCGGATCCTTCGGAGATCGCTCCCAAGCTGGAGCTGCAGTTCCTGATTTCAGTTCTGCCTCAGCTAGACTATCAGATAAGGTGTGTAGGGAAGCATGTGTGGCTTGACTGGTGCCACACACGCAGACTTGTGTTCAGTTTGCCAAGTTGCTAGTGATAATAGCAACTGATAGCAAGTGATAAGCAACTGATAGCAAATGATAAGCAACTGATAGCAAGTGATAAGCAACTCTTAATGCAGCTGATAACAGAAAATACCTCGAACCCAGAGGGGGCTCCAGCTGCCAACTGGTAGACTCCCTCATTAGAAAGATAGGGACACAGACCTAGAGGGAGGAGCTGAGTTAGTGAATGGACTGGATTCATCCCTGGGTCATTTGAAGGAGTCCAATCCAGTGCCCCTTCTACTACAGTAGTTTCTAAACTTGACTGCACATCAGAATCATCAGCAGGCTGACATAAAATACCAATTCCCAGGGCTCACTCTGGCGAAGAGTCTTTATAGGAGGTCTGAGGTGCAGCCCAGGAATATAGATTTTAATAAGTGTTGCTGGTAATCCCAAAGCTACTTTGTATGGAGAGTATGGAAAGAACCCCTACAACTTACTAATAAAAAGGTATACAGCCCAAGTCTTGAATAAACATTCTACAAAATTAGCACATGAACAGTCAATTTCATTAATCCTCAGAGAAATGCAAATGACAACCCACAATGAGGTATCATTTCACATCCACTCAGACAGCTGGAATTAAAAACACTAACACCACTGAATGTTGGCAAAAATGTAGAGCAACTGGAACTTTCACCAGTTGTGGTAGGAGTGGAACATAGCACAGCCGTTTTGGAAAGACATTTGGCTTTCCAAATGTATCTTATAAGGTGAAATATATTAATACATCTGCCCTATGTCCCAGCAATACCATCCTTAACTATTTCCTCCAGACAGATAAAGACATACATCCAAGAATGTTCACAATGGCTCCATTCCTATTCTCCAGAAAACAACTCAAACAACCATCCAAGGAATGATGGATAAGCAAATTATAGTATTTTCATACAAATACTCAGTAATAAAAAGGAACTATTGATACACGCAAAATAATAGACGAATCTTGCTGACAGTATGCTAAATAAAAGAAGCTGAACACAAAAGAGTACACCTTATACTTGTCCATGTATTGATATATATGATTTCCTTTACATAAAGTTGTAGAATGGATGAAGCTAATCAATGGAGATGGGCTTCCCTGGTGACTTTGCTGCTGCTGCTGCTGCTGCTAAGTCGCTTCAGTCGTGTCCAACTCTGCGCGACCCCATAGACGGGGGCCCACTGTCTCTGGGATTCTCCAGGCAAGAATACTGGAGTGGGTTGCCATTTCCTTCTCCAATGCATGAAAGTGAAAAATGAAAGTGAAGTCGCTCAGTCGAGTCTGACTCTTAGCGACCTCCTGGACTGCAGCCTACCAGGCTCCTCCATCCAAGGGATTTTCCAGGCAAGAGTACTGGAGTGGGGTGCCATTGCCTTCTCCCCTCTGGTGACTTTTGATGATAAAGAATCTGCCTGCAATGGAGGAGACACACGTTCAATCCCTGGGTGGAGAATATCCCCTGGAGGAGAAAATGGCAACCCACTCCAGTATTCTTGCCTGGGAAATCCCATGGTCAGAGAAACCTGAGGGGCTATAATGCATGAGGTCGCAAAAGAGTCAGCTACAACTTAGCAACTAAACAACAGCAACAATCAACGGGAATAATAGTCAAAATAATAGCTGTTTATGGAGAATGCGTATGATTTGAAAGTGATTTTCTGGGGTTATACAAATGTTCTATGTTTTAACTGGAAGTTACATGGATGTATACATTTATCAAACTACATTTAAGATCTATGGTTTTCATTATACATGTATAGTAGCTCAGTTTAAGGAAAAGAAGAAATAAGTAGATGGAGAGATAAGTAGGTAGATAGATGATAGCATGTGCTACAGGAACCTATTTATACTAAATTATTGCTGTCCCTTCTCTGATTCATTTCTTCACTCTCTTACCAGTCTTTTTTGACACCTCTCAAATAATCTGCTGCTGCTGCTGCTGCTAAGTCACTTCAGTCGTGTCCGACTCTGTGCGACCCCATAGACGGCAGCCCACCAGGCTCCCCCGTCCCTGGGATTCTCCAGGCAAGAACACAAATAATCTACTTGTATTCAAATCCTTGCCCCAGGCTCTGCTTTCAGAATGCTCAGTCTGAGACAGTCACACTGTCAGTGAGTTATGGATCTGAGATTTGGAAACAGGTCTTTCTGATTCCAAATTAATACATTTTGCTGCCATTAACCCACACTTACAGAGGAAGACTTTATCACACCATTATCAACCTATGACAGATTCAGCAATCAAAAAAATTTTTTTGAATTTATAATGTTAAATTGTCATATACTGCCTTACTAAGAAAACAGCTTCTTTTTAAGCCTTTTACTGAAAAATTCTTAATACATTCTGTTATTTCTCGCAATACAGTATAATAAAAAAGGAAGTTAACAACAAATGTTTAAATAAATACAAACAAAATAAACTTCTCTAAACCCTTGAGATTTAAAAATACCTCTCTTAGAAAAGGGAACCCTCCTACACTGTTGGTGGGAATGCACTAGTACAGCCACTTTGGAGAACAGTGTGGAGATTCCTTAAAAAATTGCAAATAGAACTACCTTATGACCCAGCAATCCCACTGCTGGGCATACACACCAAGGAAACCAGAATTGAAAGAGACACATGTACCCCAGTGTTCATCGCAGCACTGTTTCTAATAGCCAGGACATGGAAACAACCTAGATGTCCATCAGCAGATGAATGGATAAGAAAGCTGTGGTACATATACACAATGGAGTATTACTCAGCCGTTAAAAAGAATACATTTGAATCAGTTCTGATGAGATGGATGAAACTGGAGCCAATTATACAGAGTGAAGTAAGCCAGAAAGAAAAATACCAATACAGTATACTAACACATATATACGGAATTTAGAAAGATGGCAATGACGACCCTGTATGCAAGACAGCAAAAAAGACACAGATGTGTATAATGGACTTTTGGACTCAGAGGGAGAGGGAGAGGGTGGGGTGATTTGGGAGAATGGCATTCTAACATGTATACTATCATGTGAGAATCGAATCGCCAGTCTATGTCCGATGCAGGATACAGCATGCTTGGGGCTGGTGCACGGGGATGACTCAGAGAGACGTTATGGGGAGGGAGGTGGGTGGGGGGTTCATGTTTGGGAACGCATGTACACCCGTGGTGGATTCATGTCAATGTATGGCAAAACCAATACAGTATTGTAAATTAAAATAAAGGAGGAAAAAAATACCTCTCTTAAATAATGATACGGTCAAGGAAGAAATAAAAAGTATAACAGTAGATAATTATATACATAAATATTTATAGGATATAGCTAAAGCTATACTTCTTTTTATAGTGAAAGAAAGAAAGTGAAGTTGCTCAGTCTGTCTGACTCTTTGTGACCCCATGGACTGTAGCCTACCAGGCTCCTCTGTCCGTGGGATTTTCCAGGCAAGAACACTGGAGTGGATTGCCATTTTCTTCTCCAGTAAATCTTCCCAACCCAGGGATTGAACCCAGGTCTCCCGCATTGTAAGCAGATGCTTTACCGTCTGAGTCACCAGGGAAGTCCTTTTTTTTATCGGATGTACCCTCAAATATTTCTTTGCATTGATCGCTGAGGAAGGCTTTCTTATCTCTTCTTGCTATTCTTTGGAACTCTGCATTCAGAGGCTTATATCTTTCCTTTTCTCCTTTGCTTTTCACTTCTCTTCTTTTCACAGCTATTTGTAAGGCCTCCCCAGACAGCCATTTTGCTTTTTTTGCATTTCTTTTCCATGGGGATGGTTTTGATCCCTGTCTCCTGTACAATGTCACGAACCTCAGTCCATAGTTCATCAGGCACTCTATCAATCAGATCTAGTCCCTTAAATCTATTTCTCACTTCCACTGTATAATCATAAGGGATTTGATTTAGGTCATACCTGAATGGTCTAGTGGTTTTCCCCACTTTCTTCAATTTCAGTATGAATTTGGCAATAAGGAATTCATGATCTGAGCCACAGTCAGCTCCCAGTCTTGTTTTTGCTGACTGTATAGAGCTTCTCCATCTTTGGCTACAACAGAATGGGAAAGACCAGAGATCGCTTCAAGAAAACTAGAGATACCAAGGGAACATTTCATGCAAAGATGGGCTCAATAAAGGACAGAAATGGTATGGACCTAACAGAAGCACAAGATATTAAGAAGAGGCGGCAAGAATACACAGAACTGTACAAAAAAGATCTTCATGACCCAGATAATCACGATGGTGTGATCACTCACCTAGAGCCAGACATCCTGAAATGTGAAATCAAGTGGGCCTTAGAAAGCGTCACTACAAATAAAGCTAGTGGAGGTGATGGAATTCCAGCTGAGCTATTTCAAATCCTGAAAGATGATGCTGTGAAAGTGCTGCACTCAATATGTCAGCAAATGTGGAAAACTCAGCAGTGGCCACAGGACTGGAAAAGTTCACTTTTCATTCCAACCCCAAAGAAAGGCAATAAAGAATGCTCAAACTATCACACAATTGCATTCATCTCACATGCTAGTGAAATAATACTCAAAATTCTCCAAGTCAGGCTTCAGCAATAAATGAACCGTGAAATTCCAGATGTTCAAGCTGGTTTTGGAAAAGGCAGAGGAACCAGAGATCAAATTGCCAACATCCGCTGGATCATTAAAAAGCAAGAGAGTTCCAGAAAAACATCTATTTCTGCTTTATTGACTATGCCAAAGCCTTTGACTGCGTGGATCACAATAAACTGTGGAAAATTGCAAAAGAGATGGGACTACCAGACCACCTGACCTGCCTCTTGAGAAACCTGCATGCAGGTCAGGAAGCAACAGTTAGAAATGGACATGGAACAACAGACTGGTTCCAAATAGGAAAAGGAGTACATCAAGGCTGTATATTGTCACCGTGCTTATTTAACTTATATGCAGGGTACATCATGAGAAACACTGGACTGGAAGAAGCACAAGCTGGAATCAGGATTGCCGGGAGAAGTCTCAATAACCTCAGATATGCAGATAACACCATCCTTACGGCAGAAAGTGAAGAACTAAAAAGCCTCTTGATAAAAGTGAAAGAGGAGGGTGAAAAAGTTGGCTTAAAGCTCAACATTCGGAAAACAAAGATCATGGCATCTGGTCCCATCACTTTATGGGAAATAGATGGGGAAACAGTGGAAACAGTGTCAGACTTCATTTTTCTGGGTTCCAAAATCACTGCAGATGGTGACTGCAGCCATGAAATTAAAAGGCACCTACTCCTTGGAAGGAAGGTTATGACCTACCTAGATAGCATATTCAAAGCAGAGACATTACTTTGCCAACAAAGGTCTGTCTAGTCAAGGCTATGGTTTTTCCAGTAGTCATGTATGGATGTGAGAGTTGGACTGTGAAGAAAGCTGAGCTCTGAAGAATTGATGCTTTTGAACTATGGTTTTGGAGAAGACTCTTGCGAGTCTCTTGGACTGCAAGGAGATCCAACCAGTCCATCCTAAAGGAGATCAGTCCTGGGTGTTCTTTGGAAGGACTGATGCTAAAGCTGAAACTCCAGTACTTTTCCACATCATGTGAAGAGTTGACTCATTTGAAAAGACTCTGATGCTGGGAGGGATTGGGGGCAGGAGGAAAAGGGGACGACAGAGGATGAGATGGCTGGATGGCATCACCGACTCGATGGAGGTGAGTATGAGTGAACTCCGGGAATTGGTGATGGACAGGGAGGTCTGTCGTGCTGCGATTCATGGGGTTGCAAAGAGTCGGACATGACTGAGCGACTGAACTGAACTGAACCCTCAAATATTTGGTACTATTTTAAAAGAAAGTAAGAAAATAAAGTTTTTCAACTCAAACTAATGGGGAAAATGACAAAACATAACTCAAGCAAGGGAAGGAGATAATCAAGATAAATAAATATAGAAATAAATTTAAAAATAGAAAAGCAAAATTGATAGATGATACCAAGAACTGGTTCTTTGAAAATTTAATAAAACAAACAGATCTCTGGATAAGCTAATCAATAAAACAGTAAAATCAAAAATAAATACATTTAGTAATGAAAGACGATAGAGGAATAGATACAGAAAAGATTTTAAAATTATAAGTGAAAAATTCACCAGGTATGTAAATAGATTAGCAAATTTCAGTGAAATGGACAACTCTGGCTGGGGCAAGAATGCGTGAGGGATAACAAATTGACTCAAGAAGAAGTAAATTAATTTTTAATTATCCTCCATAAAAATTCTGGATCCATGTAATTTTACAGGTAAGCTCTTATAAACCTTCAAAGAGCAGAAAATCCCACCACATATAAGCCATTCTATTATATGAAAAAATGGAATTGCCCAATTTAGTTATCTTAACTGTGATACCAAACTCTATGACTCTGTGCATGGCAAAACAATACACACACAGATATACATAGTCGCTCAAATGTTAGGTGTGCAGAGCAACATTAACACAACAGTCTGCTTACAAGACTGATCCTTGCCTTGCATCCGGGAACCTGGAATTCTGGAGGTTCCCACCCACCTGATTGATAAGAGTGGGTTACAGTGCCTAAACTGTTTATACAAACAGTATGTTTTATGTGGAACACAAACTTTCTCTCTGGCAGTCTGGAATTTTGGCACGTGCTGAGCAGAGGTTGCCTTTGTGATCAGCCTCTGACGAAAACCTTAGATACTGAATCTAATGAGCTTCCCTGCTGGACAACATTTCACATGTGTTGTGACACTCGTTGCTGGAGAAATTGAGTACAGCCCACCTGACTCCACCGGGAGATGACTCCTGAAAGCATGTGCCTGGTTTCTCCAGGACTCTACCCCATACACATTTCCCTTTGCTGATGTTACTCTATATTCTTTCACTGTAATAAATCATAGCATGAGTAGTAACACACACACACACACACACACACACACACACACACACATGCTGAGACTTATGAGTCCTCACCAATTAACAGATCTGAGGATGGTCAACCCAATAGGCAACAGCCCTTATATACAGATGTTAACAATTCTGAGGTACTACCAAACATTAAAATAATTTTCCAAAGTCAAGTTTTAGTTTCATAAAATAAGTATTAAAAATCTAGAGAAAGAAAAGAATCTAGTAATATAACAGCCAGCTCATTTCAATGTAGAAGTTTTCAAACATATGAAGTTATCAGAAAAGACCTTCAATAAAATTTATCATTAAATCCAAACAAGTATTTTAAACTAAAAATAAAAGGATATTTTATTGAGAGTTTCCTTTATCCTAAATGTAATGAAGCATATTCTCAAACATTCACCATCAAAATGCAAAACAGTGAAACCGTTCCGAAAGCCATCCTCATTTAAAATTGAGGCCAAAATAAGAATTTCCACCATAACCACTTTAATTAACATTGTGTAGAAACTCCATGATGCAATAAAATATGAATACTAATAAGAAGTATTAGCATTTTTAAAGAGAGGAGAAACATAGTTTTACCTAGAATATCTAAATTTTGGCAAATTATCTGAAATATCAGACAAAATATTTTAATAAGTAATTAGCTTTACCTTGTACAATTTATCAGTAATTAAAAATACAGAACAAGGAAATAGACTATGCACAAAAGCCACAAAAACTATAAATGATTCTTAAAAGCAAGATGAGTGACCCATAAGAAGTAAATTCAAAATTCTCTTGAATATATGAAAAACTTGAGGTATTTCTTGGGTGAGAATACTGAATAAATATTAAGCTACCAATTCTTGAGTTAATTTATAGTTTTCATATAATGAGAGACTGAACATACAAATAGACAATGGCCAGACTCTGTGCAAAAACAGAGCTCTGACTCACAATCTACCTGCTAAGGAAACCTACTCCTATCTACAAAAACAGCTCAGGAAGCCAGCTTACTATAAGTCAGACTTGTAGGAAACCAGACTATTATCCAGTAACAATCCAAGAAGCTAATAATATCTGTAACAATCAGCCCAAAATGGCCCAGACTTGATTATGGTAACTAACAGCTTCCCTAATTGTTGTCCCCACTTACAACTCAGGACAAATCAGAAAAAGCCAGATATGCGCCCCAGCACAGGATGACCCTGTTCTGGTGCATCCACCTTCACCTTCCCCATGCCAACAGCTTCCAATCAGGGCAACCTGAAGCCTTTCTCTTTTTCCACTATAAAGTTTTCATACTCCTCTCCCTGCCTTTGAGTGTCTGCCAAACTGCAAGTGATGATAGCTGATTCCCATGCTATAAAAAACTCTGAATAAATAGCCTCTATTTGTTCTCATTTGTTTGGTCTTTCTATTTCCAAAATAATATCAAATTCCAAAAAGTTTTTTTTTTTATTCTTGGCAAAATAATTCTAAAGTTCATCTCTGAGGATGAACATCTGAGAATAATAAAGAACATTTTTTAAAAACCAAAGTAATGAGAGGATACTAGCCTTACTGTGTTTTAAAATAGTTAATGAAACAGCATACATACTTAGCCTTGTATGTAAATTTTAAGTACCTAAAAAAGGACTCATCACAAATTAATAGAGAAATGAAGATCCATTCAGTCAATAAAGCTGTGACAATCTCTCCACGTAGGGGAGAAAGTTCATTTAAAAAACACATCAGAAATATTTCAAAGTAAATTTTAGACAAAAAGTTAAATATAAGAAGTTAAATGACTAAAACAAAACCATAAGAACATATAGTTGAACAGTATCTAATTTCTAACTGTCTGCAAGGAATGAAAAAATAAAAGGAAACAATCAATAGACTTATAATTCATGAATTTAAAAATAAACAGGACAAAAATATTTACAGTAAATACCATACAAAAATTATGAATTTTATATGTGTGTGTATGCAGCGTATTGGTGCATAAAACAACAAATAAATGGGAAAAGTACACGGAAGAGTCACAAGCAAAAATAGGATGGCAAGCCGACAAGGAAAAATAGGCAATAATTCAAGTAATAAGCTGCAGCTCTTTTAGCTCTAAAATTAGCCATTTTCTTAAAAATAGGATTACCCAGTGCTGATGAGGTAGAGTGAAAAGGAAACTCACTGCTGGGTGGATTGTAAGTGGTATAATCTTTTTCAAAAGTGTTTTGGCAAAGCAAATGAACAGCTTGAAAAATATTCCTATCAGTCAAGCCATCGAGTCTAAAAACAGGAAAAAAGAATCATGCACAGAGATGCTGAATTCAGTACTATTTATAATAACAAAGAGGATGGTAACGACTGAAATGCTTCAGAATGGGAGACTGGATAAGTAAATCATGGTGCATTCGAAAGAAAATATTGTTCATTTATTTTAAATGTTTATAAAGAGCTTTTGGTCATATGGGTAACTGCTTATGTCAAATATTAAGCCAAAAAGCAAAAAAAGTATTCATATGCTCAGTCCCATATGATCTCAATTATGTAAACAATTTGATAAATATATATGTTATACCTGCATATATATATATGTACGTATGTATGTATGCCAACTTGTAGCTTGATTGTCTCAGAATGGTAGAATTATAGGAGACTTATTTTATTCCTTTTACTTTTCACCACTCTTTTCAATTTTCTGATTGAAGAAAGGTGGGAGGAGACTTTGTTTAAAAAAAATTTTTGAAAAATAGGTTGTCCAGTTTTCTCATACCAAGATTAGAAGAGTTTTGTTTTGTTTTTTTTAAAGAAAAGGGACTTAGAAAATGATACAATATATGCTGGTGCCTGGGATAAAGGTTTACCTAACTGAATACTGCTGAGGAGGAGGGTCTCCAAAGGTAGATATATTCCCCACCCGACCCTGTTCAGACCAAGGTGACATAATTGGAAGAGTCCCCCACAACCTTCCAGAAACTTCTAGCACTTCCTATGTGCAGCCAAAGGTGAACTATTAATCCTAGAAGCACTGAAATCTAAAACAGTTGTGAGAAGTTCTCAAGTTCTCATTTTTTTTCCTGACTCTTTGAAACCAATTGCATCCCTGATTTGCAACTATAAAGACTTTTTAAACCCTCTAGTTTTTGCCCACATGCTGTAGAAATCAATATGAAAGTGATAGTCTGTAATATGATTTCACCAGGGCAAAAATAAAAAAACAGCAATGCCACGTAACTCAGAACAAGGGATGTTTCCAATAAATAATAACTTTAGCATTCTCCTAAATCATTTTTACAGTTGTTCTTGTCTTGCCCTTGAATACGTATTTGGTTCATCATCCGTGGGAGGCAATGCAACAAGTTTTAATCATAATATAACCAATAGGAACTGCTCTACAAATATCAAGTGCAGTTCTCTGTTGTTTTTCTAATCAGTTCCCCATATACCTTATTAGCTGCGGGGGTGGCTAATAATGGGGGATGGGAGGACGGTCTCTCTTTTGAAACTCCTCTCACCCTTTGATAATCCAAACTGGCTGAGAGCATGCCCCACTGTGGCAACTCCTATACCAGGGACCACCGCTTTCTGGCAGTGTCCTCAGGGCTCCGCTCCTCTGAAGGAACATCTGTGTTGGTACACAAGGTTTAGCTCTCAGTGCTTTGCTTCAGTAACATGGCCACATAAAGCTAACACTTGAGCCCAGAGAGCAGAGTTCCAACATTCCTTTGCTCCCTAAGATCCATGATTGGAGGTCCAGGCTTGGCCTTCTGAACCCCCAAAATACAAAGAACCTAACTAGACAACATCTCCCCCAAGCAAAGGGCTGCGCTTCTGTCTCTTAAAGTGGGCTCCCAGGACCTTCCTCCTAGCTCTCTGAGACCTTCTAAGTGATTCCAGGTACCCACATATCACCTGCTCTCCAGAGGGCTTCCTTCATGTTTTTTGGCAGAAGAGAAGAGAAAATACACAAATGTACCTCTGGTCCGATAGAAGTCCTTCCATTTCTACAGGACTTTCCATCTCTAGTCATAACTGCTATCATATTTTCATTCTGCAGTTTAGGAATTTGAAGTTCAAAGACTGGTCTGAGGCCACACAGCTAAGCTTCCTTTTATATTTTTCTTTCTTCCTGTCTAAGTCCTTACTCTTACTTCTCTCTCTTCTCTCCCAATCATCTTTCTCTTCTCTGTCTTCTCATTCGTCAGCAACAGTCACTGAGGACAAATACTGATCCAATATGGTACTTGGATGCAAATGGTAAAGGAATTAGATTTTCATTCATGCTCTCAAGAAGTTTGTAGTCTAGTTATAGAGAGAAGATTAGCAAAAGACATGAAACAACTGAATGCTAATTTTATTTCTACTTCTCATTTTTCTGCACCATGAATCCTACACCTTCCCTTGTCTCTTCCATTATTAAAAAAAATAAAATTAGTTGGCTCTTACAGAAAGGCTGGAATACAACTTCAGTTTGAAGGATAATAATCGAATAAACATCTATGTACTTTCCATTCTACTTAAGTAACACAAACATTTCCAGTCAATGGTTGCCTCTTAGAAGGCGAGATAATTGATTTTTGCATATGTTTCAGAATGGACAAACTTTGGAAAACTGAGCATTCTTCCAATTAGAGAAGAAGTGAAAAAATCAAAAGTGCAGTCAAACGCATGCTTTCTGTGGGCAGCCTTTCAGTTCAGAGACAGAGTATGACCAACAGCCAAGAGCTGCAGGGCTTTGACTGTAACATACTATAGAAGATTTGTGGAATGAAGGTTGATCCAGGAAAAAGATATAACCGTGGAAGTCCATAACACACAAGCTTCACTGGTAGGTACCTGGACAGGGCTGCAGGAGAAGGGACGTCCCTCACAGCATGAGACCGTCCATAGGAGACTGCTACTCAGAAGGAGAGGAGGTAAGGAAACTTTGGGAGAGAGGGGACCAGAGAGGGGGCTTATATGTCTCGGTGATATCTAGGTATACCAGGATGTCGGAGTCTCTATGTCGGGAAACTCGAGAGGGCCCTCACTTGGGGTCCTATAACCACAAGTCTCTAACTTATGAATGGCCGGCAGATGTGATGTGAAGTTTCTTATGGTATGCGAAACAGGCAGGCCCTAAGTGACTAAAAATGTACTTGTTGGGACTATTTTTTTAATAACTGGATAATAGAAATTTGAGTTTGGTAAAGGCAGGCTTTTAGCTAATGGGTCTCAGTGAGCAGTAAAGAAATAGACAACTTAGGGGCCAATACCCAGAGGCCATCTTTGGCCCATTATATAACACATGTTTATCTATTCAGTGCAGTGGTATCTATCATCTTCCTTGGAAGAGACCCCCCTTGTCCACCCATGGTTGCTGCCTCCATGCTAACTCCTTCTCCACCCCACTGCCAATCTAACTTTCAGCCATGTGGTGACACTGGGGCAAGGCAGGAATTCTTACTGAAGGAGGCCCTTGGGCAGACCCTGAGCCTGAAAGCCAGCAATGGCAGCAGCTCTGCATGTCAGCCCCAAAGACACCTCAGATGTGCTAGGCAGAGAAGACAGGAATCTTTACTTCTCTGACCATCAGGGTTTGCTGAACCCAGGGATCTCTAAGAGTCAAACCTGGACTCATCCTGTCTGTTTCTAAACACACATGTGCACACAAACATACACCCATATCCATAGGTAGACTCTCGTCATAGAGCACAGACAAAAAAGTAAGCTGCTGCTGCTGCTGCTGCTAAGTCGCTTCAGTCACGTCTGACTCTGTGCGACCCCATAGACGGCAGCCCACCAACATCTGAAAGTGAAAGGTGCTCAGTCATGTCTGACTCTTTGTGACCCCTTGGACTGCAGCCTGCCAGACTCCTCTGTCCATGGAATTCTCCAGATAAGAATACTGGATTGGGTAGCCGTTCCTTTCTCCAGGGGATCTTCCCAACCCAGAGATCAATCCCAGGTCTACTGCACTGCAGGCGATTCTTTACCGTCTAAGCCACCAGGGAAGCCCAAACATCTGAAAACTAATGTTTAACTGTGAGATGCTCCTCATCTTACCCAAGGTCAAAATATAGAAATAATGGTAAAATGTTGCAAAAACTTCTGTTTATATAGAACCTTTATATCTGATGCCATCTGATGCTAACAGGTATAAAAAGAAAAAAATTCAATGGTAAAATATCTAATGGACTGTTTAATAATCAACATATTTTCAAATGAATATTTCTTCTGGCAGAGTTGGATGTAAAGATATTTTTAAAATTAAGAAGTATCAAGTCGGCCAGTAGCCCCTAAAGAGTATTCCTACAATGTATTTACAAGGACTTGTGCATCTAATGGACTCTCCATAGCATTCCTTGGAAGATAGCTGCAGGTTTTGCAGGCAATAGTCTCAGGCAATTTTGCAGGCTTATTCTGATGATAGCATGAAAAGAGCCATCCCCAAAGAAAAGCTGGACCTCCAGGGTTAAGACCATTCCCCTGCACAAAGTGAACTAGAGAACTGAGGTGATTATCTGCGTGATTCCATCTCTCACCTCTCTTACTTCATCTTAGCTCAAGAAAAGCTTCAGAGAGCTAGACAAAACGTTTTCTGTTTGTTTTTGCTTCCGCTTTTCACATTCACTTAATTATCCAGATAAATACATTATCTGCCCCTTCACTCAGGGAAGGGCAGAGGATCAAGCAACATGTTCATATCTTGACCACTTACTGGGGAAAAACCGTCTGCAGCCCAGCACCCAGGCAGTATGACACATTTTTGTCAATTTTCTTTTCCCCGGTGGGTGAAATTTAACCAATACTTTGTTAGTGAAGGTCTAGTCATTCCCCAGAGGAAAATTACAGGAGTGAAGATATAACCTCTGCCATGCCACATGGGAGCTTAAAAGGATAGATTTCTAGGTCTAGCCACCGATTTGAAATTAGGTATTAGAAGGAATAGGTTTGTTGCTATGGATTTAACGGGCAGAAGGGTCAACAATCACTTACAGTTCTCAAAAATAACAGTGAGCAAGAATATTTCCATCCTATTACAGTTCCGAAGAAGGATCACAAAATAAAAACTCCCTGTAGGACAAAAGTGAAGCAACAATGGCCACAAATACTAATGACATTAACTTTTCATTATTGAGATTCACATACTCACTTCATCACCAAAGCCGCCTCCAGATTAAAGCATACATAACTGGCCATCACTCTGTCAATTTCATCTCACGACTATTTCCCCTGACAGCTTCTTCCAGTGTATTTCAACCAGCTGTAAAATCTGCTTTCTCCTTCTTTCCTCCCTTTAAAGGAAAAGCCTGCCAGAGGATTCTGGTGCATTAGGACAGACTTTATTAAACAACTTAATCCATCTCTGCCTGCCTAGCAGGGCCTGGGGAGTCCTAATTAATCAATAAGCATTTATTGAGTGTTCCAATGTGCATAATAGTCCTGAGTCAGGTGCTGTGGAGCCTTCAAGACCTAGTTAGGAAAATGGAGCACATTGACTCCTAGAGGGTTTCCTGACAGTGTGAGTTAGTACGTGGGGAAAAGCATGGAACATTTGTTGTACCCAAGGCCTCCTGGGTAAAAATACAGTGTTACATGCCCAAAATACATTATTAGTGTTAGGTGCTCAGTTATGTCTAACTCTGCAGCCCCAAGGACTGTGGCCTGCCAGGCTCCTCTGTCCACGGAATTCTCCAGGCAAGAATACTGGGAGTGGGTAGCCAATCCCGTCTCCAGGGGATCTTTCTGACCCAGGAATTGAACCTGGGTCTTCTGCCTTGCAGGCATATTCTTCCACTTAATCTGTCTTTGCTTGCTAGGGCTTCCATAAGAAAGTACCACAGACTAGGTGGCTTAAACAACAGAAATGTATTTCTTCACACTTCTGGAGGCTAGAAGTTCAGGATCAAGGTATCAACTGAGTTGGGTTTTATTCTGAGGCTTCCCTCCTTGGCTTGGAGGCGGCTGTCACCTCCCTCTGTCTTCCCCTGGTCCTTCCTCTGTGCAAGCTCACTATCTGTGGTCAAATACCCTCTTCTTATAGGTACACCAGTGGATTACGGCCACTGCTAAAGACTCATTTTAACTTAATTACCTTTTTAAAGACACTGTCTCCAAGAACAATCTTATACAGGGGTGGTTAGGGCTTCAATGTAGTCCATAATACAAACACTATGGAGGTGAGAGAATATGTCATGCAGTATTCTGTTTCAAAATCTAATGAACACACAAAGAATACAGAAAAATCTGACTCTGATTCAAACTATATGTCGGGATTAAGTTCAGTAGAGAATAGCAACAACAAACAGTGGTTAAATATAATCGATTTTTTTTTCTCACTTCCTAAAAGATAATAAATAGTCCAGGTCTGACACGGTAATCCATGGTAGCGAGAACCAGACATCTATAGTTTTCCTTCCAAAGAGCACCTAATGGTCCAAGATGGCTGCTGAAATTCCATCCACTAATTTTATGCTCTCAGAAAGGTTCTCCTTTCACAGTTGTAAGAGAGTTGTAAGATATTCAGGTCTTATCTTCACTGTGCTTCAAACCCAGTGGAAAGGAGCAAGAGCCTCTTTTCCAGAAATACCAACAAAGTTATACTTATGACCCGTTGATCCTGATTAGCCAACATGCTTATTGTGGTGGCCAGGGAAATATGATGGATTAATCACCTTGGGTCTGGACACTTACCTACCCCTGGGTTGAGAGTGTGGCTGGCATGAACTCCTGAGGGAAATTTCATTTAATGTCTTACTAGAAGTACAAATGGATGCTACTCAGAACAAATCACAATGTTCAAGAGTATTATCCACATTTCTTAGATAAATACAATGAGACTCAAAGAAACTAAGTTACCTGTCCAAGTACCCACACAACTGATCGAGCTAGGATCCAAACCCTCCTGTCTGACAGCAAGGTTGTCTTACTAGATGCAAAGCCAGGGAATATCATCACAGGAAGCAGCAAGATGGGAAGACTTCCTGGAAGAGGTGAGTTAATGAACATAGGAAAGAGTATCATTGGATGCCAGGGAGACAGAAGTAAAAATACGAGAAGTAAGGAGACTTTCTTCATGTGAGTCAGCATCTGAAGGCAACTTCAAAAGCAGTTGTCCTGGTCCAATATCAGGATATACCCAGCCACTGCTATTGAGGCTCAGTTTGCAAACTCCTCAGATCATTATTAAGTATCCTGTGGGGGAAACAGCTCTCAGAGACAAAAGGTTTGGGGAAAATCTGTATCTGTGCTCTTGGTAAATCACAAGAGACAAAAAAGATAAAGGTTCTAAGAAGTCCTGAGTTCTCTCATTGGGTTTGACCAGAATTTCCCAGACAACGTTCATTTGTTCCTCAAATTTTTTGTTGATGGCTTGGCTTTGAATGCCTGTTAACATTTTTTAAGAAACCAAAAGTTTTTTTGGAATGCGCTTCAGGAAACAGGAATGGCTGATTTAATCCAATGCTTGCTTTTCCAGAAGAAGAAACACAAAGTTCAGGGAAGTTCAGAGATATCACCAATGTTGTCTAACAGGTAAATGGCAGCTCCAAGACAAGGACCCAGGCATCTTCACTTACTACTCGTTGTACTAACTTGCATGTGGGTGGTAGTTTTCAAAGTACTTTCATACGAAATTATCTTATTATGCTGAGCATGACGAAACTGAGCTTAACATTGTTCTCATTTAACATTTCAGGTTTCATGCAAGTAGATAATCAGCTTCCACATTTCCAAGAACTGGTGGGTGTGTGTGTCCGTCTGTCTGTCCACAGGCTCTTGCATTCATCCCCACCAGAGGCAAAGGTACACAGAGTTAAATCACTTACCTATGATCATTTAGCCAATATAGGGCTGGGAAATGTTTCTGTGTCTTTCCTTCCCTCAGTAAGTTTTGAGTAGATACGTTAATCAATCCATCACCAAAATGTTTATTAAGTGTTTACTATGCTCTCAGAACTGTTCTAGACCCTGTGGGGGCACGCAAAGCAGCTATAAATCAATCGAGTGATTATATATTGAATATTTACTATGTGAGAAGCCCTGTACTAAATATTATGGGAGGTACAAAGTTAAACAAGCTGTTGATCCTTTCCTCAGAAGTTTATTATGTAATGAAAGATATAAGATATTGCCAGAATAAATACAATGAAAGGCAACAGATGCTCAAAGGAGGAAATTTTGTTTGTTTATTTGTAGAGGGAGAGCCATTTGAGCTGGAGTTAAAGCATCTGACCTAAGTGCACTGGCTCCTCTCTGCAGGTGAGAAAGGTGAAGTTATAAAAGCTGCTGGGCTCCTGAGTTTGCAGGTGAATGCTGGAAAGCCTCTAACACAGGTTCTTAACCCAGACTGCAAATTGGAATCACCTGGGGAGATCTTAAAATACAGATGTCTGAGGTTCCATCCCTGACTAACGGGAATCAGAATCTTGAGGCTTAGGGCATTAGGGTGGTATTTTCTTTGTCAAGTTGCTCCAGGTGACTTTGGTGTGGTCAGGGTTGAAAGCTGCTGGCCTCCAGCTTTGTAGCAGACCAGGGGATGGGGGAGGGGAAGGCAAGCTGGAGTCAGTAGAAACAGGGAGGGAAAGCTGGGCCTGAGGACTATAGCAGAGGAAGAATCGGGGTGCTGATGAGACTCTGTGTACTCAAAGAAGACAGCCTCAAAAATGACTTCAAGATACAAGTAATAAAGCCTAGAACTGCCATTGTGGAGAATGTGCCAAGCAAAAAGCTAAGGGCTCAAAAGAAGAGTTGAACAGCATGGGTCTGGTCTGCATTCAGACTTTTTCTCCTAGCATTTTAGGGAGCAGCTCTCTCCAGGGGATTCATCCTGATCCCCCAGCTCATCTGTAAAGCATCTTACAGGCTATAATTGTGTAGGGACTACAGAACTACTGCTCTGCAGAATTTTCTTTTTTTCAATTAAGGTAACATTGGTTTCTGACGTTATATAAGTTTCATGTGTAGAATAATATAATTCAACTTTTGTACACACTCCCTCTGTATACATTCCAACATGTGTGGGGACTCTGAAATAATAATTGCATGAAGAGTTAAAGAGATAGAGAGTGAAAAAAAAAAAAAGAGATAGAGAGTGTTTACTGTCTGCCAAGTCTGCATGAACACTTCACCTATATTTTTCAATCCAACAATACCATCAGACAAGTCTAGTGATTACCCTCCTTTCACTGATGAATAAATTAAGACACACACAGTTAAGGAATCAGTGGCATTTCCACATCTCCTGAGTAGAAGGACCAAAATGTTGTGAATTGACCAAATGAAAGTTTTAAGTCTCCTTATATTCTTTTGTAAAAACGTATGTGTACAGTCTTCATGGCCCAATTTTTGTCGACTGGATTTCTGACTTTCTATTATCACCCAGAGTCTGAGCTAAGTAGGAAGCAAGGTCCAGAAAATGTTCAGAGCTGATGAGATGCAGAGAGCCCCAGAGGATTCAGAACAGGAAAACTTGCATCATTTCATTTCCTCTTCTCAAGTCTGAAGTTCAGAGAAGTTAAGAATCCAGCCCAAGCACTCCTAGAAAAAAGAGGGGAAGGTGGAATTTGAACCCAGGTTTACCTGAATCTAAAAAATATGTTTTACATCGTAATACTGTACTGCCCTCAGTGTATCCAGGACTAACCTAGGACCCTGACCTGTGGGCAACTGTTGATGAACAATTCCCCTGGTGTGTCTCTCTCCCCCCGCCCCCTCCAGCTGCACACTCCCAGCTCTGCCCTCACCCCCCTGCACCACTCTATGGGGGAACCCTGGCTCTGGCTCCAGCTGCAGTAAGTGGCTTCAGATGGCAATTGGGACCAACAGTTTCCCCAGGCTGGTGGAAAATGTGATTGAAAACAGAAACCCAGGAGAATGCCTCAGCAGCACTGGCAGACAGTTGGAGCCCAGAAGCCATTTCACTTTGGTGCAGAAGGATTGGACTTCTACAACATCCACACACCAAGGTGTAACTGACTAGTTTTGTTGTCTGGGGCAGAAAGCAGAGAGGGCAGGTACCCTCCTGCTGCCCTATCATTCCCAGGTTCAGCTGCACTCAGGCTGACTTGAGGCCAGCCAGGGATATCCGAAAAGGAACTATTCATACTTTGGCCACCTGATGTGAAGAACTGACTCACTGGAAAAGACTCTGATGTTGGGAAAGACTGAGGGCAAGAGGAGAAGGGGACAACAGAGGATGAGATGGTTGGGTGATCACCAACTCAACGAATATGAGTTGAGCAAGCTCCAGGAGTTGGTGATGGACAGGGAAGCCTGGCGTGCTGCAGTCCATGGGGTCGCAAAGAGTCGGACATGACATGGTGACTGAACTGAGAACTGAACTGATGGATATCTGGCTTGCCACCAGCTGCTCTGTCAAACCACATGGCTGCCAGAAGGTTTTGGCCAGAAGTCTAACCCACTCCAGTACTGTTGCCTGGAAAATCCCATGGACAGAGGACCCTGGCAGGCTACAGTTCATGGGGTCACAAAGAGTCAGACACATCCGAGCAACTGAGCATGCACTCTCACATGCGTGCACTCAGGAAAAGGGAAAAACTCATCTTATGTCGCCAGTGCCCTATATCAGATGCAAGGTTAGGCTACAAACAGAAACAAGTATAGGACCCTCCTGCCAAGACATACACTGGAGAGGGGTGCCCAGAAAAGGGACTGTCACTGATATGCTTATAATGGCATTTGCAAAACAGCTCATTGTTCATGCCTCATGGAGAGTCAGCAAAATCACCCAGCCCCCTGCTACTGTGTGGGCCTCAGTGCAGCAGCTTCACCTGAGAGCCCCTTAGAAATATAAAATCTCAACCCCTCCCCAGACCTGCTGAATCAGAATCTGCATTCTACCCAACTCCCCAGGGGACCTATGCACATTAAACTCTGAGGATCACTGACCTAGAGCACCCCTCTTACTTGACAGATGAGGAAACAGTTTGAAAGAGGCCAAGGGGCTTTCCCCAATGTCCCATGGCTAACCCATGGCATACCTCAGGTGGATAATAATTCATGTATGCACTGCACTCTCCCTTGTGTTCAAAATAGCTGCATGAAGTGGGCAGGACAGAAATATTATCCCCATTTGATTAATACTGATGAGGAAACTGAGGAACAGAGATATTAAGTAACTTGTTCAAGGACACACAGGAATTGACAGAGCCAGGATTCAAGCCAGGAATTTCACTTCATTTTGCTGAGTATCCTGAGGGAGGGTTCCATAGACTTTCTATAAAAAGTTCAGATGGCAAATGTTTTTAAGCCTTGTGAACCATACAGTCTCCATCAGGACCGTTCACCTCTGCCATTGTAGCAGGAAAGCCATCATAGACAAGAAATGAATGGACGTGACTGTGTTCTAATAAAACTTTATTTTAAAAACACAGGCAGTGGGCCCAACTGGGCCCTGTAGGGCTGTAGTTAGATAAGGCTTACATAATATTGCTCAACCCATGAGAAGGTACTCTCTATGTCAGCATTCCTATCCTATTCCAGAGTCACTCAAGGGAGATAGGAGTGGGGCTCTGTCCCTCCAAGGAAAACTCCTGCCAGCATCTCATACAGCACAGGGTACTTCTCTGGGGAGAGAGAGACTTGTATCCTGGTCCAAAAGAAGGCTGAGCAAACAAGGTAGACCTCACCAGGGATGCTGGGTAGGGCTCTGTAGGATGCACCCTGCAAGAGTTGCAGGGGGCCCGAAATCCCTCCTCTTCTCTGATCACTGAGCTAAGACCCTGGGCTTAGGAGACACCACCAGCTGGAAAGAAGTGAGTTTTTGCTAATTGCTCTGCTCAGAGGGGGCGCTTTCCACAGACTCCCTCCTGGAGGGAATGCCTTTTCTGCTCTGCATGACAGACTTCGGGCTCACAGCAACCCTGGTCCCACCACAGGCTGCGGCGCCCCACTTTCCAAAAACATCCCCGCAGAGAAGGCCCCGCTGCAGCTGCTCAGCAAACACACTTGTGTTACAGAAAGGGCAGACAGACAAAAGGAGCACACCCCAGTAAGCATCGTCTGACTCAGGAAACAAAGCTGGGGACCATCCTTTAATGTGTGCGTTCATTAATGTTCCCGTCAATTTTAAACACTGGGGTAGAGTTTCCAGACTTTGCAGATCATTTAAAAGCTTAAAGGATTATCAAACCAGTCATTTAAAATGACATTTTCACTGCGCAAATATTATTCTATTAAAGAGCAGGCATGGCACAGGCCGAGATCAGCTTTGGCAGGGGTACTGGGACTTCCTCCATTGCAAACCCCACTGCTTCCTCATAAAGCTGTCAAGCCCCCACTTAATGAAACATATATAAATGCAATGATGTTAGCCATGTCACAGCAAGCTAATTCATTTTGGCTTTTCCCCCCGTTGTGCTGCCCTATTAAGGCTTTTATCAACGTATCCTCTTAGGATCACCCCCAGCAGGTCTGCCATTGGCCCAAGGAGTTGAAATCCAAGAAAGTGTTTAATTTCCAAACAGGCCAAACATCTTAAATAAATAAATAACCAACAGACTTGGTTTGAATGTAATGGTAACATGCACAAGGCCAACTGTTGGGGTTTTATTAGGAAAGAGATACTGTAAGATTAATAAACAAGCCTGTTCTCTTCCCAAGGTCCTTTGACCTGATATAGCTGCTGGCTTCAGCTCTTGGGGGCTGGGAGGTTTTGCTTCTTTAATTACTAAATCACTAAAAGAGAATCTATTTGGCAAGGGCCATCCTTAGGAAAAAAACTCGTTAAGCTCTGTTTCCAGTTGTTTTTCACAACGGATATGTTGTATGACTTTTCTGGCTCCACCATTCCCACTGTTGAGGTTTGCCCAGGCAGTCTGGGAGGAACACAGGGGTCTTTTGGTGTAGTTTCTTCCACCAGTCCAGGGAGAAAAAACTGATTTTGATGGAGAATGTGGAAGCCTTCACAGACCCCCAAACCTCCAAGGTTCAGACCCTTTCAGTCAGCAATGTCAGGCGCCTGGCAAAATGACCAACCCCCTGGGAACCCATGAAGCCAGGGAAGAGAATTCACGCACTGTATCCGAAATGCCTAGGCTGGAGCAGTACTGAAAGGCCTTGTATCCTTCTTACGGGTAAATTAGAAGGCATAACTTATCAGGAAAACAGCCATTTGCAGAGGCATTCTTCTTGCCATAAAATTACTTCCCTGAACACATGTCCCTGAGGAAAATTCACAAATTGGCCCAAATACCCGGATGTCACTATTTTCAGCCACAGAAATCTGCTTACGTCAATGACAAGCTATAAATACCCAGCCACATGGGAACAGCTTTTACAACAATTGCACCTAGGATTCCATCTAGGCAGTTGAGGCCTAGGTAGAAAGAGCTCTAGAGGAGCTCTGTGTGCCTGGGTGTTCCCTCAGGAAGAGAGCAGGTTCTCCTCAATTCTTTCACCTTCCTTGTTTTACTGTTCCCATTCCAGCCCGCCCGCCCCCCATACACACAAAACTCTATGCCATGTGCTTCATATGACTCTCAACTCAGACCTCCTCTCCAAGAACAGCCTGGCATCTTAGCAGGAAGGTTGTGAACCACAAGGGAAATATCAGCTCAACCTGTGTCTCATGGGGGTAATTCCTGCCATTTTAGAGAAAGCAGTATTTCCCAGGTTGCGGCTGTGCAAAAAATGGGTCAGATAATTTGAGGAGTAAAAATCTATTTCTTTCTATGGCATTCAAAACAAATTTTTGTATTAAAGGCTCTGGAAAGTGCCACAGTAAAGATACTGGTTAAATTTTGTTTGACCTAACACTGGGCAATCCCATTTGATGACTGTAAATTGTATTCAACGTACATGCCTTATGGAGAAACAGGGTCTTACAGAGAAAGAGAAATATCCTATGATATTGCTTACATGTGGGACCTAAAAAAACAACACAAATGAACTTACTTACAAAACAGAAACAGACTTGCAGACTCAGAAAAGACATTTATGGTTAATTTGGGAGGGGGAGACAGAAGAGGGGGAGGGACAGTTAGGGGTTTGGGATGGGCATGTACACACTGCTATATTTAAAATGGATAACCTACAAGGACCTACTGTGTAGCACAGGGAACTCTGCTCAGTGTTATGTAACCTAAAATGGGAAAAGAATTTGGAAAAAGATACATGTATACGTATAATTGAATCACTTTGCTTTACACATGAAACTAACATAACACTGTTAATCAACTATACTCCAATAGAAACTAAAAAGGTTTTTAAAAATGAAAAGAAACAGGGTCTTAGAAACATTGATGGAACACTGATTAAACAGAAACTACCGCAAAGAAGACGTTCTGATGACATCAAGTCTGAAATCCTCAAATGGAATATTTGCAAGTTATCATGGAAACTTCTAGGCTTCCCTGGTAGTTCAACTGGTAAAGGGTCAGCCTGCAATCCAGGAGACCCGGTTCAATTCCTAGGTCAGGAAGATCCTCTGGAGAAGGGATAGGCTACCCACTCCAGTATTCTTGGGCTTCCCTGGTGGCTCAGATGGTAGAAAATCTGCCTGCAATGGGGGAGACCTGGGTTCAGCCCCTAGGTTGGAAAGAACCCCTGGAGGAGGGCATGGCAACCCACTCCAATATTCTTGCCTAGAGAATCCCCATGGACAGAGGTGCCTAACGGGCTACAGCGCATGAAGGTCACAAAGAGTCACAAAGAGTTGGACATGACTGAGCAACTGAGCACAGCAAAGGACATGAAAACCCCTAGAAGAGGCAACATATTGGTTTCTAACAATACTGGTTTTTCAAAACCCAACAATCTACCCTAACCCTGCCATCCCATGAGCTAAAGCAAGTAACCCATGGTGTGTGCAGCTGTGGACAACTGACACAAGCATTTGTGTCCAGACCTTCCAGGCCATCGAGGGGAGAGGGAAATTTGTTGCTGAGAAAGAACCCAAGTGCACAATGCCAACACAAACTGTCTTCTTCCACAACAGACTCAGTGCCTGTGCCAAAAATCACTCCTGGTTCCCCTTTTAATTCTGCCCTCCTTTATCCACCAAGACTTGGGTAAAATTATTTTGATTGGAATTAGACAGCCACCTGCGGTTAGATCTTTAGCTGTTATTAGTATTCTGCGTAAGCCCTTTCATGACAAGCTCATTGAAAAAGACAGTGGACTTTTGAAGTTGCCCAATACTATCTCTGGTGATTTTCTCAAGTTAACAACCTCAGTACCAGCCAATTGTGCTGGCTGGGGAAGGTGATAATCTCCTCCCCAGGGTCATGGTCAGGAATTAAAGGGTCTGGGATAAATTACAGAAGGGATTTCTGCCAAGAACTCTCTTCTCCTTGATCTGGCCTCATGCTTCCTCACTGAATTTTTATTTTAACACAATGTTCAGGTGCTTTCCCACCCTCCCTTTTCCTAAATTCCTCCAATAATTCAGGCCTTGATGTCTTTCCCAAGCATCACACCCGTGCAGAGTTGGCCTCACTGGTGCACAATTTGGAGCAACGCCTCTAAACGTTGCTTCCTTATAAATGATTTCTATCCAAGTACCTAATATTTCTTTTTAATGGAGAATGCAAACACTTCCCCTCATTTTAAAATTCCCAATGCTCCAACATCTAACACCTACTACACTTGTAATAATAAGCCTTTTTACTTGTTTATTCATTTACAGCTTCTATGGAGGCTTCCTGCACAAATTCCCCATTTACGATCACACGGTGCCATCGTCATGACTTGGGAAGGAGCCCGTTGAATGCTTATTATCCAGCCATTGAACAGAGAGCTAACTGTGGTTCCATTTTTCTGAATCAGTAGCTGAAGGAACTCAACCAAGTGTGAGCTGGTCTCCATGATAAATGAAAAAGAGAGAGAACTCAAATTTATCTCCAATGGCCCAAGGCAGAGACCACAGAGCCAAAGTCCTAAGCCTCAGAAGAGCCCCTTAATTCCTTGTAATGCCTAGGATGAACCTCAATGGTGACCACAGAGAACAGCCTCTGATCCCTCCAACTTTGCTCTCACTTTCCCTCCCACCACAACCAAGAGCCCTTCCATGAACATCGCATTACGCTGCTTTTCTTGGGGGACAGAGAGGTGGCGGGTTTCTGTTTCTTGGATTTAATTTTTTCTAATCAGTGGGTACCCAACCCTCTACCATTAACACTTTCCTTTCCACAGGTAAAAGTAGAGCTTAATAGTAGAAGAGATAAAACAATGGAAGAGCTCAAAGGAAAAACTAATAAAAGAAGTAAATGTACCGGGATTCAGATCTTGGCTTCACCATTTATGGGCTGTGTTACCTTGGGAAATTTTGTTAACTTTTCCAATTCTTAATTTCTCTGTCTCCAAAATGGAGATGATAATAGTACCTTCTTCACAGAGTCCTTATGAGGATCAAAGCAGTGAATAGATCACTTCTAGTATCTAATAAGCCCTAGGTGGTGTTTTATTACTATTCTGTCTGAACCACTAGAAAAACAAATAATAAATGAGTGATTTCTTCTCCTTGTACAATGAGAACCCAGGAAGCCTAAGTAAGGGCTGCTGACAAGGTCCTAGAGCCTTCCTCTGTCATGAAAATCCCTTCCTTCTCCTCCAGAAGTTCTAGTTATTAGAAAACCATCAGAAGCGAAGATTTCTGAAAACTAGTAATAATGACACATTGGTAAGTTTAGAAGAGCTAAGAAGGAAATCTGAATTCACCTTGCTAAAACATTAAAGGCAGTGGAACTCGCACTGTGTCTCAAGGACATCTCTGATCATTACTAACACCACCTGAGGATGGTACTGCCACCCCCCATCTTACAATGGCACAGGCAGCTTCTAACCTGGATTCAACAGTCAGAAGTGATGGAAGACGCATGTGAACCCAAATCTCACTAACTCCAAATCCATCCCTTCCGCCACACCCCCACCAAACATATCAGAGAGAGGAAAGGAGCCAGAGAAAACTGCTGCTCTTTCGTCAATTGCTGGGAGAAAGCAACTACCTAGTAACCCCAGAGACACATCTTGTGATACTGTTTTTATGCAAACTCACTATCCTCAGCTCCAAAATCATTAAGTTCGAAGTCTGAACAGCTAACAGGAATCAGGGAGGAGGGAACATGAGCTGGAGTACAAGCTAGACAGACAGGCTGTGTCTGCTAAAACTGCACCCTATGATGTTAGAAGCTTCTAGAATACTGAAAGAGCCACTGACTTGCAAGACCCAGGACAGTGGCAGTAATGAAGGCAGAGCTGAGAAGCAGCCAGCATGGGGCCTGAGTTCAGTTTTGATTTTGGTTTTGTTTGCTGCTGTTTTAATTCTGCCACTTGCAGGGAAGTGAATCTGTGTCTATGTAATCCACCTAGGGAAAGGCTGGGAAAGCCTTCACTCAAATGATCAGCAGATGCCCCCAAAGCACATCATCATTAAAAAGGATGCTCCTCAGTGAAGGCTTCTGGAAACCCAACTGAGGCTCCTGCAAGGCCAGGACAGGGCCAGGGAGCTGGCCACTGAGAAGAAGTAAGCCAAGATCTGTCTATTTGCCCTCACTCGTGTCGGCTTCTGCCCTGCCTCATGCTGGCTGCTCACCAGTGAGCTGGAACAAAGACCACCTGGACGAGCCAGCACGGGGGTGGTCTTGTAGTTGGTTTCAGGGGCATCACCTGCCAGCCCTACTCTGTACCCCCACAGGGAAGCCGATGTTAGAAGCTGTACCCGCGGTCCCTCCTAGCTCAGGCCAGCTGGAGAACTGGGTCTCAGAACCAGCAGGCCTGGCACTGGGTCTTGCTCTGCTACACACTAAATATGCACATACTCCATTCCTCCTCAGTTTCTGCATCTGTGAAATGGGGGAGCAAGATCTACAGAGGAGGACTGTCTTGAGAACTAGATGCGTTAAAATTCAGTATGTCTGTCACAGCAGTGATAATGGCAGCTGACATTTATTGAGAACTTACAACAAGCCAGGCTCCCCGCTATGTGCTTTATATGTATCATCTCAGTTAACCCTCAGAACAGCCACATGCACTAGGTTCCATTACTTTACCCATTTTCACAGCTAAGGAGATTGAGAGGGAAGGCAGCTAAATATTCATAACTGGCTCAAGGTCACAGAGATGGCAAGGGTCAAAGAGGGAAACAGAGCCAGACAGGCTGGCTCCAGAGCCCATGTTCTCAGTAACTAGGATACAAATATGGCTTCCATTCTGCTCTGTCCACACCATTCTCACCACGGACATCCACCCTCCCCACTAACATTTCTCCACACCAAGTGTCTTCTCTATACCAGGCACTGTTCATGGGAATCAGAGGGACACCAGGATGAATAAGAATGGCTTCCTTCACAGAGGCAGTCAGAGCTTAACAAAAGAGTCAAGCAGGCAGGGGGTCTTGATAACATGACGTGTGCTCTAAGGCAATGCTAGGAAGAGGCACTAAAGACCCCACCCAGGAGCCCAGCGCCTTCCTGAGGGAGATCCAACATCTGTGTGCTTATAGCATATCAAGCCCTGCTGGACATGTCTCACGTCATTCCCACCACAATCCCCCGAGGATGGCACCATGATTAAGCCCATTCAACAGATCAAAACACCAAGGCTCAGAGACAGTACTCACGTGCTGGAGTTATGCAGACAAGAGACGGTAGGACCAGAATTCCCGACTCCTTGACCTGACACAGTGCAAGTGGGGCGCTAACCACTATGCTCTCTACCTCCCATGCGTGCAATACACCCTCTGCTCCACGAGTCTTCCTGTCTCGTGATCCTCTATGAGGCTTGGAGGGTAGGAGCTATGACTTGACTTGGACATAAAAGCCACTGAGTCAAGCTCAGCATCAGAAAACAGGATTGCCATAGCTAGTGCTATGGCCTGTCTGCTCTCCTGACAATGGTGCCTTGGGCAGGAAGACGAGAGCGGAGCTGGCAGCCACATCAGCCACCCACTGAGACACCAGGCCGCCATGGCAAATGTTCTCTCCAGGGATCCCAGTCAGGCTCTGGTGAAGTCAGAAGCACAGAACTTCTGTGTTCCAGCCACTCTACTCTCCTGCCAGAGGGCATGATACACACAAAGGATAAAGCTGAACTTCCAATGTTTCGGCCACCTGATATGAAGAGTCAACTCTTTGGGAAAGACCCTGATATTGGCAAAGATTGAAGGCAAGAGAAGGGGATGACAGAGGATGATATGGTTGGCTGGCATCATCGACTCAGTGGACCTGAGTTTGAGCAAGCTCCAGGAGATGGTGAATTCAGGGATGCCTGGTGTGCTGCAGTCCATGGGGTCACAGAGAGTTGGACACAACTGAGGGACTGAACAACAAAAGCCAAGGGTACAGGATAATCAGCAGTGGAGGAGAGAAGTATTGGACCCACTATGTGGGCCTGTTTCTCCTGCCTGGGTCTGCTTCAAGTCAGAGAAATAAGCAAGAACTTTCCAAGGGGCCTCTGTGGTCACACCGAGGAAACCCTAAAACTCACAAGCGATAGCTGAAGACAGTTCAGAGCCAAAAATGGGCAGGAGAGACTCTGAGCATATCCAGTTTCTGAGGAAAGAGGAAGTCCCAGGGGGGACAGCAGGGAAGAGACCTTGAACTAGGTGCAGAGTGAGCTGCACCCAGAAGCGTATGGTGCGGTTCAGAATTTTAAACAGAGGACCCTCTGAGTGCCTTCAGCACCGCTCCTCATCCAATGACAAGATGACTGTGGTTTCTGCTGCAAAGCTCTTTACACTATCTCCCTTCACATCTTGCATCCCACTTTATGTCTCCCACACAGCCTGGTGGAGGAGCAAATGATGCCAGGGCCCTGAACCCAACAAATCCCAGCATCTCTCTGCTTCCTGCCACCCTGGGAGCCAGTATCTGGTGAGGATTTATAGCCCAGGTACCCGCAGTAATCACACGGACTGGGCCTTGCTACTCAAGGGTCTGCCCCTGGTTTAGTCCTGTTTCAAATTAATGTAAGAATTTTTCTAGGCACACCTTGCATGAAAGTGAAAAATAAAATCAAAAGGGATCTACCTTCTTTTTTTGGGGGGGGGTGGGGGGGATCTACCTTCTAGCCAATAAAGTATGAGCCTCCCTCTTCCAAACGCAGTCTTTTCTGCACCCGATTTTATTATGCAATGGACACAGCTTCATAACACGGCAGACAAAAGGATACTGTCGGCTTCTCTATGAAGCACTGAGCGTAGTAAGGGCGAGAAGAAAGGCGTATAATTGTTTCCCCCTTCAGCGCACGGCAACCTCACTTAGAGCACTGCTGTTCTCTGGCGGCTGGAATGTGAGCTTGATTTCAAGCCGGGAAAACCTGAGCCCAACTCCTAACATCAGTTCGGCCCACGGCAGCTCCTTTCCCTTTGTTTACCTGGCAAAGATGCCAGATACAGAGCCCTGGGGTCCTGCTACACGTCTCATCTATGGTCTGCAGAAGGAACAGAAAGTGAGTATAGTCCCCAAAGAGCCGAAGGTCATGGTACAGGAGACAAGATTTATAGAGTGCTTCCAACAGCTCCATTGGCGTGCTAGCAGGAAAGAATGCCTGTGTCCCAGTGGCAAATTCTAGTTGTTTTTCCTTCCGAAGAGATCTATGAGATGGTGTGCAATCGCTGGACGCCGTGCCAGCATTGGGAAGAAATTATAACTCCTGCTTCTATTGCTTATAGTTTCTTTGACTTTAACCGTTCATCGTCCTTTTGAAAAAGAGACAAGAGCCCCAAAATGGGCTCTCTTACACTAAGCCTGTGTGACCAAACCAAGATTTAATATCTAACTTATTTATAGTTTCAACATCTCCCAGGAGTAGAATCTTCACCCAGCCATTCTGGAATCCCCTGGTCAGTATTACCAAAGGAATATGCCTGATTAGACCCCTGAAAATGAAAGTGAAAGTTGCTCAGTCGTGTCTGACTCTTTGCAACCCCATGGACTATATAATCCATGGAATTCCCCAGGCCAGAATACTGGGGTGGGTAGCCTTTCCTTTCTCCTGTGGATGTTCCCAACTCAGGGATCAAACCCAGGTCTCCCACATTGCAGGCAGATTCTTTACCAGCTGAGCCACCTAGGAAGCCCTATTAGACCCCTGCCATCCCCTTAAAGGAAAATGATCTTTTTCTTTATTTCCTTTCTTGTGTGTGTGTGTGTGTGTGTGTGTGTGTGTGTGTGTGTGTGTCTGCGCTGAGTCTTCACTGTGGCATTCAGGCTTCTGTAGTTGCAGCATGAGGGCTTTTCTAGTTGCCCCACAGCATGTGGGATCCTAGTTCCCCCATCGAGGATCAAACCCACATTCCCTGCACTGGAAGGCAGATTCTCAACCACTGGACCACCAGGGAAGTCCCTGGAAAGTGATCTTGCCACAAACAGTCCACTCTTTGCTAATAACCTCCTTGCCGCTGATCCCTTCTGTCTATAAATCTTTTATTTTGTACAGCTCTTCAGGGCCACTTTCTATCTGCTGGATAGGATGCCGCCCAACTCATGAATCACTGAATACAGCCAATAAGATCTTTGAAATTTACTCAGTTGGATTTTTTTTTTTAACAGCCTGAAATTTTCCCACATGGCTCAATGATAAAGAATCCACCTGCCAATGCAAGTGATGCGGGTTTGATCCCTGGATCCGGAAGATCCCCTGGAGGAGGAAATGCAACCCACTCCAGTATTCTTGCCTGGAGAATTCCATGGGCAGGGGAGCCTGGCAGGCTACAGTCCATGGCGTCGCAAAGAGTCAAACATGACTGAGTGACTGAGCGCAAACACACAATACTCCAACCCTAGCAAGGTAATTTGGTAGAGAATCATTTTTTAAGGAATCTAGCTCTATGCTCCCTGGGTTTCCGCATATTTCTGGACCACGTTTATCACTGATAGATGCAACCAGCATGTGAGCAAATCATCCTTACTCACTGTGCTGTGTTTAGTGGCACAGCCATGTCCAACTCTGCAACCCCATGGACTGTAGCCCGCCAGCCTCCTCTGTCCGTGGGGATTCTCCAGGCAAGAATACTGGAGTGGGTTGCCATGCCCTCCTCCAGGGGATCTTCCTAACCCAGGGATTGAACTCAGATCTCCCGCACTGCAGGCAGATTCTTTACCGTCTGAGCCACCAGGGAAGCCTATTAGCAGCTTGAAATTCAGACAAGCTGAACAGAAAAAAAAAAATTTAAGTGGAAATAGCATCTGTAAGGGGGTTTCCCTCATAGCTCAGTTGGTAAACAGTCTTCCTGCAATGCAAGAGACCCAGCTTTGATTCCTAGGTCAGGAAGAAGGGTTCCTAGAGAAGGAAATGGCAACCCACTCCAGTATTCTTACCTGGAGAATCCCATGGACAGAGGAGCCTGGCAGGCTACAGTCCATGGTCTCAAGAGTTGGACACGTCTTAGCAACTAAATCACCACCACAGCAGTTGTAAAACAAAGCCATGTGTTTCATTCCAGGCCCCCAGGCTGATCTTTGAGAAACAGCATCCCCTGAGTCTAGAAACCCAACAATCTCCTTTCTCATCTGCACTGAGGATGCCCCCATCACTGGGGCCTGTATCATGGAAAGAAGGCTTAATGGGAAGAACTCTGGATTTGGAGATCCACAGCTGGAACCTTGGGCACATCACTGTATACATTCAGACATGAATTTAACCAAGTTAAAAGCAACTAAAATGGTAGAATCCATCAGAGGTCTCCCAAGTTCAGTTCAGTCACTCAGTCATGTCTGACCCTTTTTATTACTCTTTGTACTTGTCCGACTCTTTGTGACTCTTTGCAGCACACCAGGCTTCCCTGTCCATCACCAGCTCTCAGAGCTTGCTCAAACTCATGTCCATTGAGTTGGTGATGCCATCCAACCATCTCATCCTCTGTCATCCCCTTCTCCTCCCACCTTCAATCTTCCCCAGCATCAGGGTCTTTTCCAATGAGACAGTTCTTCGCATCAGGTGGCCAAAGTATTGGAGTTTCAGCTTCAGCATCAGTCCTTCCAGTGAATATTCAGGACTGATTTCCTGGATGGACTGTTTGGATCTCCTTGCAGATCCAACTGCAAGGAGAAGTTGGATTTGCAGAAGAGAAGACTCTCAAGAGTCTTCTCCAACACCACAGGTCAAAAACATCAATTTTTCAGCACTCAGCTTTCTTTATAGTCCAGCTCTCATATCCATACATGACTACTGGAAAAAACCACAGCTTTGACTTTGATGAACCTTTGTTGGCAACGTAATGTCTCTGCTTTTTAATGTCTCCCAAGTTACACATCACTAATTTGTCCAACTTACTGGTTTTTATATGGAAGAGTCCGTGAAAATATTAGATGAAATAGGAGCCATAAAAACATGTCTTCTTCTTGCAAAGGACAGGATAGAGTCTAAAATACTTGCAAAGAAAAACTTGTTATCCAAAAAAAGCCTGAGTTACTTCTGTCAGGTCAGGGAGTTATTGACTGAGAGTTGGGGAAGAAGGCGCTCACATTTCCTGAGGGTCTCCTGAGGGTCTCATACTCAGCTTCTCACCAGAAACCCTATAATATTGATGTCACTACCACCTCTCCTTAATTTTGCAAAGGGGAAAACAGAGGTTGGGCTGTGCTGAGCAATCCACGTATCGGAACTTCACTTAGCTGAACTTCACTTACCTAGAGGTGGAAGGTGTCTACGGTCTGCCTAATCCGCACTTAGATGCTGTCTCAGATTGTGACACAGAGCAAAGTACAATCACATGTTAAAGGACTTTGTCAATTGAGAAATACAACATAAATATAAGGAATGTGGCCTGAGAGGGTTTTGTGTTTTTTTTGTTTTTTTTTTTTTTTTTGCACTAGCCAAGATTGAGAGCCTAATAATTGATGCTTTCGAACTGTGGTGCTGGAGAAGACTCTTGAGAGTCCTTTGGACTACAAGGAGATCAAGCAAGTCAATCCTAAAGGCAATCAACTCTGAATATTTATTAGAAGGACTGATGCTGAAGCTGAAGCCTCAGTACTTTGGCCACCTGATGCAAAGAGCCAACTCATCGGAAAAGACCCTGATGCTGGGAAAGACTGAGGGCAAGAGGAGAAGGTGGTGACAGAGATTGAGATGGTTAGATGGCATCACCTCATGGACATCACTCAATGGACATGAGTTTGAGCCAACTCCAGGAGACAGTGAATGACAGGGAAGCCTGGTGTGCTGCAGTCTGTGGGGTCACAAAGAGTTGCACATGACTGAGCAACTGAACAACCATTTCAGTAGTATGGCTGATTCAGAGCTTCCCTTTAGATGATCCTCTCTCTATTTATTTATTTATTTTTTAATATTTTATTTTATTATTTTCTTTTTAGTTTTTTAGTTTTTAAATTTTAAAATCTTTAATTCTTACATGCATTCCCAAACATGAACCCCCCTCCCACCTCCCCTCCCCATAACATCTCTCTGGGTCATCCCCATGCACCAGCCCCAAGCATGCTGTATCCTGCATCAGATATTTAATACTAAGTGTTGCTGAAAGTAGACCCAACCAGATGACACAACAAGTCAGACATGCCTTCAGTAGCAACTCTATGTTTATAAACTGGAAAAAATACTGACTCAGAACTATTGCCCTGTAGACCCTTGATCTCAAGGTGAACCTGGTTTGGCAGAAGGAGGACATACAAACTGGCTTCTAGTCTCAACCTCAAATTGGGCCAGCAGGGGACCTGTGAGGGCAGGGACCATATGAAATTATCTACACATCTCAATGCCTAACAGAGTACCTGTCACTTAGTGAACCTTGAGTGCATATTTGCTCGTTGAATGAATGGATGAATGAACAGAGATTCTGATAATATAGGAGGTGTGGAATAATAGTTTCTATGTGGAATGGAAAACACTAGACTAGGGAGGGATCTGAAGACTCTAGTGATCTGAAGCCAGCCAAGTTCTGGCTCTGACATAAATCAACTGACTATGGTCTCCACACAAGTCAGTCAGCTTTCTCTGATTCTATGTTCTCATCTCTCCAAATGAGGTAAAACACTCCTGCCATATCCATCTTATGGGGGTGCTATATCAAATGAAGTAATATTTGTAGGTGAACATAGTTTAAATCTATTCAAATACAAATTATACCATGTATTATATAAAGGAACCACAGTGAGTCACGGCCGACATCATTGATTACAGACAGGAAACCAGACAGAAAACTGCAGCTCAAATTGAAGAAAGAACCCTGGCCTCTGGCTCACTGCCTCCACCTTGCTGATGACCTATTGGCTAAATTCGGGGTGCCCTTGCCAAAATCAGCAGATCTTCTTCAGGCTAAAGAAATCCACAGCACTCACTTCACTGGGTGGACCATAAGATTTTCTCAAGTGGGATACACTCCAGAAGCAGATTTGGGTGTAAGATCCCTCCCATCTCTGTCTTCTGAATGTATTCAGGACTGTTAACCAAAAACTTTCCAGAATATGGGAAACACGGTCCAAGCCTGGCCATCAGTTCTTTGATAATCCTTGGCAGCTCCACAGCCGGCCCCAGTATCTCTCTCCACTCTCAAGCTCCGTGTCCCCAGGGTGAAGTCGTTCAGTCGTGTCTGACTCTGCAACCCCACGGACTGTAGCCCACCATGTTCCTCTGTCCATGGGATTTTCCAGACAAGAATACTGGAGTGGATTGCCATTTCCTTCTCCAGAGAATCTTCCCAACCCAGGGATCAAACTTGGGTCTCCTGCATTGCAGGCAGAGTCTTTACTGTCTGAGCCACCAGGGAATTCCATCTTACTCCCCAGGGGACTCTTCTTTTCCTTCCACACTGGTCTCCTCGCCACTCTCTGATGTGTTTCACACATGCCAACCTCTGTGACTCTGGGCACATCATACTTCCCTATTGCCCCTCCGCCCACCCTGGAGCCCAGCCCTCCATTTCTTGATCCAGATACCACACCTCCTTGAGAAAAAGTGCAGGTCCCACCATTTCCAAAATGTCATCCCTTACTGCCTCAACCCACAGTCTTTCTCTCCTCCTCCAGCCAGTGCACACATTGATATCTGCTGTGGGATGAATGGTATCTCCTAAAAAGACATGCCAAAGTCTTAACCTCCCATACCTATCATTGTGACCTTATTTGGAAATAAGGTCTCTACAGATACATTCAAATTCAGATGAGGTCGTGCTGGATTAGGCCGGACCTTAAATCTGATGACAGGTGTCCTCATATGGAGGGAGTTTTGAAGATACAGAGAAGATACGGGGAAGAAGGCCCTGCGAGCGCAGAGGCAGACTGGAGTTGTCCTGTTACAAGCCAAAGATAGCCAGCGACTACCAGAGCTAGAAAAGCCAACAGAGGATTCATCCCTAAAGCCTTCAGCAGGAGCATGGCCCTGCCAACACCTTGAATTTGGACTTCTAGCCTCCAGAACATCTCAGTTCATTCCCTGGGCTTGTGCATACCTGGTTCATCTTCTTGTGAGCACGTCATAGGCCTGTGAACTGCCTAAACACAGGAAATGCCTCTCCCATGCCTTTGTAGTCCCCCCAGGGGCTCAATAGACGTAACCTCAAGCACGGTGGCTCTCAATGTTCCATCAGGAACAGGCGCTGCATTAGGAAGGACACTTGCTTTCTACTCAGATTCAACAAGTTCTAGCAACATGGCAAAACAGAATTGGGGTGGCTAGTTTTCAGAGAATACAGCCCTGCTTTCCAGCTGCAATTCCACAGCTCCCCCCAGTCCTTTCCTTCCACCTACTTTTGCCAAACCCTGCATGAAATGCAGCCCAAACTCCTGCCCTTGGCTCTCTGCTCTCTCCCTGCCAGCTTGACCCAGTCCTACCCTTACCTTCTATCACCACTCCCAGGACGCACACACACACACTCTCTCTCTCTCTCTCTCTCTCTCTCTCTCACACACACACACACACACACACACACACACACTGTGGTATAATTAAACTGGGCTTGACACTGTTGTGGTCCCTCTCAATCTTAAAATCCTACGTGGAGTTAACCTTTGAAATTCAACAGCCCAGTCCCAGCATAACTAGACAGAGAGATGGCCACACGTTCAACAGCGTTGGCCACATTGTCAGTCATCCCACTCTGTGCACTTGGACATGAATTTGGAGAGGAGAACCCACACTCCCCTCAGCAGGTCTTAATTTGAACAGATCTCTGACAGCTCAAGCATCTCACCACAATGAACATGCATCTAGTGTTTGAAGATTGGCATGTTTCATGCCGTGTGGCCCTGAGTGCAAGCCACCTACAGCCACTTGTGCTGGACACAAGAAGCAAGAAGAAGAAGAAATTTGGTTATCAGTGATTTTTGCTGGCCTCTGAGTAGTGTGTGACTCACAGATATTGTTTCCCTCTCCTCTCCCCTGCCCATCCTCATCTGGAGCCTCTCCTGGCCTACCTCTCTGGGAATCCAAATCCTCCCCAAGCCTCAATGGTCGATTCGAGTTGCATTTCCTCCCATAAACTTTCTTTGATTTCAAGTAATCACAGAGGCTTTTAGCTCCCAGTGAAACCTCTCTTTTGGCAGATGATCATAATTATCTTATTTAATGGGTATTTGGATATATTTTTTTATCTGCTAGTTAACCCCAGACTTGAAGGCTCTTGAGAGCAAAGACCATGTCTTATAATTTCTCCCTTTCAGTTTTAGGAATTAAATGAGAAAATGTTATTAAAGGGCCTGCCTGATGCCTGGCACATAGTATGTGCTTAATACATGTTAGTTCCTTTCCTCCTTATACATCTTTGTACCCCCCAGAGCCAGAGCACCTTGCAACTTCCTTGAATCTTGCAGCTGCCTAATAAATGCTTCCTGAACACATAAATCAATGCATGTAAATGGTGGTCTTTCAACTCAGATCACTGAGTACAATTTGCGTATTTTCACTTTCCTCCTTCATTGCCTGAATTTGTGGACCCATAAAGATTATTTCTGATACAAACCTCTTAGGCTGAAACCAACGTGGGATGCTAGAGGCACATGGTGGAAGGCTGACATCATACAGTAGTCCGTCCAGAAACAATAATGTAGGATTTCTAGATTATTAATAATCTAAGACTGCAAGAGCAGACTGGACAAAATCAGGCAGCAACCCCACCAACCTTTAAGGCAGTTAACTAATGCAGTCCTTGTAAAGAAATACTGTGCAATCCATCCTTATTTTTGCACTCGTCTCACACCTTTGATACTCTGGTTAATTTCTAATGTCTTCTTGCTCATGTAACAGATATCCTACGTATCTGTTATATATGTACCCCTCACCACTTTCCTTAGCAAGTTTAAATCCACAGGGGTTGGACCCAATGGGCACATTGGAAAGCGTGCACAGAGCTGGCATCTCTCGATGCTATAAGTTATTAGAAGCTGAATGAATTCTAGATGTTTCTGAGAGGAAGTAGCAAAAGACTGCTTTCAGGGTTCATGTCTATAGTTTATCTGAGAGGAAGTAGCAGAGGATGGGGACAAAAAGACCCCTCCTTCATCCCCTACTGCTGATGCCAGGGGACCTACTTCCTTTCTTTGGAAAGGGAATCTGAAGAGGCCCCAAACTCCACAGACAGCTGGTCACCCTTTCAGCTAAACCTCTGGATGGGGGCAGACCTGCCCTCAGCACTGGATTACCCCTGTTTACATTAACAGAAAGAAAAGCCAGCCCGGAGCCCAGGACCCCCCCTGGCAGAGCCCTGATTTCACACACATTTTCCCCAGATTCCTATTGGCTTGGCTGGAAACCACATATTAAAACCCACCAATCTTTCCACTTGAGCCTGATGAAAGCTTCAACAGAAACAGCTGCACTTCACATGTGGTTTCAGTTACTGTGTTATCCCCGCAGTTTAACTCTAGCTGGCTGGGCTGCTTTTTTAATATTCACAATCCTCTTTTGTTTCCCATTAAGAATATGTCTTTCATGACTCGCCAGAGCAGAGGGACACAATGAGGCTGGTAGCACTTCATCTCTGGAATGTCTGAAATAATTGTTTGTATTCTGTGTTACTTGAGGACCACTCCACGTTCAGTATTTCAGAAGCACGGGAAAGTGTTAAGGAACCCTAAGGTGAACACAGCTCGACCTGTGTGGAACATTTTCCTATTAAAAAAGTAAAGCCACACACTCATGGCTCAGATTCAGTTTCTACATCCCAGAGCTCACGGAGTCAAGCAACATGATAAGTTCATTGTTTTGTTTCCCCTGATGGCTCTCAAAACCACCCCATCCCCTCAGCATATAGGAAGGTTCAATCAGTATGTGGCTAATTTCACACACAGGCACACCACACGTGTGTGCACACGTACTTTACATCCATACTGGGTACAGTCAACTTTCAAGTTGGTAGAAATCATGCAACTCAGGTTGCCCTGGCAAAACACCCACCAAGCTCTGAGGTTTTGCCATAGTGGTTCCTCCTTGCAGGATATGATGTAATCAAGGGGGTTTCTTGACTGTGTGACGTCATTCATGAGGCAGTGGTGAGCTTGAAAAGCTGGGAATATCCTGCAGGTTCCTCTTTATCCTAGCAGTTGTCTAAAAAAAAAATCAAACCAGAAAGACTTCAACAAGCCTTTTTTTGTACCCACTAAACATTAAAGATTCCACTCCAGTGTGCTTGCCTGGGAAATCCCATGGACAGAGGAGCCTGGCAGTCTGCAGTCTGTGGGGTTGCAAGAGTTGGACATGACTTAGCGACTAAACTACCACCACCAAGCATTAAAGATACTGCTACATTTTTGACAGCTCTTGAATTTTCCCCATATTTTATTCCTGTGTATCATCCCTAATTTTGCATAAGAAAAAAATAAGCAGAAGAAAAAGAATTGCTAACCATTAAAGAGGATGCGATGGCTGGATGGCATCACCGACTCGATGGACATGAGTTTGAGTGAACTCCAGGAGCTGGTGATGGACAGGGAGGCCTGGCGCACTGCAATTCATGGGGTCGCAAAGAGTCAGACACGACTGAGCAACTGAACTGAACTGAAAGAATCTTTTAATGTGTCTGGTACTGTTCTATATGCAATCTTATTTAAGCCTCACAGCCACCCTAGGAGTGAGTTAATATGACTATTCCTATTTTTTAAGAGCCTTCAACAAGCCAGATGGTTAGTAAGTTACTACTGCAGAGACCACTAGTTAACCCCTAAGTCTTTTTTCTCATTCTTGTCTGGTCATTGGACTACAGGAATCAGCATTGGATTGATTATATCCACACTGCTTTGGGAACATAAAATAAACTTCCGTCTCACTTGTCAAAGGCCCTGTTATTTCATGTCCAGGCATCGGACCCTAGAACCCATTCCCTCAGCCCCTGTACTACCTTGCCTCCCTGGCGATATATCAGAGTAGAATTGGAATTGACAAATATTAGAGCTAGATGGTATCATATTGGTTTTATAACTAGTTGTTTTGGCTGTTTTGAATGATCTGACCCATGAGTCAAGCTGGGTAACCGGACAAAAAAGAGGCACTCAGGTTACCTTGGGTGATCGGGATTTATTGCAAGGCTATATAGGAAAATGGGTAATCATAGGAAGATGGCTCATAGACTTTGCATGCCAGCTCTGAGACATCCAGCAGTCTTCTGGAGATTCAGCTCCAGTTCAGCCTCTTTTCTTTCAGTTTGCCATATTTTTTAAATTAAATTTTTATTTATAATGGAGTATAGTTGATTTATAATATTGTGTTAGTTTCATGCGTACAGATGGGTCATTCAGTTATACATATATTCATTCCTGTTCAGTTTCTTTTCCATACAGGTTATTACAGAATAGTGAGTAGAATTTCCCTGTGCTATACAGTAGGTCCTTGTTGATTATCTCTTTTTATATATAGTGGTGAGTAAATGTTAATCTCAAACACCTAATTTATCCTCCCTCCCACCCCGCATTTCCCCTTTGCTACCTATAAGTTTGTTTTCAAAGTCTGTGGGTGTGTTTCTGCTTTGTAAGTTCATTTGTATCATTTTCCTTTAGATTTCATACACAAGTGATATAGCATGATACTTGTCTTTCTCTGTCTGACTTACTTCACCCAGGATGATCATCTCTAGGTCCGTCCACGTTGCTGCACATAGCATCATTTCACTCTTTTTATGGCTGAGTAATATCCCACTGTATGTGTGTACCATACCTTCTTTATCCGCTCCTCTGTCGATGGACATTCGGGTTGCTTCCAGGTCTTGGCTATTGTAAATACTGCTGCAGTGAACAGAGCTGGGCATATGTCTTTTTAAATTGTGGTTTTTCCCAGATATATGCCCAAGGGTGGCACTGCTGAATCATATGGTACCTCCATTTTTGGTTTTTTAGGGAACCTCCATTCAAGTCTCCATAGTGCCTGTGCCAATTTACATTCCCACCAACAGTGTAGAAGAGTTCTCTTTTCTCTACAGCCTCTCCATTGTTTATTATTTGTAGACTTTTTGATGATGGCCATTCTGCAACTCGGCATCTTTGGGTGGTACAGAACTCAAGTGACCTGCCAGGTCTTCAGCATTCCCTTTGAAGAGAGACAATTTGATTTGGCCGGATTTCCATGAGTCAACTTTAGAGTCCAACACTCATTGTGCCAAACACAGACATGGCTGCCTGGATCTTCAATATATCTGTCTCTCCAACCAGCTATGGCATGAATAAAAGTTGTTTCCCTCAGACCCATGACCTAAGCCATATGTGAGACGTGGCAAAGAAAGGGTCTAAGGGCTGTTTTCTAAGGGCTGATGGGGGGATGATGCATGTTCACATCGGCCACTCTAGGACTGAGACTTGACTGTTCTCCATTTCAGGGAGGAAGACCCCAGGGAAAGAGAAGAGATTTGCCTAAAAGAAGGAGCCAGTTACTTTCCCACTAAGAAGGACTGAGGTTGGATTACATCCCCCTACCTGGCAGCACCTGTGGCCGTGCTTTTCCACATCTAGAAACCACTCCTTAGGTCACCTGAGTTTCAACCTTATGCTGTCTCCACCATAGAGCGTTTTCTGTTTATCCACGACAGCCGTCTTCAGATTCTCACCACTTCTGCAGAACATTTCAGAATTCATTAGACATAGAGTCATGCAAAATGAAGAACTGCGGAAATTAGCAGGTTTTTAAAATCCATTTCTGACTTGAATGGCTCATCAAGTCTCTGTTATAGGTGTGTTCATTTGAGGTAAATTTGACCCCAGTGTATTTACTTTTCAATAAAGTCCAACATTCAGAACAACACAACAGAGAAACCCCTCCTGGTATTTCACAGCCTCAGTAATGAAGCTCCTTATTGGATCTAACTTAAATCTCTCAGGGCTAAGTTCTCTGTGTCATCCTCTGGAAATACAGAACAGCCAGTGTGTGTGTGTATCTGTGTGTGCATGTCTGTGTGTGCACACTCACATATGCACTGTGACAGGAGAGAGGGGGCTACACATGGAGGGGGCAGTCTTAAAGTGAAATCGGTACACAGATCTTGATATTAAAGTTTTGTTACTCCAAACTGCCCAGGTGCTTGTATTTCAAAATTGCACGTGGCTTATATCCCTATTCTCGTACTTTAAGAAAATAATTAAGTAAAAGAATAAAAGAAAACCAGCAGCATTTTAAGAGATTTCTCTTCTATTTGATGCTTGGATCCATTTGCTGGGGGCAGGAGGAGGTATTAGATTATACAGGGACTCTGGAAACACTTAAAGTTCAGAAAGACCTGCCACCTCCAACTGAGCTCCTAGACAGGGTAGTGAGGGTGTAAAAACAAAATGCTGACATGATTTTCTTCCACACCACACTGGAGTAAATGGTTGGCCTCCTGCAGGCCCAGCCTCCCCCAGCTTCTGTGCCTGGGAGGCTGACCCACCTGCATAGCATCAAGAGGTTCTTTGGCTTCTGATTGACGTTGACCACTGGGCAGTGTGGTCATTAATTTTATCGTTCGACTTGGCTGGCTATGGTAGCTTGGTCAAACAGTATTCTAGATGTTTCTCTGAAGGTGGTTTTGTTTTCTATTTAGTTTTCTTCTTTTTGAATGAGATTAACATTTAAATTGATGGACTTTGAGTAAAGCAGCTTACTCTACCTATTGTGGGTGGGCCTCATTCAATCAGCTGAAGACATGCCTAGAACAAAGACTTCCCTCCTACCAGCAAGATGGAATTCTGTCAACAGATGACTTTTGGATTTGAATTGCAACTCTTCCCTGGGTCTCCAACCTGCTAGCCTACCTCATCAGACTTTTGAGTTGCTAAGTTCCTACAACCATGTGAGCCAATTCCTGAATATAATCTATCCATCAATCAAGGGTGTGTGCGTGTGGTGTGTGTGTGTGTGTGTGTGTGTGTGTGTACACATCTTGCTGGTTCCATTTCTCTGGATAACCCTGGTCAAAACAGGCAGCAATAGTAAGAAATCAGAGCAAGGAAGAGAAGCAGGTATTTATTGCCAGTTCTGCCCCTGCGGGTCACACAAAGGTTTTCACTCTGGACAGGCACTGTCAGGATGCAGCCCTGGCCACCTCTGGGTAGGTGTCTATACCTTCCCCTCACACCATCAGGCCTTCAAGTGATAATCAAGCCCTCTCTTACTAAACCAGGGGGACTGCACCAACCCTTAATGATTTCTCTGCACTTTGCTCTCCTCTTCACAAACAATCCTTTTTTGAAACTCTCTTTAATCCTCATAGAGGCGTGCTGGGACCCTGATTAACACAAACATCACCAGAAGGTGGGCACCATTGTGAAGTCAGTGTGGTGTTCAGAGCTTTCCTGTGTCTGACCCCAAGCCCTGCCTCCAGTGTCATTTTTCCACCACATCCATTCACTCCAAGACACGCAAGGCCCCGCACACAGCGCCTCCAGCACTTGCGCCACACCAGCTGCTGGCCAGGTCTTAACACCTTCACACCAGCGCCTCTGCAGCGCTCTCTGGACACCAGCAACCCACACTGCCCCATGCACATTACTTCGCAAGCTTGGAAGAGCAACTGGGAAACTCAGAGAAGCTGGGAGCCACGGCCCATGATGGCTCTGCCCCACTTCATCATATTTCATCATATCCCCGACTTCCATTCTAGAATCTTCTATTTTATGTCTCCTCAACCCGTCAAGTGATGTCAGTGTGTTTGTTGCTGCTCTTCTTGTTTTTAATTCAGGACTCCCAAGTGCCCTCCCTCCCGACAGTCATATTTGTAACCAAGTAGTTACAGTATCAAGGAAGGTGTGAAGATTCACTGGAGTGACTGCTTCACTCTATTTTCCCACCGTCTGCTTGAGAATATTTGGGCAACTGTGGTGTTTTTGTTGTATTTTGTTAGGTTTCATCTCTGGGCTTTTTAAGACTCTCCAAAGGCTTTGTTTTAAAAAATAAATAAATAATTACCATAGGGAAAGTAAAGAACATATTTCAGGGAAAATGATGCTTGTGCCTTCTCTTCTGGATTTTCCTAGATTGCGTTTAAGAAAAAAACAACAGGAATACATATCTATTCTGCCTGTCACTGTGTCTGCCACAGAAATAATGAAAAGCAATAAAAAATGGAAATGAGCTATATGACAAAATCAGTCTCCCTGAGGGTTCAGCTCAAAAGAGCAAAATGAAAAACACAGAACCAAGGCTGGGACAGTACCTACAATTAGCAGAGTCAGCAGCAGTGAGGTGTCAAACTGTAGAATTAATGAGCCCGGGTCAGTCACCCAGGTAGTGGCCATGCAGTCCAGGACACAGGAAGGAACTCACAAAGGGGACGCCTGTCGCCAGAGAGCAGATTCTGAAATTCTAAAGACGGAAAACAGAAAGGAAGATCATGAGCCAGCCAAGAGGCAAACTGCATGTGTAACTATGCAAATAACAATGGGGATTTTGAAAACCACCATGTGTTCCTAGTTTGGACCAGCCTGAAGGAAACCAGGGAAATCCACCACAGGGGACAAAAGAAAGGAGGAGGCAGAATCATTGCCCCGCCTCCCCCTACTCAGGCAACTCCCAGTCTGCATCGCCAGCATGGTCTGTGGAAGGTTGTACACGCAGCCGCGTTCTCTGCAGAGGACTGAGAATGTAGTCGCTCATAATGACATAAGCCTGACAGTGCCGACCCCTTACCACAGAGGAGACTGGCCCTGATCCTGGCTCACCTGCGTCCTCAAAGATGGGTCTTAAGCACTCACACACTTCGTGTGCCCTCGAATATGACATGCGGGTGAATTTTCACACGAAACGGATACTCTGAACTTCCTACCAGGTAAATGGCCATCTGCCCTATGTGTATCCCCTGGACTTCTGTATCCTTGTTGATAAGCTGGTGTCCACCCCTGCTCAGGGATCCCTGAGCCCCTGTGGAAGAAGACCAGGTTATGCTGCTGGAGAAAGAAGCCATGTGGGAGTATCATTAATGTACCAGGTGAGTAAATTATCCATCTTGGATGTCCCAGCCCCCATTCATTCAAGTCATCCCATCTGAGCCTCAAAAATCCTGAAGCAGAGACACACTATTCCCCTGTGCTCTGTGCAAATTTCTGCCCCACAGTCACACACACGTGTAAAATAAGAAAACAATTGTTGTTATAAGTTACTTAGTGTTGCAGTGGATTTTTATGCAGCAATAGGTAACCAGACACCAAGAAAGGATCCATGTCAATGAAATATTTCAATTTCTGAGTTAGGAATTGCATTTGTATGTAAATAACAAAGACTGGGAAACACTGGTTTATACATATTAGGGTTTTATTTTCTCTCATATAATGAAAAGGTAAGGCCTTCCAGCATTGATTTGGTAGCTCAGAGCCCAGGTCTCCGCAAATCTCTTGGTCTTTCCCTCATGCAACCAGAATGTCTTCCAGCCCCAGTTACCAGCATTCTACAGGCACTGAGGAGGAAGAAGAGACATGTCTTTATCAGAAAAGCAAAGCTTTACTATTAATAGAACTCCGCAGCAGGGATCTCTGTTTATATTTCATTGGCTAGAACCATCTTGAATGCTGACCCTACACAAGGAAGAATGAGAAGCTTAGGTTTCTAATTAGCAACAGCCACCCTGAACCAAACCAGGCTTTGGTTAGTAATCAAAGAGGAGAGAATGATATTGGAGAGGCAGCTAGATGTTTCTGCCACAGTCAATAAGGAAATCAATTATATGAGCCAAAGACCAGAAGCAGAGCAGGCTTCCGGGTCAATCCTGTGATGTCATCAAAGACCCAGACATTTCCATTCTACTATTCAAAGCACTGACTTCAGCCTAAGACCAGCTCTTCTCCACTTGGTGGGATGGCTGCCAATACACTCAGGCTACTTGCCTCTTTGTTCCAACCCAGCAAGTGATTCTGGCTTTCCATTCATCTCTCTTAGGAACAAGGAAGCAAGGGGCCACCTTTAAGCACAGACACTAAGCTGCGCAGGATACACATTGAATACCTTTCCCCATTTCAGAGCCAATAGGAATCTCATTGCCAACAAGGGCTTTCATTCACAAGTTCTGGTCTAGGCTAAGAATGAGGGCTCTGCAGTCAGCCTGGCTGGGTTTATATCCATCCTCTCACTTTTCCAGCCGTGCATCCCTGAGCAAGTGACCCAGCCTCCCTGAGCCTCAGTTTCTTTGTGTGTAGAAATGGGCAAACTAATGATATCTACTGGCACAAGTACGATTTAATGTAAGGAATAAATAAGAAAATACATGCAAAGTACTTAGCATGGTGCCTAGAAACTAGCAAGCATTAAATAAACGCCTGCGATGATGATTATGCAGAATGGCCTCATACAGGCTCTGCGTGAGTTTTGCCAATACAAAAATAAATGTAAATCAGCAATGCACAAACCCTCCCTTCTCCTTTCTTTGCAGTTTTAGTGATGTCAGTGTCCATGCCCTGGAAGACCCAAAATATTAGTTCTTACAAGTACCTCTTAAAAATGAAGAAAACCAGTCTGCAGGCTGCTGCAGGTAAACTTGAAATTCAAACCATTCATCTAACATGTGGACTCATCTGAAAAAAAATCTGCAAATCTACTATGAAACAATCCACTGAAGGACCCCATAATTAACCCAATTCAGTCATTATCATATCCCTACTAAACATATCATTAAACAGCTGAAACAGGGATTTCAGTTTGGGGCAGGGGGTGCGGTTCACAATTTATTTCAACAAGAATCCAAACACCTAAAAACCAACCAGATTATCTATGCAGAAATCCCATCAATGCGTCTCCCAGGTAGCGCTAGTGGTAAAGAATCCACCTGCCAACACAGGAGACCACAAGAGTTGAGGGTTCAATCCCTGGGTTGGGAAGATCCCCTAGAGTAGGAAATGGCAACCCACTCCAGTATTCTTGCCTGGAAAATTCCATGGACAGAGGAGCCTGGCAGGCTTCAGTCTATGAGGCTGCAAAGAGCCAGACATGACTGAACAACTGAGCACACAATCACACACCAACACACACACAATCCCATCAACTGTACCATAGTCAGCACTTATAATTACCCCACAAAGTAAATCTACAGTATTTTTTCAGTGTGACTGAATATGCTGCTGCTAAGTCACTTCAGTCGTGTCCGACTCTGTGCGACCCCATAGACGGCAGCCCACCAGGCTCCCATATCCCTGGGATTCTCCAGGCAAGAACTCTGGAGTGGGGTGCCATTTACTTCTCCAATGCATGAAAGTGAAAAGTGAAAAGGAAGTCGCTCAGTCGTGTCTGACCCTTAGCATGGACTGCAGCCTACCAGGCTCCTCCATCCATGGGATTTTCCAGGCAAGAGTACTGGAGTGGGGTGCCATTGCCTTCTCCGGTGACTGAATACAGAATATGAAACATATTCTGTAATAAAACCTTCTGCTGACCATTATTAACAATAACAGTTGGCATTACCCAATTTACTAGCTCCAGGCACCACACTCAATGCTAACATTTAAGAAAATTACTATTATTAGCTCTATTTTACAGATGAGAAAACTGAGGATCGAAGAAGTTAAAAGATTTAGTTATGATCTGAGTTCCTAAGCAGTAGAATCAGGATTTGAGAAGCCAAGTCTTTTCTGACTCCAAAGCAGGAGCCAAGCCCTCGAATAGCAAGCTCATTGGCATATGATAACACCTCTTTGGAGAAATTCTTGGCAGATCCTAAAATTTTTTATCTGGCTAGAATGCATGCGTGCATGCCCAGTAGCTTCAGTTGTGTCCAGCTAGAAAGCATAGTAGGTGAAGAAATCATAGGTTTTGGAGTCAAACTTGAATCCGGATTGACTCTGTTACTTAGTATTTGTTAGTTACATGACCTTGGTCAACTTAAGTACACTTTCTGAGCCTCAGTTTCTCCTTCTCAAAAGCTGAGGTTAGGATAGAGCAAGTGCAAATGTGCCAGAATGGTGTAACACCTACCACAACAGTATTGGTCCTCAATAAACCCTTTCCCATGGTTCCTTTCTTCTTCCTGTCTAATTCATATACTCTCCTTCGAGGAAAACCAATAATTAAAGCAAGAATTAGTACTGGTTCAGGCTTCCATCATCTTCCAAAAATACACCCTGCGTCTAAACAAAAAGAAAAATGTGCCTTATTAAAAAACTCTCATTTTGATTATTTAATAATCACATCCAGCATCAGACTTTCTATCTTGTCCAGCATCTGCGGTGCCTCCCATCAGAGTTACACTGGTCACAGAGTCAGGTTCAGTGCCCTCGTGGCCAGGCACCTATGAGAACTAGGAAGGAGTTCTCCTAGGAGGTCAGCAGACCCAGAAGTGCCTGGGAATAAGAATGGGAGATGTAATCACCCAATTCAGGGGCAAGCCAATCAGAGTGAACACCCTGTCACCTTCTGTGCCACCCAGCACCTCTGAACACCTCTTTGGTATCTGAGGAATTTCCCACCTTATGAACTCCCATCTCCCACTGTAGAAGTCAGATACTTCCAGAGTCAGATTGTTAGCAAAAGACCACAGTGATCCTCTCCTCCCTGTTGCCCTTTCCTTTGCAATGTGACCCTGCTGGTCTTCTCATCAGGAACTGGAATCTATTTCCCAACCCCTTGAGTCTGGGCATAAGTGGCGATTTGGTGGTTTGGAGCCTGTGCCCCAAGAGGCATTGCAATTTTCACAATCACCTGCTTGAAACTCCTGCTGCCCAGGGAGAAACCCTAGGCTTGTTTCCTACAGGATGAAAGACCAGACAGAAGAAAGAGATGCCCAGCCAACAAAACCAACCAACAGTCACGTACATAAGCTATCACAGTTTGTCCAGGCTGAGCTGAATGACCAGATGGTACAATCACATGAGTGACAACAGGCTAGAACAATTTTAAAAACTGTCCAGCTCAACCCAGCCCAATCTGCTAGTTATACAATCATGAGCAAAGAAAATAGTTGTTTTAAGCTACTGAATGTTTGAGATCATTTCTTACACAGCAATAAATAACTGAAACACTTACTTTCCAGCATTCCTCACAGCTAGGAGAAAAAAAAAAAAAAAAAAACCATGAGCTCTAGGGTCCACCAATGAGACACACACTTACTCCAGGCTTTGGTCAGAAGTTGGGTTTCCATGGTAGCTTAGAAAGTAAGGAATCTGCCTGCAAGGTGGGAGATCCGAGTTCAGTCCCTGGATTGGGAAGATCCCCCAGAGAAAGGAATGGCTACCCACTCCAATTTTCTGTTGTGGGGCGGGGCTATGTTCCCTCTATGTTGCTTGACAGGGAGCTGAAACCCCAATACTTTGGCCACCTGATGCGAAGAACTGACTCATTGGAAAAGACCCTGATGCTGGGAAAGATTGAAGGTGGGGGGAGAAGGGGATGACAGAGGATGAGATGGTTGGATGGCATCACCAACTTGATGGATATGAGTTTGAGTAAGCTCTGGGAGTTGGTGATGGACAAGGAAGACTGGCATGCTGCAGTCCATGGGGTCACAAAGAGTCAGACGTGACTGAGTGACTGAACTGAACTGAACCCACTCCGATATTCTTGCCTGAAGAATTCCATGGACAGAAGAGTCTGATGGATTACAATCCATTGGTTTGCATAGAGTTGGACACTCAGCAACTAACACTTTCACTTGATCAGAAGTTAGCAGTTTGAACAAGCATTCTGAAAATAGTAGAGTCAACTATGTCTGGATTTCAAGGGGCAGTGCAAAGAATCTAAAAAGGATGTCCAGTGGCCAGGATCAGCACTGACGTGTTCGTGGTCCAGCGAGACAGCAGTGGTATGGATAATGAACCAGCTCTGTAGACAACCTATAACATCATTTCAGGCTATGTGGGCTCCCAGCCTGGTTTTCTGACCTTCCTAGAGACTCTCTGAGCAACCTGTCCTTGTTTGAGTTCCCTCAAAAGCAGAGCCTAAGGTAACAATATGAGTGCAAGTAGTTTACTTGGAGATGGTCTCAGAAATCAGGAGTGAAGGAGAGTAGACAGAGAAGGAGGAATAGTCAGTAAGTATGAGTGACTGGCACTCTGTGCTACAGGGGACCCACTGAGGAATCATGCATTGCAGAATTAATCATCTCTCCAAAGGATGAGTGTCAGAGGTATCCATCCTCTGGTTTTCAGGCTCCATGTGTTGAGGTTTGCACCTAGAAACACTGATTCCTCCATGCTACTAGGCTGTCCTATGTAAGAGCTGGGTGAACCTCATCACCAGGAGAATCCCTGAATCAAGAGAAGAGATTAGAAGCAGAGGACACTAGAGGTGAGATGCAATGTGTGCAGTGGGACCAACCGCTACAGCCCCAGCTGGAATCAAAAGTGGTCCATGGAGGTAGATAAGATGTGAGAACAGAAAGCATTTGCTATGCTACCTAACATCCAGCCAGGTGCTGGTATTTAACAACAGGCTCCCCGGGGGAAGGATGGAGCAAGGGCTCTGAATTGTATTGTTTGCCAACGACCGTAGTGAAAATACTCCAACCACGTCTGACTGCAAGCTACCAATGTGACATTGGCCAGTTCATGGAATTCCTGAAAACTTAACTATTGGCTGTCAAGAATCAGTGTGAGTTGTATCCAGCTCACCCTTTCTTAAGATCTTTTCAGAAAGCCCTTTTCTGCTCAAACTAATTTCATGTTTTCAACTAAAAACCTAAGCAATGAAAATCAATGGCAAGAGGGAAGATTATGAAGGCTTCCCAGATGGCTTAGTGGTAAAGAACTCTTCTGCCAATGGAGGAGACCCAGGTTCAATCCCTGGGTGGGGAAGATCCTCTGGAGAAGAGAAGGGTAACTCACTCCAGTATTCTTGCCTGGGAAATCCCATGGACAGAGGAGTCTGGCAGGCTATAGTCCCCGGGGTCACAAAGAGTTGGACACAACTGAGCAATTAAACAACAAAATCGATAGCAACAGTGAAGATTACACAGGTTGGGAATCAGGAATTGGACAAACACCAAAGTCTGGCATCATAAATATGACTTCTGTTCTCTTTCTCTGACCAAAATGACTCCTAAGCCTTCCTCTTACCTCTCTGAGGATAATTCCTGATCCCCCAGCTAGGGAGCAAAGGTCATCCACGGATGTCACTGCTGTCAGGGCAAGAAGTTAGAGAGAAAGTGTTGTTCAGACATTAACAGAAACTCTTCTAATAATAAACTGTGTTCAATGTCAGGAAATTCTTCTCTCCCTGAAAATCAAATCCCCCATGTAGGAGTTTAAATGTTTTTCTACCAACTTTATTTTTCTACCAGCTTTATTCTTAGTGGGGACATAGCAATTATCTACAACCTTCCATAGAATAACCTTTCACATACTTGAAGGCTTTTCTTCTCCAGAGGAAATAGTCCAAGTTAGGTTGACCTTTTGTCAGAAATTCAATTTTCTGATGCTTTAAACTTCTCTGGGGTTTTCTTTCTAACCTTGTCCAAGATCTACATGTCCTTATTAGCTTCAGGATCCAGACCTGGGTCCAGGTTTCTTGCTGAGTTTTGACTGCAGAGAAAACAGGGAAGAAAAGGGGGTCTCAAGATCTGTCAATTAAATGGCTTTTTTTTTTTAATCAATTTCACTATTACAGGTTCTCTTCCCAATCCACCCACTAGCCAATATGGGGCAAGGAGCTGATTGTAGGAAGAGAAGTAGCCACCTTTCTGATTGTGAGCATCACCCCTTAAGATGGAGCAGAAGACTCCTGACCATCAGTGATAGCCTGGTCATTTCTTATACCTCCCCAGTAGAAGTCCTTGCTTTCACAGGCAGCTCTACTATCACCAGTGTGTGCCTGTGTGTGTGTGTGCATGCGCGCGTGTGCTCAGTCACTCAGGGCACACCCCAAATCTTAATAGCATCAAGCACCAAGACACTGGAGCAAAAGCTACACCCAAGTGAGAGGATTTAGTTAATCTTGGACGAGATACTATTCCACTCAAGAACAGGTCACAAGGGACTTCCCTCATGGTCCAGTGGCTAAGACTGCACTCCCAAAGCAGGAGGCCCAGTTTCCATCCCTGGTCAGGGAACTAGATCCCACATGCCACAAGGAAGAACGAAGGTCCCATGTGCAGCAACTAAGTCCTGCTGCTAAGTCGCTTCAGTCGCATCCGACTCTGTGTGACCCCATAGACGGCAGCCCACCAGGCTCCATCGTCCTTGGGATTCTCCAGGCAAGAACACTGGAGTGGGTTGCTATTTCCTTCTCCAATGCAGGAAAGTGAAAAATGAAAGTGAAGTCACTCAGTCATGTCCAACTCTTAGCGACCCCATGGATTGCAGCCTACCAGGCTCCTCCGCCCATGGGATTTTTCAGGCAAGAGTGCTGGAGTGGGGTGCCATTGCCTTCTCCGAGGTAAGTCCTGGCACAGCCAAAAAAAACAGGTCACAAAAATTGAAAGCATTTTCACCCTCCTCCCTCTCACTAATTCACAGATGCCCAAATTCAGAGCCAAACAATGGCTTAAAATATCACTATCTGATAGAAATATAATACAAGCCACAAACATGAGTCCAGATGTAATTTTATGTTTTTAGTAGACCTAGTTTTAAAAAAGGGGAAAGAGGTGAAATTAATTTTACTAATAATTTTATTTAACCCAATGTATGCAAAATACATGTAATCAATATTTTTAGATTACTAGTGAGATGTTGCACATTCTTTATTCACACTGTCTTGACAACCTAATATGTATTTACACATAAATAACACATCTCAGTTCAGACAAGCCACAGTTCAGACACCAGTGGCCACCATATTAAATAGTTCAGGTTTATTTCTTGATTCGAAAAGTTTGATCCCCAGACCGGGAGCATCACCATCTCCTGGAAACTTGTTAGAAATGCAAATTTTCATGTCCCACCCAACCAAGTCACAGACTCAGAATGTAGCCCAGTGATTTTTTTTTTTTTAAACCTTCCAGGGACTTTCCTGTCAGACCAGTGGTTAAGATGCCACACTTCCACTGTAGGGGTTGCAGGTTCGACCCCTGGTCAGGAAACTAAGATCCATGTGGTACACCCAAAGCATAGAGAGATAAATAAACAAATAGCCTTCCAGGTGAGTCTGATGCTCACTTGAGTTTGAGAACCACTGGTCTACATGCTGCCAAATCAGAAATTATTAATATGCTTTCAATTCATACAACCACCAATGTCTAATGGGGGATATGAGTTTTTAAAAAACAAACTCTGTTTTCCTGTTGCTAGGGAGCTTAAAATAGCACATTTGGCTCCCAAGAAATATCTTTTTCATTTTTATTTTTGTGCCAATTAAACAAGTTTTCCTGTGGCATGCTCCTTTTTCAAGTGATATATTTTATCCTTCTTTCCCCCTCCTCTTTGGATCTGAATCCTTCATCTTCTTGATTTTTTTACAGTAACCACCACCTCCCTTACCTCTTCATAGGTATCTAGGGTTGCCAGATTTAACAAATAAAAATACAAGATGTTCAGTTAAATTTGAATTTCAGATAAATGAAATATTTCCCAGAAATTGCAAAGGGCATACTTATACTAGGAAATATTTGTTGTTTGTTTGGAATTCAATTTTAACTGGGCCTGGAACTTCCCTGGTGGTCCAGTGGTTGAAACTTCACCTTCCAATGTGGATGATTACAGGTTCGGTCCCTGGTCAGGGAGCTAAGATCCCTCATGCCTTGGGGTTAAAACAGAAGCAGTACTGTAACAAACCCAATAAAGACTTTAAAAAATGGTCCACATCAAAAAGAGAAAATCTTTGAAAAAAATTTTAACTGGGCCTCTTGCATTTTATCTGGCAAATCTGTTCCTATCCCCGTACATCCTTGTGACTCCAAATTCCTCCAGATTGTAAAGTCTCCCAGGGGTCAGTTAGAGTGGGTGCCGCCAAGAAGCAGTACCAGCTCAGAACAGCAGGCCTGTGGTCTCACTCCTCAGCAAGAAATTTTTCTGGATAAAACCAGCTGCCCCAATATATTCTTTGGCGTTTCAAAGATGGGTCCTCCAACTTCCAGTAAATGCCAGCTGCCTCTCAGGATCAAGCTCTTGTTTAAAAAAAAGAAAAATCAGATCAAACAAAGAGCGCACTGTCAGTCAATGAGAGCAGCACAAATGCACCCACTTAGCTCACAGGGCCTCCAGATTTGTGCTATTCAAAAGGAAATTGGCCTCACTTGCTTCGAAACAGCCCCAAAGTGGGGAAATTAATACAGAAAATGCCAAGTCATAATGAAATCCGGCAACAGCAGTGGGTTGTGTGGTGTCATCCAATTACAGCAAACACAGACAATACCCAGGAGGGGAAGAAGCCAGTCTGGACACCAAGCAAAAGTAGGACCCTCCGCAAAAGTAGGACCCTCCTGGTAATCACCAGTAGAGAAAGGAAATTTGTTAGGATGTTACAAAAATGGGGAGTTAGTGAATGCAGACACTTCAACTAGGATTGCTCCTCCACACCGCTCTCACATAAGCGTTCTCAATACATCTCCAACTCTGAGCTCCTCCAGAGACAAAGCCCTTAGAGACCCAGATCTTGGATTTCCCACCACCTCTTCTGTGAGCTGACTGCAAGCCTTCTAGAAACCCTCCTGATTCGTGAATGTACTCATGCCTGGAGGGAGGAGGTTTTCTGTCCTTTTCACTGACTTGTTCTCTCCCCTCCTCAATTCAGTAGACTCTATGAAGCCACAGCCACCAAGATGGAGCCAGAAACATCCCAAGGCACTTTACCTTTAAGCCAGGATGACACCCAGACCCTGGGGTGGGAGAGAACTTGAGTATGGGCATGAGGGAAATAGAGAGGAAAGACAGGGAGGACAGAGAGAGAAGAGACTCTGGGCGCTCACCCAAGATTAATCCATGTAACCGAAAATCCAACTGATGGCAAAAGTAAAGAGATGTCATACACTCACATATACCCACGTGAGTTCATAATCAGATAACACTGTCTCATTTCCCCCTGAAATCTCTTCCACACTTAAAGGAACGTAATATAGGGCTGCAAATGATCGAAGAAGTCAGTCCTAAAGGAAACCAACACTGAATCTTCATTGGAAAGACTGATGCTGAAACTGAAGCTCCAATACTTTGGCCAGCTGATGCAAAGAGTTGACTCACTGGAAAACATCCTACTGCTGGGAAAGATTAAAAGCAAAAGGAGAAGAAGGTGGCAGAGGATCAGATGGTTAGATAACATCACTGACTCAAGGGACATGAATTTGAGCAAACTCCAGGAGATAGCAAACTTCTGAAGGACAAGGAAGCCTGGCATGCAGCAGTTCATGAGATCACAAAGAGTCGGACATGACTTAGCGACTGAAAAACAATGAAGAATGAATAAAAAGGGCTATAAAACTTGATTGTTTCAGTTCATGGTTTCACCTTGGAGTTATCTTTAAAGTGAATGGTGTGAATTTTGACCTAATATTAAGAGAAAGTGATTTTATATACTTATCTTGTTCAAGGTAGAAGAATTAAGAATTCATTGGACTTTTAAAAGAAAAACACAATAATGCACAAACAGGGTTAAACACCAATTGAATCAAAAAGAGTTTATACCATCAAGTCACTTGATTTCCAGAGACCAACAGAAAATAAAATAAAAATACAGCATGGACATAGAACTCATACAGATGATGTCAAAGGAAAGAAGAAAACTGGCATTTTTATAAGTGGAGTGCTCTTTGAGCCAGTAAACTGAGGAGGAAGACAGGATTTCTCTTAGAAAACTTTCTTTGGGTTAGAAAAAATATATTAAAATATTTGGTTACAGAAGATAGGACCCTGGAAAGGTTTAGACAAAGAGAAGATAAATCATTTTGGCTGGATAAGTAACAGAAATTGGTAGTGTTAGATAGTTAGAATAGGAAAAAGGAGTCCAGAATGGTGGTGGCTAAAAGACAAGAAAGAGGGAAAGACCACGAAAATAGAACAAAGGAAGATCCAAGGACCAGAGTGAGGACCTCAGGTAAAACAAACAGCACTCCTGGCTGGACCAATTTACACAGGGCAGGCTCAGGGGGAGGAGAAAAAAACAGAAAGAGGAGCCTCTCTTCTCTTCACGGCTTTTGAGTTGGCATGCCCTCAGGATGTATTTTCCTTTATTTTCTAAATAAAACTGAGCTGTAACACAGAGATGTAACACTGGTCCATCCAAGGGCTGTAACACTGGTCTCATCGCTTCAAATTTTTGTTGCAATGAGACAGAACTGAGGAAATTAGAAAGTCCCCCGACAGTAGGGAGAGGGTTGGTTATCAATGGCTGCTTTCTGGTAACTGAAGGAAGAGACTCGGAAAACAGGAAAAGAAAAAAATGTTAAGGAGAGGTGGCACTGAATGAGAGGATCTGGAGACTAAAAAGGAAGCTTAGAAAGAAAACCCCACGCTGCTGCTGCTGCTGCTAAGTTGCTTCAGTCGTGTCCGACCCTGTGCGACCCCATAGACGGCAGCCCACCAGGCTCCTCCATCCCTGGGATTCTCCAGGCAAGAATACCGGAGCGGGTTGCTATTTCCTTCTCCAGTGCAAGCATGCAGGCTAAGTCGTTTCAGTCGTGTCCGACTCTGTGCGACCCTATGGACAGCAGCCCACCAGGCTCCTCTGTCCACAGGATTCTCTAGGCAGGAATACTGGAGTGGGTTGCCATTTCCTTCTCCGAACCCCCATGATGGAAAGGTGTAAAACATTTGGGGACAGGGGTATATGACCTTCAATAAAACATCTAGTTCTGCAATGTGATCCAAAACCTTTGGTAACATCAGCTGTATGCAAGAGCCTGCGGTGGGAGGAACTTTGTGAAAAGGAACAGGGGCTTCCTGTTATGTTCAAGATGATACAGAGCAGAAAAAGATATTCAGAAGGCAAGACATGCATGTGAGTAAGAATTTCAGCAGGCGCAGGAAATCAGTGAGAGGCAACCACAGGAACATCAACCATTTGGAAATTTGAAAAAAAAAGTACAGCTCCAGAGTTCTATCAGGACCTGGAATGAAGGCTTGAAACATGGTTGGTTTGTTTCTAATCAGATAAAGCTAACCACCAAAACTAGAGATATCTGACCTACACCTCCAGAATGGAAATGACTAACCATTAGAAGGAAAGAAAGAAAAAAGAGAGAAGGCAGAGAAGGAAAAAGGAGTCCAATAACAAAATTTTGTCTGACATCAGTTTAGTTCTGATGAATACACATCATTTGGATATCATGGATAGGACAAGCAATACTGGTATTGATAAAGGGGAAACGCAAAGTGCAAAATAGAGCAGGTGGAATAAATGCAAGCAGACACTGTTGATTACAGTGTCCAGAGACAGTATGTTTGAGGCAAGTTAAGAAGGAGCTCCCCAGTCAGATTACCCAGATTTGATTCCCAGCCGCATCACTTCCTCATCAAGTGATCTTAGCAGTTGACCAAATCCTCGATGAGCACCGTCCTCATCTGTAAAATGATGAATAATTATACAAAAAGTCTAGCTTTTGGAAAGTTCACTTTACAGCACTTTGCTTTTACAAAGGACCTACTATAACTCTCGTTTTCACTAACTGAAAGAAATCCAAAGAGGATTTTCAATTTAATAATACAGTAAAGGCAAAAAGCAAAAATTGCATTCACCATTTGTTTTGAAGGGAGTGGACACCCTGAGCAGTGAGACTGGCACCACCAAGCTCCCTCCCCAGGAACTACATTTAGCATATCAGCGTCAAGGCACTAGAGCTTTAAATTGCATCTTTGAGCATCTATGCTTTATCCTGATTTATTCTGTGCATCCGTTAGCAAGATGTGTCCCAAGGTAATTACTTCTCCACTTTACATCATTTCTGCTTATGAAATGTTTCATAAGAACGCTCTTCTTTCAGACAGCAGGAAAATCTGTACTACTTTCCTTAAAGCAAAGTTAAAGTCCCTCAGTTGTGTCTGACTGTTTGCAACCCAATGGACTATACAGTCCAGGGAATTCTCCAGGCAAGAATACTGGAGTGGGTCCCACTCCAGTGGGATCCCTTCTCCAGGAGGTCTTCCCAAGCCAGGGATCAAACCCAATTCTTCCACATTGCAGGTGGATTCTTTACCAGCTGAGCCAAAGGGAAGCCCAAGAATACTGGAGTGGGTAGCCTATCCCTTCTCCAGGAGATCTTCCCAACCCAGAAATCGAACTGGGGTTTCCTCGTTGCAGGCGGATTCTTTCCTTACTACTTTCCTTACTGTGAGGAATTGCTGAGATAATCACACACACCTATGAGAGTTCCATTTCTGGCAATGACAAACTGTTGTCAGACCAACATTCCCCAGCGGTTAATCGGAAAAACTGAACAATTCTTTTTACAGCAGGGAAAAGACTCCAGGGTTCTTTGGGGTCTCCTTCTGGCCCCAGATCCAGATTTCCTCTTTCCCAACACTTTCCTGAGCTCAGTCAACAGAAAAGGGAAAAAAGCTAAATCAGTTTCCTTCCACCTGCCCCTCTATGAACGTCAGGCACTGCCCACTGCACAGTTTTCATCTCCAAAAAAATCACTCCTTTCTGTAATTCTACCATAGGAGAAATATGTGCACAGTTTGTTTCTAGATGTCATGATTATTTTCAGCTTTTTTTTTCCCTTTTCAAAGAACTCTATTCAATTTGAAATCTGTTTACTTATACCGGAGAGTACGTGCATGCTCAGTCGCTCAATCATGTCCAATTCTTTGTGACCCTATGGACTGTAGCATGCCAGGCTCCTCTGTCCATGGGATTTTCCAGGCAAGAGTATTGGAATGGGTTGCCATTTCCCCCTCCATGGGATCTTCCTCACCCAGATGTCATGATTGTTTTCACCTTTTATTCCCTTTTTATAAGAAGTCTATTTGATTTGAAATGTTTATTTATACCATAGAGTACTTTTTAGTAATAAAGAGCCTGGAAAGTATCGCTTATTTAATGCATAATGTAATGGTGTTTTACTGGGGGAAAAAGTCAAGGTTAAGGAAGGAAAAGCATAGATATAGGTGGAGGGTTAGGAGAGGTGGATGAAGAAAGATGAAATGGGGGGAAAAAAAGACAGGACTTGAGAAAGAGTAAAATAAGAGAAAAGTGAGCAAAACAAGGAGAAAGAGCGCAAAGACAGAAAATGAACTCATTGGGCAGCAGCCTGAGACCTGGTACCAACCATACATCCAGGAGGAGAGGCAGGGAGACAGCCATCCAGGAACAAAGTACAGAGGACACCAGATTTATCAACAGAACTTCGTTCTTTAGTCTGAATTCGTCACCCAGATCCTCAAACAAACCCATATTTATATGCAAATGCACATCGGGTATTTAGCAGTAACCATGTCACTCAAAAAGGAAAACCTCTAGTTTTCCTGAACCTGCTTTTGCATTTATTACTTTATAACTGAAGTTCTGGCAGATTTCATTCATCCTCATGATGACCCTGGGAGAAATATGAAACTCTTACCGTTGTTCACATTTTCTGTTCTCACGCTGGAACTTATGGAAAATAAGAGGCCTTGTTCAATAAACGTGACCCCAGATGTAGAGTATATCACTTTAACCACAAGATAACCCTGTTTATCAGAGTACGGTGAGGGAAAATTTGGGTGTATCTCTTTGTTTAAAACACTGACTGATTTTACTTTAAGCTTCTCATCTGCTTCCTAAGATTTCTCCAGAGCACTAAGCAGCCCAGCAGGACAGGTGATTTCCTGATCTTTACACCTAGGATCACCTGGTCTACTCTAGAGAAAAAATAAATTCTGCCATGACAGTGCTCCAACCCTGAAACATAGGGACCTGGAGCTAAGACTGTGGCTTCATGGGGTGAAGTCAAGATAACGTGGTGAAGAGGTGAACAGTGGGTCTCTCAAGGTAAAGATCAGGTAAAGAGGTGCAGAGTGTGCTAAGTCTCAATGCCACTCTTTTCAACAAGCAGGATCTAATTAAGGAGACTTTGTCCACCTCTTCATCTATTTTCTAAGACTACTGTGCCTACTGCTATTAACTTCTGCTGAAATCGGTGGGCTAACATTAGACTTTATTGCTATGCATTAAAACAGAATTTGTAAGACAGAAAACATGGGTATGAGCACAAAGGGGTGGCGGAGGGTACTTTGCTACAGTATAAGCTCCTCATGTAGTTATATTCCATGGTCTAGATGATCACTAAGGAGGGCTCAGTGATGTCCTGTGTTCCTGCTTTTAAATCTATGGAAAGAAATATGATCCGTAGCTATCATGAAACACTGTTCTGGACATCTTGGGGAGGCTATAAAGTATTAGACACAGTTTCCCTCCTCAAAGACCTTAAAGCCAAGTTCTAGCTTGTGAAGATTAATATTAAAGATGCTATTGCTGTTCAGTCGCTAAGTCGTCTCTGACTCTTTGCGACCCCATGGACTGCAGCACGCCAGGATTCCCTGTCCTTCACTGTCTCCTGGAGTTTGCTCTAATTCATATCCATTGAGTTGGTGATGCTATCTAATGATCTCATCCTTTACCACCCACTCCTCCTTTTGCCTTCAATCTTTCCCAGCATCAGGGTCTTTTCCAGTGAGTCAGTTCTTTGTATCAGAGGGCCAAAGTATTGGAGCTTCAGCTTCAGTATCAGTCCTTCAAATGAATATCCAGGGTTGATTTCCTTTAGAATTGACTGATTTGATCTCCCTGCAGTCCAGGGGGAACTCTCAAGAGTCTTCTCTAGCACCACAATTAGAAAGCATCAGTTCTTCAGTGCTCAGCCTTCTTTATGGTCCAAATCTCACAGTTGTACATGACTACTGTAAAAACGATAGCTTTGACTATACAGACCTCTGTCGGCAAAGTGATATCTTTGTTTTTTAATATGCTATCTAGGTTTGTTATAGCTTTTCTTCCAAGGAGCATGCGTCTTTTAATTTCATGGCTGCAGTCACCATCCAAAATGATTTTGGAGCCCAAGAAAATAAAGTCTATCACTGCTTCTACTTTTTCCCTTTTTATTTGCCATGAAGTGATGGGAACTAATGCCATGATCTTAGTTTTTAGAATGTTGAGTTTTAAAGCCAGCTTTTTCACTCTCCTCCTTCACCCTCAAGAAGCTCTTTAGTTCCTCTTCACTTTCTGCCATTAGAGTGGTATCATCTGCATATCTGAGTTTGTTGATATTTCTCCTGGCAATCTTGATTCTAGCTTGTGACTCATCCAACCTGGCATTTTGCATGATGTACTCTGCATATGAGTTAAATAAACAGGGTGACAATATACAGTTTTGATGTACTCCTTTCCCAATTTTGAACTAGTCAAAATTGTCCATTGTTCCAAGTCCAGCTCTAACTGCTGCTTCTTGACCTGCATACAGGTTTTTCAGGAGACAGGTAAGGTGGTCTGGTATTCCCTTCTCTTGAAGAATTTTCCACAATTTATTGTGATCCACACAATCAAGGGCTTTAGCAGTCAATGAAGCAAAAATAGATGTTTTTTTCTAGAATTCCCTTGCTTTCTCTGTGATCCAATGGAAGTTGGTAATTTAATCCATGGTTCCTCTGCCCTTTTCTAAATCCAGCTTGCACATCTGGAAGTTCTCAGTTCACATACTGCTGAAGCCTAGCTTGAAGGATTTTGAGCATTACCCTGCTAGCATGTGAAATGAGTGCAATTGTATTGTTCCCAAAGAAGAACTGCCCTTCTATAAAACTCCTAGAGGAGAAGATAGGCAAAACACTCTCCGACATAAATCACAGCAGGATCCTCTATGACCCACCGCCCAGAATACTGGAAATAAAAGCAAAAATAAACAAATGGGATCTAATTAAAATTAAAAGCTTCTGCACAACAAAGGAAAATATAAGCAAGGTGAAAAGACAGCCTTCTGAATGGGAGAAAATAATAGCAAATGAAGCAACTGACAAACAGCTAATCTCAAAAATATACAAGCAACTTATACAGCTCAATCCCAGACAAATAAACGACCCAATCAAAAAATGGGCCAAAGAACTAAATAGCCGTTTCCCCAAAGAAGACATACGGATGGCTAACAAACACAGGAAAAGATGCTCAACATCACTCATTATTAGAGAAATGCAAATCAAAACCACAATGAGGTACCACTTCACACCAGTCAGAATGGCTGCGATCCAAAAATCTGCAAGCAATAAATGCTGGAGAGGGTGTGGAGAAAAGGGAACCCTCCTACACTGTTGGTGGGAATGCAAACTATTCAGCCACTTTGGAGAACAGTGTGGAGATTCCTTAAAAATTGCAAATAGAACTACCTTATGACCCAGCAATCCCACTGCTGGACATACACACTGAGGAAATCAGAATTGAAAGAGACACATGTGCCCCAATGTTCATCGCAGCACTGTTTATAATAGCCAGGACATGGAAACAACCTAGATGTCCATCAGCAGATGAATGGATAAGAAAGCTGTGGTACATATACACAATGGAGTACTACTCAGCCGTTAAAAAGAATACATTTGAATCAGTTCTGATGAGATGGATGAAACTGGAGCCGATTATACAGAGTGAAGTAAGCCAGAAAGAAAAACACCAATACAGTATACTAACACATATATATGGAATTTAGAAAGATGGCAATGACGACCCTGTATGCAAGACAGCAAAAAAGATACAGATGTGTATAACGGACTTTTGGACTCAGAGGGAGAGGGAGAGGGTGGGATGATTTGGGAGAATGGCATTCTAACATGTATACTATCATGTAAGAATCGAATCGCCAGTCTATGTCCGATGCAGGATACAGCATGCTTGGGGCTGGTGCACGGTGATGACCCAGAGAGATGTTATGGGGAGGGAGGTGGGAGGGGGGTTCATGTTTGGGAACGCAGGTACACCCGTGGCAGATTCATGTCAATGTATGGCAAAACCAATACAGTATTGTAAAGTAAAATAAAGTAAAAATAAAAATTAAAAAAAAAAGAACTGCCCTTCTTTAGGACTGAAATGAAAACTGACCTCTTCCAGTCCTGTAGCCACTGCTGAGATCTCCAAATTTGCTGACATATTGAGTGCAGCACTTTGACAGTACCATCTTTTAGGATTTTGAATAGCTCAGCTGGAATTCCATCACCTCCACTAGCTTTGTTTATAGTAATGCTTCCTAAGGCCCACTTGACTTCACACTCCAGGACGTCTGGTTCTAGTGAGTGACTATACCCCTGTGGTTATCTGAGTCATTAAGACTTTTTTGTATAGTTCTGTATGTTCTTGCTACTTCTTCTTAATCTCTTGTTTCTGTTAGATCCTTAGCGTTTCTGTCCTTTATCGTGCCCATCCTTGCATGAAATGTTCCCTTGATAGCTCCAGTTTTCTTGAAGAGATCTCTTGTCTTTCCCATTCTATTATTTTCCTCTACTTCTTTGCATTGTTCATTGAAGAAGGCCTTCTTATGTCTCCTTACCTTTCTCTGGAACTGTGCATTCAGTAGGGTATATTTTTCCCTTTCTCCTTTGCTTTTCACTTCTCTTCTTTCCTCAGCTATTTGTAAAGCCTCCTCAGACAACCGCTTTGCTTTCTTGCATTTCTTTTTCTTTGGGATGGTTTTAGTCACTGCCTCTTGTGCTTGCAATGTTGTGAACCTCTGTCCCTAATTCTTCAGGCACTCTGTCTACCAGATCTAACCCCTTGAACCTATTTCTCACCACCATCGTATAATCATAAGGGATTTGATTTAGGTCATACCTAATTGACCTAGTGGTTTTTCCTACTTTATTTAATTTAAGCCTGAATTTTGCAAGATGGAGATCATGATCTGGGCCACAGTCAGCTCCAGGTCTTGTTTTTGCTGACTGTATAGAGCTTCTCCTTCTTTGGCTACAAAGAATATAAACAATCTGATTTCGATATTGACCATCTGGTGATGTCCATATATAGAGTTATCTCTTGTGTTGTTGGAAAAGGGTGTTTGCCATGACTAGTGTGTTCTATTTACAAAACTCTGTTAGCCTTTGCTCCGCTTCATTTTGTACTCCAAGGCCAAACTTTTACTCCAGGTATCTCTTAACTTCCTACTTTTGCATTTCAATCCCCTGTCATGAAAAGGACATCTTTTTTGGTATTAGTTCTAGAAGGTCTTGTAGGTCTTCATAGAACCTTTCAACTTCAGCTTCTTTGGCATCAGTGGTTGGGGCATAGATTTGGATTACTGTGCTGAACAGTTTGCCTTGAAAACAAACTGAGACCATCCTCTCTTTTTCGAGATTGCACCCAAGTGCTGCATTTTGGACTCTCTTGTTGACTATGAGGGCTACTCCATTTCTTCTAAGGGATTCTTGCCCACAGCAGACATAATGGTTATCTGAATTAAATTCACCCATTCCCATCCATTTTAGTTCACTGATTCCTAAGATGTCGATGTTCACTATTGCCTTCTCCTGCTTGACCATGTCCAGTTTACCTTGATTCATGGACTTAACATTCCAGGTTCCTATAAAATATTGTTCCTTACAGCACCAGACTTTATTTTGACCACCAAACACATCCACAACTGAGCATCATTTCTGCTTTGGCCAAGCCACTTCATTCTTTCTAGATCTATTTGTAATTGCCCTCCATTCTTCCCCAATAGCATATTGGACACCTTCCAATCTGCGTTGCTCATTCTTCCAGTGTCATATCTATTTGCCTTTCCATACTTGTCATGGGGTTCTCGCAGCAAGAATACTGGAATGGTTTGCCATTTCCTTCTCCAGTGGCCACGTTTTGTCAGAACTCTCCACTATGATCCATCCATCTTGGGTCGCCCTGCACAGCAAGGCTTATAGCTTCACTGAGTTACACAAGCCTCTTAGCCACGACAAGGCTGTGATCCATGGAGGGGAAAGAATAAAGATATGAAGAGTTAATTAAATAACCACACAGGTTAATTAATAAGACAACAACAAAGGGCAAGTCATGAAACAATGCATTTTTAATTTCCATATGAATTGCACAGCTAACAAATACCTCAGAAGCACATAGAGATTACTTCAAGCTGTGGGGGAAATGAAAACTTTCATGAAGGGGGTAGGACTCAAGCTGGCTCTTAAAAATTTGCATCAGATTTGGGTAATAGTTAAAGTTCTTGACGTGCAATATGCTCTGTGATTCTAACACAGTATCTCATTTGTGCTGTGCTGTGCTAAGTTGCTTCAGTCATATCTCATTCTTTGCAACCATTTAATCGTCCTAAAAGCTATGGTAGGGTTGATATTATGGTCTCCCTTTTGCAGATGTGGAAAAGCGGTTGGTGTGGCTGCTTATTGGCCCAGCTCTGAGGCTCCAGAGGAAAAAATCTGCCCCCACCTTGTCAGGAAGAAGGACAGTGAGCACTTGCCCTGTGATCCTGGCCTGCCTTCCAGCAGCTCCAAGGCAGAGAGGAGCTGTCCAGAAACGCTTGGGCTTTAAATAACAACTTGGGAGAGGAAGAGGTTGGGGTAGAAGAATCAGCCTTGGTTTCCTTGCGGAGAAAGAAGGAAAGCTAAAGATTAAGAAGTGAGAAATATCACAGTCAGCCTGAGCCTTGGGTAAGAATTTCAACTGTCTGTCCATCTCTTCTGGCTCCAGGTAGTGGGAAATGATAGAACACGAAACCCCACAATATCATGGTAGATGTAGAACATCTCCTACCTGGAAGGGGACAACAGGCTCCCCTTCTTTCAAGGAAAAGAGCAGTCCCCAAGGCCAGCAAGATACCCACAGATGTGGGATGCCTTGGAAGAAGTCTCTCTTACAAACTATAGAAAACACCACTCAAATTCTCTCCTCTTACCAGTCCACCAGTTGATCTGTGACCTACACAACCTAATGTGGCTGTCAGGTCCTTTCATGCCTACCTTCTAGAACCAGCAAAAGCCTGGATTTCAAATTCCTAGAAAGTCACACATGAATGTCCCTCTAAACCCTTTTAGCACCTAAAACACCTCCCCACTCAGTTTTTCCTTGGAGATGTGTGAATGACTTCGAAGTGTTTTCTCTCCTGAGCTAAGAAAATATATTGCTCAGAATAGTGAAATCATTTTAGCAAATAGTTTTGGCAAACAGGGGCTGGTGATGCAGGGGACAAGAGGACCTTTATTTGTTCCCCAAATCACATCACTTGTGTGAGTGATCACCATAAGGTTGATCTTGTAGGCAAATCAGCTTTAATTATTTTAGGATATTTTGGGGAGAAAAAAAACATTTGCTGAAGAATCTACAGCTGTGAGTCATACAGGATTAGTAGAGGAATTACTGGAACCAATATTCCTCTGGAACAAATATTTCTCAGGAATCAGACTGAAGTATTGGTCTTCTGACAAGTCTGTCTCAGATGAGAATTAAACTATATCCATGGTGTCAGATAAAGAGTCGACAAGATAGCCGTTATTTTTATTTAAAAACACCGAAGAACTCACAGAGCCAGAAGAGAAGAACAATAAAAACACAGTTTCTTCCTTAAAAATAAATAAGTGCTATCATTTGCATAAACCATTACCATTTATTGCCTAATTAATATACAACAAAACAATAATCATGCATATTGCCAGATTAACTTTCGGCATTTATTTATTACAACCCTGAAATGTTTATGTAAATGTATTCTTTGTCTTTCTCTTCCCCCTACCACAAAACCATTTTCTAACTTCCCTTAGTTTCTTCTCCTCCTCTCCTTTTGAGGAAGTCTCTGCCATTGCCAAGGTTATTTAATGGTACTTTTGTGAAGCAGAATTGGAAATGTTGTAAGGTTTCAGTGGAATAGCAAAGGACAAAAGGAACAGAGATGCCACCAAGGCAAGACCTCAAGGGAGTGATTTCAGAGAACAGCCATTCTGAATAATGAAGGGAGTGTGAGAGAATTAATCAAGCAAATAAGGCAAATTTTTGGAAGCATTGTTGTGGACTTGGTGTCCAGTTTATGATGTTTAAAGATCATAAGGCCTGAAGTATGAATGGATTTCCTTGACTTATGCTAGATTCCGTTTTGCCTTATAATGCATACCAGAAGGAAGAAATACTAAATTAGATCAAATTTTGCTAAATGGAAACAAAGATAAGAACTACAGATATTATAAAATTGTTTTTGGTTTCTGGGTGATTTCTTTGACTATGAGATGGGACCACATGCAGCTATCACCTCAACAGAACTGCACATGCTGATACTTCTTAGCTTGTACTTAAAACTTAAAAAGCAAACTGGAAGAGAAACTGCTCTAGAGCTGCTAACTCTACTCTTTATCCCCCACCTCCCTCAATCAAGAGCCTTGCAATGTCCCCATATAGCCATTGGGTTGACTATTGTGCTTGCATATACAATGAGTTGAGTCACTTCAAGTGTGTAAACTCTAAGTTACTGACAATAAATCAATGCTCCCAGGATGACATGGGTTTTCAGCTTCCCTTCCCAAGTGGTTATGGAGATTAAGTGAAGTAATGCAAAGTGTTTATCAACTGTTAAGAACTGTGTGCAACATCTCTGGTCATTGATCTTGGATGGCAAAATCTATAAAAAGATGCAGAGCTCTCAAGCAACTCTCATAATTGCTGAACTGATCATTCAGACTTCTAATCACACTTCAAGACAATGGAAACAAATATATTCTGTCTAGGTAAACCTCTGTGGTCCCATTTCCTTTAAATCTGGGAATAAATCTGACGTAAGCCCCTTTCCACATACCGAAAGATTTGGGGTGGATTCCCAGGTCTCTTACATAGTCAGCCCTTGATCACATTTCCTGTCTCTGGGGGTCTCTCAAATTGTCACATCTCCCCCTCTGGGGTCAACTCTTGTCTTTCTGTCCTATGCCAGATGAATGTGAGGTGCCTCCCTTTTCCTCTTCAATTTCCAAAGCTCCACCCCACATTAAATGGCTACATGTTGCAAACAGGCTTTCATCCTAAGCACTGGGGATTCCAGAGGGAACTATATCACAGAACCATAAGCAACTTAAAAGCAGGGCTCCTGGGCCATTTCTGCCCGGGTGTCTCCTGCATTGGACAGCTGTTTTCCTCAGCGCCTCACTCCCTCACTAATTGGCATCACTCCCCCTCTTTTGCTTTTCTGTGTTCTCTCATCTTCATTATGCAGATACTTCTGATCTCCTCGGTCTCACCCTCCTTCCAAATCATGGAGGCTGGGTGGGGACTTCACTTTTCACACCAAAGATGCCGTTAGGGCAGTTTCCTAAACCAAGAACCTTCTCCCCTCATGTAAGTGTGCCACTGGCCTCGTCTATTGGACCAGTCGTAGTTGGTCCTCGTTTTCAACAGAGATTTTCCTTCCTCCTGCCCTCTGCATGCTGGGGAAGAGGGGTGGGGCCTGGGGAGATTTTCTTGAATTACCCAGACTAGTCCTTCCAGTTAGTGCCCAATTTTACATGGCACAAGAAAGCCTGGATGTGCTTCAGCTTTCCTGCTGTTTTTCTTGCCTGTATAACTAGGGGATAGCAGATTTCTGTTTTGTTTTTAAATCTAGCACAATAACCAGTGGCTTAAATGTACAAACTGAAGCTATCACACTAGCCTAAACTGGGCCAATGGCCATCAAAATGGCTCTGGTAGAGGCACTGGTCATACACATGTTTGGATTCCTCAGCTGAGAAGACAGCTGAGAGGCAGTAAATGCGGATCAACCTCAAGGATCCAGCTGAACCTGCTTCCTTACAATTAACCACCAGAGTTGGGACATATGGTCTTTGGTTTGGATTTTTAACTGATTACAGGAGTCAGATCTGAGTTCATATCTGCCCAGTGTCTCTTGCTAGCAGTTATTTCATCTGGCAACTTCATTAAATGACAGAACAAGATAGAAGATGAATGGATGCATGCATGGATAGAGGGATGGAGGGATGGAGGGATGGATGGATGGACTTCCATCTGTAAAAGGGAGGTAATAATGCCCAACCTATTTTCACTGGCTACTGAGCATCCAAAAGAGCTTGCAATTGTTGCAGATCAATTTTATTTCCTTCTACAGCCACAAGAGACAGATATTAAATTTTTCTAGAAATGCTCACATGAGAGCATTTCTAAAAGGCCAATTGTAAAGGAAATTTTGTGGTTTCAGTGACATCTCTTGGAAACAAGGCAGAGGCCAGCAAACAAGATCCCTCCCCACTTCCCCTGCTGGTTCCCACCCCTCCTGATCCCCCCCAGTGTTCCCCACTTGCCATCTATCATTTCCCACCCTGTCCTCTTTTATCCTAAAGCAGCACTTGTTAAGGGCTCTGTGACCACTCCAGCTATCCCCTTTGAGGATGATAACATTGCAGCCGAAGCTTCATTATTATGCTAATCAAGCTTGGTCTGAGCTGCTTTCATAACTGCCACATTAGAGCTCCCAGGAAGAGGAGGCCTCCAGAGCCATCTGCAAGGGACTGGGTTGAATGTCAATGAAGTAGGAATCCAGAGGAGGGGTTTCTGAACCTTCAGCCATCAGGTAAAGGGGCCCAGCTTTCACTGCTACAAATAAATAAGTAAACAACCAAACAAACAGGCAGATTATAAAACACAGACGTGAGAGAGCAAGGCTGAGAGGAAGGAAGGGGAAGGAGATCCTTGCACAGCACAAATACGGCATGCCTGGCTCTTTCAAGGCAGGAGTAATTACCCCAATTTGAGGGATGCAGAACAGGCCTCACAATTGTCAAAAGATTTATTCAGGTCCTTCCCCTTCCTCAGTGATGAGGCATTGCCTGCCTTCTGCACGCAGGCCAGCCAGTGACAGCAAGTTAGATAAGAAACTATTAATAGACGGTAAGGGATCAGAGACTTTTGAGTCAAGTTAGATGCCTTCAAGATTTGAGCTGCACTGTGACATGACAACCTAAAGGGGTGGGATGGATTGGGCGGTGGGAGGAAGGTTCAAAAGGAAGGGGACATATGTATACCTATGGTTTATTCATGTTGATGAATGGCAAAAAACAACATAATATTGTAAAGCAATTATCCTTCAATTAAAAATAAATTTTTAAAAACTGTTGAGCTCCAGAAAGAAAGTAACCAGATGTCTTATATCTTGATGAACAGATATTGTCAACAACCCCTCTACTCACCTTGGCTACTTTCTAGTGATGTCCTATGGAAAAATGAAGAAGGAAGAACCATGGGTCCTACAGCTATTTCTTGACAACTCGGGGGGAATGGGAGAGAAAAGACCTCCTTACTGGCAGTGTTGGGGTGTGAGAGTTGAATCTCCCTTCCTTCCCCGCTGCAAATCAGAGTTGAGCAATAGGAGGAGGTCTGTGTTGCCACTGGTTCCTGCATGACAGAGTTCCACAGGGAGGGAGAGGGGTATGTCATGAGAACCCAGCTCATAACTCTCATGTAGCCTAAAGGATTTCCACCCCTCTCTGGTTCTGGCCCCAGAAAAAGAAACCTTGATGGCAGCATTGCTGGTTGCTCCCATGAGGTATTCACGACAACTCACAGAGAAGTCTATGGTCCCCAAATCTTTCGAATCAAACATGGATGCTCCTCATGTATGTTAAGTTCCCAGGTAATTCATAGTGCTGGGCTACCAGAGGGTCTTCTCAACCTCTTCTCTCCTTGCTGGCAGATGTCTGCATATTCTCCCTTCCTCCTGGTGTCTTCAGTCAAGCACACATCCCATCAGGGATCAATAGTAAATGATGATCAGTTTAAGCCAGTCGTGTTGATCCTGTTTATATGCCAGTGACAGACACAGGCCCAGGCATCGGCTATATCCCTGGCTGATAAGACAGAAGGACATGATCATTGTGGGTCACCGGAAAAGTTCCCAGTGTCCTTTAAAAGGGACACAAGCCAAAGACTTTGTCCTCTTCCTGCATTTGACTGCAGACAAGTGTTTTGAGCTGTGGCAGCCATAGTAAAACCAATCACATTGATAAAGCCAGGAGAAATATGGAGGGGCCAGCATCCCTGAGCTGCTGAATCCATCAGTTCTGGAACCACCTAAGGCTGGTCTTCCTGTTATAAAAGACCATAAAACTTCCATTATTGTTTAGGCCATATTTATTTGGTCGTCCCGATACTTGTAACAAAAACTTGTCTTAATATACCCCCTTGTTCCTTTGGAACAGAATCCCAATTTTGTCTGGGATTCTTTTACATATATTTAGTGTATATATATATATAATTTTTATGTAAAATATATACATATTATTTTATTACCCTGGTGGTTCAGACAGTAAAGCATCTACCTGCAATGCAGGAGACCCAGATTCGATCCCTGGGTCAGGAAGATCCCCTGGAGAAGGAAATGGCAACCCATTCCAGTATTCATGCCTGGGAAATTCCATGGACAGAGGACCCTGGCAAGCTGTAGTCCATGAGGTTGCAAAGAGTCAGACACGACTGAGCAACTAACACATACACATTTAGTTAGTTAGTTATTTTGACTACACTGGGTCTTCACTACTGTGCACAGGCTTTCTCTACTTGCGGCAAGTGGGGGCTACTCTCCAGTGCCATCGCATGGGTTTCTCATTGCAGTGGCTTCTTCTGTTATGGAGGACAGACTCTAGCTGAGCAGGCTCAGTAGTTCTGGTGCACGGGCTTAGTTGCTCCACGGCATGTGGGATCTTCCTGAACCAAGGATCAAAACTGTGTCCCTTGCATTGCAAGGCAGACTCTTAACCACTGGACCACCAGGAAAGCCCTGTTTGGCATTCTAAATCCCTACACTGACTATGTGATTAGTTAAACTAATGGTGGCAATCACATTTCCTTACTGAGGATTCAGTTCAGTTCAGTTCAGTCACTCAGTTGTGTCCGACTATTTGTGACCCCATGAACCGCAGCACCCAGGCCTCCCTCTCCATCACCAACTCCCAGAGTGCCCCCAAACCCATGTCCATTGAGTCGGTGATGCCATCCAACCATCTTACCTTCTGTCGTCCCCTTCTCCTCCTGCCCTCAATCTTTCCCAGCATCAGGGTCTTTTCCAATGAGTCAGCTCTTCACATCAAGTGGCCAAAGTACTGGAGTTTCAGCTTCAACATCAGTCCTTCCAGTGAATACCCAGGACTGATCTTTAGGATGGACTGGTTGGATATCCTTGCAGTCCAAAGGACTCTCAAGAGTCTTCTCCAACACCACAGTTCAAAAGCATCAATTCTTCAGTGCTCAGCTTTCTTTATAGTCCAACTCTCACATCCATACATGACCACTGGAAAAACCATAGCCTTGACTAGATGGACCTTTGTTGACAAAGTAATGTCTCTGCTTTTGAATATGCTATCTAGGTTGGTCATAACTTTCCTTCCAAGGAGTAAGCATCTTTTAATTTCATGGCTGCAATCACCATCTGCAGTGATTTTGGAGCCCAGAAAAATAAAGTCAGCCACTGTTTCCACTGTTTCCTCATCTATTTGCCATGAAGTGATGGGACCGGATTCCACTGGGGATTAGTTTAAGGTAAAAATGTGACCCCAAATCTGCTGACTAAGTGGGAGGCAAAATCTTCTGGGCACTTCTAGGGAAAGTTCCTTGCTTTAGGAAAAAAGACACAGGAGAGTTTGCTTCCCCTTCTGAATATCCTCTCCTCATACTTGAATGTCCCTTATATGGTGCTACAGCAGCCATCTTGCAACCATGAGGGACACTGGTCTGAGGACCAGATCAATGTGCTCACATTGGTAAATCCACAGTATCAAAGGAATTTCAAGTTGGGTTCTCTATCATGTGGCCATGTAATGATAAACTTTAGTTTTATAGTGTAAGAATGGGTTGTGCATGCATGCATGCTAAGTCGTTCCAGTCATGTCTAATTCTTTGCAACCCTATGGACCATAGTCCATCAGGCTCCTCTATCTTTGGGATTCTCCCAGCAAGAATACTGGAATGGGTTGCTGTGGCCTCTTCTAGATATTCTTGACCAAGGGATAGAACCCATGTCTCTTAAGTCTCCTGCACTGGCAGGCAGGCTCTTTACCACTAGCGCCACCCAGGAAGCCCTAAGAATGGGCTACTTGTAGTTATCTATCCAGCCATTTGCCTTCCAAACGCTCTCTGGAGTGGAGAGGAAGGGATGGTGGAGCAGCTAGATATAAGAAATTCGCAGGCATGTGTATCCTGGCCTATCTCAGTCACAGGAGTCATGCATGCCACCTAGGGATGTATCATTAATACTTGTGGCAATTACAAAGTACCATGGTACTGGTGTGTTTTAATTTTATTGTGACTTCTATTTTCCTTTTAATTTAATCACTGCTAAATTTTTTATATGGAAGAAGGAAGGCAAGGATAGATTAAGAAAGCCTGTAAAATACATTACATCTTTAAAAGATGGATTTTATTACTCACATGCTTGTAAAATGCTTTCATGAATATTAAGTTCCTTCTCACACCACTCCTCCACAAAAGAAAAAAAAAAGAGAGAGAGAGCGAGAGAAAGGAAATGGTTGTGGTGTTACCTGCTTCATTTTCCTGCAAGATGGCTTGGATTCTGTGGAAACCTAGGTAGATTCATTGCCATTTATCGTGTGTACAACCATTAACTAAGGTATGCACCAAGGCTGAACGTGATGGAGACCAACTGCCCAGGCAAGTGGTCAAGCTACCATTCTGACCTGGCTGCTACTCACTGGGTTCTACCAAATGCTTCTAGCTCATGTGGTAAAAAACAGAGTTGGCAGAGCTGGGGAAATTATCATATCAATTTTAAAAAGCCTGAATGGCTGCAACTGAACATCAACAAATATGACTATGCCAGATAGATTTAATCAACTCAACAAAAAAATGTATTTTCTGATCCTTTATCTTCTTTTCCAAACTGAGAGAAACATCACCTGCACAAACCAGTGTGATTACTGTTTTGACAAACTACTTTGGCCTGGTATAAACTTACACAGTCACTTGCCAGCTCATAAAAGGGGCTCTACAGCAGAAAAACAAAGATCTAAGTAACCAATGCCTTAGAAGCCCAAGGTGTATTCTTTCGAGAGACAATTCACTAGAGTGAAAAGACCAAAAGGTCTGAGTTGTAGTTCTGATTTCATCGATAAATAGCTGTATGTCTTGAGCGGGTCATGTTGCCTCTCTGGATCTCACCATCCAGTCTGTGTCCCCCAAATAGATATGTCAAAGTTCTAACCCTTGGTACTTGTGAATGTGAGCTTATTTAGAAACAGAGTCTTTGCAAATGTAGTTAAGGGTTCAGGAAGAGATCATCCTGGATTTAAGAAGAGCTCGCACAGGGTTGCAAAGAGTCGGACATGACTGAGTGTGCACACACACATGTGCACGCGTGCCTGCACACACACACACACAAAATCCAATGACTGATGTCCTTCTAAGAGAAAGGAAGAGATTTGAGACGTGGACATAGAGACACAGAGAGAAGAAGGCCAGGGGAAGATAAGCAGAGACTGGAGTGAGACACTGCAAGTCAAGGAACACCTAGTGTGGCTGGCGGCCTCCAGAAGCCAGGAGAGAGACAGGAAACAGATTCTCCCAGCACCACCAAAAGAAACCAACAGCGCTGACACCTTGATTTCAGACTGCAAGTCTCCAGTACTGGGACAGGATACATTTCTGTAGTTTTAAGCCACCCAGATTGATGCTGAAGTTGAAGCTCCAATACTTTGGCCACTTGATGCGAAGAGCTGCCTCACTGGAAAAGACCCTGATGCTGGGAAAGATTGAGGACAGGAGGGAAAGGGGGCAACAAATGATGAGATGGTTGGATGGCATCACCAACTCAGTGGACATGAATTTGAGCAAAGTCTGGGATGCAGTGAAGGACAGGGAAGCCTGCGGTCCGTGGGATCACAAAGAGTCAGGCGCCACTTAGCAATTGAACAACAACAGATCGTGGTACTTTTTTATGACACCCCTGAGAAACTAATACAGATTTTCCAGTTCCGAGGTTACACCTGAAAGCATCAGTTTGTTCAGTGTCAGTTCTCGCCATTCTGTGATTTGGGGTGGAGTTGCAGGGAAATTCAATTCACATTAAAAAATAAAGACGTGAATCTTTGTTTTGAGATTACAGTGAGGAATGGTACTAAAGCTTCAGTGTTTTCCCTTTTCTCATCTAGAATAGGCACTAAGACAGTGAAGAAAGGACTATTTTAAAAATATTTTCAACCTGTCAAAAATAACAGCAATCTAAATCTAACTGGAAGATCTATATAATTCAACCAGGACAATCAGGGGCCTGCATTTACATTGTGATGAGATTCTAGTAAAACTCCGTTTTGTTGGGACGTGGAGAATAAAGAAAGCAAAAGGGATGTTTCCTCCAGCAAGGTTTAAAAGTTTCTCCTAAAACTTATAGTTTATAACTCAAGAGTGAATCTTGTATTGGGGTTGATGGACAGCTGGAGACAAATATGCCACTGCATTTGTCCATCCGTCCACTTATTCAACAAGTAGGCATGGAGCCTTTATCATGCACCAGGAGCTGAACTTGGGACTGAGGATACACTGGAGGTCAGAGAAGACAAAACCCTGGCCTGATGGAGGACCCGGAGGTGGGAGGAGGCAACAGGAGACAGCGGGGAAGGCAAGGGGAGATCAAAAGTAAGCAAGGAGACAAGTATAAATTACACACTGTGATCAGTTCTGTAAAGCAAATAGAGTGGGTCAGACAATGGTAACAGGGAATGTGAGCCCCAGGAGAGAGGCTCTCTCCATGGGTGCACTATATAGGCCTACAATATTTAAGGTCTGGAGATGGGAAGGAGCCCAGGCAGGCAAAGTGCAGGGCACAAGGAGCATTACGGGCAGAGGGGACCACAGGTAACAGCCCAGGTTGGAGAAAGGAGCCAGCATATTCAAGGAACTGAAAGGGGGCCACAGTGAGTGGATGGAGTGTAAGGTCAAGGGAAAGACAGGTACAGGGTGATCCTGGAGAAGCAAGTGGGGCCAGACAGCATGTCTGGGTCTTATGACACATGCAGGAGGAAGCTGAGTGACACATTGTCAGAAATGTGTGTTTTCGGGGACAGGAACATGTCCGGAGATCATTCGGAGGCTCTGGCTGTCATCCTGGAGAGAAGTGACAGGGCAGGGACAAGGTGGTACCAATGCCGATGGAGAGAAGGGAATGGCTTGGCAGCATTGCCACTAAGAAGTAGTGAGGAGTGGCTCACTTCAATCCCACGGCGTTCATTTGTGGGGCACTGCGACTGTCCTCCGAGTGAGATCACAAAAAAAGGCAGGCCTGAGCATTTAGCCCTGACATGCTTTTCATCTGAATTGCCAGGGAGAAAAAGGAAATGTTCACACAAGCCAACCCTTGGAATATGAACTTGGACCCATTAGGGACTCCCAGGGGAAACCCAAATTATTGCCTTTGCGTGTTGAGATTATTGCTCCATTTCAGACCTCAAGCTACCAAAGAGGTCAAAGGAAACTTAACCAGCATTCAGAGAACAAGGGTAATGGTGATATCTTACCAGAACATTCCAAGAAGGACCATCAGATTTGAGGGTGCAGAAACCAGGATTTGCGTTTCCCAGGTGGGGCTAGTGGAAAAGAACCCACTTGCCAAAGCAGGAGACATAAGAGGTGCAAGTTCAAGCCCTGGGTCGGGAAGATCTCCTAGAGGAGGGCATGGCAACCCCCTCCAGTATTCTTTCCTGGAGAATCCCATGGACAGAGGAGCCTGACAGGCTGCAGGCCATAGGGTCGCACAGAGGAGGACATGACTAAAGTGAATCAGCACAGCACAACCCAGGGCATATAGGTGGAGCAGTCACAGAAATGGGGTACTTAGCCTGGAAAAGAGAATGCTGTGGGGTGGGGAGGGCTGAGAGTTGAAGAACTACCCCAAACAGGAGTTCGGTTGTTTTGCATAGCTGTGAAGCACCTAGCTGGGACCAGTATTAAAAGCTGCAAGAGACAGCTAAATGGAGTGGACCTTTGGAACTATGAGACCAGCTCCAGTGCACCGAGGACCTCATGGTGGGGAGTTCCTCACCTCCGGAGGCATTCAGGCAGACAGGGGAAGGCTGCCCACCAGGAACTTTGTAGGAGGATTCACAGATCTGGAATGGGCTGGAGGGTCCCTATGGGCCTGTTAATCTTCCTTTTAGCAGCTGTTCGTGTGTATGATCACAGGGAACAATAGGCTGGAAGAAGATCCATCTTTCTGAAACATTCCCCCGCCTTTTGAAAGAAGACCATCCAAGACCACATTCTTTCTCTCTTCTCCTGAGCATTGCACCAGCCGATGCTAGAGGCCCCATAGTGAACAAAGTTTCTGCCAGAGAACTCGGCAGAATTTTGTTCCCTCCATCAGTCCTTTCACCCGCTTCCACCGCCGAGAATCAGGGCTTTCACTAGTGTGTGCAGCTACCTCACTCACTTTTGCCATGCAAGGAACCACATCAAAAACTTGCCATGTTACCATGCCTCTCCCCAAAGGATGCTGAGTTGGGCGCGCTCCCAGCGCACATGTGAGGCATCATTAAATATCAATACAGGATGTGAGAGAAACATCACGAGCCTTTGGGGATCAAAGAAAGGCAACACAGTCGCAAAGCAACTCTTTTATGGGGGCGGGTGGGAGGGGAAGTAGCCCTTTGTTAAACAGCAGTCCTAATGACTTCTCTTTGCTTTCCTCATAAAGGCTGACTAATTATTTCACGTATGTCTGCACCTCACATTCACGGCCCCCTCAGCGCCTGGGTCCCCTACTGTCAGCCTTGCAGCCCTGGAGGTCGTAAAAGCCAGGGAAGTCTGAGGCTGGAGAGCTGGCTTTGTTGCTGGCTTTTCTGGCTTCGGACATCCAAACACACTCTCCCTACATTTTCACGGTGAAACCAGGGAGTGAAGAGAAACAGTCCTTCCTGAAATGAATCCTGGCTTGTTTCATCTTCTTTCAGTCCTGCAGGACCATCATACTGGTGTTTAAGATTAAAGGTGACATCTCATTTTCAAACAGAGAGCAACAGAGACCCAAACTGTATCTCAGCAGTGGGTAGACTATATATCCAATTTTGCAGCTCAGCCTGTCTCAAGACTAGAATTAATTGGACACCTGGCAGTCTCACAGGTTTCACAATGGTCCCTGAAGGTAACCAATATGGCCAGACGGGCCATACCACATCCTGCAAGACCTCCTTCTTCTGGGTCACTAGGAAACACCAGCCTCTGGGCCACCCATTTTGATACTCAACTGGACACCTCATTGCCATGTGGTTTATCTATTCTTACATGCATCTGTCTTTCCCCATTGTGACGAAAGCCACTTATGAGGGTTTGGTTCGCTTTGCTTTGGTTTTGGTACAACTCTCTAGGCTTCAATAGGGGTTGTACAAACAGCAGATAATGGATGGATAGATGGATGGATACATGAAAATAGATACTGCCACGTTCCCAATCATCATCATTTTAAGCCTCCCAGATGAGTTGTATGCCTGCTTGATCACATCTTCCATATTTGAACCTTCATTCAAAAGAGCTCTTCCTTAAGGTTAATTTCTATCACAGGCAACTTTTCCCTCTAGTACTGCATACTGCGGCAACTCATGAATATTCCAACATCATAAATCTGAGCTCTGGCCTTTGGAGAAGACTCATGAAAAAACCTCCCTGGTAGGATTCTTTTTAACTCTTACATAACTTAGTTCTTCAGATCCTCTTGTGGCCCGCTGCCACCAAACATTTGTCCACTTGGCTTTATGGGCAGTGCCCTGCGAGGGGCATCGTAGCATGATGGATGCTACCATCCTTTGGAATCAGACAAGTCTGAGCTTAACATCTGACTCTGCCACTTTCTGGGCTTCCCACATGGCGCTAGTGGTAAAGAACCCACCTGCCAATGCAGGAGACTTATGAGGCACAGGTTCCATCCCTGCATTGGGAAGATCCCCTGGAGGAGGGCATGGCAACCCACTCCAGTATTCTTGCCTGGAGAATCCCATGGACAGAGGAGCCTGGCGGGCTACAGCCCATGGGTTCAAACAGAGGCAGACACTACTGAAATGACTTGGCACACACGTCTGCCACTTTCTACCTGGGGAGCTCTGGATGGAATACATAACCTCTGTGAGGCTGTTTCCTCCTCTATAGATTAATCTTCCTGACTCTGTCGCTGGGAAGGTTTAAGGAGATACACACAAACCCAGCAGGCAGCAATCTGCTCACACAACAGTCACTATTATTACTCTTCCCTGAAGGAAGACCTAGGGCTTCAGGATTCACAGTGACTCAAGTGTGGGTCTATCTGCAAAAGTCACACCCAAAGCACAAACATCTCATGCTGAGATACACACACACACACACACACACACACACACACACACACACACACACACACATCTTCGTACATGTTAACACAAGTCAGGGAGCAAGCATTTGCTCCCTGGTATTTGTGAAAATATTAAAGAAATGCCCAAATGCAGAATCCCATCAGGATTCCATCCCTGGTCCTCCTGATGGCCCCAAATAGTGCTGATTTACAGCAGTTATAACCAACCTAAATAGCATATTCAAAAGCAGAGACATTACTTTGCTGACTAAGGTCCATCTAGTCAAGACTATGGTTTTTCCAGTAGCCATGCATGGATGTGAGAGTTGGACTGTGAAGAAGGCTGAGTGCCGAAGAATTGATGCTTTTGAACTGTGGTGTTGGAGAAGACTCTTGAGAGTCCGTTGGACTGCAAGGGGCGATCCAACCAGTCCATTCTGAAGGAGATCAGCCCTGGGATTTCTTTGGAAGGAATGATGCTAAAGCTGAAACTGTAGTACTTTGGCCACCTCATGCGAAGAGTTGACTCATTGGAAAAGACTGATGCTGGGAGGGATTGAGGGCAGGAGGGGAAAGGGACGACCGAGGATGAGATGGCTGGATGGCATCACCGACTCGATGGACGCGAGTCTGAGTGAACTCCGGGAGTTGGTGATGGACAGGGAGGCCTGGCGTGCTGCGATTCATGGTGTCGCAAAGAGTCGGACACGACTGAGCAACTGAACTGAACTGAACTGAACTGAACTGACGGCAGTTTCATCAAGAAAACATAACACAGTTTTGAATACTGCCATTTACCTGGGGAAAGGTGTGTGAGCCCCCAACCCATACCTTCCCATTAACGAGGTAACCACTCTACTCTGGGAAGCAGAAAGGGAAGATACAGCCTGACCCTGGAGGTTGTTATTGCTCCTGATAAAGTTTTTTTTAACCCACTCTGCCTCAGTTTTCTCACCTGTGAAATGGGACTGGTGATGTTATGTTAGTTGTTCTGTAGTTCAGTCGCTGGCACCAAAAAAAGGCATTCAATTAATGTCGGTTGAACTGATACTGGTCCCAGGTGATTAGAGGCAAGCTTGCTGGTATTGTGTAGAAGTCTGTCTTAAGTTTGTTTCAACATCTGAATAGATGTTAAAACTCCAGATTCTTAATAATACAGTTATAGGTAGATTGGCTGGGTGGGGGCTGTAAAAACCAAGAGGCTTGAATATAAAAACATCTGATGTTCAAAACTGTTCTTAAGAAAACACCCTTTTAGGATTTTGCTTGTTGTGTTTGACAGGTTGCTGTTGTTAGGGCAATCACAAGAGCTCCCCAGTATGTGGTCCATTTGGGAGCAATAAAAGAACTATGAGGGCCAGAACTGGTTCCAAGAAGACATTTCTCGTTTCTCCTTTGAAGCCAATATTAGATTGTTGGCACTAGAACTGAAGGCTGTCTCAATCTGGAGCTACGTTTTATCTTGAGATGCAAATTCGTCATGCAAACACGCTTACAGCTCTTACACACTGGTGCAAACCTGGGCTGCCCCGCTCCAATACTACGACCTCAGAGGGCTCTGCAAACACCAGCAGGAAGCGGGGAGGAGCCTCCTCCTGGAGCCCTACCTGCCTGCTCAGCTATCAGTGGAGGAGTCTGATGTCACTGGTCCTTGGGAACCTCAGTCAACTTCTGGTCTTCCGCTATAGTGCTATCACTGAGTCAACATTGAACTCTGCAGACATTTCTCTCCCAACACAAGAAATCTTTCCACTGTCTCTGACTAGAGGTCCTACAGCCTCTATAAGAATGCTTTAATTGATGAGGAGCTCACACCTTTGCAACCAAGAGCATTCAGTGTCGGGAAGCACCAACTGGAGAAAGTTTTTTTACTGAAAGCTTCCTGGGTGGTGCAGTGGTAAAGAACCCACCTGCAGGAGATGCAGGTTTGGTCCCTGGGTTGGAAAGATCCCCTGGAGTGGGAAATGGCAACCCACTCCAGTATTCTTGCCTGGAAAATCCCACGGATAGAGGAGCCTAGCAGACTACAGCTCATGGGGTCCCAAAGAGTTGCACATGACTGAGCACAGCACCATCACTGTTATAGCTGATTTACAATGCTTTGGGAAAGTACTCAGCAAAGTGACTCAGTTACATATGTGTGTCTGTGTGTGTGTCTGTGTGTGTGTGTGTGTTAGCATTAGTTGCTGAGCTCAGTTGTGTCTGACTCTTTGGGACCCCATGGACTGTAGCCTGCCAGGCTCCTCTGTCCATAGGATTTTCCAAGCAAAAATACTGGAGTGGGTTGCCATGCCCTCCTCCAGGGAATCTTCCCAACCCAGGGATCAAACCTGGGTCTCCTGAATTGCAGGCAGATTCTTCACTGTCTCGACATCCAGGGAAACCCATATACATACACATGTACTTACACATATACATTCTTTTTCAGATTCCTTTCCCTTATAGGTTATTATAAGGTATTGAATACATTTCCCTGTGCTGTACAGTAGGTACTTGCTGTTTATCTGTAGTATAATAGTGTGTGTCTGTTAATCCCAAACGACTGGAGAAATATTTTTATAATGAGTTGAAATCTGTCACCATATAATTCCTACCTACTGACCTTGGTTCTGTCCATTGGAATACTAAGAATAAAATTAATTAATCCTGTTTCCCACAAACCCAGATTTTGTTCACTTTGAGTACAGAAACCAAGTTCCAAAACCCCTATGGCTCTCCTTATCCCCACTCTTCTCTCTCCCTTCTCTAAAAAACATTTACTAGCCTTCTCCCTGCTTTCCCTTTCCCTGTTTCCCTTCCTCCCACCCTTCCTGCTTCCCTTCTTCCTTTCTTCATCCAAACGCCATCAGACAGGTTTGAACGAGACAAGAGGCCTGGGGCAAGCAGACCCAGGCTGGTGTCAGAGTCCACAACCCAAGAGGGCAGGAGTCAGAAGGTACATAGACTGACTACCTAGAGGGGGTTCAAATACGGGCTTCTCACAATCAGAACAGATGTACAAGTATGAAAAGGGAGAGAAACAGAAATACTCTATGATATTGTACTGGAATTGGAAGCATCAGTGTGAACTCATGGTTTTCAATCAATATGGATTCAAATGTGTGTATATTACATAATGTATAATTTCCTAGCTCTGTTCATTGATAAGGCCAGAACTGTGACATTCTGCTAGCAATGAGCACACCTACTGCCCAAATCTTGGTTTTGAAATACTAGCTCTACTAAAAGGAACCAGAGCTTCTGGAGAAGTGGCTGTTCTAGGGTTAGAACAGGAAAAGCAGGTGACGCGTCTGGAACACCCTGTGCTTCCATAAAGTAAGTGCTCAGAGATTGACGGAAATGTGTCAAAACCATGTAGGAGCCAGTTTAAAGGGGTTCCCACTGGCCAAACCTGGAAGAATTAGAACATCAAAATGAAATGATAATAATGTTATAGACATTGAATAAAACAAGACCCTATAAATTTACACAAGTGTAAAATTTTAAATGAATAAATAAATGAGGGGAAAGAAAGCTCTTCCTTGTAATAGCAAGGCAACTACTAAATGTAGGTGTTACGGAATTAGAAATTCATGACTTGATAACCACCATAGGAACAATTCAGGCAAGAAACAGCAAGAGAAGGCTACTCAAGCGGGCCCAGGAGGAATAAGGAATGAGAATTTACAATGTTTCAAAGCACCTCCCCGTGAAACATTTGTTAAATGCAGAGAGAGAGGAAGTATCACTTTAACTGGAGAAACCTACAGGCACCAAGGATCAAAGTTAACAGCCCTAACAGGAAAAACATATACCTACCACCCGAAGGATTTCCATGAAAAGAACACCACATTTATGATATTCCGGCTAAAATACATTTGTTGTGCAGTCGATCGGTCGTGTCTGACTCTTTGGGACCCCATAGATTGCAGCCCACCAGGCTTATCCTCTTGGGACTAGCAGCAAGAAAGCAATGGACAAACAAAAACTGGAAAACATTCAACAAAATAACTGGCCTATACACTTCAAAGTTTCCAAAGGCCTGAAAATCAAAGGAAAAGGAGGAAGCACTCTAGGTTGAAAGAGCCTACAGGGACATGACAAGTGAGTGCTATGTGTGATCCCGAATTGGCCCCAGCAGAAGATGTTACCAGAACACTGGCAAAACATACTGGGGTCTTGGAGAAAAGTTACACAGATCTCTGTCCTATTTTCATAAATTTCTATAAACAGGAAAACAGCTTTAAAATACAATCTTTTAAAATTTTATATAAAACAGTAATCTAGTGCTTTTTGAAATTTCCCCGTTAAATTCTCTCCAGCTGATGATACCTAAGGTTCCACCAATGCAGTTTCTACTCACCACCACCCTCTGCTTTCTGAGACTTAGAACTTTGAACTTTGTTAAAAGGCAAGCATCCTTGGGAAAGGTAATACTTCAAGCCAACACTCATTTTCAGTCGTGTTTCCCAAAGTGGCTTGCGGTATATTAGATTTATGAGACTTCTGTTAATAGGTGTTAAGGAAAAGGAATCTTTCTTGGTTAAAGAAATTTGGAAAACATTGAATGACACAGTTTCTTTGCTGTGGGACTCCTCGGAGCCTTTAAGAAGTTGATGTGCAGTTTATATTGGCCTGAGGGGAAATTACATTTGAAATTATTTGATCATTGTCCCATAAGTTCTTTAAAAATGTATTTTGGAAAATGCTGGCTGACAGATCCCAATCAACAAGCAATAAAACATTGAGAGTTTGGGCTCTGGTTTAAGATGGCCTGAGTTCAAATCCAGGCTGCCCCTCTTAGTGACCATGCAGCCTTGGGCAAGTCAATTACATTCTCTGTGCCTCACTTTCCTCATCTATAGTTCAGTTCAGTTCACTCGCTCAGTTGCGTCCGACTCTTTGCGACCCCATGAATCGCAGCACACCAGGCCTCCCTGTCCATCACCAAATCACGGAGTTCACTCAGACTCGCGTCCATTGAGTCAGTGATGCCATCCAGCCATCTCATCCTCTGTCGTCCCCTTCTCCTCCTGCCCCCAATCCCTCCCAGCATCAGAGTCTTTTCCAATGAGTCAACTCTTCGCATGAGGTGGCCAAAGTATGGGAGTTTCAGCTTTAGCATCATTCCCTCCAAAGAAATCCCAGGGTTGATCTCCTTCAGAATGGACTGGTTGGATCTCCTTGCAGTCCAAGGGACTCTCAAGAGTCTTCTCCAACACCACAGTTCAAAAGCATCAATTCTTTGGCGCTCAGCCTTCTTCACAGTCCAACTCTCACATCCATACATGACTACTGGAAAACCATAGCCTTGACTAGATGGACCTTAGTCGGCAAAGTAATATCTCTGCTTTTCAATATGCTATCTAGGTTGGTCATAACTTTTCTTCCAAGGAGTAAGCATCTTTTAATTTCATGGCTGCAGTCACCATCTGCAGTGATTTTGGAGCCCCCGAAAATAAAGTCTGACACTGTTTCCACTGTTTCCCCATCTATTTCCCATGAACTGACGGGACCAGATGCCATGATCTTCGTTTTCTGAATGTTGAGCTTTAAGCCGACTTTTTCACTCTCTTCTTTCACTTTCCTCAAGAGGCTTTTTAGCTCCTCTTCACTTTCTGCCATAAGGGTGGTGTCATCTGCATATCTGAGGTGATTGATATTTCTCCCGGAAATCTTGATTCCAGCTTGTGTTTCTCCCAGTCCAGTGTTACTCATGATGTACTCTGCATATAAGTTAAATAAGCAGGGTGACAGTATGCAGCCTTGATGTACTCCTTTTCCTATTTGGAACCAGTCTGTTGTTCCATGTCCAGTTCTAACTGTTGCTTCCTGACCTGCATACAGGTTTCTCAAGAGGCAGGTCAGGTGGTCTGGTATTCCCATCTCTTTCAGAATTTCCACAGTTTCTTGTGATCCACACAGTCAAAGGCTTTGGCATAGTCAATAAAGCAGAAATCGATGCTTTTCTGGAACTCTCTTGCTTTTTCCATGATCCAGCGGATGTTGGCAATTTGATCTCTGGTTCCTCTGCCTTTTCTAAAACCAGCTTGAACATCTGGAAGTTCACGGTTCACGTATTGCTGAAGCCTGGCTTGGAGAATTTTGAGCATTACTTTACTAGCATGTGAGATGAGTGCAATTGTGCGGTAGTTTGAGCATTCTTTGACATTGCCTTTCTTTGGGATTGGAATGAAAACTGACCTTTTCCAGTCCTGTGGCCACTGCTGAGTTTTTCACATTTGCTGGCATATTGAGTGCAGTACTTTCACAGCATCATCTTTCAGGATCTGAAACAGCTCAACTGGAATTCCATCACCTCCACTAGCTTTGTTCATAGTGATGCTTTCCAAAGCCCACTTGACTTCACATTCCAAGATGTCTGGCTCTAGATGAGTGATCACATCATCATGATTATCTGGGTCGTGAAGATCTTTTGTGTACAGTTCTTCTGTGTATTCTTGCCACCTCTTCTTAATATCTTCTGCTTCTGTTAGGTCCAGACCATTTCTGTCCTTTATCGAGCCCATCTTTGCATGAAATGTTCCCTTGGTATCTCTAATTTTCTTGAAGTGATCTCTAGTCTTCCCCATTCTGTTGTTTTCTTCTATTTCTTTGCACTGATCGCTGAGGAAGCTTTCTTATTTCTTCTTGCTATTCTTTGGAACTCTACATTCAGATGCTTATATATTTCCTTTACTCCTCTGCTTTTCACTTCTCTTCTTTTCACACCTATTTGTAAGGCTTCCCCAGACAGCCATTTTGCTTGTTTGCATTTCTTTTCCATGGGGATGGTCTTGATCCCTGTCTCCTATACAATGTCACGAACCTCATTCCATAGTTCATCAGGCACTCTATCTATCAGATCTAGTCCCTTAAATCTATTTCTCACTTCCACTGTATAATCATAAGGGATTTGATTTAGGTCATACCTGAATGGTCTAGTGGTTTTCCCTGCTTTCTTCAATTTCAGTCTGAATTTGGCAATAAGAAGTTCATGACCTGAGCCACAGTCAGCTCCTGGTCTTGTTTTTGTTGACTGTATAGAGTGTCTCCATCTTTGGCTGCAAAGAATATAATCAATCTGATTTCAGTGTTGACCATCTGGTGATGTCCATGTGTCTCTTGTGTTGTTGGAAGAGGGTGTTTGCTATGACCAGTGAATTTTCTTGGCAAAACTCTATTAGTCTTTGCCCTGCTTCATTCCATATTCCAAGGCCAAATTTGCCTGTTACTCCGGGTGTTTCTTGACTTCCTACTTTTGCATTCCAGTCCCCTATAATGAAAAGGACATCTTTTGGGGGTGTTAGTTCTAAAAGGTCTTGTAGGTCTTCATAGAACCATTCAACTTCAGCTTCTTCAGCGTTACTGGTTGGGGCATAGACTTGGATTACTGTGATATTGAATGGTTTGCCTTGGAAACGAACAGAGATCATTCTGTCATTTTGAGACTGCATCCAAGTACTGCATTTCGGACTCTTTTGTTGACCATGATGGCTACTCCATTTCTTCTAAGGGATTCCTGCCCACAGTAGTAGATATAATGGTCATCTGAGTTAGATTCACCCATTCCAGTCCATTTTAGTTCACTGATTCCTAGAATGATGACATTCACCCTTGCCATCTCCTGTTTGACCACTTCCAATTTGCCTTCATTCATCGACCTAACATTCCAGATTCCTATGCAATATTGCTCTTTACAGCATCGGATCTTGCTTCTATCACCAGTCACATCCACAACTGGGCATTGCTTTTGCTTTGGCCCCATCCCTTCATTCTTTCTGGAGTTATTTCTCCACTGATCTCCAGTAGCATATTGGTACCTAACAACCTGGGGAGTTCCTCTTTCAGTATCCTATCATTTTGCCTTTTTATACTGTTCATGGAGCAATCCCACATCCAAGGAGTGGCGGCTGCATGGGCACAGGAGGGCCTAGAGGTGCTACTCCACGTCCAAGCTCAGGAGAGGTGGCCATGAGGAGATACCCCTCATCCAAGGTAAGGAGCAGCGGCTGCACTTTGCTGGAGCAGCCGTGAAAAGATACCCCATGTCCAAGGTAAGAGAAACCCAAGTAAGACAGTAGGTATTGCGAGAGGGCATCAGAGGGCAGACACACTGAAACCATAATCACAGAAAACTAGCCAGTCTGATCGCATGGACCACAGCCTTGTCTAACTCAATGAAACTAAGCCATGCCGTGTGGGGCCACCCAAGATGGGCGGGTCATGGTGGAGAAGTCTGACAGAATGTGGTCCACTGGAGAGGGGAATGGCAGACCACTTCAGTATCCCTCATCTATAAAATGGTGATAATAAGAGTTCTCACTTTGGTGTTGTGGGAATATTCAGGCATGAAAATAAAGATAAAAATTGAAGCACAGTGCTTGGCACACAGAAGGGCTCAAAGCATGTTCGCACTGCATATTATTGTTATTCCTGCTATTACTATTATCACTATTCTTTCTTGAGAGTCTGTGTGGGCTGGAACAGAATCTAAGGGAGTGGGGCTTTTATTGATTCATTGGCAGCACTGGGTCTTCGTTACTGCATGCAGGCATTCTCTAGTTGCGGCAAGTGGCCAGCATGGGCTACATATATACTCTTCAGTGAGGTGCAAGGGCTTCTCATTGCAGTGACTTTTTGATGTGGACCATTTTACGGACCATTTTTAAAGTCTCTATTGAAGCTTTTATGATATTGCTTTTGTTTTATGTTTTGGTTCTTTTGGCCACTTGGCATGTGGGATCTTACCTGTGCTAGGGATCAAACCTGTGCTCCCCACAGTGGAAGTGTGGAGTCCCAACCTCTGGGCCTCCAGGGAGATCCCAGGAGTGGGGATTTTAGCAAATGCCACCAAGATCAGGAGAGGAGGGAACCAGCAGTAACAACCAAGAAATTGAAGATCCTCAAGACAAATCCCTCCCTACATCCTAACTCTGAGGGAACTGTTGTGAAAACCCCCTTCTACACAACCATCTGGAGTCTCCCAATAGTCCCAGTGGTTTATGGGGGCAAAGATCCAGACAAGGCCAGACTGCTCTATCCTGTACCCAAACCAAGGGATCCATCTTCCCCAGGGAAGCAAAGATTAAAAGAAAACATTTCCTCCTTTGGCAGATAATTGTTGCTGCCTTCTCTCTGTAAACACATTCAACTGGTCCATGCATTTAGCCCTTCACCACCTGCCCCTGCCCCTTAACCTGTGCAGGAAGGAGGAGGGGTTTGGAGATGATGGCTGCCTGCCAACTGGGGTGTCTCAAGCCGTACCCCTTGCCCCAGAGTCACCACTGAGGGGCTGACCCCGTGGGGCTGTCAGCTCACCACAGACAGGCTTCACTCGCGCTTCAGAAAATGAAAGCTTTATTAAACTTTCAAGTCCAGAACAGATGTGTCCAGACATAAATATTCAAAAGATCCCATCTGTTAGGTAAATCGTCTTCCAATGTAGTAACGGAGGGGCCGTACGTTAGCGAGACCCCATTGCTCTGAGAGCCCAGGAGTGTCGGAGATCCTGTGAGCAGATGCTCCTGAAATCAAAATAAAAAGAAGCCTAAGCAACAAAGAAAACTCAAGACAAGACTGCAGCAAGCAGGGAATTTCACTGCCGCACCAGTCAGAGCCTCTGCCAGAGCAGCAGCCCCAAGAGATGAGGCCAGTCGTGAAATCCCAAAAGGGGGTGTGGGCAGGGGGGCCAAGAAAAAACAGCCAAATACACACACAGAGAGATTCTGATTAGAGACACACAAGTCCTTCTGTTACAGCGATGATGTGTATTCTCCCAAATCAGTTCGTGCTGGGGGGAGACACTTAACCACACTGCAGTGGGGGACAGCGGGGCGGGGGGCGGTCCTCATTTGGAAAGCTATGCTTCTGAGCACCCATTTTATGTAATAGTCTATAGTGAGCATGGTGAAAAGCAATGAATAACAATAAAAATAATAATAAATAGCTTACCCATATATAGCCTTATTCTGTGTCAGGCACAGTTATCAACACTGTGCATTCACTGACTCATTTCATCTTCCCAGCAACCCCCTGAGGTAATTAGTGTTCTCGGTTCCATTTTACAGACAAGGAACCTGAGGCATAGAGAGAATGAATGATTTGCCCCAGGGAAATCACTCAACACTGTGCATTCATTGACTCATTTCATCTTCCCAGCAACCCCCTGAGGTAGTTACTACTAATGGTCCCATTTTACAGACAAGGAAACTGAGGTGCAGAGAGAAGGAGTGATTTGCCCCCTGGGTCATAGAAGGTAAGTGCTGGGCCAGGGTTCAAACTCAGGCAGACTGCGTGGGACTGCCTTGCTAAATGATACAAACCGAGGAAATAGGAGAGCTTCCTCAAGGGAAGGAGCCCATGTACTAATGCAGAAAGGTGAAAGGCACGCTGGAAGACTGAAAAAAACAAGCATGTAGCTGCTTAGAAGTCCTGCTCCACAGAGTGAACCCATGCTGCTTCCAAAACAGGGCTGCTGGGGAGGGAGGTACTGACCTCGCCTTCCAGGTCTGGAGCCCAAAGCCCCAGGTGTCGACTCCCAGACTGTTTGCCTGCCCTGTGTCCTCTCCCCTTGATGGAAACAGCCAGGCTGATCTACTCCCTTCAACCCGAGTACACCTTGCCTTGCCAGCTACCACAAGGATGCCCATCCCCTGCCTGAGGACCCATCCCTTCCTCCTTGCTGGCCACAGTCTCCCCAACAAGTTCAAGTCTTGACCTTTCCCAAGCCCTCCTCGCACGTACCACCCCAGCAAGCCGCCTCCCTCTAGTTCCTATCAAGCGCCCAGTTCTCTTAACACACATCTTCAGGCTTGTGCAATGAGATACCCAAGTGCCTAACGTGGCCTCCACTTGCCACATACACACCCCACTGTGTGCCAGCTCCATAAGCTTCTCCATCCTCCCAGAATATACTAAACATCATTATAATCACAATTTTTATTTGGGTCAAAGAAGACTTTTCACTGTAAAATATAGAATTCCAAACAAAACTGGCTAGAACTTTAAAAGGGAATGTTTTGGCTCTAGTAACTGAGATGTGCAGGCATGATGAAGCCTTGGGATAAAAAGTGCAGCCGGAGCCAAACACTGAAACAGGATCGATGCCCCCCTCCCAGCCCCACACCCACACAGGTGCTCAGGACACCACAGGAAGAGGCCCACCTCCTAGTTCAAGTTCACATCCCCACCCCCATCCAGCAGCCCCCACCATAAGACGGATCCACTTTACAGCTCCAGCAGGCTAGGGTCACCATCTCTGAGCCAGTCACTGCCACCAGGGGATACAGTGGTCTCACTGGCCAAGCCTGGGCCGTATGCCCACCCCTGGGTCCCACAGGGAGGGGTGGGCTGAGCAGTCACACCAGAATGAACCAATAGCGGAGAAAGCATTTCCCCAAATGGAACAGTGAGTGCTGCTACCAGGAAAAGAGGGACACACACAGGGCAGGCAGACACTGTGACCCTGACCACCATCACAGCAGATATTCACTAAGCACATCCCTTTGCTGAGTGTTTACTATGTGCCCCGGGTTGGCTTAACAAGACAACAACTGACAATGAAATAATATATTTCAAGCATTTTCCCCAGGGTGGGTACACAGTCAATGCTCAGTAAGTAGTGGGAACAGGTAGCTAGGTAGGTTCTTTTATTATCTCCATTTCACTTGGCTAAAAGAGATGAAGTCATCAGTCTCAGGCCTCACAGGTTGGCAGAGCCAAGGACATGCGTGTTCAAAGCCCACTGACATCTACCTTCCTCCCCAATCCACCTGCGAAACTGACAAAGGCCCAGCTAAGATCCAGTCAACAGCATCCTTTGGTGGCACTTTGCACATCCCTCCACTGTCACACCTAAAGCCCCCTATTGCTGCACTTTATTTTCTCCATTTTAAGAAGCACATTTCTTCACATTTCAAAGTTTCTGAGATTGAAGTTCAGCACACATTGTGTATCTTTAAAGTAGTAGAGTTTCTTTTATTCCCAAAAGCTGTTTTTAAATTAATACTACATCTCATGATCAGTCTATCATATAATCAAGAAAATATGCTGTTCCTTTACACACCTAGGCTAGACCACAAGCTCCTTGAGCTATGAGTTTCCTCATTTTGTTTCCTCATTTCCTAAACACTGAAGATAAAGTCTCTGTATGGTTGCTAATCAACCCAAAGTAATGTTATCCAAGAGGGGATGTCTTCAACAAACATCCATTCATTCAACAAACATTTATTGAGCACCTACTATGGGAAAGGCCTGGCCCAGGAAGTGGGGCTATAGTGTCAAAGGAGCCTGGTGAGGTCCTGCTCCAAGTCTTTATTGTGTCTTCATAGGGACAGACAGGAATCTGAGGGGTGAGGGCAGAGCCATGCCCTGAAGCCAGCGACGTAAGTGGTCTGTGTCAGGCCAGAGCAAAGATGAGAAGCCAGGGTGGCCAAAGATGAGGGCAGTTAAAAGTGAGTTTGCAAAGGTCTTAAAACACATGCTGAGGAGTTTAGATTAAAGGTGGGAAGCAAATGGGAGTTCCTGCCAATTTCTGAATGGACAAGTGACAAAATTAAAACAGAGAAAATTAGCCTAGCTGTTGGTTAGAGAAAGGACTGGGAGGAGTGAGGCTGCAGGTGGAAAGGCCAGCGAGGAGGGAGGCTGCAGCAGAAAGCATCACGTGAGGCCATCAGAACCTGGATGCCGAGGGAGGCTTGGCTGCGTCAATGGCGCAAGAAGGTGAGATCCCGGAGACAGAAGTGCCAGCCCATTCTGAGTGGGGTGACCAAGAGAGGATGCCAAAGGTTGAATGCTCTGCGAGGCCAGGATGCTCCCACACCCGGGAGCGCAGGAGAGGGCACAATGCTTAGGCACCCAGCTGTTTAGTGTCCTAGGAAAACCCAGTCAAAGAGAGAGAGTGAAGGTCAGGGCTGCAGAAGAAGGAAGAACTTAACCACACCCCTCAGCTTTGCAAGTGCCAGGAATGGGCATCCTTGTCCAAAAACCAGAGACAAACCCTTCTCCCTTTTGGACCTGGGAGGACAGCTCCATCTCCTGTTTCTGACTCAAGAGAAAATCAGAATCAACTCATTACTTACAGTTTTGTCTGAAGTTGAGTTGACAATTAGGCTAGGAAAGGGCTAATTGGCAAGACCTTGAGTCACTGCAGAGGCAGGATAATCAGTGAAGATTCATTAAGCAGCAAAATAAAAGGCACAGAGCCTAGGGTCAGACAGAGCCCGGGCTCAGTCTCCAAATCTTTCATGGAAGTTTATTGTCCCGCTACTGTCACATTCTCAGAAACGCTCATTAAAGTCTTTAGCACTCATTCGAATGCTTGGTCACGCTCTGCTGCACTTTATGGGGAGGGAGGCTAGGCTACAGCAGTGACTTTTAATTTGGTGAAGGACATAAGCCTTCCAGATGTTAAAGGGGACTAATGAGCAAATGAACATAAAGTACCTATAAAATGCCTGGCACATAGTGAGCGCTCAATAAATGTTGATTTCTAAAGGTGCATTTGACTCTTGGGGTCTGGAAGAGGTAAGAGAAACCAAAACTCTGGTACCTACCCTGAAAGAGACTCGTGAAGGCCACAAACCATGCCTTAAGTTGCGGCAGACCCTCCTTCAACCCTGATTTTTAAAACAAAGGCCCAGATCTCCACAACTCTACTTTAGTAATAGTGACTGGATCCTTCTGGTTAAATGCTTAATTCACCCCAACTACTGATTAGAACTGGCAGCTTCCAGGGCTATTTCCATTTCCAGCTTCCGGGCGTTGATGAGTGCAAGCAGAGACCCTCCTTTCTCCTCTCCTTCGATGACCCAGGCCAGGCAAGCACAATGGCACATCTCTGGCTTCCTCTGTGTGCTGGGAGACTACAAAGCAGCGACTTGTTAAAAGCAGAGACACTGGGCCCTCACGCATTGCTGGTAGGAAGGTAAAAGGTGCAGCTGTCCTGGGACACAGTGTGGCATGCGTGGGTGCGCGCTAAGTCACTTCAGTCCCGTCTGACTCTTTGCGACCCCACGGACTGTAGCCCACCAGGCTCCTCTGTCCATGGGCTCCTCCAGGCAAGAATACTGGAGTGGGTTGCCATGCCCTTCTCCAGGGGATCTTCCCTAACCAGGGATCAAACCTCCATCTCTTAACTCCTGCATTGGCAGGCAGATTCTTTACCACTAGCATCACCTGGGAAGCCCAAACAGTGTGTCAGAGGTCTTCAAAATATTAAATGTAGAACTACCACAAGATCCAGAAATTCTTGTCCCAGGTATATACTCAAAGTAATTGAAAGTGGGACTCGAACGGTTATTTGTACACCCATGTTCACAACAACACTATTTATAATAGCCTAAAGATAGAAACTACTCCGAATTTCATCACTTTGGAGGGAGAATGGATGATAAAATGTGCTATATACATACAATGGGATATGAGTCTTAAAAAAGGAATGAAATTTTGGCATATGCTACAACATAGATGAACCCTGAAGACTTGACACTGAGTCAAACAAAAGTGAAGAAAAAGGTAGAAAGTGAACATCGCTCAGTCATGTCCGACTTTGCGACCCCATGGACTGTACAGTTCATGGAATTCTCCAGGCAAGAATACTGCAATGGGTAGCCTTTCCCTTCTCCAGGAGATCATCTCAACCCAGGGATTGAACCCAGGTCTCCTGCATTGCAGGCAGATTCTCTACCAGCTGAGCCACAAGGGAAGCAAGCCAGTCACCAAAGGATGCATATCGCATGATTTCGCTTATATAAGGTATCTAGCTAGAGTAGTCCATAGTTTATTGTGATCCACAGAGTCAAAGGCTTTGGCATAGTCAATAAAGCAGAAATAGAGGTTTTTCTGGAACTCTCTTGCTTTTTCAATGATCCAGCGGATGTTGGCAATTTGATCTCTGGCTCCTCTGCCTTTTCTAAAACCAGCTTGAACATCAGGGAGTTCATGGTTCATGTATTGCTGAAGCCTGGCTTGGAGAATTTTGAGCATTACTTTACTAGCATGTGAGATGAGGGCAATTGTGCGGTACTTTGAGCATTCTTTGGCATTGCCTTTCTTTGGGATTGGAATGAAAAGTGACCTTTTCCAGTCCTGTGGCCACTGCTGAGTTTTCCAAATTTGCTGGCATATTGAGTGAGGCACTTTCACAGCATCATCTTTCAGGATTTGAAATAGCTCAACTGGAATTCCATCACCTCCACTAGCTTTATTCGTAGTGATGTTTCCTAAGGCCCACTTGACTTCACATTCCAGGATGTCTGGCTCTAGGTGAGTGATTATACCATTGTAATTCTCTTGGTCATGAAGATCTTTTGTGTACAGTTCTTCTGTGTATTCTTGCCACCTCTTCTTAATATCTTCTGCTTCTGTTAGGTCCATACCATTTCTGTCCTCTATTGAGCCCATCTTTGCGTGAAATCTTCCCTTGGTGTCTCTAATTTTCTTGAAGCGATCTCTAGTCTTCCCCATTCTGTTGTTTTCTTCTATTTCTTTGCACTGATCACTGAGGAAGGCTTTCTTATCTCTTCTTGCTATTCTTTGAAACTCTGTATTCAGATGCTTATATATTTCCTTTTCTCTTCTGCTTTTTGCTTCTCTTCTTTTCACAGCTATTTGTAAGACCTCCCCAGACAGCCATTTTGCTTTTTTGCATTTCTTTTCCATGTGGAAAATTCTGAAAGAGATGGGAATACCAGACCACCTGACCTGCCTCTTGAGAAACCTGTATGCAGGTCAGGAAGCAACAGTTAGAACTGGACATGGAACAACAGACTGGTTCCAAATAGGAAAAGGAGTACATCAAGGCTGTATATTGTCACCTTGCTTATTTAACTTATATGCAGAGTACATCATGAGAAACGCTGGGCTGGAAGAAGCACAAGCTGGAATCAAGATTGCCAGGAGAAATATCAATCACCTCAGATATGCAGATGACACCACCCTTATGGCAGAAAGTGAAGAGGAACTAAAAAGCCTCTTGAGGAAAGTGAAAGAGGAGAGTGGAAAAAGTCGGCTTAAAGCTCAACATTCAGAAAACGAAGATCATGGCATCTGGTCCCATCACTTCATGGGAAATAGATGGGGAAACAGTGTCAGACTTTATTTTGGGGGGCTCCAAAATCACTGCAGATGGTGACTGCGGCCATGAAATTAAAAAACACTTACTCCTTGGAAGAAAAGTTATGACCAACCTAGATGGCATATTCAAAAGCAGAGACATTACTTTGCCAACAAAGGCCTGTCTAATCAAGGCTATGGTTTTTCCAGCGGTCATGTATGGATGTGAGAGTTGAACTGTGAAGAAAGCTGAACACCAAAGAATTGATGCTTTTGAACTGTGGTGTTGGAGAAGACTCTTGAGAGTCCCTTGGACTGCAAGGAGATCCATCCAGTCCATTCTAAAGGAGATCAGTCCTGGGTGTTCTTTGGAAGGAATGATGCTAAAGCTGAAACTCCAGTACTTTGGCCACCTCATGCGAAGAGTTGACTCATTGGAAAAGACTTTGATGCTGGGAGGGATTGGGGGCAGGAGGAGAAGGGGACGACAGAGGATGAGATGGCTGGATGGCATCACCGACCCGATGGACGTGAGTGTGAGTGAACTCTGGGAGATGGTGATGGACAGAGAGGCCTGGTGTGCTGTGATTCACAGGGTCGCAAAGAGTCGGACATGACTGAGCGACTGAACTGAACTGAACTAAAGTAGTCCAGTTCGTAGAAAGGAGAATGTTGGTTGCCAGGGGCTGGGGGAAGGAGGGACTGGGGAAGATTGTTTCATGGATGTGGGACTTCCGTTTGGGAAGAAAAAGTTCTGGAGTTGTATGGTGGCAAGAAGGCAATGTCAACCCACTTTAGTACTCTTGCCTGCAAAATCCCATGGTTGGAGGAGCCTGGTGGGCTTGCAGTCCATGGGGTCGCTAAGTCATACACGACTGAGCAACTTCAATTTCACTTTTCACTTTCATGCATTGGAGAAGGAAATGGCAACCCACTCCAGTGTTCTTGCCTGGAGGATCCCAGGGATGGGGGAGCCTGGTGGGCTGCCGTCTATGGGGTCACACAGTGTCGGACATGACTGAAGTGACTTAGCAATACCTGCCCAACAATGAGAATGTACTTGATAGCACTAAGTGGTACACTTAAAAATTATTAAGATGGCAAATTTTATGTCATGTGTATTTTACCACCAACAAAAACCTGTTTTAAAAAATATAGAAAGAAGAGAGACACTACGCTACCCACTCCCCTGTCCTTCAGCTTTTGAAAGGCAACTTCAGCTTCACTGTAAAATTTCAGGATCCTCTACTCCAACCTCTGCCAAGTTCATCAGTCACCTTAATGTGCTTTCTTCCTCCGAGCAGCCGCCCTGCCCCTTCTTGATCACTGCCTGAGCCAAGAGGCTCACTCCACCTCTATGCAGCCTCTTCAACTTACAAAGGGCTCAGCTCTACAGAGAAAGATGTGGATGGCGATTCCCTTTGCTTTCCCACACTGCTCAACCTTCCTTTAATCAGAGTCCCCAGCCCCTCTCTCCTATTTTCCCACAAAATAAAAAGTAGAGACGCCAGTCGTTTTATAGGGGATGTGACGAGACCAGTGGGCACCTGTTTTTCTTTACACTATCTTAAAAATGGGGAAGCGTGGGGAGGTTATGGTTTCACCAGACTGCAAAAGCTGTCAGGAGGCTAGGTGCAGGAATTCGCCTCTGGCTTGTGGCTCAGTGGCAATGTGGATTCCTGTTTGGGGAATGGCCTGCACTGTGCACTTAGATGGCTCTCAGAGAAGACCCACAGAGTGAAGCAGAAAATGCTCCTGAAACACAAGCCTGCCCATGGCAACCGAGAATGACAGCGCCAGGAGTCCAGCCAAGAGAAAAATGAAAACATTTGGCCTCAGAGAGGCTCTGCCAGTCTAAAGCTGCCTTGACGGGACCCGTGAGGAGAAGGCCAACAATGCCAGTGCCTGTGCCGAGACCAGAGGTAACCATCAGACACCCCTCCTCGGGACCCCAGGGAGAAACACCAGCCAGGTCTCCTGTCCTTCTGGGGTGGAAACCAGCAGCCTTTGCTCCCACCCCTACCTGTCAGGACGGGCCCACGGACCCTGCACCCTCCTAGACACACAGCCAAGGGTCAGAATAATCAGCCTGCTACCCTGCAACTTGAACTTTGGAGGGTCATGGCATTTCACAGAACTGGGCTGGGGGACAGGGTAGATGATCCGGCTTTGCTGTAAGTAAAAGCCTAGCACCTCCAGGCCTCCACTTTGAACCTCAGAAGCCAGAGATCTGAGCAGTCAGGAGACTGAAGCAGAAGTGGAAGAGACCCCCCCCCCGCCCCCCCGCCTCCAAGAGCAACAACTTCCACCTCCTTGTTTTGTATGTGAGGCCCCGGGATGGGGAGCCTCGCCGGGTCAGTAATGGGCAGAGCAGAACTGAGCTGGAGGCCCAGCCAGCTGGATTACCCACTCCAGGCTGCATAACTGATCCACAAACATCCCTAACAGCTCTATAAAGCCACTCACATCTGTTAGTTCTTTGAGGATAAAGGCTGGGAATTAACCTTGTTCCCTATTCCCTTAAGTGTCCGACCCTGTGCAGAATGTGTGGTCGCCACTCAGTAAATTCTTTCCAAATGAGAGAATCCCTGGGATGGGCCCAGGAAGGACATGAGGCAAGAATTACAGTTCCTAATGTGACATGAATCACATTTACAGAGGAGGAGGGCGCAGCTCACACAAGGGCCCCCAGACTCAACCAGGATGTGAGGGGTCTGGTGAGTTTTGCATCCCCTGTGAGGACATTGGAGCCTACGAACACCACATACAGCTCCATGTGCTCTCACAAGCCCAGGCCCCTCTCTAGAGCCAGGTTAAGGTCTCTTGAAATCCGCAGCCTCCCCATGTGGCCAACACCACATCTCAAGCTTTCTCAACTGTTACTTTCTGCCCTTCTCCACTAGCTGCATGAAACAAGCAGAATTCCTCATCTCTCCCTAACGCCCCTTCCCCTTCCCATCTTCCCAAGGATTGCTGGGCCCCTACGAACATGAAATCATAGGCAGTTGTGTTTGTGGGTGGCATTAAAGAAGCAGAAGCCCGGCATGCTGCCGTCCATGGGGTGGCAAAACGTCAGACACAACTGAGCGACTGAACTGAACTGACTGAAGTTGGTTTCTACGTAGTTGTCCACGTAGATGGCTGCGTAGATGGCCATGCCCTGTTGACTACTCCAACATGGAACCACCCTTCCCCAAAGTATCAGCCAGAAAATAGCCAGCCTGGTGGCTACACATGACCCCAGCCCAGAGGTAAACCTGTCAGTCTAATTCTTCAGGAAGCTGGGTGCTAACAAGGCAAGTTTTCCACTTTTATTTACACTGCCCTTTCAAAACATACCCCTGCTCTACTGATCTCTTTCCACGCCAATGGTCCTGAGATGCGGATCTGCTATCTCCCTTCTCCTGTCTGCCTGACGGTCTGGCATCCCCCTACCCTGCCTTGTCTTTAACACTCCCCCCTGGTCGCTATAAATGGGTGGAACCTTTTCACTCTCAAGATCCACTACTCAAAGGATGAGATCAAGGACCATAAACAACAATCACATTCAGCTGATTTCATTTGCTTGGCTTGTTTTGGAGAAAAGAAAAAAAAAATCTATTTGCCTGGTTTTTTAATTCAGAATAAGGAATGTGAAACTTTATTTTCAGTAAATACAGCCCACCTCAAGCAATCATACAAGATATGGCAGCCTCCATTTTGTTTTCTAATTTGACTTCATTTCTCTTTATTTTTTCCATTTCAATTCCCTCAACTATTTATATAATCCTGTGGCATGAACCTGGGTGAGATATCTCAAGTCATTTCTTTTAAGTCAAGACGTAAAAACCACATAAATAAATTTGATCCATGTCACAAATAAAATACTGGGGTTTTATAATACAGTTAAGTTCGCCACATACAAACGAGTTCCATTCCAAGAACACATTCATAGGTCCAATTTGTTCATAAGTCCAGCAAAGTAAGCCTCGGTACCCAACTAACATGATCGGCTGTATAGCACTAGACTGGAATAGGTTTATAATACTTTTCACACAAATAATACACTAAAAAAAAAAACACACACAAAATAAAGAAAACGTCTTTAATCTTACAGTGCCTTGAAAAGTACTGTAGTACAGCAGCTGCCATACAGAGGCTGGCATCGAGTGAACAGGCAGGAAGAGCTACTGACTGGAGGAGAGAGAGGAGATGGGAGATGGGAGAGCTGAAGGATAATCTGCAATAGGAGATGGAGGGCAAGCTACAGTGTCACTCACACCTGACGTGGATGGCACAGGTTCTGGTTCCTTGCTGGATTCGATTCCATCTACTCTCTTGAAAAAACAAGCTAATGGTGTCCATTCTCATCTTTGAAAGTTTGCGACTGAAGGTTTTCATATGTAGGGGACTTACTGTACATGTATACATCCTGCCCAAGAGAGGAAAAGAAAAGGAGAGAAGAGGAGAGAGGGGAGGAAAGATGGAAACACAGTGAGTCAGAGTGCGAAGAGGAAAGGAAAAGGACAGGAAGGTTGGAAGGGTAGGAATAGGTCTTATTAGCCTGTGCCTCCCTGATAGCAACACAGGAATGCACGTGCATGCATTTGCACACACACGCATGTGCACACACACACGTCCTCCTGTTGGGTACAAGTCTCCCTCTCACCATCTGCTTCTCTGGACCTAACAATAAAAATTGCTTCTAGTTAGTGAAGGCCTGCTCCGTAACAGGTGCTGTGCATGTATTATTTCCAGTCTTCACAATGGCTCTAGCGAGCAGGAATATTACACTTGAAGAAACTGGGTGCAGAGAAATAACGACGTCTGTACTGGAGGCCATACTGGAGAAGTAACTGAAGGCTGTAATAACTGTGAGCTGTTTTGTCCACCCAGCATCTATACCCTCTTCTTTGGAAACCAAGGCTCCCTTCCCCCTAGGGAAGACCCTCTCCTGGCCAATCAGTGCACCTCTTCCCCAGGAACCGAGACAGAGGCAGGGCAAATGCATGATCCCATCCAGGGCAAGGAGACTCGACCCTGAGAATTCAGTTCAAAACGTTCAGAAAGAGGAATTCTTTCTGCTAGAAAATGAACGAACATACAAAAAGGGAGAGCTGAGGGTGGGGAAACAGGTAAAGAGACTGAGGAAGAGGCAAGTCCTCTCAAGTCCCTCGGGCCCTTGTGTGCAGCCACGGCTGTGCTTCCAGCTTTGGAAGCTGGTGGGTCCCCATGGCAGCCACCACCCTTTTTATTATATTCAAGCCAGCATGAATTCTGCCACTTAAAACCCAAGAGATCCTGGCTAACATTCCTTGTGTGTGAGCAGCCAATTCACATCAAGTCCATCCAACTCGCAAGTGCGAGCCCTTCTTCCCACACCGCACTGCCTCCCTAGATCACGGTGGGTATGGGAAACAGTCACACTCACCTGGGATATCCAGGCTCTGTCTTCCCACCAGTTCAACGTCTGCCACGCCCACTCTTCCCCTAGAAAATGAATCATTAAACGAGGGCCGGGCCCAGCCAGACTGTGTAGTTGACACACACAGTCACAGTTCAGTCGCTCAGTCATGTCCAACTCTTTGCAACCCCATGGACTGCAGCATGCCAGGCTTCCCTGTCCATCACCAACTCCCAGAGCTTGCTCAAATTTTTGTCCATTGAGTCAGTGATGCCATCCAACCATCTCATCCTCTGTTGACACAACTGTGGGAAATCTGAACTGTTTGAGAGCACACATAACTATGCTCACTGACTGTAGCAGGAATGATCAGGCTGCTAAAAAGATAATTTAGACAACTTATCTCAAAGTTGAGACATCAGCTTATCCCTGATGGCTCAGAGGGTAAAGTGTCTGCCTACAATGCGGGACACCTGGGTTCAATCCCTGGGTTGGGAAGATCCCCTGGAGAAGGAAATGGCAACCCACTCCAGTATTCTTGCCTGGAGAATCCCATGGACAGGGGAGCCTGGTGGGCTGCAGTCTATGGGGTCACAAATAGTCGGACACGACTGAGTGACTTCACTTTCACTTTCATCTCAAAGAAGGCAGGAAGAGACAAGAGAGGGCAAGATGGTTGGATGGCATCACCGACTCAATGAACATGAGTTTGAGCAAGCTCTGGGAGGTGGTGAAGGAAAGGGAAGCATGGTGTGCTGCCGCCCATGGGTTTGTAAAGAGTTGGACATGACTGAGCGACTGGACAACAAATCTCAAAAGAAATTAAAATCAAGACAAGAGTTAGATCAAGCTCAGCATTCATTTCTCCCAATCCTTGGAATAGAGATTTATAAAAGGGGGGAGAGGCTTATAGGATTTAGCCTCGATTCTATGGCAGAGTTTAGACAACACAAATATAAACCTAGAATTTCCGACATGGTGAGAGTTTATAAATCATCCGACCCAGCATTATCCAGAACCAGGAGGCCTTCCCAGCATCCTGAGCACTAATCATCCAGCCTTTGCTTGAATCATCCCCGTGAAAGGAAAGTCATTACCTAACGAAGCAATCTATTCCATCGCTGAACTGCTCTGATGATTAGCAACTTCTTTGTCAGAGATGAAAATAAATATGATTAATGTCTAAGTGTTCCTCTCCTTTACCCTTTTAAAGGAGAATTCTGTCTCTGTCAGCTCAGTTTCTGGGGCAAAGGGGAGAAAAAAATGACAGAAATGAAAATGCAAAACTGGGAAACACGTACAAGATGTTCACATAAAACAATAAAGGCAGAAGGAAAGCCGAAAAGGAAGAAAACAAGGAATTCATAAAGACAGGGTATTGGGGAAAACTCTTGTTATAGAATAGGAGTGAAGGAGAGAGGAGTTTGGTGGGGCAGGGAGTAGAATATACAGAAAGTATGAGAAAAGAGAAAAAGTTTCACACATTTTGCTATACACTAAAAATATATTTACTTCCTTTGACATTATCCCCAAACCCACCAGTAAAATTTTAATTTAACTTAATTGCTTTTGGTTGTTGGACAGGATTCCTGAAAGTCAAGACAGTATTCCCTGTTCAGAATTCCTGAGCAATTCTCCACGAGGCTAGACCACACGAGGTCCAGGTTGGAGTTGACTTACAAGTACATTAATTTCTCTTTTTTTAATTTTTATTTTTACTTTATTTTACTTTACAATACTGTATTGGTTTTGCCATACATTGACATGAATCCACCACGGGTGTACATGAGTTCCCAAACATGAACCCCCCTCCCACCTCCTACCCCATATCATCTCTCTCGATCATCCCTGTGCACCAGCCCCAAGCATCCTGTATCCTGCATCAAACATAGACTGGCGATTCGTTTCTTATATGATAGTATACGTGTTTCAATGCCATTCTCCCAAATCATCCCACCCTCTCCCTCCCCCTCAGAGTCCGAAAGTCTGCTCTACACATCTGTGTCTCTTTTGCTGTCTCGCATACAGGGTCATCATTACCATCTTTCTAAATTCCATATATATGTGTCAGTATACTGTATTGGTGTTTTTCTTTCTGGCTTACTTCACTCTGTATAATCGGCTCCAGTTTGGGTGTGGAGAAAAGGGAACCCTCTTGCACTGTGGGTGGGAATGCAAACTAGTACAGCAACTATGGAGAACAGTGTGGAGATTCCTTAAAAATTGCAAATAGAACTGCCTTATGACCCAGCAATCCCACTGCTGGGCATACACACCGAGGAAACCAGAATAGAAAGAGACACATGTACCCCAATGTTCATCGCAACACTGTTTATAATAGCCAGGACATGGAAACAACCTAGATGTCCATCAGCAGATGAATGGATAAGAAAGCTGTGGTACATATACACAATGGAGTATTACTCAGCCATTAAATAAATACATTTGAATCAGTTCTGATGAGATGGATGAAACTGGAGCCGATTATACAAGTACATTAATTTCTAATCTACTTCCTTGTAAATCCCTTTCAGGTCATAAGGGAAGAGAGGCAGGGATGAAGACATAGAGCCAATTATGGGCCTGGTACATAGGATGGAGACTTGATCATAGAAGAGATAAAAATGAAGTTACTAGGAAGAGAGATTGTGGTCAGAATGGGAGTAGCTGGAAGAATGAGCAGTTTGATGGTGAATCCCCTGAGCTCAGTAAGTTTCCTAACGACACCCTCTAACAGGTTGAGTCACTGGCAGAAAGAGGTAAGCCACGGAGATGGGAACCCAAGCAGGTCACAACAGGAGGGGTCTGTCAGGGTCCTGTACTGCAAGCAGCAGAATTTGCCTCTTCTAAGCAGAAAGGAGCATGGGGCAATCAGCTCCCCACGGAAATGAAATCTGATCAGGGGAATGCAGCTTACGGTGAATGGTGTCGGATTCATATCTCCGAAGAAGACTTAGCTTCGGGACCAGGGACTAGGCTTCATTACTCAAGAGCTTTTGTGTAGCAGAGTTTTATTAAAATGAAAGCGGACAGAGAAAGCTTCTGACACAGACATCAGAAGGGGGACAGAGAGTGCCTCCACAGGCCAGTTTTAGCAAGGGAACTATATACTTTTTCAAGTAGTTATTACAATAAATCCAAAGAACGTCTCAAGGTTGTAAAGATTTTAAGAGACTCACTCCCATAATATACATTTTAAGAAAACAGGATTAGTCAGAAGGTTTTCAAGAAGGAGAAACTGTCCTCAAGCAGGATACATCGTTGTTATATAATCAGAGTTTAAGCTCTTATATAATACAGAGTTTAAGCTGAGTTGTTTTGTTGTACAATCATCAACTCCAGGCTTAAAAAAAAAAAAAAGTTTTATGCGACTAAGACTAAAGAATGACCTCCCCCTCCCCCCTCCTCCCCCTTCTCCATTGAACTCCCCACATTTCATCTCTTCTGTGGATAACTGGGAGGTGTGACTTTTCATTCAAGTGTGATCCCCCTTTCCAGTCCTTCCTGGGAAGCCCCATGTGCCAGGCAAACACCTGTGTTGTGTGGCCTGCTGTATTTCCCTGAGGTTCATTGGAAAGTGATGACCATTATAATCACACGATGCGTCCAGTGTTTCCCATCTCTCCTTGCCTCTTTGTCCTCACCCTTGTTGCCCTAAGCTTGATCTCTTAAATAAAATTTCGGCCCTTTAACCTCCTTTCTAGAAAATTCTCGAGAACTCTAGTATTTTACTCTAGGCTAAGATAGTCATTGTCTTGACTCCCAGTTTTAATGCTTTTCCTGACACTATCCAGGGCTTCCCAGGTGGTGCTGGCGGTAAAGAACCCACCTGCCAATGCAGAAGACACAAGAGATGCAGATTCCACCCCTGGATCAGGAAGATCCCCTGGAGAAGGGAACAGCAACCCACTCCGGCATTCTTGCCTAGAGAATCCCATGGACGGAGGAATCTGGCAGGCTGCAGTCCATAGCATGGCACAGAGATGGGCATAATGGAAGCGACTTAGCAGGTACCACTATCCAAAACCAAAACAAATATTTGTAGGTACATTTGTTTCTCTCTGACCCTGAAACCCAATTCTTCAGCCAGGCTCATGACTCTCCCCCAGGAGAGCTGATGTAATTCCCTTCAGGGTGGCAGCCTCCTCCTATGGAAGCCACATTGGGAAGCCTTAAGTGGGAGCCACGGAGTCTTTCTCTCCTGGCTTGTCTGACATTATGATTCCCTGTCCCCAAACTCCAGGCATGTCTACAATAAGGGACTCTTAACGTCAAGCCCTATTCATCGTCTCTCTCCTTTTTCTTTATTCCTCATCTTTTCCTTCCACTCATCCCAAACCCTTCTGTTCACTTTTGTCTTCAAGTAATTCCCCATCACAGGCTCAAAGCTTTCTCTGATGCTATTTTCTTTTCCTAAGTCAGCTAAGCTTCTCTTTCCAGCTTTTTAAACATCTCTTGAAATTCCAACTTTCTAAAATGTATTCCCTAAAAGGCATAGGCAGTGTCTGGCTACCGCCACCACTGGGTTTCAGAGTTAATGGAGTATACTGCTCCAGAGAGCACACCCTGTACAAACAGCACGTGCCTGGTAGGCTGGTGCCCCCACAGCTCTGCAGACACAGCTGTGTTAGAGCACCTGTCACTGAGAACTGTAACTGTTTACATATCCCTCTTCTCCAAGTAAAATGCGGGCACCTTGACTACAAGGAGCACAACATGTATTTCTGTATTTCTAATACCTGACACACAGTAACACTTCTTGAATGTTTGTTGAGTCAATGAATAGATAGAAACATTTATTTATATGGATCAATTGCTATTGCAACAAGTTGCTAAAAAATTCATTGGGCTTGATGCTCCTCTGGAGTAGTTTCATGTCAAATACTGCTTGAAAGATGTAAGCTACCAGTTAGCAAGGAAAAAAATTATTATAAGCCAATAAAAAAAAACAGGGAAATATAGTTAGAGGCAATGCATCAAAATATAAACATAAGTGGCCAATAAGCATGAAAAGATGCTCAATTTCACTAGTAACCACCAAAATGTAAATTAGAATAACAAAAATTGTTGGTGGGGTATGCATTGACATAGACGTTTGAAAGGGGGAATGGGCCGTATTTATCAATATTTATTCATTTGGGATGAGATAATTTCAACTTTCAGGACCTATCCTGGTGAAAGGCCAACAAAAGGTACATGCATATAGGTGATTATTTCAGCACTATCTGGGATCATGGAAAACAGAATATTTTAAATGTCTGTTAAATAGAGCAATGATTCATGAATTATTGATATTTACATTATAAAATATTAAATAAGTGTTTTAAAGGATAAGACAGAGCTATATATTCACAGAAATCCTGCTAAGACTTAAGCCAGAGGGAGAGAGAAGAGAGTCACAAAACAATATGGATAGTATGATCTCATTTATGTGAAAAAGAAATGACCTACATGCCTGTATATGTAAATGCAGAGCAACAGGATGTTGGAGAAGACTCTTGAGACTCCCTTGGACTGAAGGGAGATCAAACCAGTTAATCCTAAAGGAAATCAATCCTGAATATTCATTGGAAGGACTGATGCTGAAGCTGAAGTTGAAGCTCCAGTACTTTGGCCACCTGATGCAAAGAGCCAACTCATTAGAAAAGACCCTGATGCTGGGAAAGATTGAGGGCAGGAGGAGAGGGGCTGCTGACAGAGGATGAGATGGTTGGATGGCATCACTGACTCAATGGACATGAGTGAGCAAGCTCCGGGCAGTGGTGAAGGACAAGGAAGCCTAGTGTGCTGCAGTGCATGGGGTCGCAAAGAGTCAGATCTGACTGAGTGACTGAGCAACAACGACAGCAAATGCTAAGAGGAGTTATTTGGGAGAAAAGGAGGGGGAACAGGGCCATAGGGAAGACGGCCAAATGGAAGCGCTTACTTTTAATTCTATACGCTCCTGTAACAGGAAGGGGGACCCCCCCCCCAGGGCCTGAGAGTGGGCTCTCATCAACACTCCAAAATGAATTGTCCGAGGAAACACACATGCTGACAAAGCCACAGACTTTATCAGGAAAGAGCGCCCAGGTGGTGGGCAGAAAGGTAAAGGGACCCCCAGAGGACTGCTCTGCCTCGTGGCTCACAGTCTCCCGTTTTATGGTGGTAGGATGAGTTTCCAGGTTGCCTCTGGCCAATCATTCTGACTCAGGGTCCTTCCTGGTGAGCCGCACATTGCTCAACCAACATGTTAAAACATGACTGGCTAATGTCATGCAGACACCACCCCTATGTCATAGCTTAGAACCACTGATGTGAGAGCTGCAAGGAACCTTAGTGGTACCTGCTCTGGGAGTTTATAAACTGGTTTCCTAAGGGTTCCACAGGTACCACATGTGGCAGAAACCACACGTAAGCACATTAACTTGCACTTCAAGGAACTCATGTTCATGCAGGCCTCACACCAAAGCCTCTCTGTGTAACTAAAAATCTTCCTAGACTGCAAGATACACTATCAAAAAGAATTACCACTTGCAACTGCTTATGTATATGAAACACGACTTTCTCACTGATGTACATCCAAAAAAATATGCAGAACTAAATTTGATACTTCAGCCTGGATGCAAATGTTACTCATAGCCCTGATTTCAAATGTTTATATTCATTGGAATAGCTCCATTGTTCTCTATAACTGAATAAATTCATGCTAACAGAATACTATTTCTTTATTTTATGTTCAAGTCCAGATATGATTTTTAATTTTTAGATTTCCAAAAGAAAAACAAAAAGAGTTGAAAGCCTCAGCTCTAATCTGACCCACTCATGTTTCAGATGAGGAAACTGATCAGAATTAAAGGCCAGTGATGATCAGGACCCCACTATTCACAGGTCAGGGTCAACCCACCCAGCCAGCCCTGAGCCAGATTCAGGTAATAAATGTGCAGTCATGACACTTCTATGAGATTCTCAGGTGGTGCAGTGCTAAAGAATTCACCTGCCAAGGTAGGAGATGCAAGAAACACAGGTTTAATCCCTGAGTTGGGAAGATTCCCTGGAGGAGGAAATGGCAACTCACTCCAGTATTCTTGTCTGGAAAATTCCATGGACAGAGGAACCTGGCGAGCTACAGTCCATGGGATCACAAGCAATCAGACACGACTTAGCATGGATGCACGTCCATGACCTTCCTATACCCTACAGATGCCAGGTTTTTTTCACTATCTAAACTAGCAGAGTAGGGGCTATGATTTTTGTCAATGAGATAAATGAGGCTCCAACATGTCAAATAACTTTTCCCAAATTACACAGCTAATAGATGGAATGGCATAACCTCCAAAGACAGACCTCTTTCCACAACATCAGGGCAGGGAGGCTCAGGTCACTACAGGGGGTAGGGAGGTGAAATGGTTTGTTTCTAATCCAGATTATAAACTCCTCAATGGCAGGTACTGCCCCTAACATTGCCATTTCCACAAAGCTGTTCATAGAACGTAGGGTCCTAGGAGATAAGAGGCTCACTAATTAGTTCTTCAGTCCATAAAGATCGACTCATCATCTGCTTTGCTCAGGGCAATGGACATATTTAAAAAGAAGATAGCACCACCCTTAGAAGATGTATTTGAGTGATGTCCTAGTCAGGATTCCTGGTTGCATAAAATATAAACTAATTTAGTTTAACTTTTAAGTAGAAAGAGTTCATTGGAAGAATATCAGATTGGAAGAATTTCTACAAAGACTAGAGAGGACTTCTTTGAAAACAGGGAGGAACCAAGGGAAACCAAACAGACAGAATAACACCCCAAATCTGGCAAAAGTCAGGCTACAGGCACCACATGCCACCCAAGGGTGGCCAACTCACCTTTCAGTGTGGCCCCCCAAGCTGGCCAGGCTCAGTGAACAGAAGCTTATTCTCGTTGTTGCCAATGAGATACCGTTTGCTGCTATTGCTGCTGCAGAAGGAATTAATTCTAAAGCAGATTCGGCTTGATTATGACTCTCATCAGACTCAAGGGATAGATTGTAAGCCCAAACATGAGCACCTGATTGGCTCAGTGGAGGTCACAGGCTAAACACAAACTGCCAGGAACCTGAGAGAAGAACTGTCTACCCCACTCTGGCTTCCACTTTAGGATATAGGGCATGCTTCCCTTCCGGTATTATTTAGCTATTGCTGTGTAACAAATAATCCCCAAATTCAGCAGCTTAAAAAAATAAGCATGTGTTATACAGTTTCTGAGAGTCAGGAATCTGGAAGCAGCTGGGTGTTCTGGTTCAGAGACTCTTGTGAAGGTGTCGATAAGATGTTCGCCCGGTAGCTTGACAGAGGCTGAAGGATGCACTTCCAAGAGGCTTATTCACATTGCCAACTAGTACTGGCAAGAAGCCTCCCATGTAGATTTCCATTAAGCCTCTTGAGTGTGCTCATAATAGAGCAGCTGGCTTCCCCTAGAGCATGGGATCCAAAGTTAGAGTAAAGCAGAAGCTGCTGCGTGCTCTGTGACCCAGCCTCATAACCACATACCACCATCACTTCTGCTGCATCCTATCCTTCACACGGACCAACCCTAACATGATGTTGGAAGGGACCGCAGAAGGGCATAAAGGCAGGCAACGGGGATCATTAGCGGCTACCCCGGAGCCTGGCAACTACACTTGGGTTTCCCCAAAACTAGGAAAGGTGTTAAGAGACTAGGAAGCCCATAATAGTTACTGGCCATTGCAAGTACCATCTAGGCACAGAGTCTGCCTAAGTCCATTTGGGCTTCCTTGCTAGCTCAGCTGGTAAAGAATCCACCTATAATGGAGCAGACCCCAGTTCGATTCCTGGGTTGGGAAGATTCCCTGGAGAAGGGAGAAGGGCCGCCCACTCTAGTATTCTTGGGCTTCCCTGCGGGTATGAGTGAGTGTCAGATTACATCTTCTCTGGGTAACATTATCCACTGCTTTGAATTGGGTTATTAGTAAAATGTTACTAAAGACAATTTCACAGTTCTTTTTAAACGTGGCCCCAGAAATAACCACTTGCACATATAAAACTGAGATTCAGTAGGAAAATGGACCTCCCAGATGGCACAGTCGGTACAGAATTCATCTGCAATGCAGGAGACAAGGGTTCGATCCCTGGGTTGGGAAGATCCCCTGGAGAAGGAAATGGCAACCCATTCCAGTCTTCTTGCTTGGAAAATTCCATGGACAGAGGAGCCTGGTGGGCTAGCTGCAAAGAACTGCAAAGAGTCAGATACAACTGAGCACAAATAAGGAAAATATACGTTTACATTTTGAGTGTGTTCCTAGGTATGCTTTGTTCCCCTGGCAGTGACATCCCAATAATGGGAGAAGAGTCCATGACCTGCCGAGGGGTTCCAAATCTTCAGAATCAGGCTCATAATGAGTTCTGCCTTTCATGATGGACTTTTCTGTACCTGGTTGCAAATGAAAAGCAGCAAATATCTTGAAGGGTGGACAGGCCCAAAGCACACAGAAGCATAAAGCATGTTCCTCTTCTTTTTTGCACATCATTTCTTTCATAGGCATGAAAACACTCAGCCATCCCCTCCTGGACTCAATGACTTAGCTTGAATTGTATCTGTTCTGTTCCTCCCCTCCAGTCTCAGTTCCCATCACAGTGTGTGTGCGTTGAGTGTTAAGTCACTTCCGTGGTGTCTGAGTCTTTGGAACCCCATGGACTGTAGTCCACCAGGCTCCTCTGTCCAAGGGATTCTTCCCGGCAAGAATACTGGAGTGGGTTGCCATGCCCTCCTCCAGGGGATCTTTCCCACTGAGGGACTGAATCCGCGTCCCTTTACGTCTCCTGTATTGGTAGGCGGGTTCTTTACCACCAGCACCACCTGGGGAGCCCTTCCATCCCAGGACTTCCTTTTTATTCCCTTTACTCAAGATAAGATTAACAATACATTTTCCCAGAAAATTAACCTGTAGGGGCAGGGGGAGGTGGGGATTTCTTATCTGTTCTGTTTTCCCATTCTCAAGTCAGTATCATTTTCACAATTCTGAGCCAAGTGCTTAAGAGGGAATGTGTGTGTGTGTGTGTGTTGTGTGTGTGTGTGTGTGTGTGCGCGCGCGCGCTCAGTCGCTTAGTTGTCTCCGACTCTGTGAACCCAAGGACTGCAGCCCTCCAGTCTCCTCTGTCCACAGAATTTTCCAGGGAAGAATACTGGAGTGGGTTGCCATTTCCTACTCCAGGAAATCTTACCAACCCAGGGATCGAACCCATGTCTCTTGGGTCTCCTGCATTGGCAGGTAAAGTCTTTACCATTAAGTCACCTCGGAAGCCCCCAGAGGAAATATAGTCAGTTTTAAAACTGGGGTATCTGGAGTCCCTAGTGAACTAGAGTCCACAACATTTCTGGCTTACTCTAAGCAAGAAACAAAATATATCTTTAAGTTTCTGAGCAAACTAATATGCATGTGACAAGAGCTGTAATCAATAAGTAACTTGATAAAGTGGATAAAAATTGACCCAGGAGAGGAGTACAACATTCTATTAAGCAAATTCAGCCCAGACTGCTCTCAATCAGCCATCCAAGCTGCCAGCTCAGAGACCTCAGTTTCTGTAGGAAAAGCCGGATCAATATTTTAAGCCCAAACTCCTTAACTTTGTACTAACAACACACCAGAAGAAAGAAAAAAAAAAGTGATGCCCTCTAAATTTAAAAACAGAAATAAAGGATGGGGAAGCAGAGGAGGGGCAAGAAATATGTTGGCTGTAAGTTACACACAACTCCCGAGGAATAAATCTGTCTCTCCTGAACTAGACAAATGCTTGCATCCACCAGCCAGGCCACAAGCGATCTGTCATGAATACTGAAACAGGAGAAGGAAATATTCAGGTCACAAATTTATCTGATTGAAAGTCAGGAACTAAGTGAAGCCTGCAAAAGTTTGATTTCTTTTTCATTAATATTGGGGGAGGAAAAGAAAATACTCTAGGATGCTGGGGCACAGAGGCAGGGCAGGCATTGCAGGCTGTGATTTTTTTTTCAAATTGCATGAATACCATCATATAAATATTTTCATTTGTGAGGGAAGTGTGATTCTGTGTAGAAGAGTTCTCATGAATAAGTACGCAGCATCCAAAGCAGACCTACATTGAAATTCCAGAAGCATCTCCACCTGAGCACCAGCCCCTTCTTACCTAGCTACAATAGCCAATCAAGAAAGCAATTCTGAAAATTATAGGCTGCTGAGAGGGGGCATCAAAGGGTTGAGTTCTGCAGTGCTTTGATTGGATTCTAACTTATGGGGGCCATCAAACATCTACTCATCTAAGGGCCAAAGAGATGAAAAGCGAGAAACAATGCCAGGATGAGCGCCAAGGTAAATTATGTTAGAGCCATGTCTCCTCCACCTTGGCCCCACTGGAAAAGAAATTATCTAATCAAAATGACCTTCCATCACTGTTTGTAACTCAATTTATTGTGGATTTATGAGCACCTACTATGTGTTAAGCATTGTAGGGTCTATAGGGGAAAATGCCTAAGACAGGTCTGCACCTCAGGTTATTGCAAACTGTCTAGCATGTGGGTGAAGGAGAGGCGGTTGGTAACCCTTCTGCAAGTGGGAGGAGGGGGGAGTCAGTCAGCAAGGAGAGGTGGCCATTCACACCACAGGTGTTTGTCAGTGTGGCTGAGCGGAAATGACGGTTTATAATCACAGAAACAAGTGTCCCAAGTCCTCACTTTGAGCAGGGAATGTAATTGACCTGAGCCTCAGTTTCCCCCATCTGTAAAATGGGGAGAGAAATGACTAGCCTGAGCAGTTTCATGGAAGATTGAACAATGCAACATATAAACTGCTGCGAACAAGCCTCAGACCAGGTAGGTGCTGACTGATATCAGCTACCTCCCCTTCTCTTCCTGGTCTTTGGCAGGGAAGAAACAGGAACTCTCTCCTCCACGCCCTCGTGTTAAGGAGGAGGGCACGTGGAATAGCAAGCAGGGTAAACTCCCCTCCACTCTGGCCCTGTCAGCTCACCTGCTCACTGCTGCAGAGCAGGGAAGAAGAAGAATCACCGGGGACTGGGAGAAATTGGATCCAACATTGGGAAAGACGACGGAGGCATTTCAGAAATCGAATAGAGAACGTGAGCAGACACTTTGCAAAGCCATTCCTCCTCCCTTGTTACTGAACTAGGCAGCCTGCTGATTCTCTGAGGAGGACAGGAGGGTTTGTAGAAGGAGCCCCTCACCCACCCAAAGAGCTCAGACTCACCGAACAAAGAACTGGGCTAGATACATGTCTGCGTGCTAAGTCACTTAGTCCTGTGTGAGTTGCTTAAACAGCATGTCTTAACTGCCTGTGATCTGTCGTGTTCGACTCTTTGGGACCCTATAGACCGTAGCCCACCAGGCTCCTTTGTCCATGGAATTCTCCCGGCAAGAATACTGGAATGGACTGACATGCCCTCTTCCAGGGGACCTTCCCAACCCAGGGATCAAACCTGTGTCTCTTACGTCTCCTGCATTGGCATGCGTTCTAAGTCATTTCAGTCATGTCCAACTCTTTGTGACCCCTGGACTGTGGCCCATCAGGCTCCTCTATATATGGGATTCTCTAGGCAAGAATACTGAAGCAGGTTGCCATGCCCTTCTCCAGGGGATCTTCCCAATCCAGGGATCACACCTACGTCTGTTACGTCTACCTGCCTTGGCAGGTGGGTTCTTACCACTAGTGCCACCTGGCAAGCCCCACGCTAGACACTTGGGTAGATACACAGGCGGTTAAGACATGCTCCTGGCCTACAAGTAAGGGAGAGGAGACAGAAATGTATGAAAAGTTCTGTGTCAATCACAGCATCTGACCCCACCCAGCCCCCACCCTGCACTCTTTGTTTGTAGAATTCCTTCCACCTTTAGCCATGGGAGATGGAACTGAGAGTATCTGAACAAATGAGCTGATTTAAAGGTTTGCCAGGCATGAATGTTGTGGCCCTGATATAAGAACAGGCTCCCGGCCATCTGATACTTGCTCAGAAATGTTAACTAACCAAGGCCCTTTGCAGTGGAAGCTAACACTGAAAAGTTTTAAGGCAAATAGCAGTGCCATGATGCAAGCTGCATGCGAGCTAAAGTTGGGAGGATGTAAAAAATGTGAGTAAGAAGGCAGGAAAAAAATCAAGCAGTGTAGGTTGTATCTGTCAACCTACCTGTCAAGGTCCTGGCAGGAAAAGGATTCTACACTCAAGCTGAGTAATTTGAGAAAGACTAGATAAACAGATTATGTTCAAAGCGGGGGGCAGGGTGAAGGGAAATTAACAAACGATGATGCAGTACCTGAGAGCTGGTAACAGCGGGACTCTTGCCACCCTCAGGCCTGACGTCATCAGAACCAGGAGAGGGGAGTCGCACAGAGAGGCTCTCTAGGGCCAAGGAGGCAGTCAGCCACCCCCAGCCTCCTAGAAGGAAAGGAGCTGGAGGAGTGAGTCCTCAGTTCCATCTTCCTCCAGCCCCCGGCTCCCTAGCCCCACCTCCACTGGCCAAAACAAATCAAAGTGGGTGATCCACTCAAGCAGGGAGGGAAAGAGTCCTCCGTGTAAGGGTGCTTTGCCCCAGAGGAGATCAACACTGAATCTGCGTGGTGTCAAGGCTGGTTCTGACTGGCTGAAGTCGTCCACCGAATATAAACTCTGAGTGGAGGCTGGGTCCTTACTGAACCCTTACTGCTGTCTGCTTCCTCACCAATTAATAATGAGACTAGTTTCAACTGACTGGGCTCTGACCTATTGAGAGGGCTCATTTCTGATCCATTACCACCCTGAAACCTTCTTACTGAGTCTTTTTTTAAACCTAGCTTTTCTTCCTCTGGGAACAACGCAGAGGATTAACTCACTGGGGTGTTGTTCATTTGCCTGGCAAGTTTTTTTAAAAATTCCATTTCTATGTTTTAATGGTCTTTGTGCCTCCCAGGGCACAGAGCAGGGCTGCTGTCATTTAGTTGCTAAGTTGTGTCCAGTTCTTTGCAACCCCAGGGACTGTAGCCCGGCAGGCTCCTCTGCCCATGGGGTTTTCCAGGCAAGAATACTGGAGCGGAATACTTGCTGTTTCCTTCTCCAGCGGATCTTCCCAACTCAGGTATCGAACTCAAGTCTCCTGCATTGCAGGTGGATAGTTGTGTTTTGTTTTGTTTTGTTTTGTTTTTTAACAAAGCTGAGCCACCAGGGAAGCCCACAAAGCAGGGTAGGGAAGAATGGAAAATGGATCTAGAGGGGTAAACAAAGCTATTCAGAGTGAATGCTGGGGAGAAAGGCCAATAGAGAAAGCAACAAAGGAGCAGGCAAGTGGAGAGAAGAGTCCCTGGAGTAAGTGATGGGACAAAGGGCCAAGTTCACAAACCCTTGTGGTCCTCAAAGCAACCTTGGGAACTCTGGGTCCAGCCTCCAATCCCACCCTCCTTGAGGCTGGCTCTATGGCTCTGCCTGGATTTCCAGGCAATTGTTCCCTTAGGACCCAGAGATCCATGACCCACAGGCCACCTGGACTGCTCCTCTTGGATTTCCCACTGAGAAGCTCTCCTCCCCAACTGCAGTCTTTCTCCAGCTCCTCCTAGGGCCACCTGTAAGCTTGAATGTAGGTCATTCAACAATTAGGATGGGCCCTCCTCACTGAAATCAGCAAGGACTCTGCTATCCTTTTACCCTCTGTCTATTCAGTCTCCCCAAAATTTCGACACAGGGCTGGACAGGTATTTATGAAGTTCTTTATTGAAGCATTGGGACAAATTGCATCAAGGATGATAACACAGGAGAAAGCCAGGTAAAGTTCCTAGAAACTTAATCCTGTCCCTGCATGATCCCCCTCAAAATACAATATGGACCAGAGGGCACGGCAGTTCTTCTCAGCTCCATCCTGGGAAAAACATTCAAGAGAGAAGCCTTTGTGCCTTTTAAAGGCTATCCCTTGATTACTGGGATTGATCATTCTAGAAAGGTCAGGATTACATTGTGTTTTCTCCTGCCAGGGAGAGGGGTGTGAAATGAAGAGGATATAGTCAGCCTCCTCTATTTACATGTATAAGAAGACCCAGAATGTACAGGTGACGCAATGGAAGCTTGTCCCTTACAACCAAAAACCCAAACCCCAACCCCAGTTCTCAAAGAGGAAGAGATCATCATGGGCCAGAGGAGTCCAGCCAAAAACTCAGCTAAATACACCTCTTGAATCAGCATTGGCATGCAGTCAGCAAGCAGAGGTCAGAAACACCGTATAGTCAACTTAGGACTGAAGGCAAGGAGGAGTTAATTTAAATAGACATATGCACTATTTAATCTGCAATTGGAAATTCTACAGCCAGAACATGTGGAAAGCAGCTCTGTGAGCAATATTTTACAGAGTTTTCATCAAAGAAACTCTGCTGCCTGCCTCTCTTGGGTTCATCTCCCAGGAGAGAAGAAAGAGCATGTAGGGATGCCCTGTGTGTGTGTGTGTGTGTGTGTGTGTGTGTGTGTGTGTGTGTGTGTGTGTGTGTTGGTATAGTGTCAGGAAAGAGTGAGAACCACTCCAGAAAAGAAAAGACAGCCCCAACAGAAGATGCATTCAAACCCTGCTGGATAATAAAGAGGAGAGATGGGAAGGGGTGGGCTGAGCCATCTGCTCCCTTAAGGCAAGAATAACCCTGTTAGCAGCAGCAACACCACCTACCCAAGGCCAACTCTGCAAACATGGACAAGGGCGGGTCTCCCATGTGGGCATAACAGGGACCCACCTAGAGGCCTAAAGGGGGGCCAGCTGCACCCCTAAGTTCTACCTCTTCCACTGACTTGCCACAGTTTCCCAAATTCCCACCAAGAAATTCACCTCCGTCCACAGAGATGACCTTCTCTGCTCCAACACAAGTACGGCTCTTAAAAGTCTATAACAGTGGTTCTCAAACCTCAGCATGAGTCAGCTGAAGGGCTTCCAAAATCAGAAGGTGCTGGCCCACTCTCAGGGCATATCTGGGGTCTAAGAATTTAGATAACATCACTTACTCAATGGACATGAGTTTGAGCAAATTCTGGGAGATAGTGAAGGATAAAGAAGCCTGGTGTGCTATAAACCACAGAGTCGCAAAGAGCTGGACACAACTTAGAGATTGGACACACACACCCGTTTCCAGGGACCGCTTGTTGAGAATAGCAGGTCTGCATGGAGAGCCGCTGCTGGCTTCACTGAGCCTGGCATCTGCCACTTGGCAGGGAGCCTCTTATGAAGGGACAGGATGCATTTGGGAACAGTTGGGAATTTCAACAGTGGAAGCAGGCAAGGTAATCTCAGGTGAAGGGCGCTGCCTAGTAGGGGGCAGAGTCTCACTGGAGGACCAGGGGGATTTTGTGGGCCTGGAAGAACTCCGTGGGGAATAGGGTGGGAAGTGAGGGGGCCTTCACTCCTTTCCATCAGAAGGACACACTGCTAGCCCACCACCACCCCCAGGTGGGAAGGCAGCTGTGGTTTCTGCCTGAAGTCTGGGACGTGGCAGGTGGAGCGTCCCCAAGCAGGGGGTTCCAGGACCACTGCCTCCTTCCTTTCACGGAGTCTCTTCATGTCCAACTCTGCTGCTCCACACTCGGCCCCGTTTACCCGAACACACTGCATGCGAGGGGCCCGGCATGTGACTTCCAGACATCTGTTTTCCCTTTGCATGTTTCTCATTCTGATTCCTCTCTGCCCCCCTCCCTGTCTTTCTCTATCACAATGCAGTTTCCCAGAAATAGAATTCCGACAAGCTCCAGGAAAATCCAAGGGGTCCACTTGGTTTAAACAGCAATTGAAAATCTTCCTGCTTGATTCACCCCCTTTGAAACAGAGAGCACGTGTTCCTCGGATGGGAGACAAAGGGCTGCCCCTCCCCCCAGCCACAGTTCTGAAGGCTTGTTTCAGCACTGCAATTAGAAAAGGCTCTTTGGATTTTAAAAATGGATTTCTAAATAATACATATGGGACTTTTTTTTCAGAGAGAATAGCTTTCAAATGTCCAGTTAGCTACTGCTTAGCCTTTTTAAAAATTCCTTTTATCTAGCAAAAGGACTCTATGGGTCAGGCCAGGAGCAAGGATAGAACCTTTTAAAAGATGAGGAATTATCGGTTGACCAGCGATGATATTAATCACTGCTTGATACCTACACAAAGAACGCAGCATTGCTCTAGGTACTGATGCTAAAATGCACAATGCAAAAATATTACAACTTTGTGGCCTCATGGAACAGCAGAATGCCATGGAACAGCGGAATGCCCTGGAACAGGAATAGTCAAATATACTTGCTTTAGTTGGTGGCTTTTTGGACCCAAGTTGGTTTGGGCAGCTCTTTAAGGAGAACACTACAAGCCCCCTTTCCCAAACCCGCACATTGACTCCCTTGGGAACAAATGGTCGGCTTGCCTCTACTTGCGCTTGCAAGGACTTGCCCTTGGCAGCCCTTTTCCCCATCCACCCAGTCAGTCTTGCTTATAGTAACGTGAGCTAAACTAACGCACATCAGACAGAGCGGCTATCTTTCTCCATCTTCCCAAAGCTGCAGTCACCATGAGATGTGTTCAAATAACAAAATCACTGTTCTGTGTGTTTCTGGCATTTTCAGTAACACCTTGTCAGGTTTCCCCAAACCCATAAATACACTGTCACAAAGGTCCCCCTTTACAGCCCAGTGTGAAAGAACTCAGCCATCTGCTTTCAGGTTTCGGCCGTTTTCACTTATCTTCCACTTTGTTTTATGGGATGGGATTAGGCCTGGATTTCCGCAGGTGCCCGGGTTTCGTTCTACTGCCTGTCAGTTTTTCCATCACGGGCCACATGTGTAGACTGATAAGCGGAGCTCAGGCACTCATCCTGCCTAACGAATGGTCCTTGTCAATGAACTTTAACCTCCTTGGTGCTGCCCATTATGAAGCACATCTTTCACTCTCTTGGGGATAAGCTAACAAAGGGAAAAGTCCTGCTCTGGAACAATGCAGCCAAATGTCGCAATTCAGCAAAGCACACCAGCTATAGAATCCCTTGCCATGAAAGGACACCTCGTCTGTGGATGGTTCTTGGGTTCTGAGTGAACAGAGCAGCTTCACAGGCTTTTGGGGGAACCAGGAGATATTGCGACATTCAGCAACTGTGTACTGGAGTGAGGATGGGAAGAGTCCAAATCTCTGCCCTGGGTGCTTGGCAGGTGTGCCTGCGGGTGAAGGGAGAGCCCTACAGGCGCTTACAGCAGGGGTTCTTCAAGTGTGGTACCTGGGCCAGCAGCATCAGCACCACCTGGATTTCATAAGATCTCTGGTGGCTGGGAGACACATCAAAGTCTCAGGTGCACTAGCTTAGCAGTCAGAGTGGGGTTCCCTGTGAAGCTGGGAGCCTGTGTGGCTAAATGGGAAAGAGGCCACACTAGTTTGGAAAGTCCTCGATGACAGTCCTGGTTCTGCATCCGCTGGCAATCTGACTCGATCACTTCCTTTCTAGGGACAGTTACAGAAGAAGATCTCTGGTTTTCCAACTTGACTGCCCACTGGAATCACCTGGAGATTTTTTTACACTACGGATGCCCAGTATCCCCCCAACCAGAGATTTAAATTTAATTGCTATGGGGTACAACCTGAACATCCAGATTTTTAAAAGTTCCCCAAGGGGCTGTAATATGCAGCTAAGGATGAAAACCCATACACTTGACCGTCTTTAAGTTCTTACTAGCTCTAAAATGCAAGTATTTAGTCAATTCCCTGGCTCTAGATAAGTATTGGAAGTAAAAACAATTTTTAAGCCTAAAGTTATGACACTCCCAAGGACTTCATTTGTTTTATTATACCCCTGATTTAAGGTTTCAAGAATGATAATCATTGAAAGCTCTGATTAATTAGGTTCCAGTTAGTGGAACTCTTACACTAACATATTTCTGTTAGTGGATTTCATATTTCATATGGGGAGTTTTTCAGCATGGACTCTATTCCTCATCTGAATTTCCACTCTTAAATTTTATTTAAGAAAGTTGATGACTTGCCTATCTTTTTTTTTTTTCCCTTTGAAGTCAAGTTATAAATGTAGAGTGAGTTCTGTCCTCTAAGACCCACATATATGATCCTTTTCAAAACCACGTTCCCTGGAGTTAGAGAGGGAGATATTTAAAAATAAAGAGGGGTTGTTTTCAGTCTCCCTTCTGAACAAATGCACTGCACTTCATCCCTTCCTATGTGGATTTCTTGCTGTTTTATTTGGGAAAAGACACCGTGGTTTATGGTTTCCATTGATTGACCTATTTAGCTTCCCCACTTTGGATAAGTTTGGCTAGGTGAATCAATTTATATAGTCCCTTCTGAGTTGTCACTCTTAGCAACGAGCAGAAAATTGAAATTTGCAAGCCATTAGCTGCTAAAATGATACATGAGATTTTAAGATTTTATTTTAAAAAAAGAAAGAAAACTGGTCATATTAGAAGTTTTTTTTATAAGTACATGATGTATTTTTAATAAACTCAACAGGAGTGAATGCATCTCAGCCTTATGTGAAACTGTGGCACCAACAGGAATCAGCCACCAGCTCCCAGTTTCTCTCTCAGGCTCTACAGGTTCAGGAGCTGCTCTCTCCAAACCCTGTCTCATCCTTCTCTGAGGACTACCTTTCTCTGACTCCCCACACAAATGGCAAAAGATGGTGCTCACCACTTTTGAGTTGATAACACTCAAGCTCAAGCAAATGGCCCCCAACTAGCAGGAGTCTCTCAGCTACAGCTCTGAATACCCGAGAGAAAGCAGGTGAGGGCCCAGCCTAGGTCAGTTGTCCACACCGGTTTTAGTCTGTGGCCCCTGATGGGAAACCTGGCTACGTGTTTGTTAGGTACAAAACGGCTACCATCGCCCACCATGCTGGAGAGCAAGGAGTAAAGCTCAGAGAAAGGGGAATGTAAGGGAGTGGGCAGATTCTCCCACAAGGGGTTTTTAACCAGTGCTCACTTATTTGAATAACAGAGCTTGAGCAGCCAGGTCTCTGAGACCCACAGTTATTCCCCCAAGTTGGGCTTTTGTCAAGAATGTCAAGGACTTCCCCACCTGGCTCCCCCCAGGCCTCACTGAGCGCTGACGCAGGCAGGAGGAGGTCCTGTCCTCTACACTGTCTCAGACACGATGCGTGACAAAAACTGATGGCTATCCCCAAACTCTATTTTCTTCTCCTATAAAACTAGAACTCATAGTTAAGCAGATGGCCAGTTAGAATAAGAGCGACTTTTCTCAGGCTCTCTTGTATCCAGGTATGGCCATTGGACTATATTCTGGCCAACAGGGTTTGAGGTTTGAGCAAAATTGCTAAGTGCAACTTATGAGCCGGCCTCATAAAGGAAAAGGGTTCTCCCTCTCTTCTTTCTCCATCCTTCATTCTTTGCCTTAGAACATGGACATGGACAAGGTGGCCAGTTTCTCTCTCAGGACTGTGAAGATGTGGGAACAGTCTGTTTGGCAGAGCAACAGCACACAAGGTGCCTGGGTTCCCTAATAATATCAGAAAGCAAAGCCACCATATCAACTTGACCTTCTTTGTACGAAATATATGTGAGAAATAGGTCTTTTCAAACCACTGTTATTTTTTTACTTCTGTTTCAGACAGCAGAAACTATGTCCTAGCTAATGTTGCTTGTGCAATCATGAAGTTCCAGAACTTTAGCCTTATCATGTAATTTAGAAAGTATCCAGTCCAGCCCTTCATGGTACATATGATGCATCTGGGACTCGACCTAGGTCTTCTGACTCCTCCCCTCACACTTCCAGCCTCAGAACTTTCCCATCAAACTGCATTCATTGATCTCCACTAAGGAGGTAACAGAGATACAGCTATGAATGACCGAATTTGGTTTTTAAAGACTTTTTTCCACCTATACGATGATGTGTGAGTGAAACAATAGTAATTGCCTCCTCCTAAAAGGAATAAAGAATTCTGATTCTGAGTCTGATCGTAGCTCAGTCGGTAAAGAAACTGCCTGCAATGCAAGAGGCCCAGGTTTGATTCCTGGGTCGGAAAGATTCCCTGGAGAAGGAAATGGCAACCCACTCCAGTATTCTTACCTGGAGAATCCCATGAACAGAGGAGCCTGGCAGGCTATAGTTCGTGGGGTTGCAAGAGTTGGACACGACTTAGCAACTAAACCACCAAGATGATGTGTGAGTGAAACAAAAGTAATCGCCTCCTTATAAAAGGAACAAAGAATTCTGGTTCTGAGCCTGCCCTCTTTTATTTCTCTGCAGCCCACCTGTCAGATCCCCACTGTATCTCCAGGTATAGCACAAGGTGGGTGCTGTGGTACATGCCGGAAGTCACTGTGTCTCCCTGGGCCTTCCATCCCTCCCTGGAAAAATGAGATTGGACAAATCCATTTGGCTCTGAAATTCTAAAGTTCTGTTAAGGTTGTAGGCTCTCCAGTCTGACCCTGATGAAAGTGTGAAACCATTCTTTCCACCACCCTTTTCACTCTCCTCTTTCACTTTCATCAAGAATCTCTTTAGTTCTTCTTTGATTTCTGCCATAAAGGTGGTTTCTTTTGAAACCATTTCCCACTTTCAAAGGACAAAACTCAGCTTTTTAACAGAAAGGTTTCTAGTGCCCTGGACTCCCTGCTCCCTACTTCCCAGGCCTCAAGAAGGTGTTCCTGGGTGCAGAGGAGTGGGATCTGGTGGGCGGAGGGACAGGAGCCACTCACTCATCATCAGCTTTTGTCCTGCTCCCCTGTTCTTTGCCCATTCCCTTCGGTTTGTTATGGTGTGGAAGAGCGTGGAGACTGCTGGGATTTGCTGTGCCTTGATCGCATCTTGGAACATGAGACCTTTGAGAGTAAAGGTGAAAAGGAAAAAGCAATGAGGATGCTGCTTCTGGTCATGTCTTCTGTTTGCCCTTCTTGGTAGACTTTATATGAAAAGAACCTGGTTTCAGTTCATTAGTTCAGTTGCTCAGTCATGTTCAACTCTTTGTGACCCCGTAAAATGCAGAAAGCCAGGCTTCCCTGTCCATTACCAATTCCCAGAGCTTGCTCAAACTCTTATCCATCAAGTCAGTGATGCCATCCAACCATCTTATCCTCTGTTGTCCCCTTCTCCTCCTACCCTCAATCTTTCCCAGCATCAAGATCTTTTCCAATGAGTCAGTTCTTCCCATCAGATGGCCAAAGTACTGAAGCTTCAGCTTCAGCATCAGTCCTTCCAATGAATATTTAGGGCTGATTTCCTTTAGGATGGACTGGTTGGATCTCCTTGCAATCCAAGTGACTCTCAAGAGTCTTCTCCAAAACCACAGTTCAAAAGCATCAATTCTTTGGCACTCAGATTTCTTTATAATCCAACTCTCACATCATACATGACTACTGGAAAACCATAGCCTTAACTAGATGGACCTTTGCTGGCAAAGTAATGTCTCTGATTTTTAATATGCTGCCTAGGTTGGTCTTAGCTTTTCTTCCAAGGAGCAAGTGTCTTTTAATTTCATGGCTGCAATCACCATCTGCATTGATTTTGGAGCCCCAAAAAATAAAGTCTCTCACTGTTTCCATTGTTTCCCCATGTATTTGCCGTGAAGTGAAGGGACCAGATGCCATGATATTAGGTTTCTGAATGTTGCGTTTTAAGCCAGTGTTTTCACTCTCCTCTTTTACTTTCATCAAGAGGCTCCTTAGTTCTTCTTTGATTTCTGCCATAAGGGTGGTGTCATCTGAATATCTGAGATTATTGATATTTCTCCCGGAATTCTTGATTCCAGCTTGGGCTTCAGCCAGCCCAGCATTTCACATGATGTACTCTGCATATAAGTTAAATAATCAGGGTGACAATATACAGCCTTGATGTCCTCCTTTCCCAATTTGGAACCAATCCATTGTTCCATGCCTGGTTCTAACTGTGCTTCTTGACCTGCATACAGATTTCTCAGGAGGCAGATAAGGTGGTCTGGTATTCCCATCTCTTTCAGAATTTTCCAGTTTGTTGATCCACACAGTCAAAGGCTTTGGCATAGTCAATAAAGCAGAAGTAGATGTTTTTCTGGAACTCTTTTGTTTTTTCAATGATCCAATGGAGGTTGGCAATTTGATCTCTGTTCCTCTGCCTTTTCTAAATCGAACTTGAACATATGGAAGTTCATAGTTCACATACTGTTGAAGCCTGGCTTAGAGAATTTTGAGCATTACTTTGCTAGCATGTGAGATGAGTGCAATTGTGTGGTAGTTTGAACATTCTTTGGCATTGCCTTTCTTTAGGATTGGAATGAAATTGGCCTTTTCCAGTCCTGTAGCCACTGCTGAGTTTTCCAAATTTGCTGGCATATTGAGTGCAGCACTTTCTCAGCATCATCTTTCAGGATTTGAAGTAGCTCAACTGGAATTCCATCACCTCCACTAGCCTTGTTTGTAGTGATGCTTCCTAAGGCCCACTTGACTTCACATTCCAGGATGTCTGGCTCTGGGTAGGTGATCACACCATCATGATTATCTGCGTCATGAAGATCTTTTTTTGTAAAGTTATTCCATGTATTCTTGCCACCTCTTCTTAATATCTTCTGCTTCTGTTAGGTCCATACCATTTCTGGTATGATCAATGCAAAAAAAAAAAAAAATAGAGGAAAACAATAGAATGGAAAAGACTAGAGATCTCTTACAGTAAATTAGAGATACCAAGGGAACATTTCATGCAAAGATGGGCACAATAAAGGACAGAATTGGTGTGGACCTAACAGAAGCAGAAGACATTAAGAAGAGGTGGCAGAAATACACAGAAGAACCTGACTTGGGGACTCCCATTTCATCCATTTTGTGGGGGAAGGAAAGGCACATAGAGAAACACAATCTCTACCCCCACCTTAGACTTTTGTGTGCTTCTGAAAAGAAAAAACTAAATTCATGGGGAGATGAAATCAGAAAAAAAATGGAAAGCACCAAAAAAGTTCTTTACCGCTTCTTACCAACAGGAGTAAAGAAGAAAGGGCAGAGAAGGAAAATCAACCCAGAACTCAGTAGTATACATCTAAACATCTACTCTCTGCCTATAAAACAACTCAGAATTATGCCTTTCAATATTTAACTCTCGGTTACTTCTTTGTTGCTCATACTTTAACTCCGCGCCATGCTCACTCACTGCATGTGAGCAGACTTTAACTCCTCATATCACTCACTACAAAGCAAGATGCAGCCTCCACGACCCACTTGCAGAATGTCACGTGTGACTGGCCACTCAGTCGTGTCTGACTCTTTGCAGTTCCATGGACTGTAGCTGACCAGCCTCCTCTGTCCCTGGGATTTCCCAGGTAAGAAAACTGGGTGAGTGGCCATGCCCTTCTCCTCGGGATCTTCCCAAGCCAGGGATTGAACACACGTCTCCTGTGTCCTACATTGGTAGGTGGATTCTTTACCACTATGCCCCATGGAAAGCCCTGCAGGGGATGGGGGTTGATGCTAAATCAACAGCAAGCTAGACCAGATGACCACACCTCACCAGGGAGAGTTGATGATGTCTTTAAAGGCGGTTCCTAATCCCTCAAGCAGAATTAAGGAGACCAGAGGAACCGCTCAGTGAAAACAACATCCCACACTCACCCATCCTCCAGAGCTGCCCGGGGTCTTTGTGCACTTCTGGTCTCAGAATTCATCTCCTAGGCCCTAGAGGAGCATGAAGATTTGTCTGCTGGACACCAAGGAGGAACCTGAGAGCCAGGACACTCTGCAAGTCCAAACGCAAGGCTCTCCTATAATCACAGGTTCTTTTGGCCCGGTTCGGCCAAAAGAAAGACAGAGGGGACTTTTCCAAGACAAACATCTCCAAGTTAAGAATGAGGGTCTCCTACGCAGGCTGACTTATTCTATCTCTCTTGAGAACAGCCCCTAAAGACTGGCCGTGCTCCAAGGGGCTAAGGCTAGGAGGGAAGTGCCTCTTGACACACACTGGGGCACTTGACACACGCTGTCTCATTTCACCCCAACAACCACTTGAGAGTGAGTGGTGGTGGTGTTCAGTCACTGTCATGTATAGCCTACCTGGCTCCTCTGTCCATGGAACTTTCCAGGCAAGAATGCTGGAGTAGGTTACCATTCCTTTTCCAAGAGATCTCCCCAGACCAGGGATCAAAATTGCATCTCCTGCCTTGGCAGGTGGATTCTTTACCACTGAGCCACCAGGGAAGCCCCACTTGAGAGCAACACATGCCTGTTATCCCCATTTTATAGATGTAGAGACTGAATGACTTGACCAAGGTCCTGTGACCAGCCAGGGCTGAGCCAGGATTCTGACCCACATCTGAGCTCCTCACTAAATCACTAAGACCTGACAGAGCACAGGAGGTCACCAGTGATCCAGCCATTGGGCTCAAGCTCGAGTGTATTAGCTGACCTCTGCTTCCTGAAGGAAGGCCTCTGAGAATGTCTCCTAAGAGGCTCTGGACCACTGGGACAACCTCCTTTCCACTCAGAAGTTGCTTTTCTTCCAATACGTCTGCTACACTGTGGTTCGCATTGGGGAAATCCATCATCAAGCTAATGAATTTTTTTTCTAGGTTCCTCTTTTCAAATATGCCCCATTTTAAGAAACACCAGTTCTCGTTCTGGGAACTATTGATCATTTCTATCATCACTGGGCTTCTCTACACATTTCTGAAAAACTTGAACATATGACAGTCTTTTTCTCTTGTCTCTAAAATGATCCATGGCTCATAGACACTCAGTCTTTCCCTTAAAAATATAAATGCAAGACCTCTTTTGCAAAAGGCAGCTTAAGTTTCAAAAAATAGTCCAGGGAGGTTTTATGTTCACACACTGGCCCAAGACTTTGGTTTAATGAGTCAGCCCAACCCTGCATTTGCACCAACAAGCAGGGGTCTCTGGGGACTGGTGCAATGCCCACCGTCACAACTTCTACTCCAATCCCTGGCCCCTGTTCCACCCGTTAATAGCAACTGCAAATAACTGTGCACTACCATCTTGCCATGTAAGAAACTTTCCTCAAGAAAAAAAGATTACTCTTTACCCACTTGAGATAGTGACTTCAAATTTCAAAGCTAATAGGTTAAAGAAGGGTAAGGAGGCAAAAACAGTCGACAATGTTAATAAACCTGAATCGAATTACTAATTAGGAATAGACCTAGCAAAACAGAACTTTCTTCAGTCAAACTGAAACCTATATGTGAGTTACAAGTTGAATGCATGGCCTTCAGCCTTTCAACTGCAAGGCCTAACAATTACGGGAAAGTGTCCATTGAGGACAAGCAGCTCCCAGGATGTCATTTGCTGCAGCCAAATCCTAATATCTCCATCAGAGTAACATTTGGAACTGCGTGGATAACATCTTAAAATAGGCTCCACTTTCATAAATCCCACCTTGCTAGTATTTGCAAGCACTGAATTCTAAAAACCACACCATAAATAAAAATTTTACAAGCTGCCACCTCTTCCTTAAACTCAGCCGTAGACCATAAAAAAAATTATGAAGTTACATCTCTCCAAAATGTGCACAATCCCCAGGGCCAAGGGAGCCTTAGCAGATGAAAGAGGAAGGTGTGTGTTCCCTGCGGGCCCAGACAGCCTTTTCCACCAGCCCAGAGGCACCTCCACATCTTGTAACTCCTGCCGCTTCGCCCTTAAAATGAAACTTAGAAGCTGACAAATACCAACAGATATTCAGACTCAAAGAGAACCAAGGTGTAACAACCATCATCGCAAGCTCCTGGTGCTCAGCCATGATCTTGAAGATATCAATCCTTTTCCAGCTGTCCTCCAGTCAGCAGTGACTCAGTGGCTCTGGGGAGGGGATGGGGATACCTGCTGTGACTAGCTCAGTAAAGATGCTGCAAACTGGATGCCATTTATTCTCTCTTAAACACTGATTTATGAAGGTTACACTTAATATCAACGTCTACACAATACTCCACATAGTAAAAGGACTTCTGAGTAGCATGAAGTCCAAAAGGCTATTGGCGTTGGCCCTTGGAAGACATGTGGTAAGAACAGAGCAGGTGGGGAGCAGCCCAGTTTCTCTTTGCCCCCCTTTTTGGGGCTGCTTCCTCCCTCGGGCTTCCCTAAGAGCTCAGTTGGTAAAGAGTACGCCTGCCATGCAGGAGACCCCGGCTCGATTCCTGGGTCAGGAAGATCTGCTGGAGAAGGGATAGGCTACCCACTCCAGTCTTCTTGGGCTTCCCTTGTGGCTCAGCTGGTAAAGAATCCGCCTGCAATGCAGGAGACCTGGGTTTGATCCCTGGGTTGGGAAGATCCCCTGGAGAAAGGAAAGACTACCCACTCCACTACGCTGGCCTAGAGAATTCCTTGGACTGTATAGTCCATGGGGTCGCAAACAGTTGGACACAACTAAGTGTCTTTCACTTCCTCCCTCTCCTTTCCTCTCTTCAGTGACTCAAACTCTCTATGTGTCACCTTCCAATCTGCCTTAAAGAGAGTACTTGATGTCGGGACTTCCCTGGTGGTCCAGTACCTAGGACTGTACACTCCCAAGGCAAGGGGCCCGAGTTCTATCCTTAGTCAGGGAACTAGACCCCATATGCTGCAACTAAAGATCCCGGGTGCCACAACTAAGACCCAGGGTAGTTAAATAAATAAATACAGTTTAAAAAAAGAGAGAGAGAGCATGCCTGAGGTCAGTAACTTACACCTCAGTATAAAGTGTCTGACTGTTGGCCATAATAATGACTTCCATTCAGTGAGGCCTTACTCTGAGTCAGCCCCACCCACACTGGGAGTGCTCCACACATGGGCCCATTTCACCCCCACCACAATCTGTAAAGGGTGCATGCAGCTTAGCAGAGGCTGCAGAGAGCCCTGGGCTTCCTTTGCAGGAGTTCTGTTCAGTCACCACCAGGGCTCCCCACTTCGCTCAGAGTCCAAGCCCAAGCTCTCACGCAGGGCCCCGGAGGCCCCACGCCCCCGGCCCCATGGCTGACCCCCAACCTCATCTCTGCAGCACCCCAGCAAGTGGCTGCTTCAGGGCCACTGCACCCCTGTCCCCTCCGCATACCTTTTCCCAGATACCAACAGGGTCACCTTCTCGTATCCTCTAAGGCTTTACACACACGTCACCTTCTGGACAAGACTTTCCCCGATCAGCCCTTTTAAAATTGCAACCCATATATATGCATTAGTATACTGTATTGGTGTTTTTCTTTCTGGCTTACTTCACTCTGTATAATCGGCTCCAGTTTCATCCACCTCATTAGAACTGATTCAAATGTATTCTTTTTAATGGCTGAGTAATACTCCATTGTATATATGTACCACAGCTTTCTTATCCATTCATCTGCTGATGGACATCTAGGTTGCTTCCATGTCCTGGCTATTATAAACAGTGCTGCGATGAACATTGGGGTACACGTGTCTCTTTCAATTCTGGTTTCCTCAGTTTATATGCCCAGCAGTGGGATTGCTGGGTCATAAGGCAGTTAGAAAAACACCAATAGAGTATACTAACGCATATATATGGAATTTAGAAAGATGGTAACAATAACCCTGTATGTGAGACAGCAAAAGAGACACAGATGTATAGAACAGTCTTTTGGACTCTGGGAGAGGGAGAGGGTGGGATGATTTGGGAGAATGGCATTGAAACATGTATAATATCATATATGAAATGAATCAGCAGTCCAGGTTTGATGCATGATACTGGTTGCTTGGGGCTGGTGCACTGGGATGACCCAGAGGGATGGTACGGGGAGGGAGGAGGGAAGGGGGTTCAGGATGGGGAACACGTGTATACCTGTGGCAGATTCATGTTGATGTATGGCAAAACCAATACAATATTGTAAAGTAATTAACCTCCAATTAAAATAAATAAATTTATATTAAAAATAAAAAATAAATAAATAAAATTGCAACCCTCACACCACCCCACCCCACCCCCCAGTGCCCACACACACACATTCCTCATCTCCCTCCACTACTTTGCTTTTTCTCCATAGCAATTATCACCATCTAAAACATATGATTTAGCTATTTCTTTTGTTTATCTTCTCTGCTCTACTCCCAGCTGTAAGCTCCCAAAGCCAGAGTTTTTTGTCTACTTTCTTCACTGGAATTAACTACAGAAATTAGAAAGCTGGTGCTCAGTAAACACTTATTGAATGGATCTCATAAGAAGAACCTGTTTAAAACTGCATTCCCTTCAAGACTTTGTGGCATGAAGCTGATGGGGGATAACGTGGATGGAGTTTAGTGAAGCAGTAAGACCAGTTAGATGACCAATTCCTTCTCTTCTACCAAATCTTATGGCCCCATTTCTCCTTACAGGAATTAAAAAGGGCACATGTGAAAGAGGATGTGGAGTGCTGAGAAAGCGCTGCGGCAAATTCTTGCTCTCTCAGAATTTGACAAGTCAAGGCCTGGATCCTCAAAACAAGAAAATATGAAAATATGATGCTTTCACACAGGAAAAACTTCCTCTACTGCCACTTGAGTTCTGTGTCGATCGCATTCAGTTTATAGACTCCAACCCTCTCCTTGCTTGAGTTCATTCTAGAAATTAGCACTCCATTCCCAAAGATCCCATACACATCTATTTGGCAAGGAGCTAAGAATTCAGATCAGATGGCAATCTTGGAATCCAGCTGTTACTTTTCCAGCTCAAAAATATCTCTACCAGCCTCCCAGAGTGCTAAATTACTACCTCAGTCCTCTTCGCTTAACCTCAAACTGGGTCACCCTCTAATCAAGAAAAATTAATGACTAGCCACATATTTTTCTTTTCCTCTTAATTAGAGTAATTCCACCCCGGCTGTAACTCTCAGACTGAAACTATGCTAATGACAAAGTTTTGATTCAGAGAAAAGCGACAAGCGATCAAAAGTAACTAGCCCACACGATTCCTGGTTAACTGCCAGTCAAGTCATCAGGCCAGTGGCTAATGGACTGTGAAGCTAATAAGACTTCAGCTTCAAGGTTCCTCTGTTGCCCATGTTCCTCATGGCTCTTTTCAAGGCCCCAAGCAGTCGGTTCACGTGGTCACATGCTTTTGTAAATTTTTCTGACGACATGTGAACCACAACTGGTTACGATTCATCTCTCTTTCCATTCTAACTCTTCCTCTACCCTACTTGCCGGCAGACTGGGTAGCACTGGAGTGGCTGCTGGCGTCTGTGGACTCTGAATAAGAGGCAGTTTGAAACACATTTACTTTGGATTCAGAGGGTTGTATGTATGTACTCTGCAGTCATTAACCATGTAAAGTAAGTTAGTGCTGGCTATGCTGGTGTAGAAAGGGTTTTCATGAATATTCTTCCTACTACCCACAGGGCCCTCTCCCCAGTGCTGCAGAGGGGAGGCACTAGAGGTCACTCTGCATCAGGGTCCACATCCACCAAAGTACTTGGACCTCTCAGAGCCTCAGCATCTCATCTTTAAAATGAGCGTGTGAATGTCACCTATCTCAAAGACTGGCATGACTTATCAAAATAGATTATTACTATTATTAACACTAACATTACTTACTCTGTATCCAGGCATGGTGTTACTTGCTTAACATACATTTTCTCAATCTCAGGCTTCGAAAAACTCACACAGTTGATAAACTGAGGAGACAAGAGATGAATATAACCAGTCTTTTCATCACTCTGCTACATGTCGACTCAACCCAGATGCTCCATATTCTCACGAATGGCTAACATTTATATGCAGCTGGGCCAAGCCAAGGCCAAGCACTCACTGGAGACCGATGGCAATCAAGGTTAGGGGGTGCAAGTTGGGGGGTAGGACAGACAGAAGGTCTAGGCTGTGATCCAAGGATCAGGAAAGGTATCAAAGGAAAGCTGCAAGGGAAACACTAGCAAAAACAACTCCCATGTGTCAAGCATCGTGCCAGGTGGCTTACCTATCTTTAATGGGATCCTTTTATCTCTATTATATCAGCAAAAGAGACTTGAAAGTAAAATAATAATATTCATTGCCGGCAATATTTTGCCAAGCAGCTACACTCATGTATTCATGCCAGGTATGTAAACTGCTACACTCTTGGAAAGCAATTTGACAATATATATCAAGATCCATGAAGATGTTCATAGCCTTTGACACATTAATCCCACTGTTGACGATGTATCCTCAAGAAATCTTTGAAAAGGAGCAAAAGATCTATTTACACAATATATTCACTACAATGTTATTTGTGATACTGAAACTCTGGAAGCCTCTGAAATGACCAAAGAGGGAACCTGATAGGTAAATGACGGCACATCACCTTGATGGAATAACACGGGCTCATTAACATGAGTCATGAGGTCTAGGGGAGAACATGGACAAACACATCATCTATGAAAAAGAACTCGGTGGCCAGTTATATTACTTTTGTACCTATCGATTTGTATGGATAACAGCAGGAAAAAAAACTGTTTTAGGGTGAGGTATTGTGGGAGATCTCATTCTCCTTATACCTTGGACTGTTCTCACGGTGGTGATAAATGAGAGAATAGAACAAGGGCCAGCATGATGAAAACAGCAGTCAGAGGGATAAAGGGCAGAGCTGATCAACTATGGACACGTTCAGCCAACAGCCCAGCCTTGGTCTACCGACCAGACTGGGACTCTGGCCTCTTCACTCTCGCAATCAACAGCACCCTGAACAAAGCAACACTGACCCGCTCTGAGTCTCATTTGCCTTTATTACACTACCAATTTTGGCCAAGCTTTTGGGGATATTGGGCTTCCCTGATGGCTCAGTGGTAAAAAAAAAAAAAAAAAACTCTGTCTGCAATGCTGGAGACTCAGGAAGCGTGGGTTCGATCCCTGGGTTGGGAAGATCCCCTAGAGAAGGAAATGGCAACTCACTCCAGTATTCTTGCCTGGAAAATCCCATGGACAGAGGAGCCTAGTGGGCTACAGTCCATGAGGTTGCCAAGAGTCGGACACTCCCTAAGCAACTGAGCACACGTGGGGATATTGGAAGGACCATTCAGATAATGCTGTTTCATCTCATTTATGAACAGTTCCCTGGCATCAATCCAAATACATTTTGCAGACTCGATAGTACCGTCCTTTCATTCCAGATTTTGGGGTAGAACAGGTTTAATGAAACAGCTGGCACCTAAAAGTCTCTAAGTATCCAGTGGTCTGACACCTCACACACTGCTGCGAACCACAAGCCCAAGTGAAGTCACTTCTGGCAGGTATCTTCCCTGCTCTTGTTTTCCCCTGGCATGCCGATCACCCACCCTCTTTGGGGCCAAGAGAATGATGAAGTCCTCAGTTCTCCCTTCTGAGTTGCCATCAAAAGGAGAAAACACATTCTCCTGCTCAGGTACCCCTGACTTGCACCACGGTGGGTGCAGGAGCCACCTGGAGCCAGCTCTGACGCTACCCAGGAACACCGCCCATTCTGAGCTGACCACTCCCTCAAACTCAGAGCCTCAACTCTTCTCAGTCTTGCCACCTCCAGGGTCCCCACAGATGGGGATGGAGTGAAACCTTTGAGCATAACAACCTTCCTTGGCTGCTGCCTAGCGCACTCCAGTCATCTTTAAGGACCAACTCAAACAGCACCCTAAACACTCAAACAGTGTTTTTCAACCTTGGTACTCTTGACATTTGGGACCAGATCACTCTTCTTTGGAGCAGACTGTCCCAGGCTTTGCAGGGTGCTTAGCAACATCCCTGGCCTCTACCTACTAGATGCCAGTAGCCCCTCCTCCCCCAAGTCTGACAATCAAAAATGTCTCCAGACACTGCCACATGTCTCCTAAGGGACAAATTACTCCACTGCCTTCTCCAGCCTACTGCAGAAGGATTTCCTCTTCCATCTGTATATTTCTATTACATATATATGCCTATATATAATATATTTTATTGTTGTTCAGTTGCTGTCATGTCTGACTCATATATAATATATATTGTATATTTTATATATATACAAACCTAGACAGTGTGTTTAAAAGAAAAGACATCATTTTGCTGACAAAGGTCTATATAGTCAAGGCCATGGTCTCTCCAGTAGTTATGTACAGATGTGAGAGCTGGACCATAAACAAGGTGGAGTGCTGAAGAATGGATGCTTTCAAACTGTGGTGCTGAAGAAGACTCTTGAGAGTCCCTTGAAAAGCAAGAAGATCAAACCAGTCAATCTTAAAGGAAATCAACCCTGAATACTCTTTGGAAGGAGTGATGTTGAAGCTCAAGCTCCAATACTTTGACCACCAGATGCAAACAGCTGACTCATTGGAAAAGATTCCAATGGTGGGAAAGATTGAGGGCAGGAGGAGAAGAGGGCAACGGAGGATGAGATGGTTGGATGGCATCACTGATTCAATGAACATGAACTCTGGCAAACTTTGGGAGATGGTGAGGGACAGGGAAGCCTGGCATGCTGCAGTCCATGCGGCCTCAAAGAGTCCAACATGACTTGGTAACTGAACAAGAACAACCTATATTCCTGTATTTTATATTTTTATGTGTGTGTGTGTGTCTCCCTTTGTTTTTGTCATTCCATTTTGTGATTAATTCTCTGCGTGTCTCTATCCTCAGGCAGATCTCAGTTACCCCAAGTCTGAGGCTGTATCCTGAACGGCATTATATTCCCAACGCCTAGCATAGAGCATGACACACAGCAGGTGCCCATCAAGTCCTACGGAGCTCAGTGATGGCTTAGTGAATCCCAGGACCTTACAGAGACAAAAAGTAACAACTTCAGCCTAGTGTTATAACACTTTATTCTCTCCTAAATTGGGGAAGGAAGGAGAACTGTAAAATATATGCATATATTAGGTGGAGGGGAAACTAGACTTTATGCTTTTTGCTGACAGAAATGTTTAAGAAAGTCTGAAGTTGTATTGGGGATTACTTTCAATAAGTTTCTAGTTTGAGATCTTACTAAACCATACTCAGGGGGACTAAACTGCATAATTCCATGAGAAAAAAAACAAGAAGGAATATTCCCAACGCTTTAAGGATTTGGGAATTGATTTATAGTTGGTGAAACTATCTGAGATTACTTTCAATAAGATGTCCTGTGAGTCCCCACAGGATACCCTGGGACGTGAGAGATTCTGATGAGCCAAGGTTTAGAAGCCACTGTAATCAGGGACATGAGGCACTGGAGCTCAGAGTCAGATTCCAAAAAGATAGATGCTGAGTTGCCGCAAACGCTCTTGAGAAGAAAAGAAAAAAGCACGAGAAACGTGGATTTACTTTCTGTTGGATAAGCAATACCCTTCCCTACAGCAAAATCTATGTAAATAACCTTGATGTAGAACACCTCTGAAAGAAATTGACCTTCTAACAGATAAATGGAGCCTTTGAGAAATTTTCTTAAGATTTTTAAATGAGCTTGGAGAATCTGCAGAAAGGCTCTCTACCCCACCCCACCCCCGCTGGATTAGTGAGTGCGCAAGCGTGCCTGCGTGAACTGGCCCATGGACCACACCTCTTCCTCTGTGGTTCGTTGCGTTGCGTTGCCCCGCCTTTATGGCAAGGACCCTGGGAAGAGGAGTGGATGGATTCTGGGGGCCCAGAGCCAGCGTTTCACACTTGGAGGACTACACCCTACCGCGTCATCCTCTGGGGTGGCTAAATAGCCCAGGCCCAGCCCCCTGTCTCTCTGACCTGGCAAAACCATGTCCTGTCCAGACCCCCAGCCCCACAGCTCCTTGGCTCCTTTCTCCAATAGAGTCCGAAACTGCCTTCAAGTGAAGAGTGGCAATACGAGGGGATGGGGTCTGGGTTACGTCCAGGAACTCCCAGGAAACCACCTTAAGTTCAAACTGCCTGTAATGCTAAGAGCACATGTGGTCCCCAAGGACCCTCAGCCCCCAGTTAAATGTCTTCTCTTTGTCCACTGAGTCTTGAAATTCCCCATGAGAGCTACGACTCAGTCAGTACACTAGGGAGGATGTAATATTACAAATCACCCTCAACATTCTCTGTAAAGTACAAACCACTCCTCACTGAGGTCATCCGCCCCTTTCCTTCACCCCTTGACTTCCATTTCTCAACCATGGTCCCCTTTTATCCTTCATGCTGGAGGTTAAACGCCATCCCTTAGAAAAGCCTTCCCTGTCTACTCTATACTGAGTACCTCCTGTGAATGTGATGGTGGCTGCCGTTGCATCTCCTCCACGACCCCCTCTGTGATGGAGTCAGGTCTCTGGTGTGAGTGTGTATCACCCCCATTCAACTCTAAGCTCCCTGAAGAAAGAGATCCTGTCCACCTTGCTCACCTAACATATGCCCATGCCCAGCAGAATCCTTCAGGGTCCAATAGGCTCTGCATGAATATTGTTAAATTCGTTCATTCATGGGCCAATGTTCTTCTCTAAGGAAGGTGTTTGCACTGGGTAGAAGAAGCTAGAACAGTGTGGTATGTTAAGGTCAGCCACACCAGGCTCAGTCCTTCTGGTTTCCTGCCCCAGCAGGCAAATGAGCATGCCCACAGACCAACTGTGTAATTCTCACTTGTGATAGACCCTGTGGCTAATGCAGAAATATATAGCACTCTTAGCCTGGTATGACCTTGTACCCAAAGCTGTAATAAATCCCAGAAAGTGGTTTGCTAAAGGCAGTTGTTGCAACCAAATAATAAGGTTAGGGAAATTTTTTAAGTTCTACACAATATGGGTGGGAGCCCAGGAATGTGGGAAAGCCCAGTTTTAAGGCTTCTGCCAACTTGTAGGATTGCTACTTGGACAGGCTGGTAACCAACATCAACATCCCTCATGTTGGGGCCCAACCTGATATCACCTCGTATCATTTGCTGAGACCTCTTGTCCTCTAAGTGCAAGGCTGTAAAGTGTAATTCGCACCAGACACATCTAAGTGTCTATGCTTAAAGCCAGACCTCAGTTAAACTAACACGGAGGGAAGGGGAAAGGGGAAGAAAATATGAAAGGTTAAAGAAAAACAGCACCAATAGGTTCTTGAAAAGGTTAGAAGACAAACTTGGCTGAATCTGCCTGTTGCCTCTGATAGGGCCTGTATCCACTGCTGCCCTGGGAGCTAAGGAACAAAAATAACTGAAATTCGCCATCTCAACCCCATTTCCCTGTACTGGTCCATTTTCCTGTGTCTTGCTTTTGTCCCCCACTCGGATTAATAAGCAGGAAGACTGGTCTTCTGAAACATGTGTAGAACCATGGTGTAACCTGGAAATTGAAGAACAGAGCTCAATAAATCACTCTGAGACAATCCCTAAGTCATGACTCATGTACCTAACAAAGTCCAAATATTTGAGCTTCAGTGGCCCTTCCCCACCTCAGAGGACATGTTAAATCAGCCAAACAGAAACAGGCTATCTAATTTAGCAGGCGGTTAGAACACACCAATGACCATACCTCCAGCGTGAGAACTATCCCAAATAAATCTTGAAACACGTTAAGTTTGGGCCTATCAAATATTAAAGCTGAACAGGCTTCATTAATTTCCTGAAGGGTACTTGTTTATACAAACCGAACATAAATTCTCTTTGGGTGATAATCTCTTTGAATCCCTAAATCCCACTTTTGGTTTTCAGTCTGGGACAGACAAAGGAAGAAAACTAAGTTGCTCAACTTTGATCCCCAGACATCTTGGCAACTTGGGGGTAACTGAAAGTTGCAGATGGGATTCTCATTTGTCTTCCTCCAAATCTCCAGGTTCCGTGGAAGTTTTCTGGATGATCAGCGAATAGCTACAAACTCTGAGCAGCACAACTCAGTGGGGTCTGAGCCAAGAAGTTTCATAAACAGTAACATCAGACTCTTTTAAATAATTTAAGGCTTTTTAAAAATTTTTCTTTCTTTTCTTCTCCTACTTTTTTCCTTAACGTGACACTTGTATGCAACATTCCTCAGATGGATCTAATCAACTGCAAATAATTAAAAGGTATTTTAAAACCTTATTAATAAAGCTGTTTGTCTCACAATACAAGCAACCTACAATGGCCTCTAAATTTAACCCATTAGCATCTGATCCTTTCCAGCTTCAAATGTTATGAAATGTCACAAAATTATAAACATGAAAATATCTAGGCAAAAACACAGGTAAACCAGTGAAGCAACTCCATGGAGTTTTGTTGAAAATTTGTATTCTCTACACCCAGACCTCAACACAAAACCCTTTTGGCAAAGTAAAGTAACATTTTATTGTTACCCAACAGTTTGACCCTAAATTCCACATGTGGAGTGCACTTTTTCTAAACTAATTAGACCTAAGTAAAATCCAGTCCAAGCAGAATGAGAGTGATTCTCTCTGTCCCTCTATAAAATTTCCAACCAAGGCTCAGATTTTAACTTTCTTTACTTGAAATTTAATTTTTATTATGTGAGTTTCAGGTTTACAGCATTAGAGTTTGGCATCTGTATACACTGAGGATTGATCACCGGCACAAGTTTAGTTACCAACCATCACCATGTGGTCGACCCCCTTCACCCATTTCACCTACCCTACAATTCTCTCCCCTCTCATCACCACTAACCTGTCCTATGAGTTTGTTTTTGTTTTATTTTGTTTATTCTGTGGTTCAAGGGAATTTTGATTGTTGAGTTTTGTTGGGGTTTTTTAAATTATTATTTTACGTATGAGTGAAATCACGTGATATTTGTCTTTCTCCATCCAAATTTTTCACTTGGTATAATACCCTCTGGGCCCATTCATGTTGTCACAAAATGGCAGGACTTCATTCTTTTAATGACTGTATAGTATTCATTGTGTATATGTACCATAGCTTCTTTATATGTACCATAGCTTCTTTATCCATTCATATCAATGAACACTTAGGTTGTTTCCATATCTTGGCTATTGTAAATAATGCCACAGAGAAGACAGAGCTATCTTTATCTTTCCAAATTCGTGTTTTCATTTTCTTTGGATAAATAACCAGAATTGGAACAGTTGCACCATGTGATGGTTCTATGGGCTTCCCTGGTGACTTGGTGATAAAGAATCTGCCTGCCAATACAGAAGCAGGTTTGTTCCCTGGATCAGGAAAATCCCCTGGACAAGGAAATGTCAGCCCATTCCAGTATTCCTGTCTGAGAAATCCCATGGACAGAGGAGCCTGGCAAGCTATAGTCTATGGGGTTGCAAGAGAGTCAGATACAGCTTAGGGACAAAACGACAACAACATGGTAGTTCTAATTCTGATTTTTTGAGGAATCTCCATGAACTGTGGCAGCACCAGTTTCCATTCTAACAACATACAAAGGTTTCCTTTTCTCCAATCCACTCCAACGTTTGTTATTCCTTATCTTTTCGATAGCCATTCTAACAGATGCAGGATGGTACCTCATTACGGTTTTGACTTGCATTTCCTTGATAACTAGTGATGCTAAGCATCTTTTCATGTGCTCTTTCGTTATTTGTGTGTCTTCTTTGGGAAGATGTCTGTTCAGATCCTCTGCCTATTTTGTAATCAGGTTGTTTGCTTTTTGTTGTTGTTGAGTAATATGAATCCCTACATATTTTCAATATTAACCCCTTACCAGATATATGATATGCAAATATCTTCTCCCATTCTGCAGGTTGCTTTTCTGTTTTTATGACGGTTGCCTTTGTTGTGCAGAAGCTTTTTCCTTTGACGTAGTCCCACTGATTTATTTTTCTTTTTATTTCCCTTGCTTTTGGAGAAAGATCCACAAAATCATCACTAAGACTGAAGTCCATGAAGTTCTTGCCTATGTCGTTGTCCTCTTCACTCTGGAGCCCCATAGAACCTCCACAGCCACAGAGGAGAGAAGCAGCAGTCGCCTTAAGCAGAATAATACTCAAAATATTTGACAACAGCATGGCACAGGTACCAACCAAATGGAATGGATGGCAGCTGTAAACAATCAGTATCCCTGGGTTCTCCAATTCTTGGTCATAAAGAAGATAACCCTCCACAGCTGTAGGCTATTAGAGCTTCAAGACAACATTTTAAACTTGTCACTTGCCCAGTGCCAGGTTAAAATACTCCCAGATTTGTCATTTACTCTTTGGGTGCTCTTAGACAAGTTATTTAATCTTCTGAGCCTTTGTTTGTTCTTTTGTAAAATAGAATAATAATAGTATTCTTAATAGGGTTGTTATAAGGATTAAAGGCATGTAAACATTAGAAGGGGTAAGCTAAAGGGATACGAAAGTAGGCCTTGATATTTACAATGCCTCAGACACAATGTATTTCTTGTTCACATGACAGACCCAGGAATGTGAACCTGGCTGACATTTATCTAACTCTATATGGTGATTCAAGGACCCAGGCTCACTCCATCTTGTGGTGCTAGGGCCATGTTATCATATGCATCCAGCAGCAACGGGAGAGGCTAATGAAGATGCATACCCATTCTTTTAAAGCTCAGCCTGGAAGGAGCATGCATCACTTCCCAGTCCTGCTTCATCCTACCCCCGCCTCCCGCCCCCCACCTCCCTGCCACAAGTGCTGCAGAGGGACATGACCATACATCACTGCAAGAAAGGCTGGGAGACGCAATTTAGCCACATGCCTGTTTACAGCCATCTTACTGTGGGGAAGCAAGGGCTGAATTCTGATAACCAGTTTGCATTCTCTCCCCTAGAACTCAGTAAACACAAGCGGTTGTTGTCATGTTCTTTGTGTTTGGTAAGCCAGTAGGTATTTGCTGCTTGCTTGAATGAGTCAGTAAAAGGGAAGAAGAATAAAAAAATAAAGTGAACGCTGCAGGGAAGAAATGAGAGGAGAGATGAGTTGAAAGAGGAATGTGTAAAGGATTCGTACACAAAATGCAAGTTGGAGAGGGAGCAGCTCTTGCCCACTGCATCAGGAGAGGCTACAGGCAGACTCTTCCTGGAACTTTCTTCCAGGAGCTTGAAACATGCACATAGCCAGGTCCTCCAGCACTCAGGCAGTCTGAGAGTCCCCTTATGAGCATCAGATTCACAGAGTGGCAGAAAAACCCTCTCTTGCCTTAAACTCCAGATTGTTTTCAGTATTCATTCTGAACTGATCTGCATCCTCAGTTCTGAGTGGGTTAAGGGCCAGAGGAAAAAGTCTGCCACTCTAACGATAACGGAGGAGTGTGCTAAATGCTCCTGGATGGTAATTAGCATCCTGCTTCTTTACTCTGCCCTTACAGTATTTTCAAATCAATTGCTCAGCATTAGTGATTCTGCTGGGATTGATTTAATAGTCTAATATGAAGTCTCAGCCCTTCTGTACAGGTTAATTACATGTGGTCTTATACATTCTAATTTAAAATACTGCCTTTGCAATTATCATCAGCACTAAAACAGAGCACTAGTAATGAAGCTGGGCTCAAATTTTTTTTCCAGAAGTAATGAATTGAAAAACCGAAATTACTTTTAATTTCTCTGGCACTTACCATTTCAATCTCTCTTCTCTTCTGTGGGAAATATAAATCAGGGCCTCTTCCTTATTTCAGATTGTTGTGAAAACAGGCAAGACTGCCTCAAAGAAAGCAAGAGCTTTTGAGTTTAAAACAGCTAAGGCTTGACTGGGTTTTGACCAACTGGAAGGCCGCTTTCCTTCCACTAACCCCCAGGTTAGGTATGTATGTATAAATGCATGTATTTGACAGACACATACATGGTGTTTTACTATGTGGCAGGTATTCTTCTAGAACTTTGTAAAGATTAACAAGCCTATAAGGTATCCATTATGTATTTGCTTAAAACAACAAACATTTGTTATCCCACAGTTTCTGTGGGTCAGGATTTGGGGAGAAGCTTAGCTAGGTGGTCTGGCTCAGGATCTCTCATGAGGATCAAACTCTTGGCCAGAGCTGCCATCACCTGGGGCTGGAGGGTCCACTTCCAAGTTCATTCATGTGGTATTGCAGGCCTCTTTCTCCCTTCATGAGCCTTTCAACAGACAGCCTGAGTATCCTTGTTTCGTGACATCTGGCTTCCCCTAGCCTATAAGAAGGAGAGGCACAGAGAGAGGGGGGCAGTACAGACAGAGAAGAAATACAGGGAATAGTATCTTTGAAGCCACAGTGTATTTTATCATATTGAAGCAATATACCATCACTTCTGCTGTACTTGGTCACACAGATGACTCTGGCACAATGGAGGAGGGGCCTACACAACAGTGTGAATACCTGTAGGTGGGGATCACTGAAAGCCTGATGGGTGAGCACTATTATTCCTGAGTTACAGATGCTGAGGCAAAGATAGATGAAGCCCCTTGCCCAAGGTCACTGTTAATCAGTGGAAGAGCTAAGATTGGAATCTAGCCGGACATTCTGTCTCTACAATCCAAGCTCTGAACAACTACTCACACACAAAATGTGTGAACCATTGAACATATGCTTATAGGCCAGCCAGGAGTGTCTGTTCTAAATTCATAGGTGAGGGGACTTCCCTGGTGGTTCAGTGGCTAAAACTCTGTGCTCCCAATGCAGGGGGCCTGGGTTTGATCCCACATGCCACAACTAAGAGTTTGAATGCTGCAATGAAAAACAAACAAAAAAGATCCCACATGCCCCAACTAAAGGTCTTGTGGGCCACAACTGAGACCTGGTGCAGCTAAATAAATATAAATATTTTTAATTGAAAAAAATTCATAGGTGGTAGAGAACCTTGGCTGAGAGGATGAAAGATCTGACCTACTCAGTATCACCAAAAAATGCTCCTTTGTGTCCCCTGGCCTCTGTTGTGGGAGGGAAATATTCCCGTTTCCTGGGAAATCCTTACTCGCTCAGAAAATCGAGAGAACAGCCTGCAATACTACTAGATTCTTGCTAGGTGTTGTACCTCACATTGCACCACTGATACACTTCTTCCTGCTTCAAACTCTGAGACTGAATTCCTCTAACCACTGTCCGCTCTATGTAAGGACGCTACGTGTGTTAACATCTGTTGTTAAGCACACTCTTACTTGTCAACTCAAAAAAAAAAAAAAGCACAATGTGAGAGTTGTGAATTAAGTTTTATCTGGGGCAAAAGGAAGACTATAGCCTGGGAGACAGCATTTCAGATAGCTCTGAGAAACTGCTCAGGGACTTCCCTGATGGCCCAGTGGTGAAGAATCTGCATTGCGATGCAGGAGACGCAGATTGGATCCCTGCTTGCAGAATTAAGACCCCACATGCTACAGAGCAACTAAGCTAGAGAGTCTGAGAGTCCATGCACCGTGATGACAGATCGCGCATATGACGCAATGAAGATCCCACAGGCCGCATGTTTTGGCAGAGGCTTGCTGCCAAATGTCGCTGTTAATGTTTCTAGTGCTTTTCTGAATATGATGGTTTCCCCGGTGGCTCAGATGGTAAAACAATCTGCCTGCAATTCAGGAGACCAAGGATCAATCCCTGTGTTGGGAAGATCCCCTGGAGAAGGAAATGGCAACCCATTCCAGTATTCTTGCCTGGAGAATTCAATGGACAGAGGAGCCTGGCGGGCTACAGTCCATGGGATTGCAAAGAGTTGAACATAACTGAGCAACTAACACACACACTGATATGAGGAAATGCAAGAATAGATCTCATAAAATCTTCTCCTAAAAACATCTATCTGAACACCTGTTCTGCTAGTTTTTCCCAGAACACAAAGGGCCTCCTTCCTAATCTCTATCCTGAACTCCTTTCAGGAGGTTTTGAAGGTTGGCAGCTGCAGAGACTCCTTATTTAAAACTTGTAGAGGTAGATGGCAAGTGCCAGTTTGTAGTTGGCATCCTTCACATCCAAGGGCCACACCATCCCATCCTTCCAGGGATCCCTATCACCAGCCCTGGTTGCTCTACACATCTGAGCAACTGAACGCTGCTGACATTGCAGAGCAGACGGGATTGCAGACCTGGGTCCAACAAGGATTATACATCGGGGGTTTCCCATTGGAACAAAAAAGGGATTTTGCTAGCCAGTATTGCAGGTACTTCACATGTATTAGTTCATCCAATTCTCCTATATCCTATAAATATAATAACAATTATTGTAACTCAAAGCTAAAAGAGGTTGCCAGGCTCTGTACCAAGTGCTTTATATACATTAATTTGTTTTATCTTCACAGAAACCTGAGAGGTCAATTTGATTATTGTTCCCGTATTACAAATCAAGAATCTGAAGCTTAGAAAGGTTAAATGACTGGCCCAAAGTCAGAAAGAACTGGAATTCAATTTTAAATATGTCTCACTCCAAGGGCCGTCTTCTTTCCATCTGGTCAAGGAGGTCCAGGGACAGGGGCCCAGTCCTCCATTTTTGCGCAGAGCAGCTGGATGCTACTCCCACCTAACCTGGGGCCTGTTCTTTCACATCCAAATGGTCCGTCAGAGGACTTTCCTAAACAAAGACAATATTTTTCTCTAGAAGAGACTCTGGGGCCAGGTGTGAAGATGCTTTTTTTTATACTTTTCTCCACTAGCAAACAAAACAGTATATCAGGAGGTTAGCAAGCCTTCTTAAAGGACCAGATAATAAATATTTCCAGCTTTGCTTCTCAGCCATATGGCCTCTATCACAACTCCTCAACTCTGCCATTGTAGCAAAAGCAGCCATAAGAATACATCAATTAATGAGCATGGCTGCGTTCCAATAAAACTTTATTTATGGACACAGAAGTTTGAATTTCATATGATTTTCTCAAGTCATGAAATACTCTTTTTTCTTCTTTCAACCATTTAAAAATGCAAAATCTGTTCTTAGATCACAGGCCCTACAAAAACAGATGGCCACAGTTTGCTGACCCCTGCAATATGCCACAGAGGAAGTCAGAAATTCTCCCAAGGAGTTGAGGGACTTGCATTTTATCAAATCTACAAAAAGCCCCTTCTTAGGAAACACACTGTCAAGAGGGATTGTTTTGAACATAAATGTGCAGGGATAAATTCAGGCAGATGAAGTAATTCCTCACTTTTCACACTCTTCCTGAAAGACCGGCTGGGGAAAATCTATGAGGTTGTGAGGGTATGAGGTGAATGCACCAAATCGTGCCTTTATGACAGAGATGTGGATTTCCACCTTCCATCTCCTGTTGGATCAGAGCTGGGCTGAGCCCTACTCATCTGCGTCCCCCATTATCCATTTGGGCCTCCCCTTGAATCCAAAACACACCCAGGGGCCATATTGTTAAACCAGAGAGAGAAGCTCAAGGCCTGGTAAGGATTTATTTTTCATTTGGTGGGCTCTTTTATTTGAAAAGTTTAACAAAGGTATAGAAATCAAATCACATTTAGTTAAATATTCAATATTATTGTTTTATAATAACATAATATTAATAAATTATAATAAAATAATAATTATAATTATTGTTTTAAAAGAATGAAAGTATAGGAAATTGAGTCTATACTGGAATATCCTAGATGTAGAACCTCCATGAATATGCAGGTTTTCAAAAAATGTTAAATTAACAAAGAAATAAAAAAAGGAGTGATGGAGGGAGGGAGGGAAGGAAGGACAAAAGGAAAAGGCAGAATAGAGACTATTTCCTATTAAGCTCTTTCCTAATGTATTCAATAATTTATTTAACAAAGAGCTTCAGCTAATACAGTAAAAGTCCATGATTCACTCCATGTCACTTTTGAGTAATGTGTATTTTCCAGAAATGCCACCTTCACTTCCTGCTCAAGTACCTTTTATAATAATAAGGGAAATTATTTATATTTATGTATAACTCTAGGAAAGCACATTTTAGAATTTTAAGAAAATCAAGATGATGTTCAGTATTTTCATTCAGTGTGTTCAACTGCCCATGAAACACAGGATAAGATAATCAGGCTTTGCACAACACACAGTACAAGTGTCCAGACAATAGAGCCAACCCCACTAGACACTGGGTTTTAGAGGGCAGGGACTGTCTGATTCATTTTTGTACCTGGGGGACCTGGCACTAGAAGGCAGTTGATAAATGGTTCTTGAACGAATGAAAAGTAAATGAGGGCAATGTTTCACCTTAAAAGAATTAGAACCTGTTTTCTAGCAATGCAATAGCACTTCAACAAGGCAAGTGTTCCAGGGAGATAAGAGCCACCCAGGAGAATTGAGCAGCAAAACACCAGAGTGAGTGTAGCAAGTGTCAGGGAGCTGAGCCAGAGGGGTGTCCCTGTGCACAGAGCAAATGCTCCCCATAAGAGATGACTTGGTAATAATCCAACTAAATTCACCTCTTTGCCTAATGTGAGAAAAGAAAACCTTAAATTGCCTCAGGCTTAAACAGGGCTGAGTCAGCATCAATGTTTTCCATTGGAAGAAGAAACGCAAATGAGTCAAAACACCACTGTCATATTAAACTTGGAGCTTCTGTCAGGTTCTGTCTCACAGACTTCCCTGGCAGTCCAGGGGTTAAGAATCTACCTTGCAGGGCAGGGGACAGGGGTTCGGTCAGGGAACTAAGATCCCACAGGCCACAGGGCAGCTAAGCCTGCCCACCACAACTACTGAGCCTGTGTGACACTAAGACCTAACACAGTCCCCCAAAATTTAAAAAAAAAAAGATTCTGTTTTAATTTTACAAATAAAATCAGCACAGGCCACCAACATTAGAAATGAGAATTCTCACTCTTGAGTATGCATCTAGGTTGTTCCTCCAGCTAACAATCAACTCATCTCAGCCAGAATGAGCTGATGATGCTTTCCTGACCTCCTGACCTGGCCTGAGTCTCAATAGGCGCCCACCAAATCAGCACTGGTCAGAAATGAAAGAGCCATTAGGTTCTCTGTGGTAGCAACCAGTGATTTTCCAATCAGGGCACTCACAGGGTTAAGTTTTGTCTTCGGGAAGAGACATACACTCTGTGCAGTTATTGTTTGAGCATCAGATGAATCCTCACCTCCCTCAAGTCTGCCAACCCACCTTGGCAGATGGAGGATGCCACACATGAGGCCAAAGCACTGGTGCTCTGGTCTCCCCTGGGACCTGGCTTTGGGATAGGAGGCACAACAGTGCTGTTACTTTTTACAAATGCAAGCTTCCTCTGGGGCTTCCCTGGTGGCTCAGATGGTAAAGAATCCACCTGCAATGCAGGAGATCCAGTTCGACCTGTGGATCAGGAAAATCCCCTGGAGAAGGAAATGACAACACACTCCAGTATTCTCGCCTGGAGAATCCCATGAACGGGCGAGCCAGGTGGGCTACACTGTGCATGCCACTTTCTGGCTCTATGATCTGAGACAAATTATTTCCTTTATCTCATGCTACTTACCCCATGGGGTAGTTAAGAGACATGGCTGAGCCTGTTTGCCTAATCTCCAAATGCATTTCTTCTTCTTCCTGGGTACACAGCTAGACTACAGTTCCAAGCATTCGTTGCGTTAGGTGTGCCCATGTGACTGAGTTCTAACCGGTGGGAAGTGGGTGAAAGTGATACATGTCTCTTCCAGATGTACTCTGGAAAACCTTTCTTCACTGTGTTCCTCCATGCTCCTCCCCTTCTACTGCGTTCTTGCAGACAAGCACAGTGACCATGGAAACCACAGGTTGAAGATGACAGAGCCCCACAATAGGAAATCTCTAGGTTCCTGATGACCCCTTGCATAACAACCACCTACAAATCATAAGATTAGATTAGATCTGATAGACAGAGTGCCTGATGAACTATGGACAGAGGTTCATGACATTGTACAGGAGGCAGGGATCAAGACCATCTCCAAGAAAAAGAAATGCAAAAAGGCAAAATGGTTGTCTGAGGAGGCCTTACAAATAGCTGAGAGAAGAGAAGCTAAAGGTAAAGAAGAAAAGGAAAGACGTACCCATGTGAATGCAGAGTTCCAAAGAATAGCAAGGCGAGACAAGAAAGCCTTCCTCAGTGATCAATACAAAGAAATAAAGGAAAAGAATAGAATGGGAAAGACTAGAGATCTCTTCAAGAAAATGAGAGATACTAAAGGAACATTTCATGCAAAGATGGGCTCGATAAAGGACAGAAATGGTAAGGACCTAACAGAAGCAGAAGATAGTAAGAAGAGGTGGCAAGAATACATGGAAGAACTGTACAAAAAAGATCGTCATGACGCAGATAATCACGATGGTGTGATCACTCACCTAGAGTCAGACATCCTGGAGTGCTAAGTCAAGTGGGCTTTAGGAAGCATCACCACAAACAAGGCTAGTGGAGGTGATAGAATTCCAATTGAGCTATTTCAAATCCTGAAAGATGATGCTGTGAAAGTGCTGCACTCAATATGCCAGCAAATTTGGAAAACTCAGCAGTGGGCGCAGGACTGGAAAGGGTCAGTTTTCATTCCAATCCTAAAGAAAGGCAATGCCAAAGAATGTTCAAAGTACAACAAAATTCCACTCATCTCACGCTAGCAAAGAAATGCTCAAAATTCTCCAAGCCAGGCTTCAACAGTATGTGAACTATGAACTTCCATATGTTCAAGCTGGATTTAGAAAAGGCAGAGAAACCAGAAATAAAATTGCCAACATCCGTTGGATCATTGAAGAAGCAAGAGAGTTCCAGGAAAACATCTACTTCTGCTTTATTGACTATGCCAAAGCCTTTGACTGTGTGGATCACAACAAACTGTGGAAAATCTTAAAGAGATGGGAATACCAGACCACTTGACCTGTCTCCTGAGAAATCAGTATGCAGGTCAAGAAGCAACCGTTAAAACTGGACATGGAACAACAGACTGGTTCCAAATTGGGAAAGGAGTATGTCAAGCCTGTATATTTTCACCCTGCTTGTTTAACTTATATGCACAGAACATCATGTGAAATGCAGGGATGGATGAAGCCCAAGCTGGAATCAAGAATGCCGGGAGAAATATCAATAACCTCAGATATGCAGATGACACCACCCTTGTGGCAGAAAGGGAAGAAGAACTAAAGAGTGTCTTGATGAAATTGAAAGAGGAGAGTGAAAAAGTTGGCTTAAAACTCTACGTTCAGAAAACTAAGATCATGGCATCTGGTCCCATCACTTCACAGCAAATAGACCGGGAAACAGTGGAAACAGTGACAGACTTTGTTTGGGGGGGCTTCAAATCACTGCAGATGGTGACTGCAGCCATAAGATTAAAAGACACTTGCTCCTTGGAAGAAAAGCTATGGCTAATCTAGAAAGCATGTTAAAAAGCAGAGACATTACTTTGCCAACAAAGGTCCATCTAGTCAAAGCTATGGTTTTTCCAGGGGTCATGTATGGATGTGAGAGTTGTACTATAAAGAAAGCTGAGTACCAAAGAACTGATGCTTTTGAACTGTGGTGTTGGAGAAGATTCTTGAGAGTCCCTTGGACTGCAAGGAGATCCAACCAGTCCATCCTAAAGGAAATAAGTCCTGAATACTCATTGAAAGGATTGATACTGAAGCTGAAAATCCAATGCTTTGGCCACCTGATGCAACGAACTGGCTCATTGGAAAAGACCCTGATGCTGGGAAAGATTGAAGGCAGGAGGAGAAGGGGATGACAGAGGATGCTATGGTTGGATGGCATCACTGACTCGATAACCATGAGTTAGTAAGCTCCAGGAGTTGGTGATGGACAGGGAAGCCTGGCGTCCTGTAGTCCATGGTGTCACGAAGAGTCAGATATGACTGAGCAACTGAACTGAACTGACCAATCATAAACACAACCTCAAACACTGGATGGTTGACTAGGGCTGCTGTGACAACAGGTCAGAAACTGGGTGGCTGAAACAATGAAATATATTGTCTCATAGTTCTGGAAGCTAGAGATCCAAGATTAGGATTTCAGCAGAGCTGGCTTCTTCTGAGGCCTCTCTCCTTGGCTTACAGACAGCTAGCTTCTCTCTGAGTCTTTACATGGCCTTTCCTCTGGGCTTATCTGTGTTCTAATCTCCTCTTCTTATAAGGACATCAGTCATATTGTATTAGCACCCATCCCAATGACCTCATGTTACTTAATAACTTCTTTAAAGACCTTCTCTCCAAATATAGTCACATTCCAAGGTACTAAGGTTTAGGTCTTCCACATATGGATTTTGAAGGAATATAGTTCAGTCCCTAACACGTGGCCAAACCAACATCAATGGGACAGGGGTGTAGATTTCATTCACCATAGCAAAGGTAGGAAGAGAAGCAAGAACTGTGAGTGAAATAATATAATCTGCAGCTGGAGATAATGGTGACACTGCGTGATAAGGGCCAAGATGAAACTATAACACAACAGGGGAAAATCCAACGGTATCTGGCATGCGAACCCCTGCAGAACCTGACCCCTGATGGTCTGTCTTTCCTCATCTCAGCTTTACTGGAGAATAGCACTCAACCCCTGTACACAGGGACAGTGACAAGAGCCATGTGATGCAGTAAAAGCAGATATGCCTGGATTCCTAAGACCTGTTACTTTCTGCATGATACCCTGGTTTCTCACCCATTGAGAGCCAAAAACCATCTGTGTGATCCTGGGAAAATCCTTTTTTCTCTTAGGATCTATAACCTGATTTCTAAGATGAGGAACCAGATTCTAAAATCCCTAGGATTCTTTGACCCCATTTCTTTTCTTTATTATGTGTGTTCCACAGAAAACTCATCTTAAGAAATGCTATGTAAATAAATGTTTCCATGAGCAAATACACTTGGAAAATGCTGCATACAATAGCTCTTCCTTAGAATATCAAAAATTATGAGACATTCTGCAATTTAAAAAAGTTTTGCTTCAACTGCTTCCCAGATGTATTTGGCCTAAGAGTTTCTCTTTCTGCCTCTGATGTACTAACTCCCTTAATACATACAGACTTGGAAAGTTAGATTTTTTTTTAACAAATTTGTCCTGTTTCTGGGTTTCCCGGGTGGTTCTGGTGGTAAATAACCCATCTTCCAGTGAAGGAGATGTAAGAGATATGGGTTTGATCCCTGGGCCAGGAAGATTCCCTAGAGGAGAGCATGGCAACCCACTCTAACATTCTTGCCTGGAAAATCCCCAAAGACAGAGGAACCTGGCAGGCTACAGTCTCTAGGGTCGCAATGAGTTGGACACGACTAAAGTGACAGAGGATGAGATGGCTGGATGGCATCACTGACTCAGTGGACGTGAGTTTGAGTGAACTCCGGGAGTTGGTGATGAACAGGGAGGCCTGGCGTGCTGCAATTCATGGGGTTGCAAAGAGTCAGACACGACTGAGTGACTGAACTGAACTGAAAGTGACTTAACATGCACAAACGTTCTGTTCTCTTCCCTGCACCCAGAGAACATGGTGCTCTGTGACTGCTTCCATCTAAACCCAAAAGTCCCACAGACCTGTGCAGGTCCCCATATGCTACAACTCAATCTTCACCATTCTCTGAAAACTCCACCATCACGGGAGCAGAGGACCAGGCATCACAGGTCCCCAGGGGAACACAGGGACTCCCAATGCACGTAGTCCCAATGTTACTCAAAGGAGCTTTGCATCTGTAGCATGGTTTCAAAAATATCTTCAGGAATGGCATTTCAATACTTGTTGTTTTTCCTGAATGTGTGTGTGCTCAGTCATGTCTGACTCTGCAACCCCATGGACTGTAGCCCACCAGGCATCACTGTCCATGGAATTTTCCAGGCAAGAGTACTGGAGTAGCTTCACATTTCTTACTCCAGGACATCTTCCCAACCCAGGAGTTGAACCAGAGTCTCCTGTGTCTCCTGCATTGCAGGCAGATTCTTTACCACTGCGCCAGAATGGCATATCCTTGCCCTCTGTGGGAGAGATTTGAGTTTTAGAAACAATAAGTGTCTTTTGGAGCCAAGTTTAGTGAATGACTTGGGCGGTGAAGTTGAGAAATAAGATTCCAAATCAAAAATGGAGAATACAATTCACTTCATACTTCAGTCAGCTCCATTCTCATCTGGCCCCCAGGTCTCTGGAACAAGAATAGTCATTCCCAGTGAGATCTCCTGTGGATTCCAGAATCTCCCCCACGCCATATGCCGAGGGGCTTGTGTGGTTCCCTTGAATGTCAAACAATTATGTCCACTTGTTTGTTTTGTTCCTTTACGTGGCCCCTTGTCTGAGTAGACATGCATAATCCAGGGTTTCTTTCACTGGGAGTTCTCACTCATGTTTCAATTGCCAACTATTGTTCTGAATTCAGAAGACTATCCTCAAACTGCACATTCACATCTTTAATTGAGCCAAGGCCATTCTAACACCTCCCTCTCTTCCCCTCTCCCCTTACCCCCTATACATAATCCCTCTGCCTCTCTCTGGCTTTGATCCCAGGGTGAAGAATTGTTTCGTCTTTTAACACCATTCCTGTAATTCAGTAGTCAGTGTGCACTTTTTCTTTCCTTCAAATAGCATTTAATTGCTTTAACATAACTTTTTCAAGGAGGCAAAAGAGTATTCTTTGAAGATCCAAATTATCCTAAAAGTTGGTCTCAACCTTGCTGAGATTTGTGCTGACTTTTAATAACCAGAGCATGAAACAAAAGAAAGAAGTTTCATACCATCTTCTCCGAGAGCATTTTAACTGTGGCCATATAACCAAAGATTGTCAGAGTAAGAAGGTAATGTAGAGGTCGTAGATGGCTTCAGTTCAGTTCAGTTCAGTTCAGTCACTCAGTCATGTCCGACTCTTTGTGACCCCATGGACTGCAGCACGCCAGGCCTCCGTGTCCATCACCAACTCCCGGAGGTCACTTAAACTCATGTCCATCGAGATGGTGATGCCATCCAACCATCTCATCCTCTGTCGTCCCCTTCTCTTCTTGCCCCCAATCCCTCCCAGCATCAGAGTCTTTTGCAATGAATCAGCTCTGCATGAGGTGGCCAAAGTGCTGGAGTTTCAGCTTCAGCATCAGTCCTCCCAATGAACACCCAGAACTGATCTCCTTTAGGATGGACTGGTTGGATCTCCTTGCAGTCCAAGGGACTCTCAAGAGTCTTCTCCAACACCACAGTTCAAAAGCATCAATTTTTCAGCACTCAGCTTTCTTCACAGTCCAACTCTCACATCCATACATGACCACAGGAAAAACCATAGCCTTGACTAGACAGACCCTTTGTTGGTAAAGTAATATCTCTGCTTTTCAATATACTGTCTAGGTTGGTCATAACTTTCCTTCCAAGGAGTAAGCGACTTTTAATTTCATGGCTGCAATCACCATCTGCAATGATTTTGGAGCCCAAAAAAATAAAGTCTGACACTGTTTCCACTGTTTCCCCATCTATTTCCCATGAAGTGATGGGACCAGATGCCATGATTTTAGTTTTCTGAATATTGAGCCTTAAGACAACTTTTTCACTCTCCTCTTTCACTTTCATCAAGAGGCTTTTTAGTTCCTCTTCACTTTCTGCCATAAGGGTGGTGTCATCTGCATATCTGAGGTGACTGATATTTCTCCCGGCAATCTTGATTCCAGCTTGTGTTTCTTCCAGTCCAGTGTTTCTCATGATGTACTCTGCATAGAAGTTAAATAAGCAGGGTCTGTTGTTCCATATCCAGTTCTAACTGTTGCTTCCTGATCGGCATGTAGGTTTCCCAAGAGGCAGGTCAGGTGGTCTGGGATTCCCATCTCTTTCAGAATTTCCACAGTTTCTTGTGATTCACATAGTCAAAGGCTTTGGCATAGTCAACAAAGCAGAAATAGATGTTTTTCTGGAACTCTCTTGCCTTTTTGATGATCCAGCGGATGTTGGCAATTTGATCTCTGGTTCCTCTGCCTTTTGTAAAATCAGCTTGAACATCTGGAAGTTCATAGTTCACATACTGTTGAAGCCTGGCTTGGAGAATTTTGAGCATTACTTTACTAGCATGTGAAACCAGTGCAATTGTGCGGTAGTTTGAGCATTCTTTGGCATTGCCTTTCTTTGGGATTGGAATGAAAACTGCCCTTTTCCAGTCCTGTGGCCACTGCTGAGTTTTCCAAATTTGCTGGCATATTGAGTGCAGCACTTTCACAGCATCATCTTTCAGTATTTGAAATAGCTCGACTGGAATTCCATCACCTCCACTAGCTTTGTTCATAGTGACGCTTTCTAAGGCCCACTTGACTTCACATTCCAGAATGTCTGGCTCTAGGTGAGTGATCACACCATCATGAAGTAGATGCTTAGTGGGTTTCAAATTTCTTTAGCTATGGAACTCATTGCAGACAGAAGCTCTCAAAATCCCAAATACTAAGCAAAAGCAATGAAGGTCTCTAAGGACAGTTCAGATCTTCAGATTGCCTTAAATGCTTCACTGTTTACAGATCAGAAATAGCTGAAGCTCTACTACTCTTGAATTTTGATTACAGCTTAAAAACACAGTCATCTTACTGATGACAAAAGTGAGACCCAGAAAGACTCAACTAGTCCCAGAGTAAGAACTGGAACCTTCACCTCCTGGTTTCCACACCAGGCCTGCTGTGTATCCAAAGCACTGGGGGACTAGTTAGAAACAGAAGCGGGCACTTGGAATCAGCATTTTTTAAAGTTCCTGTGAGTCGGATGAAGATCCAGGTTTAGGAATCACTAATCTGTACCATGCCCAGATACCAAAGGACAATTGATTATTCTTCGAAAAACAAACTAACAAACCTAGAGGAGAGCCTACATCTACTCATGATATTATAAACACTACAAATCATAAGGCAGGATGGACTGAGACTGTTTTAATCAGATTCAAGAATTAATTAGTGGGTTAAATGAATTATTTAATGCCGATCAGTTGGATGGCATCACCAGTTCAACAGACATGAACTTGGGCAAACTCCAGGAGATCATGAGAGACAGAGAAGCCTAATGTGCTGCAATCCATGGGGTCACCAAGAGTCAGACTTGACTTGGCAACTGAACAACAACAAATGAATTATTTACAAAGTACCACTCAGAATGAATGTCACCAATGTTTTGTGTCCCTAGATAATTGCTTGGCATTTTATAGGCATAATCTCTAAAACAGTATGTTAACACTGATCATGCTTTGTCTTTTTAAGTCCATTGAACAACCTAAAGTATATGGGAAAAGCAGGTCTTGTTTTCCCTTATAGGGAAAACAACTGAGATTCACAGAAGAGAAATGGCGTACTGAGGAAACATAGCTCATAGGATTGTATCTAACACCAAATGCTTGAATTCTGAATCCAACGTGCCTCCTTAATGCATCAAAAAATATTGCATATTACCAGATCTTCCTCTTTTCTGCTCACTCCAGCATAATCACAAATGGTTGTATAAAATGGAAAACTCAATAATTCTAGTAGCTATTTAAAAAACACTATTGATACTCTTAGCCAGGACCTCATGGTGTTTATTCTAATATCCTCATTTACTACCACACTATCATTGTAAAATGAAAATCATTCAACAGAATTGTATCCTTTGATTCTCCGAAATCAATTTCTAGTTAGGCTAGGAAGTACAGTAGTAAGTTAAAACTCAAGAGTGGGAAGACGCTACCTAACAAATTGTACATCAATAGTAACAATAAAAGCTCAGTATTTATTTGAATTTTAGGAGGAAATAGAACTTGCTAGGAATCAAACTGAAAGGAAAAGCTGCCTAGGAAATGTGAGTTTTCATACTTGGGTTACATTCAGGGAACCAGGTTAGCCCTGGTCTGAATAACTGAATGATTTTTCTTCTCATCTTGATCAGCCTTGCCTCTGTGCACTACGCTGAGGATGTTGCAATTCAATTTGATTGTTATTCTGGCTAATGTTCTTGCCCACTCCAGTGAGTGAGTGAGTAAAGTCGCTCAGTCGTGTCCAACTCTTTGCGACCCCATGGACTGTAGCCTACCAGGCTCCTCCATCCACGGGATTTTCCAGACCAGAATACTGGAGTGGGTTGCCATTTCCTTCTCCAGGAGATCTTCCCGACACAGGGATTGAACACCGGTCTCCCACATAGGGCAATGCTTTACTGTCTGAGCCACCTTATCATTTTAGTCACAAAGATTGCTGTTGTCACCCATTTCTTTTAGACATGAGAGGGAAACAGCTTGCTTTGACAGAACTTTAGGATGCCTCAGATTTTCTTGATGTGCAGTCAACATGGGTCCCTCGCAGGAGGTTGGGAAAAAATCGCTGGGTGCTCAAATCTTTGCCAACCAGAAGAGAGTTTCCAAACCCTACCAGTAAATCCCTCTAGGTTCCTCCTTTCTTCTGATCTTTACCCTGTATCTCTGCTTAACTGATCCCCTTACAATTACTCCTAAGGGTGTTGCCCTCTCCAATAGTAAAATGTACTATAAAGTTGCAACAAGTAAAACAATATGCCAGAGGTTCAAAACAAACAAATAGATCTCTGTATCTGGTTATTAGCATATGGTTTCTCCCCCTCTTATTCTCTCCCTAAATTGTCTGTAGGAGGATTAAAGTTCAATGGCTCCTTTCTGAACACCTGGAACTTCAAACAGGACACGATCTGGGTAATACTTCAGGAGAACTTGCTAAATGTTTGAAGGACAAGTAGGCACCTGGGTTCCAAACAGAAGAAGAAACATTGAGAAATCAAGGAGGTAAAGGAGACTAACGGTTTCCCAGGTAGTACTAGTGGTAAAGAACCTGCCTGCCAGTGGAAGAGATAAGAGATGCAGGTTTGTATCCCTAGAAAGACCCCTGGAGGAGGAAATGGCAGCCCACTCCAGTATTCTTGCCTGGAGGATCTCAGGGACAGAGGAGCCTGGTGGGTTATAGTCCGTGGGGTCGCAATGAGTCAGACACGACTTAGTGACTAAACAACAGCAAAGGAGACTAGCCCAAAGGGAGGCAATGGGTGATCCCAGAGGGACGGGGTAGGGAACCAGAGAAGAGAAGTCAAAGGAAAATCACTAACAGGAGTTATTGATGTTGTTGTTTTTTAATGGGAAGTTATCCTTCCTGGGTCTCATTCATCTTTAGTAAAACCTCAGCTTAACAAACACATGCAAATATGAGGAGGAAAGGGGCTGGGCTTGGAGGAGCATTTTCCTTGAATTGGTGTAACAGGGAAATAGTCATATATTCTAGGTAGATATCTTTGACCCAGGAATTCTAAGATTCATTCTATGAAAATAATAAGCCAATTTTTTTTAAATGATGTAAATCCCCTCTTTGTTACTGATAACAGCGAAAAATAAGACAAGTTAAGTAAATTAATGTGCGTCCATACAACTAGATTCTATGTAACCATTTAAAACACACGTGTAGGCTTCCCGGGAGGCTCAGTGGTGAAGAATTCACCTGCCAATGCAGGAAACATGGGTTGATGCATGGTCCAGGAAGATCCCACTTTCCGCACAGTGGCTAGGCCTATGTGCCACATCTATTTAGCCCCTGCTCTACAGCCCAAGAGCCACAACTACTGAGCTTGCAACAAGAGTAGGCACCACAAGAAGCCCAAGCTCCATAATGGAGTGGCTCCCCCCTGATGCAACTAGAGAAAAGCCTGCACGCAGCAATGAAGCCCCGGCACAGTCAAAAATAAAAGTAAGTATAGAAATTAAATTCTTTTAAAAATAAATAAAACATAGGGTGTAGATTTTTGCATATTCTTATGGAAACATATCCACAGAATATTACTAAGTGATAAAAACAGTTGACCAGATACTAGTATATGTAACATGGGATGACTTTTGAAAAATATAAAGATACATGCTTAGGAAAAGGGGCTTCCCCAGTAGCTCAGTGGTAAAGAATCTGCCTGCAATGCAGGAGATACAGGAGACGCAAGTTTGATCCCTGGGTCAGGAAGATCCCCCAGAGGAAGAAATGGCAATCCACTCCAGTATTCTTGCTGGGAAAATTCCATGGACAGAAGAGTCTGGCGGGCTACAGTCCATGGGGTCTTAAAGAGTCAAACACGACTGAGCACGCAAGCATGCATCCCTCCGTAGGAAAAGAGTCTAGACGAACATTAACAGTGGTTAGTTCCCAGCTCTCACTCTTATAGCAATGACTTACTTTTACAGAAACTCGGTTTCTTTTTCCAGAACATATAACCAAATACCCTGAGATACATTTTTTGCAAAGGAAAATACAGTAACTTCTCCACCCAGTCATCCAACTTTCCACATACAGAATTTTATTTCTTCCTACAAACTAAAAGGTGTGTTTCATCTATTACAATATTGGCATTATAGGCAGATTCTAATATAGGTTCAGATAGTCAATTTTAAGGCTAGAAATAATTGTCCCTTTCTGTTAAATGTAGTATGCCTAGAGACCGCCAAAGGTGATGTTTTAAACATTTAGATTAAATATTTGCAACGCAATTGATGGAGAAAATCCCATCTTAGAAGAATGTAACAGCTAAGTCACTAACTTGGAAATAGCCAGCTTAATTCAGGGAAGTTTACAGGTTCACTGTATCCAAAAGGGCCCAGGAGAAAACAGAAAAGATGGTCTGGGCTTCATATCTCTCTTCATTCAAACCAACTACTCTGCCATGGTTACTACAACACCACAGCCACGTTTTCTGCTTGTGAGTGGGCTGTGGTCAGTGGGGGAATCTCTCCTACCCACTCTCATCACCATTGTATAAATGCACGGGGAGAAAAAAGAAAGCACAGGGAAGGTGGAAGATAGGAAGGGAATGAAAGAGCTTTCTCCTCTGTTCCCAGAACCAGCATCTCCAAGAAGAGAAAATGTTCTCAGAAAACAAATTCTCTTACTGGTTAGGTGCCTTGACAGAGAGATGGGAGAGAGGGAGGAAAGAAGAGGGGAAAAGAAGAAGGACATCCATTCTTTCCCTCCAGTACAACTCCAGCAACGTCATGGCTGAATCTCTATCAAGAGCAGAAACTGGCTTCATGAACGCCATAGATCTGAAAAACAGAATTGTCATCAGCTCATATGTTCCACCGATTTGATGTGGTTTTAAAAGCAGAATAGCCTCCGGATAAAAACCTGGTTTCTGAGATCATGGGACCTATGACAATAAAATTTCCCTGTAACAATTTAAACCCAGGTATATGGAAAACACTTCACTTGTATAGTTTTTCCAAAGTGTATTAAAATTTTTATTTTATCCACAATAAAGACTGTTTTCTCCCAGAAAGAGATATGAGAGGTTTAATAAGGGAGTGGCTTTGCAGTATTGCTGACTCAGTTTATGGAGGCCAGTTTTCTCCAGTGCACTAGGGACCAGGAACTTCAGCAGTCATGGGGAAGGTCATCTTCCATGGATTTCTCACGAATCATCCTAGAACTGAGCCTAGGAACACCCTTAGCGCAAATTTCTGACCCTAGAGCTAACCTCTTCCACACACTATCTGCACCAGATTTTGGAAGGACACAGTAACATATGAAACCTGAGAGTTCTGGAAATGTTCAAGCAACAGAGTATTGTTAAGCCTCCCTTTGGGGAGTCCTTTTTCTTACTCTAGGCAGTCAGGACACTATCCATATCAAAACTTCTTCTCAGGAAATGACCTCGTGTCAGTCATTCACACTTTAGTGAAAATTCAAATATCTCCTCTTCCATACACATGTTAATTTATAACTCTTCTAATTGTGAGAAAGATTATTTCTGAGAAAATCTCAGAGTATTTCTGAGAAAATCTCAAGCATATTTGATTAGACTTTTTGGGGGGAGAGTGAGAAAGAGGACTTTTCCTACTCCATGAAATGCCACCATTTTCTGGATGGATGGCCAGAAGTTAAACATGGCCCCAAAAGCAAAAAGACCACAGACATAGAATTATCCTTTGGAGAATTGCTTCATGGTTATATCTGAAAGAAATCTATTTTCAAGCCATCTCTTTAAACAGTTGCCTCTCACACAGACTACCATCATCTCTGTTCCCTTATAACACTTACCATTTCCCCCAACACCCTCAAGGAAATACAGCCTCACTGGCTGGAGGAAAGACATAGCACAATACAATCACCTGTAACTTTCAGGGATGGGTTGCATATTTACAATTATTTTAATTACACTTGAAAGGATAAAGATCAGGAACAGATGTCAGACATATAAATTAAAATTAATGATCATTTGCTAATGGAGTGAAGAACCATTCATCATTTTATTAGAACTAATTCATAGGGCCATATGGAACCTTCTTACAATGAAGCAAATCTTTATTCTCTTTAAAATATTAAGATTTTGACTAATAAAATGCAGAGAACAGGGTTGCCCAAGTAAAATTTCCTCTTACTGAACATTAGCAGTTATCAGCTAGTATGACAAACCAGATATGTTCCCATAAAATAAGTGTACAAATGTTGACCAGAGTATATTGTCCTTCTGTCTTTCATTTATTTATTTAACAAATGTTTATTGAGTGTCAAGTACTACATTAGGGTTCAGTTCAGTTCAGTTCAGTTCAGTGGCTCAGTCATGTCCAACTCTTTGTGACCCCATGAATCACAGCACACCAGGCCTCCCTGTCCATCACCAACTCCCGGAGTTCACTCATAGTCACGTCCATCGAATCTGTAATGCCATCCAGCCATCTCATCCTCGGTCGTCCCCTTCTCCTCTTGCCCCCAATCCCTCCCAGCATCAGAGTCTTTTCCAATGGGTCAACTCTTCTCATGAGGTGGCCAAAGTACTGGAGTTTCAGCTTTAGCATCATTCCTTCCAAAGAAATCCCCAGGTTGATCTCCTTTAGAATGGACTGGTTGGATCTCCTTGCAGTCCAAGGGACTCTCAAGAGTCTTCTCCAAAACCACAGTTCAAAAGCATCAATTCTTCAGTGCTCAGCCTTCTTCACAGTCCAACTCTCACATCCATACATGACTACTGGAAAACTATAGCCTTGACTAGACAGACCTTAGTCGGCAAAGTAATGTCTCTGCTTTTGAATATGCTATCTAGGTTGGTCATAGCTTTTCTTCCAAGGAGTAAGCGTCTTTTAATTTCATGGCTGCAGTCACCATCTGCAGTGATTTTGGAGCCCAAAAAAATAAAGTCTGACACTGTTTCCACTGTTTCCCCATCTATTTCCCATGGTTAGAGATATACTAATGAACAGAAATAGAGATTATCCTGCCTTCCTGAGTCCAACTATGTAAATGAAACAGATATTAATCAAATTATTATACTAGTGAATGGAAAATCTCAACTGAAAAGGGGGATAAATCAGCATGTGCAAAGGCCCTGTGACAGAGCGTGTCTTGGAGCATCCAGTGAAAGGTGCAGAGAGCTAGAGCAACTGGAACAACAAGCCTGAGAAGGGATTGGTGTGAGATGAGGCTGAAGAGGCACATAGGAGCTTGTCAGCAGGAGTTTCATCATTTCCTAGGAACAATGGGAAGCCAGCAAATGGTTTTAAGAAGGAGAGTGACAGGGTCAGATTTTAATTTGGGGATTACTTTGGCTTCCCTGGTGGCTCAGAGGTTAAAGCATCTGCCTGCAATGCAGAAGACCTGGGTTCGATCCCTGGGTTGGGAAGATCCCCTGGAGAAGGCAACCCACTCCAGTATTCTTGCCTGGAGAATCCCATGGACAGAGGAGCCTAGTGGGCTACAGTCCACAAGGTCACAAAGAGTCGGACACGACTGAGCGACTTCACTTTGGCTACAATGTGGAGTCTAAATGGGACGGTGGGGGGCAGGATGGATGTGCCAACACCTGCTAGGTATTTGCCAGATGGTAGAAGCAAGAGAAAGGGGGCAGGCAACGTTGGCGGGGTGCTGGTGGTTGGCTGGGGTGGAGGGGGAAAGAAGTGGTTGGGTTCAAGAGCTGCTCTGAGGCTGTCTAGAAGGGAGTAGCTTGAATGGGAACAGTGGTGAACACAAACCAAGTGTCAGTAGATATTCTTGGGTTTCTGGCTTGTAGAACTGGATGGAGGGGATTGCCGCAAACTGAGGTTGCTTTTTAGATGCTGGAAGAAGCCCAGTTAAAAACGGAAGCTCCTGGGGACTTCCCTGGGCTTCCAATGCAGGGGTCTCTGGTTCCATCCTTGGTCAGGGGACTAAGACCTCACATGCTGCATGGTGTGGCCTTAAACACACACACACAAAAGGGAAGGTTCTGGATCTCTGGCTGATAGGTCCATGCTGCCCTTCCCTAACAATACCACCCACCAGAAATCATAGCTGAAGTGGAAAAGATGATGGAGTTTAAAAGGCCACTTTGTGTGGCCATTTCTACTGGATCAAGTTCCTACATCCTCTTCCCCTGGGGATAAGGATTGGGATAAGTCCTTCCCAGTGTTTAGCACTGGGAAGTACTGGGGAGATTACCCAGCACCTACCCCCTTGTTTGACAGGCTAATGGGAATGAAGGGATCTTGCCCAATGTCACTGAGCAAATAAGAGGGCACCCCAGGACAGCCCAGAGACCTTGGAGAGAAGGCCAGCCACGCAGCAAGTGCAATCCTGCCTCCTGGGTGCCCAGCACCTTGCCAGGTGCCATGGATCAAAGATGAGCAAGTCACCAGCCCTGGAGAGGGAGGGCAGATAATAGGAACGCAGTGTGACAAGTGTTGTGATGGAGACAGACAGAGTGATTATAGGCATTCTCAGGAGCAGAGACCAACCCAGGGAAGGAGGAATCAGGGATGAATTCCTAAGATCACACCTGACCTCAGTGTTGAAGAATGATGAGGGGTGGGGTGGGGGTGTACAGGGGAGGATTGAGTGTTTCCAGGGAGAGGAGACAGCAGGACAGAAAGCAGAGAGGCTGGAAGCAGGTAGATTCCCAGTGCTCCACCCTTCCCCCTCCTCCCTCTCCCAGCACCTAGCCCAAGATCCTGCCTTGCATAAGCCCCACAAGAAATTCAAGCTCTGGAGAAACAGCCTAGGAAGGGTATTGGCTTCTCTGCAGGTCACTCCCACTTTCTGCCCAGGAAACACAAACCTCTCCCAGGGCTGAGGGTCTGGTGTCCTTCTTCAGAGGTAAGTGAGGGGTAGGAGTCCTATTGATGGGAAAATACAGCAAGAACAAAGCACCACTGAATATTTCAGAGTATTATCCTTCCACGAATATTCTAGAAAGTTCTTCTTAACTGCAGTATTGGAGACAGGAGTGGGAAATGGTTTAGGAGACAGAGCTTCTGGCACAAGATGGATGAATTAGGGTTTTTCTGTGGGCAGTGAGCAGATATTTGAACGGGCCTGCAACATCAAACTATGGTTCATGATTTGCCACCCTCTTCTACTCCACAGGGAGCTAGATCTAGCCAAACAGGACTCTGGATTAGAAAAGAATGCAGTTCAGTTCAGTTCAGTTCAGCCACTCAGTCATGTCCGACTCTTTGCGACCCCATGAAACGCAGCACTCCAGGCCTCCCTGTCCATCACCAACTCCCAGAGTTCACCCAAACCCATGTCCATCAAGTTGATGATGCCATCCAACCATCTCATCCTCTGTCGCCCCCTTCTCCTCCTGCCCTCAATCGTTCCCAGCATCAGAGTCTTTTCCAATGAGTCAACTCTTCGCATCAGGTGGCCAAAGTTTTGGAGTTTCAGCCTCAACATCAGTCCTTCCAGTGAACACCCAGGACTGATCTCCTTTAGGATGGACTGGTTGGATCTCCTTGCAAGTGGAAGGCAAAGGAAGGAGGAGACGGGCTTCTACTCCAACAGAAGCTGAGGATGTGAAGCTGTTGTCTCCTCTCTGAGTTCTGAAAACCTCAGTGCCCTGGTGGATATATGGGGAGGAACTAAGTCAGCCAGTCTCTCCATCAGCTCCTTCGGTTCAGGGGACTGGAAGGGGAGGAAGGCTTAGCAAGAGTGGGCAGGTTTTCTCTGACCCAAAGACTCCACTCAAGTCCGTTCAGAGGAGGAACTCCCAGAGTGAAAACAATGATGGGACAGCAGACGTCAAAATCACCCTCAGCGCCCACCAGCAACCACGGCCCCACCACACACAACCTCCAGCCACGCTCTCTCTCCATCCTTTACACACACACACACACACACACACTCATTTAGGGAGCATAAAGAGAGCCTTGCCCCCATCTCCTCTCTGCTCAAAGCCTTTGCTCTCTACAGACACCAAATGCCCCTCCCCACCCAGCCTCTTCACCCATCTTCTCCTTTCTTCCCTTCCCGTGGTCTCGCGCACAGCAAGGAAAACTTAAGATCTCACACAAAGATGTGGCCCCCACTTGAGCAAATTGGGGATGACCATGTGGGAGAATTGCTCGGAGCTTAGGACCAGTCACTCCACAGAGCTGACAAAGGCATCTGTTCCTCCTGGGTCCCCAGCCTCCAGGACAGGTTCACCCCCACTCCCTGCCCCCACCCAGGGCATAGCACTGAGATTCTCAACGGGCAGATGACCTTCTCCTTGCTGTCACCCACTCCGGAGTACCATTTGGAAGGCCATCTGTGTGTGTCTCCCTTTTCAAATACAAGACACAAATGAGTTTCTCAAGATTGTGCCGCTGTGCCAGCTAGAAGCATTCCTGGGAGTGAATACCCCAGGGCCCCAGCAATCAAGCCCTCCCATCACCAGGCCAGGCCCACCGTTAGCAGGCTCAAGTGTAATTTAGGGCTGTGCTTATTACAGGCTCAGACCTTGTTTGATGCACTGGAGTGGAAAAAAGTTCCCTCTCTGCATGTGGCCGTGTCCTCTGTGCCTATCGTATCTTTAACAATGTAAACATCAGAAACAGATGGGGAAATCCAGGCTGGTGCCAGGCCAAACAGCACTCAGGGCAGACAATACGCCGTGGGGCCAAGACAAATATGCTGTGTGGATATCACTAATTTATAGCGCACTGGAACCAAGCAAAACAAATAACAATTAAGGCCCAGAAATCTTAAAATGAATAACCTTTCTGTACACAAACTCAATGCCACTATTAAAAGGCCATCAACTGCGACGAATATATGAAACATAACAATGAAATCCTTCTTATGTGAATAATTACTGGATAATTGCTGGGAAAAGGGACATTTCTCTAGTTTGCAGAGAAATGTGGGGTTTGCACTGAGTCTTGCTTTTGCAGAGCGCACAGAAGGGTTCAGAATGCCTTCACTCTGATGATGCTGGAAGGAGCCAGCATGGCATGCTGTCGTGTCCCCACTTTCCGGATGGGACATCTGTGGCATAGACCCACTGAGCAGGTGACCATGCTCTGCAGGGCAAAACAGTGTTGGAAACAAGATCTCCTGACTTTCAATCTGGTGTTCCTTCCACCAGATACACAGTCCCCCCTACTCACCCTTGCACCCCCATGCCCCTCCATCCCCTTTGTATCTCTTGACAAGGGAAATAGGTGCCAGAAACTTCTTAGACACAGAAAGGGCAAAACTGGGCAGGGATGCAGTCTTTTCAAAGTCCAGGTATTCTTCTAAGCCTTTGGCCTGTCATCTCTCTCCACCAGCCGAGGTGGGTACCTTCGGAGTGGGTGAAGTTTACCTACATAGCCATAAGCTGTGAGCCAAGGAGATTCAGCTGAATGAGTTATTTCAATTAGGCATAAGCCCCACCACCACCGCCGTCCTTAGGAGTCTGTCTCCAAAAGAAGAATAATCCTAGGAATGCATATGGCACATGGCTCTTGAGAATCATGGGAGCCCAATAAAAAGCCATTTTTTGACCATCAGTTGTTGTTCAGTCCTTCAGTCGTGTTTGACTCTTTGCAACCCCACGGACTGCAGCACACCAGGCCGCCCTATCCTTCACCATCTCCCAGAGCCTGCTCAAACTCATGTCCATCATGTCGATGGTGCCATCCAACCACCTCATCCTCTGTTCCCCCCTTCTCTTCCTGCCCTCAATCTTTCCCATCATCAGTGTCTTTTCCGATGAATTGGCTCTTTGCATCAGGTGGCCAAAGTATTGGGGCTTTAGCTTCAGCATCAGTCTTCCCAATGAATATTCAGGGTTGATTTCCTTTAGGATTGACTGGTTTGATCTCTGTGCAGTCCAAGGGACTCTCAAGAGTCTTCTCCAACACCACAATTCAAAAGCATCAGTGCTTTGGTGCTCAGCCTTCTTTATGGTCCAACTCTCACATCCATACATGACTACTGGAAAAACCACAGCTTTGACTATACAGACTTTTGTCAGCAAAGTAATGTCTCTGCTTTTTAATATGCTATCTAGGTTTGTCATAGCTTTTCTTCCAAGGAGCAAGCGTCTTTTAATTTCATGCTACAGTTACCACCTGTAGTGATTTCAGAACCCAAGAAAATAAAGTCTGTCACTGTTTCCATTATTTTCCCATCCATTTGCCATGAAGTAATGGGACCAGATGCCATGATCTTAGTTTATTGAATGTTGAGTTTTAAGCCAGTGCTTTCACTCTCCTCTTTCACCTTCATCAAGGGGCTCTTTAATTCCTCTTTGCCTTCTGCCATAAGGATGATGTCATCTGCAGATCAGAGGTTGCTGATGTTTCTCCTGGAAATCTTGATTCCAGCTTGTGCTTCTTCCAGCCCGGCGTTTCTCATGATGGACTCTGAATATAGGGCTTCCCTGGTGGCTCAGACAGTAAGGAATCCTCCTGCAATGTGGGAGACCTGGGTTCGATCCCTGGGTTTGCAGGATCCCCTGGAGAAGGAAATGGCAACCCACTTCAATATTCTTGCCTGGAGAATCCCCACAGGCAGAGGAGCCTGCCAGGGTTCAGTTCATGGGGTTGCAAAGAGTCGGACACGACTGAGCGACAAAGCACTCTGCATATAAGTTAAATAAGCAGGGTGACAATATAGAGCTTTGGTGTACTCCCAATTTTGATCCAGTCTGTTGTTCCATGTCCAGATCTAACTGTTGCTTCTTGACCTGCATTCAGGTTTCCCAGGAGGCAGTTCAGGTGGTCTGGTATTCCCATCTCTTAAAGAGTTTTCCACAGTTTGTTGTGATTCACACAATCAAAGGCTTTAGCGTAGTCAATGAAGCAGAACTAGATGCTTTTCTGGAATTCTCTTGCTTTTCGATGATCCAGCAGATGTTGGCAATTTGATCTCTGGTTCCTCTGCCTTTTCTAAATCTAGTTTGAACATCTGGAAGTTCTTGGATCATGTACTGTGGAAGCCTCACTTGGAGAATTTTGAGAATTCTTTTGTTAGCATGTGAAATGAATGCAATTGTGTGGTAGTTTGAACATTCTTTGCCATTGCCCTTCTTTGGGATTGGAATGAAAATTGACCCTTTCCAGTCCTGTAGCCACTGCTGAGTTTTCCAAATTTGCTGGCATATTGAGTGAGGCACTTTCACAGCATCATCTTTCAGGATTTGAAATAGCTCAACTGGAATTCCATCACCTCCACTAGCTTTGTTTGTAGTGATGCTTCCTAAGGCCCACTTGACTTCACATTCCAAGATGTCTGGCTCTGGGTGGTTGATCACACCATCGTGGTTATCTGGGTCATGAAGATCTCTTTTGTATAGTTCTTCTGTGTATTCTTGCCACCTCTTCTCAATATCCTCTGCTTCTCTTAGGCCTATACCATTTCTGTCCTTTATTGTGCCCACCTTTGCATGAAATATTCCCGTGGGGGGCAACTAAACCCATGTGTTACAACTGAGACCTGACACAGCCAAATAAATGAATGAATAAATAAACAAATGTTCCCTTGGTATCTCTAATTTTCTTAAAGAGACCTCTAGTCTTTTCCACTCTATTGTTTTCCTCTATTTGTTTACATTGTTTACGGAAGGCTTCCTTATCTCTCCTTGCTATTCTTTGGAACTCTGCATTCAAATGGTTATATCTTTCCTTTTCTCCTTTGCCTTTTACTTCTCTTCTTTTCTCAGCTGTTTGTAAGGCCTCCTCAGATAACCATTTTGCCTTTTTTCATTTCATTTTCTTTGTTTGTTTGTTTGTTTTGGTTTTAATTTATTTATTTTTTATTGAAGGATAATTGCTTTACAGAATTTTGTGGTTTTCTGTCAAACCTCAACATGAATCAGCCATAGGTATACACATACACCCTCCCTTTTGTAACTCCCTCCCATCTTCCTCCCCACCCCACCCCTCTAGGTTGATACAGAGCCCCTGTTTGAGTTTCCTGAGCCATACAGCAAATTCCCTTGGGCTATCTATTTTGCATATGGTAATATAAGTTTCCATGTTACTCTTGCGGCCTCCTATACAATGTTACAAACCTTCATCCACAGTTCTTCAGGCATTGTATCAGATCTAATCCCTCGAATCTATTTATGACTGCCCATCAGAATCATAGAATATTTAAAACACTGACCATTTTTAATGTGGTGATGGCATAGGAAAATGGGTACAAATATAAACTTTTAGGACAAGCAGAAATCAATACAAGATGATGAAGGACAGTTTGGTAATTTCAATTAAAATCTATTTTATGTTTAGGTTGAACCAAAAAAAAATTGCCCATATTCCACTGCCTTTGACCTATAAGAATTTGATACGGTTCAGCCAAATACAGTGTACACACGCTTCAACTTCGCATGTCCACTTGTATGTAGCTACCCTAGAGAAATGCTGGCACATTTGCACAAAGATCCTTTGCTAAGATGCTCACTGGAGCATACACATGACAGTTGGCGTTTGAGAACAACTTAAGCACCCACCAATAGAAGAATGAGAAAATATACCATGATGGATCCCCACTGGGAAATACTATGTAGCAGGTAAAAATGTAGATCTTTTCAACAAATAAATTGCAATGAGAGAGAGAAATGGAGGGGGAACCTATAGTGTAAGAGACTGAAGAGATATAGGATCTTAATTGAATCCTGGTTTAAATAAATGATTTTCAAACTAGATAAATCCTGTTATCAAGGAATTGTTGATTTTTTACCATTGAAACAATGGTACTGTGTTTATATTTTTAATACCCCTTCTCTTTTAGAGATACATAATGAAATATTTATGGTTGGAATGCTATAACTGGGATTTGCTTTAAAATAATAAAGGAGAAGAAAGCAAGTGGTATTAGATTTTCCAGATTGAGTGAGCTGAGAATTGTTGAGAGTGGGTAGTGGGTACATATTCATCATATTATTCTGTCTACTTTTGCATGTATTTAAATTTTTCCACAATAAAACGTTAAAAATAAAGTATCATCTCCCAAATGAAAAACATAAGTTCTCTACAAAGATACAGTTGTATGCATACCATCAAGGAAAGAACACATTAGTGAACTAGCAAGTTGCAGTGTGATATTCCATTATAATGCATATTACATTATGATGCCAGTTAATTAAGAAACAAAAGCCTGAAACCATATACACACATCCATGTAAATGTATCTTTTAAAGTTCAGAAGGTTATACTGTAGACTAAACTTAACAGTAGTTAATCCTAAGGAAGAAGCTGGGATTGGAAAGTGGATGGGTGGTAATGGTTGAAGAGAACGTCCCTTTTTCTCTGTTCTCTATATTTTCACAAGAATATATTAATGTGCTACTTGTGTGATTCTAAACAATATTAAGCATCATTAACCCAAAATTTTGCTATGGCATTTGGGAAGTCCTCGAGTTGTTTCCAGCAGTGGAGGTCCTGTGAGTGGGGGCCCGTGACAGTATATTGGTTCATTTCTTGTTTGTGAGTCCCCAGCATCCAAGGGGGTAGAGAGAGAGAAGAAACTGCCTTTTTACTAGGCACCCCCAAAATGCCAGACACAATCACATCCATCATGCCCACCATCCTCATCATGACTCTGGACCAACCGTCATAGCCCAAAGGTCAGGGACTTTCCCAAGTCTAGGCCTGATACCAAAGTCCATGTTCCTTCTGCCACAACATGTTGCAGAGTTCTTCTGTTCAGGGCTTCCTCCTGGGGTGAGCAGAGCAGGGACACTCTGGGGGTGACAAGTGAAAGGGGAAAGAAGAGCTGCCGCCTGTGCCAGGGAAGGGGAGGCCGAGGAGCCTGAAGAGGCAGGAGGGTACGGGAGGGATGGAGATGATGGCCATGGCTCTTGGTGGCCTGGCCAGGTGGCCGAACAGCCCTGCAGCCACAAGGACAGTCCCAGCGCTCCTGCTGGTGCTGTGAGGCTGGCGATGTAGCGCGTGATGGCAAACACGCTGGGGGTGATGGGGGTGAGGGGGAGGAGTCTCTTTCTCATCGGCACATCTGGGCACCTCTGAGGCCGGAGCGCGGAGGATGCAGCCGAGATGGTGCTGGTGGATGCAGAGCTGCAGAGAGCAAGGTGCAGTGGTGAGTGCAGGTGATGGAGCGAGGGGATCTTTCAGCAGAGGAGACGGTCCCCCCAGGGAGAGGGGGAAGGAAGGAAAGAGGCAGAGACTGAATAAAAAATCAGTGCCAAGCCCTCAAGAGCACTAGGCAAGCAGCCCGGTGTAGACTAAAATGTTCATAGTTCCTACTAAGGAAGAAGCTGGCACTGGAAAGTGGATGGGTGGTAATGGGAGAGGAGAATGTCCTCAGCATCTCCAACTCTCTGTATAAACTTCATAAATAAGAGTATCAAGCCAGTTCCTCAAACCAGTCATTTTCCCAGGCCTTCCCCAATGCGGATGTTCCCCTGCTTAGAACATCCTCCACCTCCACCCTCAGGGGGGCTCCTCATCCTTCAGGCTCAGCTAAAATGCCACCCTCTCCGAGAAGTCATCCCTTCCACACTAAGGAGGTGTCACTCCCCACCTCTCTTCCTCCTTCCTAGTCGTTGCTTAGAGCAGGGATCACATTTTGTAATTATCTATTCCATTGCCCACTTACAATTACCATCCCAGTGCACCTCCAGCTGCATGTTGAGGAGGAGGGGTGCACAGATCAAGTTGGTTTCATTTATCACCATCTCCCCAGCACCCAGTCAGGCACAAAGTTGGTGCTCAGTAATTGAAGGGTACATGGATGAAGAAAGAAGAAAGGGATGGAGGGAGGGAGTTATGATAATTCACTTCAGTTCTCTGCTACCCAAGGACCAAGGGGTTCCTGGCAGGTAAAGAAAACTTCCTTGAACATGCCTTCCTGTACCACCACCTATTCCAAAACAAGCTTCTCACCTTGGCAACCTGGGCCGTAACCCCACACCAAGCCGATTCTTCACCGGTTTTATCTGCACCCAGTCCCTCCCCTCCATCATTCAGGAGAGCGAAGCACTGACTAGAAATTGCACGTTGCATTTTGCATAGAAATAATATGCGCCTCTAAAATATTATTCAGTTGTCAGAGAGCTGCTAGACTACCTCCTAAGCAGGCTGCTTGGAGTATTTATAACTGCCAAAACAAGTCATTTCAAAAATAAATGCGGTATTTTTAGACCAAAGTTGTTGATAACCTGTTCTGTTAAGTCGCAGACTGGGCTGCTCAAATCAGAGCTGGGTCTCCCATCACCCCTGGGTGCCAGGGGTCATTGTCAGTCCCTGGATGCACAGCCGATGGGGTGGCGGGACCTGGCCTGGCCGCACCCCCCAAGCTTGTACACACGAACTCACAGGTGCCTGCGGAAGCCTGGCTTTGGGAAGCCTGGCCCACCCTCTGCTCCCTTCCCTCCTGCTGTTTTTGCCCTCCCTCTGTGGGTGGCCAAAATCAAAGAATAAAAGAGAAAGAGCAGCAGTAAAAATGGAAAACACGGGGGTGGGGGGGGGGGGGGAAGTGGCGCAGGAGGGGTGCCCAAATACTACCAGCCGAAGTGCTGAGATGGAAGAGGAAAAGGCAAGAGGCAGAGGGGAAGGCCACCCAGGCAGACGGACGGCTCCTCCACTACAGGAGCGTGAGCTGCCGAGAGGACGCTGTGGGAACCCCTGGGTCTGCAGCCTGTTCACCCAAGATGGAGGTTTCTGGGAAGAAAAGCAAGAACACAGGGAGCCTGTCTTCAGTTTTCTACAGCTTTTAACCAACATTTCTTCTCCTGCTGCTGCTGTGATGAAGATCCCTGGGAAGCAAGAGTCATGAAGAAAGTGTAGGGAAATGACGGCAGGAGACAGATCCAGGCTTCAACCCTGGCTGTGCCCCCTGCTAGCTGTGTGCCCTGGGGCAAGTTACTTAACCTTTCTGGGTCTCAGTTTCCCCAACTATGAAATAAGGAAAACAATAGTGCCTGCTATCCAGGAAGGTTGGTAGAAATAAACACACTGATATTTATAGAGTGCCTGCCACACAGTAATAAAAAGTGGAGACTCATGTGTTTGTTAACGCTTCCTCCTCCTGTCCCCAGTCCTTCTCCCCTATAAGGCTGCGTGTGTGCTCAGTTGCTAAGTCATGTCTGACTCTTGGCGACCCCACGAATCGCAGCACACCAGGCCTCCCTGTCCATCACCAACTCCCGGAGTTCACCCAGACTCACGTCCATCGAGTCAGTGATGCCATCCAGCCATCTCATCCTCTGTCATCCCCTTCTCCTCCTGCCCCCAATCCCTCCCAGCATCAGAGTCTTTTCCAATGAGTCAACTCTTCGCATGAGGTGGCCAAAGTACTGGAGCTTCAGCTTTAGCATCATTCCCTCCAAAGAAATCCCAGGGCTGATCTCCTTCAGAATGGACTGGTTGGATCTCCTTGTAGTCCAAGGGACCCTCAAGAGTCTTCTCCAACACCACAGTTCAAAAGTATCAATTCTTCGGCACTCAGCCTTCTTCACAGTTCAACTCTCACATCCATACATGACCACAGGAAAAAACATAGCCTTGACTAGACCGACCTTTGTTGGCAAAGTAATGTCTCTGCTTTTGAATATGCTATTGGTTGGTCATAACTTTTCTTCCAAGGAGTAAGCGTCTTTTAATTTCATGGCTGCAATCACCATCTGCAGTGATTTTGGAGCCCAAAAAAATAAAGTCTGCCACTGTTTCCACTGTTTCCCCATCTATTTTCCATGAAGTGATGGGACCAGATAGATAAAGGCAATTAAGAGGTACAAGTTTCCAGTTGCAAAATAAACGTCTTGAGGATGTAATGTACACATAGGAATATAGTCAATAATATTGTAACAACTTTGGATGGTGACAGATGGTAGCTAAACTTATTGTGGTGGTTATTTTATAAAGTATAAAAATATCTAATCATTGTGGTGTACACCTGAAACTAAAGAAAAAAGTTAATAAACATTAACTATGGTGGTCGTGTTTTTCAAAAAATGTGACTACAAATGTGAGTCATTATTAAGCCACAGCGGACAGAGGGTAAGAGCAGGACCAAGACCAGATCCAATGTCTCTTTAGAAACTGCCCTATAACCTTGGCATAGAAATTCCTCAGGACATTTCCTATCCCCTATTTGTCCCTAAATGATGATCATGAGCTCATGGAGTCGTTTCCTACAAATAAAAGATGAATCAAGAACTCCAAAGAAGCCAGCACCTCTGGAGGTGACCTCAGCCTTCATCACTGCAGATGTTAGCCATGGGAATGAAGGCAAGAAGCCAACAAAGTCAGAGACAATTGCCCACCATTGCCCATCACTCCATCACAGGTTCAGGACAGGACTAACTATCAAGCATGCCAGGTTTGGAGATAAGGGAGAGCTCCCAAGGGAGTAAGCAGTTTGCTCATTGACCCAGGGAATGAGACACAAAGGGGTGAGGGGAGATTGAGGAAAAGGAAAAAATGTGGTTGGCAATCCTTGCATTTCCAAGACACTCAGAGCATCGCACTACAAAACCATTCAGGGTTGTCCTACAAGGACTGGCCTTTGAAGAGGAAACCCACTCAAATGTCAACAGGGAAACGCCTTAAGGTATACTCCTTTCAGTTGTCATATTTTAGCAGCCACTCAAGTGTATTTACATGAGCTCCCTGGAGTCAAGCATATGGGGCTCTTAGGTGATTCAGCATCTCAGCTCTGAAAGGTACTGCACATCTCCCCTTCCATGGGAGTCACAGAAGCTTCATTGATCTGCGGCAGGCAAAGGTGTCTTAAGTTCAAACGCTGAGGCAATTTGCATGGTAATTTACACTGCAACCCTTTGTCCCCCTGTCATCCTGAAAAAGCCCTCCCAAAAGTTGAGGGAAAGCAGCTTGAATGTGTACAGCCTGCTTGACACACTGATTTCACCCCTCCTCCTACCAGACAGAACAGGAGGGGACAGAGGGTATGGGTTTTATTGTGGTGGCTGGCATTCTTTGACATTGTTCAGTGGAGAAGCTGGAAGAAAGATAGGATAAATTCACCATTTGGCTACATTGTCAGAAAACCTACTATCAGACACCATTTGTGATTAGCTAAAAGTTAACCTTCCAAGTAGCGGGGGGAAAAAATATTTCTTTCATTGGTATAATGCTCTTTACTTTTCAAAATATATTTCCATTTATTGTCTCTGGTGGGGAAAAGAAAATTTTATATCCAAAGTGTTATGAAATGAATGTTTGTGCTCTCCCACCCCATCCTTGGACTGCAAGGAGATCAAATCAGTCAATCCTAAAGGAAATCAATCCTGAATATTCATTAGAAGGACTGATGCTGAAGTTCAACACTTTTGACACCTGATGCAAAGAGCCGATTCATTGGAAAAGACCCTGATGCTGGGAAAGACTGAAGGCAGGAGGAGCAGGGGGTGACAGAGGATCAGATGGTTGGATGTCATCACCGACTCAATGGACATGAGTTTGAGCAAATCCTGGGAGACAGTGAAGAACAAGGAAGCCTGGTGGGCTGCAGTCCATGGGTTCTCAAAGAGTCAGGTAAGATTTAGCAACTGAACAACAACAACCCACCCCACCCAAACGTCACATCTTGAAGCCCTAACCCCAAATGTTATCGTATTTAGAGTTGGAGCCTTTGAGAGGCGATTAGGTTTAAATGAGGTCATGAGAATGGGGTCCTCATGATGGGATTATTGACTTTAGAAGAAGAGACCAGAGGTCTCCCTCCTCCTCTCTCTCTTTCCCTTTCCCTTTCTCTCTCCCTCTCCTTGTCTCTCACCCTCCACCACTTGAGGACCCAGCAAGAAGACAGCCATCTGCAAGCCAAGAAGAGAGCCCTCATCAAGAAACTTGACCTTGCTGCCACCCAGATCTTGCACTTCCAGACAGTAGAACTGCAAGAAATGTAAGTTTGTAGTTTAAGCCTCCCAGTCTGTGACAGTTCAAAAGCTCACTAGTGCCAAACTCAAATTTTTACACATCAAATTAACTTATTTAGACCAACTAAGCAGGTGTTTAGCCATTCATAGCCTGCTTGCTTTGCACACCCAACATTTGCAAGCCATAGTTAAGACCCCCACCTACTGCTGCCCTTTGGGGTCTCTGACTCAACTCAGGCTGCTGTCCTAAACCCCCTTCCAATCCCCCTCTCCTCTGGGAGCTCCCTTGTACCCCCACCTTTCTGAATTGTGACTCTCCCATTGCACAGCCTCCAGACAGGCTCACGCTGGGAAGGACTGCCCCCACGTGCAAACCTGTTGAAGCATCATCCAAATGAAGCCTGAGTGTGCTACTGCCACCTTGCGGTCATATCTTTTTCCTTGATCAGCCCCAAATCCCTCAAACTCCCTACAACCAGGATCTAAAGAAGTGAAGTCAGTACAGGTACAACCTAAACCCACAGTGATATGAGTCTGGGAAGCAGTGACTTCTCAGAGTTCAACAGCAGCGGCCACAGGCTCAGAAAACCATAACACAGCCAGATCCTCACCAGTAACTGGACCATGGGAAGCTGCAACCTCCTTCAAGTGGGAACCGGTCAATACCAGGCTGGACTTCTGGACTCCAGCCAAGTAGAGGACTGGGCAAGGAGGGAAAGCAAAGAAGAGGTTATGCATCGTGGCTGGGGGGAACGTGGGTTCACACTCTTCCTCAGAGGGACAGTAGCTTCAGTCAAGGCTGCGGCAGAGCAGAAGCCTGAGTTTTGTCTCATTGACAGAGACTCCTGCACTTCAGGGACCAGGTGAGTCTTTGGGAGGACAGAACGTTGCTGCTGATGCTGCTTCCAGTAGTGGTGTTGATGACAATGGTGGTGATGGTGACGATGATGGCAATGATGGTGATGGTGGTGATGGTGATGATAATGATGATGTAGTGATCTTAATGGTGATGGTGATGGTGATGACAATGGTGTTGGTGGTGACAATGACGGTCATAGCGATCTTGATGATAATGGTGGTGGTGATGATGGTGATGGTGGTAATAATAATGATGACGATCTTGATGATGACAGTCATGGTAAGCATTGCAATGGCGATAATGTGGTGGTCATGATAATCACCATCATAAAGGTAATGATAATGTTAGCTAACGTGTATTAAGCGCTTATTAATTCTCAAAAACTTTATTCGGTTGTTTTCCCCTCATTTCACATATGAGAAAATGAGTCTCAGAAAGGTTAAGAAACTTGTCCAAAGAAATGCTGGAATTGGAACTCAATCCCAAGCAGCACTCCCAGTCCCATGCCCTTGTTCCATACTATCAGAGAAAGACAGTGACTCCATGACTGAAAAGGCAAAATTTGCTCCATGTCCCATTTTGAAAGTTTCCAAAACCACACAGTCCCTTAGGGAAGAAAAAGAAACATCGAGCAAGCAACATACAAAGATGCTTCTAATATCAAAGAGGCTGAAAGCTCAGAGGCTCTGCCTCCACGATCCCTGAACATCTGGGTGCAAGACGCAAACCTCAGCCACCTGTGCAGATATGCAGGTTCTTGGAAGGCAGAGCTGCTGCGTCTACACTGTGAGAAACACCCCTAGGAGGCTGTATAAAGAACATGGCATCACGACATATCAAAGAAGAGCACTAGGAATTAATCCGCACCAGAGGAAGAAGCTAAAAACATGCATTTTGAAAAGACACACACAGCCGGTGACAGCATCAACCAACCTGTCAGAAGTACAAGCAGATAGAAAACTCTAGCCTTTCATTAATGGCAGGGTACTTTGTCTTACTTTCAACTGCCTCCAAAAACAGCCTGCTCAAGGTGGGTGGCAAGCTCCACTTCATACCTGTGGGAACCTGGCACAAAAGACACTCACAGCTTCACGGAGCAGCCCGCAGTTACAGCCAGGGAAAAATGCAAAGGCCGGCACTGCTGCTTGGAGGTATGAGTCTCTCTCTACGATCTAGAAAGATAAAGTGAAAGACCCCTTTCTAAGACGCCCTGTGAAATAACACCAAGTTGACATAAACCTGCTATGTACTTTAAAACACAGTTCTAGTCTCTCCATCATCATCAGTCATTCCCCATGTCCATCTTGACTCTTCAACTAAATCAGAAGCTCCCTGAAGCCAGAGGTTCTATAATCCATTGCTCTAACTTCCCCCCACAGTTGCAAGGGTAATACAGCATGGCTACCACTTGTTATAACAATGAAAACCCATCTTGTGTCTACACAGGAGGCCCCTTGATTTACCTAGGGCTAAAGATTATCATTACTGAGTCAATCTATTGGTTCCATATTGGTGAGCCGATAACTGTAAGCTGGATCATAATTTCCCTTAGGGACAGTCTCATGACTGGAAGTTCTGATGCTAATCAAGAATTCAGCAACAAATCAATCATAAATATAATGATAATCATTTACAGAGAATCCGCAGTTTAAACGAGGGTAAAATTATTCTCCAGTAGAGAACTTCAGAGTTTACAAGGATCTGATGGGTACTTGAGTCAGTTCCTTTCAATCCACACAAGCAGAAGCTGAGGCTCTAGGAAGATAGATAAACTACCCACAGCCACCAAGGAGTGAGTGCAGAGCTTGGACTTGATCTCTGGCCTGTAGGGTTCTTTCCACAACACACCCCTTCACCCCTTTCGCAATTTCATTGGCATAAATATATCATCTTCATTCTGGAGAAGGAAATGGGAGCCCACTCCAGCATTCTTGCCTGAAGAATCCCATGGACAGAGGAGCCTGGCAGGCTAAGTCCATAGCATCACAGAGTCGGACACAGCTGAGCAACTAACACGCACACCACATCGCCGTCATCTTCATTCATTTTATGGGAGGTATCAAAGCACCCATCTCAAAAGTCCAGCTGTGCTGTACCAGAATTCCCCAAAGTGGTTTTCCTGATATTCATCCACCCTCTGGGTTACCCCCAGTGTTGCAGAAACAAGTGTGTCCCATGTTCTAGGAATACCACACCCACCTTTGGGGTTGCAGCCACTTCCTGCAGTTTGGAATCTCTGAGTCATGACATCTTTCAGCTCATTCAACTCTCCCAACACTTTTTAAATGAGATCTCAGTAGCAAACGCTCTCTGGATTACTTAGCTTGTTTCATTTTCGTGAGCAGGCTCTGACTGGTGGAAGTACCATATGACAAAAGTGCCCCCACAACCTTGAGAAACTCTGGGTCAGTCAAAGTCAGGGAGTTCCCTTCCCTGCAGGCCTTCTCAAAGACTTGAATAGGTTAATGGGCATTGTCAATCTCCAGAAGGGGATGCAGCACCACCGTTTTCCAAATATTTTTTGTCCAGGGGCCCTCGTTTTACAGCAACTTGTGGACCTAGAGCTCATGGAACTGCAAGAAACATGGTCATAGTTGAAATCCTCTCCGGTTATCATGTTAGCTCTCATCAGCACTAAATTTGTGATTAATAACAGCTTTATCTCTATATTTAGAATAGCATTTGGGAGTTGATTTTGATGATGAGGGGAGTTAAAACTGATAGCATGTGTTTGTTTTCTAAATCAGTTTCCTACCTTTCCTCTGGGCATTGAAAGGCATCCAGAATGTAAGCGAAAAAGTCATTCTCAAAAGCAGCCATGAGTGAAGGGCCTGAAGGAGGTAAGGGCTGGGTTTCCTTCCAGTTCTCACCTTTAGGAGTCTTAACTGTGGATCTGCATAAAGCAGGCTTCTTATAACTCATTCCGATTCTCCTCCCGCCCAGCCCGTCAATGCTCCCTCCCTCACCCAGAGGACGGAAGAGGGACAGGATACCAAGGACAAGCTTGAAGGAGGAACAGAACACCATTGCAGGAGGCCCCACAACAGAATAAGGGTTAAGTAATCTACTCCCCTTTTGATGAATTCTCATACAGCCATTAAAAATTATAATTGCAATGACTTTGCAGCAACATGGAAAAAATGCTTATGATGTAATTAATGCTAAGTGGAAAAATGCAGAACACCAAATGATCGCTACACTATGATTACGACTATTTCAATTATATCTTCATGGGGACAAAAACCAGAAGGGAGCATGGAAAAAAATAAAAATAGTTTAATTTGTTGAGGACGACGGTGGTATCATGGGTGAATTTTTCTCTCTCTTTATATTTGGCTAAATATCCTGTAACATTGAGCAAATTTTGAAAAACTAAAAGAAAAAAAGACTTAAGAATGTTATGAAAGTGGTGAGCCTAGGCAGTCATTCTTGTTTGCCTGAGGGTGAGAAAGTAGGATCACTACAGGATAGAAATCATCGACCTGGTTTTTATATCAAAATGCAACTTGTTTTCTTGCTACTTAAAAAACAGAGCCTCATGCTTCTAGGCAATTAACCAGGCCCTGCCTGGGAAAGCCAAGCTTTATGTTACTAATAATTCGGGGTCGTCATCTAAAGGGTGAATCCATCCTCCCTAATTGGGCCTTGAAGGTCACTAAGGCAGGAAAACAACATGAAAAGAACAGAGCTTTCTGCTGGGTGTGGGTGGGGTCTGAGAGAACTGGGGAGAAAGATGAGCAGGAAGGACCTGGACTGGGGCCCATTCTCCCACGGTCACACACCCGAAGGTTGTCTAAGAGGGCTTTAGTGGGGAGGTGCCAAGGGAAAGCCCGCCCCAGCCATGGCCCAGGGTATCTCACCTGCTGACCACCCCAGGTGTTGGGAGACACCTGCACACCTGCCCTCAGAGTGCCCACCTCTGCTGGTCCAGTGGGGCCTGGGTCCTGGCTGGGCCCTGGGTCCTCCTGTGGACCAGAAAGCCAGCAGTGGGCTCCTCGGGCCACACTGAACATGGAGACCATTAGGATCTGGGCAAAAGGCAGCACAGGCTAGGTGAGGTATGGGAAGAATGAGGGTTGTGGCACTTCTGGTTGGGGAGGCCAGATGATCTTGTGACAGTGAGCAGGGCTCTGCTAACTACAATCTGGAGAACAAAAGCTCCTGGAGAAAGGCAGCCAGGAATCCATCCTGGGGAGTGGGAGCATCGGGTGCTCCAAGCCAGGCAGAGGGAAGGGAAAGAAAAGGAAGAAGAGCTTGTCCCAGGTCAGTGGGAGCCTGCCAAGAGGACAGGGCCTAGGAGAAAAAAATTGCGTGACTGCCAGCAGATCACGAACAGGAGAGACTCTGGCACCGTGGGCATCAAGGAGAGAAGCTGAGGGGTGGGCCAAGCCCAGTACCTGGCTTCTGACCGTTCTCTGAGCAGTATGCCCTTGTGCCCACCCACTGCCTGCAACAGAGGCACAGTTCAGATGCTAAACTTGGTCCAAAGCGAGGATCCCAGGTCTCAGATACCTGTGGGTGTGCTGCATACTTGTCAGGTACCCCCAGAGGCTGAGCAACCAGCAGCATCTGAGTTCAAGAAGAGGAGTCATGAACACGGTCCACAAAGCATGTGGTATGTTGAATAATGGCCTCCCAAAGATGTCCTCCTCCTACTCCCTAGAACCTGTGAATACGCCACCTTTCTCGGCAAGGGGGGCTTCACGGAAGTGATTAAAGTAATGCACACTGAAATGGGGAGATCTTCCCGGGTTATCTGGTGGAGCCAATGTCATCGCAGGTGTCCTTATAAGAATGAGACACAAGGGTCAGAGTCAGAGGAGACGTGACAACAGAAGTCAAGTGATATGGCTGCAAGCCAAGGACTATGGGCAACCCCGGAAACCAGAAAAGGCAAGGAAACAAGTTGTTCCATAGAACCTTCCCCTATGCCCGAAGGAATGAAGCCCCACCAGTGTATCGCTTTTAGCCCAGCAAAACTGACTTTGGACTTCTGACCTGCAGACATGTAAGATAATAAGTTTGTGTTGAGTCACTTTGTTTGTGGTTATCTGTTAGCAGCAATACAGGGGAAGTAAAAGTCTGAGAGAGGCAGCAAGTAAAGATCTTTAAACTCCACCTGCTGCTGCTCCTGGAAGTGGAGGGATGGGAGACACTTGCTAATGATACATAACGATGCACACATAGTGAGAGGAGAAAGACGTCCAGGAAGCGCTTGGGACTCAGAAGGCACTGAGTGGTTAGTATATATCAGATCTTGCATCATATGCCTGATGCATCCTACCTCATTTAGTTCTCAGAACATCTCCATGATGCAGGAACAGTTACTATCACCATTTTTACAGATGTGGAAACTGAGGCTCAGGGAGGTGAGGTTCTGTACCCAAGCAAGGGAACTGGGATCTGAACCTGAGCAGCCTGACTCCAGAGCCTGAGCTCAGAGGCACTGTAATATACTGTGTCATAAATATAAAAGGACACTGACTCAACTGCCCCTCACCACACACACACAGGGGAGCGGGTGGCCCAGGGAGATTGGGAGCAGAGGACGTGACCTTGTGCAGAGAGCTGCCCTCCTGAATGAACTACCTTCACAAGTTGATATGGCAACAAGTGGGCACAGAAAAAACTGGCTTTCTAGAACCACAAGCCATGAACTTTGGACAACCGAGGCGAGATTTTCTCTGGACTTTGAAGACTAACCCTGATATCTAAATGCCCAAGGACATAAGGGATTGATTGACTAAATCATGTTTCATCAGTACAATAAAATACTAGGCAGCTTTTTGAAACAATGATATAGATGATGCTAGATCTGTATTTATCGACATGAAGAGACATTCCTAATACAAAAGCAAGTCACGAAACAGTATACACAGCAAAAACCTACAGACGCACGCACAGAGAAAGATGCAGGGAGGGAGTCAGAGAGTCTAAAATGCACATACAAAAAGCATTAACACTGATTATCTCTGAGGCGTAAGATTACAGGTGATTTGCTTTTTTCTTCTGATTTGTTTGCGTTTTTTATACATTTTCCACAATAAAAAGAAATTGCCAGGATAATGTTTAAAGGGGGCAAACTGAACTTCAGTCATGACAAGCAAGGACATGCAATGATTAAAGTGTTATGAAGTATCTTCTCCCTAGCAGACCAAGTACTAGTAAATTTACACAAACCTAATCCTCACTACCATCCAGTGAGGTAAGGACTGCAGCCCCTATTGTTGAAGATTCTGTTTTTAATTGAGGCTCAGAGAGATTAAGTAATTTGCCCCCAAAGCCACCCCAACTGAAAGCATTAGTCTGGGATTTAATTCAGATTGGCCGAGTTCCATGACATTCTCCAGGACATAACTCTGTGATATGTTAGCTCCAGTATCCCAGGCATTCCAGGCAAGCAGGTATGCACAAGGAATCAACATGGACCAGAGGAAGATGATGGTTAAAAAAAAAAAAAATGAAGAAGATGGGAAGGACAAAACTGTATTATCCCCACTGCTCCAGGGTGAGGGTTCTCCCGTTCCCTGGAGCAGGATCTCAATCTCGGCACTGCTGATGTTTGTGTACTATAAATCTTTGTTGGAGGAGGAGCAGGGAGTGATCTGTGCATTGCAGGATGGTTAAGAGCATCCCTTATGAAATGCAGTAATACCCTCCCAGTAGTAATGACAAAAATGTCCCCAGACTTGCCAAGCATCCTCAGATCACGCTTGGTTGAGAACCACTGCCCTAGAAAATTCCTATCACCATGATGACATGAGGGTGGTCCCGGAACATTGTTGGTTATTTACTGTACATATTCACACTTCAGCCAACCACATGGTTCACTCCCCTCATCTTTTCTCCTCAACTAAGCTTTTCGTCCTTCTATATTCCAAGATAAATGGTTCCTTAAGACATCATTAAAGACAAATGTCCTAACTGGTGAGCCCCAAGTGACATTTGTGGCTATTACCCTGATCTCCTGAAAGAACAGAAAGTTGCACCCCTTCAAGAAAGGGCCCACAGTGGGCCATCTGCCACACTGGGGTGGGGAGGAGGGGTGCTCATCCACACCCGCACATTCCCTGAATTAAAGGTTAAGGGAAGCTGGTTTTTTCTTGTAAATACGAAGTCATGCAGTCATTACAAGCTTGCTTGGAGATAATCAGGGCTGACACTTGCTGTACATGCAGGGTTTATTGGAGACCACCCACAAAGTCGACTCAATGCAAAATGACACTGCTAAGTAATCTAATCCCAAAATGTAGATTTCATTCCAACAAATTGCACACAAGTGGTCTCCTGCTGGTTTAACTGTTGCCTGGAAAGGCAAGCCCAACTGCATCAGTGGCAAGTGTGTTAGCACAAAGCAACCAGACCATAAAGAGAACGCAAATGCCATGTCTGGGACCACAAACCTTGAATGTCCCGGAAAGAGAGGAGCTCCTTTAATGTTGAATTAAAATATGATCAGAAGATGGGGTTGAATATACCACCTTGGTCCAAACCCATTTTCAAAGACCACAAAGAGGATAAAAAGGTGAAGAAAATAGGTATTTTTCCTTTTGTATCAAAGACTCCTGCTACCTGGTTCCTGCAGGGCCATACGTTCTAGGATGGACAAAAATTTGAGAGAACCAGCACCCAGACTTAATCCCCACTCAGTAAGTGTGTATCTCCAGCTCCAAAACACATAGTCTCCAACCTCCAACAGAAAGAACATTTAGCCTACCTCACATCCCTTTGAAAATCAAATACATAGTAAAGACTTGGTAAGAACTAAGATATATTTTAAGTCTCAGAGGGTGAACTTTGACCATGAGTTCAGTGTGAGCCAACAATTTTCCAAGGTTGCCCAAAAGGCACTGTCTTGTTTAGTCACTAAGTTGTGTTGGGCTCTCTGGGACCCTGTGAGCCTGCCAGGCTCCCCTGTCCATGTGATCTCCCAAGCAAGAATACTGGAGTGGGTTGCCATTTCCTTCTCCAGGGAATCTTCCAGACCCAGGGATCAAACCCACATCTCCTGCCTCAGCAGGTGGATTCTTTACCACTGAGGCATCAGGGAAGCCTGGTACTGTCTTGCTGCTGCTAAGTCGCTTCAGCAGTGTCCGACACTGTGTGACCCCATAGACAGCAGCCTACCAGGCTCCCCCGTCCCTGGGGTTCTCCAGGCAAGGATATTGGAGTGGGTTGCCATCTTCGGGTACATTAATAAAGCTTATTGCTCAGGTGAAAGGAGATGGCAGTCTTAGAGTCAGGTGATCTGACCACATGTGGAGAACAGGCTTTCTCAGATGGATATTTTGGCCCCTTGGCATCTAACTCCTTAGGTAGTAGCACACTTCGGCGTGGGATCATCTTTGAGTAAAATCTGACCCAGGTGCTTGGTGAGGGAGGGGCCCCTGACTCGCATCCTCACCAACTCTTCTCTCTGAAGGCAGGAACCACGTCTCATCTCTCTTCTGTCCACCCCACCCCCCACCCCGGGGGCTGAAATCTGTACGAAGTTCCTCGAGGATACTCAGCAAACGTCTGGTGGGTTTTCAGAGAATCCTGGCTGTGGCTATGTCTCTACATTAAGAAACCAAGTAGGAAAATAAGAATGTATGCCATTTAGATCCGTGATTTTCAAACACCAGGTCACAACACATTACTCGTTTGTTAAGTCAATTTAGTAAGTCTGGAACCAGTAATATCTTTATGTTAAAGAGATTATATCTTTAAAGAAAATAAAGAGAAATATTCAGGGTGCACATCCCCTGCTTTGTAGAACTCCATTAGCAAACCCTGCAATCCACCTCTGGACTGTACCCCTCAGCTGAACATGGCTCGAGAAAATCATACAACCAACACTCACAGTCTTCACATAATTCATCTTCATGACCTCTTCTGGGTCCTCCTGCCGCCTGGCCATCACATTTCTTTTCCTTGTCCACTCACTTGGCCACCCTTCTGGAGATGACATCCTCTCTCCTCAGCCTCCAGCACCTCCTCTCCCATCTCTGCTCTCACCTGCTAACCTTGCTCCCTACCTCACTTAGAAAGTTGAAGCTCTCAGAAAAGAACTACCGCAGTCGCACACCTCCGCTTCTACCCACCCACAGGCATCTGCTCCATAGACAATGCTTCCCACCCTTTTTCTATAGATGGACTTTGTCCCTGCACAAGACCAGCCTCTCCACCTGTACTATGGATTCCACTCAAGGATATGGTGCTAACAACCCTCCCCCCTCTCTCCCAAGTTAACAAAAGTTTCCTTCTCTACTGGACGATTTCTGCTGGCATGTTATTTCTCCCATCTTTAAAAAACAAATAAATATTATAAAATTTAAAAACCTTTCCTCACTCTTATTTTCCCTCCAATTAACAAAACTCCTTGTAAGAGCTGTCAGTACGCCTTTGCTAAAGCCCTCCTTCTTTCTCTTGTCCACTCCTTCTAACCCAACGATGACTCCATTGCTCCACTGAAAGTGCTCTTGTCAAAGTCACCAGGACATCCACGTGGCTGAATCAAATCCCCAATGCTCAGTGCTTGTCCGGCATAACACTGAACATGGCTGCTCCCTTCTTCCTCCTTAGAACACTTCACTCAGTTGGTTTCCAGGGCATCACATCTTGAAGCTTTCCTCCTACCTCATGGCCATTCCTTCTCATTTTCCTCCACCAGCTCCTCTTGGTCTCCAAAAATTTCTCTTGATAAAAGGCCCAGGGCTCAACTCTTCTCCATAGGCCCCACTGCCCTGGTGATCTCATTCCATCCCAGTGGATCTCAATCCCCCACTGACAATTCCCCAGGTTTTTTTCTTCAGCTAGAACCTGTCTTGGAACTCCAGACTCATGGATCCAAATGCCTACCCATCCAATCCATTTGGGTGTCTAACAGACACAACCAACACTGATATCCTGATACATTCCCACCTCAAAATCGATTCTTCCATAACGTCTTTCCTATTCCAGTAACTGGGAAACTCAGTCCTTCTAGTTGTTCAGACCAGAAACCTCTGAGGCATCCTTGACTCCCTTTCTTTCACACTATAACTCTTGTTGTTGTTGTTGCTGTTGTTGCTGTTCAGTAGCTAAGTTGTGTCTGACTTTTCCAACCCCATGGACTGCAGCATGCCAGCTTCCCTGTCTTTCACTATCTCCTGGAGCTTGCTCAGACTATGTCCATTGAGTTGGTAATGCCATCCAACCATCTCATCCTCTGTCGCCCTCTTCTCCTTTTGCCTTCAATCTTTCCCAGCATCAGACTCTTTTCCAGTGAATCAGCTTATATCAGATGGCCAAAGTATTGGAACTTCAGTATCGGTCCTCTCCAATGAATATTCAGGGTTGATTTCCTTTGGGATTGACTAATTTGATCTCCAGGCCATCCAAGGGACTCTCAAGAGTCTTATCCAGCACCACAATTCAAAAACATCAATTCTTCGGTGCTCAACCTTCTTTATGGTCCAACTCTCACATCTGTACCCAACTACTGGAAAAACCATAACTCTACCTCCAACATATACTCAGAATCCAACAGCTTCTTACTGCTTGCAGCAAGACCTTCATCCTCCAAACCACTATCATTTTGATCTTGGTTACTTTACCCTGCCCCCTTATTACCTAGCTCCAATGCAGCAGTCAGAATGAGTCTATTAAAACATACATCAGATCATGTGATTCCTCTGCTTAAACCATCCCCACCCCACCCCTAGGAGCTCCCAGCTTACTCACTGCTACATGAGGACACCGCCTTAATGGGTTTCTTCCAAGTCTCATCAACTATGCCCCTTACTGCATGACAGCTACAGAGATGTCACTTGTTCAAGGCTCACTGAATAGATGTCATTGATATAGACAACCTTATTATTAGGAACTGCTACAACCAGCTAATCATTTCATTCATAAACAACCAACTAACCCTCATCCTGGAATCCTTTTGACTAATCCAAGTCAGGTGTGATCCCACAACCTCCAGGTGAGTGGTGGGGTATCTGATTGGCACCCCCAAAGCCATCCATCCCTCTGGCTTCAGAGCCCTGATGTTCCAGGATATTCCCTTCCCTGACAAATCTCCAGTCACCCATCTCCATGCAGGTGCACAGATTTGAATCTGTATCTGCAGCAGCTCCTGCTGGTATCGGCACAGCTGTTTCTTTTCATGAGCCTCTTTTGTGCAGCAATATCTGAAAAAAAGTCAGGGAGCATATTGAATTTCAGATGAACCAGCTGTCTCAAGACAAAGGAGGAAGAAAAAGATGACGTGGTCAATGGGACACTTGTCACGAGAATGTAGCTCCAGAAATCTGGGTCCAAGCTGGGTGTTGCACATTGCTAATCTTGCCCCTAAGATATGGATTAAGGGGGTTCTGACCATCCAGAGGCATGCTTTGCAAATATCCCCTCAAGTGTGGGATGCAAAGACAGCTCAGGAGCTCAGAGTCTGAACACTGTCACCATAGCCCACTCTGGTTTCAAATTCACTTCACTCTCTTGTTGTATTTTTTATTTTTTCCAGGTGCAAAACTTGGTTACAAGATCACCACCTCCTCTTACTTAACAACATTATTGCCAACTACTTGAGGACCCAGTCAGCTAAATTGCCACTGGGGTTGACATGAAATTTCTTGACCTTGTAATTGCAACTATGGAGCTGTTTGTTTTTTCTGAAGTCCCTAAAACATGTGGGACAGGTATAAAGTTTCCACATAAGCCAACTTCTTTGGTTCATTCTGAGCTAAACAAACAGCTTCCCACAGCTGGACCAAAAATACCCATTCCAGTCCCATCTTTCTGATCTGTCCCAAGCTTAGGAGATTTCCAAGATGGAATTTTGCCATCATACCATGGTAAAATCTTAAACCAATACTTCTCAATGCCAGAAAAATAGCAACCTAGCCCAGAAAGAAATCAAAGCTGCATTTCTACTAAACAAGATTGTCAACTTGGTAGAAAAGAGGAGATCATTTTGTTAATGATCAAATATACTGGTTTCAGCCAATCAAATTTTTGAAGAAAATAACCTTAGATAGAGTCCCTCAGTGGCCCTAATCGTTACAGCAAATGACATTTGAAATCTCTTTTTTTCCTAACTAAAGAAATTGAAAGTAAAAACAAGTCACCAGCATATCATTTTATCTTTTTTAATAAAGATTAAAAAATTATCCTTTAATAAAGGATAATTGCTTTACAATACTGTGTTGGTTTCTGCCATATATCAACAAGTATCAGCCATAGGTTCAAATATGCCCCCTCCCTCTTGAACCTCCCTCCCACCTCCCACCCTACTCATTTGCACTTTGCATTTGCTCCAAACTGCAGAGCCTTGATGGAGAAGGCAATGGCAGCCCACTCCAGCAGTCTTGCCTGGAAAATTCCATGGATGGAGGATCCTGCTAGGCTGTAGTCCATGGGGTCGCTAACAGTCAGACACGGCTGAGCGACTTCACTTTTACTTTTCACTTTCATTGACTGAAGAAGGAAATGGCAACCCACTCCAGTTTCTTGCCTGGAGAACCCCAGGGACAGGGGAGCGTGGTGGGCTGCCGTCTATGGGGTCACACAGAGTCGGACACGACTGAAGCGAGCAGCAGCAGGAGCAGCAGCAGCAGAGCCTTGAACTCAAATGGGACAAGACCTTCTTCTGCCCAAATTAACCAAACAGAATTTTCAGTGAAACTCCCTAATTTAATTTCAGTAGCAACAAAAACTGAGTCCTGGCCAAGCCACAGGGAAGGGAGTCAGGTGTCAGAATACAGTAAGCTCCAAACACTCAACCTTAGTTCTTGTCCTAGTGTCCCCTGTCATTCCTTAGTCCAGTTGGTCCAGTTGGTTAACGAGAACCAACCAAGAGACCAAGGTCTCTGAGGGCCAGCTAGTTCCACTCAAGTTTTCAATCCAAGATTGCACCTCTTACTTGGTCATCCATCTTAAAATGCAAGCCTTTTCTCTGCATGGAATAACCAGCCCATCAAAGGGAAGGAGGAACAGTCTCCACCTTTGCTAAAACAGCTCGAATCAAAGTTCTCACTATTAAGTGGGATCCCAGCATCATCAAAGAGTAGAAGAGAAGGCTCCTAAGGCTTTTAGATTGGTAAATAAAATATGGAGTGAAATCTTATATTATATACCTATATAAATGTACCTATTTACAAAATATAAATAGACCCACAGACTTAGAAAATAAACTTATGGTTACCAAAGGGGGAAAGTGTGGTGGAGGCATAAACTTGGAGGTTGGGATTAACATATACACACTATATAAAATAGATAACCACCAAGGATCGACTGTATAGCACAGGGAACTCTACTCAATATTCTACAATAACTCAACATTCTATAATAACCAGGGAAAATAATCTAGAAAAGAATATATATTGATATATTCAGTTACCTACATATAACCAAATCACTGGGTTATTATACACGAAACTAACACAACATTGTAAATCAACTATACTTCAGTTTAAATATATATATTTACATATTTATAGTGAACATCCCATTAAAAAGAGGCCCCACTCTTCATATTTGAATGCCATATATATGCACTTTGTACCTGGCAATTATTCATGTTTAAAGCCATAATAATAAGTCTTTGGACTTCCCTGGTGGCTCAGCAGTAAAGAATCCACCTGTCAGTGCAGGAGATATGATTTTGATCCGTTGGTCAGGAAGATCCTCTGGAGAAGGAAATGGCAACCCTCGCCAGAATTCTTGCCTGGAAAATCCCATGGACAGAGGAACGTGGCGGGCTATAGTCCACAGGGTCACAAAGACTCAGACAGGACTTAGCAACTAAACACAAACAACAACAATGAGACTTTGCATTTTTATAGGGCTTTATAAATTTATAATATACTTTCACACATGTTCCTGGAGAAGGGAACAGCTACCTACTCCAGTGTTCTGGCCTGAAGAATTCCATGGACTCTATAGTCCATGGGGTCACAAAGAGTCAGACACGACTGAGAGACTTTGACTTTCACTTCACACATGTTAATGTTTTTAAAATCTTTAATGTTCTTAAAATCTTAATAAGTGACAAGGCAAACATTATTATCCACCCTTCATTACACATTAAAAAAGAAGAAACTAAAGCTCAAATTTGCAGCCATGAAATTAAAAGATGCTTACTCCTTGGAAGGAAAGTTATGACCAACCTAGACAGCATATTAAAAAGCAGAGACATTACTTTGTCAACAAGGTCCATCTAGTCAAGGCTATGGTTTTTCCAGTAGTCATGTATGGATGTGAGATTTGAACTATAAAGAAAGCTGAGCACCGAAGAATTGATGCTTTTGAACTGTGGTGTTGGAGAAGACTCTTGAGAGTCCCTTGGACTGCAAGGAGATCCAACCAATCCCTCCTAAAGATCAGTCCTGGGTATTCACTAGAAGGACTGATGTTGAAGCTGAAACTCCAATACTTTGGCCACCTGAGGCAAAGAGGACTCATTTGAAAAGACCCTGATGCTGGGAAAGATTGAGGGTAGGCAGAGAAGGGGACGACAGAGGATGAGATGTTTGGATGGCATCACTGACTCAATGGACATGAGTTTGGGTAAACTCTGGGAGCTGGTGATGGACAAGGGGGGGCCATGCTGCAGTTCATGGGTCACAAAGAGTTGGACACGACTGAGCAACTTAACTGAACTGAGAGCTCAAAGAGGTCAGGTAATTTGCCAAAAGTCACTCTATGAAGCAATTAGAGAAACCCCAGGTCCAATTCCAGGTGCCTGTCTCTGCACACTATTTCTGAGATGAGTGGATTTTGACACCTGTTCCTGGAGAAGTACCAAAACTTTCAAAGTTGCAACTCTGATCAATTTCATGTGTGCAGCTGGAAGAAGAAGAAATATTGACTTTTCCCTTTCTGTCCCCAAGCCCACCTCCACTCTCACCCCCACCAAGTACAACATGACTACAACCAAAAGCATAAAATAGTCCACTGCACTGGTCCTTCTCACCAAGAACTAAATAATTCTTGCTGTTTCTCCTCCTCACCCCACTGTGACATTACACTCTAGTCTAGAAGCCCATGGAGGGCAGGGACTGGGTCATTCTTGCTTTGGGATGGTCTTCCTGCTGCTGCTGCTGCTAAGTCACTTCAGTCGTGTCCAACTCTGTGCAACCACAGACAGCAGCCCACCAGGCTCCTCCATTCCTGGAATTCTCCAGGCAAGAATATTGGAGTGGGTTGCCATTTTATTCTCCAATGCATGAAAGTGAAAAGTGAAAGTGAAGTTGCTCAGTGGTGTCCAACTCTCAGTGACCCCATGGACTGCAGCCTACCGGGCTCCTCTGTCCACGGGATTTTCCAGGTGAGAATACTGGAGTGGGTTGCCATTGCCTTCTCCGATGGCCTACCTGGTAGTGTTCATTTCACTTACCAACTGTTTACTAAACATCCACTTCTTATCAATCTGGAAATGGGAGAGTTTATCCTAGGGTAGAGCAAGGAACATGTCCCTTGCAGCACGATTTACAATAGCCTAGGACATGGAAAAGTCCTAGATGTCCATCAACAGATGAATGGATAAAGAAGTTGTGAGATATATATATATATATATATATATATATATATATATATACAGATATATATATATATATATATGCAATGGAATATTACTCAGCCATAAAAAGGAATGAATCTGAGTCATTGAAGTAAGGTGGATGAGCATAAGAATGACATGGATCACCTTGCTTCCTTACTAATCACCATCCACTTAGACTCCAAGATTCTAACTCTCCTTTGAGAAAACATAATAAACAAAATTCATGACCACAGGACAAAGAGAGCAGTCTATAGCTAAAGACAGCCTCTAAGTCTTGAAATTATCTATTATTTTCTATCTGGAAGCTTTATACATGCAATATTCTTTGCTACTGAGTATAATGAAAGTGAAGTCGCTCAGTCGTGTCCAACTCTTTGCGACCCCATGGACTCTAGCTTACCAAGCTCCTCTGTCCATGGGATTTTCCAGGCAATAGTACTGGAGTGGATTGCCATTTCCTTCGCCAGAGGATCTTCCCAACCCAGGGATCGAACCCGGGTCTCCTGCATTGTAAACAGACGCTTTACTGTCTGAGCCACATAGTGATGAGTAAAGAAAGCAAGTTTTAGACCATACTAAATTGAAGGAGGCTGCTCATCTTTAAAGCAGTTCCACGACTTGGACCAGCAGCATAGCACCTATTCAGAACACTGAAAGGGTGTGGGTGGACAGGGCACAAAGGTATAAGCTGAAAACCAGGGCAAGATGAAATAAGAAATGTTTGGAGAGTCCATCAAAGGAGGAATTGAAAATATGTGGCACCAGCCAGGCTCTTCTTTGATCTGTCCACAGCAGACACCATCAATGGACACAGCACCCTCGAACCCAGCCAGGGATTCTGACCATCCTAGATACCACACTTCAAGTGGCTACCAACATTCATTAAAAATCAGCAAGCAAAATGTCACCTGTTCCTCCGTGGTCCCGTAGTTAAGAATCCACCTTCCAGTGTAGGGATGCAGGGGACTAAGATCCCACATACTACACGGCAACTAAGCCCAAGTGCTGCAACTACCGAGCCTGCACAGCACAACTAGAGAACCCCATGCACTGCAGCAAAGATCCCCCATGATGCAACTAAGACCTGATGTGGCCAAAAATCAAATAAGCGCACAATTTTTTTTAATTTTTTAAATGTCACCTATTTAATTTGCATTTATAACCATTTCTTCTTGCTGGAAATCACATTTCATGTATTAGGATTAAATCATGGTGCTTCCTCATACTTCTCTGATTCCAAGATTCCTGATATTAGATTAGCAACCCAGTTCTGACCTTCTGGATTCCTGACCTCAATTCTTTATTGCTATCTGCTCTTCCCAGTCCCCAAGACCTACCCTCAGACCCTGACCTCTAACCAGGTATTCTGACCAGGGCTTGGTGACATGACCCAACTCCTGATTCCTGTTCTGTCTGGCAGCCTTTTGTCATTTCTCCACGGACTCAAATTTACCAATCCACCCACTGGGGCTCAGCACAAAGTACCTCGTCCAGGTCAAGATTCCCTTCCACGATTGTATAACAACAGCACAAAAATCCCTGAAGAACTAAGACAAGGATGGCAGAATGGGAAATTCCAGACTAGTAAATGAGAAAGGGAGAAGCTAGCCCATGGGTTCACAAAATCTCCCTCAGCAATGGAGTTTATCTGCAGCTTAGGCCCCATCTTTATCCCTTCAGAGAGAGTGAGAGATTCCAGTCCTGACTTTTTCTGCTTTATGGTAAAGTTTCTGCCTTCGAGGTAAGGAGCAGATGTTTCCTAAGCTCCTAGGGATTTATCGGCCTTGTTCACACCTTCAACAGACAGTTCATTGTAGGTTTAATTTATACTGTTCTGTTTCACTGGTGGGACAATAACTCTGGCTCCATCCTAAGTCACAAAATGGCGGTGTAAAAGAAAGCCAGGCTGCGCTCCGCCAGGCCTGCATCTCCTCCTCGGCTCTTCTGTACATGTGACTCCTTTCCACTACAGTTCGTATATTCTCTGAATCCAGACAATAAAGTTTCTCTCAACTTTGCAATTTGCTGCCAAGCAAGGCTCAGTGGCACCGCAGGAAGATCATCAACTGGGAAGCCGGGGGTCTGGGTTCAAAGCCTAGCTGTGCCAGTAAATTGCTTTCCTTCTCTGGGCCTCAGTTTATTCATCTGTGACCTGAGGGGATTGAGCTTAATGATTCATATAGAAGGTCCCTCCCAGCTCTGACATGCTATTAAACTGGAGGGTTTTGGTGAAGAGAGGAGCTTGACCTCCACTCCAGCTGTACCCTCCCGATTTCCCACAATGCCCCTCTGCTCCTCCCCCTCCACTGAGGCTTAACCAGCGGAGGGAGAATCATTCCCAGCTGCTGGCGGACTAATCCAGCTGCCATGTGGGGAGTTTTGTTACGCCTATTTCACAGTGGGTCATGTCTAGTCAACATGTATTTCCTAAGTGCCTCTGACAAGCCCAGAAAAAGGGTGGAGCCCTCTGGGGCCTCAGTGACTTCGTCTGTGAAATGAAAGGCTTACAACGCTCACTGGGCTTCAAGGTGCCTCCCAGCTCTGAAGTCCTGGGATTCAAGATTCCACTGAGGAAAGGGGAAGCCCCACCCTGGGGTGGCCAACTGCCAGCCCCACCCCTGACATGGCCCGGGTCCAGCTCCCTTCAAGCCTGTGCACCTGGGGCCACACGTGGGCAGAGTAACCCAAAATCCAGCTATAACCCACTGGGAGGTGTGTGTGTGTGTGACAAATACAGTCATACCTCTAACACTTCACCACAGCTGAGTCTCAGCCCTGCCCCCTCCCCATCGCCCAGTCCCTGGACCACACTCTTCAGTGAGTGGGGGAGAAGCAGATGCCTGTCTAGATGGTGTGATCTGAAGAAAGTCCCCACACACCCCACAAAACATCTCTCTCACAGACCTGCCTGAAATCCTCATCACAGGCACTCGGTTTCTTTGCAGTCTAGCATCTTGCTTCCAGAAGTTTCCTGTTAAAGGCAAACGTGCACAAAAGTGCAGCATGTACTCAGCCTTTGAGTTTCTTTTCCCCAGTGCAACCCTCTCCTCACTAACCTTCACCAGTTCCCGTTACCACTCCCCAGACCCCCCAAAATATCTGACAAACACAAAAACTTCCCCCACCAGGACAGAGGCATGAAACCCAAATTTATGAAGTAAAAGCTAAATAGGGATGAGTAAACAGACATTTTGCCTGACTTCCACCCTGATTTATTTCACACCCTTTACAACTAGTGACAAAAAATAAAATAGCCCTGGAGAAGGAATTAGTTGGAGGAGAAGAGAAGGGTGAGGGATCACATAAGAGCGATTTTCAAACCCACTGTGTTATTAGGGTTTTTATGAAATAAAAGTTCTCACTTAGAAGCGTGATAAAGCCCCATCACTGTTTGTTTGACTTGGCTGCGTGTACCTCTCCTTAGATTACTGCACATGTTTATTATTTAAATTTGAAAGAAAAAAAATTAATTTTGAGTGGATAAGTTTTGAGGGATAAGTGCAGATACACAGACGGAAACCACAGATACAAAGAATTAGGATTCACTCTCTACCCTCCCCACAGAGGCCAGAAGAGAAAATGGCTTCATCCTGCATTGCCTGTGGAAGACTTGCCTGAAGAGAGAGTTTTTAAGTCTGAAAGAGGGAATTAAAGGAAATTGTGAGGACATTTCTTTTCCCTTTAAATATTCTTGAAAGAGAATCTGTTCCCATTTGTTATGGCCTGAATCATGTCCCCCCTACCACCACCACCACCAAAACTCATAGGTTGAAGGCCTAATCCTCAATGTGATTGTACTTGGAGATGGGAGGTAACTAAGGTTAAATGAGGCTGTAAGAGTGGGGCTCTAATCTTCTGATGTCCTTGTAAGGGGAGGAAACCCCAAAGAGTTCTCTTTCCAAGTATGCACAGAAAAGAGACCATGTGGAGACACCATGAGAAGGCCACCATTTACAAGCTAGGAGGAGAAGTCTCACCAGAAACCAAGTTTTTCAGAACCCTGATCAGACTTCTAGACTCCCAGAACTGTGAGAAAATATGTGTTAATTGTTTAAGCCCCCTGGTTTGCGGTCCCTGGTTACGGCAGACTGGGTGAATAATATGTTTCTGCCTAAGGGAGAGGGACAAACTGAGTCAGTCCATAAATGAGGATGAACTCCTTTTCTAGGCACTGGGTTTTGGGCAGTAAATACGATAGTGTTCCCAGCAGTGTCCTCACAATGCCTCTAGCCAGTGGGTTCTAGAATCCACATCCTTTTTCCTAACACACTGCCTCCAGACCTACATAGCTGTGCCTTCCTCAGAGCAAGGAAAGCAGAGCTCATCATCTGGGTGAGGAAGGCAGGGAGTGAATGAGTCCCCTTTCCCTCCCAAGTGTTGCCTCAGCAGGTGCAAATTTGCCCTGTCAGGAAAGAAGAGGGGAATGCTGTGGAGAGAGAGGAAACAGTCACCTCGTCCCTCCCAAACCCACTGAGGCCAGGCAGCCCAGATGGGCCTGCAGACCTGGAGGAGCTTCTCAAGCCAAAAAGGACCAGTAAAGAGTCTGAGGCCTTGGGGTAGGGACAGTGTCGGCACAGTGACCCTCAGGAAGCCACAGGGGGCAGAAAGAGGAAAATGGGGGATTTTCAAAGGAAATTTGCACTAGTGTGGGCTTAAAGAAAGGAATCAGACTGTGCCTGAAAGCTGGGACAACTTGCCTGTCTTTTGAGCAAACTCTGGCTAAAATTAAGACCAGAAATCTGTACTTGATTAAAGAAAAACCTTTTGTTTCAAAGTTTTTGAAGGAGAAGAAGGAAATCGGGCTATTTTTCTCTTTTTACCCGGTAAATATTTGCCTCAAAAAATTCCAAAATGTGTCATTGTCAAAATAAGGTGATGTGTACTAAGAAGTACTAAGGTACACTGGTATTAAGAGGGCCTTAGCAGCTGGAGTACTGGTGAGGTGGCAGAATATGGGGCTTCCTGTGTAGTGTTTGCCAATTTCTGTGTTGTAAATATTCTCACCAAGGCTGATTTCAAGCTACCAATGGTTTAAAAATCAGCTTGCAAAATTCCTGCCTGTTTATCCACACTCTCTGGCCAGCCAGCACCATCTGGCTCAGGTAGATTTCCACTAGAAGGTGTGCCAAGCAGGAAGGTAGCAGGCAGCCAGGCACAGAACCAGCTGAGAAGGTCAGAGGTCCTATGAAGAGAGAGAGGAGGACCCCAAAGGATGATGTCAAGAACACGGGGAGATTCTTCTCTCTGGGATGCATCCCCTCACAGGCATTAACGGAGACCCATTGTCACGGCCATCCTCTCCTCAGAAGGGGCAAGTGCGCTTTCTCATCCCCTGGACACTGCAAGCATGCTACCCGGGGTCCAAGGGAAGAGCAGCAGACACAGATAATCCCCCAAACCCATCACATTTTGAAACTTCCAAATGCCAACAAGAACTTTTATTGGCATTTACAGAAAGAAAGAAAATAAATGTAAGGAGGGAAGGAATTCAATTTAGAAAAGATTTTTCACTAACCATTGTGAAACCAATAAACCCAGATTTCCCAAGGACCCCAAGAGAATGCCTTTGTAGAGTCACTCCGTTGTATCCAACTGTTTGCAACCCCATAGACTGCATCACGCCAGGCTTCCCTGTCCTTCACCATCTTATGGAGTTTGCTCAAACTCATATATTGAGTCAGTGATGCCATCCAACTGTCTCATTCTCTGTTGCCCCCTTCTCCTCCTGCCTTCAATCTTTCCCAGCATCAGGGTCTTTTCCAGTGAGTCAGTTCTTCCCATCAGGTGGCCAAAGTATTGGAGCTTCAGCTTCAGCATCAGTCCTTCCAATGAATATTCAGGACTAATTTTCTTTAGGATGGACTGGTTGGATCTCCTTGCAGTCCAAGGGACTCCCAAGAGTCTTCTCCAACTCCACAGTTCAAAAGCTTCAGTTCTTCAGTGCTCAGTCTTCTTTCCGGTCCAACTCTCACATCCATACATGACCACTGGAAAAACCGTAGCTTTGACCATATGGACCTTTGTTGGCAAAGTAATGTCTCTGCTTTTTATACACTGTCTAGGATTGTCATTGCTTTGTTTCCAAGGAGCAAGCATCTTTTAATTTCATGGCTTCAGTCACCATCTGCAGTGATTTTGGAGCCCCCCAAAATAAAATCTGTCACTGTTTCCACTGTTTCCCATCTATTTGCCATGAAGTGATGGGACTAGATGCCATGATCTTAGTTTTTTGAATGTTGAATTTTAAGCCAGCTTTTTAACTCTCTTCTTTCACCTTCATTAACAGACTCTAGTTCCTCTTCACTTTCTGCCATAAGGGTGGTGTCATCTGCATACAGCCTTGTCTAACTCAATGAAACTATGAGCCATGCCATGTAGGGCCACCCAAGATGGATGGGTCATGGTGGAGAGTTCTGACAAAACGTGGTCCACTGGAGAAGGAAATGGCAAACCACTTCAGCATTCTTGCCTTGAGAATCCCATGAATAGTATGAAAAGGCAAAAAGAAAATGCCTATTTCTCCCATAAAGTGAGGAAGAGAAAAGGAATTCCTGACATCCATCTGGATTTGGCCAGACATGTGCTGAGTGCCTCTGCACCGCCTCCCTTGTCCTCTCTCCCTACCCCCAGCACAAGGCAACAGGACAAAAGAATTCCAATCCCGTCATTTCTTACCTTTGACCTTCTGTAGATGAGTCCTATCAACTGATGCATACGCTGGACACTCATGAAGAATCCACTTAGAATTTCATTCTGTTATCCAGTGTTAGTCTTCAAATGAACTACAGACCTATGCTTTTGTTTCCAAAACAAAACAAAAAGCAGAAGCCAGGACTGGGATTCATTTCTCTCCAATTTACCTTCCAGTACCTGGCACTGGGCTCCATGCTTGGTCAATATTCAATACATCATCATCCTATTTAGTTCTCCCTTTTTCCCCTGAAAGCACTCACCAGGCGATTCTCTCTAAGGGTTTGTGCCAGTCACCTCCAGGGGGTTATGCCAACTACTCTTTGATCCATGAATCAGAATTTGAACTGGCACTAGTAAGCACTGAATAATACTTAATGTTGTGGATTAACTAAAGAATAGGATTACTATATATAACCAAAAGGTTCTTATCGTATGTATGCAAGTTATCCATTCAAGAGAAGTGAAAGTGAAATGTTAGTCACTCAGTTGTGTCCAACTCCTTTCTACCCCCACGGACTGTAGCCTGTCAGGCTCCTCTGTCCATGGGATTCTCCAGGCAAGAATACTGGAGTGTGTTGCCATCTTCCTGACCCAGGAAGTGAATCCACGTCTCTTACATCTCCTGCATTGGCAGATAGGTTCTTTACCACTAGCACAATCTGGGAAGCTCACTGGAGTGGGTAGCCATTCCTTCTCCAGGGAATCTTCCAGACCCAGGGATCAAGCCCAGGTCTCCTGCACTGCAGGCAGATCCTTTACTATCTGATCCATCAGGGAAGCCCCATTTAAGAGAACAGGTAGATAATATAGTTAAACAGTGCATATATAAGAAGATACAAATAGTATGAATGACGCATATATTTCCACCAGCCCTCTGGCTGTGCTTCCAGCTGAAAACTCCTGCATTTCCTTGGACTAAGAAATCACAGCTAAAAAGCCATTTGTTGGGAACGATAAAGGAGAAAGGGTGACCTCTGCTGGTGGAATGAGCCTTTTTAAATCTGGTTCTCTCTCCCAACTCTGCAAAGAAAAGAAGTGAGCAAAGGGGTCGGAGAAGGTAAGGGTGTGACCATGTCCTTTCTGCACAAATGATCATTTTTTCCACTCTAGTCATTCTTACAATCTCTTCAGAAAAAGATCATGGTTTGTGTGGTTCAAGAAGTCTGACAGGGCTTCCTCAGTGGTAAAGAATCCACCTGCCAATGCAGGAGACACGGGTTTGATCCCTGGTTCAGAAAGACCCCATATGCCGCAGAGCAACAGAGCCTGTGTACCGCCACTATTGAGCCTGGGCTCTAGAGTCTGTGCTCCGCAAAAAGAGCAGTCATCACACCACTACGAAGAGTACCCCCATTCACCGCAACTAGAGAAAAACCCACACAGCAACAAAGACCCAGCACAGCCAAAAATAAATAATTTTTTAAAAAAGAAGAATTCTGTATTGATGTGTAGAAATGAGATTCAACTAGGCTTTTATTGTGTTTAACAATCATTCTCTCGAAAAAAATGAACACTTTTATTTGGAACTCAGTAATTTGTTTTCTTTCTTTCTCTTTTATGCTTTTACATATTTCATTAATGAAATGAAGAATTTGCAATCGATTTTGAAATGTAGGGACTAATTAGAATAAATGAAAGCGCAGTCCCCAAATGTCTTATTAAGGTTTACATTTATTTGTCAGATAAATACACACTTTAGGAACTAAAAATTAAACATGTTCAAATAGTATCTACATGTTACAACTTGATGCTTTATGAAAAACTTAAAACAAGTTACTTTGCTTTAAAGTTCAGCAGCGCTCTAAACCAAATCGTTTCCATAGCGCCCTCATTATGCTGCCTGATTTTGCCTCTCTGAGAATCTTTCATCACCTTTGACGAGCAAAAAGCCTGTGTTGTGCTACCAGCTTTCTAATAGTCTTCAATTCTTAGTCAGACTTTCCCTGATCATAGACGCCACTTTGGTCTTTAGCTTTGCCAAGTTTAAAGCCAAATACTTCAAGTTTTCTGGAGAAAAGCGAGGTAGGAGCCTTTTCAACTCCTAATTTTTTTAATGGTCTAAGGCTGCTGCACATGTAATTATTATGTATGTGTAATCAGGCTTGTTGGAGGGAGGAAACGAAACAGGGACGCACAGGCAAGCAGACTCAGAATCCCATTCAGAATTAGAAAAACTGGATTATATCTGGGGGGAATCATATATCTTTGGGGAACCATAACAATAAAAGACATCAGTATGCAGTATAAGGGAACACATGCTCTAGCTTTACCAATAAATTTTAATTTCAGATTAAATAAAGTGTTCATTTAAATGCACATTTATAGGCCTTACATAATCAAAAATCTGGTTTTTCTCAGGTGCTTTTCTTAAGTCAGTGTACACGCCTTCCCATGACTGTCAGGCTGATGAGACACCAGACTATTTTATGGTCAACACCTCTTTGGAGACCTGCCAGAGAGGACAGAGAAGGGGAAAGCTGCTGTCCTGGGCCCAGACTGGAGTGAGCGAGAACAGTGGCAGAAATAATTCAGAAGGGCTTCATTCTCAGTCCCTCACCTCCTTGTTTCTTTATATCATATAACAAATGTATTCATTCTTTGCTAAGTATACTAAAGAGATCTGAAATTCTTTGAAGGCAACATTTTTTGTTTTATGTAGAAAAGAATGTAGATACTGAATTAAGAAATTAGTAAGTACTAAATGTTAGCATTTATTTAAATGTCAGTGTGCATTCAAGATTTTTTTAAACAAACATAAGACTAAAAACTCAAGCAGTTGAATTTAATATGAATAAAGAAATATGAATAATGGAAGAAATTTATTCCCAAAACTATATGTATATTGCTTTCTTAACAAAAGAACCCTTTACAAGTATAATCTTTATTATGAGCATTCAATAAACAACCATCAATTAGGTAGATCTGTACAAGTGCTCAAGTCATTTCCCTCATTTGACTGCTCTTTATTAACCACCGCGGTATGTCACACACTGTGCTGGGCATTAGGAAGACTGTAGCTAATAAAGTCAGACGTCTTCCCTGTCTTTCCAGAGCTTTATAATATCATGTAGAAGCCAGACATCAGTCAGCTATCCACACCAGTAAATATAAAATTACAACAGCGATGAGTGCTACAAACTAGAGGTAGATGGTGCTAATAGAGCATTGTTTTTCTGAAACAAGAATTCTGTTTCCATCTGCAGAGTAGCCAAATTCAACTTTTTTGAAAAGCTGAAATCAAAGAACTAAAATCAACATTTTATAGGCACAACATGACCTAACCAACTCTGAGGTATTTGGTCAAAAAGGTGCCTGATTCAATTTAAATATATTTATTCAGCATCTTGGAGAAGGCAGTGGCACCCCACTCCAGTACTCTTGCCTGGAAAATCCCATGGACGGAGGAGCCTGGTGGGCTGCAGTCCATGGGGTCACTAGGAGTTGGACACGACTGAGCAACTTCACTTTCACTTTTCACTTTCATGCATTGGACAAGGAAATGGCAACCCACTCCAGTGTTCTTGCCTGGAGAATCCCAGGGACAGGGGAGCCTGGTGGGCTGCCATCTATGGGGTCGCACAGAGTCAGACATGACTGAAGCGACGCAGCAGCAGCAGCAGCAGTCAGCATCTATGCTGTATAAAGCAGTGCTTCTCAAACTTTAATATGCACGGAAATTACTTGAGGGGAATTGTCCAAACACAGATTCTGAGTCTGTAGGTCCAAGGTGAGGCCTAAGACTCTGCATTTCTAACAAGCCACCAGGTAATGCTGATAATTCCAGTCTGTTGATCAGACCCTGAGTAGCTCCAGTTCAGGCCAAGATTCTGAACTAGCATGACAGCTGGATCCTCACTTCTACCGCCATTCCCTTCTCCAGGGCATCTTCTCCACCCAGGGATTGAACCTGGGTCTCCTGCCTTACAGGCAGATTCTTTACTGTCTGAGACACAAGGAAACCCTCCTCACCTCCACTGCCCCTTCCCTACCAACTCCACAAGAACAGAAGAGTAAAGAGAACATTGTGAGAAGCTTCTGAGTTTACTCGGCTGTTTTGGTCTGGTGTTTGTGGAGTAGTGGGCTTTAACCTGGGGCAGGACACAGCCCAACAAGGTTGAGGAAGGATAAAATAGGAGAACTGGTGGAATTCTGTTACTGCTTCCCCCAGTCCTCCTTTCATCACGTTGTGGCAAACAGAGCCTGCCCTCCTCCAGCGGAGACATAGGAATCTGGTGCAAATGTCCTCAGAAAAAAAAAAGAAAAAAAAAAAAACAGAAAAACCAGGGGAAACAAGATAACTCTCCAAAGTTATTTCCATATCCCTTCTCTTTCAAATACCCAGGGCTGGAGAATTACGGGGTTCCCAGGTGGCACTCGTGGACATAGACATACATCCATTGTGGACATAGCATATAGACATAGTAGACACAGAGGGACAATGCAGGAGACGTGAGAGATGTGGGTTCAGTCCCTGGGTGGGGAAGATCCTCTGGGGAAGGGCATGGCAACCCACTCCAGTATTCTTGTCTGGAGAATCCCAAGGACAGAGGAGTCTAGCGGGCTACAGTCCATGGAGTCACAAAGAGTCAGACACGACTGAAGCAACTTAGCACACACGCATGGAGAATTACAATCTAGTCCTGATGACAGGTCTCAAACCTGACTGCCTGTTGAAATCACCTGGGGAGCTTTAAAAGCATTGCCGCTGGGATTCTACCTCCAGGGGTTCCAACGAAATTGGTCTGGAGCATGGGCTAGGCAGCAGGGCTTTTAGAAACTTCCCAGGTGATTTCGATGTACTGCCAAGATTCAGAACCACGGAGTTCTGAGTTTCTTGTGAGTGTGCTTCTTTCTCGGGGACAAAAGATGAAGACCTGACCAGAAGGCTTGTTTTGTGGGGTAAGTAGAACTGGATATAGCCTTCCGATGTCAGATTTCTAGACCCTGGAGCTCATCTGCCCCTAATTCTCTGAGTTCACTGGGGGGTTTACCTTCCCCCATAGGCATTGCCTGACAGAGTACCAGTGTCCTAGAAAAAGAAATGAGCACATAAAACAAAATAACAAGATATCTGAGGAGGACAATTATTTCAAAATGAAAATAATCTCCTGGAATACACATTCCAATAGAAGTAGGAATATTAAAATATATGGGTCAAGTGTTTTTAGTAAGTCTGATCAATAACATATCCTATATCCTGGGTCCTATAAAATACACAAGAAAGAATTAATAATAATAAGCAAGAAAATGTAAAAAGAATTAAACAGAAATATCAGTAATAAATATAATAATAGAAATAAAAACAGGCCAGAACTGATACTGCCTAAAAATAGCAATGCAATGAACATGAACTTGGGCAAAGTCCAGGAGATGGTGAGGGACAGGAAGCCCGGTGTGCCGCAGTCCATGGGGTCACAGAGTCAGACATGACTGGGTGACTGAGCAGCAACAACAACAAAAACAACTTAGTGAGTTGGGAGACCTGAGTGAGGAAACAGCCCAGAAGGAAGAAGATAGAAGGAAGAAATAGATAACATAACGGAAAAGCTAAAGCTAAGGAAGATAGACATAGAGTACTAACATCTAGATAATAGGAACTCCATTAAAAGAGAAAAAAATGGAGAGGAAGAAATATTTAAGGACTTAATGGAGATCAGTTTTTCTGCATTAAAATATATCTGTGTGTATTCCAGAAAACATATAGAGATATAATAATAAAATTTAAGAATTTTTTAAAGTTCTGAAAGTTTATCATAGAACAGATCACATACAAAAGAACAAAAATCAGATTGATGTCAGAAATACTAAATGCAAAAACAAAAAAAGAAAAAAAGAAGAAGAAGCAATGTTTTCACAAAATTGAAGGAAATGGAAAACCTGGGTCTCTCACATTGCGGGCAGATTCTTTACCATCTGAGCCGCCAGGGAAGCCCAAAAATAGAATACAGAATCTAATATGTTACATCCAACCAAACCTAATATTTATATTCAAACATTAGAAACAAATAAAAGTATTCTCAAGCACACAAGATATGCTGCAGAAATATATGCATTATAAATAATTTTGGTTGAAGTACTATGGGAGAGAAAAATCTAAGAGATTCTACAAGGGATTTTTAGAACAAGGATATTCAAATACCTTAATAAACTTTCTTATTGCTTGAAAAAGCAAGCTAAGATCAAAGAAAAAGAGAAATTTCATCTATAACAGTCTGCAATTAAACTCTAGGTTATATTAGCATGATAGGGAGCGGATGGAGCAGAGAGCAGGAAATCTTGAATTTTTACCTTAGTCAAAATTAGGGAATTACAGTTATATCATTAGAAATAAAATTAAGGAAGGAAGTTCCCTGGCAGTCCAATGGTTAGGACTCACTGCTTTCACTACCGGGGCCAAACTTCATCCTGGCGTTGGGGAACTAAGATCCTGCAAGCCCTGAGACATGGTCAAAAAGAATTTAAAAAATAAGGAAGAAAAGAAGAAAGTCTTGTAAAAGTGATACAAGTTGAAAATTTAAGAGGATAAAATTAGGTCCATGTGTGTCCTCTATTCTAACAAATGTAGATGGACTCAGCTCACCAGTTAAAGACTGAGAGATTGAATTTATCTTTTAAACTCTGGTATGTGCTATTTACAAGATATATTAGTGGTAAAGGATCTGCCTGCCAATGCAGGAGAAGTAAGAGACTCCGGTTCGATCTCTGGGTGGGTAAGATCCCCTGGAGGAGGGCATGACAACCCACTCCAGTAGTCTTGCCTGGGAAATCCCATGGACAAAGGAGCCTGGCAGGCTGCTATCCATAGAGTCACAAAGAGTTGGACACGACTGAAGTAACTTAGCATGCACACATACATCAAACATAAAAATATGCAAAGATTGAAAGCAAAAAATAGAAAAAGACACAGTAGACAAATATTAACCAGAAGAAAGCTGATTTAGCTATATTGATTCCAGAAAATACAGTCTCTAAGAACAATATTAGAAATGAAGAGAGCTCCCTAGGATGCAGCCATTCCATTCCCAGCTATAAAGCCAAGGAAAAAGTGTACACGTGAGCAACAGATGAGGTAGACAGATTCTAAGTGGCCCCCACTATTCCTCCTCCAGTACTTGTATCCCCGGGCAATCTCTTCCACTTGAATGTGGGCAGGACCCACACTTGCTTTGAACCAAGAGAAAAGGACACAGGTGATGGTATATCACTTTGGCAGTTATGTTACATAAGACTGTATTGTTTGTCATGCTGGCAGATGCTCTCCCTTGCTGGCTTTGAGGCAGTGACCCTGATGGAGAAGACTCAAGGGTGAGAGGGCTGGCAGCCAGCAAGACATGAAGCCCTCAGTCCAACAACCTGCACCTAAATCCTTCTGGCAACCACAGGAGTTTAAAAATGAATCCTTCCCCAGTCAAGCCCTAAGATTAGCCCAGAGCCTTGGACAACTTGGCTGCAGTCTTATGAGGACTGGAAGTGGAAGACCCAGCTAACCCATACCTCAGTTCTCAACTCCCAAAGACTATGAGATAATAAATGTGTGCTATTTTAAGTCACTAAGTTTTTGGTAATATCGTTACACAGCAATTGAAAACTAACACAACAAGGGATATAAACAAGAATGTCAGTGGTAAAGCAAAACAATTTAAAAAGTCTGGAAACAGCCAAATGCCCATCAGTAGGAGAAGAGATGAATAAACCATGGTATATTAACCTGCTAGAATATTACATTCACAGCCAGATGTGAAAATACAGATAAATCTTAACAATAAGAAACTGAGAAGGGGAAAAAGATTAGCTCAGCATGATACTCTTTCATAAAATTTAAAACAAATCAATCTATTTCAATATAACTACTTAAATCAAAAAACAATTAAAATAAAAAACGTATATTACTTATAAACTTAAACATAGAAATCTCTGTAAAATTAAAGATCGTATAAGGTTAAACATTAACTTACCAGATGATCCAACAATACCACTCCTAGGTATTTATGCAAAAGAAATGAAAACACACATACACAGAAAATGTTATATATGAATGCTTACAGCAACTTTATTCATAATTGCCAAGAACTAGAAACAATCCCAGTGTCCTCTAACTGGTGAATGGAGAAACAAATTGCAAGATGGATCAATAACAAATGCACCACACTCAGTGAAAGGAGCCAGATTCAAGAGATGACATGCTGTAAGATTCCATGTATACAGTTTTCTGGAAGAGGCAGAATTATGGAGATAAGAAGTTGATCAGTGGTTGCCAGGGACTGGAAGTAGAAAGAAAGAACTGACAACAAAGAGACACCAGGGAACTTTCTGGGGTAAGGAAGCTGTTATATGTGTGGATCTGGGTGGTAGTTATAAAGCTGTATTCATTTGTCAAAGCTCATAAAACCATACACAAAAAAGGGTGAACTTTACTGTGTGTAAATTATTCCTTAAATATATATATATCCAGATCCTTCACCCTGCTCTGCCCTCCAGTCCTTCCTTCTTTCCTTCTATAATTATAAGAACAAAATGAGAAACTGTGTCACTGGAAATATTATGGTTAAAGTTATTGTAAAGAATAACCTTGAAAGGGGACTGGGAGAAGAGGAGTAAGAGCTTCAACAATCAAAGTGGTGTGTATAAAAAGAAGGCAGGAAAAAAAAAAAAAAAAAGAAGGCAGGAGAAGAAAGGAGTGAAACTCACTTCCTTTGCCTTTGTTGACGGGGATGTTTCTGACTTTTTTTTACTATAGTAAACCTCATTTTGCTCAAGGCAGGGAATTACAAAGTCTTTGTTCAACCACCGGCAATACAGAGGACTCCTCCCCACATCGACAGCCCTGTTTGGTCCAGATTCTCTTTGCCTTGGAATGTCCCGATAAATGGCCCATTAGCAGCCCACAAAGAGATTAAGAAACAAATTCTATTTAAGAGAATGCACAGTTTAACAAAAAAACGATCCAAGAGTCAGAGTGTTCTGCTTCTGCTATCTTTTAAGAACCAGAGGAGCAGGGGTTTTGAGGTCACAGTCAGCCTGACCATATTTTGCCCTTATCTCCCTATTTTCTACTCCATAATGAAATTTAAATAGCTTGCTATCACTAAGTAAATAATTGGCGCCATAACAGCCTTCTGGAAGCTTTTAATTGTGTCAAACCAGCTCTTCAATTCTAAACATTCCTGACGACCAAATGATATTTAGAGCTTTGGGTATCTTCTTAACAGATGGAGATAGGAAGGCAAAATGGGATAAGAAAGCCGAAACTCCATTAATCAGGGTAGTGCTCCTTTATTCAAAGATCATAAAATGCCTGAAATAAAGTCTTTAACTTGGTGGGGGATGGGGGAGGGCCTGACTGAGAAGCGGAAAGTCTGGGTCTTACTTAGCCCCTTTTGGGCTCCTGCTCAGCTGTATGGTTTGAAACAGGCACTCAGTAATCTCTATGGATTTCATTTCCTTCCTGTGTACGCCTGAATCTGCAGCCAGGGTTTCCCCTTACCCACTGTCCCAGGTCAGGTGCTCTAGTGGGCAACAGGCTTATCCCGAAGTTCCAGAATGGGAACTCTGCATTCACCTCTACAACTCTGTGTCTGGAGATCCCCTTTGGTCTTGCCAGGGTTTTAGGGGCATTGTAGAGAAGCACTCTCACAGGGTGGCCAAATTATGTGGCTTTCAAGAAAGACTCCAGGCTACTGCTGCCAGCCCACTGTAACCCAAGATAAAGGGTTACCCTGGACAAAGGTTTCCATCAGAAGTACAATTGGAAACACCAGGTGAAACAAATCAAACAGATTTCTTTACTGTGGGACTTCCCAGAGCCTTTGTTTGTGCATGTGCTTGACCAAGACATCTCTCTTTCAAGGATCAACACACTCAGGGCTGGAACTCTCAGTTCCAAATTTAGGATACTATCTGCTCATCTTTTATACATCATCCTCTTATCAGGAGGTATTCAATCCTGGCTGTAGAACAACATCACAGGGGCCTCGGCTCTAGAGATGTGGCTTTAATGGTCCGAGGGGCGGGACATCGGCACAGACAGGTGTTTATTTCAGCTCCCCTAGTGATTCAGTGCAACTCACTCAGGGAGCATGGGAAGGTGCCTCCTTTCTCATGCCTATTGTGGAGCATTAAGAGGGAGCACGTCCCCATCCCGAGGTCAGCACTGGAGAACAAACCCAAAGAAGCGTTCATCTCTCCACCCAGAAGCTACACTACGGGATCCAGAGCCTCTGCCTGTTGGGAGAATCTCCTTGGGAAACTGAATGAATTTCACCATTTCTTAGCAGTCACTCACTCACTCAGGAGTTTAGCCCTAATCATCTCTTTTAAAACCCTGTGGATTTTTCCTTTCAAAATGGAAATAACCTTACTGATTTTCTAGTTGTAAATTTAATGTCTGCTCATTGCAGTGGGGTAAATATAATATTTTTATTATATTTGGGGCAAAAAATAATTGTTCTTAAACCTCCCCCCTGCCCCTGCACTGTGAATGTTGTATGTTTACTTCTAGATCTTTATGTATTTTTTAAATTATTTTGTAATCTGGTTTTTTACTTATCAATATCATTAATAACTAAAGGGGCTTCCCAGGTGGCGCTAGTGGTAAAGAACCTGCCTGCCAATGCAGGAGACATGAAGAGAAGGGGGTTCGATCCCTGGGTTGGGAAGATTCTCCTGGAAGAGGGCATGGCAACCCACTCCAGTACTCTTGCCTGGAGAATCCCATGGATAGAGGAGCCTAGTGAGCTATACAGTCCATGGGATCGCAAAGAGTCAGACACAACTGAAGCTACTCAGCACTCAGGCACGTCTAATATATCATTCCATCCCAATATATCCTTATTCACTAGCTCTTGAATATCTTCTCATCTCAATATAAATAAAACTGCACCATCTTTTTTCTTTTTTTGGCCTCACTGCACAACTTGTGGAATCTTAGTTTCTTGACCAGGGATTGAACCTGAATCCTTGGCAGTGAAAGCTCAGAGTCCTAACCACTAGACTGACAGGAAATTCCTTGCACCATCATTTTTAATGACCCTATCATATTCTGGGTATACAGTAAACTATTTAATTGATCCCTGTGTTAGGCAACTCTAGAGTTTACTGTCAATGAAGGGATAGATGTCTTTGCACATGTATCTGATTGGTTCCTGAGAATAAATTCTTAGTAGAATTGCTTCCTCAAGTCCCCAGTCAGCAGAACCCACTCAGCTAGGCTTCCATGTCCACTTGCCTGTCCAGGGGAGCTGAATCCCCTCTTGCTTCCCCGTCCCTACCCCCATCCAGCCTTCTCCGCTCTCTGGCCTTGTTCACAAAGTATTTTCTGTCTGCTGTTGGTCCAAGTCCCTCCACTTTTATCAAATCTCCTTCAAGCTTTATCTCTTAAAGCCAGTGTTTGACTTTAGAAAGCCTCCTTGGTTCTGTGCAAATCTCCCCTCTCCTTGGATCAGTCTGGCTCAGTTCAGGCTGGCCGTGTCATCTCCCAGCAGAGGTCACCAAATCCTCTTTTAAGGAACCAGTGAGGAGGCAACAAGCTGAGGCTGACTGTCCTGGAAAGCTTCCCCCACACACGCCAGCACCTCCTCTGCATCCCTCAGCAGCAGCGCTTGTCACTCTGTGTTCTCTTTTGCTTACACATCAGCCTTCCCTCTGGACACTGAGTCACCGTGCCCTTCCTCCCTGTGTCCCCTGGGACTCCCCTGCCTTCAGATATCTTCACAGCCTGCTGAATGTCTGCTATTGAATGGCCACATTTTCCCAGGAAAAACTCTGAGCTATATTGCTGATATTAAAAGTAGTAATTGGGACCTGTATCCCTTCTTTTGCCAGAAAAGATAAAGCTCCGCGCCCGCACCTGAGCTGACTCACATGACCTTGTCACTAAAATGTGGAGAGAGCATCCAGAATCAAAAGGATTCCAATCGAAAACTCAGCTTTTCTCCTTGTTTCCCAGCCCAGCACCCCAACCTGGCCTGGCCTGGGTCTCTCTGTCCTGGCCTGGCCCCTGGCAGCAAGTGGCCCCTTGTGACCTGTTCCTGCCAGCTCCACTGAGGGACCTGCCACCAATCGAGCATTCATTTATCCAACAAGTGTCTGCGGCCGGCAACACTGGCAGAGTCCTGGCCTTCACCTTCAAGGAGGTTACATTTCAGGGACAAGGCAAACTGGTTAACAATAAAATAATTTTGAATTTTGCTGGATAGTTTGAAGAATATAAAAAGGAGACTAAAAGGAAGAATAAGATGTGCAGTATGGCTCACTCTCAATGAGGGTGCCAGGACAGGCACACCAGAGGAGGTGAGGTTTAAGTTAGAGCAGTTGACTGGTGCCTGCAGTGGTACTGGAGGGGAACAGAGCCTTCTCGGATGGGGCACGGCACCCTTGGGCAACTCTCAGGTGGGAAAGGACAAAGGGGACAGCACATTTAAGGCCTGGAGCCTGGTGAATGAGGGGGAGAAAAACTGGAGGTGAGTTTGGGGGACAGGCAGGTGTGCAACAGACATCGGTTCAGTTCAGTTGCTCAGTCGTGTCCGACTCTTTGCAACCCCATGGACTGCAGCATGCCAGGCCTCCCGCAGCACACCAGGCCTCCCTATCCATCACCAACTCCTGGAGTTTACTCAAACTCATGCAACAGGTATAGTTACATTCTAAATCATCTGTCAGAATTCAGAGTCCACAGTTATCTGAATTCAAAATTCTTAAATACCTCAGGGTTGGGTTGGTTTTTTTTAACATCTTTCAGGAACAACCAAATTGTTTTTTCAGACTCTTCAAAGTTTTTCAAACCATGTTCATGTCAAGACAACTCACCAGGATAGAATAAAATTGGGACAATACGTTGAAGAATTACATGAAAAGTCTCTGAAACTAGAATTTTAATGTGTTTTCAGTTTCTTTTAATTAAAAGAGATAAAGCATAACTACCTATGTCATTTCAGTATCTTTTCTTGCTAATTTCAACTTTTTAATTAAAAGATCTTCACAGATTCCTCAATCAAGGTTGGGGTGGGGGGAGGATACAGGGGAAGTGAGACAGGAAAGAGCCATTTTATACAATTTTTTAAATTGACGTGTGGACCTTCCTTTTTCCTCCTAAGTAGTGGAACTACCAGTGGTGCTACTGGTTAAAGAACCTGCCTGCCAATTCAGGAAACATAATGAGACACAGGTTCCATCCCTGGGTTGGGAAGATCCCCTGGAGAAGGGCATGGCAACCTACTCCAGTATTCTTGCCTGGAGAATCCCATGGATAGAGAAGCCTGGTGGGCTGCAGTCCATGGGGTCACAGAGAGTCAGACACAACTAAAGTGACTTAGCATGCAGTGTTGCTTAAACCTCCTGCTCTCCAGTTCCCAGCACCTATTTCTGTTCTAGTGGGGGGAGAACCCACTTCTATCCATGACTTCTCTTGATGGAGGTATTTTTGCTTCTCTGCTGAACTTTATTTGTCCCCAAAGTTAGAACCCACCCTGGCAAGTGTGGATGTAAACAGAGTCTGGCATGAATGGGGAGCTGTTTTCTGCCACAGGGAAGGGAGGGTCACCCTGCTAATTCAAGCACGTGTTATTAGGAAGTATGACAACATCTTCCCGCACAAAGTCTTCCTTATTCGGGGCTGTTTGTGAATAAAACACATATTGAATCATTTTGAGTGCTGCTTTTAATATCCTGCTTCCCGGTAAGAACACCTCCAACTACTGGGCTTCAGGAAGCTGTCTTTGCGGATTTCCAAAAGTAACTTGAGTCCGAACACCCAGAGGAAGGAAGAAAGGCTCACGCTGCAGAAGGCACAGTTCCCCCCTGAGTTGCTGGGTTTAACAACACTCAGATGGCCTTTTTATTCTTATCCTGAAAAATAATTCCACAAGCAAGTCTTTTTGAAACAATCCACTTTGCAAACACATAACGAGGTCTTAGGAGGTTTGCATCCTTGCCAGGAATCGTGAGAAAACAAAGAAGAGCAAGACATAATAAATGGCCTTCAGAATGTTGACTGCTTAGAGGTTTATTGAGAGGTTATCAACCAATGTGCGGGGGAGGGGTGGATGAGGGGGATCTCAGTGGCAAGGCTGTGAAGCAGCAATACACAGCTCCCTGGGAGTGATACAAGATGCTGCGGAATTAAAGAAGGAAAACAGTGCACCCCTCTGTGGAGATCAAGCATAGAGCTTCACAGAGAAATTGTCTCTGCATTCTCTTCTGCTTCTTAGGTCTCAGTGCTGAGGAAGGTTCTGAGAGAGACTGGGCTTTCCCAGGATCACCCTTGCTTGCCACTTAAATAACAAGTAAACATCACTGAGTTTGCACAGTAGAGAAATGCCAGGATCCTGAAATCTTAAAAAAAAAAAATGCTAGCACTATAAAATCTCAAGATGAGCATGACAAGCAACTGAACCCAAATAAGGTATAGCAGACTTTTAGCCCTGTCTTTTGCCTTACCCTCCACTAAGAATTCCTTTGTGAAGTTGGGTGCCATATGTGAGCAGGAGAAACAGTTCAAAGTTTAACAGTGAGGTTTCTCATTTTCTCCCGTATGTAATCTGGGGCTCCAGATCCAAGGTTTAGTAATGCCAACTGGAAACACACACACACACACACACACACACAATGTAACAGCCATGAGTAGAATTTTACTCAGTGTCTTGCTGAAGACTATAGGCTGGGAAATAACCTCTCTGATAGCTCTGAGGAACTGCTTCAAAGAGGTAAGAGAGAAGAAACTATATACATGATTTCATTTTGCTGGGAAATACATTTAATCAAGTGCATATCTTAGTAAAATATTACTGCTAATCACAAAAAAGTAAATAATCTCAAGTTAATTGACTTTAATGCTTATATATATATATATATGGGGGATGCAAGAATCTGGGGTCATTGAAATTCTTCCTTAAATATGCATCCTAACTATCTAGGGGTTCCTATATCTAAAACACAGAATGCTTTATCCTGAATTCCTTCCAGGGTATACTGTAGGTCAGCAACTGAAGTGGCTTATGACTTGATCCTTCCTTGTAGAACTGGAATGGTGAGCAACAATTTTTTGTTTGTAGTAAGAAAGTACATAAAATAGACCAGCATTTATGGCCTATGGGGAAATGTATTCTTTTCAACAAAACAGGGCCCCTGAGAGTTACTTTTAGGCCAGGAATATCACACATGCTGCAGACACCTGAATAACTTCCCCATTCCATACCCCAAGCAGACCTCACAAATCAATCATGATTTCATTCTCACCAAGCCCAAATGCTGCCCCAGAATCCCTTACAACATCAGACTCCAGGTACTCTCTACCAATTGACAGGAATGTCACAACAGATTAAATCTGAAGGCCATCTCTACCTTCAGCTTTGTAGCCACTCACTGTAAGGGGGACTTGTCTTTCTACGAAAAGAACAGTGTGATTGGTTGCAATTAGAGTCTTGAGCCCTACAAAAAGTCTTAATGGAGATTTGAAGCAAATTACTAAGATAGCGGGCTTCCCTGGTGGCTCAGACAGTAAAGAATTTGCCTGCAATGCAGGAGACCTGGGTTCGATCCCTGGATTGAGAAGACACCCTGGAGGAGGACATAGCAACCCACTCCAGTATTCTTGCCTGGAGAATCCCATGGACAGAGGAGCCTGGCAGGCTCCAAGATGGCCACCAAGATGGCCGCATCTTAAACAAAATGAACTTATTGGATACAATCTTCTAAGGCTTGTTAAACAAATGATAGTCTTAAATTTTTGACTAAGGTTTGAGTTTTAAAGTAGATACAAATACAGTTGACCCTTGAACACATGAGTGGTAGGGGTGCCGACTCTGCAGAGTTGAAAATCTGAGCGTCTTATAGTCTGTCCTTTGTGTAGGTGGTTCCTCCATGTCTGAGGTTCTACACTCAAGGATTCAGCTGACAGTGGATCATGCAGTATTGTCATATTTCCTATTGAAAAAAATTCACAGATAAGTGGACCATCACAACTCAAACCCATTTTGTTCAAAGGTCAACTATACACAGTTTCCAACTTTCAGAGCAGTTAATTTGAAAGGTGTTAAGTCAGTTTACAAAAAGGTTTGCCAAAGTTCTCTTACAATGCCAAGTTCCTCTCCACCAAATGTATTCAAGACCCTTAACTACTTGAAAGAAAAGGAAGAAGATGGTTGGATAAACATAAATCCCATCTGTGAGACAACACAGCCATTCAAAAATGAATCCCAAACAGCCATGAATCAGCTACGAGAAAATGTGATTCTGCTTATACAAGTCTTATCTATACATACTTCAGAAATGACTTGGTCCTTTGAAACAATTCCACACTGGGCTTGACAAACAGTGCTTTGTTGCTGAATACCTGTCAAGTGTCAACTACAGGCCAAGGATGGAATAACCTCTTGGAGAGACAGGAAAAAAAAAAAAAACTGGTCATTTATCACTGAAGGTATGCATTAGGACACATCCAAAAAGCCCAAGTTAAATGCTGTGAAGCAATCCTGAGGTTTTCACCGGATCTCAGAACAGTCACTCTCATTCAGTGGTTACTAAGGTCAGTTGGACCACGCCCTGTTTAATTTAGAGCAGTGGTTGTCAAACTCTATTCCCTGGAGGTGCCTTAGGGCTACCTACCCTAAGGAGCGGGAGGTGAAGTAGACAGGCAGACAGGGTTCTAATGCTCTCCCAAAAAATACACACATGCTTCAATCAGAGCAGACCTCTTTCATCTCTTCTACAGCGTATGTTCTACATGAGATTTCATTTGCAAAGAAAAGGCTTCACTAAAAAAAAAAATCTTAAATACTAATATTTTCTATTCTAACAGTAGTCAGACTTCAACATGGTCCCTAGAACCAAAACAGAGTAGTAGGGAGATAAATATTCTTGCACTAAAGCAGGATATGCAAGATTTTTTAACCTTTTATTTGGAACTAACTTTAGAGAAAAGGTATGAGAATATAAATAGTAAATGAATGCTTGATTTCCTCTTAACTGGATTCACCTATTGCTGACAGTTTACCCATGTGGTTTATTATTTTCTGGCTTGATTACTTCCTCTTGCTCTCTCTTTCTCTCATATATACTTTCCCTTTATCTTTTTAAGGAAAATTACATAGATCATGGCAATGCATGCATGCTCAGTCATTAAGTCTTGTCCAACTCTTTGTGACTCCACGAACTGTAGCCCACGAGGCTCCTCTGTCCATGGGATTTCCCAAGCAAAAATACTGGAGTGGGTTGTCATTTCCTCCTTCAGGGGATCTTCCTGACCCTGGGATCAAACCCAGATCTCCTGTACTGGCAAGGAAGTTCTTTACCACTGAGTCACAAGGGAAGGCCATGGCCACTTACCCTCAAATATATTCATTGTATTTCCTATGAATAAACATTATTTTACAAAGCTATAGTAAGGTCATCATCCTCAGTAAACTTAACATTGGAACAATACCTTCATCTAATCGACTGTCCATTTCCCATTTTTGTCAGTGGTTCTAATAATGTCCTTACACCATTTCCCCTCAGTAAAGAATCCAGTCCAGGGTCAGGGATTGCATTTAACTGTCATGTCTCTTTATCCTTCTTTAATCTGGAACACTTCCAGACCCTTTCTTAGTCATCATGATGACATTTTTTAAATACAGAGTTCCCCATGCCTCCATTCTCAATAAAATATTTTTCATTTGGAGTTTAATATTTCCTCATGATTCAGGCTACACAATCTTGGCCAAAATACTACCCAGATGTTGTTGTATCTTTCTCAGGGTATCACACCCAGAAGTGTGTGATGTTAATCTGCTCTCATGGCTGATGTAAATTTTGATCAGTCTTGGTGCTGAATTTCGCCACTGTGTAATAACTGATTTCTGTCTCTTAGAACTAATGATTAATCTGTGGGAGATACTTTAAGACCATACAAATATTCTACTCCTCATCTAAATTTCCCCCTAAATTTAGCATGTATTGATAATTCTTGCTTGACCTAATCTTTTCCATAATGTTTATAAAATGCTAACTTTTCAACTATAGTACCTTCTCCCAATTTATCAGCTGGCATTCAGCATTTCATTGTAAGCAACAGCTCTCCCTTCTCCCCATATATTCATTATTAGTGCATATATATGTTATCATGGGAACTCATGAATTCCTATTTTTAATGGTTTACGATAGATTATTTTATTTAATTATTTTGGTATTCGAGCTGTCCCAGATTTAACCAGCAGGAATCCTTTCAAGCTAGCTCCTGTGTCCTTGTGACACGCTTCCACCATTTTTCTAGCGTATTTCCTTAATTCCTAGCATAACAAAATGCTCTAGGCTCATCTCGTACCTACCCGGCCCCAGCCCTGGAATCAGCTATTTCTCTCAGGAGCCCTGGTTTCTTTCAGTAGGGAATGGTTTTAGAGACCAAGACTGGGCACCAGGGGTGTTCAGTCTAACTGAGGTGTTATTGTATCTTGGCCCCATCACCAGACAAAGGTAGGCAACATACGCATGTATATACATTATACCTATAAATATACATATATGCATACATATATATGTATTAAAAAATACTATCTATGTTTTAGAAATATGATACACATTGATACTCCAATTTCAATTCAACTCAGCACAGTTCTTTTTGCCTTCTTCCATTCCATTTTATGTCCCTTCTTTCCTAGCAAGAACCCTGATTCCCAAAAATAACAATTTATTTACAGTTGACCCTTGAACAAAACAGGGCAGTTAGGGGTGTCAACCTCCCCCCCATACACAGTTGAAAATTCTCATATAACGTTGTAGTCAATCCTCCGTATCTGTAGTTTGACATCCACAGATTCAACCAACCTCAGATTAGATAATGCTGTACTGTCCTTAGTCACTCAGTCATGTTCGACTCTGCAACCACATGGATTGTAGCCCGCCAGGCTCCTCTGTCCCTGGGGATTTTCCAGGCAAGAATACTGGAGTGGGTTGCCATACCCTCTTTCAGGGGATCTTTCCAACCCAGGGATCGAACCCAAGTCTCCTGCATTGCAGGCGGATTCTTTACTGTCTGAGCCACAGGGAAGCTCTGGTACAGGTTAGATAGCATTGTAGTATTTATTTTTAAAATCTGTATATAAGTGGATCAATTCAGTTCAAACCTATGTTGTTTGAGTCACCTGTACTCCTTTGTTCAATCCTACAATACATACAAAATTTTTTCAGAATTGCTTTTTCCTAACCATACAAAAAAAGCCTACTAAAAAGAGTTCAGGGTTTGTGTGAAATTTCCCCCCACCCATGCTCCCACCTAAGCCTGAGGTGTTCCTAAGTAACCTGAATTAGTCATTTCTTTCTTTCTCTCTCTCTTCAGTTATGTTTTCCATTTGAAGTTTTATTGGGTGATTGTCAGTTTGCTTCCAGCTTTAGAGATTTTTCCCATTTCCATTCTTATTAATTTTATTTTTGAATCTGTAGAACATTAACACACTCCTGAAAGTCAAAACTATGCAAAAAGATGTATACTCAGAGAAGTATTACTCCCACAATATCTCTATCCTTTATAGGTAACCAACTCTAATGTTTCTTGATGTATCCTTCCTGTGTTTCTTTTATAAAAATAAGCAAATATATATGCTTTCTGATTTTCCTTCTTTTTAAAAAATAAGGTAGCATGCTATATATCTTCTTCTGCATTTAACAATATCTCCTAGAAATCACTCAATGTCAATTCATAGAGCTCTTCCTTGTTCTTGCTTATAGCCGCACAGCACTCCACTGTGTGTAATTATCATGATCTTTCAATCAATTTCCTATGTTTGGACATTCAGGTGGTTTACAGTGTTTTATGATTACAAATAATACTAAAAATAACAATAATAATAAATAAATAACACTGCCTTGTTAATTTAATATTTGTGATGATATTGAATATAGTAATATTAGGGAAAACCACTAGACCATTCAGGTATGACCTAAATCAAATCCCTTATATTATACAGTGGAAGTGAGAAATAGATTTAAGGGACTAGATCTGATAGATAGAGTGCCTGATAAACTATGGACGGAGGTTCGTGACATTGTACAGGAAGACAGGGATCAAGATCATCCCCATGGAAAAGAAATACAAAAAAAGCAAAATGGCCGTCTGGGGAGGCCTTACAAATAGCTGTGAAAAGAAGAGAAGCGAAAAGCAAAAGAGAAAAGGAAAGATATAAGCATCTGAATGCTGAGCTCCAAAGAATAGCAAGGAGAGATAAGAAAGCCTTCCTCAGTGATCAATGCAAAGAAATAGAGGAAAACAACAGAATGGGAAAGACTAGAGATCTCTTCAAGAAAATTAGAGATACCAAGGGAACATTTCATGCAAAGATGGGCTCGATAAAGGACAGAAATGGTCTGGACCTAACAGAAGCAGAAGATATTAAGAAGAGGTGGCAAGAATACACAGAAGAACTGTACAAAAAAGATCTTCATGACCCAGATAATCACGATGGTGTGATCACTCACCTAGAGCCAGACATCCTGGAATGTGAAACCAAGTGGGCCTTATAAAGCATCACTATGAACAAAGCTAGTGGAGGTGATGGAATTCCAGTTGAGCTATATATCTCTCAAATCCTGAGAGATGATGCTATGAAAGTGCTGCACTCAATATGCCAGCAAATTTGGAAAACTCAGCAGTGGCCACAGGACTGGAAAAGGTCACTTTTCATTCAAATCCCAAAGAAAGGCAATGCCAAAGAATGCTCAAACTACCGCACAATTGCACTCATACCACACGCTAGTAAAGTAATGCTCAAAATTCTCCAAGCCAGGCTTCAGCAATACGTGAACTGTAAACTTCCAGATGTTCAAGCTGGTTTTAGAAAAGGAGGAAGAACCAGGGATCAAATTGCCAACATTTGCTGGATCATGGAAAAAGCAAGAGAGTTCCAGAAAAACATCTATTTCTGCTTTATTGACTATGCCAAAGCCTTTGACTGTGTGGATCACAATCAACTGTGGAAAATTCTTCAAGAGATGGGAATACCAGACCATCTGACCTGCCTCTTGAGAAACCTATATGCAGATCAGGAAGCAGCAGTTAGAACAGAACATGGAACAACAGACTGGTTCCAAATAGGAGAAGGAGTACGTCAAGGCTGTATATTGTCACCCTGCTTATTTAACTTATATGCAGAGTACATCATGAGAAATGATGGGTTGGAAAAAGCACAAGCTGGAATCAAGATTGCCAGGAGAAATATCAAAAACCTCAGATATGCAGACGACACCACCCTTACAGCAGAAAGTGAAGAGGAACTAAAGAGCCTCTTGATGAAAGTGAAAGAGGAGACTGAAAAAGTTGGCTTAAAGCTCAACATTCAGAAAACGAAGATCATGGCATCCGGTCCCATCACTTCATGGGAAATAGATGGGGAAACAGTGGAAACAGTGTCAGACTTAATTTTCTGGGGCTCCAAAATCGTTGCAGATGGTGATTGCAGCCATGAAATTAAAAGACACTTACTCCTTGGAAGGAAAGTTATGACCAACCTAGATAGCATATTCAAAAGCAGAGACATTACTTTGCCAACTAAGGTCTCTCTAGTCAAGGCTATGGTTTTTTCAGTGGTCATGTATGGATGTGAGATTTGGACTGTGAAGAAAGCTGAGCACTGAAGAATTGATGCTTTTGAACTGTGGTATTGGAGAAGACTCTTCAGAGTCCATTGGACTGCAAGGAGATCCAACTAGTCCATTCTGAAGGAGACCAGTCCTGGGTGTTCATTGGAAGGACTGATGCTGAAGCTGAAACTCCAGTAGTTTGGCCACCTCGTGCGAAGAGTTGACTCATTGGAAAAGACCCTGATGCTGGAAGGGATTGGGGGCAGGAGGAGAAGGGGACAACAGAGGATGAAATGGCTGGAAGGCATCACTGACTTGATGGACATGAGTTTGAGTGAACTCCGGGAGTTGGTGGTGGACAGGGAGGCCTGGCGTACTGCGATTCATGGGGTCGCAAAGAGTCGGACACTACTGAGTGACTAAACTTAACTGAATATTAAATATAATAAACTTGTGTGCTTTTATTTTCAGATTGTTTGAAGTATACTAGGATAAATTCCTAGAAGTCAGATTGCTGGGTCAGAGGATAAATGCACATATAGTTTTGTTAGATATTATCAAATTTTCTTCCATAGGAATTGTACCATTTTTCATTCCCATCAACAGCGTATGAAAGTAACAGCTTCTCTGCAGCCTTGCTAACAAGTGTATTGTCAAGCTTCAAATTTTTGCAAATCTGATGAGCCAAGGTTGTATTTTAAAGAAAGGAACACACTAACGCACATTAAAGATGTACAATGGAAAAATAAAGCAACGCATGGAGAAGCAGGCCACTGGAGGGAATGGGGGCGGCAGGAATGACCTAATGTGTTTTGCATTATAGATACATAAACTAGGGATTAAGAAGAACACTGAGATGAAAGAAGGAAAAGGGTGACTAAAAAAACCCAAATTACTTCTTAATCTCTGAAATTTAAAAGATCGTTAAATAAACACTGTACACAAACAAGAGTCAGTTTCACTGAGTGATGAATGAGTTCTGGGGTTGCATGTTCAGGTAGGGATAACGCCAAGATATATTTTCCTCCTCTTAAAATGCCGAGATGCATTTGCTCCTTCCTGTTAAATGCCACCTCTATACCCTGTATTTATTTATTTAATGGCATTTGTCTCACCATATTACAATTATTTATTTTCAAGTTGTCTTCTCTTCCAGACAGTGAGCTTGTTGAGGACAGAACTACGTCTTACTCCTGTCTGTGTCTTTAGAACAGAATAATTACAGATGCGTTTGGTCTCTTGCAAAAAAATCTGGACTGAAGGAAAGGAAGGAAGTATGGAATGGAAGATGGACGTATTCAATAACAACCTAGAGCAGATGCACTATGCATCAAAACATGAAGTTTCATTCCAGCGTGAGACATGTGTTCAAGGAAAGACCTTTGCCCACAGTTGACCAGCTGCAGCTTTTCCACAAGACATTTTCTAAATATATTTTTAAATACAAATTCCCATCAGAATAAAAGGAAGGTGTCACATCCACGGGATGATGGCTAATGCCCAGTAAATAGGGGGAAAAAATAGAAACTTAATGAATTTTGTCCAGATTAATCTTAAGGTGCCTAAGTAAATCTCCAAGCTTTGATTACAGGAGTCAGGGCAGAACAGCACCTTGGTGAGAAATGGAAGACAGTAAATTCAACGGAGCATGAAATTTAAGCACCGAATCATTTACTAGCAGGCATTAATGACTAATAAGGCATCGTTACTACTAATGTAATAAATAACTAATCTTGAGAGTTTGACAACACTTTCACAGGTCAGTGTTTTGAATCCTCACAGTCTCAGGGAATAAGTATTTTGTAATAATCTTTTTACAGAAGAGGAAACCTGGTCTTTACTTACTTTTTCCCAAGATCACTGGACCCTGATTTTCTGAACTCTGTGACTGCACACTGCCAGCCAAAGGAGATGAGTTAAAACCTAACAAGTGATTAGAATTGACTGGAGAAATCAGAACCCAACTCTAATTAAGGAATTTGCTAATTGCCCTTCTCTCTGCAGACTTTACTCTACTCTTGGTCTTTAGCCCTAGCACAGACTTGACCTCAATCATGCTTTCTGCAAAACAGCGATGGGCAGAGTGTTGTTTCCAAGTTACATTTGGCCACAAAATGAATCTCCCTGTCCTTTCCAAAGCTACATTCCCAAGCCCTTCGAGCACAAAGCTGCCCACTGTCCCAAGAAACCATGCTAAGAACTTCCTGTTCTGAATCTGTCCAGATCCCACCTTCCTGACACCCCATCCAGGCTTCCCCAAACATGAGTTCCCCAAGCTCTGGGCCCTACCATTTCTTTCTCGGCTTTTCCTTCATTTCTTGCCCCATTTGGACCTGGTAACATGGGCTCTGGGCAGTCTGCTTCCGGACCAACTGGGAAATCTCCTGAGATACAGTCCCCAGAACCACCCTCAGGCCCTTCAAGGTATTGCCAGTGCTCAGCACCCACCTCAGGCCAAGGTTCAAAATTCTCAATGATCAAAACAAAGGAAAGGTTGACAGAACTTCCAGTGCTCTTTCAAGTCCACGTGCAAACATCAGCTACCATCTACCACTGAGCACTACCAAAGGGAAATATACTTACGGGAATGGGGGAATGTTGTGAAGAAAAGATGGGGTGTGAGCGTAGGAATCTAGGTATCCCTGTGTCTCCTCTCTCTAGTCTTTGCCACCACAGCGTATTGGTTAAGGCATAGGTTCTGGAATCAGCTGCCTGGGTTCGAATTCTGGTTCTGCTACTCACTGAATCACTTTGGGCAAGCAACTTACCCTCCTTGGGTCCCCCTTTCTTCATCAGTTAAATAGTGAAAATAATACTAGAATCTATCATTTTATGAGAAATATCTGTGACATATGAATTTGAATTATGTGATTTTGAAAGAATGTGATGAGAAACATTTTAAAAAATAATAATAATAGTATAATACTAAGACGTATCTCATAGGGTTGTTTTGAGGAATCAGTGTAAAATCCACATGAAAGGACTTTAGAATCATGCCTGACACATATTAACTATGGTTCCCACCACTTCACTCTACCCAAGCTCCAAATCTTTCTTAATATTTTCATGCCATTTCTAAACAGCTGTCAAACCCAATCACTATGTCACTGAGTGTCTCATACATTCTCCCCTTCGTCTCCACTCTCTTTGCTACTACTTGAATGCAGACTCTGAGACAGAGTCTACCAGTTAACTGCCTTCCCCTGCACGCCTCCTCCCTTTTCTCCTTAATGAAAGAGCCCTCCATTTTAGCCTGACACATGGCCATCCCAGTAAGATCACTTAAATCCCTAGAAGGTAACATTGGGAAGGTGGTGGTAACAGATATCATACATGTGAAACAGGTCACCAGCTTAAGAACACACACAAGCCTCCTCTACTGTGGTCCCTGCTCCCTAGTTCTTACGTCGTCTTGAGCTGGAAGCCATCCTGAATGTTTGCCTTTCACCTTCATTACTGGGGGTAGGGTTCACCAAAGTCCCCACCCCATTTTAAACCTACTGTCAACATCTTCCATGAAGGCCCTTTTCCCAGAAACTAGGAAACAAATAGTAATAAAAATCCAAGGTACACAGGGATGATTCAGAGAGATGATATGGGATGGGAGGTGGGAGGGGGGTTCAGGATTGGTAACTCATGTACAACTGTGGTGGATTCATGTCAATGTATGGCAAAACCAATACAGTACTGAAAAGTAAAATAAAGTAAAAATTAAAATTTAAAAAAAAATAAAGATATCGTTTGATAAATTTAAAAAAAAAAATCCAAGGTAGATTTCTTCTGGAGCAAATGAACATTGTGTATCTCAAAGAATCTTCAAACTACTGCAGAGAAAACCTTTTCAGAGGTTCCCTGCCCCCCAGAGAAGGGAGTCTTGTGCAGCATTTCCTCATATCTTTCATTACATTGTACTGCTTTCTACCTTAAGACACTGTAGAGTAACGTCTTGCTTATTTGTATCCCTCCCCCTTCCCAGCTATACTTGACTTCTCTCCTAGTAGACTGTAAACTCTTCAATGAAGGATTTAAATCTGGTTCATCTTTGCAGCCCCACAAAGTACATCTAGGCCAATACCTTACATAAGTTGCTACTCATTCCAATATTAGATTGTTATTTAGATAATTAATACTATTAGATACTTAAATCAATGAAGATCAGACTTGGTAGAAAGAATCTATGGAAAAGGTATGGCTCCAAACCATCATACAAAGACTGCATAGGATTTAGACTTGCTAAGGAGAGACAAATGGTGTGAGCAGGTGGGGTGTTGGTCCTAGAACCTTGGAACAAAGTTCTAAAATAAATCTCCCTCTGCCTCACATGCAAGCACATGTTATTCCCATAGACCTCATTCAGGGGAGCCTTCAGCTTTTAGCATCCTTGCCAGAAGTTCAGGAATTTTTGGAGTAAGGTGAATTACTGAAATTCCCACATAGCCCAGTGGTAAAGAATCTGCTTGCCAATGCAGGAGACGCAAGAGACACAGGTTCAATCCATGGGTCAGGAAGATCCCCTGGAGTAAGAAATAGCAACCTACTCCAGTACTCTTGGCTGGGAAATTCCATGGACAGAGGAGCCTGCTGGAGTACAGTCCATGGAGTTGCATGGAGTCAGACACAACTGAGCTACTGAGCACACAAGGTGAATTAGGACTCTTCCATTCTAGGTACCTTGGGAACAATTGGTCTTCTGGAAAACCAGCTTCAAGAGAAATCTCAGACCCAAGCCCTGTAGGTTAAACAGTTTTCCCAACCCCACAATCTCCATCCAGTTTTGAAATTTAAAAATAGAAGTAATAATAAAGGCTAGGAGCAGGGATATTGAAGAAATGGAGGGGAAAATTGAAACAAAACTTGCTGAATATGTGGTGTTTCATATCCTCCAATCCACAAAGTTCATCTTAAATAGGCAGAGAGTAGAATCATGTCAGATTCGTTTATAATGGAGCCTTTTAAGTTAACTTGTTTGGACTTGCAACCAAAGCAAGAAATTCTACCTCTGGAAGAAAAGCATCTGTTTTATAAGATGGACATTCAATCCCAAAATAATTAACGGTGGTTAAGGAAGGATTCAAACCAATTAGGTTTTCTGTTCAAGTTGATTCCATCCCATTTTTCAATGCCCCTGTGAAGTCTTTATGCAATCCAGGGCAAGCCCCTCACAACCGCAGGAGGTCACAGATGAGAGGGCAGACCTGACCCAGGCTTCATGCAGAGCAGATGTCCCTGCTTCATGCCAATTAGGAGCCAGGAACTGTGCTCTCTGCCTCTGGTCTCTGATTATCTGTTTATGTGAAGTTACATGTAACTGGAACCTCTTTGAAAGCTGAGCCGTGTGGAAGCCATTTAAAAATTATTTGACTTCTAATTATAAGCCAGATAGAGCTGTTTTCATGCAAGGGGAGGAACACTTCAGAGACTGTCAAGGTTCAGAACGTTCCGTGGGCGACAGGTGGTCTGAATATTTGAAGAACTTTCTGTGTCCAAGATAACCTTGACTGAAGGAGTGAGCAGTGGAATTTTAAAGGAAATATGAACTTTGCATACAAAGTTGGAGCACATGAAACACTTAGCCACATCTCATTTTAGAAACTACATTGGCCAGATGGAATCATTGGGTTTCCTTGCAAGGCCACACAGTGGCAAGGATGGACTCTTGGCTTTGGTGTTGGGCAGAGTTTGTAAGTAAACTTGGGAAAGTTACTAAACTCTCAGAGCCTCAGTTTATTTAAAGGTAGGAAATAATTCCTATTTACAGGGTTGTTATTCTAAAAATTAAATGAAATAATGTATGTGATTGCTCTACTACTTGACAGCTATTATCCTACTTATTACTATTTTAAATCATAATTATATGTCTGGAATAGTAGGACAGGACAGGTCTACAACATACGATAGACTGAACTTAGACAAGAAGAGTTTACAACTGCCTGGGAAAACTGAACAAGAGAAATTCAATCTCCAATGTCACGCTGTAACATAAATCCCAAAGCACTTTATCTTTTCCCATCTTCTTCCTAATTCGCAGCTCTTTCTAGGCAGAGTAGCAGAAATTCAGTGTAGGGTACAAGATTCAGAATCAAGGACTCCAGGGGAACCAAGAAAACAACTTTTATCCTCTTGAAGTTGAGCAGTACACTTCAGGCCTCTCCTGAGTCTCAAAAGGTTATCTCAGGGGTTAATGGTTAGAAAAATGTGAGCACATAGGAACAAAGAATAGCTGCTGGGCCAGGAAACTGGTAACAATTTAAACAATAGATCAGCCATAGCAGAGACAGAGAACTTTTAGTTCCTTCCTAAAGGACATAGCCAACATGTCTGATGTACATTCTAAGTAGTTTACAGAAACCAGGCTCCCATCAGGTGGAAACTGATGACCACAGGTACATAGACCCCAGACCAGCTGGGACCAGAAGGCTGATGATGTTGACTTCCATCACCACCATCAATGTCCATGAGCCGATCAGGCAACCTGCAACCCACACCCCTAATGTTGCCTTTAAAAACCCTTTCCTGAAGGCTATAGGGGAGTTTGCCTTTGAGTACTAACTGCCTATTCTCCTTGCTTGGCACCCTGCAGTAAATGCTGTACTTTCCTTCACCACAAGCTGGTTTCAATAGATTGGCTTTATTGTGTGTTGGGTGAAGGGATCCAAGATGGGAAACACTCTTACATGAAAGCACATCCCTACGTGAAAAACCTAGCAAGATAACCCATCACAGAGTCAGCCAGGATATATTTAGACCAGATGAGCACGTGTACTACACTGGACCCCAGGGAGACACCATCACAGATAAGGGATGTTATTGAGCCTAGGGAACCAGGTATGGTCAACCCTGGTTTTGAATTCTGCCCACTGGAAGTTTAATGAACTGTAAATAAAACAATTATTTCAACAGTACCCAGTTGTCTCATCTGATGGATGAAGCCTGGAGATAGCTCCTTGTAAATCCATTGTACTTCATCAGTTACCCATAAATTTTAGATGTGTCAGCTGGCACTTACAGTCAAGGCTGGACAAGACATCTTGACTTACAGCTTGGTGATGCAGCCAACCTGAAAAAACAGAGAGATAAGTAAGAGGCAATAGTCAAATTATTTTGACAGCAGGTATGACATGGGTATGAACCAGCTAGCACCAGCTTTATACAAAAGACCTGAAAGCCAGCTCTAATTCTGTATGATTGAAAAAAGCTGAGCTCCACATCCCCCAAACTGGGCTTAAATGCTGAATTCAACAGGCTTGTAATTACATGCAATACCATGATCGAGCATGACTATATACCATTTTACTACACAAAGGAGAACTATTGGGTTCTATTCACAAGAGAAAGTGCTACAAAGATTCCTTTCTCAGTAGGATAAAAAGAGACACATCAGAGCATATATTTTCCGGCAGTTTATTCTTATGAAACCAAGCATAAAGGATAATGCACCTGATTTAGGTATTTTTTTAATATGCCCTGGGGGAGTTGGAGCCAACCAGGAGAAGCAGGAACAATGATGGGACCCATCCCAATATCAGCAGATGAGCAGGCAGATAATCCCAATGTGAGCAGTAAACTTGCTTTGATTTCCTTGCCTGCCCTTCCTCTTCTATACTCCCTCACACATCCCCTGTGCCCCATTCTCCACCAGGCAAGACCACACAAAATCCATCGCAAACAGATGACACTTTCTTAGGTCAAAGGCCCCTAGGAAAGTCCACTTGATCTTTGTTTCAAAGGACTGATTTCCATCATTGTCAGAAAACCCTGCTTCACAATGAAGACTTACGTAACGGAGATGGCTAGCCTTTTAGACTCACGCATATTTCCCCTGAGGACGCTTTCATCCTCTCTCCAAAGTATAGGCCCTTGGGCTACACTCCCTCACTGGATTAGTGGGTATCACTGTCTTGTCTGCAGGGACACCTGAGAGAATCTTGGGAGGACAGCCCAAGCAGGCAGGAGGGAGAAGCCAAGAACATGGTGCCAGGTGGCAGAATGCCCATCTTCACAGCACTCCTCTGCCTCCATCCTCACCTACTTCTCCTACCAAAAGCCAGCCCTAGAATTCAGGAAAGAGGTGAGCTCAGCTTTCACCACCTCATGAACCCGGAGCCCCAGGCACCTTCTCTCCAAGCCTCCTCCCAGAAGAGTCTTCATTTCTCCTCCCAGACACTGGTCCCAAATGTGTAGTCACAGCCCCATTTTCTGGAAAACAGAATTATCCCTTTTCTCCATATATCTATAGCAGTTCCAGATCTCTTCATGGGGATGGCGTAGGAGGTATTTTCATTGATTCAAAGATGCATTCTTTGTAGGACAAACAAGGTATCTTTTTCACCCTCTCTTGCTAGAACAGGGGGAAAACACAGATTTAATCTTTAGTAGCGCATACTATTGGGTATATAGTATACTTTCTTTTTTAATTCTCTGTATAGTTGTGCTAGAGAAGACTCTTGAGAGTCCCTTGGATAGCAAGGAGAGCAAACCAGTCAATCCTAAAGGAAATTGACCCTGAATATTCATTCAGGGCTGATGCTAAAGCGGAAGCTCCAATACTTGGCCCCCTGTGCTAAGAGCCAACTTATTGGAAAAGACCCTGATGCTGGGAAAGATTGACGGCATGAGGAGAAGGGGACAACAAGGGATGAGATGGTTGGATGGCATCACTGACTCACTGGACATGAGTTTGAGCAAACTGCAGGAGATGATGAATGACAGGGAAGTCTGGCGTGCTGCAGTCCATGGGGTGACAAAGAGTTGGACACGACTGAGTAACTGCACAACAGCAATAGTAGATGTAGTTTCATGCGAAACTTCTCCATGAAAACTTTGAAAATTATTGTAGAAAGCCCCCCTATTATTCTTTTTTTCTCAGCTTAGAACCTACTTCCTTTTCTTCACATGCCAAATAATTCAGGTAAGAGCCCACTAGAGCATATACAATTAAGTAAATGTTCTACATAAAGCAATTTGTTTTTCATTTTAAAATGCCAATTTGAAAACAGTACATTTTTATTTCAGTAGCTTTATATTCATGCCAGCTATGGACGTGTTAGTATCATTTAAAATTGGTAACAGTTTACTAATTAATTTATTGCATTATAGAGATTACAATGTTGTTCACTGCTGTGCATAATAATCATTGGTCTTTCATGCAGAGTATTTGAACATAAAAACACAGTGGTATTTAAAGGATGTGTGTTTACACCAAATAAATTCAATCCAACCCAAAAAAATGGAGTTCTTTTCAGTGTATAAAATATCAAATTTGGAGCAAAATCCTAAAGCTTTGATATCACCTTTGTTTTCCCAAGTCATTCCATCTCTCTTTTCTCCCTATTAAAAATTTCTTTGACAGGCTGTGGACTTTAACATCAAGAGTCCAAATGGAAAATATGATACCCAAGAGGTGATTATAAACAGGTAGCAAGATCTGCCCCCCAGTGTCCTGAATTTGGGTCCAGGCACCAAAGTCTCTTTTTCTAATTTGTGGCTGTACTTCACACCTGACCTTGGCTCTTACTTTTCTCCTTGGAAGCTGAATTCCATGCACAGTTGAGCCCATATTGCTAAATGCAAGTACAGAGCCAGACACTGCTTAGAGAAACCAAACTGTGGGTTTAAGCTGTATTAGGCTCATCAGCGGAGTAGCTCAGACCTACTGAAACAGAATTGCTAGGAGCAAAACCCCAGCAATCTGCATTTAACTGTGACTTAGGCTGAAGGGTAAGCACCATGAGGGACAGAACAAGAGTCCATGATGTCATGGTTGAAAGGTCTCCTGCAAAGGTTGATACAGGAGGTCATTGGGCAACTGTGTTCTGATTAGATTGCTTTGTCTGAACATGGTGTGAGGCTACACGGCTGTGAGTGGCAATGCAAGGTCTATCTTAAAGGACAGACCCTTCACGAAGCCAGTGACCCTAGAACAGGACACCCAAATTCAGTAGGTAGACTTGAGATGAGAGGCAGCCACGTCCTTCCTCTTGGTGGACCTGGCCCTCCTCTACTGGACTCTTTCTCAGTCACGCAGAGACTCTGAGGGTGCTCCTAGTTATGGGAGGGGGATGTTACCTTTGACTAGGGCCACCAGTTGGGGCATGCAAAGGAAAGGACCCAAGACGGTTGCTCCAGCTGCAGCCAGAGCTGGCTGCACATAGTAAGTGACTCTCTGCGTTTGTCCCTTTGTTGTCCCCAGTGAACTGCAGTTATGTCTGAATCACATACCAGTCTGGTCTCAGTTGTGCTTTAGGGGGAAATCTGTGTCTTTTCCTGGTATTTAGGGAAAAGAGCCCAGGAACCAGTGCTCTAGACAGCAGTAAACAGCCCACCAAGAGCGCCACAAATTTCCAGACAAGAGTTAGAAGTGGGAACCCCAGGAGTTCCACCATCCGTAGAGAGAGCCCTCTTCTGATAAACCTGGGGTGTGAATGTATTAAGACAAAGGGGAAAGACCTAGAAAACAAAAACACAGGCAGGGTGTAGAACCATGAAATATTAATAGAAGATATGTGCGTGGTCAAGTGAACACACCATTCTCAAGAAGGGATCATCTGAGACCACAGAGAACTCCTGGAAAGAAAGCAGGAAGAAACAATGGGGAAAAGTTCCACAGCAGAACAACCGGCGTGCGACTACAATGAACATGAAGGTCAAAGCAACGCATGAAGCACTGACTTCCTGCCAGCAAGGAATCACGCATGAAATTTGACATGGATCAGGCCTAAGAGCTTCACTCAAATATCACTGCTTCCACAGCAGAAGCCAGAAGGCCGAGTTACCTCCCCAGACACCAAGAGTCTAAATAGCCACAGCTAAACAAAGTTGATCTTAATGAAAACTCTTATTCCAAATTGTTCAGCTGGTGCCAGGGAAAGGGTCAGGAGAAAGTAGTTATTAATATTAGGGTACTGACCTGTCCTGGGGCTTCCCTGGTGGTGCTAGAGGTAAAGAACCCACTTGCCAATACAGGAGATGCAGGAAACACAGATTCAGTCCCTGGGTTGGGAAGATGCCCTGGAGGAAGTCATGGCAACCCACTCTAGAATTCCTGTCTGGAGAATCCCATGGACAGATGTTCCTGGCAGGTCCACAGGGTCACCAAGAGTCAGACACGACTGAAGAGACTTAGCACTCATACACACCAGTCCTAGGTGGAGCTCTCCAGAAAAGATGTCCTAGCATAGCAGCCAGGGTGGAAGGGCCAAGGAAGGACACAGCCCTCATGAAGTAGCTGGAAGTTACAGATGGAGAAGGTGCTTCAGTCCATGTTTTGTTCATCCCACCAAGTAGCTGCAGCATCTTCCTAGCTAGTCTCTCTGCTTGCTTCACCTCTCAGCCACTTCCTTCCCCCAGCAATTCCTCTGCCTGCTAGGGTCGATGTTCACAAAACCGACCATACTGCTCATCATGCTGAAACCCTCCAGCAGCTCCCCGCTGCCCTCAGGGTGGCTTATGAGCTCCTCAGTACAGCATCTGAGGCTGAGGCCCTCTGCCGTCTCAATCTGATACCACGGCCCTCTCTCCACTCCCCGTCTCTCAATGGCAGAGTCAGAATGGCGCCTCAGATGGCAGGCAGGTGTGGGGAAACTAAGCCCTGCGCAGCAGATGGCCTCAGGGTCAACTAGGCCTAGCAATGAAGCACAGGGGACACGGGAGAGTGTCCCCAAGACAGGATGCCTCCACAACTCCACAGAAGGCTCAACTCTGACCATCAGCCCTGTGGCAGTCATGGGAGGGCCTCTCGCAGACCTCCGCATCCAGGAGGCATGATGAACCAAGGGCCCCATGGTCCACACTCAGAAAGCTACAGCCACCTTCGTGCTGAGGCCACCGTTCCCACGAGCTGCTCCTGGCCCATGGCTGAGCACAGCAGGTCCATAACCAGGCTGGTGGCTGTCTTGGCTCTAAGCTTCTCCAGGAAGCTGGCTAAACCTTCCTCTTCCTTAGTGGCAGTCTAGGATGCTGCCACCAACCTTCCCTCCTCCTCTACTCAGCTCAGACCATCACAGCTGGACAGCTCTCCCCCATTTTCTCTTGTGTAGGCCTTGTCCCTAATAAAATCCTTGCAGGTTTAATGCTGTCTCCAGGTCTGCTTCCCCCAAGACCCAGGTGAACATAGCTCTCAGGAAAAGAGAGACAACAGTTGTTTATTTGGAATCTGGAAGCCTCAGCCCCTTATTCTTTCACCCCTCGAATATCCATGCACACCTGGTGCTGTTAGGTATGGGGGCAGGGGGCACCAGGGCAGCACTCCCAGGAGGAAACAGGTGGGAGAAAGAAGGTAAGTCAGGTCAGAATCTGCCCATCTAACCAGAACCCTGGGCACTGCCAAGAACTCAGCCCAGTTCTACTCCAGATCTGATGAGAGAGGAGACAAAACCATTCCTGATACTAACCCCTTTTAGCAATATTCTTCACCTTTAGTAGAATGAACATGTGCTTGAAGAATACCTAGCCAGTCTGATGGGCAGGACCCAAGTACAGATAAGACAGGAAGGGAGGCTAGAGGGTTAGAAACCATATAGGAAATAGATCCCAGCAAGAACCCAAATGCAAAACCAAGCTAAACTTACTTATAACACACCTTCATCATGAAAACCCACAAAGTCACCATCAATCAGGTGATCCTGTTGGGAAAAAAAAAAAAAAACACTTTAACCAAGTTAAGAGTTTTAATAAAAATGAATCTGGTGAGATGAGAAAATGTTGTTAACCATCAGTGTCACCTAATCATGGCTAACAAGGATTCTCATGCTTTTACTTGACTGAGGATTAAGACAGTGATGGCAAGTTTATTAAATGATGTCATTGTAATTACACACCCAGCTAACCCTGCAAAGCTTTGCTTCATGATCCGTGCTTGGTATCATTTAACTAAGAGCATAGAGCTGATGGGCCTCAACAATCAGGCTAATCTGCCTGTTTGTCATGTTCTGTGGGATGTGACAAAAAGGAATTTCAACATGATCTGAAGACAGGTTGGATTAGATGAGTGACAGCAGATGAGTCGCTATAGCCCACCAAGAAAATCAAGGGGCCTAAAACTCGTTAAATCTCCACATCTGTCACTAGGTGCTTCAACACCCTCAAAGAGATTTTACAAAGACAGAGCAGAAAGAGAACTAACAGAGAAAAATGTGGGGCTTAGGTCAACCTCATCAAGCAGACTCTCTTTTCATTATGATGTGGTTTAACCAGATGTTGGAAGTCAAAGTCTTTTCGAAAGGTCTTCTTCTAGTTATGGGATGATAGCTAACTGAGCCAGGTCCGGGCAAACTGAATAAGGCAGCCTGCTCTCTGCAGCATCCTCCCTTCTCTTGTCTGTCCTGAAATGCCTTCTGCCATCTCTGTTCTAAGGTTCCAATTCCAGGACCTCCTAAGGGGAGTGGAAAAAAGGATAGTTGTTAAATGCTCCATTTAGTCATCTTCTCTCTCCCCTTATTACCACAAAACTACCACAGTGGGGGTTCACTGATAAATTTCCTCTTTCCAGCGGAGGGTTGTTGACTAAAAAAATATTCACAACCTAAAAGTTGAGAGTTATGCTTTATTTAGTTGAAATTTTTAGAACTTCAAGCCCGGAAGACAGCACCTCAAGTAACCCTGACAGAACTGCTCCAGGGAGGAGCCAGGTAAAATAGAAGTTTTGCAGCAAAGGACAGGTAATCTGAACATCACAAGAGTATCATTAGTTAAAGAAAACCAGACATCCCAAGTTAAGGAATTTAGCACTTTTCTATGTGTGGGAAGATGCAAGAGTCTAGGCTCCCTGAAATCATTCCTTTCACATACATCTCAGCTATGGGGCCAGGATCCTATGTTTTTCACATCCTGAGCTCCCTTGGGGCTCACCATAGGAAGTGACTGCAGTCTGGTGGCTGCCAGATGGCAGGTATTCTTCTTCCTGAGTGCCCTTAGGGCTCACCAGCTCAGATTAGGGGTAATTACTGATGACTATGACATCCTTGTTTACTGATATGACAGGAAATAGTCCATTTCTCAGGGTGAAGATGGTAAGAAGCGCTAGTGAAATAGAATAGGACCCTGTGGGGCTCTTGGGCAGGAATCTTTCTGTGTCCCCCTTTTCTTATTTGTAAGGAATAGGTTTCAGCCTCCATGACCATTCCAAGCAGTTGCTAAGCAAGGAAGGGAAGGGATGCAGGGACAAGGAAGGAGCAGTCAAAAAACAATAGTGCAGCTTTGGGGCAGGGTCCAGGTTCCACCTCAAAGGATACACAAAGATAGCAATATCTTTGAACTCTTCTGCAGAACTAAAACTCCCAACAAATGGAAGATGCTAACTACTTGATGAAACAGTTTTCATTCCAGAAAAAAAGGTCACAGCTTGATAAGCTGAAGAACATCAGGAGACCATCTGAGGCCGGGTTAAAGGAATATAGGCCCTGCACACACACCCTGATCCTTATCAGCAACCCCACACCTGCACCATTGCTGTAAAGCTCCTTACCAAATTCTCCCCAGGATTGGGACACAAAGTTTTGAGGGTATTAGCCTGCTGTGTCCCCCTTTGCAAGGCCAAGCAATAAAGCTACTCTTTTGTACTCCACCCAAAACTCTGTCTCCAAGAGTTAACTTGGCACCAGTGCATAGGATCCAAGTTTTTGCCATCAGTAGCAGTCCCAGTGATCAGATTGGCTAGTTGTCTGTGGTTGTGGTTTCAGTCTGTCTGCCTTCCGATGTCCTCTCTCAGCGCCTACTGTCTTACTTGGGTTTCTCTTACCTTGGATGTGGGGTATCTCTTCACTGCTGCTCCAGCAAAGCGCAGCCGCTGTTCCTTACCTTGGACGTGGGGTAGCTCCTCTCGGCCACCACTGAAGATGATGATTGCAGCCATGAAATTAAAAGATGCTTACTCCTTGGAAGGAAAGTTATGACCAGCCTAGACAGCATATTAAAAAGCAAAGACATTACTTTGCCAACAAAGGTCCATCTAGTCAAGGCTATGGTTTTTCCGGTAGTTATGTATGGATGTAAGAGTTGGACTATAAAGAAAGCTGAGCACAGAATTGATGCTTTTGAACTGCGATGTTGGAGAAGACTCTTGAGAGTCCCTTGGATTGCAAGGAGATCCAACCAGTCCATCCTAAAGGACATGAGTCCTGAATATTCATTGGAAGGACTGACGCTGAAGGTGAAACTCCAATACTTTGTCCACTTAATGCAAAGAGCTGACTCATTTGAAAAGACCCTGATGCTGGGAAAGATTGAAGGCAGGAGGAGAAGGGGATGACAGAGGATGAGATGGTTGGATGGCATCACCGACTCAACGGAGATGAGTTTGAGTAAACTCCAGGAGCTGTTGATGGGCAGGGAGGCCTGGCATGCTGTGGTTCACGGGGTCACAAAGAGTCAGACACGACAGAGCGACTGAACTGAACTGAGCTGAGCAGTCCCAGGAGATAGTGCAAAGGTGAGAGGAGAATGGTGAAGACAAAAGGAGGGCCACAGTTAACATAGTCATAAGCAAAAATAATATGTTAGAGGAACTCAACCTGTAATATATGTCTAGAATACGCAAGGGGAGAAGCAGACACTTGGGTCACATGTTTACACTAGTTTGTATGTGTTTGTTTTTTAATTCAGTGCCTTGGCATACATAATCAAAATGAGGACTGGTTTGTGATAAAGTAAGTTTGACTGAAGGATGGTACTTTTCTTACATTTCCTTACAAAAACATCTGGCCTTCCTGGATATCCCCAATATAGTTTCTAAATGATGTTTGCTAAAAATCGAAAGCATAAAAATTAAAAGACAACCCAGTGTGAAAGCAAAGTCTTGAAAGGATCTTAATCCTAAAGGTGGAAAGGTTTACCATGGGGAAAAAAATGTAAAGGGTTGAAAGTAAACACAGACACCAACAAGGGACTAATGCTCATCGAGGTTAAGTCTCGTCAAAGGTCACACAGTGGAGAAGAGCTTCCAGGATCCAGGTCACGTGAAGCACTGGATTATTTCCACTCTAATCTGGCCTGAGGGTGTGTCCTTGCCCGTTCTCTGAAAAAAAAAAAATGACTTATCTTTAAGTTCTCGGTATTTGAGACTGGCAATTTTGTAGGATAGTAAAGCCTTGTTTAATGCTTTTTTTAGCTGAACTATTTTTCTCCAGGAGTCTGTTCAGATCCTCTCTCCTGACCCTCCCCACTCTGTACTTTGATTCAAGCCTCTGGATTTATTTAGTCGTGGTTGGAGTAAAGAGACAGGGGAGGAGATGGTGTAAAAGCGTCTCTAATAAGCATAAGCTGGCTGGCTGCTAAATCCTTTTTAAGAATTGAAGCTTTTGCTGTCCCACTGCCTTTCAGTCAAATTACAGAGAATGACGATTTGGATGATTAGGTCTGTGATGAAACTGGTTATAGAAGCTATTTCAGAACCCACAGTGGTTCCCACTTAAATCAGAACATGAAGACCTGCCAAAGATACTCTATCTAAAACTATTTCAACTTGTTCCGGTCTTCTGCACATGTCAATATTCTCCCCTTCACAAAGGTAATCAATAACTTAAGAGAAAAAAACAAATCTTGGTGAAAAAAATATATTTGTTGCTCTTTGCTGTGTAAAATACTACTTCAGTTCTGCCACCTTCAGCTGTATTTGTTACCACTAATTAGCTGGGTTTTGTTCCAGTGTAAGCTGTCCTCTGAACTATTCTTGTTCTCTGTGTTTACTTTTGAAATTGAATCTTTTCATTCCCAAGCTTGCCAAGGATGCTATTGTAGACAGTCCAAGCTCACGCAGCATAAAGTTAAGATCTGATAGCAATCTGATTTAGTTTGATCATCAGACAGTATCAAATCAGTTCCATTAGTCCCAAATGCCCATTATTCAGATCTGAGAGATCCTGAGTAGCTCTGAAAATCAATCATGTTAACTGGCTACTAGCCAAACTTCCAGCACCCTAGGTGCTACAGAGATCTCGTCTAATTGTTGTTAACAGGCATGAACTATTACAAATGAGTCGCTACCTAATTTTGAATAAATTCAGAACTTATTCCATGCAGAATTTTCCAGAGCAAACCTTATATGCTATGATGTTGATGACAACAACAAAGAAGATGAGTTGAATTGTGTTTTCCTCCATCACGATGAAAACTAAAACAGGTACCATATTTAGTCAAGAACTCTGTCTACAATCATTGAGGCAGCTCCTTGCTCCTCTCTCCTCCCCCTAGCATGCCCAATATGCTTCTCCACCCAATACCCCAAGAGAGAAATAGATTGAAAGTCAACTACATCATACTTACTTTTGGCAAGTGGGATTACTCTTTCCACTAGAACTATTAATATCCGCTTAAGGGGTTTTGTTTCCTGCCCTGAATTCACTGCAGATTTGGTATAATAGTGTAGGAAATAGCAAGTAAACGCCTTTAATACCATGTCTGAGAGGCAATAACATCGTGGAGAGAAATGAGCTAGCTAGCCTCTAAAGCTGTAATAAATATTCCCCTTCTCCAGCTGCATGTGAATCGCTAGAAACAGAGAAATTCATGGATATGTTGAATATTTGTTTCATCAAAACTACATGTAATACTGTAATGGGAAGCATTGTAAGTAAATACATTAAGTACTAGAATTTCTTTAAAAAGAAACAGAGAAAACTTGAGTAGTATGAAATGAGCTGATAAATGTGGATAGGCTTTTTTGAAAAGATATATTTGATAAACTGCTAAAACATACAAATACTTGTTTTTGTTGTTATTTAATTCATGCACACACAAAAACCCTAAAGTGCTGCTTTGCGATGAACAAGACATTCGCTTACAAAAGACCCAAGAACTGCCAACTCTTTCTTGGTAGGAAACTTTTTTGGAACTTTCTTTGTAGAAAAGGATTCAGGTGGTAGGGAAGTCATTTTTGGTCCTTTAGACTTCCTCTGCAGGCTGAATTTGATGATTTGCCGGGCTCCCTGTGACTGAGCGACTTCACTTTCGCTTTTCACTTTTCATGCACTGGAGAAGGAAATAGCAACCCACTCCAGTATTCTTGCCTGGAGAATCCCGGAGACAGTGGGCCCCCGTCTATGGGGTCACACAGAGTCGGACACGACTGAAGCGACTTAGCAGCAGCAGCAGCAGCTGTGACTGAGTGAGCCAAGGATAAAAAGAAAGATGGTGTTTCCAAGCATACAGACTGAAGAGGAAAATCCCCCTATTTCTCATAAGTAACCAGTAAGAGAATGGTGGGAACTTGCTGATGAAGTGATGGTAAAAGTTTAACAACGTCTCTCTAGGGGGAAAAAATGTGTGCATATATAGCTATACTATGTTTACAGATTTAATGTAAATTTCACTGATATAAAGGATATATAACACTGACTAATAAATAATAAATTATACACACACAACATCCTTTGTTGTAAATCCCATGTAGCCAATGGACTCACACTGTTTTCTTGACTTTTGTCAAAGCCCTGAATCCATAGTCAAGCTATGGCTGCAAATGACAAACCAGTATAGTTATAACACGAATGTTGGTTGATAGCTTCCTTCCCATTAACAAGAAAAAAGAAAGTAAAATGATTCATATGGATGTCAGAACTTCACTTGCTCGTCAACGACACAGTGACCTCCTTGCTGAATCAGATATTAGTATCAAATACTATGAGAATTTCCTCCACTTTTTGGACTACTCTCAATGCCACAGGTACAGATACGACCCACTTTTAAGTTTAATATGCATTATTTGTTCTTCTCCATTATTTTCTTAAGTCTAGGCAATCAACAAAACAAAAATAAATCAAGCCCTAATTTGTCATATTTTCAGATTCCCAGGGTGTAAATAAGCCCACCATGACTGATTCCAAGCTACCAATATGATGTCATGAATGCTGCTGGGGAGAAATGAGAAGCAGTACATGATGATATAATTCCACCACACTGATAAAATAGATATAAATAACCTCAGCAGCATAGATAACAGTAAAATGTAAAATAAAGAGTAAGTGATGAGGTCTGATTTATTTCTCTGATATAACTTATTTAATTGTAAGTATATATAATTTAATTTTTAATAATGGGTACGAAATTCCTGACAATTTGATAATAAATTATAGGACAAGCAAGCTGGTATGAACCAGTACAACTCTGAAGTATACACAAAATATACCCATGGAGGCTGGACTTTTTGAGAGGCTGAGCATTTGAGACATTCATGCATATAGGTTTTATGTGTATAGGGCAGTTGCTTACTGTGAAATAATAGAAAAATATGTATATAAGCATTGGTATCTATCCCCAGTGTCTGGCATGGAGCTTCTAAACCCTCGGAATTTCCTGGGTGATAGCAATGTCTTTTATTCTAATAAGGCAACTCCTGAATCCCTCCCCACTCTGCAGGGGGGATTGGTCATCAGAAAGACCAAATCTTTCTGGTCACCAGAAAGACCAAATGATTAGAAGATTGGAACTTTTAGCCCCACCCTACCCGTACTCTCCAGGAGGGGAAAAGAGACTGAAAATTGAGTTAGTGACTGGTCATTCCTATGTGATAAAGCCTCTATAAAAATCCCAAAAGTACTGGGTGTAGAGAGCTTCCAGGTAGGTGAACACATTCACATGTCAGGAGGATGGTGCATCTCAGCTCCACAAGGACAGAAGCTCCTGCACTCTGAACCCTTCGAGAACTCACTCTATGAACCTCTTCATCTGATTGTTCACCTGTATCCTTTATTAAATAGTAAACTTATAAATGTGTGTTTCCCTAAGTTCTGAGAGCTCGTCTCTAGCAAATGATTAAATCCAAGAAGGAGCATAACAGGAAACTCCAACTTATAACCAGTGAGGCAGAAGTTGTGGGTAACCTGGACCTGCTATTTGCAATTGGCATCTGAAGCAAGGTTCTTGTGGGACTGAGACCTTAACTTGTGGAGTCCACGATAACTCTGGTTGGTGTCAGGACTGAATTGAATGGTAAGATGCCTAACTTGTACGACACAAATATTTGAAATGTGGGAAGCCCACACATCTGGGGTCAAAAGTGTTGTGAGTGCAGTAGTATTATAAGAGTAAAGGAGAAACACAGGAAGAAGGTGGTTTTTTCTTTATGCCTACTTTTAGCCCACTCACTTGAAATGGTGGTTAAGATGTGGAGAAACCCCTCTGAGCTCTTGACCAAACTTCTGGACATCTCTGAAGGCTCCTCCTAAGTGTCTGTGTAAATCGTCATGTATGATCTTTCCAGTCCAACATTTGTACCTAAACAACTATTTTGTTTTATCCTGAATCCCACCCATTCAAGGGGTGGGGTTCTTGAGCCTGGCTTTTTATTCTTCAACACACAGTCTGATTAGCTTGTGGCCACCAAGAAGCAATGGTCAGCTGATCAACCCCAAGAAGATGGCAGGCAGGAAAAGGCCAGAGAATACCTGAATGATTCCATGACATCATTTGGGAGACACTTAATCCAGGGAGAGAAGGCAAGAAAATAAAAGTGCCTGAACCATGTTTTAGCGCTTAGGTGAGACTCACTGCAGTACTCTGCCTGCCTGGGCACCATTCAGTCACTCAGGATGGTGCCCAGACCCTTATTTTCGAGCTGAACAGATCTACCACCACTTCACCTCCATGGCCTAAGCCTAAGAAAACACAAACATCAAAATTACTCTAATTCAGAAGGAGTCCTGTTTGCGGACTTGGGAGACTGCATGGCTCTTCTACAAAGCCCAAGTCACCCTTAGGTGGGGAATGCATGAGAGTGGAAGGCCAGGCTTGTACACAATTTAGGAAATTCTCCTGGTGATATTTTCTACAACTTCACAAAATTATCAATGTTTAAATATCAGGAAGGAAGTGGTAATCGTCATGAAAAGCCTGCTAAAAGTAAGGCTCTCAAGGCAAAGAAATCAGAGCTATAATCTCTCCTTTCCTGTTTGTTAGCTGTGTGCCCTTCAGTGAGTTGCTTGATGTCTCTGAGCCTCCATTTCCTCATCAGTAACATGAGGATAATAGTTTTGCCCATCTTTTGGGGCTATCTGAAAGTTAAATGTTTTATGTTTCTAAAGCAATTAGCATATGGCAGTCAATATATTAGCTTTTAAAAAATAAGTATAACAAAAGGAAGCCATCTATAGTTAGGAGAAAGAGCATAAAACACAATTTTACTTTTATTTTTTGCAGCATATTGAAAAAAGATCACAATATTTGCAGGTCCCTTCATCAAGAGGTAGAATCTATTTCTCCACCTCTCAAATACAGGCTTGGCATGTAACTGGCTTTGGTCAAGGGACTATTGGCACATGCGACACAAGAAAAAGCTTGATAGTACTTGCACGTGCATGACAGTTACTCCCCTCCTTGCTGATGGGAACTTTTCTGCCATCATGTGAACTGCCTACTGGATAATAAGACAGGCGGCCTCCATCGCAAGGTCATCATCAACGGCTAGAAACAGGAGTGAAGTCATTCCAAACTATCCAGTCCCAGCTAAGAACAGAACCACCTATCTGACCCACAGAATAATGAGCAAAATATAAAAGGATCTTTGTTTTAAGCCACTAAAGTTGAGATTGTTCATTAGGCAGCAAAAGCAAACAGATACTGTTCTGATTACAACTATGTAACAATATTCATGTCTTTAAATAAGATCTCAGTTCAGTTCAGTTCAGTCGCTCAGTCGTGTCCGACTCTTTGAGACCCCATGAATCGCAGCACGCCAGACCTCCCTGTCCATCACCATCTCCCGGAGTTCACTCAAACTCATGTCCATCGAGTCGGTGATGCCATCTAGCCATCTCATCCTCTGTCGTCCCCTTTTCCTCCGGCCCTCAATCCCTCCCAGCATCAGTCTTTTCCGATGAGTCTAGGGGTTACTAAAATAAAAGACTCTTGCCCTCAATGGCTCAAATCTTATAAATAAGAGAGACAAGACACAGACATAGATATTACAATTGAGCATAATAGTTGCTGATATGTCAGGGTGTTAGCTATAAATAATGTTTTTTTAATGTCCCTTTAATACTGTGATCAGTTATATGGGCTTCCCTGGTAGCTCAGATGGTAAAGAATCTGCCTGCAATGCAGGAAACCTGGGTTTGATCCCTGGATCAGGAAAATCCCCTGGAGAAGGGAATGGCTACCCACTCCAATATTCTTGCCTGGAAAATTCCATGGACAGAAGAGCCTGGCAGGCTACAGTCCATGGGGTCGCAAACAGTCAGACACAACTGAGCAACTAACACTGTGATCAATTTATTTGTGCATTAAATTTGTAAATTAAATTTAAAAACAGTGATTTAAAACTATTGAGTTGGGAATTCCCTGGCAGTCCAGTGGTTAGGATTCGGAGCTTTCACTGCTGTGACTAGGTTCAATCCCTGGTCAGGGAACTAAAATCCCACAAGCCACATGGCAAGGCAAAAAGAAAAAGCAAACGAACACGCTGCTGAGACATCACCTGCTCCAGGACACAGGAAGATGTGTTGTCCTTGGAACCTCCTGAATCTGAAGGAGAAAGCCAGTCTGGCTAAATCATTTCCATTACCTCAAACAACCCTGTATCAAAGTCAGGATTCATGGATTCACCCAAAGTTATCTACATTATCATTTCAATTAAACATATGGCTGAGGAATCTACTGAGGAAGGTTGAGTGATAACCATGAAATCAATAAGTCTTTCTGGACTTATCGATTTAGCATTCTCCGTGCAGTAGAATTGATTTATGTCCTCAGATTTATTTTGATAACTCAATGATAACTCCACTATTCCTAAATTAATGTCATCTTTTCTTCAGGCCAAAATTTTTTCTTGGCAAGGAAAAAAAAAATCTTACATCAAGCGGAACTGATTTAGCTAAGTAATTCCCTGGCTAACAGGATGCCGTAAATCAAAGAAAACCACGTATGACTATAATTGTAAATCATCCTTGCCATGGAAAAGTACCACGGCATTTATTTGTCAGAATGGTGATTGCATCATACGGGGTCTCTTTCCTGTCAAAATTTGTACCTTCCAATATAAACCCTATAGTCTAATGTGCAATTCCTTAAGTGCAATAGATTGTTTTAAAACTACATTAATTTCTATCTCCCACCTCTCTAGTTTCTAGAATGTATAAGATACATAGCTCTCATTTCCTAATTATCAGGATTTTATTTAACCAGATAAACCATCGTCTTTGTGCAAGGAATATTTATTTATCTCAGGCACACGTGGTAAGACAATTAGTCAGTGTCATGTAAAGGGGTAACTTTGCAAATGCTTTTTGAAAAAAAAAAAAAAACAATATTTTCCAACCAGATCTATAAACCAAAAGGAAAAACAGAGAAATTTTTCAATAAAGGGACATCGGAATGAGATTGTCCAATCAATCACCAAGTCCTGCCAAGCCCTCCTCTATATCTCTGATATCTACCCAGTTCTCTCTGTTGACAGCCCTGTGAGGTCCAGGAGAGCGTAACTGCTCCACGCAGGACTGTTGCAGCCTCTCTCCCTACCATACATGTGCTTTTCCCAACTCTCTACCCTGCAGCTACAGGGATTTTTTTTTTTTTTTTTAACAATGCAAAGCTAATCATGATGTTACTGTCTACTGCTGTGCCCGGCTCTCAGAAGAAGAAAAAATAAATGCTCCAAGTGGTCTGCCTGCCTCTGCCACCTCCTCTGCCATGGCCCCCACTCTGCTCCAGCCGGGCTGGGCTTCTCGCCACACCTCCAACACGGCCCTCAAGCCCCACATACATACACTGGTCCCCCTGCCACCCTCTCATCCCCACCCTCCAATAGCTGTGGGCTCAAATACCGCTTCCCCAGGAGGGCTCCCCCAAGTCCCTAAAGGGATTAGATCCTATGACACGCTTTCAGCACTTTACAGCACTTGGTGATTCTCTGTTTAGTTTCTGTCCTTCCTGCTGGATGGTAGCTCCCCGAGGATGGGGACAATATCTCCACCCCCCCTGGCCCTGCCAGCACCAGGCACCTACTGATGTTCAACCCAAGTTTGATGACTCTTGACTGAGATGGGGCAGACCAGTGGGGACAGGGAGTGGAAGAGTAAGAACATGCACTGGGTAGAGTGGGTGAGAAGGAAGAGAAGGAGGAGGAAGACACCAAGGAGCACTGGGGGGAAGGCAGGGCCAGGCCAGCCGGCTGTGAAAGTCTCAGGTGCTGCCATTATCATTACTGAAAGTAAAAGAGAAGTCGCTCAGTCGTGTCCGACTCTTTGCAACCCCATGGACTGTAGCCTATCAGGCTCCTCCATCCATAGGATTTTCCAGGCGAGAGTGCTGGAGTGGATTGCCATTTCCTTCTCCAGGGGATCTTCCTGACCCAGGAATCGAACCTGGGTCTCCTGCATTGCAGGCAGACACTTTACCATCTGAGCCACCAGGGAAGCCCCCATTATCATTACTAAACCTTCCTAATTAAACTATTTATTTGCAAAGAACTTCAGACCAACATAGAAGTGGCAAAAACAACACAACCGAACTCCCATATCCTCTTCATTTAGACTCAGCCTTCACTGCCCGTCACTAACACTTTGCCATATCTGCTTCATCTGTCTCCATATATGTGTATTGATGCATGCACTAATATGCACCTTATATATGTATATATAAATGTGTCTTGAACCATTTGAAATAAAGTGTCAACATCATGATCCCTCACCCCTAATTCCCTGAGCATGCATCTCTCAAGTTCCAGGACATTCTCTCCTCTAATCACAGCAGCAATTTTCCAATTCAGGAACATGAACTACATTAATACTATATTGTTATCTAATCACAATCCATATTCAAAATTTACCAATATAATTAGTGAATTTAAACATCTGTAACAGTTACCAGTTGGGGGCACCTAAAAATTTAGCTGGGCCAAAGCCCGTCTCCGAAGTTCTCCAGAGTGGTGAATTACAAAAACCCAGTAAAACCCCCAAACAGGGAAAGTTTCAAGTAAAGTTAAATCGCTGTGTTTTCCCTGAACAGAAGCAAACCAACTCTGAGCACAATCCAGGATCAGTTTGACCTCCTGAAAATCATCCAGAGACAGCCTCCTTGGGTTTAAAACACTTTCATTCTGCTGAAATCCATCATGAATGCCTTGCGGGTCGGGTCAACAGCAGGATACCCGTTTATTCCCAAATGTAAGCTCCACCTCTCCCGGCTGGACCAAAAGAAGACATGGAAACAGAGTTAACAAGGGCAGGGACAGCAGCTAGTCTGGGACAAGCACAGTCAGGGGACACCTGGTCAATTAAAAGGCCCATGGGAGGCAGTTCACACTCAGAAGAGCAATTTAAGCTCTTTATGATGGCTGATGGGCCCTGAATCAGTGATCACTTCCTAAGGAGGAGATCTTGAAATTAACACAGAAGGTGACTGCCCCATGCTCACTGGAGGTCACCGAGGAGAATGAGCTATTAGTCCATATTAAAGAGGCACGATCACCGTGGTAATGGTGCTAGTATGTCGTACAACTATGGGCGCCTTGACTTTGACTTCCATTTGGTCCTGGGCACCTTGTCTCAGAAGGAAATTGAAGAGGCCACAGGAGAGCCACAGGATGATAAAAGGGCTCTAAATGAAGAAATGTTTAATTATATAATCAGCTGGTTAGGAAGAGGAAAGGAGAAAAAGGACAGAGGTAAAGACACAGAGGAAAAGGAGGCAGAGGTGACTGAGCGAGGCCCCAGAGGTTCTCAATTTGACTTCTATAAGGCATCCACGAGGCTGCTTTTCAAAGAGAATCTACAGCCAATCAACAAATTCTTTTAAGGAAATAAAAGGCCTGCTCGGCCAAGCAGTTTCAAACACCTAAATAAATACAGGTCTGTTTGGAATTGACAAAAAGTTTAACCCCTTATGAACTGTGTTTTGTTTGTTTGTTTTGTTTTTACTTTACAATACTGTACTGGTTTTGCCATACATTGACATGAATCCACCACAGGTGTACATGAGTTCCCAACCCTGAACCCCCTCCCACCTCCCTCCCCATATCATCTCTCTGGGTCATCCCAGTGCTGTGTTTTATCTTGAAAACCGGATAGAGCAGAGTCCGGAATTCAGCTGGTGGTGGTTGTCGGGAAAATTGCCATCTGCTAGAAAGGTGTGATGAAATACTCACTCTGACTCCACAGTCAGCAAACCAAGGCCCATGAGGCCCATTTTTATATTAATAACATTGGCAAGCTAAAAGTGAGTTTTGCATGTTAAAATGTTTGGGAAAAAAATCAAAAGGGGGATTATACTTCCTGACACATGAAAGTTTGATATAATTCAAATTTCTGTGTTCAGGAAGTTTTAACGGGACACAGACACATCCATTCGTCTCTATATTGCCTACAGCCGCTTCGACCCAATAACAGCAGAACTGAAAAGACTTGTGGCAGAGACGGTATGGGGCACACATCTCAAATATTTTCTTTCTGGCTCTTTGCAGGAAGTCTGCCCACTCTAGCTTTGGTATGTTGTAAGTGTTAACTATTTTCAATGCATTACCAGGTGGGGAGATGGGGAAAAATGGGTAGTTAGGGAGCTTGGGATGGACATGTACACACTGCTATATTTTAAAGTGGCTAACCAACAAGGACCTACTGTATAGCATAGGGAACTCTGTTCAATGTTATGTGGCAGCCTCCCATCAGGGAGGGGAGTTTAGGGGAGAATGGATACATGCATATATATGGCTTAGTCCCTTTGCCATTCACCTGAGACTATCACAACGTTGTTAATGGGTTATAAAATAAACAATTTTATTTATAACGATAGCCTATATATATATAAGCTATCATATATAATATTTTTATTATATTATATAATAATTATATAATATATAATATTATATAATATATATTTATAATATAAATAGCCTAACATAAAATAAAAAATTTTTAATGATCCCCCTAAAATATATATATACATTTTTTTTTCAGTGTGGCTGAGGCCCTGGACAGCCTCGGGAGCAGGTCAGCAGCTGGAGGATCATTTACATCTATTGCCGGAGTCCTGGGCCTGGGTTCAGGGTGGGAGGGAGGAGGAAGGGAGGTGGCAGGTGGAGGTGCTCAAAGGATCAACAAAAAGGGGCCAAAGGAAGCTTGAGCACCAGCTAAGAACCCCATGCGGGGTGCCTGGCTGCCTACTGGACTCCAGTAGAAGACATCCTGAGGTCAGATGCTCAGGGTCCTTGGCTCCCAAGTAGTCTTTTGTGGGCACGCAAAGGCTATCTGTGCTCTAGAACCAGTAGAAGACCCGATCTGTCAGCATGGGAAACACCCAGAGGTATAAGACACACCTCAGTTTTACAGAGTTGTTTTTAAATATATCAGTTATATAGGAAAACATTACTTTATTCATATAAATACAGGATACAGTATTGTGCATCCATAAGAAAATAATACCTTTTGTTTATTTGGTTATTTGGTCGACTGAGAGACTTTCACTTTCACTTTCCAAATAACTCTTTCAAGGCAAATTTATTGTGGGCTTCCCTCGTGGCTCAACTGGTAAAGCATCCACCTGCAATGCAGGAGACCTGAGTTCGATCTCTGGGTTTGGAAGATCTCCTGGAGAAGGGAAAGGCTACCCACTCCAGTATTCTGGCCTGGAGAATTCCATGAACTGGGTCACAAAGAGTCAGAAACGACTGAATGACTTTCACTTTCACTTTTGGCTAATAGTCTATTGGAAGTCTTTGCAACCTTCTCCAGCAGATATCCCTAAATAAAAGGCTTAATATCACAGAATTCCAAAAAAAACTTCATATCTGAGAATGCAGTTTGTAGCAGAAGTACACCTAAATCTATAACAGAAAGGGAATTATCTAAATTCTATGTTCATCTGATGGTCTCTGGCTTTTTACTTTTGCTAAGAGAAATACAAAGCTTTCCCCTTGGCTAAGATGTGTGTTGCCACTCTGTGCCACTAGAGGGAAGCATGGCCCATTATTTTACATCTTTATTCCTACTTTGAATATGTAGCCCTAAAACCAATGTTTTAGACTCACAGGGAATCTTGTATGTTGTTATATGCTGTATGTATTATATGTAATACAAAATTTATTATATACATGTTATATGTAATGTATAAAGTAGTATACATGATATAAATATAATCAAGTGATATATTGTGTATACAGTATATATTTCAGTTCAGTTCAGTCATTCGGTCGTGTCCGACGCTTTGCCACCCCATGGACCACAGCACGCCAGGCTTCCCTGTCCATCACGAACTCCCGGAGCTTGCTAAAACTCATGTCTATCGAGTCAGTGATGCCATCCAACTATCTCATCCTCTGTCAACCCCTTCTCTCCTGCCGTTCTTCACATCGGGTGGCCAAAGTATATATTTGGGGAGAAAGTAAAGAATGTATCCTGTGCACAGGTAAATAAAGTAATTCTCACTGGAGCATAAAGAATTCAGTTGGAATTCACAGTTTCAAAGCAAAAAGAAAGCAGTATTGCTTACGGTCAAGGAAGGAATGGGTGTATGACAGCCTTCCCACCAGAAAATTCCAGAAGAGGTTTAGACCACCTAAAAGGCTAAGTGGCAGCTGATAGGCTGGTGGAAGGAAAGGCAGGCTGAGAGCCATAGGATATACAGTCAGTAGCCAAGGCACCTGCGAGACGCCCAGTCTAAACCAGAAAACGAGAGACACGACACCAAAAGCCAGAGGCCAGACAGGGGAGATGGCACAAGTGAGCCTGGGGTCTCCAGCTGAGCCCAAGCCTCGAGAGAAACCAGGTCAGGAGCCCAGGTCATAAACAGCAGCAAACAACACTCCAAAGAACTCAGAGGGTCATGCATTCAGAATCTCAAAAATGTGACTTTAAGTCCATTTCCAAAATGAGACTAGGAGTGGCAGAAGGGAGATAAAAATTCCAGCTTGTTCAGACTTTCTGAAACATAAAACCCTGAATGTTTGGGGGCAATTCATCCGGAAAACATCTCTGTCAGCTTCCAGCATCCTCCTCTGGAGCCAGGATGGGAAGTGCTGTAAATAAAGATTTCAAGATTCCCTGAATCTTGAAGCTGGATGATTCAAGGATAGTGAAGGATGGTTCCCAGTGAGTGCATTTGCCACAGTCAGGACTAAAGTCACCTTCTGCACAGCCCACAAACATGCAATGCCTGCATCGTGCTTTCCCAAGAATCATTTCATTTAATCCCCATCACAGACCTGTGGGTGGGTGTGAACGTCATATCCATCTGCCAGTTGATGAAATGGACTCAGAGAGCTTAAGCCACTTGCCCAAGGTCACAGTGAGTGAAGGTGCCAGCACTCACATCTGAATTGCCTGTTCTTTCCACCACACTTGCTGCCTCCAAGCAGAAATATTTCTCTAAGAGCCAGTTGGTATATAAGAAGGCAAACAACAACAAGAGTAAGAGATTCATATATATATTAAAAAGAAAAAAATCACAAACAATGAAATTTTGCCATAGGAGAGTGGGAGCCAGAGGTCATGGAGAGACATAGAACAGGACCAAGGGGAGAAGGACCATAAGAAGGCAGAACGACAGAGAATTTAAGCTTTGGAATTGTGGTGTTGGAGAAAACTCTTGAGAGTCCCTTGGACAGCAAGAAGATCAAACCAGTGAATTTTAAGGGAAATCAACACTGAATATTGGAAAGACTGATGCTGAAGCTGAAGTTCCAATACTTTGGCCACCTGATGCAAACAGCTGACTCACTGGAAAAGACCCTGGTGCTGGGAAAGATTGAAGGCAGGAGGAGAAGGGGACAACAGAGGATGAGATGGTTGGATGGCATCACCGATGCAATGGACATGAACTTGGGCAAATTCTGGGAGATGGTAGGGGACAGGAAGGCTTGGCATGCTGCTGTCCATGGGGCTATGAAGAGTCAGATATGACTTGGCGTCTCAACAACAACAAGGGGAGAAGGAAGGATTGGATTCTAAGGCAGGAGGAAGGGGGAAGATGGGCACTAAATTCCAAATGGTCACTCTACAGCAGAGGCTGAGGATGGCCAAAAGTAGCGGGGGAGTCGTTGCTCAGCCAAGGAGGGGAACCAAGAATAATGTTTGGGGCATAATGAGAGCTCAATAAACAGCTGTGGAATGAATGCAGGAACAAGACTGGCTTCTCAATTACTTTAATGGCAAAGGACTGCAGTAGGAGTAGGGGGCTTCTGGGAGCTGAACAGAAACAAAGAAATTGAGAGCATCCTAATTAGGATTCTCTCCTGTGCTGCACAAAGCTCCCTTCTTAGACTAATGACCTAAGCCTGAGTCTCTGTCTTGAAAGGTTTCCAGCTGGTCAGGGAGCAGTAGAGTTTTTTTCTGTTGTTGATGCCTTTGTCCACGGAGGAGCTACCGGCAATTTCAGAGGCCAGGCCCCGGGCCACAGTATTCCTCGAAGTTCCTGGAGGATGAGTCATGACCGGGGCCTCCATCCGGCTTGAAAAGCGAGCAGAGCAATGTGGGATACTGGGTGCCACACTTCCTGAGCCACGTTTGGTTCTGTTTCATTACAGAGATGACAAAATGGATGAAAGCAGCCTGGGATTTGCTGCTTCTCCCATCCCTCTTGTACCTTTCTCGCTTCAATGTGAGGAAGAATGAGAGAGAGATGTGTCTTTAACAGTAAGAAAAAATCATGCATCCAACTGGAGGCCAAGCGAAGGAGGAAGAAAAGTGATAAATGTGGGAGGGATGTCCAGAGAGGCTGGTCTCGTAAGAACCCTTATAGTGTCTTCTGGAGGACTGCTGACCGCACAAGCACGGAAGCCCTGCTTTTCTGAGCTTGCGTGTGTGTCCCTCAGTTGCATCCAACTCTTTGCAACCCCATGGACTGTACCCTGACAGGCTCCTCTGTCCACGGGATTCTCCAGGCAAGAATACTGGAGTGGGTATACTGGAGTGGGTAGCCATTCCCTTCTCCAGGAGATCTTCCCAACCCAGGGATCGAACGCAGGTCTCCTGCATTTCAGGCAGATTCTTTACCATCTGAGCCATCAGGGAAGCCCTCTGGAGCTCATATTCTTCACAACTTCCATCAAGGAGGATCAGATGACCCTGAGACAAGAGCTCCCCAATCTAGTGGCAGCCAACCAAGTGGCTCATCAAGGACCACAGTCACCGTGGGGTTTGCCTCTCCACCACCTTCTAGTCCCTTGGGGGACTCATCCCTCCCTCGCTCCCTGGGGTGTCTTGGGGCTGTCACATCTGGAGGGACATCTCAGGCTCAGGCTGTCCTTTCAGAGGGATCCCTCATTTCAGATTCCTTCTCTACACAACATCTGTCAGAAATGACCCAAACAAGGCCAACAGTGGTCTTGCCCATACGAATGATAAAATATATGAACAGTAAGACTCCAAATTTCTCCTTCTCCAGAGGTTTCTAAGCTGGGAGAATGTGAGTCTAACCTGCTGCCAGTCATCTTTTTGTTACTCAAAGACAGTTCTCTAAAAGCAAAACCAGGGAGAGGAAAGAGCACAAAAGGCAACAAGGTAAACTCCTGCCCATGTAATTTATGTTCCTGGATCCAATGGGTCTTCAGCAAGTCAACTCTTGGGCTTTCCAATCAGATGGGTAAACAATCATCTTTTGTCATTCAGTCTAGTTTGGGTTTGGTTTCTGCAGCTTACAGACAAAGCACTAATTCGCTTTACCCAGCTTCTGTCTCTGCTCACGTTATAGTCTTTCTCCCTCATCTCTACACATTGAACCCTAAAGGCTTTTAAGTCCCAACTCAAATGCCACCACCACTTCCTCCTTGAAGCCTTTCTTGACCTACTCTTGTATCAACTCACCTCTCCCACCTTGACAGGCCACTGACACTTCATCTGTACTTTTCTGTGTCCATCAGAACGACACTCAGCTGCAGGAAATAGAAAGCTGATTTACAACAGCTTCAGTTCAGTCGCTCAGTTGTGTCGGACTCTTTGCGACCCATGGACCACAGCACGCCAGGCCTCCCTGTCCATCATCAACTCTCGGAGTTTAACCAAATTCATGTCTATTGAGTCGGTGATGCCATCCACCCATCTCATCCTCCATCATCCCCTTCTCCTCCTACCCTCAATCTTTCCCAGCATCAGGGTCTTTTCAAATGAGTCAGCTCTTCACATCAGGTGGCCAAAGTATTGGAGTTTCAGCTTCAACATCAGTCCTTCCAATGAACACTCAGGACTGATCTCCTTTAAGATGGACTGGTTGGATCTTCTTGCAGTCCAAGGGACTCTCAAGAGTCTTCTCCAACACCACAGTTCAAAAGCATCAATTCTTCGGCACTCAGTTTTCTAGTCCAGCTCTCACATCCATACATGACTACTGGAAAAATCATAGCCTTGACTGGATGAACCTTTGTTGGCAAAGGAAAAACCATAGCCTTGACTAGACAGACCTTTGTTGCCTGCTTTTTAATATGCTGTCTAGGTTGGTTATAACTTTCCTTCCAAGGAGTAAGCGTCTTTTAATTTCATGGCTGCAGTCACCATCTGCAGTGATTTTGAAGCCCCCAAAAAATAAAGTCACAGCTTAGGGATGTATTTTTCTCACACAACAAGAAGTCTCAAGGAAGGTAGCTTCCAGTTGATTGAAAGGTCTCACAATATCCAGACAACAGCTCGACAAAGGCCTTTCTCTTGGATTCACTGCCTCATGGTTGCAAGATGGCTGCCACACATCCAGGCATCATGTTTGCTTTCCAGGTAAATCGTTTTTGCTTTCCAGCTTCTTCCCATTTTTTGCCAGGAAAGCAAAAGTTTTCCTGAAACCCACCAACAGGCTTCTACTTAGTAATTCATACGCCCAAACTGCATCACCAACCACTTCTAGTTGCAGTGGAGGGTAGGAAATGACACTATAATTCCTCAGACTATAAAGTAGATGAGGAAGAGGAGAAAGAAGTTAATAATGGCTCTTAGGCCAGCCTTGGAAGAGGATCTGCCCTGTATTCTTAAGGCCCTGGTCATATTCATCTCTTTTATTATTCTCTTTCACATGCTCAATCCTGAACTCTCTCTGGAAGGGACTGAGTTCTCAATCACTGAACCACACCCAGGGCCCAGTACGTAGCACTTTGGTGCATCTGTGCCCGGTGAGTGTGTGTGCTGGCTCTTGGGGCCTCCCAGCAGGCTGAGCAGATGTGTGGCTGCAGTGGGGTAATTAAACGTACTTCTTCTTTGATCTCTGAGCTCTCCTGTTTGAAGAGGAGAGCTCTGGTTGGAGTGGAAAGATTTCAGGGACGTGTGTTTCTGTGCCTTGTCTAAGCATCAGAAAGGGTTAACACATTTCTATTTCAGGTCTCTGTGATCAAAAAAGGTTGCCTGGCAGGAGTGTCTATTTGGTGCCTTAAAGACAAGCAATTGTGGAAATTAAGAATCAGTTCTCTCTCTCTCTCTGAGTATCCCCTTGATATAGTTAGAATAAAAGCAGTGGTGACATTGCCAATGACCCAGATGTTGGAGAAACCCTGGACTAAGCCCCAGAGGCCCTTGCCTTCAAATCCTATGTTATTGCATTAACACGGGCTCAACCTGCAGAATTGGATTTAAATCCAGCCCTTGAATTCTCGCCCTACCTCGCCTCTTCCTCACACCTAATCTCATTTTGTCCTCAGAGCATTGAAAATAATGGTAATGTGGCTGCCACGGAAAGTGACTGTGTGAGCGTTTTTTACATTAGAAAGGCTCTTAATAAAGTAAAAGTGCTTTAAGTGCAGAAGTCTCTTCCTTTACATTCCTCCTGCCTGGAAAATAGATGACATGTGGCCTGCTGTGATAGAGCAGCTAGGACAGGTGCACCACCTGCCCCCAAGGACAACACAGCACAAGGGTGTACGTGTGTGCTGGGCTGGTGGATACAGATTTACGCAAATACACAATACGGCAGGAAGTCAAGGTAGGACCATATTTATGACCAAACATTCTTCTCCACCTTCACTCATACTTGTCAGTAAAATAAAAATTAACAATAATAATGGCAGTGACTATCTATTGAGCACTTAAGACATGCTAAGAGCCTTGCATGCTCAGTCTCGTTCAATCCTCTTGACCTCCCTAAAGGCTAGGTACTATCACGACTCCCATTTTACAGGTGAGGGAATTGAGGCTCAAAGAAGTAATGTCACAGAACTTCCCTGGTGGTCCAGTGGTTAAGACTCTGAGCTCCCAATGCCAGAGCCACGGGTTTGATCCCTTTTCAGGGAACTAGGATCCCGCATGCCGCATAAGGTGGTCAAAAAAAATAATAAAATAAAATTATTGTTTTTAAAAAGAGGTTATGCCACTTATCTAGTATCATACATTCTACTGGGTGGGAGATCCCACCTCAGACCAGAGAAAGCCCCCCACTGCCTAGACCCCCTCCATGTTAGTGTTGGGCAGTGGTTCTCAGCCAGAGTTGGCTGGAACTTTGGGGACCCCATCCCAGACCACTTAGATCTGAACCCCTGAGTATGAGGCCAGTGCATCAGGGTTTTTGGCTCCCAGCTGCACTCCAAATGAAGTTAAAAAGCCACCACACCTGACCAGCTGTTTGACTTTCTGACATGATCAATCTGTCCTGACAACCTCTCCAGCAGAGGAACCAGTGATGCAAACACGTGGCATGAACTCTGTGCTAGACCACAGCACGGACAGACCTGGGCTGGTGGCACAGGGCCCAGAGCTGGCTGCTCTGAGAAGTGCCCCGATATCCTGTGGCTAGACCCTTCCCCCACTGGTCTGTCTATTCATCCCATAAGTGTTCATCAAGCACCTATGAAGTATCAGGCTGTCAGCTGGAGAGGGAGGAAGAAAGAAAAAATGTTCCTTCCGTCCAGAGGAATTATCTTGCCACTCTCTGCCCTCCATTCATTTATGATCTAACCGAGGATAGCAGCTGGAATAAGAAAAACAATCGCAGCCCCGTGTACATCAAGTGTCAGATGAGTGGCCCAGACCAGGAGGATTTCAAATGTTCTAACAGGGGAGTGACCCTCAAGGTCAAGAGGCTTCACGTAAGGAAGGACTTTGGCTTTGCAATGTCAGTGCAGCCTTCCCAAGGGGCTGGAAACCTAACATATATCAGCAGGTCCAGGAGAACCCACCTCATCCCAGGTCAGTTGAAGCCTGAGCAGGGCTAGCAGCTCAAGCCTGTGACCCAGCTCCCACTATGGACAGGAGGACACTGATGGAAGAGAAGGAAACCAATTCAGAAAGGCCAGCCATCCTTGGCAGGTAGGTGACAGCAGAGCAGCAGGCATCTCCTGCCCCATCAGACCCCCTCGGCAGGCATAAAGACCTGGTTTTCTCACCTGGTAAAACAAAGACATCAGTCCCTTCCTCCCAGAGCCAGTGGGAAGATGAACCGTTACTATGACCACCAGCGCCACCATCATTGATGGGGCAGTGTTCCCCACTTCACTCACTTCTGTTTTTTTATTGAAAGATAAAAAATATAGTTGATGTTCAAAATTATATAATTTACAGAAATATAATGTAGTGACTCACAATTTTTAAAAGTTATACTCCATTTATAGTTATTGTAAAATATTGGCTATATTCTCTATGTTGTATAATGTATCCTTGTATGTTATTTTATACCTAATAGTTGATACACCCTAATCCCCTTATCTTACCCCTCCCCCTTCCTTCTCCCCACTAATAACCAGTAGTTTTTTCTCTGTCTATGTATTTTTTCTTTTATATTCAGTAGTTTGTTGTAGATTTTACATGTAAATGTAGATTTGCTTTTCTCTGTCTGATTTATTTCACTTAGCATAAGACCCTCTAAGTCCACCCAAGGTATGGAAAACGGCAAATTTCCATTCTTTTTAACTCTGAGTAGCATTCTGCTCTACACACACATATAGACATATATGTCACAGCTTCTTTATCCGTTCATCTGTTGATGGACACTTAGGTTGCTTTCGTATCTTAGCTATTGTGAACAATGTGGCTCTGAACATTGGGGTGCCTGTATCTTTTCAAATTAGTGCTTTTGTTTTTTCAGATACATACCCAGAAGTGGCATTGCTGGGTCATATGGTAGTTCTGTTTTTAGTGTTTTGAGATATCTCCATATTGTTTTCCACAGTGGCTGCATCAATTTACATTCCCACCAAAAGTGGACAAACCACTTCACCTACTTTTTGATCTCCATGAAACCACCCAACAATGATGGGAAAGGGGCCATTATTGTACTCCATTTTCCAGAGAAGAAAAACTGATCCTCTAAGAGGTTAAATGGTTTTCTCAAAGTCATGTATTAACTAGGACAACAGACTCAAGCCCAGTCCTGTCTGATTCCAAAGATCCTCCTCTAAACCAGGACACAACACACAACAAGTGTTTGTAACCTGGAGTCTGAGACTGGCATGGGGGTCTGTGGGTAGAATTTAGGGGTCTGTGAGCTTGGATGGGGAAAACTATATGCTTACTCAGTGGCATCCTGGTGTTGGCGATACAGGTGGACAATGGTAATCATTGGCCCCTGCAGGAATGCTTCTGTCACTGATATTATTTTAAATTGATGGTGCATATGATAATAGAAGCTAGACTGACTTCAATTTTGTTATTGATTTTCTAAAGACCATGTACCCTTTATATCTGCACTAATTAAAATTTAGCATCTAAGTTATAAATGTACGCACACCCCCATCCACTGTATTTATATATTAATAGAGTGCATGCTCAGTCATTCAGTCATGTTTGACTCTTTGCAACCCCATGGGCTATAGCCCACCAGGTTCCTCTGTTCACGGGATTTTCCAGGCAAGAATACTGGAGCAGATTTCCATTTCCTACTCCAAGGATCTTCCCAACCCAGGGATCAAGCTCACATTTCCTGCATATCTCCTACACTGGCAGGTGGATTCTTTACCACTGAGTCACCTGCTGCTGCTGCTGCTGCTGCTGCTGCTAAGTTGCTTCAGTCGTGTCCGACTCTGTGCAAGCCCAGAGACGGCAGCCCACCAGGCTCCCCCTGGGGTTACCTTATTAACAGTACCTGTGATTTCTGTCACCAATAGAAACTGCAGGTATTTTGTACCATATTACAGTTGATGCAGGCATCTCCCAGGTCCCAGGATGTCGTTTACACCCATTGTTACCTCGAAAGTATGGTGATTATAAGACTGCTGCTAGGGACTTCCCTGGTGGTCCAGTGGTTAGGAATCTAGCGGGCAGTCTGGAGGACACAGATTTGCTTCCTGGTCTGGGAAATAATGGTCTTCCCTGATGGCTCAATGGTAAAGAATCTGCCTGCAAGGCAGGAAACCCAGATTCAATCCCTGGGTCGGGAAGATCCCCTGGAGGAGGGCATGGCAACCTGCTCCAGTATTCCTGCCTGGGAAATCCCATGGACAGAAGATCTTGGTGGGCTACAGTCCATGGGGTCACAAACACAACTTAGCAACTACACGACACCGCCAATATCCCACATGCCACAGGGCAGCTGGGCCTTCACACCACAACTATAAAGTCTGTGCACCCCAACGAAAGGTCACACACAATGCAACAAAGATTTTGCATGCTGCGACTAAGATCCGAGGGAGTCAAATACATAAATAAATAAATATTTTTTAAAAGACTGCTGCTAGACTTGCCTTTGTGAAAATTATAATTTTTTACCTGCTTAAAAAAAAAGACTACTACTAGATCTTATTTAGTGAGCAATACAGAAGATTATAGCTGTTACTACATTCACAGATTTGTTTTTGTTTTCTAGTGATTGGTTTGTTTTGTAATTTTATGTATTATAAAAGGGTTTCCTGAGTTCTGTCAGACTCAAAAAAGATGAGAAGTACTTGCTACCCATTCTCATAGGTAAATGCACTATTTAAATACTAGAAATATCATAACCTTTGGGCTATTTTACTTTTCATGTACATGTCTTATTTCCCCAAATAAATTGCCAGCTCTCGAGAGCGTGGATTATGGGTCTTCCCCATGGCTCAACGGATAAAGACTCTGCTGCCTCTAGTACAGGAGACACAGCAGACTTGAGTTCAATCCCTGGTTGGGAAGATCCCCTGGAGGAGGAAATGGCAACCCACTCCAGTATTCTTGCCTGAAAAATCCCTTGGACAGAGGAGCTTGGTGGGCTACAGTCCATGGGGTCACAAAGAGTCAGACACAACTGAGCATGCACACACAGATGAGAGTGTGGATTAAGTCACATAGTTCATTGCTTCCACAGACCCTTAAAAGACATTAGTCACTCTACTACTGATTGTTGATTGACTAGTAGAACTCCTGGAAGTTTCCACAATCTAAAAACCCAGTTTCATTTTCAGTGAGATGAATAATATGACAAGAGAAGGAAAGGTATTGAGAACAAATCTTCCATATAAACTGGCAAACCCTGGGGATAGGGTGTCAGATCTTGCTTCTTATAAACTAACTATAGCTAAAGAAGGAAAGGGTCCATTGGAATTTTCCATCAAGGTTGACAGAGTAGGGCAGAGGGCCCAGATGTCAAAACAGACTCAAGCTGGGAAAATAATCCTGGGAAAGGGCATCATTTTTTTACTTACTAGAAGGCTTATAAAATACCACCAGACAGCCTGGGATCCTAGTATTTTAAAGAACCCTGCTCTGCACAGAGCACACAGAGCCAAAGGGGGTTCTGGGGCCCTCAGTTGTAGTTGATGCCAAGAGACTCTGGTATCACTGTTATAACAAACATTTTGGACTGCATGGTATAAAACAACCACCATCATCTTTTGCTCACAGCGAGGGGATCTTCCCAACCCAGGGATCGAACCCAGGTCTCCCTCATTGCAGGCGGTTTCTTTACAGTCTGAGCCTCCAGGGAAGCCCTCGCAGATTCCAGGGGTCAGGAATTCAAGCACAGTAGGAATGGCTCTTTTCTGCTTCCTGATTATTTGGGGTTTCCAAGTTGGCTTCTGCAGGCACACGCCTGGCACTAGGGCTGGGATGGCTAAAGGACTGGCCAGCACACCTGCCTACACGTGGCCTCTCCATGTGGGTTAGGATTCTCACAACACAGTGGCAGACGGCTTCCCAAGATGGTGTCTCTGAAGAACAAGCATGGTGAGAGGACAAGAAGGAAGCCTCGTAGTCCTTTCTAGACTTTCCATCACACTCTATCGGCCAGGGTGATCACAATCTACCCAGAATCAACAGGAAGAGACACCGATCCCACCCCTTGACAGGAAGAGCACCACAGAAGTCTGGAGCCATGTTTTATAACCACCACACTGACCAAGTGAACAAAACCGCTCCCAAGTTTAGAGATAAGATCCAGGATCACAAGTCAGATGTGACTTGTCACACATGAGGTGGTCTCTCACCTGGTGGAAGACGAGGAGGGAGTGGCCCCAGCCAACTCCTCAGGGCTTGTCTTTCCAAAATCGAGTCCACCCTGTTGTAAGGCATGGACTCTGGAGGAGTCTCAGCTGCCAACAATGCTTCTGAAATGAAAAGATTCCTCCTGCCATCACACTAACCCACCACCCAACCCTGATTGCCATTCCTCCTACACATCCTTGAAACTCCAAACTACGCTTCAGTGGAAAACCTGCTCCCACAAGGTGAGTTCTGCATGCTGGTGTGTCTCATCGTTCTTCTATTAAGACACATCACTCACAAACACTGCGTTTCTTAAAAGATACCCTCAGCTGTCACATACATAACAGAACGTGGCAAAACAGATGGAGCGCTCCAGTCGTGTCTTTGCTTCAGGCGGTATATGCTAATATCTTGGCACAGGCACCTTGAGCCACTGACTTCCCAACTAAGTTCCATCAGCTGGAAAATTCGAAAGGGTGAGCATGATCTTAGAAAAGTGAGAGGAGGAAGCTTTTCTTTTTCCCCAAGAAAACAAAATCATCTTCTCATCAGTCAAACGACTGGAGAAATCTACAGATCTACTCCCCAAAATCAGCTGGAAGGATGGAAGCTTGATGCTACCTAAAGAAAGGTACTGCACATAGAAAGAAAGGTACTGCACATAGAAAGAAAGGACATGGTACCCAAAACTTAGGTGAAAAAGGCATTTCCAAGAGAAAGAATGGCATGCACAAAGATGTGGGGAAGCCAGGAATGCCAGGTTTCTTCCCAGAGCATAAAGATGGCTGGCCTATGTGGAGTGGAAGGTTTGGATCTAGGAGCTGGAGAGGACATGTATTATTTTTTCTATCATATTTGGTTCTAGTTTGCCCTAAGATCAGCATATGACTCAGTCTGGACTAATCCTAGTAACTGGTCTTTTTGACATCAATGATTGGCTCGGGGATATGCAAATGACCCAACCAGGCCAATCAGAGGCCACACTCAGGAATGTTTCCAACTGGAGTTTGTAGGAAGAGGTCACCTTAATCTGGATAGTAGAGTGTATAGAAGAGAAGAACCCAAGCTCTTCAGTCAAAATGACCCCAAATCCCAGGCCCATCGCTTCCCTGTCTGTGTGAGCTTGTGGAGGTTCTTCACCAAGGCTCCTCATTTGTAAAATGGGATAACCACACACACACAGGGTTGTGCTGAGGGTTAAGTGAGAATGTATATCATGTGCCTAGAACAGAGCCTGATTTACTAACCAGTTCTATAGATGGTTGTTATGATGTTAGAGACAACATCTCCAGAGCTGCCTATGCCATGGCACCAGCTTTAGGGGTAAATCAGTCTTCAAAGGAAGCAGGAATGAGCAATCCAGTCTCCCCACAGCTTGCCTATAGGTATCAAAAAATTCTTTTTTTAATTTAAGTTGATTTGGATTTCTGTCATTGGCTGAGTAATTTTAAAACTTTCAAGGGCAAAAATACTTAGAAATACATTCATTCAGTTCAGTTCAGTTCAGTTCAGTTGCTCAGGCGTGTCCGACTCTTTGCGACCCCATGAATCGCAGCACACCAGGCCTCCCTGTCCATCACCAACTCCCGGAGTTCACTCAAACTCAAGTCCATCGAGTCAGTGATGCCATCCAGCCATCTCATCCTCGGTCATCCCCTTCTCCTCCTGCCCCCAATCCCTCCCAGCATCAGAGTCTTTTCCAATGAGTCAACTCTTCTCATGAGGTGGCCAAAGTACTGGAGTTTCAGCTTTAGCATCATTCCCTCCAAAGAAATCCCAGGGCTGATCTCCTTCAGAATGGACTGGTTGGATCTCCTTGCAGTCTCAAGAGTCTTCTCCAACACCGCAGTTCAAAAGCATCAATTCTTCCACGCTCAGCCTTCTTCACAGTCCAACCCTCACATCCATACACGACCACAGGAAAAACCATAGCCTTGACTAGACGGACCTTAGTTGGCAAAGTAATGTCTCTGCTCTTGAAGATATTATCTAGGTTGGTCATAAATTTCCTTCCAAGGAGTAAGTGTCTTTTAATTTCATGTGTCTCCCTAATTACACAATTCATTGAAATAATGCTAGTTTTGTGACTATTTCTTTTTTCTATGGTTCCTTTCCCCTAAGATTACTTGCTAAACTCTTGAAAAATACAGGTCAAGCTGAAGGAATTTCCAAAAAAGAAGTTGGGAGGGGGACAAGGATACCTGTTGGAGATATGGAAAAGATTAAGTGGTCCATTAACCTCTTAAGTGGATTCCAAGCCAGGAGAACCTCTGGACCTACTAATACCTTTGACTCTCAACCAATGAGAGACCAGAGTGCTATGTCAGAACTCAGGTTCAGTATCCCAGACCAGAGGCAGAATCCTCATGAAACCAAATTGAAAAGCCAAGCAAGCAAGAAAAGAATGCCCACTCTCACCACTATAATTTAGCATTGCTCTTGAGAGACTGTAATAAACATAAAGAAGAAAAATTATCCTTATTTGCAGCTAGTTTTGACTCGACACCTGGAAAACCAAAGGGAATCAAGTTTAAAAAAAACTGCTGAAATCAATAGAAAAATTCAATAAGGTGGCTAGCTGTACAAATTTATATATGACAATCAATAGCATGCTACAAACATATAACTAATTTGGAAATATAATGAAAGAAAAAATCCATTTAAAAGGGAGCACTCAAAAAAAAGCCAAAAAGCCAAGACAAACAAAACTAAGGAAAAACCCCATAAGGAATGTGCAGAACCTATATGAAGAAAAATTTTTAAATGCTATAATTTTTTTAAATTCCATAAATTTTTAAAAGCTAGGCAGATGATTAGGTAGAATGGGAGAATACACATATGGCACCAGAGAATGGGGATCAGAAACACCAGCTAAAGTAGAAAACAGAAGCAGAGATGGGAAAAGAGACTCTGGAATTCCTTTTGAGCCCATGAGAGTGTGGTTGCCCACAGCTCTGGGCAAGGCTGGGGAGGAACTGCTCTTTATTTCCATCATCCAGCTCTGAGTCACCACTCCGCACTGGAAATGGGTTGAACTCTAGGCCCCCAAGATTTAGAGGAAGACCTGGGACTGAACAAGTCAGCCAAGGTGGACACTGGTCAGCAGAGGCATGGCTGCTAACCCAAGCAGCAACCCATCCCAGATAAATAAAAAATTAGACCCTCTGTTTTGATTTTGGTGTTTGGTCACACTGTTGGGCCTCAGTTCCCTGACCAGGGATCAAACCTGTACCCTCTAGAGTGGAAGTGTGGAGTCTTAACCCCTAGATATCAGGGAAGTACCTAGACCTTCTGTTTTTAAATATAGATTTGTGCCTTATTTAGGTATGGAACAGTCAGTAAATCAGGCAATGTCTGCCACTGAAAGTGATAGTTTGTGTCTTTACAACAAATGTTGCTGGAATAACTAGACAACCACATGTTAAAAAAAAATCTAGACACAGACCTTATACCTGTTTAAAAAAATTAAGTCAAAATGGATCACAGATCCAAATGTAAAGCACAAAACTATAAAATTCCTAGAAGATAACATAGGAAAAAACTTAGATGACCTTGGGTATGTGATAACTTTTTAGATAAAATACCAAAGGCATGTTTGGTGTTTTCAATGATCCATAAAAGTAATCATTGATAAGCTAGACTTCAAAAGAATTTAAAACACCTGCTCTGTGAAAGACGATGTGAAGAAAATGAGAGGACAAGCCACAGGCTGGGAGAAATTATTTGCAAAGGACACATCCAATAAAGAACCATTATCCAAAATATACAAAGAACTCAAAACTCAACAATTAAAAAAAAAAAACAATTTAAAAATGGACCAATGATCTCAAAAGACACCTCACCAAAGAAGATATATAGATGGCATGTGAAAAAATAAGCATGTGAAAAGATACTCCACATCATTGTTATCAGGAAAATATAAATAAAAACAATGAGCTACTACTATCTACTTTAGAATGGCCAAAATCCAGACCACTGACAACACCAAATGCTGGAGAGGATGTGGAGCAACTGGAACTCTCATTGAGAATGCAAAACGGTACAGCCACTGTGGAAGACACTTCAGTGGTTTCTCACAAAGCTAAAATACACTTACCGTTTGATCCAGCAATTGCAATCCTTGGTACTGACTCAAAGGAGCTGAAAACTTATATCCACACAAAAACCTGCATATGGATTTTTATAGCTGCTTTACTCATGGTTACCAAAACTTAGACGCAACCAACATGTCTTTCAGTGGGTAAGTGGATAAATAAACTGTGGTACATGTCACTCAGTACTAAAAGGAAATGAGGAATCAAGCCATGAAAAGACATGGAGGAAACTTACCTGAACATTACAAAGTGAGAGAGGCCAATCTGAAGAACATCCATATTGTGAGATTCCAACTATGTGACATTCAGGAAAAAGCAGAACTACAGAGACAATAAAAACATCAGCGGTTACAAAGGGTCGGTGGTGGATGAATAGATCGAGCAATGAGGAAATTTTAGGGCAGTGAAATTACCCTGTGTGATAACACAGTAGTGGGTACATGTCATTATACATTTGTCCAAACCCATAGAACACCCAACACCTGGAGGGAACAGTAATATAAACCATGGACTCTGGGTCAGTGTAAGGTCATCATTTGTAACCAATGTACCTCTCGGGGGCTGGGAAATGTTAACAGTTAAGGGAGGCTATAAATGTGTGAGGGCAGAGGGCACATGGGAAATCTATGTACCTTCCCCTCACTTTTGCTGTGGACTTTGAACTACTCCTATAAAATAAAGTCTCAATTTTAAAATAATAATTAGTTGATTATTTTTTAAAAGATTGTTATACTCATAGGCCCCCCAAAAGGGGCCATGCCAAGATACCACAGGACACACAGGGAAGCACCAGGGCCAGTTAAGAGGCAGAAGAAGCAGAGGGAAAACGGGGTCAAGAGGCTTTACTGTGTGGGACTTCCCTCGTGGTCCAGTGCTAAGGCTCTGCGTTCCCAATGCAGGGGTCCCAGGCTCAATTCCCAGTAGATCTCCATGCCAAATAAATAAAATTTTTAAATAAACATTAAAAAAAAACCAGAGCCTTTATTGTGGTTTCCACGTGAAGAAACAGAGGTGAGGCAGGGGTGAGGCAGGGTAAGCAGGCTTAGCACTGGCTAGTTTGAATGATTCACTGGGCACTGGGGCAGAGGGGCTGTGTCTAGGTGGCTGGTACCTGCCCTCACGTGATTAGGGCAGGAGAATAGCCACCCAGAGGGTATGAATGTGATGTGGGAGGTGACTGGGGACACTGGCTCTGGCTCGGTGGGCTTGCAGGTGAGTCATTGGCTATCTCTAGGAATTAGCTCTCCCTGGGAGAGGAGATCTCTCCAGAGTCAGCAAAGCCCCAAGATGTCAAAGCATCAAGAACGCAAAATGAAAAGACACGAGGAATACACCCTCCTGTTAAATCTCAGCTCACAGAGCATTTTGTCTTTCAGGAGCATGTATTTTCTTTACAGCTTTCCTGAGAAAGAAGAAACCTGGGACCACAATCCACGAGCCCACTTTTCTGAAGCTCATCTTGGATAAACCAGCTACCCAGGGTCACATGTGGCTCTTTGTTGGCAGATTCAAGACAAGAATTCACATCTTCCAACCACCAGAAAGAACTTCACTTTTCCTCTACAATACCCAGTAGACAACTTCATGTTTATATATGTTCTTGTTGATATAAAGGATGAGAGAGGGATGCCTGAAAATCCCTACCTTAGCAGTGAGCAGCAGTATTGGGCAAAGCAAATAACATCTAGGATGAGATGGTTAGATAGTAGCACTGACTCTATGGACATGAACTTGTGGAAACTCCGGAAGATAGTGGAGGGCGCAGAAGCCTGGTGTGCTGCAGTCCACGGGGTCGAAAAGAGTCGGACATGACTTGGTGACTGAACAACAACATCCAGGATGGTAGACGTATATAAACCACTATCCTTTGTTAATCCCACAACTCAGACCAGTTAACCACTGGCTGTTCCCCGTGTTGCTCAGAAAAACAAACCTGGGATGTGTCTAGACTAGACACTACATAGGCTGGGGGCGGGGTCTGACAAGACACCTGTGTTCCAGCCTCAGTGTTTTCACCTGTAAAACAAGGAGGGCTGGATTATCTTATTCAGCAGTAAACTGGTTGTGTTATTTTGATTACATTCTCACTCCTTGGTCATTGTCTCATGTTCCTTTTGTAAAAGGAAATCAGACACCTAACAGAACTGCACGTTTATCTCTAAAATCCTGGGGTCAATGCCCTCCTTCCCTCAGGGGGTATACTCTTCTTTGGATACATCTTGGGACTCCTGATCTAACAGTGTCCTGCCCCAGATCCCTTTCCACTAGGCATTTTAATCCAAATCTCTTTGCTCTGTTAGGCAGCGGTTTAGGGCTTTTTACTCATTTAACAGGTAGATCTTTTTGAAGTTCTCATTTAAAATAATTTGATATTCAAGCAGTATGTGTGCGGTTGAAAGTCATAAAATTATTCATTTGAAAGACTTCTCTTTTTCTCTTGGATACCAGTTGAAGTGTATGGCAGTTCCCTGGAGCAAAGCTCGCTGCCTTAGAAAAGCCTTTTTTTCAGTAGTGCTTTGCCACCATCACTAAATTGAGTTATTCCGACAGTCTTTGATGCTCTGGGTTTTTTTTTCCTAAGTATGCATATGAAAGCTGAACAGCAACATAATTTAATTCTCCAAGATTTACTTTTTAATCACCAGGGTGGTTCTTCTGGGGTAAAGAGAGTTGACCCCATTTTCTCAAGTTGAAATTGATTTAGGTCAAATAATCCTTGGAATTTGAATTAGGTATTTTTCTCCTTATCAGCATGAACTTCAAGCTTCATTTTCCAGCAGCTGGGAACATCTGTGCTACCTCTGAATCACGGATGATTGGAGGAAACCAAACGTGGAGAAAGGAGGTATTCACAACACACTGAATCCTATCCACAAAATTCTTCATGATGATCTGAACTGGTGTCATCGTACAATTGTGTTAGGTGTCTGAATTCCTTTTACAGAAGGAAAATGAGACAATTACCAAGGAGCAAGAAAGTAATCAAAAAAACACAACCAGTTTACTGTTGAATAAGAATTCTTCCTGGAGACACTATGGCAAATCATTTCAGAATAAGAAATATTTACCCCAAGGGGATTCTATTGAAAAATGTGTAATGAAATGTGACGAGCCATCTTCCTCTCAACTCCAACATGCACTCCCAGCATTAAAGTCTGATTATTTATTCAATGTAGTAGTGATAGTGTTAGTCATTCAGTCATGCCTGTTTTCGACCCCATGAACGAGAGCCCGCCAGGCTCCTCTGTCCATGGAATTCTTCAGGCAAGAATACTGGAGTGGGTAGCTGCTACTTTCTCCAGGGGATCTTCCCAACGCAGGGATCGAACTCAGTGTCCTGCATTGCAGGTGGATTCTTTATCATCTAAACCATCAGGGAAGCCAAATTTATTCAATGAGCACAGGACAAATCTATCTATAATAAAGCACCCTGCTTACATCAACAAAGTGTTTCTCCACACAGGGACTGAGTTTAGGTATATAAATACTTCCTATGGTTTGTCAGTTACCTTTAGTAGTGAAAAATGCTAACTTAGGTTCCCCCAGTGAAAAAAGATTCTCTGAAAACTAACTAGAAGTGAAAGCAGAGGGTGGTTAACTTCAGGTTCAAGGACCCAAGGTGGAGCATCTCTGGTGATGTTTACCTGCAGCTTCAGCCCCCAGCTGCCTGCAGATTCATACCTTGATATGTTTGACCTTCTGGGCACCCAGTGAATGAAGCTCCATGGATGTCCACCTACCCTCTCATACTCCCAGGATAGGACTTTTTAGGAGGACAAGTAAGAGTAGATCCCTAGAACTGGTCCCCATGAAGACTTTAGTTTCAGGGAAGGCCTAGAGATTCAAGCTGGACCAAAGTATCATGAGAGCATTTCTCTCCCCACCAAGGCAACAAAAACATCCCCAACAAAATAAAAAAAAAGACCGAGACACCTTTATATTAATTCAGTAAATACCTCTTAAGGTATTATGTGCCTGAAACTGTAATCAAGGATTCAGAGACAACCTATGGAATGGGAGAAAATATTTGCAAACAATGCAGCCAACAGGGATTAATTTCCAAAATATGCAAATACCTCATACAGCTCAACATTAAAAAAAAAAACAATTTTTAAAAAATGGGCAGAAGACGTAAACAGACATGTCTTCAAAGAAGACATAATCAATGGCCAACAGGCACATGAAAAGATGCTCAACATCACTAAATACTAGAGAAATGCGAATCGAAACTATTAATACAATGAAGGATCGCCTCACACCAGTAAGAATGGCCATCATTAAACCTCTACAAAAATAAATGCTCTAGAGTGTGTGGAGAAAAGGAAACCCTCCTACACTGTTGGTGGGAATGTAAATCAGTGCAGCCACTCTAGAGAACAAATGTGGAGGTTTCTCATAAGAACTAAAAATAGGGTTATCTTGTGATCCTGCCATCTCACTTCTGGGCATGTATCTGGAGAAGACAAAAACTCTAATTTGAAAAGGTGCATGCAGCCCAATGTTTATAGCAGCACTGTTTGCAATCGCCAAACAAGCCACAGAAGCAACCTGCATGTCCATCAACAGGAGAATGGACAAAGAAGATGTGGAATACATATTTATAGAATATATGTGTGCGAATGTGTAACTGAGTCACTTTGCCGTACACCTGAAACATTGTAAATCAATGCTAAAAATAAATAATATTTTTTTTAAAAGGAGTCAGACATAAGATGACACAGGTCTTGTTCCAGTTTATTGAATGAAGAATCAGCTGAGGAAGATGGCAGTGGAAATCAGAAGAATAAACATAAAGACACTGCGCTCACAATAATCATGTAATAATCACACACGAAAAAAATTTTTTTGAGAAATTAATGAGTCATTGGATGCAGACATAAAGAGGAAGGAAAATTGAACTCTGGCCCCAAAGGTTTTGAACCTTGGGGCCTATATACCAGGAATATTATGGATGCAAATATGGGATTTGAAGAGAAAAAGTCAACGATACTTTTGTTGACAGTAACCGTGGGACATTCTGGTGGAGTTATGTAGCCTACCTCCCCTCACATAGAACCAGTTGAGAGCTGGCACAAACTTCCCTAGGATGAAGACCCAAGACGAGGACTCTGGAGGTCCAAGGGATAGTTAAAGAAACAGAAATTCTCACAGTTGGGGGTTTCATTAAAAGCCTATATTTAACCAACCATGTGATCCATTAATGTATGGCTTATGTTACTCAGATTTTCCTCAGATGAGCCCCAAATCTTTCTATAATAACTCACTTACATTGCGTCATTTCCAGAATTTTTCATTTCCATCTTTTTAAATCAGTTAATCTGTGGTATCTAAAAATGTTCTTTGTGTCTTTCCACCTCCATCTTATTCTGCCCAGCCTTCCCCCCTACCGCCCCCCACCACTCCACCACCACCCCCACACCCCCTACGGTGGAAATAGCTGGTGCTTAATTCCTTTGCTTTCCTGAGACTTGGCAGACCTGCTCTGCCTCATTTAGGAGGAGTGAGGACCCTTGTCAGGAAAAAGAAGCCATGGGTTCAGGCTTACCCAAGCCATGTTAGTTGTTCATGATTGATCGAAATTATCAGTTTTTCAAAATTCCACTTGCCCATGCCGTGGAACGGAGAAGGCAATGGCACCCCACTCCAGTACTCTTGCCCGGAAAATCCCATGGACGAAAGAGCCTGGTAGGCTGCAGTCCATGGGGTCGCGAAGAGTCGGACACAGCTAAGCAACCTCACTTTCACTTTTCACTTTCATGCATTGGAGAAGGAAATGGCAACCCACTCCAGTGTTCTTGCCTGGAGAATCCCAGGGATGGGGGAGCCTGGTGGGCTGCCGTCTATGGGGTCGCACAGAGTCGGACACGACTGAAGCTACACAGCAGCAGGAGCATGTCCTGGGACAGCCCCGCCCTGGTGCCCTGTGCTGAGGATCCAAGTCGATCTGTTTCCTCTGGAAGCCTGACTCCCAGCGGTCAGAGGAGGCGGGGTCATGGGGAGGGCATCAGACTAAGATGAGGGTCCCTCTGCAGACCCACTGACTCATTCCTGTGGCCATTCACACGTGAGAGACTAAAAGACAGGAGGAAACCAGAGAAAACTTCCTGCTCAGCACCCTCACCTGAATATAAAAATGCCAAAGGTGTCACCAACCTCAACATTTTTGAGCTAGAAATTCTTTTACACAAGGTGACCTAGGCCACTGCTTCTGTTACTCATGACCCGCTGTTATTCTGTCTTCTTCATTTTCCACTTACACATAGCATTTTCTTAATATTTTTGTTTAAATCAACTCACTTTTTTTTTCTTTGAAATCTTTCCATTTTTAAATGTTGGCAATAAATTTTTTAAAAAAAATCAAAGTATAGGTGATTTCCCTCTAGTACTCTTGCCTGGAAAATGCCATGGATGGAGAAGCCTGGTAGGCTACAGTCCATGGGGTCGCAAAGAGTCAGACACGACTGAGCGACTTCACTTTCTTTTTTTCTATAATTAGTTTTGGAGAAGGAACTGGCAACCCACTCCAGTGTTCTTGCCTGGAGAATCCCATGGACAGAGGGGCCTGGTGGGCTGTGACCTATGGGGTCGCAAAGAGTCGGACACGACGAAGCGACACACACACACACACACACACACACACACACACACACACACACACACAGGTGATTTCCAGTGTTGTGCTGATTTCTGCCGTATAACAAATTGATTCAGTTATACTCATGCATGCATTCTGTTTTTGTATTCTTTTCCATTATGGTTCATCGTAAGATACTGACCATCATTCTCTTTGCTGCGTAGTAGGATCTGGTTGTTTATCCATTCTGTCTAATACCGAAGATTACATCTGCTAGCCCCAACCACCCCCTCCATCCCTCTCCCAGCCCCCTCTCCCTTGGCAACCACCAGCCTGTTCTCTAAGTCCGTGATTCTGTTTCCATCTCATAGATGGGTTCATCTGTGTCATGGTCTAGATTCTACATGTAAGTGATATCATATGGCGTTTGTCTTTTTCTGGCTTCTTTCACTTAGTATGCTAATCTCTAGTTTCGTCCATGTTGCTGCAAATGACATCGTTTCATTCTTTTTTATGGCTAATATATTTCACTGTCTATAGATGCCTCATCTTCTTTATCTACTTATCTGTGAAAGGACATTTAGATTGTTTCCATGTCTTGGCTATGATGAATAGAGCTATGAACATAGGGGTACATGTATCTTTTTAATTATATCAGCTCACAATTTATTTAAGTAAAGTTATTTTCATAAAGAAGTTATGTCACTAGAAAACAAACTTATGGTTACTGAAGAGGAAAGAGAGGGTTCAGTTCATTTCAGTTCAGTTGCTCAGTCGTGTCTGACTCTTTGCGACCCCATGAATTACAGCACGCCAGGCCTCCCTGTTCATCACCAACTCCCAGAGTTCACTCAGATTCATGTCCATTGAGTCCGTGATGCCATCCAGCCATCTCAGTCGCCCCTTTCTCCTCCTGCCCCCAGTCCCTCCCAGCATCAGAGTCTTTTCTAATGAGTCAACTCTTCGCATGAGGTGGCCAAAGTACTGGAGTTTCAGCTTTAGCATCATTCCTTCCAAAGAAATCCCAGGGCTGATCTTCTTCAGAATGGACTGGTTGGATCTCCTTGCAGTCCAAGGGACTCTCAAGAGTCTTCTCCAATACCACAGTTCAAAAGCATCAATTCTTCGGCGCTCAGCCTTCTTCACAGTCCAACTCTCACATCCATACGTGACCACAGGAAAAACCATAGCCTTGGCTAGAGAGACCTTAGTTGGCAAAGTAATGTCTCTGCTTTTGAATATACTATCTAGGTTAATCATAACTTTTCTTCCAAGGAGTACGCGTCTTTTAACTTCATGGCTGCAGTCATCATCTGCAGTGATTTTGGAGCCCAAAAAATTAAGTCTGACACTGTTTCCCCATCTATTTCCCATGAACTGATGGGACCAGATGCCATGATCTTCGTTTTCTGAATGTTGAGCTTTAAGCCAACTTTTTCACTCTCCTCTTTCACTTTCATCAAGAGGCTTTTAGCTCCTCTTCACTTTCTGCCATAAGGGTGGTGTCATCTGCATATCTGAGGTGATTGATATTTCTCCCGGCAATCTTGATTCCAGCTTGTGCTTCTTCCAGCCCAGCGTTTCTCATGATGTACTCTGCATATAAGTTAAATAAGCAGGGTGACAATATACAGCCTTGACATACTCCTTTTCCTATTTGGAACCAGTCTGTTGTTCCATGTCCAGTTCTAACTGTTGCTTCCTGACCTGCATACAGGTTTCTCAAGAGGCAGGTTAGGTGGTCTGGTATTCCCATCTCTTTCAGAATTTTCCACACTTTACTGTGATCCACACAGTCAAAGGCTTTGGCATAGTCAATAAAGCAGAAATAGATGTTTTTCTGGAACTCTCTTGCTTTTTCCATGATCCAGCGGATGTTGGCAATTTGATCTCTGGTTCCTCTGCCTTTTCTAAAACCAGCTTGAACATCAGGGAGTTCATGGTTCACATATTGCTGAAGCCTGGCTTGGAGAATTTTGAGCATTACTTTACTAACATGTGAGATGAGTGCAATTGTGCGGTAGTTTGAGCATTCTTTGGCATTGCCTTTCTTTGGGATTGGAATGAATACTGACCTTTTCCAGTCCTGTGGCCACTGCTGAGTTTTCCAAATGTGCTGGCATATTGAGTGCAGCACTTTCACAGCATCATCTTTCAGGATTTGAAACAGCTCAACTGGAATTCCATCACCTCCACTAGCTTTGTTCATAGTGATGCTTTCTAAGGCCCACTTGACTTCACATTCCAAGATGTCTGGCTCTAGATTAGTGATCACATCATCATGATTATCTGGGTTGTGAAGATCTTTTTTGTACAGTTCTTCCATTTATTCTTGCCACCTCTTCTTAATATCTTCTGCTTCTCTTAGGTCCATACCATTTCTGTCCTTTATCAAGCCCATCTTTGCATGAAATGTTCCCTTGGTATCTCTAATTTTCTTAAAGAGATCTCTAGTCCTTCCCATTCTGTTGTTTTCCTCTATTTCTTTGCATTGATCGCTGAAGAAGGCTTTCTTATCTCTTCTTGCTATTCTTTGGAGCTCAGCATTCAGATGCTTATATCTTTCCTTTTCTCCTTTGCTTTTGCCTCTCTTCTTTTCACAGCTATTTGTAAGGTGGGAAGGATAAATTTAGGAGTATGGGATTAATACATATATACTACTATACATAAAATAGATAAACAAGAATTTACTATATAGCACTGCAAGGAAATCCAACCAGTCCATTCTGAAGAAGATCAGCTCTGGGATTTCTTTGGAAGGAATGATGCTAAAGCTGAAATTCCAGTACTTTGGCCACCTCATGAGAAGAGTTGACTCATTGGAAAAGACTCTGATCCTGGGAGGGATTGGGGGCAGGAGGAGAAAGGGGCGACAGAGGATGAGATGGCTGGATGACATCAGTGACTCAATGGACATGAGTCTGAGTGAACTCCAGGAGTTGGTGATGGACAGGGAGGCCTGGCGTGCTGAGATTCATGGGGTCGCAAAGAGTCAGACACGACTGAGCGACTGAAGTGAACTGAACTGAACTGAACAGAGAACTACATTCAGTGTCTTACAATAACTTCTTCTCATGGAAAATAATCTGAAATCACTGAATCACTTTGCTGTACAACTGAAATTAATGCATTATTGTAAATCAACTGTACTTCAATTTAAATTTTTTAAAAATTTTGTCACTGTTATAAAGAGAAAACCAGTTTCACTTGCTATACAAATAGGAAACAATCATAAAAAATAAATATAATGAAAAACAGTATTGTTACATTCGAGCTAACTCTGAAACTAAGCCCTGCTCTCTGTTAAAGAGAAATTAGCAAATGCCTAGAGAGGGTGTTAAAGACATGTTAGCATCACACTGAGACTTTTTCTTTAACTAACCAGAATCATTGAAAACAAATTCATCATCATAATAATAAATACTTAGATAACTGTTGCCAGGCACAGCTCTCATAACAACCCCAAAAGGCAGAAATCAATCTCAGCTCCCTGAGAAACGTGGAAACTGAAACACAGGGAGATTAAGTCCATGGTGAAGTCAGGATTCAAGCCAGTGTGACTCTAATCAGAATCCCTTTCTCGTGATGTTACTTAATGCTGTACATCCATCATCTAAAATCCCCATCCCTCAGCAACCGCTGAGCAAGAGCAGCCTGAATCAGGAGGGAGACACGCCAGCCCAGGTCCACACATTTACAGTCAAGACTAGTATTCGCTACGTGGAGACCTTGATAAAAAAAACAACTCCTGCTCAAGGTCAATCTGCCTTATTGACTCGTTACCTTGAACAAGTGTTTCTTTTACAACTCACTGGTCATTTCTATAGCTAGTGAGCTCTGCCGATTGTTCTTCTTGTTCAAATAAAGTGGTCCTTCTTAAAAAGAACAGATACATTTTAAGACACTTGAACATTTAGCACTTAATTTTCTGTGTGACGATCTTCAGCCTTCAAGTTAGATCACATGATCCCCCGAGGGATGGAAAAATAAAAAAGACGTCCCATCTGGGTCCTTGAAATTCTTTCAGAGAAAACATGAAGGAGGCGGAAAACAGAAACCTGTCAGCCTCCTGAGGCTTGAGAGCTGATTAAAGAGGCGGCAGCAGTTCCAGCCATTTTAGAGTTATTGATGGACGAGGTGCTGCTGAAAATTGCTGAAGCCAGGGCTGGCCACTTAATATACTTGTGTTTGGATTAGTTAATGGTTCAATTCCACGAGGTTATGATTGTAAATCCCAGGACTGCTGGCTTAGCTTAATTTGCAGCTCAGGACTGTCTATGAAGTTGCTATTGATAGTCAATTTCCTCAGAGAGAGAGAAGAAAATGAAACGGGAGAATATTTAAATATCAAGTGAGCCCTTTCAATGGAGTCCCAGGAGAAGCACAGTGAAGCTGGCAGCCCACAAGCTGAGACCACACGTCACCCCGTTGAAGTGGAGCCCTCTTTGATGAGAATCCCCCGTGGTGGGTACTGACGGTGGAAAGTGTTCGAGCCTCATCCCCCACCTCCAAGCATCACCCCTCATCCCTCACCTCAGGTCCCTACGCCCTAGCTTGTCTCTGCCTCTCCTGGCTTGAATCCTGTCCAAACCCCTCGATTAACACCCCTAAGACCGTGTCTTTTATTTTCATTTTTTATTTTTTTGCTGCACTGGGTCTTCTTTGCTGTGAGCAAGCTTCTCTAGTTGTGGTATGTGGGTTTCCCATTCTCTTGTTGCAGAGCACGGACTGTAAGTGAGACTCAGTCGATGCGGCTCCCAGGCTCTAAAGCACAGGCTCAGTAGTTGTGGCGCACGGGCTTAGTTGCTCCGTAGCATGTGGAATCTTCCCAGACCAGGTGTCGAACCCATGTTCCCTGCATTGGCAGGTGGGTTCTTATCCACTGAGCCACCAGGGAAGCCCCACTCCTAAAACCATAGTATGCTGGTCCCTGTGTTAAGCACAGGCCAGAATCAGTTTCTGGCATAGCCCTGATGGCCCAGAAGGGGCCCAGGGAAAGGCTTGTATCTAGAAGCTATATATCTAGCTTTGCCATCTGCTAGATTACTTACACAAAAAGCCAAGTCTTTTCGGAGGCTACAGCCAGGCCACTCCCGGACTGGACCGCATTTACATAACATGTGCAAACACAGGCTAAAATAAGTATGAACCCAGAAAAAGGGAAGGAATCGGGATCATTTGCTACAGTGGATGGCAGCCTGTACATTGGAGCCCAGCCAGAAGAATGCCAGTTCCTTTTTTGGCAAGCAGTCCACGTGTCCCAGTTCATAGCATGGGGTCTGAACTGCGGACTCAAACACTGCAGGACCCTCCACGACTGCCCTTGTTATTGTTTAGTCACTAAATCGTGTCTGACTCCTTGCAACTCCATGGACTGCAGCAGGCTAGTTTTCCCTGTCCTTCACCATCTCCCAGAGCTTGCTCACACTCATGTCCATTGGTTCAATGATTCCATCCAACCATCTCCTCCTCTGTCATCCCCTTCTCCTCCTGCCGTCTATCTTTCCCAGCATCAGGGTCTTTTCCAATGAGTCAGTTCTTCCCATCAGGTGGTCAAAATACTGGAGCTTCGGCTTCAGCATCAGAACTTCCAATGAATATTCAGGGTTGATTTCCTTTAGAACTGACTGGTTTTATCTCCTTGCTTTCCAAGGAATTCTGAAAAGTCTTCTCCAGCACCTTCCTGCCTTGTCCTCCAATAAACCCCTGTTCTTCTAAAGGAAGCAGAACAGGGTTTTCTTGCTCTCTCCCCACCTAAGATGATGGAAACCAACCCCAAGGCTTTGGCAAGGCAGGAAAAAGAGATTCCAAGAGTGTATTCATGCACTTGACTTATGCTCTAAAAGGAGATGGATATGAGAAAGAAAAAAATGCTCATCTTTCCAGCCTTGGATGACTAGGAAAAACCAGGCACAGACCCAGAGGCAGCTTTTCTGAGAAGCTAATGAGGCCACCTTCTGAGGCCCTGGGTTGGGGGAGAGGGCTCTGGAGAACTCACAAGATTAATGATTTTATAAAGTTTGCAAAAGCACAACATTTTTGTATTTTTTTCTTAAAGAAGACTCCTCAGAAAGCATAAACTTCAGGCCCTATAAAATCCAACTGCACCCCTACCCAGACCTAGGACTAGGCCACCACCCTTCCTCCTATTTGCAGCATCCACCCCCCCTCCACTGACCAAAGGAACCTGAGGGTGGTGGAGGGAGGAGTGGGATCACGGAGAGGACAAACAGACTAGAGGAAGAAGGAGCCAGGAAAGAGGGGCTTTCTTAAGCTCCCCACTCCCAAGAGGGCCTCCAAGGGGACTGGTGAGTGGCAAAGCAGAGCTGCTTCCCAAGTTCTTTTGGACTCGGAGCATAGTCAAGCAGGCAGCAACCTGCAGTGAAACCAGGTCACCTGGATTCGGTACCAGTTGGCCACTTACGGGCTGGGTGACCTTGGGGAAGTTATATACCCTTGTCAAGGGTGACCTTGACCCTTCTGTGCCACAATCCCCTTATTGGTCAAATAAAAGAGTAGCTACCTCACTGGACTACGAGGATTGAATGTGCATATGCCTGTAAATGCTTAAAACAGTGTGTGGTATATAAAAAATGCTAGATGGCGACAGTACCTTCCTACTCTTCTAAATGCTAAATTCACACCCAAGGTATTCTGTAAGCAATGCCAAAACCACTGTATGTTTTGGCACTCCAGTCATCTCACAAATAGCGACACCACCTGCCTAAAACATCCACAGGCCAACTCCCCTCACCTCCTGTGTACTCGCTACACAAGCAGCAAAGACCTGTCCATCTTCCAGGGTCCTCCCCACTTCCTCTCACACAAACTGCCCTTCCTGGTGGTGGCCTCCTTTCTGCCATGATAAAGTCACGGTCCTCTCAGTCTCAAACCTCTGCTTGACCCCTTCAAGAACACTAAATCCAAATCTCTGAATTACTCGGATACTCAGGTATTTCCTGCTTTTTCATTCTTGCAGTAATGATGGACCTCTGGCTCAATAAACAGAGAATCTCTTTGTATTTCATGTTAATTATCATCTGAATCTCAGCCAAAGAAAGAGAACATACAAAGGAACAGCACTGTGGTGATAGTCACACATATCCCCTCATCACTGACTCATTCATCCATCCATCTAGCCCCATGATGGTTGTAGGCACCCGCCATGTGTTTACATTCGATAAAGGGGCACGGTGCTAAAGAACACTGAACATCAGCACCACCTGAGGGGCCTGTTAAAATATGGATTCCCAAGTGCGGGGTTGGCCTTGTGAATCTGCATTTCTAACAAGATCCCAGGTGATTTGAACAATGCTCGTTTGAGATCACGCTCTGAGCAGCGTTGTCAAAGAAGACAGCCCTCCCCCCAGTGCCCGATCGACGATGATTCCTAATCCATGGCCATCTCACACACACCTTTCACTTACCTCTGCATGCCCATCTGCCTGTATCAAGGCCTCCGCATACGCTCTTTCCTCTATAATATCCTTTAATCCTTCCCTGCAATGCTCCCCCTTCACCCTTCATTACTTAGCTGGCCTGTCCTCATCAAAAAGTCTTTCTCACCCCAATGCACACACCCAGACACACACACACACACACACGATATTCACTGATTCTGCTCTCTATTTGTCTCTTCTATAAAACTTCCCAGAATATCTCTCCCACTAGACTAGAAGCTTCATGACAGTAGGAACAATGTCTATTTCACTGTTCTGTGTATCCCCAGTGCCCAGCACAAAGCCTGGGATACAGTAGATGACACAAGAATATGTTGACCTATTGACTAGTTTCTTCAACAAATACTTCATGAATGTTTACTCTGCGCTGGCACTGTTCTCGATGCCGGGGATATAGCAGGGGTCAAAAATGAAAAACCCTCTATTCTTGGGCCATACATTTTCATGGGGGGACTAACAATAATCCATGACAATAATAAATAACTAAATTGTATAATGTGCTATTGGGGCTTCCCAAGTGGAGCTAGTGGTAAAGAACCTGCCTGCCAATGTCAGGAGACGTAAGAGATGCAGGTTCAATCCCTGAGTCAGAAAGAGGCCCTAGAGGAAGGCATGGCAACCCACTCCAATATTCTTGCCTGGAGACTCTTATGGACAGAAAAGCTTGGAGGGCTGCAGTCCATGGGGCCACCAAGAGTCAAACATAACCGAAGCGACTTAGCACACACACAGTGTGCTATCAGGTGTTAATAGAAAAAAAAGAGCAGAGTGAGAGGAGCAGGAATGAGTGATAAGGAGCTAGGTTGTGGTGTGAGATTTTTAATTGGATGGTTTCAGAGGTGCGTTTAGGAAAGGTGACATTCGAGCAAAGAGTCAGCATTTCAGTGAGTCTGCCATGTGGATGCTTTTGGAAAGAGCTTTCCAGCCAGGGTGAAGTCCCAGGACAGCCCCGTCCAGTAGGACTGTCTGTGATGGTGGGAACACCCCATCTGTGCACTGTCCAGTTACTAGTCACTAGCCACCTGGGGCTGCTGGGTGTGGAACTGGGCGATTCGGTCCTTCAGTGCAGTCATGCCAGGGATGCTGAGGGCAGGCACAGTGAAGGAGGCAGTGGGGGAAAGTCAGACTAGAAGAGTTCAGAAAGGTAAGGCAAGTCATGGAGAAGGACCCTACCAGTCATCACAAAGACTCTGCTCTTATTCTGAGTGAGAAGGGAGGGTTCTGAGAAGGACGGTGATATGATTTATGTTTTAAAAGATTCCTCTGGTTGCTGTGTTAAGGATACACGGTAGGGACTGAGGGTAGGTAGACACAGGCAGACAAGGTGAGAGGCTGCTGGGGGCAGGCAGGTCAAACAGTATAGTAGATCAGAGCAGGATAGTGGCAGTTTTAGGAGGTGCTAAGTGTCAGGTTCTAAATATAGTTTGAAGACTAAGCCCAAAGGACTGTCTGACAGATGCTGATTAAAGCATCTATTAAGCTCCCAATATATGCCAGATGCTAGCTATGAACTTTTTCTAAGCCAGATTTGCCCAAGAAATGTCACCTAGCTTTTGACTGGTATGAGCTTTTCCCAAGATAGATTGTACTACAGGACATTTCTCACTTGCAGTCTCCTACAATTTGGTCTCCAAACATTGCATCTTCAGCTCAGAGCCAATATACGCTGTTGGCACAGGGAAATTTGTTGTTATTCTTCCTCAGCCAGCTTCACTCCATGGTATGCACATTAAGAAAATAGATGACCCAAATCCTGCATAAATCCTTCATTCTCCTGTTTTATTCTCCTGTCCATCACCTCCTCATTCATTCTTGAGATTCAGGTTTTGCATTCAAGGCTAGGTCAGCTCTCTGAAGGACTTACATCTTCCTCCTCTCACATCTGCCCGGTCCTTCTCCCGCGACTCGCACAGACTGGGGATGGGAAATTGAGTCATCCATCTTCTGTAACCATACGGATAAGATGTAGTCGTTCCTATTGTCAGCATTGTTGTGCTTTGGAAACTAATTAAAACAATTAGTATTAAATACGGAAAACAATTAAGCTAATTGAAATAAAGCGTATGCAGTTTACCCCCTTGCATAGACGAAAAAATAATAATAATAACATGTGGCTAAATGTTGGCACTGCTGACATTCTGGTGCCAAAATAGATCAGGGAATGTGGGAGCCAAAGACGGAGGTGTATTAGCACCCAATCAGTTTACTGCAGCAAAGTGTTTCTCAGAACTATTTGGCTGGCTTCTGGGAGATTTCTTCTATATTGGAAAAAAAAAAGTGTATTTCTGCCCAAATGTTTCTTTCAGGCTATAAACCAGCAGGCTATAAACGTGCTGTTCCCCCTGCCTCTGACTCAACTCTCTGTCTGCAGCATCCAAAGACACTCAGAGGAGGGAGCAGCCTCCACAGGGCCCTCTGAAGATCTCTGTAAATTCACCAGATCTCTAGGTAGAAAGGGGGTTTGGGGTTGTGGCTGGCAATTTTAGACCACATAGATAAATTGCAAATAGAGGGGAGAAGAATCAGGGGAAGGAAAGGGGAAGACAAGCCATGGAGACCAGCAGAGAGTCTACAAGGAATGCTGGAATTTGGTGGGTGCACATGCCAAACAATCTCAACTAGAATTTGCTTCAGCAAAAAGTGAAATTACCTGGGAAGGATGAGCCGCAGGGAACAGAACCTCAGGGTTCCCAAAGACTAAGCCCAAATAGTACTCCATCTGTCTGTCTGTCCATTTCTCATCTGGTACTACCTCTGTGCTAGCCATACCCTGGCTGCAGAGAGGCCCTCTCTGTGTGGCAGGAAACATGGAGGCTGCTGGTGCCAATATAGCAATCCCAGTGAATACAGAGAACTCATAACACATGTCTATGTATCCCTTGTCTGTGCATGCCCACCCTTTGGACCAGTCCAAATGGCCAAATAAGGGATAGAATGGTTGATCAGATCCCTACCCACAGGCCTACTCCCTCCCGCTTCCATTCCACCCCCAGCCAAACGGAGAAGCATAGGAAGAAAAAGTTTGCTGGAAGAGCAAAACAAATAACTACATGGGCCCTAGGCTAGGGTGCTAAAGAATCAGAATTTGATGGAGAGAGACTAGAGAGGGTATCACCTAGGGAAACAGACAAAGATATCTGAGCCTTCATAAGGTTCCAGTTTTTTGTAGTTCTACCATCTCACCATTTCTTTGTTGACCATTCAAAGAACAAGATCATCAACAGTAACAGTTTCATTCCCCCAGAGCCCACCTCACCTGCAATCCACAATTGCCTTGTATAAAATGAGGGTAGCAATGAACTTATGAGAAAATAGACTTAAGAAGCCCAGTTCTTCTCCCCCTCATAACTGACCTGAATCATTATTCATTTTTCTGATAGACGTTTGTTATTGGGGAGGATGAAGTGGTCACCCAATATCTAAATCCACTTTGATATTTGGGAAATTTCTTACCTTATAAGCAGTGGTGTCCTGGTGAAAGTTTAACAACCTGCTGGAAACGGGGGGAGACCTAATTTGCAGTGTTTGCCCATTTCTGTGGGGTTGATCCTCCTACTATGGCTGATTTCAGGGGAGCAAATTGATGTCACCGAATGCAGAATTGGGAAGAGAGGCACAGAACTGGGAAGAGAGTTATTTGTTTTGCTCTTCCAAAGCAAACTATGGCACACAGTTATAGAGTATTTCCACCATCCAGATACAAAAGGCATCAATAACTTCAGAAGCATTGAAAATAATAAAAGTAATAAAATAATTAGGAAGTGACAAATTTTGAGTATTTAATACCTTTGTTTCTAATATAATGTATTCCATTGAGTTTATATAATTTACTTTTTAGCTGTTTTTTATGCTGAGATCAATATCACAACTAGGATATTGACCTTGACACAGCCAAGATACAGACCAGGATGGCCCTTCATGCTGTCCTTGAATAGCCGCCCACTTCCTTCCTATCCACATCCTTTCTTTCACCCTTGCAAGTCACTAATTGTTCCTTATTTCTGCAATTTGCTCAAGACTATTATATAAATGTCATCATACAGCATGTAACCCTTGGGGACTGGCTGTTTTCACTCAACATTATGCCCTGGAGATACACACAGGCTGTATGTGTATCCAAATTTCATTCCTTTTCATTGTTGACTATTAGTCCAATTTGTTAAATCATTTGGCCATTAAAGGATGTATGGGTTGTTCCCACTTTGGGGTTACTATGAGTAAAACTGCCATAAACATTTGTGTACAAGTTTTATATGAACATATGTCCTCATTTCTCTGGGATAAATGCCCAAAGGGCAATTTCTAAGTCATATGATACTTGGATGTCTAAGTTTTTAAGAAACTGCCAAACTGTTTTTCAGAGTGGCTGCTCCATTTTACCTTTCCACCAGTAATGTATGACTGACCCAGTTTCTTCGTGTCTTCATCAGCTTTTTGTGTTGTCATTATTTTTTTATTTTAGTCATTCTAATAGGTGTGCCGTGGTATCTTGCAATTTTAATTTGCATTTCCTTAAAAGTCAGTAACACTGAACACCTTCTCATGTGCTTATTTGTCATCTGTATATTTAACTCAGTGAAATGTTTCTTTGTGTGTTTTGCCTATTTTTTCAAATTGGATTGTTTGGGGTTTGCTGTTGAGTTTTGAGAATTCTTTATATATTTTAGATACTACTCCTTGGTCAGATACGTAGTTTATAAATATTTTCTCCTAATCTGTAACTTATCTTTTCATCTTTTTGAGGTCTATTGCAGAGAATAATTTTAAAATTTTGATGAAGTCCAATTTATCAATTTTTTTCCTTTATTCCATTGAGGAAATTCCCCTCTATTTCTAAGAGTTTTGATCATGAACAGATATTGAATCTTGCCAAATGCTTTTTTCTGTATCAACTGATACAATCATGTGTTAACACAGGAGGTTATGTAGGTTAATTTCTGAATATTGAACCAGCTTTGCATCCCTGGAATAAACTTCAGGTGCTCATAATGTATAATTCCTGTTTTTGTTTTTGTTTTTCTGACTGTACTGGGCCTTTGTTGCTGCTGGACTTTTCTCTAGTTGAGGTAAGTGAGGGCTGCTCTCTAGGTGCAGTGCACAGGCTTCTAATTGGGGCGGCTTCTCTTGCTGCAGCGCACAGACTCCAGAGCACAGGCGCAATTGTTGTGGCGCACGGGCATAGTCGCTCCTTGGCATGTGGGATCCTCCCAGACCAAGGATTAAACCCATGTCGCCTGCATTGGCAAGCAAATTCTTTGCTACTGAACCACCAGAGAAATCCTTTAATTCTTTTTTAATTCTGATTTATATTTGCAAATTCTAAAGAATTTTTCTTGCATCATATTCATAAAGGATACTGGTCTTCAGTTTCATTTTATTTTATTTTTGGTCTTAGTATCAAGGTAGTAATTCATAAAATGAATTAGGAGTGTTCCTTCCTCTTCTACTTTCTGGAAAAGATTATGTCAAATTGATGTTAATTTTTCTTTGACTACTTAGGAGAATTCTCCAGTGAAATGATCTGGGCCTGGAGATTTTTTATTCTGGAGTTGTTAAGGTAAGAATCCAGCTTCCTTCACTATTATAGGACAATTCAAATTATCTCTTTTATCCTGAGTTATGATAGTTCATGTTTTTTGAGAAATGGTACATTTCACCTAACATAAGTTGACACCTAACATCAGAATACACATAGATGTCAAGTTTATTGGGCTTCCCTTGTGGCTCAGCTGGTAAAGAATCCACCTGTGATGCAGGAGACCTGGGGTCGATCCCTGGGTTGGGAAGATCCCCTGGAGAAGGAAAAGGCTACCCACTCCTGGATTCTGGCCTGAAGAATTCTATTGACTGTATAGTCTTTGGGGTCACAAAGAGTTGGACACAACTGAGCAACTTTCACTTTGGGGCTTCCCTGATAGCTCAGTTGGTAAGGAATCTATCTGCAATCCAGGAGACCCTGGTTCAATTCCTGGGTCCGGAAAATCCACTGGAGAAGGAATAGGCTACCCACTCCAGTATTCCTGGGCTTCCCTTGTAGCTCAAATGGTAAAGAATCTACCTGGAATGTGGTATATACAAATTTCTTCATAATGTTCTCTTGTTAGTCTTCTAAAGTCTAGAGTGTCAGTAGTGATATCACCTGTCAATCCGTATAGCTGTAATTTGTGCCTTCTCTCTTTTTTTTAATCAGTCTTGCTAGCGATTCATCAATTTTCTTGGTTTTTTTCAAAGAACAAGTTATTGGTTTTCTCTATTGGTTTTTTGTTTGTTTGTTTTCATTTCTATTGATTTCTGCTCTTCATTATTTCCTTCCTTCTATTTCCTTTGGGTTTAGTTTGTCCATCTTAATTCTAGATTCTTGAAGTGGGAATTTAGGTTATTTATTTGAGGCTTTCCCTCTTTTCTAATGTATACATTTAGTGTTATAAATTTCTCTCTGAGCACTGCTTTAGCTATGTCCCATGAATTTTGATATGTTATATTTTCATTTCATTCAATTTGGCTTTTTTTTTCACTTCACTGAGAATTTTTTGGTTCATGGATTATTTTAAAGAGTGTTACTCTATTTTTTAAGTTTTAACTTTTCCTGTTATTTTCCTGAACAGCATGTTGTTCATGTTCTAGTTTAATTCCACTGTGGTCAGAAAATAAATTGTGTAATTTTGATTCTATTAAGTGTGTTGCAATTTGCTTTATGGCCCAGGATATGGTCTATCTGGGCTTCCCTGGTGGCTCAGAGGTTAAAGCATCTGCCTCCAATGCGGGAGACCCGGGTTCGATCCCTGGGTCGGGAAGATCCCCTGGAGAAGGAAATAGCAACCCACTCCAGTATTCTTGCCTGGAGAATCCCATGGACTGAGAAGCCTGGTGGGCTGCAGTCCACGGGGTCACAAAGAGTCGGACACGACTGAGTGACTTTACTTACTTTGCTTACTTATGGCCTGTCTCGGCATAGTCTCCATGATCACTGGAAAAGAGTGTGTCTTCTGATGTTGTTGGGTTATTGTCCTGTAACGTTCACTTGATCCTACTGGTTCATGGCGTTGCTGAGTTCTTCTACATCCTTGCTGATTTTCTATCCCTAGCTCTATCAGTTGCTGACAGAAAAGTGTTGAAGTCTCCAACCAGAATTATGGTTTGTTTGTTTCTCCTTTCAGTTCAGTTTTTGACTCAAATATTCCATTGCTCTGTTGTTTGATGAATACACATTTGGAGTTGTTAATATTCCTGGTAGATTGACTCTTTCATCATTCTATCATCTTCCTCTCTGTCTCCTACTGATGGGCAACTAGAAAACTTCCAACTCTTCACTAGGACCCCTCTGAAATCACCCTGATGGGAGGAAAAAAGGGTTTCATTACTGCTACGTGGGGAGGAAATCCAGGCCCCCAACTTGGCCTCTATGACACCACCCCAGCAGGGGTGTTGAAGTGACTTGTTGGCTCCTTCTGGTGGCCATTTCAGGGGCAACCATGGCAACAATACCAGGGAGGGCATCCACCACCAGGGCTCAGACCAGGGCATGCCCAGTGGGGACAGCAGCGTACTCACCAAACCTTTGCTGTGACATGTCTTTGTGGTTCTGGTCAATATTGTTCTGAGCTGCATTCTCCTACTTCCCTGGTGATTCTGTGGGTGGCTTTCCACAGCTCTGTTTCTGCTTAAATTGGCTAAACCTAGCTTCCATCGGATGCAAATAAGCATTCTGACTGATTGCACATTCCACGGGCTCTCAGCTGCAAACCCCTCTAGGAAACAAAAACCTCAGCCTCTACCACAAACATCCTTATTCTTGCTTCAGTTCAGTTCAGTTCAGTCGCTTGGTCATGTCCGACTCTTTGCAACCCCATGAATCTTGCTTAGGGGAAATAATTTGGAGAGTAACTTATAGCTAACAGAGCAGTGGAACTTAACCTAGAAGGGGCTGCTGAGAGGGGCAGCTAGGAGCTCAAAGATACAAGGATGAAAACCATTGTCTTAGCTGTCAAATGTTCCCATGGGTTATTCTGATACCCCACACAGTGAGCACGGACTTAATTACAGTCTTTCCCTTTGAGAGGAGCAAGTGGGCATTGGGCAGAATACACTAACTAGCCTGACCTCGTGAGTAAGACAATCCCAGTAACGTTAAAATAGTATGCTCTCTTCACTCCTCCCCCCCACACCATTGAAGACTCATTCACTGGTTAGAGGGAAGACTTTTTACATTCTTGAAGATGGCTTTTGTGCATGAAAAAGATCACTCATAGTTTTACTTGGGTCCTGAAAATTAGAATTTGATTTACTAAATGTGTAGATTCAGAAATAAATGGTTCTTTCTTAATCAGCTTTAAAAAAAGAATCAGCTTAGGAATCTTATTATCCTATTTATAAGTCTAGCAAATATTAACAATTACTTTGAGAGGGCTTTTGATTAATGTTTAGTCCCATTTATACACTTAGTTAATTAAACCTCTTTAACATTTTAAGCAGCATTTATAAATTTAGTATATTCAATTCCTTTGTAAGTACTTCATCTGACAAATCTTCCTGAGTAGTAAAGTGACTCTTACAGATTTAATAAATTAAGCATACAAAAAATGCTCAGGTTTAAATTCTCTTAAATTTCCAATCTATGTGTAAACTTGGAAAGATTTCATCTGAATATCACAAATCTCAATCAATCGTCTCAGTGAAATACAAAAGAAGAACCAAAATCTCTTTAAAACTGCATGAATATAAAGTATCATTAAGTATCATTGCTATAGACTCAATGTCTGTGCCCTACCTCAAATTCACAGGTTGAAGCTCTAGTGCCCAAAGTGATGATATTAATAGGGGCCTTTGGGAGATGATTAGGTCATGAGGGTGGAGCCCCCATGAATGAAGTTAGTTCCCTTATGAAAGAGACCTCAAAGATCTTCCTTGTCCCTCCTGCCATATGGGAACACAACAAGAAAACAGATGACCAATTTGCAACAATATGGATGGACCTGGAGGGTATTAAGCTTAGTGAAACAGATCAGACAGAGAAAGACAAGTATGGTATGCTCTCACTTGCAAGTGGAATCTTAAAAATAAAACAAATGAATGCTTGTAACAAAACAGAAACAGACAAATGGATACAGAGGACAAACTAGTTAACTACCAAGGGGAGATGGGTAGGGGAGAGACAAGATGTGGGAAGGAGATTAAGAGGTACAAACTATAGATATAAAATAAATATGATACGAGTATATAACACACAGCACAAGGAATACAACCAAGTTTATAATAATTTTAAATGGGGTATAATCTACAAAAATATTGACTCATTATGTTGAACAGCTGAAACTAATATAATATTGTAAATCAACTACAAATCAATTTTTTTTTTTAATGAAAACTACTATCTATGAACCAGGAAGTGGGCCCTCACCAGACACCAAATCTGTAGCGCATTGATCAGGGACTTCCCAGACTCCAGAAGGGTGAAAAGTAACTTTCTGTTGTTTATGAGCTATGCAGTCTGTGATATTTTATTATAGCACCCTGAAAGGGCCAAGATAATAATATATGAACAAATTCTTTGAACTTGAAAATATTAACACTACTAGTTTTGATTCCCTTAAACAATTGTATGCTGAATTTTTAATTTTCCCTGGGTTACTAAAATGTCTATACATAAGAGAGGTAATTTCCTTTCTTCTCAGGTTATTAATTAATGAGACCGCATCTTCACTAGACAGGTAACTCTACGGACTGGTCAAGCCCTATATGTAGTCTCTAATTTTCTGATTTAAAGATGGAGGTAGCCAGGGCTTCCCTGGTGGTCCAGTGGTTAAGAATTCGCCTGCCAGTGCAGGGGACACAAGTTCCATCCCGGGGCCAGGAAGATTCCACGTGCCCAGGGACAACTAAAGCCTGTGCACCATAACTACTGAAGCCTGTGTGCCCTAGAGCCTGCGCCCTGCAAAATAGAAACCGCCACAGTGAGATGCCTGCACACCACAGCTAAGGAGTCGCCCCGCTCATCATGGCTAGGGGAAACCAGCGCAGAGCAACAAAGACCCAGTGCAGCGAAAATGACTGAATAAAGAAACATTTTTTTTTTAATAAAACATTTTTTTGCAACCTCGTGGACTGTAGTCTATCAGGCTCCTCTGTCCATGGGATTTTCCAGGCAAGGGTACTGGAGTGGGTTGCCATTTCCTTCTCCAGGGCATCTTCCCAGCCCAGGGATTGAATCCAGGTCTCCCGCATTGCAGGCCCACCCTATACCATCTGAGCCACCAGGGAAGCCTTTTTTTTAAAAGATAGAGGTAGCCAAAGAGATCACCCCATTAGATACAAGTGATTGATCACTGGTTTTCAAACCAGAGTCCAGTACATAACCCCCATCCAAGACCCACATCTGATTTTATATTTGTTTGTTTGTTTTTTTGTTAGATTTTAAAGTCTCTATTGAACTTGTTACAATATGGTTTTGGTTTTCTGGTGGCCAGGCATGTGGGATCTTAGCTCCCCAACGAGGGATCCACCCTGTATACCCTGCATTGGAAGGTGAAGTCTTAGCACTGGACTACTAGGGAAGTCCCCTGATTTTTGATTTGCTTAACTCAAGGGGCTTCCCTGGTGGCTCGGCTGGTAAAGCATCCACCTGCAATGCAAGAGACCTGGGTTGAGAAGATCCCCTGGAGAAGGGAATGGGTACCCACTCCAGTATTCTGGCCAGAGAATTCCAGGGACTGTATAGTCCATGGGGTCACAAAGAGTCAGACAGGACTGAGCTACTTTCACTTTCACTTTCATTATGTGTAACTATGTATTTTTTCATATAACTCTAAAGAACCCTACATTCTTTCCATATGCTTCTTATCCTCTGGGACTGCATAATTCTTATGGATATTAAACTTTTATGTAATTTAATTCTGGTTATCTTTCAGAGCTTTGTCTGATTATTGTTATAACTCTCAAGGTCATTCTCCAAGGTCATTGCTCAGCCCCATCCTCTCACCCTACCTTACCCACTTCAGTCCCTGAGTTCTTAATTCTCCAGGGGGTGGAAAAGTAGGCCCCTCTCAAGATCTATGCTCCTTTCTACCTGGCAAGGCAAAGGAAAACATTCTTAAGCCTAGTACCTTCTCTCGAAGATTGCCTGGAGTTACAATGGCACTACAGCCTCCTGCTTCCCGCCTTCTTGGAGCAGGCACTGCAGTAGCCAAGATCTCCTGGAAGAACAAGGTCCACATCCAGAGACACTGGAGCAAACCCCTAACCTCCCAGAAAGGTGAGGGAACATTACCAAGTCACCAACCAGTGCCTGAACTAAGGCTACAACCCAGGACCCCCAACTCCCAGCTCTGTGCTCTGACCACTCAACCACAACGCCCTCACCAAAAGCAAAGGCAGCCAAGACAGGAAGGAGCTCAGAGATCAGAGCCCCAACCAGCCCAAACATTAGAGCATGCTGGGTACAGCCCTTTCAGTTACTTGATAAACAGCATCAAAATAGGCATGGTTCCTGCCATTTCTAAAATTAAAAAAGTCACTTGGTGACTGAAAATAAATGTACATACCAGGTATTTGCATTTTCATACTAGGGAAAAGCAATGATAAGAAATGATTGTCAGCTATGGTGAGAATATGGGGGCAGGGCTGGGGCCCCAAGGAGCAGGGGCTGAAGGAAAGAAAACAGGGCATGAGGGTGGCCTCCAGGAGTCCCAGCCTTGGGAAAGCCCTTAGAAAAGAGCCTTGTACAAAAGCCAGATTTTCTTTCTTGGCTGCACTGGGTCTTCATTGTGGTACACGGGCTTTCTCTAGTTGTGACAAGTGTGGGCTTCTTGCACTTCTCTAGTAGTGGCATGAGGGCTTAGCTGTAGCATGTGGGGTCTTAGTTCCCAAATCAGAGACTGAACCCACATCCCCACACTGGAAGGTGGATTCTTTACCACTGGACCACCAGCAACATCCCCTCCAAAAGCCAGAGTGAAGATGCTCTGGTCCCTCCATTATTAGCATTTTGAAGAACCACTGGTGGAGCAGGAACAGGACAGCTCAGATGGAACTTGAACCTTCCTGCTAGTTCAAACCCCAGCTTGTCTCCTTACTTCTGGGGCTTCTGGTAGCACTTTCTCTTTCCCATCAGCCTGGTCTGCAGACTCGCCAACATCTCCCCCACCAGCTGGCTGGGAAAGAAAACCACAATGCCTCTTTGGGTTTGGAGGGTATTATTACCAACAGACACAGAGAAAGTGATGCTGTAATTGAAACTAACAAACATAAAAAAAAAAAATTCTCAGAATTCTTTAAAAGTTCTTCTGCTGCCACCCTTGGCTATCACTGGATCCTCAGTGGGGCAGTGTCCTTGACCTCTTGGCCCTTCCTTCTCGGCCACCTGCTCAGTCATATGCCCTGAGCACGCTGCGGCCAGGCATTGTTTTGTTGTTAAGGGTACAAAAAAAGCTACGGATGGGTCTCTGCCCATCTTATGGCAGAGAAGGGAGACAGACAAGTACAAGTCATGGGACTAGGGTGGGAGAGGTGCCACAGTAGGCATGTCAGAGAAAGAAAGTAAAGTGTGACTCTTTGTGTCTGACTCTTTGTGACTCCATGGACTGTAGCCCACCAGGTTCCTCTGTCCATGTAATTCTGCAGGCAAGAATACTGGAGTGGGTTGCCATTTTCTTCTCCAGGGGCTCTTCCCAACCCAGGGATTGAATTCAGGTCTCCCACATTGCAGGGAGACTCTTTACTGACTGAACCACCAGAGAAGACCAAGGCATGTCAGTTCAGTTCAGTTCAGGCGCTCAGTCATATCCGACTCTTTGTGACCCCATGAATCACAGCACGCCAGGCCTCCCTGTCCATCACGAACTCCCGGAGTTCACTCAAACTCACATCCATCAAGTCGGTGATGCCATCCAGCCATCTCATCCTCGGTTGTCCACTTTTCCTCCTGCCCCCAATCCCTCCCAGCATCAGAGTCTTTTCCAATGAGTCAACTCTTCTCATGAGGTGGCCAAAGTACTGGAGTTTCAGCTTTAGCATCATTCCTTCCAAAGAACACCCAGGACTGATCTCCTTTAGAATGGACTGGCTGGATCTCCTTGCAGTCCAAGGGACTCTCAAGAGTCTTCTCCAATACCACAGTTCAAAAGCATCAATTATTTGGCGTTCAGCTTTCTTCACAGTCCAACTCTCACATCCATACATGAATACTGGAAAACCATAGCCTTGACTAGATAGATAGACCTTAGTCGGCAAAGTAATGTCTCTGCTTTTGAATATGCTAACTAGGTTGGTCATAACCTTCTTCCAAGGAGTAAGCGTCTTTTAATTTCATGGCTGCAATCACCATCTGCAGTGATTTTGGAGCCCAAAAAAATAAAGTCTGACACTGTTTCCACTGTTTCCCCATCTATTTGCCATGAAGTGATGGGACCAGATGCCATGATCTTCATTTTCTGAATGTTGAGCTTTAAGCCAACTTTTTCACTCTCCTCTTTCACTTTCAACAAGAGGCTTTTAGTTCCTCTTCACTTTCTGCCATAAGGGTGGTGTCATCTGCATATCTGAGGTTATTGATATTTCTCCCAGGAATCTTGATTCCAGCTTGTGCTTCTTCCAGCCCGGCATTTCTCATGATGTACTCTGCATATAAGCTAAATAAGCAGGGTGACAATATACAGCCTTGACATACTCCTTTTCCTATTTGGAACCAGTCTGTTGTTCCATGTCCAGTTCTAACTGTTGCTTCCTGACCTGCATATAGGTTTCTCAAGAGGCAAGTCAGATGGTCTGGTATTCCCATCTCTTTCAGAATTTTCCACAGTTTATTGTGATCCACACAGTCAAAGGCTTTGGCATAGTCAATAAAGCAAAAATGGATGTTTTTCTGGAACTCTCTTGCTTTTTCCATGATCCAGTGGATGTTGGCAATTTGATCTCTGGTTCCTCTGCCTTTTCTAAAACCAGCTTGAACATCTGGAAGTTCACGATTCACGTATTGCTGAAGCCTGTCTTGGAGAATTTTGAGCATTATTTTACTAGCGTGTGAGATGAGTGCAATTGTGCGGTAGTTTGAGCATTCTTTGGCATTGTCTTTCTTTGGGATTGGAATGAAAACTGCCTTTTTCCAGTCCTGTGGCCACTTTTTCCAAATTTGCTGGCATATTGAGTGCAGCACTTTCACAGCATCATCTCTCAGGATTTGAAATAGCTCAACTGGAATCCATCACCTCCACTGGCACGTCAAGGGAGTCCCTAAAGAAAGTCTTGTCAAATATCATATGATACCGCTTATATGTGGAATCTAAGAAAAGGCTACACATGAACTTATTTACAAAACAGAAATAGAGTTATAGATGTATTGACAGAAAACAAACTTGTTCCTGGGGGGTAGGGGGAGAGGAGGGGTGAATAGAAAGATTGAGACTGACACATACACACTACTGCATATGAAATAGGTAACTAATAAGGACCTAGTATATGGCACAGGGGACTTTACTTAATACTGTGCAATGACTTACATGGGAAAAGACTACACTCCAATCAATTTTTCTTAAAAAGTCATTTCACCAACTTATGGTTGCCCAATGCAAGGGCGGGGAAGAGATAGTTAGGGACTTTGGGAAGGCCATGTACACACTGTTATATTTTAAATGGATAACCAACAAGGTCCTCCTGTGCGGCACATAGAACTCTGCTCAGGGTTACGTGGCAGCTGGATGGGAGGGGAGTTTAGGGGAGCAAGGATACATGTATATGTATGGCTCAGGCCCTTAGCTGTTCACCTGAAACTCGCACAACATTGTTTGTTATCAGCTATACCCCAATACAAAATTAAAAGTTTAAAAAAAAAAGTCATTTCGAATGCTCCTCAATGCTCCCCTCCCTCTGTCATTCCAGAAGCATCCAGCACACCCGCTCCATCTCCAGCTGTGTCCCACCTCCTCTCTGTCCCTCCCCTTACACGATCCAGGCAACCTCCTCCCTGGAGCTCCCTGCTCCTCCTCCCAGCCCCTCAGATCCAAGTGGTATTCACCCACCACCCACCGAACATCCCGACGGCTGTCTGCTTAGTCAGCACCTGATAAAATTTGTTCAATAAAAAGAAACATTTTCAACCAAATTAAAAATAATCCCAGCAGAGGTTTTGAATATTAAATCTCCCTTCTAAAACATAAGCCCTACAAATATTGAAGTTTGTTCTTGACACAAGTGATGAGTCACACAACTGATCAAGTTCTCTCTCGGGTAATTATAACATTTATTTATCTAGAACCCAGACTCCTCACTCTGAGTTTCCTATTTGCCAGATAGGATTCAGTCCCCCGCTCGATGCTTGCCCAGAAGCTGTCTGATTGTTATTTTCAGCAACGGGCTTAAGCGCCAGCTGTTCAGGCAGTATTTGGTGCTAGCGCCCTTGGGTTCGTTTCATCTTTCCACTGCTGCTCAGAATTCTCTTTGAGAACTCCAAGTGTCAACAGGCACGATCATTATCTGAGTCACCTGATACGATACAAGAAGAGATGTCACACGAGCTGCCAAACAGGACACATTATTGCCAGGCTGTGTGCCCCAAGGGAGGGGACCAGGGCAATCCAAGCAGATGGTCTATGAGCTCTGACAGCCAAAAGCTTTCACGGGGGCATCAGAGTCACAAGTGAGCTGAATCTTCAGCACTGATCAAGGAAACACCAGCCGCCCTCTTTTCTCAGAGGAGTAGAATGAATTAGCCCTTCTCTGGGCCTGAAGTGGACTTGAACTTGTCCAAGGATAATAAAAGCTTGGGGCAGCTGCCCAGGATGCAGCCATATCCCTACTCGGAGAGCCGCAAGGGGGAGGGCTAAGATGGCAATGAGCCCACTCTCCTCCTTATTGGAAGGGTCCTGGGCCATCCCGGATGTGCCCACTTGCCAAGCTGTTTCCATTGTAAAGCAGGAGGTGGCGGGGCCCGTCACCCAGAAGTATGGCCTCTACCTGCCCGTATCCTCCAGAGCTGCACTACCAGGGCCTCATGGGCGCCTCTCCCTTGGCTCCCCTCCACCCTTAGAAGAAGGCAGCCTAAGTCAAGCTGCAGACCCCAGGGGGATAAAGTTGAAGGGTCAGTGAAGGGAAAGTCAGAGAAAACACAGATGCCGCGAGGGCCTCAGGACACACTCTGAATGTCTCCAAACGTAAAGATCTCTGAATGATCTCTGAAAGGCCAGGCCACGAGTCTCTGTGCGTTCGTCACTGTCCCATCCCCCTTGTCTTATTCTGGCCCCCACTCTCCCTCTGTCCTCAGCCATCCCTCAAGGGACCCATCCCTGGCAAACCTGTGAGCTGCTCAGCCCCCTAAGTGGTCTCAGCACCTCCACAGACCCCCATCCTGGGTGAGAAAGAATTCCCCCCAACGCAGGCCCAGTTCAGCGCTTATGCTGGCCAACTCTGGCCTTGTACTTCCCTACAGTTGCCTTCCCTCGGGGGTAGGGGTGGGGGAAGGGGAGGGCAAAGGTGATGACCTCTAAGGCTCCAAGCTCTTAGGCCTTATTCGTGTCCTCTCCCGTGGAGGGTGTTGGGAAGGGATGTCCATAGCCAGAGATTATAACTCGCTCAGTCTTTCACTGAAATTTGTTCCCCTATTGTTCTAATTTCCTTGGTGGCTCAGTTTGTAAAGATTCCGCCTAGGATGCAGGAGACGCTGGGTTTGATCCCTGGGTTGGGAAGATCCCTTGGAAAAGGAAATGGTAACCCATGCCCGCATTCTTGCCAGGGAAATCTCATGGACAGAGGACCCTGGCGGGCTACACACTGTGGAGTTGCAAGAGGCGGACACAAATTAGCAGCTAAATCATCATCCACATTGTTCTGACTGAGGCCTCAAGGGCCTAGTTATACTGGAGGCCACTTGACTCATTAGCCAGCACCAGGACTCATTCATTTCAAAAGGCCCCGCCCTCTTGTTTCTTATTTTTCCAGTTGAGCAACGCCCACAGTTCTCAGTTACTCGCCAGGCAGAGATGACTGACACAAACTCTGTCCAATGAAGAGCCGAGATTTCAGGGCCCAGGTCACTACTTCCTCTCAGGTGTTCTGACAGAAGTAGGTTCCTTCCCGTGGGCGTCTCAGCATCCCTCAGACCCAACAGGGAAGCTGCCCCAAGGCCCAGAAGATGGGACCGGGCAACCTGATTTAGACCTCAGGAAAGGAACAGAGGCCTGCGTGCAAAGCTTCTCTGCCAAGCCTATCTCTATGTGCGGCCTCTGCCATCTCTGCATTTTGTACCGGCTTTGCCTGTCACTGTCCTATGTTTATGTTTGACCTTCACTTTTCTCCTTGGCGAAGTTCCTCAGCAATTCCACCTGGCCTTGGCCCATCTAAGGGAAAAGGAATCTTGTCGTCACAGAGGGCAGATGCAATTGGAGGCCTTCATGGCGCCAGAGACTCAAGCAGCCGACTGGACGGAAACATTAATACTTAAGTCTGAATGACAACCGAGGACAGCTGGAGGGGCACCTGGCGTCTCTCTTCCTTATGAACAGCACAGTCTCACAGCTCTCCATGCCCTCTCCAAACTTCAGGGCTCTAGCTGTTGGCCTGAACATCTGGGAGGAAAATGGGGAAAGAACAAGGAAGAAGTTGGGCCAGCCCCTGAGGAAGTGGTGAAGGTAGGGTCGAGGCACTCCAGCTCGGGTGCTCACGGGAGTCCATGACACCTCTTTGCCCCACCCTCTTGCCTCCCTATGCTAGGCTTAGTTGCTAAGTCGTGTCCGACTCTTTGCGACCCCATGGACTACAGCTCGCCAGGCTCCTCTGTCCATGGGGATTCTCCAAGCAAAAATACTGGAGAGGGTTGCTCTGCCCTCCTCCAGGGGATCTTCCCAACCCAGGAATCAAAGCCAGGTCTCCTGCATTGCAGGTGGGTTCTTTACCACTGAGCCACCAGGGAAGCCCTAGGAGTTGTTTCCCTAGGAGGAACTAAATGTACTTGAATGGGATCTTTGACCACAGCGGGTCCACCAGGTGGCAGTGCTTCCCGGGCGCAGACCGGACAGGGCCTGCAGTGCAAGAGAGCGGCCACCAGAGGGCAACACAGGGACTAGCGGCTGAACCACGCTGCTGGTTGCCTAGTAACTGTGACGCAACGGGCTCCCAGTTTGCACCCTCCTCAAGGCCTCCCAGGTTATTTCTGGCCTAACAAAGACTGTTGCACAAGGAGTGGCCTCAGGAGTCCCAGAACTGCCTCTCCTTTAAGCCTGGAGAATCTAAAATGGTCCAGGGACCCCAAATCCAGCTCCACCCTGGCGTCTAGGGGACTGGGCAGCTACTGTCCCTGCTCTTCGGAATGTCAAGGATGACGAAAAGAAAATAAACATTTTCCATTCCCCTCAGTAGCTCCACAGTCATTGAGACGCTCTGGTTTCCCTTGTGGCTAAAGCAGAGCAACCTGCTCTCTCTCCCCTCTCTCTCCCTCCCCTTCTAAACTGGGGCTGCATTAATGGCAAATGACCTTAAGCCAGACCTTGAGCCTCCAGCAGCTGAACTGTACTTCAGAGGAGTGGGGGGGTGAGGTTGGGGGTGGGTGATAAGGCCCATCTCTGACCTTCTGTGGTCTCCATTCTCTCCCTTTCCCCCAAGAATTCTGTCCTTGCCTCAAAACTGTCTGATTTTGATGACCCTGAAAACAGAATTCTTCCAATTTCCAGATGGTAAGTATGACCCGAGAAACCAGAGAGGGAACCAAGAAAGTGAAGCAGACACAAGACAAGGAGTGTGGTTATAATGAGCTCAAAGCCTGTGCCGGTCTGGTCTGTGAAAGGACCTGGGTGAGACGAGGTCAGCGCCTGGGGTAGAGTCAGGGGGGTCCTTCTGGCCGAGGCAACAGTAGTGGTTCCAGGCACGTCTCTGGGTCATGAGGAGCCAGCTGGCCCTGGGGTTGGGCTCTGACTGGGGCCCAGGTGTTGATCACTAAAGTGTCAGGGTCTCCCAGCAGCGCCATGGTGGAGGATCACACGGGCATATGAAGTTCGTTGTACTCGTCCTGGCCATCTTCATCAAAGTTTGGTTCAGCATCTTCAGAGTCCAGCTGTAGAAGGTAGTGAAGAGTTGGGAAAGGCAGGGGAAGTGGGCTTGCCGCCTCCTATTCATCAGTTCCTCCTCTGGCTGGCAGCCCTCACTGCCCCCAGACCTTTCCACCCTCACTGTCTACAGGGACCATGGCCCAAGGTTGAAGCACCTCCCTCTGGCCAAAAGCTTCAGGTCACCCTCTAGTGACACCTTCTAATAATAATGATGACAATAGCAGCTACCACGCAGAAAAACTTCCTGGTACTCCGAGCTCCTGGGGTGCCTTTGTACACCATGTATGAATGGACAGTTTTCAAAAAGATGTCCCTTCCTCTAGCTCAGAGGATCCCAGCCTGGACCAGTTTCACGGAAGACAGGTTTTCCGTGGAAAGGATGGCGGTGGTGGGTAGAGATGGTTTCGGGGTGACTCAAGCACATTGCGTTTATTGTGCACAGTATTTCTATTATTATTATTACATCAGTTCCACATCAGATCATCAGGCATTAGATCCTGGGGAGTGAGGACTCCTGCTCCAGCCGACCGAAGCAGGGCTCAGGATGGATTTCAATGCCACCCACCCCATCCGTCCCTCAGCTGTGTGCTTTTGTTCAGGACACAACCTGCACAATTGTCTCCAACAGCCTCTGCTTCCTTCACACCAAACCACACCCTTCTCGTTGCTTTACCTGAACTTGTGTTTAATCATCACCACAATTTCATAAGGGAGACTCTGTTAATAGCCCCATTGTGCTGTGCTTAGTCGCTCAGTTGTGTCCGACTTTTTCCAACCCCATGGACTATAGCCTGCCAGGCTCCTCTGTCCATGGGGATTATCAGGCAAGAATACGGCAATGGGTTGCCATGCCCTCCTCCAGGGGATCTTCCCAGCCCAAGGATTGAACCCAGGTCTCCCGCATTGCAGGTGGATTTTTAACAAACTGAGCCACCAGGGAAGCCCAAGAATACTGGAGTGAGTAGCCTATCCCTTCTCCAGGGGACCTTCCCAACCCAGGAATCCAACTGGGGTCTCCTGCATTGCAGGCAGATTCTTTACCAGCTGAGCTACCAGAAACCCAGGAGCCCCGTTGAGATTTCAGAAGATCAGTCACACAACAGAAGAGACTGGGAGCCAGGCCTCCGTGAATCCAGGGCCCAGGCCCCCTAAGACCAACCCAAGCACCATCCCTTACCGCCTGCAGCTCCCTGTCCTGGAAGAGCCGGGGCAGAAGGCAACGCCTCAGAGGCACTGTGAGCAGCAGCACGAAGGGAAAGGCGAGTGAGGCCGCCGTGGACTTGACCACCCAGAGCAGTGCGATGCAGCCCAGCTGAATGCACGTAAAGAGGTGCATCCGCCAGGTCTTCACCTGGGGAACAGGTGTCGGGTCTCACCACATCCTCAGGGACTCAGCTCCGCAGGTCCCAACTTATCCTCCAGAGTCATCAAGTCCATCTCCAGCACTGGGTCCCTCGGAGTCCCCCCATCACCCCGTCTCCCCATCTCCATGCTTCCCAGCCCTACCTTGGTCACGTAGGGCTGTTCGGGATGGTGTTTTGCCGGCATGAGGATGAGCAATAGACGCTGGGACAGCTGGATACCAGACAGCGATGTGACCCCCATGTACAGGAAAATCCCAAAGAGCACGGCCAGTGGGATCCGACGTAGCACAGCCCCCATGACAATGGACAGACCTGGAGAAGGAGATAAACACCCCCATGATGATGGACAAGCCTGGAGGAGGAGACAGACACCCACAGGACCCCTCCAACAGCCCCTGTGGGGACAGATGAGCCTGTGCAGTCACTGTGATCAAGAGAAGATGGAGCCGGACAGAGAACCAAGGACAGAGAACCAAGGAAAAAGGCACGTGGAGTCAAGGAACAGGTCTGTGGTCAGAGCTGGGGCTATTCATGATGTGTTTGGAAACTCAGAAGAGATCTGGGTCAAGTCAGGGCTGGAGAAAGGATTTTAGGTTCCAGACGACAAGTCTGTGGGGTGGGGGCCGGAGCTTTACAAGGTGGGCGCTCTCACCTACAAGGCTGGCGATGAGCACTCCAGTGACCCGCTGCTCCCGAACTTCCTGGATCTGGGGCTTGTCACCGGGCGCAATGGCAGTGCGCATAACGGTCAGCGCATTCACGTGGGTCACCGAGCGGACAGTGGCAGCCGTGAGCCAGGGCAACCCAAACAAGCCACAGAGCCCACCCAGGGAGCCGATCAGAAGCAGGTCCAGGTGGAAGCCAGAGCCTTTGAGCAGCCTCCGCGCCTTCTGGCTAACGATGAGCCTGGGGGAGAGCAGGAGTGAGGGGCAGGTGGGCACACCCAGCGGGGACCAGAAGTGGACGGAGGACATGCAGAGCAGAGGCTGTCCGCCAGGACCTGCCAGCTTTCTCTCCCAAGCTCTCAAACTGAAGTTCTCACATTTAAGCAAGTTTGAGGCAAATTCCCAATACTGTGGATATTCAAATACCACAAAAGCCAGATGCCAGCTCTCACCACGTCATTGTGGTTTAACCAAAATGAGACACGTGTGAGGATCGCAAACTGAGAGAGCATGCTGCTGCCAGGGTGTTCTGAGGACTGTCAAGTGCCACCCTGCAAGCGGTGGTGGTGACAGACAGATATCCTCTCAGAGCACCTCGGGGACACCGTGCCTGGGTCCAGGGACCCCCCGGGGGCTGCCAGTCCCCCAACCCCACTCCTCCCCAACCTCCTCCACCTGGGGCCCACCCCGTCCCCTCACGCAGTGATCTGTGTCTCCATGAAGATCAGGATGAGGACCAGGAGTGCAGGCACAGCGGCTGCCACCATCATCCAGGGCGGGAAAGGACGCGCACTGCCCAGAGGCGGGATGAACCACGTGCGCTTGCTGGGGGAGGTCACTGAGAGCCCCGTGGGCACCGTCAGCTTCTGCACGGCCAGAAGGAAGACCGGGTTCGGGGATGCCAGCGACTCCACGGGGCAGCTGTTCCCGCCCGGCTCTGTGTCCCCAGCACCAGGGCTCCAGGGAATTGGGGTGTGAACAGCTTTGGGGAAAATTAGTTCTGTAACCCTCCAAAGTCATTGTCCCTCCAAGGGTCTGGCAGTGAATGAGGAAATGATCCACCTTCTCCGTGAGCCACAGAGGAGCTGTCAGTAGACCTGCTCTGGGGGCACCTGTCTTTCTGCCCCTAATCCCACACCAGTTCCTCCAAGAGTCTTGACTAGGGGTCCGCAGACAGCCCCAGACCCCCTGCTGGCCTCCACAGCTGGTCCACATGGCTGCTTCTGAAACCGCGCACCCGCCCACCCCTGTGTGGCACCAGCATGTAGCCACTCCACTAGGAAAGCTGGGTTCCAGCCCTGACTGGCTGCTGGGACAGTGGGGACCTGTTATGGCCAGCCTCTCAAGGCCTTGGGGTCTTGCCAGACGGCATCGGGGCTCACTCACCTGTGTGTAGGTGTCTGTGATGGAGTAATCCACCAGGACCATCACCAGAATGGAAATGGGGATGCCAAAGTCCCCGATGATGCGGCGAGCCTTGAGAAGGACCAGTCAGGGGAAGGGAGCCAGAGGGGGATAAGAGGAGGGTCAGGAGACTGACATGGGGGCTTATTGCCCAGACCCTTCTTGAGCCTGCAGTAGTAGCAGCATTATTCACTCTGTCATGTCTGACTCTTTGAGACCCCATGGACTGTAGCCCAGCAGGCTCCTCTGTCCATGGGATTCTCCAGGTAAGAATACTGGAGTGGGTTGCCATTCCCTTCTCCAGAGGATCCTCCCAACCCAGGGATCAAACTCAGGTCTCCTGCACTGGAGGCGGATTTTTTACCAGCTGAGCTATCAGGGAAGCCTGAGCAGGAGCCAGAAGTCCACTGACCTGTCCCTTTAAACCCCACAGGTGCCCAGCCAGCCCAGGAGGGCATTCCTCTCCTGGTCACACTTTGAGGGCTTCAGACAGGGGCGGAGGGCTGCATGGACTTGGCTGGGTTCTCCCATGACCAGGAGAAGGGAGGAGCCCCTCCTCTCCAGAGCAGAGCCCGATGATGCCAGCAGGAATGGAGGGACGCCCACAGGGACCCTACAGGCCCTACTCCTGCCAACCACACACCTTGCCACCCAGGAAGCGGCTGTTTCTGAACTTGCGCAGGAAGAAGGCGATGAGGAAGGTCCCCAGCATGAGGATGAGGGACAGCAGAGCCGTGTTGGGCTGGTTCCTGGGGCCTGGCGGCCCCTCGGTGGGGGGCAGGGCACTCGCATTCAGGTCCAGCTCCGCCTCCAGGGCTCCCTCAGGGGGGTAGAATGGCAGCAGTGGGTGCTCCGTGAACACCTGGGTGGGTTACAAGGTTGCCCCAGTGCTCACCTGGGTAGGTGAGCCTGACTTCACAGCATCAGTACACACCTGTGAGAGAGAGGGCGGGCCCCTCCCCTCCCACACCTGACCAGGCAACATAACACAGGACATCCAGCTCCATCTCACACACACACCCAAGCCACTCCTCTACACACAGTGACCCAAGGACCCCCAGCCCAGAAGCACTACAGGGCCCCCCTTTCTTCCCATACCGGTGCAGGCAAATCCCAGACTTTAAACCTCTGGCTTTGACTCCCGCGCTTCAGCTCAAATCTGGCTGAGAGCATCCTCACCCTGCCAACGCCCACAGCCTTCCTCCTTGTCCCCTCCCCCTCTGGTACTCCACACCCCATCCAGGGCGCTGCCCAGCCCCCACATAAACCCACCCCCAAGACCTCTGGGGGCTGCCACCTTGTAGAGCTTGTGGAAGGTCTCATAGATGAAAATGAGCGAGATGAGGAAGGCGAAGATCTCCTGGGTGAAAGGTGAGATGTAGCGGACCAGGAAGCTGCCTTCCGCGGCCACTAGGGCGAGGACAAAGACCACCAGCCAGAGGCCAACCCACACACGGCCCGTGAGATACTCCAAGTCCTGGGCCCGGCAGAACTAGAGATCAGCAGAGAGAGGCACTTACCCACAGCCATCTGCCCTGACCATCAGGGCCCCACGGGACAGGGGGGACAGGTGAGCCCCGAGGGAGTGGAGGGGGCCACCCCCGAGGCCCATCACCTGGGCCAGGGGGACAAGGCAGAGCGGGTGACCCCTGGGGAGGGACTGGGTGGCAGTCACCTTGAAGAAGGCTTCTTCAAAGACGAGCAGTGGCCCCGAGAAGCCGACCACGAGCAGCGGCTGGGCCCCCAGCAGAGAAAAGAGGACGCCAAGCACAGCCGTGGACACGATCAGCTCAGACACACCCATCAGCCCCTCTGTCTTCTCCCCTGGAGAGAGCGAGGGTCAGTGGGATAGCTGTTGCCCGGCTCCTTCCACCTGGCCCCCCTTTCTCATCTAGTTTCCCCTAACCTGTCCTGTGTTATGCTGAGTCGCTCAGTCATGCCTGACTCTTTGCAACCGCATGAACTGTAGCCCGCCAGCCTCCTCTGTCCATGGGGATTTTTCCAGGCAAGAATACTAAAGTGGGCTGCCATGCTCTCCTCCAGGGGAATCTTCCTAACCCAGGGATCGAACCCAGGTCTCCCCCACTGCAGGCGGATTCTTTACCATCTGAGCCACCAGGGAAGCCCGCCCCTAACCTGAGGACCCAGGAAATACAGAGCAGTGCCCCCTCACCACCATCAGCACCAGCCCCCCAGGTGGTCACCAGATGCCCCACTCCCTCTCACATTACAGGCATCCCGGAAGTGACCACGGGAACCCCTGGCCCAGGAACGCTGCAGGTGACACTGAGTCCCCTCACCTCTCCTCCTGCCCCTCACCTAGCAGCCCCCCGAAGGTGATGGCGGGGCTGAGGGCAGCGAAGTAGATGAAGAGCACGGCGGCCACACACTGGGAGTGCAGGGCGTCCCGCAGGTCACTGGGGTAGTGCGGGTACCGGCGCTTCACGTCCCGGACAAGCCCCCCAAACACCGAGCCAGTCCGTAGCAGGGGGTCATCATCAGGGGCGGCCTCAGAGCTCCCCAGTTCCATCGACAGTTCTGGGGGAACACAGGGGCTGCTGGAACCTCGTGCTGGGAGCAGGCCCTGGGCTGCATCCTTCCCAGCCCAGGTCCCAGGGCAGAGACGTGGGTCAGGGATTGGAAGCCGGAGTGCAGGACTCAGGAGTTAGACGGGGCCAGGGAGACATGCGTGCAGGGGGCCCCGGGCCCCATAGGGTCAGACCTTTCCCGGGGGCCACGTAGCCACCCTGGGTGGTCAGCTCGGCTTTGGTCTGCTCACGCTCCCGGCGCTTTCTGAGCAGCTCGCGCTGGAAGGCAGCCACGGAGCGCAGCAGGTCTCGGCCTTCCACCTCGGACGGGGGAATCACGATGCTGCCATCCAGGAACTCGCTGATGGCGCTCAGGAGGTCCTGCCGGTCGTCCGCCTGGTAGGCAGCCTCGTGGAATAGCTGGAGGCAGGAGAGGCAGGGGCTGAGCCCACGGCCCAGGGAGGGGGGCCTTCAGGGAGGAGGTGTTGGGCCATCACAGAGCCAGAGGCAAAGGGGATGTTCAGCCACACACACAGGTCCAGGATGCTGGTCAGAGCTCTGACCCAGGTCCCTTCTGGCAGGGAGCCACGGCCCTGAACACCACCCCTCACCCTGGGGAGCGTTCTCTATCCTCCTGGGAGAGTCTCCAGACTTTTCCACAATTCAACAGTGATGCCCAGCATGGCCTTAACAATCCAACCTCCATTTTGATTGGAGAGTGCCCACAGCCTGCTGGTCAGTAAGTATTTTGAACACCATCCCTGGCTAGAGGGCCCTCCTGTCCAAGCCCTGGAGAATCCTGCCTCCCTTTCAAGCCTCCTATCACATCCAAAGCTTCGGAGTCTGGGCTTCTCTCCTGCATCCACCTCCCTGTCCCCCGGCCCAAGGCTCCCTTTTCTGTCTTACCTCACAGCTGCCACCACCACTCCAGAGTACTGCCTCCATCCAGGGGACGCATAGCACCCCTGCATCCGTGGGTACCACTGGGGGGCAGTGAAAGGGATGGGGAACAAACAGGGCTCCGGGGAACAAGACCCACCTTGTCAGACATGAGGGTGGCAATGGAGCGCCCAAGCTCATGATAGTCGGTGCTGGTGTGGCTTGGCCCCAGCATCACGAAGAGGAAGCGAACTGGCACGGGGACCTCAAGCACAGACTCCAAGAGTACGGCCTCGTTCAGGCGCACAAAGGCGGCCGCTGGCTGCTCCAAGAAAGGCACACAGCCTGGAGGGAGAGCAAGGCGCAGGGTGCTGGGCAAAGGGGAACAGTCAAGGCAGGCCCTGCGGGGGATATTTGGGGCCATCATGTACCAGTTGAGCAGGTTGCATACTGCATAAAGGAACCCCAATCTAAAGAAGCCCTATGTTTGTATATTTATTATAATTTACCAACAGGTGGAAATCAAGGGTATTAAGGAAGAGGTGCCTTTGTCTGATTCTCACAAAGGTGCTAGATGGACTAGCAGCAGGCCAAGATAGCAGAAAACTGAACAGGAAGCAGACAGAGGATTAGGGAAGAAAAGGCTGGGGCAAGATGGGCTGAGAGGAAGAGAAGGGGCAGATTGAGGGTCTGGCCAAAGTCAAGACAAGCAGACTGCAGTGGAGGCATCCACGCCCCGTAACCCCTATCCCCAGTGCCCAGCCCTCCTTACCCACGAGCACAACAGTAGCCTCAGCATCTTCAGGGATCTTCTCCAGCAGCTTCAGGCTTTTCCCCCGGTGACCATCTCCCCCAGGCATGTGCAGGGGCTTCTGAGGACGCAGAACTGGAATAGGGCTGGGACCCAGACCGGAGGCCGTGGCAGGCCCTCCCATCCCTTGCTCCAGGCCTGGACTCTGCCTCCAACCCCTGGATCTGGGCCTTGCTTTCTCCCCTCACTGCCCCCAACCCAGCCAAGGTGGGGGCTCCTGGTGATGTGCCCCACAGCAGGAGGGGACCAGCCCAGGATCTGGACCCCTCCTCCAAGCCCCACCACCACCGCAGCTTTATCTTATTTAACTGGCTCCCCTGGCCCTGCCCCATGATCCCACTTAAACCTCCTGTTTCTCCATGCCTAGCTTGGCACCAAGCATCCAACCTTCCTGATCCACTCAATGAAAGCCTTGCTGTCCCCCAGCCCAGGTCAGAGCAAAGCAACTGACCTCCTTGGCCTCAGGGTCGTGAGGCCAGAGTGGGGCTGGCTCCCCCAGGTCATCAGCCATGGTGGGCACTGCACCGTCAGGGCCGTGGCTGGGGGTTGGGTGGTGATTCCCTAGGACCGAGTTCACACTGGAGCTGGACGCATTTCGGGGAAAGAAGCCACTGTCCTTGTCATCATTGGGATGGCTGGAGAGAGAACAGAGGGGGCAGGCAGGTGAGCAGGAGAGGTCCTTGGTGGCCTGAGGTCATGGGAAAATGACATATGGAGGGTCGGGGCTTCCATTCCCTCTACCTCAGTGTAAGAAGGAACTTTCTAATAGTTGATACTTTCTAATGGGTGAAGGAATGAGCTCTCCGTCGCTTAAGGTATTCAAGCAGACTGGAAACAGCCACTCGAGAGAGTCTGTGTTCCTGGAAGGCAGCTGAACCTGAAGGCCATCCCCCCTCCCTGGCGCTCCAGCCTGGCACCTGTGTTTCAGCAGCAGAGTGCGAAGGACACTGGCCCTGTCCTCCGGCCGGATCTGGTCAGACACAATCATAGTCTCCACCACGAGGTGCGCGATGCCTGGCAGAGTGGTCTGCTCCAGGTCAAGAAGGGCAGCCCCTGGGGGAACAGACGGGGAAGGGATCTCATTCCCATTAGACATAGAAACACCACCCCCCAACAGTGGCCTTGCTCCCCCAGGGGCAGGCAAGTATGCTGGGTGAGCATAGCATCCCATATGCCCAGGCAGATACACAGTTCCACATGGCCACAGCCCAGCCCGAAAGGGATGGAAAAAGAGAGCACGGGGTGAGGGCACGGCCCCTCCTTGCCCAGAGAGAGGTCATCTGTCGGCTTACTGCCTGGACAGATACCTACCGTGCCGCAGGTATAGAGCCAGGTCCCCAGGCACAGCCCCGCCCCTCAGAGTACGGCTGTGCAGACCCCACATTCCCGAGGGGCAGCCAGGCCTTGCCTGGCCCCAGGGCATCATCCCAGGAGCTGGGCAGCCTGGCACCGGACGAGCTCTGCAGCGCTCCTACCGTGGGCTATGGTCCTCCTGAGTTCCAGCAGGCTTCGGAAGGAGAGCGAGGCCACGTGGGGCTTCCCCCAGCGCTCCGTCTCTTCCTCCACATCCTCCTCAAACTTGATCCAGCGGGCCGTCTCCCGCCAGTGGGGCTCCTGGCTGCGATCCAGCATCAGCTCGTTCAGCTCCACAAACACCTGGGGTGAGGTGTCCAGGGTGAGGTGCCCAGGGTGAGGGCCTGGGGGGCCGCAAGTGGGCCCGGCTGTCCTGGGGATGTGGGTGATGGGCCAGGCAGGCAGGGAGGGAGGGAGAAGGTGGGAAGAGAGGCGAGAGGAACCGAAAGGCCCATCCCTGCAGGGTCTGGTACCTCATGGGGCCGCCGGTCCAGCTGCTGCTGCTTCTTCTTCCTGCGCAGGACGGGGGCCAGGCCACTGGCGCTGCCCCTCCCACTCTGTGTCCGAGATGGCTTCTTGACCAGGTGCCGCCGCACGCCAGGGTTGTCCTCCAGCCGGTGACCTGCGGAGAAGGTGGGCTCAGCCGTCCCAGGGCACCAGCTCAGGGCCCCCCGGGGTCATGGCCAGTCTACTTTGGGGGGGAGCACCACAGTCACCCAGGGGCTACGCCAACAAAACCACATTTTCCAGGGTGGGGGGCCACATTTCATACATGAGGAGACTGAGGCCCAGAAAGGGGACAGGACTAGTCCAAAGTCACACAGGGGATGCTGCCTAAGCCACAGGGAAAAGGCGGACCCCCACCCAACCCAGGCCATGGCCACTGCCTCTCAATCTGTAGAACCAGGACCCACAGTACGTCCCCAGGCTCTGCACTCTCAGCCTTTGCCTGTGCCCCCTGGCACCCATGTCCCCCACGTGCGTACACGCAAGCAGAGCTTCCATCCCTCTCTCCCCACGCACCCCTTCCAGGCCCAGAGCTGGGACAAGGCCAGCAGCCCAGTTACTCACAAGCTAGTCCCCCCGCCATCGGGCTCAGCTGGCCCCTGATGGATTCCCACAGGTCATAGTCCTCAAAGTCCAGCACAAACATCTCTAAGTCCTCTGAGGTCAGCGAGTCTCGAGGGCTGGGGGCTGGAGCCCTCCCAGGGACCTGGCCCTCAGCGCCCCCGGGCCCAGGGCTCGATGCCCCCTTGGGCTCTGTGATCTCCTCCAGTGGGCTCGTCATCCCCTAGATGGCCGAGACTGCAGCCCCTGCTCCTTCCCAGAGCCCTGGCTCTCCAGAGAGATAGGAGCTTGGACAGCGGTGGTCTTGGTCCAACCAGAGCTGCAAGTGGCCGGCCTCCCGACCCCGACTCCCCAGGTCCCCAAGCCTGCTTCCTGCTGCTTCCAGCCCCCACGCTGGGTGTGTAAACACGCGCTCCCCTGGCCCCCCCATCCCGCTGCCGCGCTGCTCCTGCGCTGCCATCGGATTGTTCCCGTCCCTGTCCTCAGGCCCTGGCAACTTTCCATGACGTATTGAGCTCAAAGCCCTCCCTCCAACTCCTCCCCCCACCCCAACACACTGTGGTTCCAAGGGGGAGGAGGGAGGGGTCGGTGATGCCCCTGGCCTGGGCACAGCGCCCCATGGGTGATGACAGGTGGCACAGAAACCAGGGCACTGATAAGATGGAAGGAATGTGCCGAGATCACAGCCAGGCCCAGTCGAGGGTGGTATGGTGGGAGCAAGGGGGCCCGACACAGGGAGTGGGAGGGCCAAGATGAGTGGCCCAGCCTCAGGGGTCTGGTTCGGGGTGGGGGGGTTAACAAGAGTTTTCCCCAAGGAGAGGAGCCTCGGGAGAGGGGGTAAAAGGATGTCTCTAAATGTCATGTGGGGGCTGCCTCATTCCAGGGGTGACTCAGAGGACACAACCAGGACGGAAGGGTAGAGGTGTCGCCAGGGGAAATCTCAGCTCTGGCACCCGAGGCATAGTCTGGTGAGGTAGTGAGCTCCCTGTCACTGGCCACATTCCAGCAGGCAGGGATACCGCAGAGGGGGCTCAGCCCTGGGTAGGGGAGTGCACTGAGCTTCTCCAAGGTCTCTCACAGGCTGGGCACCCCTGGGAGTGGGTGTCACTCACTCTTCATATCATCCAGGTCTGCAGAGCCCAGCATCTGGGCCTCCGCCTCGTCAGTGGGCACCTGCTGCTCCGGGCCGCCTGGGCCGCCCAGGGCACTGCCTGGGCACAGCCGCTCCCTCAGGTCATAGCTGGCCGACGGGCTCCACGGTCGGCCCTTCTCTCCGGTGACTCGGGAGATGCGGGCCCGGGGACTAGGAGAGCTGAGGAGGCAACACGGCAGCCTTGAACTTGTCAGGGAAGCTCGACAGTGATGGGCCAGGTGAGGGGGTTCCCCTGCCCTCCCCCAGCTTGGGACTGGGCTGGATTTCCCCCCCGGGGACTAAACACAGGCTTCTCTTGGGCAGAGAAAAAGCTTATCTCCACCTTCCTGAGTCCATCATGCCGGTCCCCAGGTCCTCTTTGTCCCATTCTCCTCTCCACCTAGACACCCTCTCTCTCCTGGAAGACTGTCCCTGTCAACCCTCTCGTCCTCTCCTACTGGTCCTTCGTGCAGAGAAGGGGCACGCCCTGCCTGCTTCCTCTGCCCTCTTCTCTCGTCTCCTCCCAGCTTCTTCTCGGGGGTTCAGGAAGGAGCCTGGGACCTGCGCTGGACTGGGCCAGAGGCCAGTACCTGACGGAGTGCTGGGGGCTCTTGTCCGAGCTTGGGCCCACCAAGGGCAGGGGCTTGGTGAAGGCAGCCCTCCCGGAGAGGCCAGGACTGTCATCCTCGTCACTTCCAATGGAGAACTGTGGATAAACCGCGTGTGCCCTGGGTCCGTGCCCCAACTCAGCCCCAACCCCCCACTGCCAAGCCTCCCCTCCTCTCTGCGCCCCTCCCTGAGCAGCCAGCCCCATTTCGGGGGTCCCTACCTTTGCTTTCGGTGGGGACCCTGGGGGTGGGGGCTCCGCAGGTTCAGCCTCAGATTCCCCCTCTTCTTCCTCTTCCTCCTCCTCCTCATCCACTCCGGCTCCCCCCTCCTCCTGGATGGGAGGGGTCCCCTCAGAGGGGGGAGCAGAGGTTTTCTCTTTCTTCCTCTTCCTCCTGGTCTGCCGAGCAGAGGTGGGGGGCAGTCGCCGCAGCTTGTGGGGTGGAGGCAGGCGCGCCGAGAGCGGGTGGTGGGTGTGGTGGGATGTGTGTCGGTGAACTGGGGGTGCAGGAGAGCCGGTTGGGGCCCCCACAACAGAAGAGGGCCCCTCACCACCCTAGGGGCACACACCTTATTATTCTAGCTCAAGGCCGCAAAGAAGGGCACCCTGGTCCTTTCTCCAGAGTCAGGCTCCCCCCAACACCTGTATCCACAGCCTATCATGGGTAAGGCCTGGTAGAGTGGGGGATGGAGTGATGGAGAGGGGAAGATGGGGGTATGAGAGGCCAGGATACAGCAAAGAAAGTAAAGGTGGAGTCAGCTGAGACAAGGAGGGGAGGAGAGGTGGCCTAGAGGAAAGGGCAGGGCCAGAGAAAGGACAGAGCCTTGAGGAAGATGAAGGTCACCAAGAGCGGCCTCGGGCCCATCTCCCTACATCTCCCCTCGGTCTGGGGCCCAGCTCCCCTGGCAGGCAGACAGGTGATGGGTGAGTGAGGCAGGATGACTTAACACGGCGTGGTGGCCCAGCACAGCGTCCAGCATAAGATGGCCCTGGGTGACCCAGCCAGTGGTGAGCACGGTGATGGTGGCAAATGAAGGTGATGGCGGTGAAGGCGGCCACACTAGGGGTCCCCGGGCTACCCACACTCAAAGTCCCGCTCGCTGTAGCTGCGGCTGGGCTTCTCAGGGTCCCAGGCCGGGGGCTTGCTGATGAGGTCCCCAAACCTGCTCACAGCCAAGGTCTTGCCCAAGTCATCGTCCTCCTCCATGTCTGGACTCAGAGGTGGCTCCTCCAAGGGCACCCGGACCTGCAGACCCAGCAGCCTCTCCTAAGGACCCTCGACCCATGAACTTGACACATCTACCCCAACTCCAAGCCCCAGGAGGAGGTGGGGGAGACCAGTAGACCCCATCTTCTACTCCCTGAGGCCCAGACTGGGGTCAACCTCCCAGGCTCTCAGGGCTTGGGACCAGAGGGGTCAACAGATCAGAAAAATACCAAAAGACCCTCCCTCCTTCTCCATATCCCTGCCCAGCTCCATCCCTGGATCCGGAGTGGGGTGGTCCCAGAATCGACCAGAGGACACCCCCACCTCCTCCTGCGGTCCCTCCCCCTCCTCTCCTCTTCTCCCACCCCCGCAAGCGTCAGTCACCTGGGGTAGGGGGGAGGCGCCCCCGGGTGGCGGGATCACTCCGTTGGCCATGTCCGGAGAAGCAGCTTGGGAGGCTCGGACTCACTGAGGGACCCGTGACCCAGGTGAGAAGAAGGGGGCGCTGCGCGAACCTAATGGGGAGCCCTGGGGAAGGAGGGCGGGGTCAGGAGTCTCACGCCGCCGCCCCCTCCCTCTCTCCGGAGCCGGATCCCCCCGGCCTCCCCAGCGCCCATCCAGGCCCCGCCGCACCCGGGACGCCCCCGGGCCGGGCGCGCCGCGCCCCGCCCCGCCCTGCGGTACCTCGGGGCTCCGGAGAGTGCGAGGCCTGGGCCGGCCGCCGCGCCCCATCTCCCTCTGGCGCGGGCTTCGGGGCCTGTCGCCACGCAGGGTTGGACGGCCGGGGGGCGCCCGCGGCCGCGGGGAGTCGGGCGGACGCAGGCGCCGGAGCCCGCAGCCCGCGGCTCCACCTCCTCCCGCTTGGCTCCGCAGCTCCGCCGCCGCCGCTGGGCCGCACAATGGGAGCGGGCGGGCGGTGACTCACCCCGCCCCGGCCAGCCCGGCTCCCACGCGCCGGCCCCCGCAGGACCCCACCTTTCCACCAGCCCCTTCTCCCGTGCCCCACGCGTTGCCCCGGGCGGGTGCGCCGCCCTCCACTCCCACAATCCCCAGATTCACGCCTCAACCTTGCTTTTAGCCTCCCCTCCCCGCAAGAGTTCTGGAGGCGACCCCTCCTCAGACGCCAGCCCCTCCGACCGTCAGAACTGGGCTCCCAGACCTGGGGGAGCTCCCACCACCTGTCCCTTCGGTCCGACATGGCCCCAGATGCCTGCCGGGCACCGCCCAACATTTGACCTTGGCAATTACCTCCCCTCCCTGGGCCTTGGTTTCTCCATCGTAGCCAGAGGGGCCTGGAATCAGGGTGTTCCAAAGTTCCCTCCAGCTCTAAGATTCTCTGGCTCAGTTTCCTCAACCTCCCCCTCTACCACTCCCTGAAGTAGTCACTTCTCCTTTCCCAAGGGCAAAGTCTCTGGAAGGCGACACTGGATCCCAATTTGACCCTCTGGGGTCTGGATGAAATGGCACTTAGCACATTGCCAAGTCCCTAACTGCCCCTCACTTTACAGCTGATGAAGACACATCCCTGAATCCTTAGGAGAACTTAGGAGGATGTGGCAAAGAGAACCCAGGATGGAGCTGATGGGCAGGGGAGAGTGGCACTGGCCAGACCCAGGAGAGGGAAACCAACATCACAGGTGGGGTACAGGGTACTGGGCATGATGGGCTCAGGGTGGGAGAAGAGGTTTAACCCTGTGACCTTGGATTCGTAATTTACCCTCTCCCAGCCCTGCCCTCTGACTCAGATGGTAAAGAATCTACCTGCAATGCAGGTGACCCGGGTTCAATCCCTGGTGGGGAAGATCCCCTGGAGAAGGGAATGACTATCCACTCCAGTATTCTTGCCTGGAGAATCCCATGGACAGAGGAACCTGGTGGGCTACAGTCCATGGGGTCGCAAAAGAGTGGGACACAACTGAGCGACTGACACACCCACACAGCCCTGCCCTCAGCTGGGTCTCACTCAACCTGAAGGAAGATTTTCTACATTCAGAGGCGACAGCAAGGAGAGGGGAAGGCAGCTAGAATCAGCTGAGCACTTTGTCCAGTCTGGGCCCTCTCCATCCTCCTCTTGGCCTCATCACAGCTGAGAGTCAGGGAGGCTGTGACCCTGCCATGGTCGCAGCTGGGAAGTAGGCTGCTGACAGAGCATCTTCAGTGTATGTCCCGGCCACCGCCTGTTACTGCTCCCAACCTCTTTCAGCAAAGGAGAGGTGGTCAACCTTCCAGGCTCATAGGGTGTGGAGAGAGCGAACCAAGACGCCCATATTAGAGGCAGCTGGGTTTAAGTAGAGTGTGTGAACTGTGCCCCGAAACTCAGGGTGTGAGACCCATCTGTTACAGGTTGAATTGTGCACCCTCCCCCACCCATCTCACACACACACACACACACACACACACGCGCGCGCGCGCGCCACCAATTCATAGGTTGAAATCTTAATCCCCAGTACCTCCAGTTCAGTTCAGTTCAGTAGCTCAGTTGTGTCCAACTCTTTGTGACCCCATGAATCGCAGCACACCAGGCTTCCCTGTCCATCACCAACTCCCAGAGTTTACTCAAACTCATGTCCATCGAGTTGGTGATGGCATTCAACCATCTCATCCTCTGTCATCCCCTTCTCCTCTTGCCCCCAATCCCTCCCAGCATCAGAGTCTTTTCCAATGAGTCAACTCTTCGCATGAGGTGGCCAAAGTATTGGAGTTTCAGCCTCAGCATCAGTCCTTCCAATGAACACCTAAGACTGATCTCCTTTAGAATGGACTGGTTGGATCTCCTTGCAGTCCAAGGGATTCTCAAGAGTCTTCTCCAACACCACAGTTCAAAAGCATCAATTCTTCGGTGCTCAGCTTTCTTCACAGTCCAACCCTCACATCCATACATGACTACTGGAAAACCATAGCCTTGACTAGACAGACCTTTGTTGGCAAAGTAATGTCTCTGCTTTTGAATATGCTATCTAGGTTGGTCATAACTTTCCTTCCAAGGAGTAAAAGATGACCTTATTTGGAAATGAAGTTATACTGGGAGAGGGTGGGCTCCTTTTCTAATACGAAAGTTGTTGTTCCGTTGCTGAGTCGTGTCTGACTCTGTGACCATGTGGACTGCAGCACGTCAGGCTTCCCTGTACTTCACTGTCTCCCGGAGCCTGCTCAAACTCATGTCCATCGAGTCAGTGATGCTATTCAACCATCTCATCCTATACCACACCCTTCTCCTGCCTTCAATCTTTCCCAGCACCAGGTTTTTTTCCAATGCGTCAGCTCTGGGGATCAGGTGACCAGAGTATTGAATGGTGTCCTTATAAAAAGGTGAAATGTGGACACACACACACTCGGGAGAATGCCGTGTGAAGTTTGGAGCTGAGCTGCCACCAGCCCAGGAATGACCAGAAGCTGGGAACAGATCCTTCCCTTGGGCCTTCAGAGGGAACACAGCCCTGCTGGTGTCTTGATCTCAGACTTTCAGCCTCCAGAGCTGTGAGACAACAGACTTCTGTTGTTTAAGCCATTTTGTTCATGAAACTGTTGGGGCAGCCCCAGCATGCTAATACATGACCCAGTCCCTTATCGCTCTGAGTCAGGTAACTCGGTTCCAAGTCTCTACCTTGTGTGCTTTGGTGGAGCCTACCCTTGCTCAGAGGTACAAAGGAACCTGGGAGTCCCCCACCTTGGGAACATTTCCCAGGACCCTCTGACACCTGGTTCTGTCTGGGGCCTCAGGCTCCATTTTCTAGCCTGTAAAGTCAGATGGCAGTACTTTAATACTGAGACAGCTTGGGGAGGGTCTTGCCAACCTGGTCCCTGGATATTGATGCCTTAAGGGCACTGCACAACTCGTCCCTCTGAGGCTCCACCCTCCCAAGGGATTAGCACTGAGCACAGGTCTCGTCTTCCTAGGGCCCTCAGACTCCCATCCTCTTCCCAGTTGGGGAGTTCCCCACTCTGCCCCCAGTCAGAAGCTTTGGTCTCTTGCAAGCCCTTTCTTCTATCCCCTGGGGAGTGAGATGGAGTGAAATCTCTCCTTAGAGGGTCTTTGGACACCTATGCTCATCGCTCCTTCTGGGGTGGAGAGAGAAATGCCGATGGCCCCAGCTGTTTCAGACCAACTTTTTTTTAATAAAAAAAATTTTTTTAAGATAGTGGGCATTCCTGGTTGGCACAGTGGTTAAGATTCTGGGCTTTCATTGCTGTGGCCCAGGTTCAGTCCCTAGTCAGGGAAATGAGACCCTGCGGGCCCCCACAGCGCAGCCAACAACAACCACCCAAAAAAAAGGTAAAGGTAGCAACCATGATCATTTCATCACCCTAAATTTAGGTACAAACCACTTTAATATTCATATTCTCATGCGCTCACAACAGCCCTCTAAGGTAGAGCATCTTAATCCATTTGACAGTTGAGAAAAGTGAGGCTCATGAAATGTGACTGACTTGCCTAAGGTCAAAGGCTCCTAACCAGCATGGCCAGGAATTGAACCCAAGGGCCTGTGGCTCCATGTTTAATGTTTATCCCCATGCACTACAGTGCCCCCTGCCCTCACCACCACACCTTGGTGCTTTTCCATAGCTGTTAAAGACCCAGTGGAGACAAACAAATACATTTTTTATATTTATAAATAAATATATACATAAATTTATATACAAATATACAGATTTATTTTGCATACAAAACAAATTTGTATACAATAATTTTGTATATAAAACATATTTTGTAAAAATATACAAGTTTATATAGCAAAAATACACAAATAAATAAATAAACCTTCCATGCCCGGAGAACAGACTGAAATATACCACTCACTTCTGAGACGAGTTTTTTAAGGAGACCGCATCTTTGCTACCAGAAGCCATACAGGGGAAGGATCAAGCAGTGCCAGTTCGGAGACCAGTCACTGGTAATTGCATGACCTGGAGCAAGTTATTTACCCTCTATGGGCCTGATTTCTCATCTGCAAAACGGCAATTAGAACAGGATTGATGGGCTTCCCTGGTGGCTCAGTGGTAAAGAATCTGCCTGCCAGTGCAGGAGAGACAGGTTTGATCCCTGGCACAGGAAGATCCCACAGGCCATGGAGCAACAAAGCCCGTGCGCCACAACTCCTGAGCCTGTGCTCTGGAGCCCAAGAGCCACAACTCCTGAGCCCACATGCTGCAGCTAGTGAAGCCTGAGCACCGTAGAGCCCGTGCTCTGCAACAAGAGAAGCCTGCACGCGGCAGCTAGAGAATGGCCCCCACGCACTGCAAACTAGAGAAAAGCCTGTGCACCAACGAAGACTCAGCACAGCCGAAAACATTTTTTTTTTAAGTTAAAAAGAAAAAGAACAGGGTTGTTAAGAGGATGACATGAACTCCTCTGTGTGAAGCTCTTAGACCAGTACCTGACACATAGGGTTCGATAAACATTAAACTAGCCTCAACACTACTACAAACCAGAGACACAAAAGCCCTCAGGGAACTTGCAGTTTGAAAGATGATGAAATGTACACACATGGAATGAGTGAAAACTGGCTGACATCTCAAAGGGCAATGTGTCTTGCAGCCAAACTGAAGCTACCAACCACACCAGCTCAGAGAAGACAAAGATGTGACGCAAAATCCACCTCCACCAGGCAGGTTCTGACACTCCTTGGCCAGTGGACCAATCTTTGCATTTATAACCCTAACTTGGCAGGATGAAGTTTCTGGAAGACAGTGAAGTGTAGGTTCAGGTTGCTCCACGCTGTCACTGAGACTGGCCTGGAATTCCCTCTTGCCAATAGCATCTCCTCCTTGCTCCCCAGAACAGACCACCCAGTGCTGAATGCTGTTGACTGGCCTCAGAGTGTGTGTGTGTGTGTGTGTGTGTGTGTGTGTGTGTTGAACGCTGTTGACTGGCCTCAGAGTGTGTGTGTGTGTGTGTGTGTGTGTGTGTGCTGAACGCTGTTGACTGGCCTCCTAGTGTGTGTGTGTGTGTGTGTGTGTGTGTGTGTGCTGAACGCTGTTGACTGGCCTCTGTGTGTGTGTGTGCTGAACGCTGTTGACTGGCCTCGGTGTGTGTGTGTGTGTGTGTGTGTGTGTGTTGTGTGTGTGTGTGTGTGCCAGGCTCCTCTGTCCATGGAATTCTCCAGGCAAGAATATTGAAGTGGGTAACCATTCCTTTCAGGGGATCTTCCCAACCCAGGGATCGAAACCAGCTCTCCTGCATTGCAGGCAGATTCTTTACCGCCTCAGCCACCAGGGAAACCCCAGCCTCATGGTGAACAAGACCTTTTTTTTACTAGAGAAGCAACATGGCTTTGATAAAAAGACCAGACTCTGGAGTTAAGAGATGCTATATATGCCAGTTCAATGCTTGGCACAGAATGGGTGCATGATAAATGTGTTCGGCAGGTGAGTTCTTAACTCCTGGATCACCAGGGAAGTCCCAATCAGATCAATTATGAGACAGAGACAGAGAGACAGAGAGAGAGAAGCCCTAGTCATTGCACAGAAATGCTGTAATGTAAAAGTAGTCTCTTGACCATTTGAGAAAAACCAAGATAAAAATTATGTTGCTTTTTATTCTTCAAAGGATATATATATTATTCTACCAAAGGTGGCACCTTTGTGATATCTCACATTTAAAATTCATTTGTAAATAAAATTTTTAGTACTGGCCCATGTTGACAAAGATCAGACATTTTATACTATAAGAGGCCTGGCGTGCTGCGATTCGTGGGGTTGCAAAGAGTTGGACACAACTGAGCGACTGAACTGAATTGAACTGATTGTTACTCTGCAGGGGTTTATCCTGTAGTAGTCCATGTGCCCCTCAGTAAACCTGACCCAGCTTTGAAACAAACCCCTCCCAGGGCTCTCACCCTACGGAGTCCACCTTTCAGCTCCAGAGGTGCGGAGGCATTTGCGCTGGGGTGCTGTTTTGACATGAGTCTAGGTCCTTTCGTTCTCCTTTCCCAGACAACCAGCCTGCTTTAGATTTCATTATTTGGGGGAAATGGGTGACACAGAAAGCCAGCGAGCCTTTCTGCCTTTTGTTCATTCAGAGCCAAAGTCTTGGGAAACCTAGGAAAGTTTGAAGAGGAAGAAAAAGAAAAGGTTGGCAAGACCTGAAGTGTCTAGGCCAGGAGCTGGGGGCGAGGAGGGAGGCAGAGGAGCTACTCTTTGCCTTCCCCCATCAGCAAAGAAGGAGGTTCCCCCACACCCCAAGGTGGGGGCCAGGAGGAGGCGGTCAGTGAGTCCTGCCAACCCCACGGGATGAGGACTTGAAATAAAAGCTTGTGTTGAAAATGTAATGTTTCCTGCACCCCAAGTGTGTAAACTGAGACCCCCACACTCACTCTACGCTCTACACCAGGTGCTGGGTACACATCAGTGAAGAAAACCTGACGTGGCCGCTGCCCTTAGGCACCTTACAGACAATAAGCAAGCAAATGCATAAATTTATAATTATCAAATGGGACAAGCGCCATGGGGGGAAAAGCATATTTACAGGGAACATAGTTACAAACGTGCTCTGTGAGGAGGAGACAGTTATGCAAAGACCTGAATGGTGAGAATCAGTCATGCAATGAGGGGTGGGGTGGGGAAGCAGGAGAAGCACTCACAGCAGAAGGAAGAGCTCTGGAAAAGCCCTGTGGTGGGAAAGAACAGCATCGCTGTGGGGCTTTGGGTGCTGAGGATCTGTCTGGTGGTGGGCTGTGGCAGCCCGGGAACCTGGTGCCACAAGGAGACAGATTTAAAAGGACTAGAGGGTGGGGTATCCTGGAAGGGCTATAAGCATATACGGTTTCATGGAAAGAGAAAGAGCATGGGTTTGGGATCCAGCATCCCCTTGGTGAGAATCACCTTTCTTAACCTGAGTCTCAGCTTTCTCCCCTGGAAACTAGAGATCATACGTTTCCTTCAGGAATTGTACCGAATGCAACAATGTCAATGAAATTATTTGAACAAAGTGCTGGTCTAGAGCTTAGTCACTTCAGTCTTGCCCAACTCTATGACCCCATGGACTCCTCTGTCCATTTGACTTCCCAGGCAAGAATACTGGAGTAGGTTGCCATTTCCTTCTCCAAGTAGAACAAAGTAGATGGCCATTACGATGACATTCTCCTATAATCTTTCCCATCCTCATGACCCAGCTGCAAGGTGCCCTTCCCCAGTCCCTTCCTGGGAGGTAAACCCCTTGAGAGCCAGAGCCTCATATCCCACCCTCTTCTCAGAGAACCTAGCACAATTCTAAGAGTTCAATGATGTCATGGCATTGAAGGCCAGTGCACAAGTAATTTATAGTAACTAATAAACTGAAGAATGTTTCTGTGGAGGGCATAGAAGTCACTAGTTTCAAGATGATCAAGTGACCAACTATGGGCCAAGAGAAATATGTCATGGCCTACTCATGTCTCGGGCTGTGTCTGAGGTTCCCTTTGAAGCACCCTGGAGAAACAGCCACTCATAAACACCCAGGCAGAAGATGCAGTCTTTCCTCTCTGCTTACGAAGGGCTTTTCAAGGCAACAAAGCACGTGTATTAACTAACAGGCAGGGTTTTTTAAAACCAGCACTATTTACTGCCTCATGGTTCACCTAGTGCTTCCAAGTGTATCCCACACTCGACAGTGTTGTGACCTGGGTAAGTTATTGATTAGTCTCATCCCCTCACTGTAGATGAAGGAGCCACAGAGCAGTAAGAGCAAGTTGCCTTACTATGGTTAAATAGTGAGATGCAAGACTAAGACATAACCCTGGATCTTTCGGATCTAAATCCCCTGTGCCTTTTCATACATGACCATCATACACGCTGACTCTTGAGTAGGTGGGTGCAAAGTACTGCACACACCCAGAGATGGGCAAAGTAACCACACAGAACAGCAGTTAAGGTTCCAGCCACGGCTAACCAATCTGGACAGGGTCGTCTTAGAAGCCACTGCAGCGTCTTGGCAAAGGAGGACACCACCCTTCACTCCACATGATGTGACCCGTCAGCAAAGACAATACCTCTCCCATTAAGAGGGAGAGGTTTTCAAGTTGACCTGCTCCTCTTCTTCCAAAGTCTTCACAATCGAAGTTTACATCACTCAGTCTGGCCATTGATCCCCATCCCAGAGCCTCATAAAAATGTTTAATATAATTTTTGAATCATAAGAGAGTTCTAAAATATTTTTCAATAAAAAAGTTAAAGAAAAAACCTCAATACCACTCCTCTCCTCCATCTACCTTGTCCCATCTTCACCCACCTTTTACTTAATAAAATATTTCATGTGTGTGTGTGTGCTAAGTCGCTTCAGTTGTGTCCAACTCTGTGTGACCCCATGGACTGCAGCCTGCCAGGCTCCTCTGTCCACGGGATTCTCCAGGCAAGAATGCTGGAGTGAGCTACTGTGCCCTCCTCCAGGGGATCTTCTGGACCCAGGGATCGAACCTGTGTCTCTTACATCTAACCTGCCTTGGCAGGTGGGTTCTTTACCATTAGCGCCACCTGGGAAGCCCCCAAATCCTTTTATTCCCTCCATAATCTATTTAATACAAATAGAAGCAAACATGAATGTCTGTTCCACCCTCTCTCACCTTGTTTCTACAGAAAATGTGACATAGTGTCATTATGTACAGTTTCAGGGACTGAATCCTTTCTCTCCACCACCTCAGGCCTCCTCTGCCGGCAAGCCCAAGGCCAAACAGGCAATCGACAAGCACTCGTTGAAAGGGAAAGGCCAGGCTGAGTGGCCAAATCGATCTCTGGGGTCAGTTCAGGGTGTAGAAGTTAAGTCCTGATGACTAACATCTATGCATGCGTGACAGGTGGCAAAGCTGTGGTCCATCAGAGGAGTAATGTCCCGGCGCCTCCTCCAGGTGAAGTGCAGGGCTAAAGGTCAGACACTCCCAGGAATGTGATGGCCTCGGGGGATAACACCAGCACCTCTGTCCTCTAGCTCACCAAACAGCATCCACAGGACAAAGAGTGCAGAGGACTTGTTAAATTGTTACAGAAAACAAAGACAAGCCCAGAGATTTTAAGCAGGAGGAAATGGATGAAGCTTTTCTTTCAGGTCCCCCAGCCTCACACCGCTTTCCAGGTCACCCTGAGATGACTGGAGATTATTCTACCCCATCTGGACCATGACCCAGTGGGGCTTCTGGGAATGTGCTTGTCCACGGACCCGGCCTCCCTGACAGGCGGCTCTGGGCCAGCAGCTGGGGAAGGCCTTCGGCAGGACCAGCACGGACTCTTGTTTGCAGATGGTGCCAAATCACTAATGGGGAAAGGGGTGTGCTCACTGCCAAGAAAGTGGACTAATATTTTTGGGAAGTTTTAATTTGCATCAATTAAAAATTCAGGCCAGCTCTGAGCAAAACAGAAGTAGGTGAACTTATTTCCTGAACCTCTGCACTGTCTTCCCTGGGCCCCTCCAGCCTCTGCAGGCCTATCAGTGAGGGATCCTCCACTGGCCAGCATTTCCCAACCGGCCAGTTCTCAGATTCATACAGTTTTACCCCCACTCTCCTGCCAGACCACACTAGGGCCCTGCAGGGAAGGGGAGAGAAACCATCTGGCTCCAAGAAACAGGAAAAACCCGTCTCTGGAGCCTCAGCACCAGCCTTCAGGTCTGGGTAATGTCTATACACTGAAGGCTCTTTTCTTGAGCTTATCAGCTTTGTATCTTTTGACCAAGGAATATGAGAAACGCTTGGGAAGATTAGATGCTTTAAGTAATGCATGGAACACAGTAAGGGCTCACTAAGCCATGGCATCTTGTTACAGGTGAGGATTGTTTAGGGGTGTTCCTCTGTAAATCTCCGAACCTTAAGTCCTGGCCCCACCACGCCCACTCTGCCGTCCTGGCCCAGAGAGCAGTTGTTTCATGGGAGTCATTTACGAGTACTGGAGAACCTCTCTTGCCCTGAGGTATGCTCTAATGGGCTCTGCGGTAGAACCTGTGTCCTTTTAACCCCTGCTGAGCGAAGGGATGAATAAACGCATCCCATCAGTGGATTTATGAATGAGTATGTAATGCACTTGCTTCAGGAGACAGACAATGCTGACCCACACAGAGGTCAGGAAAGGCAGAGCTGCCAAGAGTGACCCTAACTACCCTAAATGCCTTCTCCCCACTGGGGCCCAGCAGTTCTTCTCCCTCCTCAAAATCCAAGGATCTGGAGACAGGACCTTCAGCCATTCATGAGGGCCTGAGGCTGAGTGACCGTCCCTGGCAGTACTGATTCTTTCTCACACAGTTCCATTCTCCCAGGACCCAGAATTTGCAGAGGGCTGGCTGGGGCAAGGATGGGTCCAGATCGTAGAAGAATTTGTCTGCTCCCTTCCCCAAGCCCTAGGAGCACCCGGGGGTGCTTTTTCCTCCATAACTCAACTTATCTGGGTAATGAGTCCCCACTTCTAACCAACAGAAAAGTTAGCCTAACATTCCAGTGAACTCAGTCCAGTGATTTAAACACAATCGGTTCGACTTAAACTTGGTCGCTTCCCCCCATGGGGGCCAGGCCTATCCCGTTCTCCTGCAGTGGCCCCTGCACACTCTCCAGCACCCTCTCAGCTGGCCTCTGGGCCCCACTACGGGCCCACAGGATCTTCTGGGCCAGCTTCCTTCTCCAGTCGAGGAATATCTGAGCAAGTGTCATCAGCCCTATTCTCTTTTCATTTTTATTGTTTAGTTGATTTACAGTATTGCATTAGCTCCAGGTGTAAAGTGCATCAGTTACATACATATACATCTCCATTATTTTTCAGATTCTTTTCCCATATAGGCCATTACAGTTTGAGTTCCCTCTGCTATACAGTAGATCCTTATTATCTATTTTGTATATAGGAGTGTGTGTATCCATCTCAATCTTCCAATTTATCCCTCCCACTGCTTTCCCCCAGTCACTGAACATTTGTTTTCTACATCTGTGACTCTATTTCTGTTTTGGAAGTAAGCTCATTTGTCCCTTTTTTTAGATTCCACATAAAATATTATACAGTATTTATCTCTTCACGATGACAATCTCTAGGTCCATCCATGTTGTTGCAAGTATTGTTATTTCATCCTTTATATGGCTGAGTAATATCCCATTGGATATATGTACCATATCTTCTTTACCCATTCCTCTGTGAAAGGACATTCACGCTGCTTTGCTGAAAGCCCAGGTTTGAAGTCATATGAGCCTGGACCTGATCAGGTGTCCTCTACTTACTGACGGGATCATGGCCAGTCATTCACCTCCTCTCAGCCTCAGTTTCCTCACCTGTAACAAGATGCCACTGTCTCCCAGGACCTCTGCATGGAGCAGACTATCAGCACGGAACTCAGTGCCTGGCATGTACATGCTCCCGAAATGAAACCCATCTGTTAGTTCTCAAAACCACATACGCACTCAGCCCGAGCCGGGCTCAGGAGTTCAAAGGGAGTCCCCAACACTCCCTTCTCAAGTTCTCTCACAGGACTCATGTACACAAATATATGGGCACCACTACTCCCCTTGGGTTATTCTTGCATGCAGGAAACAGATCCCTACTCAGGCTGCCTCAAGTCACAGTAGGGGTGTATGCAGTGAAGACCCTTTCAGTGCCTCATATCTGGCTCAAATTAGCTAAAGCCAAAAAGAAACGAACAGGTCTCCTTTGGCTCACATAACCTAAAATTCCAGGGGTATCTGCTTCGGGGCACAACTGGAGCCCAGGACTCCATGGACACCACCCATACTTGGCCTCATTCGCCCCACCTACCTCTCGGCTCTGACTCCCTCTCGGCTGGGTTACCCGCCTTTCCCAATCCGCAGCTGCGGGTTTATTCTCTCAGCAGCCCTCCTGGGAAAACCTGCCTCTTTCTTGGTTGGTCTGGCAAAAAGCCAGGCCTGAGGCTTGGTAGGCCAAACCATGGGCATTCCTGAACCACTCACCATGGCTGTGGAGACACAGATAAAGCAGTGGGGTCAACCCACCCAGACCCTGAGCTGAACGAAGCAGTGTGGGAAAGAAGAAGGCAGGGACGAAAACCCCCAGATGCCTGCCCGCCTGCCCTCCCTCCACAGCCCAGCTCTACACACTCGCTCCCCAGTCACACTCCTTTCTAGCTCGCACCACCAGTGGCCTGAGATGCTCATTAGTCCCCAGCTGAAACTCGAGAGAGTGGGAACCTAACTGGCCCAGCTGTTGGTTGGGCAGGGATTTCCTCGCCAGGTCACATGACAGGAGCTGCTGGCTGAGGACAAGTGCCCGTGGGTAGGAGTCCAACTTGATCCCATCAGTGGCGCCAAAGCAGGGTTGGAAGATGGTTGGTATCGCAGTTCAAATGAGGTTGCCTGGCTGGTCCATTATGGGAAAGCCACAGGCAGAGCAGTTTCTATAAGAAGTGGAGGGGGGAGAGGGGCAGCAGGCCTCACGAGTGACACAGCCAGATGCCCCTATGGCATCTGAAATGCAAACAGCTTTATTGATACCTGAGGAAAGCGCAGGAGAAACACTCCTTCTGACCACTCGGCCCATTCCCTGGGGCCAGGTCAACGAGAAGCCAGACTAGTCCTCTCACCCTGCCCGCGCGCCGGGGGTCATCCAGGGCCTTGTTGGCCAGTGCCCAGAGGCCAGACAAGTCAGCAGCCAGAGTATGGAGAGAGGACATCTGTAGCCGTGGTTTCCATGGCAGGGGCGGGGCCAGCCCGGCAGCCTCACTGGTCAAGGTCCAGAGCCTCCTGGGTCACAGTTCGGAGTCCAATGGAAAACAGTTCCTCCCAGGGCTTCCGGATCCAGGCCAGCAGGGCCGTCAGCTGCTCTGGACACACAACTCGGAGTGCCCAGAAGCTCTCCAGCCGGGACACCTGGCATACAAGCAGCAGTGAGGTGAGACACACGAGGGCCGTGCCCAAGCATGGGGGCAGCGGAGCGGGTCTCAGGAGGACCCACTGCCCCTCCCGGTTCAAGGCCTCTTCTCGCCCCTAGGCCTGTCTCTCTCCAGAAAAGATCCTGACTCTGAGCTTTTAAAACAGAACCCAATTGGCACCGATGGATGACCCACCAAAAGGGCTTTCTCATTTACCACTTTGTGTCTTTAATCCTCCCTGCTTTCAGACTGTCAGTTCTGGGGTCCACTCCAAGGAGTCGCTGGGACTTAGTCCCTGGCTCTGTCATTTATGACCTGGGCCCACTGGTTAACACCCCCCACCAGCCTCAGAGTCCTCAACTGTAAGTGAGCTAAAAACCATACTGCCTCCTCACATAGAGGCTGGCACACAGGCCCAAAGAGACACGAACTCCAAGTGGCGCCTGCTTCATCAGGGCCTCCGAGCTCACACAAGGCTGGGCTTCAAGTCCACAGTGTCCCCACTGCCCGTAACTGCCTCCTCGCTACTGTTCACACCCCGCGACAGCCTCCCAGGTCCCAGCACCCTGTTCTCTGCGTCCCCTCATCATGACTGCCTGTGGTTAGGTTCCCTAGAGCCCAGATCCTAGTCTTCCTAGACCCACTTGCCGCACTGCCCCCCACCGCCGCCTCCCCACCCCACCCCTCTCTCGTTGGCTCCACACCTCGTCATAGAAGACCAGCCGCAGGGCCTCCGGGGCCACTCGATACAGCAGCACAGAGCTCAGGCTGCTGAGGGGCTGCTGCTCCCTGACGCTCACTGAGGGGCCTGGCCCAGGGGGTGGGGCCTTCTCAGATGCTTCGCCAGATGCTGCTGGAGAAGGGGGCTCTGCCTGGGACCCTGCAGGGTCCTCATCTAACAGGTACAGGGTGGACAGAGTCAGCAACAGGGACACAGGGCAGGCAACGGGTCCTAGGGTATAAGAGACAGAGTGAGGCCCAGAGAAGAAAGCCGTGGAACAGCCCAGATCCCCAGGCTGGTGTCCCAGTGCTGCTTCGGAGAGGAGGAGTGACCACACTGAGGCGGCCACAGCACGGCCTGTGCCTCTGGGGCCACAGTCCTCCCTTCCCCAAACTCCAAGGATCTCTAGCCTCCAAAACCTCTGAAGCCAAGTCAGAGGGAACTTGACCCACTCCCACCCCTACATCAGAAAGATGCACCCGCTCTCCCCTTCACCAAAAGCGTAGGACGGGGCAGACTGAGATGATCTGCTCCACTTCCCACAAAGCCTGGGCCCCGAAGCAAAGGTCCCTGAGCAATAAGACACCCCATGTCACACCCTGGACCCTCCAGAGAGGCCGGGACACTGAGACTGTTACTGGGTGGAAGTCCACATCCCGGCACTGTGAATTACTACAAAGGCACGAAGAGGTGCCAGGGGGCTGGAGGGCTGGAAGGCCGGGGCCAAATCTTACCTTCAACCAGGAACGCTCGAAGGTAGAAGAACCCGGGAGGCTCTGAGGAAGAGTCTGTCTTCAGTAGTGGCCTAGGGAGAAGGCAGCAGGCCCAGGAAGGAGCAGTCAGCCACGGGATAGGAAGAGCCACAGTGGGGGTGGAGTGAGGAGAAGGCGGCAGGCCCAGGTCAGGAGGCTCGGGCGCTCAGGACTCCACCCGGGGCTTGTGAGGGGAGGGGCTGCGCTCCACGAGCAGCCATCTGGGCCTAGCCTGGCCTCAGCCCCCTCAACTCACCAGAGCCTGTGCTTCGGGGTCACCTCCTCCTCCGTGGCGCTGAAATTGCTCCTCCGCGTGGGGGGCAGGGACTGTAAGACATCTGGACAGAGCCAGCCGGGGACAGGGAGCCCTCAACGACTCCGGCTCTTCCATCCCAACCTCTCCACACCTTCCCATCCTCCGCGCTGCGGAACCTCCAAGAGGGATGGGTCCTGTTACCGCCTGTCTTCACTGCGGGCGCCACACCCAGAGCTGCAGTCCACAGCCCCCCCCCCCGCCCCACCCGGCCTCCCTCCTCCCCCTGCCCCTGCTCACCGGTGAGCTCCTCCAGGAAGGCCTGGCAGCACTTGGCTTCTCGGGGCAGCAGGACACAGGGCCCCGCCCCAGCTGCCCACTCCAGCCGCAGGCTCTGTCCCGCCAGGCCCAGCTCTATGTGCCGCAGGTCCTGCAGGGGAACGGCCAGGGCCAGCTGCAGCCAGCTAGCTGGGGGCCCGCTGTGGAGACGGAGAGGGCAGAGTAGCAAGAAAGAGTGAGAGCAGGGTCAGAGCGTGGGGGCCCGGGCCCTTCCCTGGCAGCGGCCCCACCCACTCACCAGATCTCCCCTGTCACCTTCAACACGTAGAACCTTTGGTCAGATACAACCACGAGACACAGAAATTCCCCGGGGTGGCCTGCCAACGCCAGCGGCACCTAAGGGGAAGAGGAGGTTGGCAAGAAACAGAGAGGGCTAGGGAGGCGGCCGGCAGACTGAGGGCCGAGCTCCTGGTGACACTGCTCACCCATCCGGCCTCTCCATCGGCCTCGCTCTCTAGCCCACAGCCCCGCCTGCACTCGGACCCACATCAGGCTCTGAGCAGGTCTCCCTGACCACCATCTCGCCCCCTCCAGCCCACCCTCTGAGAGGACTGCCGCCCCCAAATACAAAACCCACCGCCACTCCCCAGCTCCCCAGACTTCAGAGGCTCCACAGGCCTTGGGATCAAGTCCGAGCTACGGCAGCAGACACCAGATGATGCTTCCAGGCTCCTCTCAGGACACCTGCCTTGCCCACACCCTGGCTGCGCCGCTCAGTCACTTCTCCCCACCAGCTCCTCTCAGGCCTCAGAGCAGTTGCTGCCTCCTTTCCCTAAAACACTCTTTTTCTCCCTCCCGTCACTCATCCTGCAGGAAGGAGAGGCTTCCCAGGCCCACACAGGCTGGATCAGATGCCTGTCAAGGACCTGAGCCTGATTCTGGCACAGGCACACCTCATCGTGGCTGCCTGTTCCTCATCCCAGGATGGACGATGGAGAGCAAGACTGCGGACTCTAGGCCCTCGGTGTCCCGCAAGTGCTCACAGATCCAGAGAGGGATCTGTGGCAACAATGGCCAGAGGCTGCGCCCGACAGCCCGCAGACACCAGCTACAGGGTGAGCAGCATCCTCCCCGTGGGACAGGGGAGACTTCGAAGGCTCAAATACCAAGGAGCAGGTCCAGAGCCACACTGAGAGTCACTGCCGGCATTCAAACTGGAAGCCGGGCCTGGTGGCTCCAGAGTGACTGACCAGTTTGCTGTGCTGCAAACAGGCAGGGGGGCACAGGGCAGGGCCGGGCTGGCACAGACCTTGAGGCAACACTGGAACTCCTCCTGGGCATCAGTGAATACCTCGACGTCCAGGAAGAGCCGGAGTCGGTGGTCCACGGAGCGGAGGCCGCAGCGCTCAGGGGCTGGGGGTGAGTGGTGGGCCGTCAGCCCGCCCGGGCCACCCCAGCACCCCTCCCCCAACACCACCTGTCTCTGTTTGCCTAGACTCACGTGGGCTGAGGCTCCAACTGTGGTGGTCATGGGAGGCCAGGGCCTGGGATGGGGCACTGCCAGCCCCATTGCTGGGGTCACTGTGGCCACGAGGGTCGTGGACAGCACCCAGGGACTGCGAGAGGGCCGGGGATTGCTCTTCTTGTCTCCGCTCCCCACTGGGGGTTCCCGGGGACACAGCCAGAAGAACCACGTGATCACTACCACAGTACGGACACACAGCAGATGATTCTGAAGGGCAGATGTACACAGCTCATCAACCACACACACACACACACACACACACACACAGATATACACACTCATAACATCCCTCCCCCCGACCCCACCCCCCTGTGCTCACAATACTCCCTCCCCACTCTGGGACTCGCCTGGGCCCCATCTCCAGCTTCACACGCTCCCCATGCTCCCACCTAACCTGATGCCCTCAGCAGGCCAAACTGCTGACCAATCACCCCCCATCCTAGTGACAGATGAGCAGGCCCCCAAGCTCCTCAATATAGCTGCCTTCTCATTTTAGGAGGCCCTTTCAGAGAGGACCACACCCACCCAGGCCCTGCTGGGGGCCCCTTCCACAGCCCTGGGCTGCGCATGTACTTGAAGTCTAAGAGCCCAGAAACAACAGATAAGGGTCCAATTCCAGGTTCTCTGTGCTTGGTTCCCCATCTGTGAGACGGGGATGATGACAATCCTAGAGGGTTGTCAGGACAACTGAATGGAATTGGGTAAAGAAACCAGGACACAGATCAGCGGTGAGACAAGAAACACTCTTTGAGCAGCTATGACGTGCTGGAACATGCTAGACCCTTTGACAGCTATATCCAAACTCTCCGCAGACACTGGAGTGAGGAAAGCAAGTGAGGAAAGCAAAGATGGAGTCACTGATGCGCCCTGCCAAGGCCACGTAGCTGGGGTCAAGGCAGCAGCTACTGTGTGTGGAAGACCTCGGTTCTAGCCAGGCATGGTTCCTGGTGCTGTTCTGTCACACTGAAATCTCCTCATGTCACGGGGCAAGTCCATCCTCTTCTTTGCTCAGACGAGGTGACTGAGGCTCAGATCAAAAGAGACCGGAGCACATAGGAATGTACAAGACTAACACCACCACCGAAGGGACGCCAGGACCACATGACCCTTAGAGTACAGACAGGGTCTGGGACAGGGCAGGGCTGTTTCTGTTATACACACTGTACTGCTGGGCTTGCAGCTGCCCAGGCAAGTTCAGGTTGGAGAATGAATGAAGAGGGCTCAATTTCTGAATAAAATTTAAACCCCAGTTCCACTACTGCCAGGGGAAAAAAAACAACGTGATTAATAAAAATCAAACATTTCAGTGCAGGTGTTACCAAAAATACTTTTTTCCTCTTCAATGTCTTCAAAGACACGGCTTTTTGACTGGTCTGCAATGGAAAAATCTGTCATCTTAACAAACAGGATGTGAAGAAATGCCATGAAGTGTTACTCAAGTGACTCACAGGGTCGGTCAGGGAAGGACAACCTAAGCCCCCTCACACAGCATCCCACTACAGCTGCCAGACAGCCCAGCGCTGCAGGGAGTGCTCGTATGTTTTACGTGGCTTCTGAAATAGTAGCCCAAAAAAAGGAGGGAAATGCTCCAAGTTATGGAAAAATAATGGGTACGTTTAAGCAGTTAGAGACTGTACTTCCTGACTTAAGAGAAAAAGAGGATGTAGTTTTTGTTTGTTTTTTGCAGGCAGACAATTTTAATTTTTCCTCCAGGCTGAAAAGTTGCCCCTCCACCACCCCCCCCCCCCCCGCCGCCCCGCTCCTTTCTTCCCTAGGGCTCCCCCTCCACACTCTCAGCTCAAAGACATTTTCCCTGAAGCAGCAGGAGGCGCATGGACACTGAGGTCAAGGGCAGGGATGGTACCTGTCTTTCGGAACAGCGGCCTCCAGCCTTCCTCACTGTCCAGCCCCAACCTGGGCTCCTCTGGCTTGAACTCACGGCCACAGCGCAGACACTGGAGTCTGTCCCCTGGCAGGGCCCCCACTTCCTCAAGCTGATGCTGAGAGGTGGCTGCTGGGGTCAGCACAGCTAGCAGCTCCTGAAACACGGTGACCGGACACAGCCGTGAGCAGGACCCGAGTCCTCAGGTTTCCAGCCTCCCCCAGCTGCCTGGGCCCTGTGCTAGGTTCCGTCACCTGGACAGCTGCCTGGGCATCCGGCTCCAGCACCACGTAGCGACGCAGCTGCCGGTCGGGGCAAATGTAGGAGAAGCGGAGAACAAGGATGGGGCCCTGGGGTCGTGGATCTGAGCCCTGCACAGGAAGAGGCGGTCAGCAAGATTAGGGTTATGCTGAGAGCATGATGGAAACGATAGCTCTGGACTCCGCAAAAATGCTTTTGCTGACAGCCACGCTGCAGCCCAGGAGCTCTGCCCCTCAGCCAAGCCTCCAATCCGCCTGGGGCCTGCCTCTGCCCACTTAGTGCCCCTCCCTGGCTCCAAGCGCAGTGACAGAGCATGGGAAACACCCAGCCCATTGCCTGACCAGGTTGTCAAGAGTCAGTTCCAGAAAAAAAAGCCTAGCACCCCCTCTAGAAGCCCTGCTCCTTACCACTCACCTCAGGCACCTGCTCGCTCTGGGTCTGGGTCTCTGCCTCTATCTCAGCTGCCTCCAGACTCCGGAGCTCAAGCCGTTGCAGGGTTCGAGCTGCTTGTAGTTCCACCTCAAACAGGTGGCCTGTAGTGACCCAGAGAAAGCACTCCCTGCCCCGCACGCCCTCAGGCCCCTCCAGGGGACACACCAACATGGGCCGGCAGAGCTCCACTGAGGAGAGACAGAGAGTGGGACACCGTGAGGAGGGAGAGGCAGCCAAGACTTGGCCCCCGCTATGGGGTGGCCGTCCATCCCCACACTTGGGCCTTCCTGACTACTGGACACACGACCACCACCTGGCTCCGGGCTCCCTCGCAGCCAACGAGTGCTCACCCTCCACTTCACTTTGCTCCTCTCCTCCCTCCTCTTCTCCCTGCTTCTCCAGCTCCTCTTCTCCCTGCTTCTCCAGCTCCTCTTCCTCCTGAGGCTCTGGCTCTGGCCAGACCTCCTCTGCCACTTCCTGTGGAGACTCCTCCTCAGGGGGTGGAGGGCTGGGCACAGGCCCTGGGCTCAGGGTGTCCGGGGACAGCGTGTTGAGGGCAGAGGCCTCCAGGTGATTCCGATACTGCAGCCAGTCGCAGCCAAAGCGCTCCCGAAAGCTGCTCATGAGTTCCAGCTCCCGATGCTGCTGCACAAACCACCCTGGGCAGGTGCGGGAGCACATGGCTTAGCAAGCCCGGCCCCACCACAACCCCCAGCCACCCCATCTTCTGGGCGTGCTCCTCAGGGTGAGGTAAAAAAGAGGGTATGGTGGCAGGGGACGGCCAGTTCAGAGGGAAGCCGAAGTCTGCCCTTTCAGCAGCAGGTGCCGAAGCGAGTTCTGTGTGACACTGAGGTCACATGCAACTCAGAAGCACAACATGCCTGCCGCTTAGAGAGACTCAAGAGACAGGGCAGCGCATTTAAGGTCCGGAAACGTCCTCTAGTTTAACCCAGCTTTTCCCAAATTGATGGGGCCACAGGATCCTCTCATTATCTGACCCGCTGACATCCAACAAAGATAACGTTCCCTGAAAAACCCTTTGGAAAGTGCTGCCCAGGAGCAGTCTCTTCTCCTTTCCCTAGACTGAAACAGGAAGGACAACGAGGTCCCCGCAATGCTCCACTCCACCAAAAAGAGAAGTCCTCTCGACTAGGAGAGGAGTGCGTGGGACTGAGGCCTGGGTGCTGGGGGTGGGCTGACTCACCAGCCGGGGAGGGGTCCAGCGTCCGGGGCTCTGGGTCGGTGTCACTGGGTTCCGAGATACTCGCCCGCCTCACGCGGACTCGGCTCTGAGGTTGGGAGAGGGATCCCAGGTTCTATGAAAGCCAGTGGCCTCCCACCCAACCCACCCGGAACACCCACCTGCAGGCAAAGACATGCCCTGACCACTCCCAGGACCTCTGTAGCCCAAAGCCCCCATAAACACACCCCGGCTCAGGCATGAGGCAGCCTAGGACCCCATTTACCTTCACCTTGCGGAGCCGGGGCTGGGCCACAACACCCCCCGACGAGGGGCTGTCACTCAAGTCAGGGCCACCAGAAGTTTCGATTGTACTCCCCACTGGCCAAGGCGGAGGTGGTACCAAGGTGCTGAGCCCAGAGGACGTGGAGGTCTGGTATGGGAGAACAGGAAGGAGACAGAGGTTGGAGCCAGGGCGCACCCCTCTTCCGCCCACGCTCACCAACGGGGGCTTACCTTCCAGCTGATCGGACAGACCCTTCCTGGACACCCCTCTGTTTCCCTCGGCTAGCACCCTCCCTTCACCTCCACCCCGTCACTCCCGCCACACGAACCTGTAAATCAGTCAGTGACAAGGCCTTTCCATCGAGAAGGAACTGAGCAGAGATAAAAGGGGAGGGCGGAGTCGGTGGGAGCACACACTCTGGGGAGCCCCTAGCCAGGGTTGGGAGCCCTCCTTGTCCTGTAAGGACCAGCAGCTTCAGTGAGGGGAAAAGGCATAGCAAGGCAGTAGTGTGAGGCCTCGGTCCCTCACCAAGGGATGTGGGGAAAGGCAAGAGCACGCAGGGGTGAGGGAGGCCTAGGCAAGAAAGGGAACGCAGAGCGGACGTGGGCAGACCACTCACCCCAGCAGCAGTATCCCTGGCACGGGGCGACAAGTACCGGGCGGTGGCCACTCGGTGCTCAGGGTGGAACCACAAAGGGTTCCCCTCCAGGTAGAGCTGGGCACAGGAAGAGGAGACTGAGGTGGGCCTGGGGCCTCCTTATATGAGGAAGAGGGCTGACCCACTCAGCATGCGGGGAGGGGGGGCACGAAGCCGGCTTCCCGGTCCTCACCTTGCGCAGCTCCGTCAGCAGCCACAGTGGCGCCAGCTCCCTGTGTCTCTCCAGCAGGTTGTAGGCCACATCCAGGTGCCGCAGGTTCCGCAGCTGTTCCAGGCCTGGGGCAGAGATGAGAGGGGAGGTGTGAGCAAGGCTGTGGGTGAGCAAGGGTGGAGGGGCGTGGGGAGGGGTGGAGTGGAGTGGAGTGGAGGGGGCGTGCTGGGGGAAGGCATGGCAGAAAGGCCAGCCTGGGCACCCCACACCTGTCTGAGGGCCGCAGGAGGCTCTGGTAGGCACACGCATCCCAGGCCACCCTGAGTCTCATACTGCCCCCATTCCCTTCCATGCTGGACTGCTCCCCCACCCTAGCACAGTCCCCCACTCACCATGCAGGCTCTGGAGCTCATTGCCCCGCAGAATCAGGGTTCCCAGAGCAGCCCCTGAGGGTCCCATTTTCGGCACCAAACGCAGGTGGTTATAAGAGATGTCCAGGTGACAGAGCTCAGACAAATCCTGGGAGGGGATGGAGGGGCAGTAACGAAGAGTCTCTCCTTGACCACTCTCTAGCCAGGCTTCTCTGAATCCTCTTCCTGACTAAGCCTCAAACTTGGCCTACAAAGACTACAGATTCTCAACACAAATGATTTCACCTGTCCCTCTATCAACCCCCACATTAAGGCGAATAAATCTACCAGTTTCTCACAGCTCCAGAATGATCACCCAGCCCCCTGACATCACTGCCCAGGAAAACTCAAGGTGGCAGAAGGATTTAGTTTGCTTCAGACAACAGCAGAAACATCGGGCCCGGCTCTCTGCCTCCGTGGGGCTTTGACAAGAGCCAATTAGCAAACCAGACAGGTCCACATGGACGAACACCCTTTCCTGTTTTTCGTACACATCCACTTTCCCAACTTCAGAGGAACCCAACTAGGGTTTGGTCGAAGAGAGAATCTGCCCAAGCCCCCACTGTCCCACTTCCCACTGCCTCATACTCCCTTGAAAATGCTCACCTCTGCACAAATCAAACTGGAGTTTAGTTCACACTGAAAAGCTTATGACGGATTAAAATAGTTTTACTACTAATTAAATATCACCAATAGTTTTTTGCCATTTTAACCAGAATCCAGCTTTATCTCTGACAGGGAGACATGGGAAAAAGGTTCTTCAAGTTCACCATGAAAGCCTTTACTGAGCTAGACCCTGAGCTAAGTAACATCAGATACTCTTCACAATCATTTTCATACTATAAAAGTACTCCTATGATATGTACTTTACAGATAAAAAAATTGAGAGATTAACTAATTTGTCCCACAGAGATTAGGAGTTGAGGTTTGAACACTGGTTTGTCTTATGCCAGAGTCTGTGCCTCCAAAGAGTACTGCCTCCCAGGATGCGACTCCATGGGGAGTAGGGGTGGGGAAGCAGGGGGGTGGCAGGTGGGAGGTAAGAGCAAGGTGGGAGCAAAAGGAGTCTGGAAGGGAAGGTCTCAGCAGAACAAGTGGAGGCCCAGGTGGCACCCACCCCGCCAGGCTGTTCATACTCACCATCAGGAAGCCCTTGCAGTCTTGGACTTGATTGTGGCTCAGGTTCAAGAAGCGAAGAGCTGACAAGAGACGCTTAGGGGAGATAGGGACAGGAAGCAGAAAATCAGACGTCCCCAGGCAGCCAACTGGCTCTCCACCCTAAGGGCCCATCCCTGTCATTCCCCAGTTTCCCAAAGCCCCTCCTGAGGCTCGCTCACCAGGGAGCTGTCTAAGGCAGTCAGGGAATTGTAGCTGAAGTCAGCAGACAGCAGAGCCAGCCAGGGCAGGGCAGAGCAGAAGTCACCGCCGCAGGCTGACAGCAGCTCCTGCACAGACAGGTGGGTGCTATTACCTCCACTCTCTGCCCCTTACCACGCCAAGGCCACGCTCTGTTACCTGGCCATGCATTCACGCTATATACCAGGCTCTGTCTGGAGATGCAGACTTAAAGAAAGCCCAAGACCCCCTTCCTAAGGAATGTGAGCAGACAGAGCAGTGGGGGAGGCAGACGTGAGAATGTCAAACACAATATGCTCAGTGTGACTGTAAACTAGACGGGCACAGAGTGCTGTGGGAACACAGCAGAGGGAGTGAAGACACTGTACAGCAGGAGGCAGGAGGCAGGGCAGGCTGCAGAGAAGCGGGAACATCAGAGCTTGGTCCTCCATGTCCCTCAGGACAAGGCTGCCGGGCTTGCCCCTGACCTTCCTTACCTCTAATGCCTGGAGGCTCCTGCTGCAGATCAGGGTCTCCAGCTGGGAATAGATGCCACGGAGGCCACAGAGGCAGTGGAGGGGGACACCTCGGAGCTGGAACAAGCGAAGGGAAGGAGGGAGGGAGGGAAGAAGACTGAGCTTCACAGAGGACAGATGTCTCATCCCCACCTCCCAATGGGGAGGAGGGGAATGATGACAAAGCCACCTATGGTTCAGGGCAGCCTTAAATGGAAGAGTAGGTGGTGCATCACTGCAGAGCAACAAGCCCACCTCGGTCTGCCCCCGACACCCCACCAAGAGGCCACCTCCCTGTCCCTGCCCCAAATGTCTGCTCAAGCCAGGTTTTGTGCACCAACATCCCCCAGTGCCCCATACCTCCAGCTGCCGAAGGGACTTGAAGGGAAAAATTTTGATGGGCCCTGAGAGGCCAAGACCTGGGACATGGACCAGCTAAAAAAAAAAAAAAAAACTACTCAGGTCACTGAGGCCCACCACACGTCCCTTTCCTTGGCCTCCCTTCCCTAGCACTGCCAAGCACAGCCCTCTCCTCGCCTGGGTCTGGGCCCTACAGGTCTTGTGCACGCATGCCACACCCTCAGCCCCACCTCCACTCTTCTCTTGTGCTCTCAGTACCCCCAACCCCATCCCCATCCCAGAACCTTGAGTGAAAGCGTTTTCTGCAGCACGTCAAAGAGGAACTGAAGCTGGAGGATGATGGGCGAGTCAGCAGGGTGGGAGGGCAGAGCCACAAAGCCTGTCTGGCCAGGGCCCCATGGCCCCAGATGCAGCTCAAATACATGGTTCAGGTGCTGCAATGTGGCAGTCAGCAGGGTCAGGGTGCTATGGCCAGACAGCACCACATCCCCTACAGGGAAAGGGGCAGACAAGAGGAGGACATAAGAAAAGGCTCTTTCCATTTATTCTAAGACTTACGACCCCAGGAAACAACCACTCCCATCCATAGACCCGATCGAATTCTCCACAACAGGATCAAACTTCACCACTCTTCCTCGCTCAAGAATTCAGTGGCTCTCCGCTATCTTTCAAAACGTCCTAAGTTTTCCGCCTGATAGATTGCTTCACTACAAGACTCCAGCTTTTCTGAATTTCCCTTACGCCTTCTGCTCAAAGACCCTGGCATACTCACAGTGCTGGCAACAGCGCTGGTTCCTAGCTTCCTCATTTTCTGACACACCCCCTTCCACTCTGCCCAGCTCAAGACCCACCTTCTCCAGGAAGCTTTCTCAGCAAGCACCGCTGCAGAACTTTTCACCATAATTACTAGCTTTATGTGAGAGCCAACAAGAAGTTTTATCTGTATTTCTTTGTCTCATTGTACAAGGAACATGTGCACTTCCAGAAACTTCCAAACAACACTAAAATGCATGCCAAAAAAGTAACCACTCATTTAAGCACTAAGGTATTGCTACTGCTCTCCACGTTAAAACTGCCTTCTCTCGTCCTTGAGGGCATCTTCTGGTATTCATTACTGCATCTAAAAAAATACAGCTGCAAGGCCCTACTGTACAGAGCAGGGAGCTATATTCAATACCTTGTGATAAACCACAGTGGAAAAGAATAGAACGTATATGTGTGTATAACTGAGTCACTTTGCTATACAGCAGAGCTTGGCATAACATTGTAAATAAATTATACTTCAATAAAAATAAATAAACTACAAGGTAGGTATTGAGATTTTTAAGTTTCTTGGAAAAAAATAAGGATTGACTAGAACGATTTTGCAGAAATAATACAGAGAGATCCCCATACCCTTATATGTAACCACCAATGGTTTTATTTTATATGGAGTACAATAACAAAATCAGGAAATTAGCATTGTGGACAAGGTGTACATATAGTTCTATGCCATTTTGTTACATATAGGTTCCTGTAACTACTACCACAATCAAGATATAAAACTATTCCATCACTGCAACACTCTCCCTCCTGCTACACCTCTAGTCACTTGTGTGCCTGTGCACATGGACTCACACACACACACCCCATCAGCCCTAACCTCTGGAACGAAGTCAGATTCTTGCTAAATAAGTTATCAAATCCTACAACCTTGTATGAAGGATTTTCTATGTACTAGACAGTAAGGATAGATACAGACAAGGTTCAAGGACTCTCCCTACCCTGAAAGAGCCTCCCAGTCTAGAAGAGGAGATAAGACATGTGCACAGTTAATACTACAAGCCAGAAAGTAAAAATGCTATATGGATACCATCAACAGGAGTGCAGAGAGATGGAAAGGGAGCTAACATTGAATACTATGTGCCAGACATACGTTATTCCATTTAAACTTCACCAAAATCTCCTAAAAAGCACTGTTAATACCTTCTTACAAATATGGAAACTGGAGCACAGAAAAGTTAAGAATCTCAATTGAGATCATAAATCTGATAGGAAGTTGTTATTTCCATCTGTTCTCAAAGCCAACCAGAATTTCTACAACTAAGGCCAACCATTACTGAACAACTCCAATGGCTCCACTGTGCCTAGGCTTGGAAGAAAGAAACTATAATAATTACTACCAATTTTGAGTGCTTACTATATACGCAATCACTGTTCTAAATGCTTTATATGAATTGAAATGAATCCCCACAGCAATCTTTCAGTTAAGCACAATCAGTATCCCATTTTGCTGATGAGGAAGAACTAAGGCTCAGAAAACTTGAACAATTTGGTCATGTTTGAAAGAGCTGGGATTCCAACCCAGGGGCTTTTAATTATCCTATACGTCATGCTTTGCCACTGTCAACTACAAATTGGCATTTGCCATTGGCACTTGTCATCCACCTCTACAAGGATTAAATCATGTGCTACTGCAGCTGCTGATTCTCAACATCCCCTGAAAAGAGTTTATGGTGGAGAGCAGAAATGAGGAGCTCAGTGCTCTGGAACAACAACAAAAAAAAAACCTAGCATCACAGGTCTTCAGATAGTTAGATATTTTCAGGAGCCAATTTTATTATGAACCCAATTCTTGTATCTCTTCACATCTAGCACTCCTCATAAAAACAGTAAAATCCTTCGAGGTGACAACTGCTCCTCAACACTAGCAGAAACGGTCTGCAAAAAAATATGTGCTTGATAGCATTTACTCTCCCTCCACCAAAATCACATATATACTGACCTTACTCCCTACCTCTTTGGAGCAGCTTCTCAGAGCCACCTGAGATGCTAGTTCATGGGCTATAGTCCTCATTTTGCCCAAATAACACTTTTTTTAAGTTAGCACCACAGATCAACGATTATGACTAGTCCTTGGTCTAGAAGGACTTACGGCCAAGTAACGAGCACTCCCCTCTATGAGTATCAGAGAAGACAAGTAGCACCCAAAGTTTGGCCTAGAAGGATGGCTAAGATTTAGACAGTCAAAGACAAAGAGCGACAGAGCTAACAAACTCTGGGAGGAGTAGAGAATTTAATTCTTTGACACCTAAACCCTCGTGACCCTAAACAGCTGTAACCTCATGACTCCTAACGAGCCACGTCTGTAGAACGTAGGAAGTTGCCCCTCTCGCCCAGCCTCAGCCCAACCGGAAGTTCACTCACCGGACTCGCGCAGAAGCCCCGCGAGCCTCCACACCAGAGAGTCCCGCGGGGCGGTCGTCATGGCCACAGGACGCTGGGGGCGGAGCCAGAGAAAAGAGGAAGCGGAAGAGCTTCAGGTGGTAGCAGTGCCAAAACGCCAGGACGTCCGCGCAAACCGAAGCCTCGCGGAGAACAAAAAAAAAGCAAACCAGAGGGCGAGAAAGAGCTCCTCTTTGGTTCCCTTTCAAAGAGCATAAGGCCTGACCAGCCAGGCTGACCTTCCTGTGTGATCCTCCCACCAGCTCTACCGCCGGGCGCCTATCAATAATAGACAGGAAGTCCCGCCCCGGAAGAGAGGCGCTCGGAAGGGACGGCCGAAAAGTAAGCCTTGCGCTGCCGGAAACCATGTCGTAAGTCGTGCGAACGTGTCGAATGGGGGCGGTGCCCGCTGGTTCGGGTGAAGGCGCTCCGTTCCGCGTCTCAGCTGCCTGAGCCCAGACTCCAATCCCAAGCTGGGCCTCTGCCGTCCCTGCCCCTCTGTGGGCCCCGCAAGGCCTGAGACAGCCACTGAGCTCGGCTGGGGCCGCTCTGGGTCAGTGAGGAAAATCTGACTCCTTGTTTGCAGACTGGGCGGGGAAGCAAAGTTGAGAGAAAAGGAGTTTTCTGTTACTGAGGAAAAGACTTACTCAAACACTCATCCGAACATTCCTTTTTCAGTTAAAGGAGAGCGTGTCCGCCATGGGAGGCAGTTTTTTCACATCTGTATGAAAGAGCTGGGGCTGGCGGAGGCGCCATTTCTGGGGTCCCTTCGACCGTTTTTCCTTCATCTTCACCCAGACTCGCTTTTCTTTTTCCTTCGTGAATATCATCCTCTCATATTAGCTTCGTAACGCTCCGCGTGCACCACGTCCTTTATTTTTCCTTTGTTTTCGACTCCTAACACTTGAATTTAAAAGTTATTGTTTCGAGTTTGAAAATGTGAAAGTAGATTCACAAAAGCCTATGTTACTTGGGAAGGTCATTCAATTAGTAACCGATAGCTCCGAGACTGCCGAGTTCCCACTGCTGCTTTCACCTGGTCCTGGTCAAATACAGACGTCGACTACAGAATTAACGAGTAATGCCTCTTAACAGAATTTCTTGTTTTTAGGGAGGGCTTTGTTTTTTTTTTTTTTTTGATGTAATGCCCAATCTTCTGATTTAGTTTTAAAATTAGTGGTAGGCCAGTTGAGAGTAGGAATAAGGTCATAGTCATTTTTATTCCGAGTTACAAAATTTGAAAGATCTTTTATGAAGACAAAATATTTGAAATGGCAACTTATGCCTCTAAAGCACACAACTTTGCGACTATGGCATACTATATGTGACTTGAACCCAGAGCCTAAAAGAAGTGAAACAGACTAACAGGAAGCACATCATGAACAGCAAAGCAGTATACAAATATAAAGTAACAGTGGGACCTTAGTATATTTTTGTTGATTATTAATCCCATAAAGGTGATGATTGTCAGTCCCCGTTTATCAAGGGCCTGGAACTAGGGAGTGGCTGGAACTAGGGAGTGGGTTCTCCCATAGGGCTACTGCTAATTTTAACCTTTTCAGACAAGGAGAGACAGATTGTTTTGATGTTTCTGACATTGCAGTGCTTTGAAATCATTTTCAGGGGTGCCTCTCCAGCCCACAGAGTTTTTCACCATTCATGTGGGTAGCCACCACCCTGCCCCCAAGTTCCCTAGCCCCCCACCCCACCCCCCACCGGATTTGTTTTCCCTCCTTTTGAATGTAAAAGTGGGAGCAAAGAGCAGCAAAGAAAGCTTAACTGGAAGAAGAAAATAGCTCCTGAGAGAAGCAGCAACAAGAGACTATGCAGCTTTTTTTTTTTTCCCAGCCCTCTGTGAGGCCCATTCCCCTTTCTGCCCTTGCCTGGAGGGGAGGCCTTGGCCACCTTCCAGTGAATTCTCCCCACCCCACCCGACTCCCTTTTTTCCCTCTAAGTTAGAGTGTAAAGTGCTGCCATAAGGACCTGGACTAAGACAAAACCTTTGCAAAACTTAAAAGTCTTAAAGGGAAAAAAACTACCCTTTTACCATAACAGAAAAAAAAAGACAGCATACACCTATATTTTGAGAAATATGCAATATCTATATGAAGAAAACCAAAGAATTTTAAGGACATTAGAAATGACCTAAGTAATTGAAAAGATAACATGTTCTAATGAAAAGATTCAATATTATACTGATGTCAATTTAATTGGAACTCGACAAGTTGATTCTAAAATTCCTCTGGAAGACTAAACAAATGAGCACTGCCAAGAAACTCTGAGGAGAAAATAGAACAAGAGGCACTTAGAGGGGCCATGCCCTACCAGATAGCAGAGTGACCTATGAAGCCACAGTAACCAAAGCAGCATGATACTGACAAAGAGATAGACAAATATCAACAGAAACAACTAAGATTACATGGCAATTTTTTTTTTTTTACTCCCTTTTTAGTCACTAAGTCATTACCAACTTGCCACCCCATGGACTGTAGCCTGACAGGCTCCTCTGTCCATGGGATTCTCCAGGCATGAATCCTGGAGTGGGTTGCCATTTCCTCTCCAGTTGACTTTAACGGTATAAAAAAGTGAATTGTTCCATAGTTTTGGAACAACTAGCTTTCCATCTGAAAAAAACTTAAGTTCCTAACCTTATATCACACAAATTAAATTCCAGGAGGATCAAAAAGCTAAACATTGTTTTAAAAGTTAACTCTAAGGACTCTAAAGTTTGAAGTTCAAATTCACCTCTTAAAGAATTATTATCTTAATTTTAAAAACATGCAATGTCATTTCAAAAAAATTATCCTTAGAAAATAATATACAGGCCTTGCTACTGCATAATTGCATATTGTTCAGTTGATAAGTCATGTCTGACTCTTTGCACCCCCAAAAGCTGCAGCATACCAGGCTTCCCTGTACTTCATTACCTTCCTGAGTTTCCGTTGAGTCAGTGATGCCTTCTAACCATCTCATCTTCTGTGGCCCCATTCTTTGCTCTCAATCTTTCCCAGCATCAGGGACTTTTCCATATTATCATGAATGAAATTATGTTTCTCAAAGAAATGCTATGACATGCTCTTAATTTACAAACACCCTTCTGAGTTTTATGCCACAGGAATCACACTCCACCTAAAATCAGAAATGTGCATCAGGTTTCATCTCCATATTATTGTGTGAGGAGGAAAGTGAGCTATAAGCAGCTTTCACTGCTAGCCTCCCTGATACCTCAAGTTCCCTGGGGTAGCATCCGCAAAATGCTTGTTACTAAAGGGGTAAAGGAAGTTGTGCTGGTGACTAGCTTAGGCAGCAAGGAAGGAGAGAAGGAAGGAAAGGTATCTTCATACAAGAATGACAAAATCAGCCACCAGAGAATGTAAACCTCAGCATCCTGGTCCAGTGCTTGTTTGTTTCTGCAGCCTTGGAGCATGCAATCCCCTGGACTGTTGCCCATGGGGGAACAGAAGTAATAGTTCATCTTTAGGACGTGAGCCTCGTCGTCTCTGACCTGGACCTCACCACTCTGGTGCAACAGCCTCCTGCAGCAGATCAGATGACCGAAACCTAAGGATTCCTTCGTAATGAAAATTTCACACTTGAAATTGCATTGTGGGTAGAAAGGGTGAAATTGGATGCTTTCTTTTGTCAACTAGGTATCTTTGTGGAGTGGAAAGGCGAGGGTTGGGGGAATATGGAAGGGAATGAAGAGGTGCAAATATTAATCTCCAAAAGTAGATTTTGGTAAAAGAGTTTGTACTAGTTAGTCTGTGTGCCTGGCACCCACAGCCCCAGAATTCAGTGGTCAGAGGCAGTCTATGTTAGAACCACATATCATGTCTCTTGGCTCTGCTCCCAGACTGAGCCACAAAAGATTGGTCCAGAAACTGACCAAGTCACCACAGTCAAACATATGGGACAAATCAGCAGTATTGGAGGAGATCTGGCTTGAGAACTCTGTGTTGGACCGCAACTAAGCAAGCCCATCCTGCCTGGTTACAGGAGAGACTGAATGTTAGGTGCACAGAGGGAAAGCTGGAAAGGCAGAAGCCAAGTTCAATGCAAAATCAGCAAAAGCCTGAGAACGAACAGCTGGCTGAGAAGCTGCAAAATAATGTTTCAGTGACCCAGCAGCAGCCATGCTCACCCAGCCCAGGAGGAATTGCAGTTCTGCACAAAGTACACTGAGGGATTCCCTGAGTGGCTTTATAGTAAACCTGAGGTCACCTGATAGTGCCTTTAATTATTTTCATTATCTATACAGCAGCCCATGGAATCATCTGAAAAGAGGGCTAAGAAGGACTATAAAAAGATTGACCTTGGATTTTATTCAGAACACAAAAAGGAAAAGATGGTATGAGAACTACATTCACTGTTCAAGCTCATGGGGAAACAGCAAAAGCCTGATAGGAGATGAGAGTAGTGGCAGCTATGGAGAAGAGAAGAAAGCAGACAAAAAGTCACTGTTTCAGGCATAACCCATACAAGACCTGTTGACAAAGACAGGTACATATGTGACAAGTGTCTGCCATCTCAGTTCTGCCTACATGCAAGGCTGGAGAGAGGAAAGAAATGGTACACAGCAAGGAAAGAAGCTGCAAATAGAATAGCAATAAAAACCTGCAAAGTGAAACAAAGACAAGTGAGATCAGAGAGCTTAGGGTCTCCAGGACCGAGGGAAAGGGAAAGGCAGAGCCTGCTTTGGAATCTCAGAGCTTTTGTAGAACCTCAAGCTTAGAGCACTCTTTCATTCGTTCGATCAGTATTTACTGAGCCCTGACTATGTGCCAGATTTTGTGCTGCATTGCGGGTAGATATAGATGACAACAGTGCGGCTCTTGTTCTCAAGAGCCAGCAGTGTCTTGGAAGACAGAATCCAGCAATCACATCTCAACATTGTATGTGCTTCCTATCATTTCTGTAATAAATGACACCAAACAGTTGCTTGAAGCAACACATGTTTATTAGCTTATAACTGTGAAGATCAGGAGTCCAAAATGGATCTCACTGGGCTAAAAATTAAAGTGTCCTCGGGGCTTTGTTACTTTCTGGAGGTTCCAGGGGAAAATCTGTTTTCTCATCTTTTCCAGTTGCCTGCATCCCTGGCAGGCAGCCCCCTTCCATCTTCGCAGCCAGCAATGACTGAGTCTTTTTCACATCACATCACTCTTGACACTGACCCTTCTGATTCCCTCTTCTCCATTTAAAAAGGATCATTGTGATTGCACTGGACTCACATGGGTGCTCCAAAATAATCTTATTCTGTGGTCAGTTGATTTACAACTTCAGTGCCATCTACAATCTTTTAATTCTCCCTTGCCATATAATGTAACATTTTTAATTTAATAAATTTGACATATAACATTGTGTAAATTTATTAGTGTGTACATGTAACATTTGCCCAGATTCTGGGAATTAAGACATAGACTTCTTTGGGGGGGGGGCGCATTGTGTTGCCTATCACAGGCGTGATGCATGTTATAGTAGAGATAATGATATGGGAAATAGTGATATGGGAAACTGAATTCCTGCTGCAGTCTCTCCCTCTCATCCCAGATAGTTAGAAATAACAGAAAACATATACAAATAGGTAAATAAATTCATAATCACCCTGGATAACAAGGAGAGCCCTTAGTGGGCCAGAAACCATGAGGAGTCCCTGAAAGAAGGATGGCAAATGGAAACTGGACAGACAAGAAGATCACAGTCCGAAATGTGCGTAACAGTTGACTGCCGCAGGAGCTGAAAACAGCGGCAAGAGCATGCCATGCCCAGAGAGGGCAGATCCTGGGAGCTCCCGGCCTCAGGAGTCATCAACAGAGCACTGATTATTCAGCATGCTGCAGCCTGTCAGCCACTCCACACATGCTCTCCCTTCTTGTCTCCTGGAGCCATGAAGTTCCAGCAGGAGTATATGCCTTCAGGCGGGAGCAGTGGATGGATATAAGATCATCAGATGGAGAAAAAGGACAATGTTCTTGGTGGCTGCTGACATAAAGGAGGAAAAGGGAGCACCTGATTGTGGAAGATGAGCTGCCAAAACATCCTCCTGCTGTTGCTGCTGCTAAGTCGCTTCGGTCGTGTCCGACTCTGTGCGACCCCAGAGACGGCAGCCCACTAGGCTCCCCCATCCCTGGGATTCTCCAGGCAAGAACACTGGAGTGGGTTACCATTTCCTTCTCCAATGCATGAAAGTGAAAAGTCAAAGTGAAGTCACTCAGTCGTGTCCGACTCTTAGCGACCCCATGGACTGCAGCCTACCAGGCTCCTCCATCCATGGGATTCTCCAGGCAAGAGTACTGGAGTGGGGTGCCATTGCCTTCTCCCCAAACAATCCTACCTCTGAGTATATCCCCCTGCCGACAGTAACTGACAAGATGATGATGTATACCATGACATTATCTCATACCCCTTTTGCTAAAGAGTGTACAGTCATACAGGAATCTGAGGTAAAGGAGGAGCCTCCAACTAATAATTACCAAACATTGGGAGAAAGCATCTTAAAAGAGACAGCAGTGCATAGAGGAACGTTCATGCAGTGAAATAAATCATAGAGCAAAAACAAGAGTTTTAGAAGAATTATAACATTCTTGGGTGGAAAAAGATATCACACTGACTTTTTCTTATCAACTGAAAAATTGAACATGATTATGAAGCAACAAAAATCCTCAAAAGAGTGATCAGAGTAAGCCCAGGTAAAGGATACATGTGTGACCAGAATTGAGCAAATATGTGTTTTTTCAGCACATAGCTCAAACCAAATATACAAAGTATTTTATTTTTTTTTTAAGTAAGATACCCAGAGGATTGATCTAACACTTTCAACATCAGCTAATAATAAGGCTCTGAAGGAGAAAATAGAATATGAAAACAAATTATACACAGAGGAACAAAATATCCTAGAAATGAAGAAAAAAAAAAAAAAACATGAATCTTCAGTTTGAAAGGTCCCATCAAATGCCAGTTAGGATCCCTTTTACAAATTCACATGAGATTTAGTGTGACACAATTTCAGATGCGTGGTAAGGAGGAAATCTTGAAAATTTCCGATGGGGGGAGGAAAATAAATGAAGTACAAAAGTATGAGAATCATATGAGCATTAAGTCTCATTGAAAACCAGGATACAAGAAGCGGAGAGAATTTTTCAAAATTCAGAGGAAAAAATCTTTGAGTCTAGAGTTATACCCACAGCCCAACCGTCACCATTCAAGTGCAAAAATAAAAAGAATTTTTCTGTTGCAAAGGACTCAGAAGGTTTATCACCTACAGACTTACTCTGAAATAAATAATAAAAGAAGGTAGGTCAATACTAAGAAAAATGAGCCCAAGAAAAGGCAAAAAGCAATGGTCAGCAAAGACTTCAGTAAATTTATTCAAACTAAAGAACTTCCCAACCCAGGAATCAAACCAGGGTCTCCTGCATTCCAGGTGGATTCTGTACCAACTGAGCTGTCAGGGAAGCCCTCTCAAACTAAAGAGTAGGACAAAATGGGGGTGGGGGGAAGGGTGTGGGGAGAAACATTAAAAGGATAAGAAGCCAGGAGCTGGTGGCAGATGGTGAAGGCAGCACCTTGCCAAAGAGTAGGAAAGGAAGTCTTCAGAGCTGTGGCCCGCACAAGCACAGGATTTGCAGAATTTAATAAAAGTATGAAGATCTTGCCAGGAAACCTGAAAACAACCAAAGCGATGATTTATCAAGAAATAAATTAGCAGAACAGTATAAAGACAAAGGGAAATGCAAATCTTCCAAACCTGATAGACCTAAAGTTAGTCTTTAAGAGCCCACAGACTTTTCCCCGCTACTGGGGAAAACATTCACTTAAGGAGCTGACGACCACGTCATTCCGTCACCACATCATTTCATCATTAAGGTTCTATTCAAGTGAACATGGATACAGGGGGTTACATATAATTCAACTTCCTACTGCGAAAATTGTGAATAAGCTAAAGAGGCAAGGGAACATGGGACTGCCCCGCTGAGTGAAGCCTCAGGAGCTTTGGGTCATGAGAAATCTAAGTCATCTATAGGTGGAGGATAGAGATTGGGTCATTCTTTTGTAAGTGATCTGAATACATCAATGGAGAAAATCAGCAGCCAGATGTTAGATTCTGCTTAAACTGTGAAGCAGCAGCTTCAGTTTATTTGATGGAGAATTGAGTCCTTACAATGACCCAACAAATGTTCGATTTCTGAAGTCAGTTATGAGAAGGTAACTGTCTTTGCATGTATGCCTGAAATTCAGCAACTAATATTATAAATCCTTTAAACTGGCATTATTTTATTCATTTATTTTTAATTGACTGATAATTGCTTTACAATATTGTGTTGGTTTCTGTCGTACATCAGCATATATCCCCTCCCTCTTGAACCTCCTTCCCGCCTCCAACCCCATCCCACCCCTCTAGATTGTCTCAGAGCACCAGATTTGAGCTCCTTGTGTCATACAGCAAATTTCCACTGGGTATATAATAATTTTTCATATGGTAATGTACATGTTTCGATGCTACTCTCTCTGTTCGTCCCACCCTCTCCTTCCCACACTGTGCCCTCAAGCCTGTTCTCTATGTCTGCATCTCCATTGCTGCCCTGCAAATAGGTTAATCATTACCATCTTTCTAGATTCCGTGTATATGCTTTAATATATGATATTTGTATTTTTCTTTCTGACTTGCTTCACTCTGAATAATGGGCTCTATGTTCATCCACCTCATTAGAACTGACTCAACTGTGTTCCTTTTTATGACTGAGTAATATTCCATTGTATATATGTACCACAACTTCTTATCCCTTCATCTGTTGATGGGCATCTAGGCAGCTTACCCGTCCTCAGTTCAGTTCAGTCACTCAGTCGTGTCTGACTCTTTGCAACCCCATGAATCGCAGCACGCCAGGCCTCCCTGTCCATCACCAACTCCCGGAGTTCACTCAGACCCATCTCCATCGAGTCAGTGATTCCAGCCATCTCATCCTCTATCATTCCCTTTTCCTCCTGCCCCCAATCCCTCCCAGCATCAGAGTGTTTTCCAATGAGTCAACTCTTCGCATGAGGTGGCCAAGCTACTGGAGTTTCAGCTTTAGCATCATTCCTTCCAATGAACACCCAGGACTGATCTCCTTTAGAATGGACTGGTTGGATGTCCTTGCAGTCCAAGGGACTCTCAAGAGTCTTCTCTAACACCACAGTTCAAAACATCAGTTCTTCAGCGGTCAGCTTTCTTCACAGTCCAACTCTCACATCCATACATGAATACTGGAAAAACCATAGCCTTGACTACAAAGTAATGTCTTTGCTTTTGAATATGCTATCTAGGTTGGTCATAACTTTTCTTCCAAGGAGTAAGTGTCTTTTAATTTCATGGCTGCAATCACCATCTGCAGTGATTTTGGAGCCCAAAAAAATTAAGTCTGACACTGTTTCCACTGTTTCTCCATCTATTTCCCATGAAGTGATGGGACCAGATGCCATGATCTTCATTTTCTGAATGTTGAGCTTTAAGCCAACTTTTTCACTCTCCTCTTTCACTTTCATCAAGAGGCTCTTTAGCTCCTCTTCAGTTTCTGCCATAAGGGCGGTGTCATCTGCATATCTGAGGTGATTGATATTTCTCCCGGCAATCTTGATTCCAGCTTGTGCTTCTTCCAGCCCAGCGTTTCTCATGATGTACTCTGCATATAAGTTAAATAAGCAGGGTGACAATATACAGCCTTGATGTTCTCCTTTTCCTATTTGGAACCAGTCTGTTGTTCCATGTCCAGTTCTAACTGTTGCTTCCTGACTTGCATACAGATTTCTCAAGAGGCAGGTCAGGTGGTCTGGTATTCCCATCTCTTTCAGAATTTTCCACAGTGTATTGTGATCCACACAGTCAAAGGCTTTGGCATAGTCAATAAAGCCGAAATAGATGTTTTTCTAGAACTCTCTTGCTTTTCCATGATCCAGCGGATGTTGGCAATTTGATCTCTGGTTCCTTTGCCTTTTCTAAAACCAGCTTGAACATCTGGAAGTTCACGGTTCACATATTGCTAGAGCTTGGCTTGGAGAATTGTGAGCATTATTTTACTAGCGTGTGAGATGAGTGCAATTGTGTGGTACCTGTCCTAGATGTTGTAAATAGTGCTGCGATGAACATTGGGATACCTGTGTCTTTTTCGATTATGGTTTTCTCATTGTATATGCCAAATAATGGGATTGCAGGGTCATCTGGTAGTTTTATTCCTAGTTTTTTTTTAGAAATCTCCATATTATACTCCAAAGGGCTGTATCAATTTACATTCCCACCAACAGTACAGGAGGATTCCCTTTTCTCCATACCCTCTCCAGCGTTTATTGTTTGTAGATTTTTTGATGATGGCATTCTGACCCGTGTAAGGGAGGGTGATACCTCATTGTGGTTTTGATTTGCATTTCTCTAATAATGAGTGATGTTTAACATCTTTTTGTGTGTTTATTAGCCATCTGTAAAAACTGGCATTGCTGCCAGAAGATTTCAAAAGAAATTCCTCTGGAACTTCTGCACCTGGTTCAGAGTGGCCCGGTGAACTTGGGTATAGAGGAGTATCAAGATCAGTAATACATATAATCTAGAATAAGATTCAAGGCTTTTAGGAGATAAAGCAAAAACTTGGAAGCCTTACTCCTGAAATCATTAATACCCCTTCCCCCCAGAAAAGAAGTCAATACTTAATGCAGTTGTTCCTCTTAAAAATTCAGTGCCAATGACAAAAATTCCAATCAAGTTAGCCAATGAGAGTCATTTGATACAAAGATTCAACATTACACCGGATGTTCCAGACTTTATTGTACACTCTGTCCTGAATTTGCAACTTTTTACTTATTCTTGGCCTTCATTTCCAGAGAGTCAACAAGAAACAGATAATTCTTCATGCCTTTGTACTCCAGCAACTAAAATAATATTATTCGTATCCAAGTAGTAGCAGATCAGAACGATGGTGTGCTGTATTAATAAGAAAAATACTTCCAGCATAAAAGCAATCAAATTATTTTTATTACTTTCCAGATGCATTCTGGTTTTATTGTTATTCTATCTTCCAGCCTTAGTATAGATACATTTGGACCAGGAAGAGGTCTTGAGATAAATATGTTCCAGTTTGCAGGGCTGGTTTATGTTGAAACTTTTAAACATCCAGGCAAACCAGTTTGTTACAAGCTCAGTGTTAATGTAACAATATTTGTTTGCAGGGGCAAAAACTGAACAAAACCCCTTTTGATAAATCATTTGGTAGAATTTGCATTGAAGTCTCTCTATAATGTTTTGACCAATAGCCATTAAGAAATCTTTTTGTCAAAACAAGTTTTTTGTGTTATATACTAAAAAGTATTTATATTCTGATTTGAACTAGTTTGATCATTCAATAAGTATTTCTCCTATTAAGATATTATGCATCCTTTAACTTATTGATTTAACTATATATTACCAAGATCAAAAAAATACAGCTTGGCATTGTTACGTGTAAAGCCACGACCATCATAAACTAGAAACACAAAGATATTAAGGTCAGTAATCCTTGGAAAGATGTGTTAAGCAACATTCTATTTAGTTATTTATGGCTGTGCAGGGTTTTGTTGTGGCTCATGGGCTCTTCGTGGTGTGCGGGCTCTCTAGTTACAGCACACAGGCTTTGTTGCCCCGCACAATGTGGGATCTTAGTTCCCCAACTAAGGATCGAACCCACATCCCCTGCATTAGAAGGCAATTCTTTACCACTGGACCACCAAGAAAGTCCCTAAACAGCCCTTGAAAAATGAGTAATTACAGTCCCTTTCAGAGCCTGTCTTGATCACACTCATTTATTCATTGAACACATTTTTCTAGGGGACACACATATATATTGGGCTTCCCTGGTGGCTCAGCAGGTAAAGAATCCACTTGCAATGTAAGAGACCTGGGTTCGATCCCTGGGTTGGGAAGATCCCTGAAGAAGGGAAAGGCTACCCACTCCAGTATTCTGACCTGGAGAACTCCACGGACTGTATAGTCCATGGGGTTGCAAAGAGTCGGACATGACTGAGCAACTTTAACTTCTTTACTTTCATTCTAACTTTTCAACCCAGAATATATTCTACTCCAAGACAAAACTAGTGTAGAAATTCAGGAATGTATTATTCATCAAACATACTGAATCTAAAGAATGATCCACATAAATATTCAAAATTCTGCTGGAGCCAAGTATTTCCTGGATGAGACAGACTACATCAGGAAGCAGAGAAAAGCTTTTTCTTCTTCCCAGACGCCACTTCATCTTTGGTCACTATTTCTGGTTAGTCTTCTGTTAGCTGCCATAACAGAGCATCACAAGTTTGGTGCCTTAAAAGAACACAGATTAATCACCCTACAATTCCTTAGGTTAGAAGTCTGATATGGGTCTCCCTGAGCTAAAATCAAGGTGACAGCAGTGCTGCTTTCCTTTCAGGAGGCTTGAAGGAAAAAATCAGTTCCTGGCCTTTCCAGCTTCTTAGAAGCTATCTCTGCTCCTTGACGTTTGGCCCCCTTCTTCTACCTTAAAAGCTAGCAACGTTGCATATCTCTGACTCTATCCTGTCATCACATCTCTCTGACAACAGCCAGAAAAGAGTCTCTGTTTTTAAGGACTCATGTGATTAGATTGGGCTCACAGGATAATCCACAGTTATCTTCCCCATCTTAGGGTCTGTAGTAGCCTTAATCACATCTGCAAAGGCCACTTTGCTAGGTAAAGTAACACATCACAGGCTCTCTCGGAGGCTTCGGAAGAGAATCTATTCTCAGCTTCTCCCAACCTGTGGCACCTGCTGGCATCCCTTAGCTCATGGCTGTGTCACTCCAAGGCTGCAGTGACAGGTATAAGATCTATTGGAAAGGGCTATTACACCACACGAAGCAGGTTGAACTTTGTATAGACAAGTTTTTAAGTCACCTAAGGGATAAAATCATCAAAGAAGTTACCCCTGGGCACCAGGTGGGACATGGACTGGAAAGGTAGAGAGTGACTGCTTAGAGTAAGGAGGCTGCTGAGCTGCCCAATCAAGATGGCCCTTTAGAATGTAAACTGGTGCAGCCACTGTGGAAAACGCTATGGGCGGTCCTTTTAAAACTAAAAATAGAGTTATCATATGGTCCAGCAATCTCACTCCTGTGCATATGTCCAGAAAAGACAAAAACTCTAATTCTAAAAGATTGCAGGCAGATGCTTTACCATCTGAGCCACCAGGGAAGCCCCTATTCTAAAAGATACATCTACCCAATGTTCATAGCAGCACTATTTACAATAGCCAAGACATGGAAACAACCCAAGTGCCCATCAACAGGTGATTGGTTTAAGATGTATTGTGTGCTAAGTTGCTTCATTCATGTCAGACTCTTTGTGATCACATGGACTGTAGCCTGCCAGGCTCCTCTGTCCATGGGATTTTCCAACAAGAATACTGGAGCAGGTTGCCATGCCCTCCTCCAGAAAATAAGGATTGAACCCAAGTCTCTTTCGTCTCCTGCATTAGCTGGCAGGTTCTTCTACCACTGAACCACCTGGGAAGCCCTTAAGATGTAGTGTGTATATATAAATATATAAAATGGAATATTAGTGATAAAAAAGAATGAAATATGCCATTTGCTGCAGCATGGTTGGACTTAGAGAATATCATACTAAATAAAGTAAGTCTGAGAAAAATGAATATTATATCACTTATATGTGAAATCTAAAAAAAAAAAACAGTGCAAATTAATCTACATACAAAGCAGACACAGACTCATAGACACAGAAAACAAACTTATGGTTACCAGAGGGAAAAGTAGGAGATAAATTAGGAGTATGGGATTAACAGATATAAACTACTATATACATAAATTAGATAAGCAATAAGGATTTACTACATAACACAGGGAGCTATATTTGATACCTTGAAATAACATATAATGAAAAATTATCTGAAAAAAATATAATACATACATAACTGAATCACTTTGCTATACGCCTGAAACTAACACAATACTGTAAATCACTTATACTTCAATTAAAAAAAAAGAACTGCCCCTTAAATGGCAAAATGGTGTTCATGTAGAGAGAGGAAAAGGGCTAGATTTGAGAATTGGAAAGGAAAACCAACAGTGCTTTCTCTCAGCATCTGCCCCCTCCGCCTTGTGTGGTAACTGCACCCTGCTGAGGGGAAGCAGGGAATAGCTTCACCTCATGCTTCAGGCTCTGGACTCCAGGGGTGGGCCTCATGCTCTGAATCTATAACTTGTTCTGTTCCTGCTTTTCTTGGAGGAGCACATGACCCTAATCAAGACAGTCAGGCCACCAAGACCCAACCCGGGACTTCGGTAAGCAGACTCGCTCCTGCAAGACCAAGTGGTGTCACTTGCACATCTGGGTCTGCCCCAGACTGCCATGGACCTGAGATGGAGCCCACCCAGGGTATTTGGAGCCTATAGCTGAATCCTGGGAGCATCTTTGAGCCCCAAATCGAGCTATAATTTAGTCAACTGTGCTTGTGGACTTGTCATAGGCTGCTAGGTTTTTAAAATTTTATTTCTTTGGTCTAAGCCAGTTTGAGTTGAATTTTCTGTTCAAATGGACTCTGAATGAAGATTATTCAGTGTCTCTAATGATTACCACTGGGAACAGGGAAAATCTCTGAAGTGTCCTGCTCTTGGTCTCATGGCCAGAAGTGGATACAGATTTTCTTAGTCACTGTTGGCCCCTCTTAGGTAGGGGTGGACATTTCTTCCTCACTTGCTAAGCTAGTGGAATCAAAGGCCTTGGAGACTCTGGAAGGGGAGGCCTAGATCAGTGACTCCCAAACTTTAGGATTTCACAGATTTCAGCAGTAAAACTACAAAGAAAAATCTTAGGATACAAATTCAAATTGCAAAGTTTTAATTTTGTTAAGTAAAAATCTGAAAACAAACACATTAAAAAAAAAACACTGCTATCTATCGTCACCATAATATCATAAAAGATATGACACTTTGACACACACACCTGAAGGATAACATAGAATACAGGGCAGTCATTTAAAAAGAATACCCTTAGCTTTGTGAAAGTTACTCTGTGCCACTCACTTTTCTCTGTCTCAGATATGTGACACTTCCCTAGCAACACCGATCTGCTAACTGGCCTAGAAGAGAACCCTGTACCCCTCAGTAAAGTGTCCCCAGCATCCCTGGGGGATGTCACCCACATCCCTGGCACAGGAAACACCTGGACAGCTCTGAACATGTCTCAGTGGGGCCCCCAAAGCCGTGATCTCTGGCCATTCTGTAAATCACCTGACCTTGAGCTAGGTGTCCATCAGCTAGGGCAGAGTAGGGGTGGTTATGACACTTGGGCGTAGGCACTATGATGTGTGCATGGCAGACCACCCAGTCGACACATCAGGGCCAACTTGTACAAGGGCCAGTTCTGGCTCCTGAGCTGACAGCACCTATTTGTCCTCCCCAAGCATGGTAACTTCCCACCAGATACACATCCAATTACCACTGGCAAATCCCCATCTCCTATATCAAGTGAGGCTAAGTGACGTGAGACCCCACAATCCCATGCTCCCAGGGCCTAGACCTCACCCTGACAAAAACACTTATCAGAGAAGCTTGAGAAGACACGCCAAGTCATATGCACTATGTCATTTATTGTCACGTTCCTCATGAAACAGGGGCAGGAATGGGGAGAGGGGAGCCTCTGGGCAGAGAGGAGGAAGGGAGCGGGCAGCCTGCCCTTCCTCCAGGCTGGTGACCATGGGGGCTCGGGCATCAGTGGGATTCCCTTAGATGCAAGCACAGTGCTGGGTGAGAAGGTTGGGCACCATCTCATACTTAAAAGAGTAACCTCCATCCGAGGTGGTGCGGACACGTAGGGGCCTCATGGTCCCCGGGAGGGCAGCGCAACAGGCCTGGGCCCCTGGCACCAGAGAGAGGGGCTGGAAAGGGGTAGGGGGCACCCCGGGGACCGGCAGGGGCAGGTCCTGTAGGGTGGGCAGCCCACACCCCCCGTGACAGTAGTAGAAGATGAAACTAGGAGGGTGCACGATCCACCGGTCCCAGCCCAGCTCCTGGAAAGAGATATTGAGGGCGGCTCTGTGGCAGTCGGCATGGGCGGCGGGCTCCTCTGGAGGCCTCTGCAGCAGGCGCAGCGCAGCAGGAGACCAAGGCCAGGGCAGCGGGGGCGTGGAGCGCCGGGCCCTCTCCCCTCCACTGGGCGGCTTGGCCCGTGTGTGGGCCACCAGGAAGGGGGTGGCTTCGGGCCGGGCGGAGCAGGAACAGAGAGGACAACGCAGCAGGAGCGCCAGGACAGGATGGGTCAGCAGAGGGAAGGCGGAGGTGGCCAGGTGCAGGACAGCCCAGCGAGGGGGTGCCTGGCCCAGCGACATGGGCACAGGCGTGGGACCCCTGGATGTCAGTACCAGCAGGCCGAGCAGGGGCTCAGAGCTATTGGTGGCAGTGGTCTCCTGTCTGTCCAGTCCAGTATGGAACCACAGCTGGGCCGAAGTCACCTGGCGGCTGCGTGTGTGCTGGGATGGCCGGAACACATACGTGAAGAGGCCCTCCTCAGCCTCTCCAGCATCTGGCTCATCCCCACAGCTGGCACCTGCAGAGGGCAGAGGGAAGGGAAAGGGCAGCCCCCACCGGCAAAACCTGGAACCCCTCTCCCTCAGCAGGAGGGATCTGGCTGCCACTCATGAGCCTGCTAGGTGCCACACGAAATTCTCTGCCAGAGGCCAGGACCCTCCCCAATCTTCAGGGAACTGACAGAGGCCCCCCATGTGTTCAGTTCCATTCAGTTCAGTCATTCAGTCGCTCATTTGTGTCCGACTGTTTACGACCCCATGGACTGCAGCACACCAGGCCTCCCTGTCCATCACCAACTTCTGGAGTTTACTCAAACTCATGTCCATTGGATCAGTGATGCCATCCAACCATCTCATTCTCTGTCATCCCCTTCTCCTCCCGCCTTCAGTCTTTCCCAGCATCAGGGTCTTTTCAAATGAGTCAGCTCTTCACATCAGGTAGCCAAAGTATTGGAGTTTCAGCTTCAGCATCAGTCCTTCCAATGAATATTCAGGACTGATTTCCTTTAGGAAAATCCCCATGTGTTACTTCAGTATTAAAAGACTTCAAAAATGCCAGCCACTGCCAACTTCTCTCTGAAGTGGTTTTACCAATTAATATTCCCATCAGTGATGTGTAAGATGCCGTGCACTCTCTCCCTTCACCATTGCTTAGAATTGTTTGTTTCTATTTAAATTTTTATCTGATACTATGAAATGGTACCTTGAACACTGTGTACACAGGCATTTGTTATATTACTCATGTCAGAAATACTGCATGAGAAATTCTTTAATTCACTTTAAAAAGGTTAACACCAAGAAGGAAGAGGAAGGGGGTGGGGAGGAGGAGAAAGGATTCAGCTCAGAATCAAGGACAGTGCTTTCGAAGAAAATGCAGTTGGCATCCTTACCCTGACAAGTATATAAACTGCATCAAACAGTCACGAACAGCACAAATTAAAGAACTAGCAATTGGGGCTGTACTGTTATGTGGAACATCTCATTATAAACCTCACAACAACTGATCCATTTGGCAGATGAGAAGTGTTAGTCGCTCAGTCATGTCTGACTCTTTGTGACCCCATCTACCAGGCTCTTCTGTCCATGGGATTCTCCAGGCAAGAATACTGGAGTGGATTGCTATTCCCTTCTGCAGGGAATCTTCCCAACCCAAGGATCAAACCTGGGTCTCCCACACTGCAGACAAATGTTTAACCATCTGAGCCACCAGGGCAAACTGAACGTTAGAAAGATGAAAAGACATTAAACTAAGTGTCCAGGCTGGGATTCTGCCTGATCCTAAAGCCACACTCACTGTGCTGCCTGGGGCCTGAAGCACAGGGAGCCAGAGCATCCTCTCTGAGAGAAAAGTAAGCCAGGTTACAAAAAGGTCCAGCCAGAGGAGGGCTTTACTCACTGAGTGAGTGCAACTGACTGGGGAGATGAGAATTCAAGAGAAGGTAGGTTAGTTTCCCAACTAACTGTTCTCCCGCATCCCTGATATCTTCTCAAGTCTCAGCTTTCTGAGGCTAAAGAAACAATGTTTGGAGCAGGGAGCAAAAAAGCAAAGGGAGGAGGAAAGATGGCAGGAAGGGGTACCCCAGATATCTCTGTCCCTAAACACCGCTGGCCTCCCAGATGACTATCTCACAAATGGCTCCTATGAACCGGGCACTCTGGGATACACCATCTCACTCAATCCTGAAAGGTAGGCATTATGGCGCTTTTCACAGATGAGGAGACAAGAGGCTCAGGAAGGTTTAGTAACTGGTCCACTGTTGCAAAGTCAGTTGAGTGTCAGGTCTGGGATTCAACCCCAGACCTGCCTAGCTCCCGAATCCAGGCTACACCACACTCTTTGTCAGAGTCAAGGCGCCAATACCCCACCCTCATTACCTGCAGCTGGAAAAAGGATGGCCTGGGAGACATCTTGGTCCTCGGGCTCAGAGCCCTTGCGCATGAAGCCCCCCACGGCATGCCTTCGAGGCAGACGCCTGACTCCAGGATCTCCACCTTCCCCAGTCACCGGCGGGGGCCCCAAGGCATCCAGGAACAGGGCCCTCACCTTGGCCAGGACAAGTTCCCGGTCCAGCTCCGGCCCATGACAGCCACGCCCGCCCTGAGGGGCCAGCAGGAAGAGGAGCAGCTGAAGCCACATAGCTCACCTGGCCCTGCCCACCGGGAACCCACACCCTGCCCTGTGCCCCTTCTGCCAGGGTCTGCCCAGGGCCTCCCCACTCCACCCTCCCCATCCTACCACCGCCCTCTTCTACCCTTCTCACCCCAGTCTTCCCCAGCCCTTCCCACGCCCCGCAGTCGAGTTGCCCCTGCCCATGGCATTGAGACCTCCTATCTCTGACGCAGATGTCTGTGGCCCTGAGCCTTATCTCCCACTCCCGCCAGGAATGTGGGGGAGGGGCTGGAGAGGGCTTTCACCCCAAGTGACCTAAACCACACATACAACCCCTCGCCCTCCACACACACAGAATCAGAGAGTCACAACCCAGCACCCAGCACAGAGGTGACACCAGATGGGACAGGAGCCTGTTAACTGGGGGTCTGCCAGGTCTAAAAAGCGTTATTTGTCAGGGAGACAGAGCAAGCCAGCCCCTCGCAGCTTCTGGGGCCCTTTTCAACCCAGCAGCTGCTGGGCCAGTCCTCTCGGGGGAAGCGCCGGGGCGGGGGCTAGAACTGGGGTTAAGGCGGGGGGCAGGGGTCCCGCCTGCTCTAAACTTAGACTGGAGGAGCCGGTCTGGGCTCTTGTCCTCCAGCTGTGTCATCAGAGAATATTTTTGGGATTGGCAGCTGCAGGCTTCTCTGTCACTCAGGCCCGATTTTGGCGGACTGCTGGGGACCTGGCGGCTGGAGGTGGGAGGGAGGAGGGGAAAGAGGCCCTGGCTGTGGGAGGGGGCTGGGAAGGCCGGCTCTCGGGAGCAGGAAGCCAGGCCGCAGGCAGGGGAGGCTGCGGGGCCCCTCGCTGGAGAGGCAAACAGGAAGGACTCCCCCCCTGAGCCCCGGGAATCGCCGCCGCTGCCGCCGCCTCAGAGCCGCAGCTCCCGGCGGAGGGTAAGGAGGCGAGCCGGGAGCGGGCGGCCAGCAGAGAGCCCCGCGGGTCCCGGCGCCTAGTCCCCGGCCGCGCCCCGCCTCCCGGGCTCCCGCCGCCGCTCCCGACCTGCCCTTGCGCCGCCGCGATGAAGGCGGGCTCGGGGGATCAGGGGAGCCCCCCGTGCTTCCTGCGCTTCCCGCGGCCCGTGCGGGTGGTAAGTGGCGCGGAGGCCGAGCTCAAGTGCGTGGTGCTGGGCGAGCCGCCGCCCATTGTCGTGTGGGAGAAGGGCGGGCAGCAGCTGGCGGCCTCCGATCGCCTGAGCTTCCCGGTGGACGGCGCCGAGCACTGCCTGCTGCTGAGCGGCGCGCTGCCCACCGACGCTGGGGTCTACGTGTGCCGCGCCCGCAACTCGGCCGGAGAGGCCTACGCGGCGGCCGCCGTCACCGTGCTGGAGCCGCCGGCCCCCGAGCCTGAGCCCCAGCTCGCCGAGCGCCCGCTGCCGCCGCCCGGAGCCGGGGAGGGCGCCCCGGTGTTCCTGACGGGGCCCCGGTCCCAGTGGGTGCTGCGGGGGGCGGAGGTGGTGCTGGAGTGCCAGGTGGGGGGCCTCCCCGCGCCCACGCTCTACTGGGAGAAGGATGGGATGGCGCTGGACGAAGTGTGGGACAGCAGCCACTTCTCCCTCGAGCCGGGCCGCGCGGGCGCGGGCGCGAGCCTGGCGCTTCGCATCCTGGCGGCTCGGCTGCCCGACTCGGGCGTCTACGTGTGCCACGCCCGCAACGCGCACGGCCACGCGCGGGCCGGGGCGCTGCTGCAAGTGCAGCAGCCCCCCGAGAGCCCGCCCGAGGACCCCGACGAGGCCCCCACGCCCGTGGTGGAGCCGCTCAAGTGCGCGCCCAAGACCTTCTGGGTGAACGAGGGCAAGCACGCAAAGTTCCGCTGCTACGTGATGGGCAAGCCGGAGCCTGAGATCGAATGGCACTGGGAGGGCCGCCCGCTGCTCCCCGATCGCCGCCGCCTCATGTACCGCGACCGAGACGGCGGCTTTGTGCTCAAGGTGCTGTACTGCCAGGCCAAGGACCGCGGGCTCTACGTGTGCGCCGCGCGCAACTCGGCGGGCCAGACGCTCAGTGCCGTGCAGTTGCACGTGAAAGGTACCACGGCGCCCCCGGGCGGCCAGGGCCTGGGGAGGGGCCTCCAGCGCCCTCCCTGACCCGCCTTACTCCAGCCCCACTCAGTGCCTAGAAGACAGCGAGGAGTAAGGGAGGCTGAATATTAAAATGCCATTTCCCACCTCCCTCCCTCCCATCCCCCAGGGATTCGGGTTTAGTACGTCTCCAAGGTACCTGCTCCAGGAACTTCTTAGCAAGCTCTCCAAATGATTCTGAGGCAGATGGCAGAAAACCACTCTTCCATAAAGGGCTTTAGGGAAGGATTGAATGATTGACCCAGAGGGACCTACAACTCTTGTAGTTCAATGTTTCTCAGCCTCTTTGTTATTTCACCACCCATTCCCCAATGGAAACCCCATCGGGGCCCCAGTGTATTATATAAAAGGATCATTTTATGGGTGTAAATTTCTAAATCCAAATTTGTAACATATATTTATAAAGTCAGTCAATGAGAACAAGGGAGCTGTCTTATTAAGCACACACATTTTAACCATTCATAACTGGGTCTAGCTTTTGAGCCCCCCATGGGGAAATCGTAGCTTCAGGTGTCACCCTGACAAACTCCCGATTCACACCAAAGAGAGAAAACTTGAGGGCAAAAAAATGCCCCCCAATTTTTGACTATTCTGTCATTAGACTGCTTTCCAGGTTTGCAAGAAGAAGAAGGTGAAGGAGAGGAAATTTATATTTCAAAGTTGAGCCCCCAGCGGTGTTTAATAAATGCTTACATTGCTCATAACTAGAAAAGTCAGGGGTGAAAAACAGGCCAAATTCACATTGGAAGTTAAAGCTTCCCATAATAGGAGTTCATTGCAACTCACGGCATACCTTCACTAGTTATTACCCAACTCTTTCCCTCAGAGAAAAATAGTTGGCAAATCTCCCGAGTCCATCCTGGCACGCAGTCAAGCATGTGGCACCTGTACCACGGGTGGTGGCCTCTTGGGTACAGTTTGATGTGCACAAACCGGCCAGGCAGAGCTGAACTCTCACCCCCTGAGGACAGAAAAGCCCAGGATGAAGGCCAAGATTCCCAGAGCCAAGTGATAAGACAGACATGTTCCCCTAGCAGTCCAAGTGACCCCACTGGCCGTTTCTGTTATCATGCTTTCTTTTTGTAAAATGCAGTTTTAAAAGTGGTTGAAGTACTTTCAAAATGAAGTTCAACTCAAACCCTTGCAGAATTGTGTGTGGTGCCCATGAGGGTCCCCGCCAAACATTTTGAAAATCCCTGATAATGGCCCAAGCCCCTCCATCTCTTTCTCTGCTTTACAAATAAACTGCGGCCCAGCATCATGAAAATGGCCTCGGTCAAGGTGATGTGTTAGGCTCAACGAGAATTCGGGTCATCTGACCTCCCTTCTGAGGGTTTCTCTGAGTATACAACGACACTAGCTCTGGGAGAAGAGCAAATGGCCCGAGCTACCCTGGGTTTAGGCAGTGGGTGACAGAGGAGGGTCTTTCTCCCGGTCGGGGCCCTCTCCAGAGCCTTCTCTGGTCTCGCCCTTCTCCACAGAGCCCCGCCTCCGCTTCTCCAGGCCGCTGCAGGACGTGGAGGGCCGGGAGCATGGAATTGCGGTGCTGGAGTGTAAAGTGCCCAACTCGCGCATTCCCACCGCCTGGTTCCGCGAGGACCAGCGGCTGCTGCCCTGCCGCAAGTACGAGCAGATCGAGGAGGGCACGGTCCGCCGCCTCATCATCCACAGGCTGAAGGCGGACGACGACGGCGTCTACCTGTGCGAGATGCGCGGCCGTGTGCGCACCGTGGCCAACGTGACGGTCAAAGGTCGGCTGGCCAGTGGCGGGGGCTGGGGGAGACCGAGACAGAGGCCCGCCGGTGCCCAGTCCACGGGCTCATAATCTCCCACCCGTGTCTCAGGGCCCATCCTGAAGCGGCTGCCTCGGAAGCTCGACGTTTTTGAGGGCGAAAACGCGGTGCTGCTGGTGGAGACTCGCGAGGCTGGGGTGGAGGGACGCTGGAGTCGCGACGGAGAGGACCTGCCGGCCACCTGCCAGAGCAGCTCGGGCCACATGCACGCCCTGGTCCTTCCAGGGGTCACCCGAGAAGATGCCGGGGAGGTCACCTTCAGTCTGGGCAACTCCCGGACCACCACTCTGCTTAGAGTCAAATGTGAGGGCCCCAAAGCCTCTAGGCAGCCTCCTCAAGGGCTGGACAGGACGGTCAGGACAGAAGGGTGACCAGATGACAGAGTCTGGGTTGGCAAAGTTGACTTTAGGTTGCAGGGCTGTGGGAGGCTGGAACAGGGCTCAGATGCAAACCCTGCCTCTGTCTCAGGCATCAAGCACAGTCCCCCGGGACCCCCAGTGTTGGCCGAAATGTTCAAGGGCCACAGGAACACGGTCCTGCTCACCTGGAAGCCTCCGGACCCCACCCCCGAGACCGCCTTCATCTACCGGCTGGAGCGGCAGGAGGTGGGCTCGGAAGACTGGGTACAGTGCTTCAGCATTGAGAAAGCCGGGGCCGTGGAGGTGCCCGGGGACTGCGTGCCTACCGAAGGCGACTACCGCTTCCGAGTCTGCACTGTCAGCGAACACGGCCGCAGCCCCCACGTGGTGTTCCACGGGTCTGCTCACCTCGGTGAGTCAGTCCTGTCAGCCCAGGCTATCAGTGGCTATACCTGAAGTCGTGCCCTCCCCATCACCCTTCCTCCCTTCCCCTGGGCTCCCCGCTCTCTCTTGCTATATGCCATCTAGCTGCCAGTCTCTGCCCTCTGCCAGCCGCCTGGTTCTGATGGCCATGCTCTGTCCCCCTCTCAGTGCCCACAGCTCGCCTGGTGGCTGGTCTGGAGGAGGTACAGGTGTATGATGGGGAAGACGCCGTCTTCTCCCTGGATCTCTCCACCGTCATCCAGGGCACCTGGTTCCTTAACGGGGAGGAGCTCAAGAGTAACGAGCCAGAGGGCCAGGTGGGGCCCGGGCCCCTGCGGTACCGGGTGGAACAGCGTGGCCTGCAGCACAGGCTCATCCTGCAGGCCGTCCGGCATCAGGACAGCGGGGCCCTGATCGGCTTCAGCTGCCCAGGTGTGCAGGACTCAGCCGCGCTCACCATCCAAGGTTAGTACTGGTGGGGACCACGGTGGGCAGATAGGGTCAAGACGTAGAAATCCCATTAGCAAAATGAGGCACACGCTGTTCATGCTTCTCACATCTGAGCCAGGAGTCAGGAGCATCCTAGGTGAGCTCAGATAGAGCACTCAGGGATCCAGAAGTCCAATTTCAACCCGTGCTTAGTCGCTCAGTCATGTCCGACTCTGCAACCCTGCCAGGCTTCTCTGTCCATGGGATTCTCCAGGCAAGAATACTGGAGTGGGCTGCCATGCTTTCCTCCAGGAGATCTTCCCAACCCAGGGATCAAACCCAGGTCTCCTGCATTGCAGGCGGCTTCTTTACCGTCTGAGCCACCAGAGAAGCCCATATAGGGGACTCCTTGTTATTTTCACCAGCATCATATCCAAATTCTCTAGGGGTACTTTGTGGTTTGCAGAATTCTGTCATGTTTGTCATCTTAAAGACACAGACCGTGGCCCCTAGTCCCTGACCACTTCCTGCCCTACTGTGTGATGGCTAACACTATCTGAGTCACTTCCTGTGTGCCAGGCACAATCCTAATTGCTTTACATATATTAATTAGCACAGACCTCTCAACAGCCCTAAATCTTCCCTAGTGGCTCAGATGGTAAAGCGTCTGCCTGCAATGAGGGAGACCCGGGTTCAATCCCTGGGTCGGGAAGATCTCCTGGAGAAGGAAATGGCAACCCACTCCAGTATTCTTGCCTGGAAAATCCCATGGACAAAGGAGCCTGGTGGACTACAGCCCATGGGGTCGCAAAGAGTTGGACATGACTGAGCGACTTCACTTTCACTTCTTTCACTTTCTCAACAGCTCTACAGGATGTGTTCTTTTGTCATCCCATTTTACAGATGGGGAAACAGATACAGGTTCAGTGACTTGCCCGAAGTCACAAAACTGATAAGTGCTAGTGCTGGATTATGAATGCAGGTGGTCTGGCTGCAGTATCGCACTCTGCCGCTCTGAGGAAAGAGGAGAGGAGAGGGAATGAGGCCTCCCTGAGGATGACAGTTGTTGGCAGGAGTCTGAAAGTTCAGGGAACGCACTGGCATTTGCTATTGCACCATTGCTGGAATTTGTAAGGCCAGTCACAGAATTCCTCAGTGTCCACGCACAGGGCCTGGAGGCAGTTAGCCAGCGGCAGCCCAGGAGGAGGACAAAGTAAGAAATAACCACAAAGAGAGCAGCATTTCTAAAATACAACCCAGGTTCAGACGGTAAAGAATCTATCTGCAATGCAGGAGACCTGGGTTCAATCCCTAGGTTGGGAAGAACCCCTGGAGAAAGAAATGGCAACCCACTCCTTCTTGCCTGGAGAATTCCATGGACAGATTAGCCTGGCAAGCTACAGTCCATGGGGGTCTCAAAGAGTCAGACACACAACTGAGCAACTAATACTTTCACTTTCTTTCACTAACATTGGGCTTCCCTGGTGATTTAGGCTGTAAAGAATCTGCCCCCAATGCTGGAGACCTGGATTCCATCAGGTCAGGAAGAGTCAGGAAGCTCCCTTGGAGAAGGGGATGGCAACCCACTCCAGCATTCTTTCCTGGAGAAGTCCATGGGGTTGCAAAGAATCAGACAAAGCTGAGTGACTAACACTTTCACCAACGTCAGAGTCATGCTGAGGGCTAGTTTATAATGCAGATTCTTTGACCCTTGCATGCTGGGGCGGGGGGAGGGGTAAAGCCTAGGAATCTGCATTTTCGGTAGGCTCTCTGGGAATTCTTATGCACACTAAAACCACTGGTCTTGAGAATTGGTGTGTAAGCGCAAAACGAATTTTTAAAACCAACAAATGCATCACGACAGTCGTCTGGCCTGATGTGCCCAGCCCCCTCCCCCAGCACATGCCCTGCAGTGGGGTGCTCACTGGGTAAGTAGAGCACAACCAGGGCGCTACCCATGACCACACCTCTCCCCACACAGAGAGTCCTGTGCACATCCTGAGCCCCCAGGACAAGGTGTCACTGACCTTCACGACCTCCGATCGGGTGGTACTGACCTGTGAGCTCTCCCGGGTGGACTTCCCAGCGAGCTGGTACAAGGATGGGCAGCAGGTGGAGGAGAGCGAGTCACTGGTGGTGAAGATGGACGGGCGCAAACACCGCCTGATCCTGCCCGAGGCCCAGGTCCAGGACAGTGGCGAGTTCGAGTGCAGGACAGAAGGCGTCTCAGCCTTCTTCAGCGTCACCGTCCAAGGTCAGGGAACGAGGCAGCCTAGGCTCCCCCAGCCGCGGCTGACCCAGGGAGCTGTACCCATCCTACCCCACCCCCTGCTCTGCCCGCTTTGACGAGCCCTTCCAGGGAGGGCCTCAGGGGCCAGGGGACATGTTGCGGATCACGCTGCCCCCACACCACCCTCCAGCACATTGGCCCTCATGTACCCTCTGAGGGGGGGTGATCAAATCAGTGAAGGGCAGGAGAGGTGGGAGCTAACATTTGTTAGGCACCTGCTAGCCAAGGCCTGTGCTGGATACTTGAAATGTACCCTTTCATTCAACATTCAAGGCTACACGAGAGCCAGTATATCTCCACTCATGGATGAAGTAGCAGAGACTCAGAGAGGTTATGCAAGTTCCTCATAATCACACAGCCAGCAACTACGCTAGCTGGGTTCACACCCAGGACTGTTTATCCCATGCCGCAGGAGGTCAGAGTCAAAGGAAATCTTGAGGTGCAGTGGTACAGAGGTTCTTGGAAGCCAGTCCATGTTCTGGCTGCTTCAGAGACTAATAACAGGAAACCTGTTATTAGTGCATAGCCCCTCCTCACCCCCCACCCCCGCCCCAGGCCTCCAGAGCCCGAATACCCAGGACAGAGCTTTGAGATCCACTCTAGGAGGACAACTCTGGAACCATTGAACCAGCTCAGTTTTCTCACTTTGAGTGGAAATCCTGTTACGGCCCCATTGCCAAAAGGTCCTCTGCCCCTGCATGAATGTGCCCTGTGATAGGGAACTCACTATCTATAGGGGGTGTTTCCCCAGGGTGACAGCACTGAGTAGTTCCCACCTCCCACCTCCTCCCTGTCCTGGGGCCAACCCACTGGGGGCTTCCTGGTAAAAGCAGCAGCAAGCAATGACCTCCTCTCAGCTTAGACAAAGGCCCTCTGTGTCCCCACCCAGCACCCTCGGATCCTCTGGGGACTAACAGGCCTGTGCACAGGATCGGCGATACTGATCTGTGACACCTCACCCACCACGCCCTTAGTACTTAGTTCTGGGTCATTGCCCCAGAACGCACCCTCCTCCCAGCCACCATGGACTCGGGTGTTCTGTGTGAGTGTCGGTGTGACCCCATCTCTGCTCCTCCAGACCCCCCAGTGCACATCGTGGCCCCCCGGGAGCATGTGTTTGTGCACGCCATAACCTCTGAGTGTGTCATGCTGACCTGTGAGGTGGACCGGGAGGACGCCCCCGTGCACTGGTTCAAGGACGGGCAGGAGGTGGAGGAGAGCGACTTTGTGCTGCTGGAGAGTGAAGGGCCCCACCACCGCCTCGTGCTGCCTTCCGCCCAACCTTCCATCGGGGGCGAGTTCCAGTGCGTCGCTGGCGATGAGCGCGCCTACTTCACTGTGACCATCACAGGTGGGGCTCCAGGCAGGCCATGGGATGGGGCAGCTGTGCCTTGCTTGGACAGCCGGCACACTCCTGGGCCGCCATTCCCAGCCCCCTCAGCCGATCACACCCCACCCCTTCCCCCCAACCCATGGTCTGCACACTGAGGTTCAGCCACTGCAGAACATGCATTGTCCTTAGTGCACTAGTCACAGCTACATGGCAGAGGGAAGCCCACCTTCTCTGTTCTCCTGAAGGCCCTCCGAGAGGAGCCTTAGGGATGGTAGTGTGGGGTGAGGAGACCCAAGCACTAGAGGGGTTAAAGGTGTCCTGTGGGAGACCTCAGCTCCATCTGGGCACCAAACCCTCCTCTCCCCAACCTCACCCTTTGTATAGCCCTGCCGCCATCCGGAGAATAGGGAGAGTCTCCGCAGGCGAGGCTGACACCATGGTCCCACCCCTGCTGTGCTTTGTGGTCATGTCACAAGTTAGCTGTGAGTGACCCTCTGAGCCGCTGTGAGCCCTGGTCCAAGGGAAGACCCTCTTCTTCAACATGCAGCCCACTTTCTGGGAGTAGGGAACAGGCGTGAACCGGGCAAGGTGGCTGGGCACCTCAGCCCCAGCCCCAGATGCCCAGCCATGGCTGTCGTGTCCTGCAGACGTCTCCTCGTGGATCGTGTACCCCAGTGGCAAGGTGTACGTGGCGGCCGTGCGCCTGGAGCGCGTGGTGCTGACCTGCGAGCTGTGCCGGCCCTGGGCCGAGGTACGCTGGACCAAGGACGGTGAGGAGGTGGTGGAGAGTCCCACGCTGCTCCTACAGAAGGAGGACACGGTGCGCCGCCTGGTGCTGCCCGCTGTTCAGCTGGAGGACTCGGGCGAGTACTTGTGTGAGATCGATGACGAATCCGCCTCATTCACAGTCACCGTCACAGGTGTGGGCCCATCCCCCGTCCCCGGGGTCACCAGAGGACTGCCCTGAGCCCTTGGGGAGCTGGCCACATAGCCCCTAGCTAGCACATGGGGGAGGGAGGCTGTAGGTGCATGAACTGGTGGTGAGGGGGGTGGTCCCTGCCCAGAAGACCCCGGGGTCACTGTTGGAGGAAGCAGGCTCCTCCCCAGCACCCAAGCCAGGAATAGCTGTGCTCCACCAGCTCACTTACTGAGCAGTTTATATGTGTCAGGCGCTGGGCCAGGTGCTGTGGGTCACTGATGCTTATTGCATATAAGGTCCCTGCTCTCAGACAGCTGCCGGTCTAGCTGGGGGCGAGGTGGGTGCAGCCGTTAACCAGGGGTCGCAAACCGGCAGTCCCTCAGGCCCCATACAGCCCACAGGTGTGTTGTGTTTGGCCTGCAGAGTCATACCAAAGTCAGGACAGTTCCAATAACAACCCGGAGTTATGCATCCTCTTGAAAAAGCCGAAGACCCGGCGCCTCTGGTCCCGCTTCCCCCCTTGGCGACGAACAGCTGGCGCTGAGTAGCAGCTGCCCCCATAATTTGGGGCCCACATTCCTCTGTCTCACACCCACCCCATCCCCCACTGTTCTTTTTTGCTCCCCTTCCTAAACTGCTTCAGCCTGGCCCCCACGGGCACTTGAGTTTGCGACCCCTGTGTTTAACCAATAAACACGCAAATAAATGTACGGTGACACTTCGTGACAAGTGCTGTGAAGGAAAGAGGGCTCAAGAGAGCCGGACAGGAGGTCAGGGAGGGCCTTGGGGAGAGTCACCATGCCAAGCCAGTCCTGGTCCAGGCTCTGGACACTCAGCAGTTCACAGACACATGTGCGTCCCTGCAGGAGTGGATGGCCTGGCAGGAAAGCCAGACACCTGAAGTCTTAGAGGGAGTGTTGCAGTAAGGCGCAGTGAGAGCTCAGGGCTGGGGCTGCTGACCTGGTTGGCTAGCAGGCAGGAAGTGGCTTCAGAACGGATATTTGGAGCAAGGGCTGAGTTAGCTGAGTGGGGGTCTGGGTTTGGACTGAAGGTCAGAGTTGAAGGTTAAAAGCGGGAAGGCACAGGATGATTACGGAAGTGATGGTTCATTGCTGGAAACTTTGGGGCTGCAGCTCATAGCGCCAATCTCAGTGTGTACCTGAGCAGGGCGGGGAGTGTAAAACCCAGGTGGCTCTGGGTGGCACTGAAGAACCCACTGGCTGCACTGGAGCGACCATCCCGATGCCAGCACCTTCTGGTTGCCCTCCCCACTGACCTGCTCCAGAAACAAGGCTTCAGCCTAGATTTGAGCTACTTAGGGCCCCCCAACTCCCTGCACCCCAGATAGGACAGCTTGAAACACACAAGCCACTACATATTCTGTCCTGTAGTGGCTCCCTTCAACCTCTCCTGCCTCAAGCCCTGGCCAGACATCATGGCTGCAGACACACACATTCCAGCCCATAATTGGCCTCCCCACAAAACACCAGATTCTTCCTAGGAAGTTCGCACAACACACCACCTTGGCTGTGGACCAGGAGAATCAGGTCCGATGCCAAGCTGAGGTCCCATAGCCTTGCAGGCTCCCCAGTCTCATGGCTGCACGCCATCTACACTCCACTGCCTCCATCACCTCCCCCACCACTCAGGGAGCCACACTCCAACATCTCGTGGCGCTGCTAGGCCCAGAGAACCAACCTGCATCCCATAGACTGTTAGAACAAGCCCGGTTAGGGAGGCAGAGGCAAGAGCTGGATGTGCACTGGTGGGCATGTCTGCCCATACTCCCCAGTGCAAAGACCTAGACTGGGAAGCTAGCAGTTCCCCAGCCAGCCACAAGGGGGCCGAATGCTGAAGGAGCACTTCCGCGTCTGGGAGACGATTACGGGAGACCTCCAAGGTGCGTAGATGCCTGGGCAGGCCAGCGCTCAGAGCCCTGGTCACCTCCCACATTGACATCGCTCCTTTCTGTGAAAGGCTGACCACTCCAGAGCAGTTAGAGATGAACTTGAATCGGCATTTAACATCCCCAGGGAACTCAGGCTCAGATGCAAATTCATTACTGAGTTTCCTACAAGCCTTAGCTTGGAATCCCTACCACTGCTGGCAGAGTCTGTCAGTTCAGTTCAGTAGGTCAGTTGTGTCCGACTCTTTGTGACCCCATGGACTGCAGCACGCCAGGCTTCCTGGTCCATCACCAACTGCCGGAGCTTGCTCAAACTCATGTCCATCCAGTCGGTGATGCCATCCAACCATCTCATCGTCTGTCATCCCCTTCTCCTCCTGCCTTCAATCTTGCCCAGCATCAGGGTCTTTTCAAATGAGTCCGTTCTTCTTATCAGGTGGCCAAAGTATTAGAGTTTCAGCTTCAACATCAGTCCTTCCAATGAATATTCAGGACTGATTTCCTTTAGGACTGACTGGTTGGGTCTCCTTGCTGTCCAAGGGATTCTCAAAAGTCTTCTCCAACAACACAATTCAAAAGCATCGATTCTTTGGCGCTCAGCTTTCTTTATAGACCAACTCTCACATCCATACATGACTACTGGAAAACCATAGCCTTGACTAGACGGACCTTTGTTGACAAAGTAATGTCTCTGCCTTAATATGCTGTCTAGGTTGGTCATAACTTTTCTTCCAAGGAGCAACGTCTTTTAATTTCATGGCTGCAGTCACCATCTGCAGTGATTTTGGAGCCCAAGAAAATAAAATCTCTCACTGTTTCCCCTGTTTCCCCATCTATTTCCCATGAAGTGACGGAACTGGATGCCATTACCTTTCTTTTCTGAATGTTGAGCTTTAAGCCAACTGTTTCACTCTCCACTTTCACTTTCATCAAGAGGCTCTTTAGTTCTTCGGTTCCTGCCATAAGGGTGGTGTCATCTGCATATATAAGGTTATTAATATTTCTCCCAGCAATCTTGATTCCAGCTTGTGCTTTATCCAGCCTGGAATTTCGCATAATGTATTCTGCATATAAGTTAAATAAGCAGGGTGACAATATACAGCCTTGACGTACTCCTTTCCCAATATGGAACCAGTCTATTGTTTCATGTCCATTTTTAACTATTGCTTCTTGACCTGCATACAGATTTCTCAGGAAGCAGGTAAGGTGGTCTGGTATTCCCATCTCTTTAAGAATTTTCCACAGTTTGTTGTGATCCACACAGTCAAAGGCTTTGGTGTAGTCAATAAAGCAGAAGTATATGTTTTCTGGAACTCTCTTGCTTTTTCCATGATCCAACAGATTTTGGCAATTTGATCTCTAGTTCCTCTGTCTTTGCAAAATCCAGATTGAACATCTGGAAGTTCATATTTCATGTACTGTTGAAGCCTGGCTTAGAGAATTTTGAGCATTACTTTACTGGCATGTGAGATGAGTGCAATTGTGCAGTAGTTTGAGCATTCTTTGGCATTGCCTTTCTTTGGGATTGGAATGAAAACTGACCTTTTCCAGTCCTGTGGCCACTGCTGAGTTTTCCAAATTTACTGGCATATGGAGTGCAGCACTTTCATAGCATCATCTTTTAGAATTTGAAATAGCTCAACTGGAATTCCATCACCTTCGCTAGCTTTGTTCATAGTGGTGCTTCCTAAGGCCCACTTGACTTCGCATTCCAGAATGTCTAGCTCTAGGTAAGTGATCACACCATCATGGTTATCTGAGTCATGAATAGTTTTCTTCTGTGTATTCTTGCCACCTCTTCTTATTATCTGCTGCTGCTGTTAGGTCCATACAATTTCTGTCCTTTATCGAGCCCATCTTTGCATGAAAAGTTCCCTTGGTATCTTTAATTTTCTTGAAGAGATTTCTAGTCTTTCCCATTCTATTGTTTTCCTCTATTTGTTTGCACTGATCACTGAGGAAGGTTTTCTTATCTCTCCTTGCTATTCTTTGGAACTCTGTATTCAAATGGGTATATCTTTCCTTTTTCCTTTGCCCTTATTCTTTTCTCAGCTATTTGTAAGGCCTCCTTAGACAACCATTTTGCCTTTTTGCATTTTCTTTTTCTTGGGGATGGTCTTGATCACTGCCTTCTGTTCAGTGTTGCAAACCTCCATCCATAGTTCTTCAGGCACTCTGTCTATCAGATCCCATCCCTTGAATCTATTTCTCACTACCACTGTATAGTCATAAGGGATTTGGTTTAGGTCATATCTGAATGGTCTAGTGGTTTTCCCAACTTTCTTCAATTTAAGTCTGAATTTTGCAATAAGGAGCTTCCCTTTATCAAATGGTGGGTTTTCCTCCTGCTCTAGGTAGGTGTAGCCAGCTGTGACCGTAAGGAAGTTGCTTAACCACTCTGTGCCTCAGTTTCTTCATCTGGGAAATGAGTTTAAAACAGTACCTACACCCTAGGGTTGCTATCAGGGGGTAAGGTGCTTACAGCTGTCCTGGAACTTTAGCAAGCAATATATAAGTACTTACCAATACTGTTACAGATCTGCCATCCTTATCCACAATCCTAAAACCAAAAAAAAAGAAAGAAAACACTTAAAATCCAAAGGCTCTTTGTATGTTTGGTATTAAAAGTTACTTCTGTAAAACCTGAGCTTAACTCTGGGAAGCTATTTGCACTTTTAAATTACCCTGCTTAGGGTGTATCTCTATATGTTACACTGCAGAGACGTTAATGTGATTGATTATGGGGGGTTCCACAGTAGGGGCTGAGGAGGAGTATATGCTATATGATAAATGTACCATTTCTAGAATTGGAAGCATTTCTGGATTCTGTAACACCTGTGGCCCCAGGGATTTCAGAGAACAGATTTTGGACCTATTACTATCCTTATCACTCTTAACAATTTGGGGAACCAGGATTTCATGCTGCCGGACAGCTCCAGAGAGGCTGACAGTGAGTCTGACAGCCTGTGGTTGTCCCTACTCTGCAGAACCCCCAGTGCGCATCCTATACCCCCGGGACGAGGTGACCTTGGTGGCCGTGAGCTTGGAGTGTGTGGTGCTGATGTGCGAGCTGTCTCGGGAGGATGCCCCGGTGCGCTGGTACAAGGATGGGCTGGAGGTGGAGGAAAGCGAGGCCCTGGTGCTGGAGAGCGACGGGCCCCGCCGTCGCCTGGTGCTGCCCGCCGCCCAGCCCCAGGACGGGGGCGAGTTCGTATGCGACGCTGGAGACGACTCAGCCTTCTTCACTGTCACCGTCACAGGTGGGCAGTCTCCGAGACCCCCCCAGGGAGGAAGAGAGGCAGGAGGCTGAGGGACAGACACCCACCCCTCCCACTTCCTGCACCGTCAGGGCCCCCACGTGCCACACACAACTTTCCCCCTGTCCAGCCTTCCCTCCTCTCCCAGCCTCCTCATTCTCAGCCATCAGAGAGAGCCCTGGGTTGCCCAAACCAGGTTGGGACAGTGGCCAGAGGCCTGGTGAAGAGAGCCCAGCAATCGGGAGTGCTCATTCATTTGTGTATTCAACAAACACTGATCTGCTCAGCATGTTCTGATGCTGAGGGATTCGGTAATGAATGAAGGAGAGAAAACCTGTCTTTACCTTCTTGTGAGAGCAGACAGACAGCAAATAAGGGAAACAGGTGGTTTTTCAGGTGGTGATCGGTTCTTCAGAGGCAAAGCAGGGAAAAGGGACAGGAAATGGAGGGGTAGGGAGGGCTGTGCATTGGGGTTAGATAGATCTGTGAGTGTGGGTCTAGCTCTTTCCGTCTGTGCAACCCTGGGCAAGTCAGTTCCCTATAAAGAGGCTTCAGGTCCTCATCTATAAAGTGAAGGCAGCAATAGGGAGTGTCAGGAGTAGCTGAGAAAAGAACTGTAGTGTCCTCAGCATGACACCTGGCACACAGTAAGTGCCCACGATTGTAGGTGGTACCATTTCCCAAGAGCTGCTCTGCAAAGGGAGAGGACTGAGAAGCCAGTGGTCAGTCAGGTAGAAGCCGAGCCCACCCACTTCTCTCTCTGTTCGCCCACCAGCTCCTCCAGAGAGGATTGTGCACCCAGCAGCCCGCTCCCTGGACCTGCAGTTCAGGGCTCCGGGGCGCGTGGAGCTGCGTTGCGAGGTGGCCCCGGCTGGGTCCCAGGTGCGCTGGTACAAGGATGGGCTGGAGGTGGAAGCATCAGAAGCCCTGCAGCTGGGTGCTGAGGGGCCCACCCGCACCCTGACCCTGCCCCATGCCCAGCCCGAGGATGCCGGGGAGTATGTGTGTGAGACTCGCGATGAAGCCGTCACCTTCAACGTCAGCCTGGCTGGTGGGTGATCCTGGCCAGCCCGGGTCTGGGAGGCGGGAGCAGGGGGCATCACTGAGCTGACACACCCACTCTCTGTCCAGAGCCCCCTGTCCAGTTCCTTGCCCCAGAGGCAGCCCCTGGCCCGCTCTGCGTGGCTCCCGGGGAGCCGGTGGTGCTGAGCTGTGAACTGTCCAGGGCTGGTGCCCTGGTCTTCTGGAGCCATAATGGGAAGCCGGTGCAGACAGGCGAGGGCCTGGAGCTCCGAGCCGAAGGACCCCGCCGCGTCCTCTGCATCCGGGCTGCAGACCTGGCTCACGCGGGCCTCTACACCTGCCAGTGTGGGGCAGCACCGGGGGCCCCCAGCCTCAGCTTCACCGTCCAAGTGGCTGGTGAGTATAGCCCCGGGCAGGAAACCTGAGAGTCTCGCCCCTAAACCCTTGAGTCTTCCCCCTCTCTAGTGCACCCAGCCCCCAGCCCCTGCCCCACGGCTCTCAGTCCCTCTCCCCATCTGGCCTCCCACCACCCTCCTCCCCAGCCCTTGACCCATTCCCTCCCAATGACCCCCAGCCCTGACCCCACAGAGCCCCCCGTGCGGGTGGTGGCCCCCGAGGCAGCCCAGACGAGGGTTCGCAGCACCCCAGGCGGGGACCTAGAGCTGGCGGTGCGCCTCTCCGGGCCAGGGGGCCCTGTGCGCTGGTACAAAGACGGGGAGCGCCTGGCCAGCCAGGGGCGGGTGCAGCTGGAACAGGACGGGGCAAGGCAGGTGCTGCGGGTGCGGGGGGCACGGAGCAGGGACGCTGGGGAGTACCTGTGCGACACGCCCCAGGACAGCCGCATCTTCCTCGTCAGCGTGGAAGGTAACAGTGTCGTCCTCACTCCCCTGGGGCCCCGGCCCCCCCCCACCAAGGGCCTCATGCCCCCCCCCACCATTCACCCCCACCCACCTCTCTGCCCACCAATGCATGCACAGCTATCACATGGATGAGGGCTCAGGGCTCCCCTTTCCAGGAATCCTCAAAAAGGAGGGGCAGAGGGCTCTGGAGTCTACCCTCCAGGTTCCAGTCTCGAATCTCCTTCCCAGTAGTTGTGTGACACACTGGCAAGTTGCTTAAACTGTCTGAGCCCCGGGTCCCAAGGAGGAGGATAGCGTTTGTCCTATAGGGCTGTTGTGACAGTTAAATGAGATTGACAGGGTCTGTCCTAAATGATCTATCTTTATTAGGGAGTCAGAGAGGTGGGTGCCCAGCCAGCATGGAGATGAGGTGGTGAGGAGTGACAGGCAGGGAGTTGACATCTTGTCCTTCAAAACAGCTCATGACTGACACACAGCTGGTCCTCGGGAAGATTCTGTTTAATAACTGGGGGATGAAGGCCTGTTTCTGGGGATGAGGAGGGGCTGAGGAGGGCAACGGTGGAAAGACCCAGCCCCCCTCACTGTCTGATCCTGCCCTCCGCCCCCAGAACCCCCACTGGTGAAGCTGGTCTCGGAGCTGACGCCTCTCACTGTCCACGAGGGGGATGATGCCACGTTCCGATGTGAAGTTTCCCCACCAGACGCCGACATCACTTGGCTGCGCAATGGGGTCGTTATCACTCCAGGGCCCCAGCTAGAGACGACCCAGAATGGGTCAAGCCGCACGTTGACCGTGCGAAGCTGCCGGCTTGAGGATGCAGGGACCGTGACTGCCCGAGCCGGGGGCACGTCCACGAGTGCCCGGCTGCACGTTCGAGGTTCGGTCCTGATGGAGACGAAACAAGTCCTGTTCCTGAACCTGTTCTCCCAGCCCTGGCCCTGGCAGGAGACCAGTCCCTGAGAAGAGGGAGCTGGGGTTCGGCCCACCAGGCTCCATGGTCCGCTCTCTCTTCCTGCCCAGAAACGGAGCTGCTGTTCTTGCGGCGGCTGCAGGATGTGCGAGCGGAGGAAGGCCAGGACGTGTGCCTCGAAGTGGAGACCGGCCGCGTGGGGGCAGCAGGGGCTGTGCGCTGGGTGCGAGGTGGGGCGCCCCTGCCCCCTGACTCCCGCCTGTCCACAGCCCAGGATGGCCACGTCTTCCGCCTCTTCATCCACAGCGTCGTGCTGGCCGACCAGGGCACCTACGGCTGCGAGAGCCACCACGACCGCACCCTGGCCCGGCTCAGCGTGAGGCGTGAGTGCCCCATCCTCTCCTAACGCCTCCCTTTCCCCACAGTGCAGCCTCTCCTGGCTGGCCCAGGGCCCCTCAGACCTCCCACACACACACCAAAGTGCCCCTTGCCAAAAAGGCAAGGTCAGCCCTGGCTGACCCCCAGGAGCGTGACCCGAAGCAGCCTGCCCAAAACAATACTTTTCTTTCTCTACTGTTTTCTATTTACCGTAGAAGTACCTGTGGATTTTGGTTTCCATTTCATATGTCCAAGTTGGCTTTGCTATAAACATAAATATTATACTCCAGAAAGACTTGCCATATTCATCCTTCAGTTACCTGCCCCAGGATATACAAGCCCATCTGAGAAGCAGGGATGGTTGGCAATAGCACCCTTACCCCCAAGATGGAGCCCTCTATCAACTGTATGACCTCAGGCAAATTACTTAACCTCTCTGAGCCAAGTTTTCTTTTAAAAAGGGTCTTTAAGAACCTTAATCAGGATAATATGAGAAATACCCACACAGAACTTGGTAAATGGTTGTTGGTGGGGATGTGTATTCTCTTCTGATTTATTTCATTCATTCGATCACAATAAACCCATGCCTCAAGGCTATTAACCTCATACAGTTGGGGAAACTGAGGCCCAGGGAGTTAAAGCAGTTTGCCAAAGGTTCCATAGCAAACTATGTGGCAGAGTTGGAGTCTAGTCCTGATGTGTCTGACTTTAAATTCTGGGCTCCTTCCAGTGTCACAGCACCCCTCACCCCAACTCCTCACCCCTCCAACCACACATCATCCCCTTCATGTGTCCCCTTCTCCTAACCCCAGTAAGCCCCTCTCTCCACCCACATCTGGCTGGTTTCACTCCCTTCTTCCTGCTCCCTGGTTCTGAACTTTGTTCATAGGGCCTTACTAGATTAGGGGTTAGAGGCAGACAGAGCCAAGGGGTGTGTGGGGCTCCCAAAAGCCCTGCCCAGATGTGGAGGGCCTCATTTCCCCCTCTTTCCCCATCTCCCCCGACTAGCAAAGCAGCTAAGGGTGCTTCGACCTCTGGAGGATGTGACCATCATCGAGGGGGGCAATGCCACCTTCCAGCTGGAGCTGTCCCAGGAGGGGGTGACTGGGGAATGGGCCCGGGGTGGAGTCCGGCTGCAGCCGGGGCCCAAGTGCCAAATTCAGGCCGAGGGCCCCACTCACCACCTGGTCCTCAGTGGCCTGGGCCTGGCCGACTCGGGCTGCATCTCCTTCACTGCGGATACACTGCGCTGTGCAGCCAGACTCACCGTGAGAGGTGTGGCTTCCAGGACTGCTGCCTGCTTGCTGACTGCTCCGATGTGATTCCACTGACCCCACTACCCGTGTGGCCCCCACTGACCTCCCTACAGAGTGTGACGCCCTGACTTGCCACATGTGGCCCTGGTGACTGCCCTGCCTGTGTGAGCCCACTGGCCACCACTGGCTGCTACAGCTCTCTCTGCCTGCCTGAGTGTGGTCCTCTAACCACTAACCCCCAACAGTGCCAAAGAGTGATTCCATGGGCAACTCCGCTTCAGTGACCCCTTCTCTTGCTTGCAGCCCTGGTATGTTCCCCAGAGATCTACTCTGGGGTCCCCCCATTGCTCCTCTGAACCCGTGGTGTCCCTCACTGGCCAGTGTCTCCTGTCCATTCCAGCCATTGTGACCATGCCTGCCTATGGGTGACTCTAGTGGCATCTCTGGCTCCAGCTTCTCCCATGCCCCTCTGGCCCCACCATGTCCCCCACTGACCACCTTAAATGTGACCCATTCCCAGCTGGCCATTCCTGCCCTGTTGACCCCTCTGATTTCACTGTGTCCCCCACTGATCAGCATCCCCTTTGGACCCCTTGTTCCAGCATGCCCCCCACTCACCGGTGGCCTCTGTTGATCACCTTGTCTCAATGTGCCCATCAGTGACCCCTGTGTCCAAGTGTGCCCTCCTTCTCCCACTCCCAGAGGCCCCAGTAACCATTGTGCGGGGGCTCCAGGACCTTGAAGTGACCGAGGGCGACACAGCTACATTTGAGTGCGCACTTTCGCAGGCCCTGGCTGATGTCACCTGGGAGAAGGTCAGAGCCCAGTCCCAGCCCAGCCCACCTCAGCATCATGAGAACAGTTAACAATGCCCCAACAGAAAGAACTGCTACTCAGTAAGCCATGTGCCTGGCATGTGCTAAGGTTTACTTTACATTTAAGCCTCTAACCTTACAGCAGCCGGATGAGGCAGGTCTTCTGATCTCCTTGTTATCGCTAAGGAGACTGATGTTCAGTGGGGTGAAGTATTGCCCCAGGGCAGACATAGAGTTCATATTTGAATCCAGGTTTCCTGATTCCAGAATCCACACACATGGCTGACATGATTGGTACACGACTCTCGGCTTCCCGCGACCGTGGCGCCCGTTCTCAGACCAAATGTCCCCAAAGGGTGACACCGTCACAATGAGACTCCTGGCGCGGCCCGGAAGGCGCGGGAGGGCCCTACCCCGCAGCATAAGCGTGCCTCGAAAGTGTTTGGTATCAACAGAGGGCCCCGCCGCCTACCAGGGCCGGGGCCGCTTGTGCCTGGCAGAGTTTTCACCCCGACCCTTTGCAACCCCCGCCCCTAGGACGGGCAGCCGCTCACCCCCAGCGCTCGGCTCAGGCTCCAGGCCCTCGGCACGCGCCGCCTTCTCCAGCTGCGGCGCTGCAGCCCCTTGGACGCAGGGACCTACAGCTGCGTGGTGGGGATGGCCCGAACTGGGCCCGTTCACCTGGTGGTGCGCGGTGGGTACCAGGTGCTGCCCGGGCCGGGCGCTCCTGTGGGTGCTGGGGACCGGACCTGCCCGGGGAACTCGCTACGCTGCCTCTAAGGAGGGGGCGTGGCGTGGGCGGGACCTGGTACCGCCCCCCTCCGCCCCGCCCTCCTCACGCCCCCTGGCTCCGCCCCAGAGCGCAAGGTGTCTGTCCTCTCTGAGTTGCGGTCCGTGAGCGCCCGGGAAGGCGACGGAGCCACGTTCGAGTGCACCGTGTCGGAGGTCGAGACAGCTGGGAGCTGGGAGCTCGGAGGCCGCCCGCTGAGACCCGGAGGCCGCGTCCGCATCCGACAGGAAGGTCTGCCGACTCTGGCCCCCTCGCTGCCCCATCCCTCCGACTCAGACAGACCCCGCCCTAAGGCCCACCTCCAGCTCCGACGAATCCCGCCCCGCGGCCCCAGGAGCTGTCTCTCCGCCTCTCCCTGACCTCCAGCTCTTGAGTCCTGGGTCCTGGGCCGCCCCTCTTCCCCCTCGGCATCCCCCTTCTTCCCCGGGACCTACTCTGGCCCCACCCTCATCCCCCCACCCTCTCCAGAGGCGGCTCTGGCCTCGCTAGCGCCTCCTATACCCCCAGGGAAGAAACACATTTTGGTGCTGAGCGAACTGCGCGCCGAGGACGCTGGTGAGGTCCGCTTCCAGGCGGGACCCGCCCAGTCCGTGGCTCAACTGGAGGTGGAGGGTAAGACCTGGGGCAGGGAAGACCAGGAGTGAACACGGTTTCCCCCGGAACTGCCAGGCTGGCGATCGGTCCGACGAAACCTGCCTCCCCAGCACTTCCTCGAGAGACTCTCTGGGGGCGGGTCACAGAGGGCAGTGCGTTTCCTGGGGAAGAGGAGACTTTGGGTTGAAGATAGAGAGAAATGGGCTGGTAGCATAGAGATCTAAGATCAGGAATGGAGGCTAGAGCGGGAAGGAAGATGCGTCTCTCCTGGGGTCCTGCGTGTCCCTATTAACTTAATAAGCCCTCGTTCTCCACCCTCAGCACTGCCTCTGCAGATGCGCCGCCGGCCCCCTCGCGAGAAGACGGTTCTGGTCGGTCGCCGGGCGGTGCTGGAGGTGACAGTGTCCCGGCCGGGGGGTCAAGTGTGCTGGTTGCGGGAAGGGGCCGAGCTGTGCCCGGGAGACAAGTATCAGCTGCGCAGCCACGGCCCCACCCACAGCCTGGTCATCCATGACGTTCGACCTGAGGATCAGGGCACCTACTGCTGCCGGGCCGGCCAAGACAGCGCCTACACACGGCTGCTGGTAGAGGGTGAGTAAAGCTGACTGGGCACAGGTCAATGAGGCGAGCCGGCTGGCCAGGGGTCTCCTAGGAGCTGGTGGGCTGAGACACACCTCCTGCAGGTTTTCCAGGACTTGGGATGGCAAGCTGGTTCTGAGATGTGTTGGAGGTGGGCAGTGGGGAGGCAGGAGATCACACAGCCAGGGCTGAGAAGAGGAAGGAGCCCTGTGGTGTCAACAGGAACCACTTGGTTCAGGGCAGCTGTTCCTCCCTTGCTACATCCCTGCCTGTCTGAGCTTCTCCCTCCCTCCCTCCCGCCTCTGGACCACATTCATCTCTCCTGAACACCCCCATTTGTACCCAAGTTCCTCTCCCTCCAACCTGCTGGCCCTGGGTCTGTGCCCCCACCTGTCCCTCATCCTCTCCTGCTCTTGCCCATGTCAGCAAGCTCCACCTTGGCCTGTGCAGCGGGCTTCTGAGCTAGTCCCATCTCTTTCCTCTTCCACATAGGAGATGCCCCACTCTCCACCTGAATTCCTGCGTTCCCTTCAGATGCCTGCCTTGCCCCACCTCTGACTGACCACCCCTACTCTCCTGCTCCAGCCCTGACAGGCCTAGAAGGGGTGGGTCAGAGGGTGAGGGCTCAGTTCTTCCTGTGTGGGCACCAAGGCTCTGCCAGGGGAGAGGAATGTGGTACCCACTGTCTCCCCAGCCCCACTCATAGTCATTCCTCTGCAGGTAGCTAGGAGGCCAGAACCAGGCCAGGCAGGTGCCCTCAGATAGCCTGGAGGGCACATGCCCTTACCCTGGGAGGGGGTAGGGAGGGAGGGGACCCGAGGTGTTGGGAGACAATAAAAAAGGTACAGCTCCTTTCCTGGCTCTCTGTGTGACATGGGAGGGCAGAACTCGTCTGGAGCTCCCACAGAGTGAGTGACGCAGGGAACCAAAGCCTGCAGTGCTTCCATCTTGGCCCCTGGAAGCGCCAGCCACCAAAGACCACCACTACTGGCAGAAGCCTCACAGTTTGGCACATTTATAAAAGATGTAAAACAGGGAGGGGTGGGAGGAGACAGAAGCATGAGGTGTCCAGAGTGGCATGACAGACACCAAACACGCACCGTGCACTTAAGCCCCCTCCTCCCATCCCCCTTGCCAGACCCAGCCCAGAGCAGCACCCTCCACCCCATCCCCTGCCACTACCCTTGGGCTGGTGACTTGCAGAGGACAGGGGACCAGAGAGAAGACCACTGCAGTCTGCCCCATGGACAAGGACAAGAAGCCTTAGATGAGTCTGGCTGAGAGGTGGAGGCGATGGGGGAGGAAGGCAGACCTCCTCCACTTAGACATGCAGGAGAGTGGCCCATGGGACCCCCAGCAGTGGGCGAGGAGGTGGGGCCACCCTTGGAGAAGCCCTACCAATCAGAAATCTAAGGCAAGGGTCCCAAGGTCCCCTCCAAGCCCACCCCTCCACACGCACACACACACAGGCAACACACTCACAACCCTGAGCACAGCCCAGTGGGGCTCACACTCGCGTCCCTCAGGAACTCCTGGGGAGCTTGGGAGGGGGCTCTCCCCTCAGGCCAGGCCAAGCCTGAGCCAGGTCGTTCCATCTGGTGGCCAAGCCATCCCTCTCCAGGGTGGGGAAAGGAACAGCCAAAGGGCACAAGGCCAGGTGGGCTGAGCCTCGGCCCAGCAGGCCTCCCCAAACTGGCAGAGCTGGTGACCAATAAGTGTAGGCGGGCAGGAGCAGCTGGACTGCTATACCCGCACTGGAGGCCCAGAGCAGGCCGTCAGTGGGCCCCGGGACCCGTACTCATAGTCCGCATCTGTGGGCGAGGCCATGAAGGAGCTCAGAGAGCTCCCGGTCTGCCGATCCCGGAAACTCTGGATGTAACTCTGTGGGAGAGGAAACACAGGTGTGAGAGTGCCACTGCGGAGCCCTGCCCTGAAAGCCACCCAGGCAGATGGCCTCAGCCTGCACCATCACAAGCCTGAGATCCATCCCGGTCTGCTGCCAGCCTGGGACCTCACCACCCCCAGAGTCCACCGCCCTGAGACTCTTCCCTGTACCATGCCTCATTAAAACCCACACCCAGGACACCTCTCCCCCACCCATCAGGCCCCTAACTATGGGGGTTATGGTGGTGGACAAGCCCTAGGCCTTCTAGACAGTGACCAGCCCTGGGGAAGGCCCAGTCCTGCTTGGACAGAGAGTTCAACACCCCCTTCTCCCCACTTGGGCTGGAGGGAAGGGCTCGGGGTGCTCACCGGGGAGAGGATGTCTCCATTGAAGCGCTTGATGGGCACTGGCCTACGCCGATAGGCAGGGTCAGGGGGCCCAGGCCTTGGAGGAGCCCGAGAGCCTCTGGGGAGAGCCCTTGGGGGTCTCTTTTTGCGCCGCTTCTCCTTGCGTTCTTCTTGCTGTCGAATCCGCATCAGCTGCACACGTCGGCGCTGCCGGCTGATGACCACTGCAAAGGGTGGGGAAGAGCAGGCTCTCAGAGGCCCACGTATCCCATCTTGCCCAAGTATCCCCGCCCCTTCCTACCTGGGGACTCCGGGCTCCTAGATTCCCCTGGTCTGAAACCTCTCCTCCTTTACTTTCCTGGTCTCCCACTTGCCAGGTAGGGCTTCCCACAGGTCTTTTCTTCCAAAGCTCTTTAGGGAAGATTCCTAGGCTCTAGGTACCTCTTCCAGGCTGCTACCCTACCCCTCTCCCAGTCTGGAGCCATAGGTGACTCACCTAGATTGGCCAATATCATCTCGAAACTGGACAACTAAGCCTCCCCACTGGCTCCCCTTCTACACCTGCCTTCCCTGATGCTTTCTACACTCAGCAGCCAGAAGATACTTAATTAGTTTATATACTTCCTGCTAAACTTCCAGTAGCATCTCACCAGCCTTCTAATAAAACCTGGAGTCCTCATTATGGCCCACTGTGGCCACATAGTCGCCCCCCTCACCCCCGACTCCCGCCCCACCTCCTCACCAGGCCAAGCTCATTCCCTCTCAGGCTCTCGCCCTTGCTCTTCCCTCTTCTCTAGCTCTTTGCATGGCTGGTCGCTTGTCCTTCAGGTCTCTGCTTAAATGTCAGCTCTTCCATGTGACACCCCTCCTTGGCCACCCTGTCCATATGTCACATTATCCTGCACACCTCTTTCGTATCAGTCCACACAATGGGAATTATCTTGTTAGTCTGCCTATTGTCTGTCTCCCTCACCCTGAATGTAACCCTGGAAGGATGGGGGCCTTTTCCGTTTTTGTCTCTGTTGCATCCCCAGATGCCTGGAAGGGGCTTGGCACAGAGCCGCTGTTCCATCTGTTGTTGTGGCATGGACGGTGGCACCGAGGTCCTGCTTTCCCAGACTCTGAGCTAGTCAGCTCTCTGTAACTCAACTGAGGCCTTCTGCTGCTGGTACCTACAGCTCCGTCCCCATCCACAACAGCTCAGATCCCCCCACCCAACCACCCATCTCTGTCATGCCCACCCTGGCATGTACCCTCTCACCTTCAGTGTGGGAATCCCGCTCGGCCGTCACCCGCCACTGCACCAGAACGCCCATGAGGCTAAGCAGGGGCCACAGTGCCAGCAGGGCCCAGCTCCGCCAGCAGAGGGGGGGTACAGGGGCAGCCCGCAGACGCTCCACCGCATAGCGTGCCAGCAGCAGCAGCTCAGCAAAGTAGTCAGCAGCCGTGGCGATGAGCGCGGCACCAGTCACTGCGGTGGCCAGGGTGGTGAGCGGGCGGGGCCAGCGCAGAGTGAGCAGGGCGCAGAGCAGGCCGCCCCCCAGCAGCAGCCCCAGGGGGCCCCAGACAGAGCCCGGCTGGTAGTAGGGTGCGGAGCCCAGCAGGGTGGCAGCGGCGAGCAGAAGCCCAAGCAGCAGGCCCACCAGGAAGAGGCCCACACTGCGCACCAGCATGGCCACCAGCCCGCAGAGCAGCCCGATGCCCAGTGCGATGCCTGCGCTTGCCCCAGCACTCAGCTGTGTCTCCAGCACCCGCTCTCGGTAGCACAGCAGGAAGATGACCACTGAGCCAAACAGCAACCCGGTGAGAAAGAGTACTGCCTTGAAGCAACGGTAACCTGGAGGGAAACAGGGGCTAGTGAGAGGCCGAAACAAGGTCACAGGGCTGGAGGTAGGAGGTCAGAGGGGTCAGGAACAAGGAATCACAGGGGAACCAGAAGCAGGACACTAAGCTCAGAGAATTGGGGGTCCCTGGGGTCCTGAGGGCAGCAGTGAAGGGACCACTGGGGTCAAGGAATGTCAGAGAGAGAGGTCATTGGGAGTCTCTGGGAAACAATCATTGAAAGGAATGTTGGGTTTTTGAAATAGAGATAGTTCATTGTATCAGTTACAGGGTCACTGGGGTCTTTGGGATCATAGAGGTCAGAGAGAGAGGTCACTGGGGTCACAGATAGATGACCAATAAAATCCCTGGAGTCCTTAGGGTGGGACTGTTCAGAGGGATGAGGTATTTGGAAGTCAGAAAGAACTTGAGAGATGAGGTCACACAGGTTCAGAAAGATGAAGTCTTTTCAGGTCAGGGGAATTGACAGATGTGGGATCATTGAGCGTATTAAAGGGTTTTTGAGAGAGGGTAATAATATTGAAGCCAAAAAAATGGAATCATTGAGATCACGGTGGGGGCAAACAGACAACGGGGTCATAGGGATTCCCCTGTGTTAGGAGTAATAGAGAGTCAGAGGGATGGAAAGTAATGAGATAGCTTGGTGGGGGGTGTCAATAGGGTTCACAAGGAGCCATAGGGAGTCAAAGAGGATTATAGGGCAAATAGTGGTGTGGAGTTTCAGAAAAATGGAGGTTATAGGGCCATTAGGCCCAGTAAGGGTACCTGGAAGTGTGAGGGACCCTGAAAAGTGGAGAAGATGGAAGTCAGAGATGGGGGTCAAATGATCAGGGAGAGCCAAAGAGAAAGGTTATAAAAAGGAGAATCAGTGCTAGGAATGAGAGGAAGCACTGGAGTCTAGGAGGTTCTAGGATCAGGAAAAGGAGTAGGGCATGCACAATGTCTCAAAGGGTCCAAGAGCCTGAGAGTGGGAGCCTCCAAGAGCCACAGGGCAGGGAAGCCCAGGAGGATTGGCAGGCTGCACTGAGCAACTGTAGAGGGATTGGGTATAAATAGTGGAGGGGGTGAGGTGACACAGACTCCTTGGAGACCCAGAATGTCCTGAACCTATAGAAGGGCTCTTCCTCCTGCCCACTCTTCAATTGTTCAGCCCAGAGTTTGGAGGTGGAAGGAGAGGGACCATCTGGCTTCCATGCCTGCCTACTACCCAGCCATTCTAGGGGGAGGTGTAAAGTCTGCAGAGCATAAGTCCTGCCCTATTTCTGCCCAACCTGGAACTCAGATTTCCAAGCTTCCTTTGCACTTCATCCAGCCACCTGTAATGCTCTGCCTGGAGGCTTTCCCTGGATGCTCAGCCAATAAACCTCACTTCCCTATCTGAAGTTCTGTACTTCTTTCAGTAGAGTCACCGGGCACCTACTCCACTAGACCATCTGGCACTTTGGTGCAAATTAGAAAAAGTTGTGCCTTCCTCTAGGCAAAGCAGCCTTGCACCAAGCTCTAGAGTTTGGCAAGTGGAGCATGGACTGGATTTCAGCCCCCACTTGCCTATCCAACCAACTCCCTTGTGTCCTGGACAACCATCTGCAGCAGCACTGATTACTGGAGCCTGCCTTGTATATATATCTCCATGTATGTGATCACCATTTAGCTCCCTCTAATATGTATCGCAGGTATGAATGTGCCAGAAGTCTCTCCCTCATTAGACATTATGCCCTGTGGTAAGGGACCATGTTAACTCACCCTTCTAAATGTTTTTGGTGCCTACCTAGCATAGTGACCCAAACACATCTTCACCACAATAACTATTATTTATTGAGTGCTTATTATTTTCACAACAACCTCGTGTGAGACAAATATCATTGTTTCCACTGTTCCTATGAGAAAACTGAGACTTAGAACAGTTAATGTGCCCAAGACATTGTAATTAGTAAAGTGCAGAACCACGTTCAAATCCAAGCATGCCTAATTCAAAACCTGTGTTCTCTAGGATCTCGAGTCTAAATTATCTACAAACATGTACGGGATGAAAAAAGAGAAAAGACAGATGGTTCATGGTAAGGTTCCAAAGAAGGTTTGGGGTGCCTCAGAAAAATAACTTGGGGAAACAGCGGGGGGCCCAAGTAAGGAATGATGGGGTCTTACCGAAGAAGCAGTAGACGACTCCAAACAGACAGCACATGACGCAGACGAGCGCCGGCAGTGCCTCGTACCTGCGCTCCAGGGGCTGTTCACAGGGCGCTCCCCAGAAGGCATCATCTGGCTCCGGGGGCAGCAGCTGGAACCGAAGTGTTGCCACAGTGCCCGGCATAGTGCTGGGAACAGAAGGGAGTCACCCTCCCACGTCAGCCTGACAGAGAGGAAGTTGGGGGTCAAGGAGGAGTCCTGGGTCTCCACCAGGATGAGGGTGGGATGGGAGTGGAGAACTAGGCAAAGATACAGTGGACAAAGGAGTGGTGCCTACATTATACAGCTCTGGAAGCATCCCTGAAGTAAGGGACAAAAGACAAAAGAGGGGGAAAGTGTCTGGCTAGAGGGAGCTGGGATGAAGAAGTTAAAATGTGGATTGAGTTGGGGGGAGATGAGGGCAGCGTGCTGCCGGAGAGAAGACAGCCAGGAGACTGGTCTGTGGGCGGCTAAATCTGGGATTATCCAAGATCTACCTGGGCTGGAGGCGACCTGAGCTTCTGAGCGAAAGAGGCTGTGCAGGGGCCGGAGGGGCCGCGGTCGCCGGGTGCCAGAGCCTCCAGCTGACAGGGGTCCGGTAAAAGTCCGCGGTGAGGGGAAGGGGGCTGCTGGGCCGGAGGGACCGGTCCCTGCGCGGCGGCGACGCCGCTCCGCCTCCAACACCGGCTGGCACTCCAGTCCCGCGACGTCCGGGGACTTAAGCTGGGCCTGGGGAAGGGAAAGAAGCAGGAGCAGGGGCTCGGGCTGCCCCAGAGCCGCGGCCCCATGCCCTGAGCCCGCCCGCGGCCTTTGGTGCTGATGGACAGCTCCGGCCTCTGCTCCTTACGTCACTCAGGGCGCACCATCCAGGCAGGGGCGGGCTGCTTCTGACGTCACACGGGATGCACCAACCACGCCGGGGGGGAGGTAGGGGACTCCGCCCCCGACGTCTGCCTCTCCCGCACTGAGGAGGGGGCACTTCCGGGGGTCCTTCCCCTTTAACCTCCCCCTTCTCCTCCCTCTCCGGTAGCTGGAGCCCGAGACCCCACCCCGGGGGCGGGGCCCTTCCAGTGACACGTCGGACAGCGGCGGCCTCGGCGGAGGCTCCGGCGCTCAGCGCCGGGACCCTGCGCGGTACGGAGCGGCAGCTGAAGGGGCACAGGAACGCGGCGCAGGGGATTCCGCTCCGGCGGCTGGCCCTGCTCGGCGGGGAGGGAGGAGGCCCGCCCGCTTGGCCCGGGACCTCCGGATCCGCCCCCTCCCCGGTCCCGCCCCCTCGAAGCCTCCTCTTGCTGCTCTGGGGCTGCTCCAGGGCCGGGGGCCCGCGGTCCGGGCGCCATGCGGGCATCGCTGCTGTTGTCGGTACTGAGGCCCGCGGGGCCCGTGGCCGTGGGTATCTCTCTGGGCTTCACTCTGAGCCTGCTCAGCGTCACCTGGGTGGAGGAGCCTTGCGGCCCAGGGCCGCCCCAGCCCGGAGATTCTGAGCTGCCTCCGCGCGGCAACACCAATGCGGCGCGCCGGCCCAACTCGGTGCAGCCCGGAGCGGAGCGCGAGAGGCCCGGGGCCGGTGCAGGCGCCGGGGAGAACTGGGAGCCGCGTGTCTTGCCCTACCACCCTGCACAGCCTGGCCAGGTCGCCAAAAAGGCCGTCAGGTAGGGATTGGACCCGCCAGCCCCACCCCCTGGGAACCGGCTGGGATGTGTGCGCAGCGGAGGCCGCCTGGGGCTGGGTCAGGCCCCGGAAGGAAGGGTCTGACAAGCCAGGAAGTCTTTGGGCCCCGATCGTTTCCGATGGCCCTGCTCCCTGGGAAGGTTTGGAGGCCCCATCCAGACCTGGGCAGAACTCACTCGCCTCTGACCTAAATCTGCTTGACCCCCTGGACCCTCAAAGGTCTTCAGAGCTCACTGACTGGGTGTTAGGTTTAGAGAAATGACTAGTATATAGAGTGGGTGCATTGAGAGAGGGAAAGAGAAAAGAGAGAACTAGGATTTACCTGTGGGGGCTTCCCTGGTGGCTCAGCAGTAAGAGAATTCGCGTGCCAATGCAGGAGACCTGGATTTGATCCCTGGATCAGGAAGATCCCCTAAAGAAGGCACTGGCAACCCACTCCAGTATTGTTGCCTGGGAAATCCCATGGACAGAAGAGCCTGGTGGGCTACAGTCCATGGGGTCATAAAGAGTCAGATATGACTTACTGACTAAACAACAACAAGGATTTACCTCTGTCTCCTGTTCCTGGGTGGGCACCTGGGAAAGAGGGCGGTTTGTGGGGAAAAGATGATGTACCCATCCCATTAATGCCTCTGCCTATGAGTTGAAATAATTTCTCCTAAGTAACACTGAGTTCAAATTTCAATTCTTCAACTTACCTTCCATATTATGGAAGATAAGTTTCTGGAACCTCTGAGCCGACCCCCCCCCCCCAAACACATTCACTATGGTGAATGTCAATGTCATCTGTCCCTTTACATTATTTCTGTGATGTATTTGTGGCATAATGGCATATTCTTTAGAAATAAGTATGTTCATGATGTGTGTAGTATCTGTGTGCCAAGAATTTGGCTAAGTACTTTAAAGAGATACAATCATCCCATTTTACAGATGAGGCTACCCAGGGTTTAAAAGTGAAAGTGAAGTCACTCAGTTGTGTCCAACTCTTTGGGACCCCACGGACTATAGCCTACCACACTTCTCTGTCCATGGGATTTTCCAGGCAAGAGTACAGCAGTGGGTTGCCATTTCCTTCCCCAGAGGATCTTCCCAACCCAGGGATTGAACCTGGGTCTCCCGCATTGTGGGCAGACGCTTTACCATCTGAGCCACCAGGGAAATCGAGGTTTAGGTGGGTTAAATAACTCACTCAAAGACTCAACTACTAAATAACAAAACAGAATCAGACCCATAATATATCTCTCATATCTGCATGGATAATACTATCTCCGTTTTAAAAGCACTTGGGTAGGTAAGGACAACAATTCCCTTAAATCCTCACGACCCCTAGAACAGTTATTCTATCATAAACGAGGAAACAGACCCAACGAGGACATGACCTGCTGAAGCCTATGTATGCTACCCTCTGCCTGCCCTACTTGTCTTTTTGATAACCTTGTGCCATCTTTCCCCCACCCCCAGGACCCGCTACATCAGCACGGAGCTGGGCATCAGGCAGAAGTTGCTCGTGGCGGTGCTGACCTCACAGGCCACGTTGCCTACGCTGGGTGTGGCCGTGAACCGCACGCTGGGGCACAGGCTAGAGCGTGTGGTGTTCCTGACAGGCTCGAGGGGCCGCCGGGCACCACCAGGTATGTCCGTGGTGACACTAGGCGAGGAGCGGCCCATTGGGCACCTGCACCTGGCACTGCGCCACCTGCTGGAGCAGCACGGCGACGACTTCGACTGGTTCTTCCTCGTACCCGATGCCACCTACACCGAGGCGCACGGAGTGGCGCGCCTAGTCGGGCGCCTCAGCCTGGCAGCCGCTGCCCACCTCTATCTGGGCCGGCCCCAGGACTTCATCGGTGGAGAGCCTGCCCCAGGCCGCTACTGCCACGGGGGTTTTGGGGTGCTGCTGTCGCGCACACTGCTGCAGCAGCTGCGCCCCCACCTGGAAGCCTGCCGCAATGACATTGTCAGTGCGCGCCCGGATGAGTGGCTGGGCCGCTGCATCCTTGATGCTACCGGGGTGGGCTGCACTGGCGACCACGAGGTAGGAAGAGAAGCCACCACCCTGGTGCCTCCCATCTGAGCGTGGGCACTTCCCCCTGAGAGGCAGAGGGGGTGGTTGGAGATATAGGCCTGGGTTTCTATGCAGTTCTGTCACTTTCTATCCCTGTGACCTTGGGTAAGTACTGAATGTCCTGAGCGTCCTCATCCATACCAATGGAAATAATTATTTCTCAGGCTTGTTATAAGGATTAGAAAAAATAAGGGAGGCTTGCACATAGTAGGTGTTTGGTATTGGCCATGATTATTTTACTTGAGCCCCTGGACAGCTCTGAGATAGGACACATGCCTATTTCACAGATGAGCTGGCAGAGGCTTACCCAAGGTCACACAAGCTCACAACTGGTCAAAGTAGGCAGACACCCACAGAATTCTGACCCCCAAGTCCACAACAGGTCATAGGATGGAGAGATGAGACACACACTATTGCGGGGGAGGCACTATCCTTTCATATTTCCCAATTCCCTTCCTCTCCCCAGGGGGTCAACTATAGCTATCTGGAGCTGAGCCCTGGGGAGCCCGTGCAGGAGGGGGACCCTCGTTTCCGTAGTGCCCTGACTGCTCACCCTGTCCATGACCCTGTGCACATGTACCAGCTGCACAAGGCTTTTGCTCGAGCTGAACTGGAACGCACATACCAGGAGATCCAGGAGTTACAGGTATGGTCTGGGCTGGGGGTGAGGGGTAGGGAGTCTGGGGGGTGGGGAGGGTAGGAGGTGGAGGATAGGGGATAGGGGGTGAGGAGTGGAGAGTGGGGTTTCCTAAGAGGTCTCAGAGATCCAGGAAAATAAAAAAAATTAGCACAGGAATCAGAGCATCCCTGCTTTCTGGTGCCTGTCTGCTTCTACCTTTTCTCAGGAGCCTCTCCAATTTAATTCTTAGGCTGCCTCCCATCTGGGGAAAGGACAGGTGGGAGCACTGAGTGGGCCGAGGTTGGCAAGGGACTGGGGACCTGTGCTGAGTGCCACATGCTGCCTGCCCAGCCTCCCGGCTGCGTGCTGGCTCGCGTGGTCCGCACCTGGCTCACGGCCTCTTTCTCCAACCCAGTGGGAGATCCAGAACACCAGCCGCCTGGCAGCGGATGGGGAGCGGGCGGCCGCCTGGCCAGTGGGCATTCCAGCACCGTCTCGCCCCGCCTCCCGCTTTGAGGTACTGCGCTGGGACTATTTCACAGAGCAACATGCTTTCTCCTGCGCTGATGGCTCCCCGCGCTGCCCGCTGCGTGGGGCTGACCGGGCTGATGTGGCGGACGTTCTGGGGGCAGCTCTGGAGGAGCTCAACCGCCGATACCACCCGGCCCTGCGGCTCCAGAAACAGCAGCTGGTTAATGGCTACCGACGCTTCGATCCTGCCCGGGGGATGGAGTACACACTGGACTTGCAGCTGGAGGCACTGACCCCCCAGGGGGGCCGCCGGCCCCTCACCCGCCGGGTGCAGCTGCTACGGCCACTGAGTCGCGTGGAGATCTTGCCCGTGCCCTACGTCACCGAGGCCTCACGTCTCACTGTGTTACTCCCACTGGCCGCAGCCGAGCGTGACCTGGCCCCTGCCTTCCTGGAGGCCTTCGCCACGGCGGCGCTGGAGCCTGGCGATGCTGCCGCAGCCCTGACCCTACTGCTGCTGTATGAGCCCCGACAAGCCCAGCGGGCGGCCCATGCTGATGTATTTGCCCCCGTCAAGGCCCATGTGGCAGAGCTGGAGCGGCGTTTCCCCGGTGCCCGGGTGCCCTGGCTCAGCGTGCAGACAGCTGCACCCTCACCACTGCGCCTCATGGATCTCCTCTCCAAGAAGCACCCGCTGGACACGCTGTTCCTGCTGGCCGGGCCAGACACGGTGCTCACGCCTGACTTCCTGAACCGCTGCCGCATGCATGCCATCTCTGGCTGGCAGGCCTTCTTTCCCATGCACTTCCAGGCCTTCCACCCGGCCGTGGCCCCACCCCAAGGCCCAGGACCCCCCGAACTGGGCCGCGACACAGGCCGTTTCGATCGCCAGGCGGCCACCGAGGCCTGCTTCTACAACTCCGACTACGTGGCGGCCCGAGCACGGCTGGCAGCGTCCTCAGACCAGGAGGAGGAGCTGATGGAGAGCCTGGATGTGTACGAGCTGTTCCTGCGTTTCTCCAGCCTGCACGTGCTGCGGGCGGTGGAGCCAGCGTTGCTGCAGCGCTATCGGGCGCAGACGTGCAGCGCGCGGCTCAGCGAGGACCTATACCACCGCTGCCGCCAGAGTGCGCTCGAGAGCCTCGGCTCCCGCACGCAGCTGGCCATGCTGCTCTTCGAGCAGGAGCAGGGCAACAGCACCTGACGCCGCCCTGCGCCCCCCCGGAACCCGGCAAGGCGGCGCCCCTCCCCGCTCCTCCCTCAGCCACCCGGAGCCACCTGCCAGACTCGCAGGATAGGGCTGGCCGCAGCCCCGGACCCCAGGGGCCCCCCTCTCTCTGGCTTGGGGTCGCCCTCGGGCTCAGAGCAAGCCTGGGAAGAGGTACCCTTGGAGCCACCTCTTTCTGCCCCAAATTCCGTCTCCCTGGCCCCTTGACGCTGCTGATTCAGGCTGTGGCCTCCGAGTATTTATGCAGTGCAGTCTGCCTGACGCCAGCCCCACCTCCTAGGGTCAGCCCAGGGGGTCTGGGCTGCAGATGAGTTGTTGGAGAAGGATAGCTGAGAGAGGAGGGTGGGGCATCTCCCATCTTCTCCCCTCTGCATTCCTGATGAAGCTCCCTGACTTTAATAAACTGGCTGAGTGTGGACTAGTGGTGCTTGAGTCTTTGAAAGGTGGGCGTGGGGGCAGGGAGGACTGAGGATGGAGGCTCCCTGGTGCTGGCTGGGGCCAGGATTTCCTCTTCCAAGGGACCAAGTCATGAGTGTGCCCTGCCACGCCCCAGCTCCCAGCTTAGTCACATATACACACAGAGAATTCTTAATACCTCTTTATTCCCAATTTTGTCAGCACTTTATAAAACCAGATCAGAAGCAGAGAGGCCTGAGGAAGCCCCCTTTCCCACCCCCAAGCTCAGCCAAGGTCTGCAAGAGCTACTGCTCCCTGTGGCGCAGGCTTCGGGGAGTGCAGTTGGGGCAGGGGAAACTGGGAGCTGGGCCAGACCGGCTGGATCACCCACTCTTCTGCCGAAAGGGGAGCCGGGTCTGGAGCAGGGCAGGAAGCAGGACCAGCCCAGCTGTCCTGAGTCCTGAGGGGCTTGGCCTCCTGCTGACACTGCAGGGCTGGGACCCTGGCTGTCCCTAAACCACCCACCCCTATCACCATCGCCCCACCCACCTTCTACATCAGCACCCTATCCCCACCCTGTCCTCCCTGAATATATACAAATGTACAGAGGGTTCCACGCCTGCTAGGGTGGGCCTCGTCCTCCTCCTCCCTCCTTCTTTCCCTACCCCTTCTCTCCTCCACAGGGGCCCACGTCCTAGTCTCCAGTTCTCCCTGGTCACCAGCCTGGGGGTGGAGGGTGTGCACAAGAGGAAGCCTTGTGCAAAGCAGCTGGCACCAGGGTGAGTGAGAGGCCCCATTCTTCCAGTGGGCACCACCCTCGCTCCCTAAGCCTCGGGCCCCCACTCCCCCGGCCTCCTGTCCCGGGAGCTGGAGTCCACAGTGGGGATCCAGGAAGGAGTCCCAGACTTCTGGGTCCTTTAGGACACAGCACCATCCTAGCAAGCGAAGTCTTCAAAGAGGCTTCCTGGGGGTCCGTGGGGGTGGTGGTGGTTGGGGAGCAGGCTGCTGGCACCCCCGCCTTCAGCACGGCCCCGGCTTGGGCAGGGACTCTGCAAGGTGAAGAGGGAGGGGGACAGGGAGAGATCGAGTGAAGCCCCCAGGCCTCTCACAGCCAGCCTTCCCTTGTCCGTGGGGGGCAGAGGCTCCAGGAACCCCACCCTTGGAGGGCTAGTTCAGAGGTTATTGGGGGATTCAGTCCTGGGAGAGAGCACTGACTACATACTCATCCTCACCTGCTCCTTCAGCTCCTGAAGCCCCAAAGTGGAGATGCCCCCAGTAGAGGTCCGGAGGGGGGTCTTGGGGCGACGCCACGCCCGCTTCAGTCGGTCCCAGGACACCTTGGGGTTCAGGGTGCCACATAGGACTTGCTGCCCCAGCAAAGCCTCACTGGGACACCCCAGCCCTCCTCCCCCATCCTCCTTCTCTTTGCCCCTCCTTGCCCTCAGACCTTCTGGCCAGTCAAGGGAGGAGGGAGGGCTAGTAAAGAACCCTGAGCTTGACTTCCTGCCAGTCCAAGTCTACCAGAAAGCCTGCTGGGCCTCTCTGCTTTCCCCCAGCCCCTCCTCCTACCCACCAGGCCCCTCCCTATCCCTTGCCTCATAGATGTAGTCGAGGATCTCCAGCAACGTGAGGATGCTGGCCCCGATGAACAGTCCCATCTGTCCCCCGAGGTCTCCTGGGGAGCACGAGAACAGGGTCAGAGGGAGGAGGCTGGGCTGCTCCATCCCCATGCAGTCGGGGCCCAGGCTCACCCAGCAGGGCTGACAGGCCGTAGGCTGCTCGCTGCTCCATGGCCTCAGAGGTCAGGGCTTCAAAAAAGACATCGAGAACCAGGAAGTTCTCTCTGCAGAGACAGGAAGCAGGGTATTCCTGAGGGGCCATGGTCTCAAGGAGACAGCTGGCGGGACATCCCAGACCCAGCAGACCCAGATCTGAGGCCCTTGCACAGAGAAGCTGGTGATCACCCCCAGGCTCCCAAAGGCTGTGAGGAGAAGCAGGCCCAGATTCCTGTTAGCTTCGTGTTCTGAGGGCTAGCAAAAGGCCTGGGAGAACAAAACAAAACTCTCAGGCCTGCCTTCCCTCCAGCCTTCTCTAAAGCAGCAAATAACATTCACTTTGCCTCATCCCCGTACCTCTGTAGAACCTTCGTGTGTGTGGGCGCGCGTGCATGCTAATTTGCTTCAGTTATGTCTGACTCTTTGCAACCCTATGGACTATAGCCTGCCAGGCTCCTCTGTCCAAGGGATTCTCCAGGCAAGAACACTGGAATGGGTTGCCGTGGCCTCCTCCAGGGGATCTTCCTGACCCAGGGATCAAACCTGAGTCTCTTGTGTCTCCTGCATTGGCAGGCAGGTTCTTTACCCCTAGCACCACCTGAGAAGCCCCATAGAACCTTCAGTGGCTCCCTATTACCCTGCAGTCCACTCCATAATTCCTCTTCCAGACTTTCAAGACTGCCCATGATCCGCTGCACTGTACGTTCTTGTCCAAACTGCACTCTTATCTGCTTCTCTCCACACAGCCTTCCTGACGCTCAGGCTGGTCTCTGCAGCATCCCACACATCTCTAACTGGGATTCCCCCCTCCCTCCTCTTCTCATGGACCCAAACCCGGGGTCCACAGAGGCCCAGCTCATGCCTCCCCTGCTCCCTTTACCCCACCCGCAGTCGTCTCTCCTGGGGGCCTAAGAACACTCTCAAACAAGGCCTCATCCACAAACTGTGGCAGGAGTTATGCACAACTCTGTCCCCACAGGGCCCAGCACTGGGCCTGGCACCCAGAGGATGCTCAGCATTTGTAGATTGGCTGCAGGGAACCAGATCCAGGGCTCAGTGGGGCCACCTGTGGGCCACCTGGCTCCTCCCCCATCCCTTCCAGCTCCTCTCGCTCTGCACAGAACTGGACGTGCACTGAACAGTTCCCAGGTTGCTGGGGCAGAAAGACACACAAACAGAGGGTTCTAAAACAGCAGGCTTACGCAACGATAGAGATACAGACAGCATGCTGTGGGAGCTCAAATGAAAGGCATCTGGGCTCTGAAGGGCTTCCCTGGAGGCAGAGACAATGGATGTGACTTGGGGTGGGCAGGGGTTAGTTAGAAAAAAAACAGATCAAGATCCTAAAAGGTATTCCTGGCAGAACACTCATTATTAACAAAGCTGCAATCCATTCCTAGTCTCCATCATATACTAGACCTATTGAGGGTGGTCTCCATTACACACATACACACACACACATACACACACACACACATACCGTATGTAGGTCTCATTGCGATTGTATTTTCTTGCCAGGTACCGGGCCGAGCCCCTGTTGGGGATCCTAACCATGGAGATCTCTTTCCCGTAGCGGGTCAGGTTGCAGGGGGTAGGACAGAAACACGGGCCTCCGGAGCCCCCACCCAGGGAGTCTGCAACACAGAGGCACCAAGTGCAGTGGGGGAGGGCAGGATCCCCAGAGGCCCACCAGCTGTTGGAAGGAAGCCTGAGGCAGGCACGCCCACACTGAGGGCTGGTTCTGACCAGCTCTGGCACTGCCTGGAGGAGACCGGCTTCCTGGTCCAGTTTCAGACCATCCAAGAAAGTGTACAGAGGCAGAACCCCCAGCACATTTCTTCTCTCTCTGCTGCTCAGCCCCCTGGGGCGGAGAGGTCCTTGTGGCTTAGAGGCAGGGCTCAGCCCACCAACCAGAGCTAATCAATCATGTGAGGCCACAGACACATGAGGGGCTTGGAGAGGATGCTGGGATGAATGGAGTTAATGCCATATGTTTTTACATATGCCTACGGGTGAGTGGATGGATGGATGAGTAGATGACTGAACGGACAGAACAGTGGGCAAGATCCCTGTGCTCAGTGTGCTGGGGTTTCTCTGTTCGCCCCTTCAGATCCACTCTCCCCACCTTGCTCTGTCCCAGGAAGCTGATCTCTGTCAAATGCATCACTTGGACTCCCTGCCCTCTGGTTTGGGGCAGTTTGCATCTCTCCTCTCGTGGCCCCAGCTCCCAGCTCCTGTCCATCTCGGACAGCCACAGGTCCCTCTCTGGGTGCCCCTGGTTCCATGGAGTCTCACCCCTCCTGTGATCCGCTTATCCCCATTCACATCTGTTTCTTCCTGAAACACTCTTCAGTCACCCCTTCGACAGATGAAGTTGTAGGACAGAGAAGGTGTGACTCTGCCCCCAGATCTCAAGCCCGCCCCTGTGGCCAGCATCTGGATTCCTCAGTGCGCTCCTGACCAGTCATTCTGAGTCTAGTCTACCTCCTCTCTTCCTCCTCACCTTTCCATCCTTGCATCTCATCAGAGTCCCCTTTGTAAAAGCAGAAGGCATTCTTGCCTGGCCTTAAGCCATTGTTGGCTTCCCAGAGCCTCCTCTGCGCACACTGACCCTTCACGGCCCCAGGTTCATGTGTGCCCTCTCTGGCCGCAAGTCTTAGCAAGAGCTGCTCCCACTGCCTAGAAGTGTCCCCCTCTTCACCAGCCTGATTCCTCCACATCCTTCAAGCCTCAGCTCTATATACGTCACTTCCTCTGGAAATCCTCCCTGCCTGCCCAGGTGGGGCTGCCTGCCTTTGCTGGGGCCCCATAGCATCGCTGAGGTTCCCCTACCCAAGGACTAACACGCTGCATTGTGATGCCCGTCCACACCCCTGCTGGGTAGTAAGCACCACAGAGCAGGGCTCTTATTCCCATTCTTACCTCTGGCACCAGCGCAGGCTGTAAACATCTGTAGAATGAATAAATGAATGAATGAATGAAGTGTGGATCAGGCGAGATCTATGGACAGAAGGGGTTGCCTTACCCACACTGATAGCCAGCAATGCACCTTTCCTCACACCAAGGAAGAAGTCATTTCCCCTTCCCAGAGAGGCAAGTTCATTTGCTGGACCAAGATGAGAAGCCCCGCCCCTCACGCTCAGTTCCGGTTCTCGGCAACCTCCCACCCCGCTGCTTCCACTTACCCAAGTACCACACCTGCAAAGGTCCTCAGACCCCTGGAGGTATGGGATAAGGCTCAGCCCCCGGGAAAAACCCCAGGAAGAGACTGGGAGGGGAGGAGCCAAGGCAGTGAGGAGAAAGGTGGACAGAGAGATGAAGAGGAGTGGGGCGGAGAGGCAGGGCGAGAAGGCAGCACGGACCCAGTGTGTGGTCGGCACACTCGATGTAGATATTTGGCGGGCAGATGGTCTCATTGCCTGAAAGGAGAGAAGATTATTCCTGGAGTCTATGGTTCCATCCACTCTCCACCGCGCACATTCCCAAATATGGGCACACATGTTCATGTGCATACATGTGGGTATTTGCACATATATGTGCATGCATGAATGTGTACGTGTTTTGCGTAGAAGCATGGAGATGTATGCGTGTATACATGCATCCAAGCTGTGCTCGCTTGCATGGACACGACTATGCACCTGCATTTACATGCATGTGATGAAGCACATGCACACAACCCACATACACAAGTACATGTATGCAGAGATACATAGTATCAGGCAGAGATACATGTGCATATACGAAAACATGCACAAAATCCCAAATACATACCAGGTACCCTCACGTGGGTAGACGCATGCACACCTGTGGTCATACACATGTACCTGCCCTCATGCACATGAGCAGTGTTCTGCCCTCGGAGGTTCTGGAGCCTGCCAGGGTGGCATGGAGGGCTGGTGGGGGTGGGGTGCCCACCTGGCATGTGCACCATCCGGCAGTGGCAGCGCTGAAGCACGGCCTCCTTTTCACAGCGCAGCCGGCAGGCAGACACGCTGTAGGCTGAGTAGCCCTGAAGCTCAGGCTCCCTGAGCCCACTCTCTGCTCGGCAGTTGCCCCAGGGCTGGGGCAGGTAAGTCAGCTGAAGAGGCAGGGCACGATGGAGTCACACACAGAAGTCTCACCCGGCCCCCAGCATCCACAGCCCCAGCAAAGGCTGTGGAAGGGCTGGTGGGATGTGAGCTTCTGGAGGGCAGATCCAGTCAGCCTCCACTCTGGGCCCAAAGGCCCCACCCATGGCCAACCCAGGACCCAGTTCGGCATGCTCACCCGCTGTTCCTGGCAGGACACAAAGGTCTGGAAGCCTGGGGACACGCCAAAACCCAGCTGGTGGATGTAGGGTGGCTCCTCCTGGCTGTGGATCTGTACTCGGATGCCCGCTTCAAACGATGTCTCGTCTGCACAGTGGAGATGGGGTCCTTAGGAAACCTTCATCGCAGGCAGAGGACCCCGGCTGGAGCCCCTGTCCCTTTCCCACCCGCGTACTTGTCTCTCTCCAGATGGGCAGGTACTCCTCCTGCTGAATGTCCAACATGATCTCCAGGCCGCTGCCCATGCCCCCCGCCCGGCTGGGCAGCGAGCTCTGCGGATCCGCGTTGAAGGTATAACACTTTCCGTAGCGAGTATAGACCTGGGGTGAGAGAGAGGAGGGGCAGGGTGCAGGATGAAAGACAATCCCTTAAGCTTTGGCAGTCTATAAGGGCCACCAGACCTGCCTGGTCACCCCTGTCCTATATCCCAGCAACAAACCTATGACCCAGCTGCTCCCTCAAGTTCCATCTTTTCTACTGACATCCTCTCTTCAATGATTAAAAGGCACCTTCAGCTTAATGGAGCTTCCCTGGTGGCTCAGCCAGTAAAGAATCTACCCTGGGTCAGGAAGATCTTCTGGAGAAGGAAATTGCAACCCACTCCAGTATACTTGTCTGGTAAATTCTATGCACATAGGAGCCTGGTGGGCTACAGTCCATGGGGTTGCACGACAGAGTGACCAACACTTTCACTTTTCTTTTCCAGCTTCCCATATCAATAGCAGAACTCTAGATGTTTTCCAAATCCTGTCCCTGACTCCTTCTCCTCCTCTGAGTAAAGGGCCCCGCTCTCAATTCTAGAGTCAGAATCCCTGAAATCTCCCTCTTCCGATAAGTTGGTTGCTCAGATGCGGAACAGGGGTGACCAGGCATCTAATCCAGCAGCCATCTTGGGCAATTCTACTTCCGAAATCTGTTTAGAATCCATCCAGTTTCCTTCCATCTCATCTCCCACTTTCACTATCATCTGCCTCTTGCCATGGCGGCAGGCTCCTAACTAGTGTCCCTGCATCTGCCTTTGCCTCTCCCTTCCAAGTCAGACATGATTGAGCGTCGGCGTGTTTAAGGTTTTTTTTGCCAAGCCATTCACAACACGATAGCCAGAGTGCTCATTCTAAACTGCAGAGATCCAATCAAGTCACTTGCCATCTTAAAGCCCAACAACCGCTTCCCATTCCCCAGAGAATAAAGCCAAGTTCCCTCCTTGCCTGAAAGTCTCCATGAGAGGTAACATTTGCCTCTCTCCTGCAAAGAGATCTCCACGACAAATTCAAACTTATGGAGCCACATCTCTCCCAGGGCCTTTGTTCATGCAGTTCCCTCTCCTGGAATGCTCCCTTCCACCCAGCTGGCATGGCCCAGCTGCTCATCTTTTAAACCTAGGCTTAATTGTCCCTTCTTCAGATGCACACTCACAGGCCACACCCATGTTCACAATGTCACCCTTTCCTGATCAGTGTGTTTGTGGGTTTGCTCAAAATACTCATCAAGACCTAAGATAACCTTGCTTATCTGTTTGTCTCCCTGAGCAGCGGTCATCATCCCTCACTCAACTTCATGCTACACAAGAGATGCTTTCAGAAAGGACGACCCGCGCTGAACGAAGCCCATCCCTGGTTTTCTCTGAGGAAAGTTCTCCCATATGGACACCAGATGGCGCTGGCGCCCCGGAGATGGAAGCCGAGGCTCCGGCGGGGACAGAGCTGCGGTTGGCAGTTAGTTGTAAGCGGCTGGGGGTGAGGAGGAGGTTGAGGGAGAGAGGCAGATGGAAGTTACCCCCTGCCGGTCTCACCCTACAGAGACCAGCCCCCGGGTCAAACCCATCACAGGCAGCACCTTCCCTGGGGGTAAGGAGGTCAGCGCACTCAATCTCTCTCTTTCCCCCCCTCCACGGGAACATTTTCACTCTGGTGAAAGCTGGGAGGAGAGGCATGAAGAGGCCGTGTAAGGGAAAAGATTCCTAAACGCCTTGCTCCAGGGAAAGGGGAAGGCTGGGTTGAGGGCAGCGCGAATGAGGAGTTCTAGGAAACGGGGGACTGGGGTGCCCCTGTCTGTGGGGCAAGGCTGTCTCACCCTCCCATCTCTACTAAGTTAATGATCCTGCTAATTCTTCCCTCTCAGACAGTTCTTCTATCACCCAAGCATCCTGCCTCAGATTCTCAAAACAAAAGGACTGCTGCCCCATTGCATCTCCTCGGCCACCCTGGTATCAGGTAGGTTTAATTAGCCTGATGACTACAGCAGCTCAGAGAGGTGATGTGAGTTGCCCAAGGTCACACAACTAGTCAGTGGGAGAGGTGGAGCTGAGCTAGATGCAGAACTCAGGGGTTCCCACCATCCAGTGCTGGCAACTCCCCCACCTACCCTGCCCCAAGTCCCAGCCCCTGCCCCGGCCCCATCCAGCCGAAATGAGACTGGAGTCTCAACACTCAACCCCTTTTCTTCCATCCCACCTCCCCATTCGCTCCACTCCTCTACACCTTCCTTACTCGCTTTTCCATATCTGCTGCCTCTCCTTCAGTCCCTCACCTGTCCCTCCCCTCCGCCTTCTGCACCCACACTAGCTGCTGGGTTCCAGTCTCCAGTCGTCACTGACCCTTTCTGTCACACCCCTGCCCCAGCTCCCTGCTGTGTGTCCATCAGTGGGGCAGGAGTGGGCATGGCTGACAGTCCCAGAGCATTTGCTCTGCCCCAGGCACTGCGCTCAGTGCTTCACACGCTCTCTCCAATTCCAATCGAATCTCACAGCCACCTGACATCCTACAGATGAGGAAACTGAGGTCCCAAGGTTGGCTGATTTGCCAAGGTCTCCAAGATCAGTGCTTTTTAAACTCTAATGTGCACACTGAGCACCTAAAGGTCTTGTTAAAAGGCAGGTTCTGAGTCAGCAAATGTGCGTTGGGGAGCAGGACTGAGATTCTGCATTTCTAACAACCCGCTGGTCTGCAGACCACACTGTGGGTCAAAAGTCCCTAGACAAAAGGGCCAGAGTCCAGCAAGACAGCCCAACTCTAGATCTGTGTTTTCACAACATGTCCCCAGAGGGAAGAGAGCTTTGAACAGGGCTAGGGGCAAGATTGCTGGATCCTCAGTGGTGTGGGAAAGGGAGAGGGGGGAGAATATGTAAGCATTTGCCCCAATTCTCAAAGCACTCACCCTCTTCCTATTCTGAGCCAAGCAGATGCTGGAATCAGCTTTTGCTGCTGCAGCCATTTTTCAGTGTGGGCTCCAGCGGGGCAGCGAAACAAGGTACCGGGCTGCATGGGGGACCCTGGTAGGGAGCTGCTCGCACGTGCCCCCCAGCGTGCAGAGACTGACCCTGACCCCTGGGCACTGTCATGATCTCTCCCTTGGGACCATGGACTCCTTGAGGCTGGGAGCCCCCATTTCACCGTCTGGGTATCCCCAGTGCCTGCTAAGTCGCTTCAGTTGTGTCTGACTCTTTGTGACCCCATGGATTGTAGCCTGCCAGCCTCCTCCTCCGTTCAGACAAGAACACTGGAGTGGGTTGGCATGCCCTCCTCCAGGGGATCTTCCTGACCCAGGGATCAAACCTGTGTCTCTTGAGTCTGAACCTGGGTGGGGCCAGGGCCGCCTCCCTGCCTGATCCTTCCACCCCCCACACACAGACACAGACTGCATGACACTGAGACTACTCTTGTGCAGAATAGAGCCAACTGGGAAGGCTTTGGCTCCAATGGCTTCAGATGGGGGTGGCTACCTGGTACCTCTGCCCTCGAGGCGATTGTGCAGAGAAAAGGTGACAAAGGAAGATGGGTGGAAGGACTCTGGGTCTGATGGACAATGCTCTGCAGGGAGTGGACAGGCCAGACTGGCAGGGCCAGGCCACCTGCACCGCCTGGGTCAGGCCCCACTGCTGGGCAGAGCAGAGCGTTGCCCTGGAGACGGTCCCTGGGCCAGGCAGGCAGCAGCGGGTGGAGCTGCCGGCTCCTAAGTGGCAGAACTCTGGTGGCAGCACAGTCCACAGACTCTTCCATGGAGACGGCATGGCCGCTCAGCCACAAGGTCCCACTGGCTGTCCACTGCACTCTCCCCAAGGACTGGCCCCAGAGGAGGGTGTGTGCACAGGAGTTGAGGCTTCAGAGTCCGGCCATGGAAAGAGGCATGTCCTGGGCCAGGAGGTGCCCTGAGGGACTGAGGGGCTATTTCCAGATCTGCCACCACTGGCCTCAGCCTCTCAGCCTGTTCCCATCCCAGCAACACCTCCATCTCCCGCCTGGTTCTCCCTCTTCTCGGCCCTCCCTTGCTCTGACAGCTTCTCAACAGCACTGCGTCTGCACTGCAGGCAGACCCTGGGACCCCTCCCCCAGCTTACTTCCTGCCAGCCTTCTACCTGTCCCTCCCGGACCACCCCCCTTTCAGCGTTGGCCTGGGTCTGTCTGCCTCTCCAGCCTCCCCGTCCCCTGATCTCAGTTTGTCTCTCAAGCCTCTCTGCATCCTCTTGAGTCTTTCTCTGTCCTCAGCACCTAATCAGTTATTCATCTGGCCTGTGTCTCTGCTCTGTGCACTCTGCCCGCCTGTCCATCCCCCTGGCCTGGCCTTTTTCCCATTGGCCTGGCTACACCCCCCATCCCCCCGCCGCCTCTGTTCTTTTGCCCACTGCATCTCTACCTGTTTGCTTTTCTCCCTGTCTATCCCCTAGACTAGGTATCCAGTGTCTGACTCTTGTCTTCCTCCTCTTGATTTTTCCCTGGGCCTGAAACCACCTCCCTGACCAAGAGTCCCTGCCCAGGCACACCTCCATCCTTCTCCCTGCCTTCTTCTCCGGGTCTGCCCCAGATGACGACCAACAACCAGAGACTGGGAGAGACCCGTCCAGAGTGTGCTCCTCTGAGCAATGGCTTCTCTCTCAGCTCCTTGAGTTCCATCTGTCCACAGCTCCGGTTGCCTTGAAAAGCTCTCCCTGGCTGGCTGGCTGGTATCCGCCCTCACCCCTTCCCACCCCCTCATCCTCCCTGCAGTCATGGAGCCCACCAGGTTAACAGGCAATTAGCAAGGCCAGGGCTCAGAGTGGTGGGGGAGAGGGCTCCGGGCCTCCAGGAGATAAGAAGCAGCCAGGAGCAGCTGAGGCTGGGCTAATCCCAGCACTAATCTGCGGCCTGGGCTTTATCTCCAGTGCCTTCTGGGCACCCTGCCTCTGCCAAGGCCTTGGCACCTCCCCCCACCCCTCTTTTCCACGGCAGCTTTATCCCTCCAAATTCCATCAGCCCTCCCCTGATCTGGTCCAGCCCCATGCCTCTCACTTCAGCCCCTGGAACGAACTCCCCTTAATCCTACAGTGCCCAGGGGTCCAGGGTAGCCAGTGGAAGGGGTTATGTTTTCATCTGCCATGGATCGTGACTAGCATCCCAGGTCAGATGGCTCTTCGGCCCCAGCTTCACTCAGGGGTAGCCCAAGCATCCAGGTTCAAAGCCTCCTCCTTCTCTGTCCTCACCAGGGAAGACAGTGCCAACTCAAAATGCCTGGGGTGTCTGTACTGGTCAGAACTGGGAGGTCACTCAGTCCAAAGCCTCATTGTACAAATGCCAAATCTGAAGCCTAGAAATGGCAAGGGACATACCCAGGGGCATATAGAAAAAAGAAGGCACATTCAGAACTAGTACCCAGACCCCAGCCCCCACTGGGCCCCAGCATTGTCCACTAACCTCCATTATGCACCCTGGAGGTCACTAGATCCTGGTCCCAGCCTTTGCTCCACCAGTGACAGCTGTGTAACTTGGTTAGTAAAGTGATTTACTGACTTCTTTGGTCCTCAATTTCCTCATCAGTCGAGTGGGGACAGAAATTTCTGCTCGCCTTATCTCATAGGTTGGTTATAAGTCTCAAAAGAGATGAAGTAGGTGACAGGCATTTGCAAGGTAAAATCACATACATGAGGCCTCAATATTAGTTATAAGGGTGTTGTGGAGACCAATAAGATCCAAACTGGGGCAGAGATCGGCCAGTGGATGTGGTGCTGGGAAAGGATCCACATAAGATTCTTAAGGTGGAAAAATGGGTGCACATTTTGAAGTCTAACAGAACAGGGTTCAAATTCTGGCTCTGCCACCAGCCTTGGACAACCTTGGGTGGTGATTTAACCTCTCTGAGCTTCAGATTACTCTTCTGTAAAAGGGGCAATGGTAATTCCTCCTCCTGAGGTTCACAGTGAGGATCAGAGGTAAGTCCAGAGAGATGCATGCAAGGTGCTCAAGAAAGTGGGGGAGCCCAACTGGGGCAGCCATTTGACCTTGGATCCCTCCAGGGCCCATTCTCACTGGGCACAATGCCCCTTGGTAAAGGCTCTCTCAGCAGTTGTGGGCGAGGATGAAATGCTGTCAAAGCAAAACCCCCAGGCTCTGAGATCTGGCTGTCCTACCAGAGGAGGGTGCAGGCCAGCAGCCCTGAACTGTCTGTGAGATTCGGGTTCAGTCATTTAACCTCTCTGACCCTCCATTTTTCTTCTGTAAAATGGGAATGATAATAGGCATCGTCGGAGTAATGAAAAAGGGAAAATGTATTGAATACATAAATAATAGCGACAGTTAACATTTATTCAGTGCTTACTCTGTGGCAAGCACAGTCCTAAGCCTTTTATATAAATTAACTCCTTGTGTGCATGCATGCTAAGGCATTTCAGTCATGTCTGACTCTGTGCGACCCCATGGACTATAGCAGCAGTCCATGGGGTGGCACAGAGTGAGACACAACTGAACGACTGAACTGATGGACTATAGGACTGCTGGGCTCCTCTATCCATGGGATTCTCCAGGCAAGAATACTGGAGTCGGTTGCCATGCCCTCCTCCAGGGGATCTTTCCAACCCAGGGACCTTAATTCTCACAAAAACCCTCTACTGGAGATGTCTTAACATCTCCATTTTACAGACAAGACAATGGAAGACCAGACAGGGTAAGGAGCAAGCCAGAGTCACGTGAGGTAGCAGAGGAGGGGACTGGGTCAGGGGCATGGGACTCTGCTCAAGGCCACTGTGTGCTGATACACACCTGGCACAGCCCCAAAGACTAGGAGGAGCTCATGAAGTGGTGGGCATTCACATCGGGCTTACTTGTCCTACACCGTTCCTTGAGCCTGTACAGTATGCCTGGCCCTGTGCTTGCTGTTGGGGATAATTCAGAGAACAAAATCGCTGGCTTCTGCCCTGAAGGAGTTGGCTGTTTGGCCCCAGAGGCATTTATTCATTCCAAAAGTGTTTGCTGAGCACCAGTGCTGGGAGCCAGGTGTACAACAGCGGAGAACAAAGCACACAAAACCAACAATCCCCGGGACAAGCAAATGTTAGTAGCTGGGATGTGGGCTGTGATGGGGGACGGATCCAAGCCCTATGACTGTGGAACAGGAATTTACCTTGGGTTGGAGAGTCAGCCTTCCCAGAGCAAGAGCACTCACCCACCCAGGAAGGGCATCTGATCACAGAACAGTCAGACCCAGGGAACATACCCCCCCCCCCCCGCCCCCTAAAGGGATTCCTAAGGTTCTCTACTAGTAGTAAAGAACCCACCTGCCAATGGAGATCTCTGGGTAGGGAAGGTCCCCTGGAGGAGGACATGGCAACCCACTCCAGTATTCTTGCTTGAAGAATCCCAAGGACAGAGGAGCCTGTCAGGCTACGGTCCATAGCGTCGCAAAGTGTAGGGGACACGACTGAAGCGACTTAGCACGCATGACCCCCACCCCATAAACCTGCCCCCCCCCCCCCCCCCCCGTCCCCTACCGCAGGGACCATGACGCTGCACACCCCAGCCCCCAGCCGCCCGGGTACTTTTCAAGGCTACTTCTCCAAGGTAGAGGTGATTGTGAGTCTAGTAGGAAATGGGCACGATGTTTGTTCAAATGTAAATGCATGAGCAGCGGTGGAGAAGTACGAGAGACAGTCAAGGCCTTGCGACTCCGGGCTGAGGCCGAGCTGCAGCCGGTAGCAGAAGCACGTGAGGCTGTGAGAGAACACGGCGATTTCAGGGAAGAGAGAGGGCAGCCCCCGGGACCCAGGTAAACAGCCGGACCTGTTTCCAGTAGCGACCGCGTAGGTCTTAAACCCTAGAAAGTCAGTCTTGCATAAGTAAAAGTCGCTCAGTCCCATCAACTGTGGCCCGCCAGGCTCCTCTGTCCCTGGAATTCTCCAGGCAAGAATACTGGAGTGGGTAGCCTTTCGCTTCTCCAGGGGATCGAACCCACGTCTCCCTCATTGCAGGAGGATTTTTTTTTTTTTTTCAGAGTCTGAGCTACCAGGGAAGCCCCAGTCTTGCAGGCAGGAATATTTTTAATTTGTAACGAAGTCCTTCCCTGATGTTCCAGCAAAGTTAGTAGTTAAAAGAGTTTGCTTGCACAGTGAATCGCACCCGTAGCCCGGCGGGAGTTCCGGAGCCGGGAACGAGAAGGTGGCAGCGGCGGTGAGACGGTGGGTGTGCCATCGCTCCCATCCCGCAGGTGCACCGGAGCATCCAGGCCGGGCCCACGCGCACCCAGAGAGCCGCACCCACCGCCTGGCGCTCCTCGCCGCCTCCCTCGTCCCTCCCGCGGGGTAGGCATCCATCACGGAGCCCGGGCTCCCTCCCTCCCGTCTCCTCCGCTCTCCTCCCTGGGTTTGCCTCATTTGCATTCCCCCGGCTCCCGGCTCCTCGGCAAAGTGACCTCCGCACACAGCCGCGCCAAAGGCTTCCACCGCGGAGGGAGACCCCGCCTCCCGCCGCCCTCCTCGGCCGGGGACGGGCGGGGGCCCCAGCCGAGGGCTGCAGAGGGGAAGGCGGGGTGCCCAGGGCCGCGGAGGGACTCCGAAGGGATTTGAACCCGCGGCCTCAGATCCTCAGCGGGGCGACAGTGGGACGTGGAGGTAGCACAGGCCGGCGAAGCCGTGCCCCCGAAATGGAATCCCTGCTGGGAACCCTGGCTCCCCGAACCTCCGTTCGCACTGCACCCCCACTGGAGAGGAGCCAGCCCTCTACGGGGCCATCGCCCGAGGGTCCCCTGCCCTTCCGGGGGCCTCCCCAGCCCCCCAGCCCCGCTCCCCTGGCCGCCGAGCCGCCTCCCCTCCCCCCGTTTGGTATTTACACCTTTCACACATTTGTAAGCTATTATCCTGTCCACGCTTAGTCACCGCTGAGCCAAGCGCCACGGATTTAGCTCCTTTAATCTTTCCTCCTAAATCAATCCTCCATTTCCCCTTAATCATCCCGTGGCTCCTCTCTGAACTCTCTCACTGCTGCCTCGGCGGCTGCAGCCTCTGCCTGTCTTTCTGGAACTGTTCTCCCTCTGACTCAAAATGGGTGTCCCAAGGGCATAGTGAACATTTGGGGGGTGGGTTGGATTTTCAGTACTGCCAGCCCCGGCCTGGGGGCTGGGGACCTGGGGGCTGGGAGCCGGGGAAGAACTGCAGGCACCCCTCCCTTTTCTGGGAAACTGCACTCTGAAGCCTCTGAGCTCCTGCCCTGGGGGGTCTCTGTCCTCCCACTCCCATTCATGTGGGATGGCTCCAAGACCCTAAGCTTCCGGCGGGATTTACCCCCCCCCCCCAAAAAAAAAAACCCTCATGCCTCCTGTCCACTGTTCTGACTGTCCCCACCCTCTCTGCCCACTGCTCCAAGGAGGTGGCATTACTGGGAGAGCCTGGAAGGGCAGGGAAACACTGATAACTCAGCTTGAAGCTGACCTCTCACCCCCCTCCTCCAGGGAAGCTATCCATCTCTTGAGACCACCCTGAGTCTTCACTCCCCCTCCTCCTCCCGTGGGACTCACTAACTCGGGGGCCCCAAACTGAGTATCCCGAGTGGTCTTCCTGCCTCCCTGCAGTCCCACCCCCCAAAATCCCTGATTTCTTCTGCCCCTAGCCTGGGCTTGGCGGCAGAGCGGGCCCTGCCACCAGCCAGGAGAGGGAACATAAGGGCAGGGGTGGGGGTTCCGGAAGGAACACAGGTAGGGGAGACAGAAGGAAGACAAGAATGCGGGGGCCATTTCTTCAAATGCTAATCAGCATCTTCCGGCAGTGCCACAAGAAGCTGAGCTGATAATGAGCCCAGCTCGGGGCTGATTCCTGATTAATAAAGAGGCCACCGGGCTGCTGAGTGGGGCCGGGTGGGGCACGGCCCTCCCCTTTGCCCTTGCAAACCAGCCCTGGGTAACAGTAACAGTGCCTGCCCGCGGTGTCTGGGCCACGCCACTCAAATCCCCCCCAGCAACGCTACTAGCCAATGGGAGGTACCCAGGCTGAGAGCGCCCCCTTCAGGTGGGCCAGAGGGGCAGCAGCCAGTGATGGGGCCCGCCGTGGGGAGGGCAGGCTCACTGAGTTCTGCAGTCCAAGTTGTAGGTAGCTCTTGGGATTATTTTTTTAATCAAGAAATTTTTAATTAAAGTAATCAAGACTCTCGGCTTCTCTGGAGAAACTGGAAGACCACCCCCCCCACGCCACCCAACACTGGGCATCCTGGCCCGAGGGCAATAATCAGGTGAGGCTGAGAAGCTGCTGCTCCCTTCAAGGGTAAGTGACCTTCCTGTCTCATCCCCCACCCTTCCCTACTGAGTGAAAGGTAGGACCAACCCTGAACTAGATGTTGAGTTAAATGTTCTCCCAGTTCTTGCCTCAGGAGAAGGTGGGGCTGGAGGGCACAGAGGGCTGGACTGGCAGTGAGGGTCAGAGGCAGCTCATATGAAGATGAGTGGCCTGGACCAAGCTCAGCTGGAACCCTCTCCCCTCCTGAGTCAAGGGGGCGAGGAGGGGCGGCCTTCAGGCGAAGTCATGGAGCTGGGATGTCTGCAGGGGAGCCCCTGCCACAATTGAGGAGCGGGTGCGGAGACTGTCAGCACTGGCCTGACCATACCAGGGAAGGGGGTAGTGGCTAGACCTTACCGAGGAAGGGGTGGGTTCAGGTGGAAGCTTGGATTGAAGGCAGGAGATGGCGGAGGAGCCTCCAACTGGGGGCTGGGGCAGCCAAAGAGTGATGAGGGCGACTTGCTGCTCCCTCTGCCTCAGAGCCATCCTGATGGCAGCTGGGGCGGGGCTGGGAGAGGAGGGAAGAGGGCAGGGAGGGGGACTGCCCAGCTGGAAGAGGCCTTGTCTAATTGTGCCTGATTAGTAGAGAGGAAGAGAACAGGGCGAGTGATTAATAGTCACGGCAGTCACCGGCGCAAGGGGGAGGAGGGTTGGGAGGGGGAGGGAAGTCTGAGAGGGGATAGAGACAGGGAAGCGCACACAGGTCCCTGGTCACCTGCCCCGCCGGGGGGCTGCCCAGACCCCAAAGGACAAACTGAGATGAGCTGGCCTCCCTCTACCTCCTCACGGATTCTCCACCTTCCCCGTGCCTCAGTTTTCCAGACAACAGAATGGAAAACACCAGGGTCACATCCTACACCTGGGAAGTAAGGTGTACCTGCTCACATGGTGAGCAGACACCTCGATGTCCCCAGGCACAGGCCCCATCCTTGGCTCAACCTGGGACCTTAGTAGACGGCCAGACTTCTGATCACAGCCCACCGCCACCACTTCATATCCTTTTATGCCAGTTGGAAAGCCTATCCTCCCCAACCTGGCAGCTTGAACCCCATCCCCACGACCACCTGGAGTCCCACGGTCTGATACCGCAGTCACTGGCCACGCTCGGCTGTTTGAATGGAATGTTGGTCCTCCGTCATGCTAATCACACCACAGATGCTCCCTGGCCAGTGTGGCTAGTGACGACCATCGTGGACAGCACAGATTCAGGACGTTTCCATCATCACAGAGTGTTCTGTGGGTCAGCATGGATCGCGAGTGTGTGCACTCCTTTGCATGCACACATGTGCCTGAATCTTGGGGAGGGGTGGGGAGCATGAGGATGCTCTGACAGAGTGGGGGTGTGGGCTCGAGGGTCAGGAGAGGAGCAAGGCTAGGTGATGGAGAGCAGCAAAGATGCCAGCACACGAGTTGGAAAAGTGGTGCTGGGAACAGTCATGTTAAGGAGGGCCAGGAGCTGGCGTTTCTAACAGCTGACACTCTGAGTGCACACTACGTGTGTGTGTGTGTGCCAGGCAGTGGGCTAAGCCCTTTACAGCCAGCTCTTTTGATTATCACAACCACCCAATTTTTTTTTAGGTTCTACTATTGTATTTAACGAATACAGAAGCGGATGCTCACAGCAGCTTTCTGACTTCTCCAAGGCCACACAGCCAAGGTTCGAATCCAGGTGGTCTGGCTCCAGAACCCACACACTTGATTGCTTCACTGTACAATCCCCAGATGAGAGGAGATGCTGAGTTTTAGAGCTCCGTTTTACAGCTTAAGAAACGAAGCCTAGGGAGAAAGAGTGATTTCTGCCTTCTAGTAAGTGGGCAGGCTCAGAGCAAGCCACAGCCAGGGAAAGTATGGATGGGGCTTGGCACACTGGGGTGGGGGAGCCGATGGTGGTAGGAATCGAGGAGGAAGAGAGAGTATATAGGTGGTGATGGAAGGAAGAAGTGGAGGTGAGAGTGGGTTGGTATGAGACTGGGTGAGGCGGGGGGCGGGGGGTGGGAAAGAGAAGAGATGGGGTGAGCTAGGTGGAGGGGCATATGGGTGGAGAGGTGGGAGCATCCCCCATCACCCAGGAGCCCTCTCCTCTCTCTCACCCCTCTCCCCTCCTCCCCAGACCTCGCCCAGCCTGCCTCATCCCTTTTAAGCCTTCCAAGCCCTCTTCAGCAGAGTGGCTCTCCGAACCTTGGCTCTCACTATCCATGTACCTCGTTTGGCAATTAATCCTGGCGCCTCCTGACACTGCTTGCATGGCTGGTTAACTCTTGCACGGTTGGTTAAGCTCTGAAGTCTCCCTGTCCCCGCCCCACCACGAGACTGGAGGCTGCCTGAGGACAGGAACTGGGGACCAGTGCTCCCCCGTTATTTCTTCTTTGCCTCCATAGCACCTGGCAGGGAGCCTGGCACATAGTAGGCGCTCAGAACTCCGTGTTGATTGAGTGACTGATTGGGAGTCGGTGAGGGGACATTAGGGAGCAGGGGGTGAGAGCGACGGCAGTGGTAACAGAAGCAAGAGCTGCGGCTGAGGGGGCTGGGGGAGGGCGCATTACCCAGAGTAAAAATAGGCTGGAAAATGTGACATTTATTAACTTGGATTCGGAGGAAAGGTCACAGCGGAGTGGGGAGTGGGAAGGAGAAAACGGGGAAAGCAGCAGAAAACACACAGCAGCCCCTTACCCACACCCCATCTATCGCTGTCACTGACTGTCTCAGCACCCATGGGCTGGAGGTTCCCACCACTGATCCCTGTACCCATCTCCCCTCCATGGGTCCCAAATCCCCATCGTGGGCTCCATATTCTCACCATAGAGTCTACTGTGACCTCACGTCCCCATCAGAGAGCCTGATGTCTTTGTCTTTCCATACCCCTTCTCCAGTCTTGCCCACACAGCACACCCCCAGTTTCCCCATTGCCATGGATCCTCCTGTCCCAACCATAATGCCAGACCATGGTTAACTGGCAATAAGGACTCAGCCTAGAATGCCAGGTCCAGGGAAGAGTTCCACCTGGCACACGGGGGTTGGGGTTTGGGAGAAGGGTACGGGACCTAGGCTGGATGAGGGGACAGGTGGGTCCAAGGGACATTCCTCTCCCCCAATGCTGGCTCTGCTCCTCTGCCCCTCACTGTCCTGCTGCATCCAGAGCAGAGAACCACAATCTTCTGTCCTTTTCTCTCCATCACAAAGGGCCTGTGGGAGATCCACGCTCACCCGTGCCTGGCCATCCCCACATTCAAAGGGACTCACCAGCTTTGATCCCGGGACTCCCTGCTCCCATATCCTCCAGGCATGCCCTCCTTCCCTGGAGGCCAGGGAGGAATCTCTGGCCTCCCTCACCTTGCTCCCTCAACCCCTATCTCTCCCTCCCCACTGAGGTTTCATCACTCTTCCCCTTTTCCTTCCACCCCCGCACTGGGGCCTGGGACACAAACTCCCACTTAGGGACACAAAGCCCCCATTGATTTCTGCCCCAACAACACCTGCTGACACTGGGCTCTGTCCCCCCACCAACCCGGAGGGGTGGGGATGTCACAGGAGGAGCCCCTCGGACCCAAGAGGCCACATTCACACACTCCTTAGGGACAATTGCTTTGAGAGCAGTGATTTTTCCTGGAAGAAGGGGTGTGTGGTTGGACCACAGGGCTAGCACCCACCCCCCCATTCCTCTCTCAGCACAATCCTCCTTCTCGTCCCTTCCTCCATTTCTACTCAACTGCCCCCACCCCACAGCAGGAGGACCCCCAGGCTGCAGGCTTGGTGGGGGCAGGAACATGGCTGGAGCATATTTCCTGTTGCTACTGAGGCAGTGAGTGAAGGAGACCCTGGGTGGGGGGCCCCGAGTCATGACAAGGAAGAGTCCCCCATTTGGGGCTGGGTTTAAAGCCTGGGCTGGATGGGCACCATGTTGATGCCATGTATTTGCATATGTGCTGGGCACGGTCACAAGAATGAAAACACACACCCCGCACTCCACACACACATAATGCCGGGAGTAAACTGGACCAGGGACAGCATCTCAAGCCCCGGGAATACCAGACAGCCTGTGACTATGGGTGAATGGAGCACCAACAGACAGTCAGCGTACAAGACACACACCCCCACCCCACACACATACCTCACACACCTGGATTATGGGAGATGTGCATGGGAGGGCAGTTCCACGCCTCCACGTGAGAGTGTGTGTGTGTCTGCGTGCATTCACACATATGTGAGACAGGAAGCAGGGGCTGAGGTAGCTGGGGTCATGAAAGGGGTCGGCATCCAGGGGGTGACCCTGTCCTGAGAAGCTGGGTAAGGGCTGAGCTGTGGGCACGTGGATGAGTAGCTCTCTGGATGCGTGCATGGGTGTGCAGGTGTGCACGGGAGCATAGCGACAGGGACGCTGAGTGTGTGTGAGTGTGCAGGAACTATGTCCCCATGCAGTAGGTGTGTGTGTGTGTGTGTTGCACGCACGTGTGTGCCGGGGGCAGCAGTGAGGGTGAGCCACGCTCATGAGAGTGAATGAGTGATTCTCAGTGTAAGAGCTAGAGCCAGGCAAGGGAGCAGCAAGAACCAGGAAAAGGAGGGAGGGCCTGGGCCGAGGGAGACGCTGGAGGGGAGCATGAAAGAGGGATGTGTGAGGGAGTTCGTGAAAGGGGGTGTGTGTGAGACACAGAGACAGCGGGAGACACTGGCACCCAGTGTCCGCAAAGATCGGCTCCCCCAGACGCAGCCCCGAGTCCCTCCCTTGCTGGAGCCCCCAGACATGCTCTCCCCATCGCCCTTGTTTGGTGGCGGGGTGGGGGGAGTAGAAAAATCCAGCGGCCACAGAAGAAAAGGGGAGTAAGAGAAAAGCAGGGGTCAGCTGGTCTGTCTATGGCCTGGTGCATCCCTTCCCAGCAAGCTGACTGGCTTCCCGGACCCCCGGGCCCATCCCAGGAACCCCGGCCCCCCAGATCCAGGCGCTGCGGCAGCAGGAGAGCCCGTGGAGGAGCAGCAGCAGCCACTGGGTAAGCCACCAGGAGTGTCCACCGCTCCCCGCCGGGGAGCCCCGAGGGAAACACCAGGCTGGGGGGTGACATGAGGCCAGCCTCTGGCGGTGGAAGGAGGGGAAGCCCTGTCGAGGAGGATGCCCTGAGCGCCACCCCCATCCCCACTGCCAGCCTCTGGCCACCCCAGGCTGGCTGGGCCGCCTGGGAGGACTCACCACGGAGAAGTTGCTGGCAGAGCAGTGGTGCCCGCTGAAGTTGCAGCTCTTGAGCATGTCGGCGAGCTGGTGGCCAGTGCGGTTGAGGATGTCTACCATGTCGGGCTCCGGGTAGCGCAGGCCGGCGGCACGGTGCCCATCCCGGTCTTTGGGGGGCAGCCCGGTCAGGTTGGCCAGGTGGAAGATGTCGGCGTCGCTGAGGGCCGAATGCCGGAAGCGGTTGATGTTGCAGAGGGTGACGGCGGGGAAGCCGGCCACCGGGGCTGGGGCTGCGGGGTCCATCACCACCAGGTGAGGCCGGGTCAGGTAGCCCCGGGCCAGGCCGGCTGCCTGGTACAGGAAGGCAGCCAGAGAGGTGAGGAGGGCCAGTGCCCAGAGGGTTCTCCGCAGTCCATGGGGGCCTGGGCCACAGGCCCGGCCCAGCCCATGCAGAGTGCTGGTGCTGGCGAAGGTGGCCAGGTCCCGGGGGGCTGCTGCCCCCTGAGCAGCCCCCAGGAGGCTCTGCTCATCCCCTGCCTCCTTCTCCTTGGGTTTCGCATCCTCCTCTGCAAATTTGATTTTGCACACAATCTCGATCGGCATCTGTCCCCAGCTGCTGGGACCAGCCGGAGCCTTCCTGCCCCTGTCCCTCCCTGGCCAGCAGCCCCTGGTGCCCTCCGGAGTGGCGGCGGTGGCAGCAGCGGCTCTTCTAAACTCAGGGCAAACGGGGAAGAGGATGGGGACAGGGTGGGGGCCCGAGGTGGGGGAGTCACTCCCACTCCCAGCAGCTCCGCAGCCCTGATGATGCCTCTGCCTCTGCTGCCTCTGCTGCCGCTTGTCTCTCTCCTCGATCGTCTCCTTGTGGCTTCCCTTATCAGCACCAGCACAGCTGTCAGCCCCTGCGTGTGTCCCTGCGAGCGAGCGAGTGAGCGAGGGAGCGAGCGCTGCTCCGCCACGCCGCCCGTGCAGCCCCAGCCGCTCCGCTCAGCATGTGCTCCGGAGCCCACCCCATGCTTAATAATTCAGGACATGTCAACAGCGTTTCACCGGCGGCACGGGCAGCAGGAGCCAGGCCAGGGGAGGGGGGCAGCCCCCAGCCCAGGACAGGGATCTCCGGCCCCTGCCTGGAACCTCATCGGGAGGCCCCCAAACTCTTGCTACACCCTCGTCACGCGTGGGGTCCCCACCTGGCCCCATTCCCAGGCCACCGGGGAAGAGGCTTGCACTCAGAGTCCTTAGCTTATTCTGCCACTTTTCTGGACCACACCCCGAGAAGGGTCAGCCAACTCCATCCCCCACCTCCTGGCCTCCCTGACTCCTAACACCAGCACCCAACCACCACCTGACCTCGCTACCCCACTCACAGCACCTTCCAGAGAACTCCTTGGGAAAGCCACTTGTTTGAATGAGGGAGGGGAGGGGAGGGCAGAGAATGTCAGGCAAGACAGACAAGGGGTCAGTGATGGCTCCATCAAGATACTTGACTTCCCTAGAGCTTTGCTCTGGACTTAACATCCACCATGCCCCTGCCCGCTCTCTGATTCTGGCCGCCCTCTCCCCTACTTCATCTCCATCCCCAAACTCAGTCTCTCCTGTGTCTGGGATAGAGGGCACCCTGGCTGGCATAAGCATCTGTGGCCACTTTGCCTCCCCAAATATTTCCCAAATCCCTTGCCACAGCCAGGCCTGTGGTGGGGGCAGGGAACGTGTTGGGTGGCCAGGCCAGGGAGCAGAGAACTATGATGTGGGGGAGAGGGTATGGCATGGAGGTCAGGAAGAGCCCAAATAAGGGGTTTGGAGGGAGCCCAGATGTACTCGGTTTGAATAGGAGGGAATGCAATCCTAAAGAAGCAAGCACAGGGGGTGCCAGGCAGAAGGGCAGGGGAGCACTGGGGTGGCCGTGCCTTGCTGAGGAGAGTCAGGATGGGGCCCATGGTGGCTGGCCCAGAAGGGATGATGCCAGGGTACCCCCAGGGTGGGGTGGTCACAGTGAGCTGCCTGTGCCCTGGTGGGGAGGCTTGCGTGAAAGTAAGAGCCCTCATGGGAGAAGAAGCACTTGTCCCCTAGAGGAAAAGGGGGGCTGATTAATCGGGGCGCTAATGAGCAGCAGGGAGAGGAAGCACAGAGGGGCGGGGAAGGCGGCTCCATCGATCCGAGCCGTGGAACCAGCAGCTGAAAAAAAAAAGTGAGAAGGGAATCGATCTGAGGGAAACGGCTGCTGCCGGGGATTAGAGCCTGAGGTCCACCCGCTGCCCAGCGGCCACCCCTCCCCTGCGGCAGGCCTGCCCTGCCCTGGAAAGGGGCCCGGGGTGGCTCCCCGGGGGTGGGGCAGGGGACGGCTCTGCACACCCTTGGCTGCAAGCCCAGGTCAGGCCGTGTCCATTGCAGGTCACCCAAGCGTGGAGCCCTCCCCCCCAACCCGACCCCAGCCCTCTGTGGCACCCTGCAGGGGTTGGCCCCAGCCTCTCATCAAAGTAGCTTCCTCAGGGACCCCTTGGCTGGGCCAGCTCCTTTACTCTGAGGAGCCCAGACTCCTGGGGCCAGGGGCTTTGTCTGGCCAAGTCCCAGAGGGGACAGGGATTGGTACTGAAAGCAGCTGCTGAGTTAGCACTCAGAGTCGCCAAGTGACCACCGACAGCCCCATCGGCGCTGCCTCTGCCATGCTCACCCCTCCCTGTAGACCGCCAGACCCTTCCAGGCTTCCTCCCCCACCTCCTTGTCCTCCCCAGCCTCTCTTCCCCCTTTCTCCTGGTATTGATTTTTCTTTACTGTTTTTTTTTTTTTCTTTTTAAAAAGGTGATTTAATTGCTTTTTTAAGGTTACTTCAGTCTGGGGCTCTGCCAAGAAACGGGGAGCTACCCCCAAGCTCTCCCCCAGCACTGGTTGCTGCCCAAGACTCCGTGCGTGTTACTAAATCATCCTGTGAACACAGGTTGTGTTCCCCAACATAACTGGCTTCCATCGTGAGCCCAAAGCACACCCTTTTCCTCCTGAGGGTGCGGCAGGAAGCCTTCAGCCTCTAGCAGGAGTGAAGTCGGGTGGTAACTTGGTGTGGGGATAAGGGGGGCAGGGGCGGAGGGTGGTGAGGGGAGCTCCAGGCCACTGCGAAGTGGAGCAGCAGTGAGCCACAAGCGCACCGCCCCCCCACTGCCCCACAGCCAGCTGTCTCCAATTGTTCCCAAGTCCCCACCATCCAGTCTCCCAGATCCTGGGAATATGGCTGTGCTCAGTGGGAGCCCCTCCATGTCCTTCCAGCCCATCCCTTGGCCTTACCCCCCATCCCTCTAGCCTCCCGTCACCCCCACCCCCATCCCCTGTACACCCGCTTCCCCTCTGGCCCCCGTCCCTTCTCCCCTCCCTCTCCCCGCTTCCCTGCTTGCCTCCCTCTCTGCCCGGCTGCAGTTGGGTGATAATCTCCCTCATTTAGCCTCCCGGCTGCTTCCCCGGCTCATTGCCCAGCTGGTCCCTGGGGCCCGGCCCAGCTTCTTCCCCACCCCCACCCCCAGCCCTGCGCCCAAGCTCCCCCTTCCCTTTCCCCTCTGCTTCTCCCATCCACTCCCAGGGGACCAGCTGCCCCCTGCAGTGAGCATCAGGGCCAAGTGTGGCTAGCTGGGATTCGGCCGGGTGTGAGCAAGGGGGGAGGGGCTGCCCAGGACTCTGGGGGTGGGAATGTGGGTGCAGGTTTGGGGGGGAGGAGTTGGGGGGATGGGGGAGGGCAGGGTCAGGATGTGAAGCCTTAGCCAGTTGTCCTCCGCCCTCCCGTTGGCCCCACTGCCCACACTTGTTCCCCAGTCCAGTTCTCCACCCACCCCCACCCAGCTGAAGCAGGCTTCCGGACAGAGAGAGCTCAGTGGATGGACTGAGGCAGTGATTATTAGATTGGCATCTGTTCGGCATGACCAGGCAGGGCGTGGGAATGGGGGGCTGATAGGTGAGGGAGGGCCAGAGGGTTCTGACTCAGAGCCCCTGGTAGGGGGCATGGAGGTTTTATTTGGGCAAAGTGCTCCAGAAGGTAGACCTGGAGGCCTCTCAGGATCCAGCTTGGGGATCTAGCTATCTTGCCCCCTGCCCCCAGGCCTTGGGTTGCCTCTTCTCCCAGCCGGGACCCCCAGGCTAAGCTGCACTTGCTCCTTACCCCCCTCTTCGTGGGTCTCACGCTCCCAGCCTGGGTGACATGACCCCCAAACTCCACAGAATGGTCCTAGAGCAAGGCCCCAGCTACCCTCAGCTCCCAGAGTACACCCCCCTGCCCCCCTAGCTGATGCCTGTCCCAGGCCTGGCTCTGCTGGGGACCCAGGGCACCAGCCAGTGTGGGACAGACGTGGGTGGGAGAGGGACACGGATCAGGGGGCGGAGGCCAGGACTGGGCCAGTCCTGGCTGGTGAGCGAGCAGCGGTGACAAACGGGCTGTGCGGGGGCCGAGGGGCGGGGGACGGACGGCGGCTGATTTATCTGGGTTATTTATGCCGTGGACGAGGCAGGAGAAGCGGTTAATGAGAGTCCCAGCGAAGGGGGTGGGGAGGCCCGGACGTGATCTGAGGCAACTGAAGAGGGTTAGCGTCCCGCCACTGGGCCCTGCCCCCACTGGCCACCGCACTAGGCATCCCCTCCTCTGTCCGAGGGCCGGGTCAGCCCGGCCTTGACCCCTCTCCTGTGGCTGGCACCGACAGCCCCGCATCCGGTTTGGGGGCCAGCCCAGGCAGAGGCAGTGGGTGACGGGAGGTTGAAGGGGACCACGTCTGAGATCGAGGGGGCGGCTGGAGGAACAAGGGGTGGGGGACAGAGAAGGGAGGGAAGAAAGATGCAAAATCTCGGCTGGTCAGAAGCTGACCAAGTCTGCGGAGTCTGTCGGGGGAGGGCTGGGGTGGGGAGAGGCCAGTGTGGGCCCGGGTAGGCAGCTGGCGGCCTCGGAGCTGAGGCTGGAGAGAGGGCCAAGGGCACTGGCGTTCTGTCTGGTGGCAGCCAGGAGTCATCGTAGGGGCCTGAGAAGCAGAGGCAGGCCGGGGGTGGGGGGGATGGTGGTGGTGGTCAGAGAGAAGAGAGGACGCGGAAAAAGGAGGAAGAAGATCCAGGGAAGGAGGGGGGAGAGGGCTTTGCAGCAGTGAAAGCTGCTGGGAGCAGATAAGGCGGTACGGCAGCGGGAGGGATTAAAGCTCCGAGGGGCCGGGGCGGGGGGGGGGGGGGGGGGGGGGCAGGCGAGGAGGAGAGGGCTGAGGGCCAGATCCCGGGGCCCAGAATATGAGTGCGGGAAACGAGGGCTGCGAGGGGGCAGGATTTAACCAGAGACCAGACGTGGTCGTCGCCTGGTTGAGGAGTGGGGAGAGGACGGAGTCTTCCTGCTCATCTGTGCTGAAGTGGGGGACTTTTCCGCCACTGATGGAGCCCCCATAAGCTGCTCTCGGGGTAGCAGAGCTGAGCGGAGAGGGGCATTCCTTGGGAGTGGGAGGCTACTGGAGACTGCTGGGGAGGCGGGTGGCAGGGGCCGGCCCTGGGAGCCTCCGAGCTCTGATTAGAACTTGGACAGGACAGGCAGCGCCTCCTTGAGGCGGCCAGTGGAAACCGTGTCACAGGGACCTTGACCACAATCAAGGGTGCCCCGCCGGCCCACTGGGGGATGGAGACCCCCACTTACGTCCAGGGTGGCAAGGACCAGTGTTTCGGAGGGGGGATTCCTCTGTGGGTAAGGGCGTGGGCACGGAGAGGGGCAGTGGCTTCCCCCAGCTCAAGCCTCAGACCCGACGCCCCTTACTACCCGCCACCCACCTGTTCTGCAAACCTTCCTGAAGGGTGTCTGGGGAGGGAGAAATCCCTCATCCCTACGGACGAGGGCCGAGGCTGGTTCAGAGGTGGCCCGGGCGGCGGAGGGGAGCCTGGAGGGAAGGAAGGGGAGGAGGCGGCGGAAGGGGCGAGGGCGGCGGGCGGGGCAGAGTAATTGCGTGTTTGTCAGTTCTCCCGTCTCCGCGCACGATGGAGCCTGTGTGGCGGTGGGTGTAGCTTCGCCTCCAGGAGTCTGTGTCTGTTGGCAGAGGTGTCAGTGTGTCTGTCTCAGGGGGTCTGGGCTCTCCCTGGCCCCCCGCCCCCCCCGCCCCCACGTCGTGCTTTGGGGAGCGCGGCTCTGGGCACACCCAGCTGTGCTCCGTGCTGAAGCGGCAGATGTGGCGGGGCCCCAGCTGTGCTGGCTTCCCGGAGAGGGGGAGGGGCTGCAATCTGCTCCCCCGATAATGGCTGCTAAGTGCCAGGGGGAGGGGATGGAGACGGGGGTGGGAAGGAGGCCCGGTCCCCGCCGCACCCCACCCTGGCCGGCCTCCCCCAAATCTGTGTTCTTGGCTCGGCCTCCTCCCCCTGGCTGGCTCCTGAAGCCCGTCCAAATTTCTCTCCACGCTCAGTCCCCTCAGTCCCCGTCCCCAGCTCTCCTCTGTCACCCCATCCAGCTTGGTGCCAGGGACCCGCCTCCCCGCCCCCCCCCCCCCTCGGCCCCCAGCTAGCTCCCCCTCGCTGATTTTACAGAATAATCTTTTTATGGAAACTGAATTTTTTTTTTTTAAAAAGCGCTAATGGCAGGAGCGCACCCCTCCCCCGCATCCCTCTCCCCCCATCCCATACTTCCCACCCCAGTTCCCTCCGTTCTCCCCACGGGCCAGCACCCTCCTACCCCTACAGGGCCAATGAGGTCCAGGAGGTAGTGAAGGGGGACCCAGCGCTCTCCCCTCAGGAGGCCGGACACTCCCACGTTCTGGGTCATGGGATGTTCTTTTTGGGGTGGAGGGGGACTAGGCCCCTGCCAGACAGACTAGGCTTGAAGAGTGAAGAGCAATGGAACTTCTCTCCTTAGAAGCCCCCTCTCCACCTAAGCACACAGACAACAGTGACCTGCTCTGCCTGGGGTGGGGGGCACACCACAGAGACCTCAGCTTCACTAGCCCCCTCCACTTTTAACACTGACCCTGCCCCTGCCCCCACCCTCACTGGGCCCAGGAGGGGGTTCCTGGGGGCCAGGGCCTGACACAGACTTATTGGATTTCACGGTGTTTTGCTGAGAAAATAATTAAATTATCATATTTATGATGAAGCTGCCATGGCCTCCGCCAACCACTCGGAACAGAAGGGTCAGGACTGGGGGGAGGAGAGGAAGGGACCGGGCCCCTGGCCCCATGGCCCCCCGCCCCCAGGCCTTCCCTCAGGGGCTGACCCCAGCCTAGAGGAGCCATCTGCAGCCCCCTGCGGACCCCACGCAGAGGCGACAGAAGGTCCGGGCTGGAGGCAAGGGACTGGAAGGACCAGGAGTGGGAACGAGGCAAGAGGCTGAGTCAAGGCAGACTGTATTGTAGATCAGGAGTGCTGAAACCCCCAGGTTGTTTCACAGGTGCTCTGACTCAGCCTGCAGGGGCCTCCAGGGGCTGGGAGGTCACACCTAGCCTAATCCCCAGGTCAGCCTCAGCCCAGCCCCTGAGAAAGCACATCTTTCTAAGTGCCCAGCTCCGAAGCTCTGAAACCCTGGGCTTTGATAAAGGCCCTGGCACCCTGCTGTCTGTCACCCCTGCCGGCTGCCAGGACCCCCTCCTCCCTCCCACCCACGCCCTGCCCCCCACCCAAGTCTCTTCGGGTAATTAGATTCCTCTCAATTAGCAGATTACGATCATTACCAGCTCATCTGGCAACTAAGCTCTGCACCCACAGCTGGGGAAGGGGGGGCACCAGGAGGGGCACACGGGGGTCACGGGTGAACACCAGAGAGAGCTGGGTTTCTCTGGGGCTTCAGGAATGTGGAAGGAAGACTGAGGACCCTCCACCTACCCATCCACCGGCCTGAAGAGGGCAGAGCCAGGGTGTGGGAGGTGGCCAGGGCTCCTCCCCTCCCAGAATGGAGTAGCTCCCACTGTGCTTCTGGAGAGAAAGGCAGCAGCTCAGGCCCATCCTGCCTGCCAGGGACTAGAAGACAAGAGATCCGACCTCGGGCGGGGGAGAATCCCCCCATCCCGCCAAAAGCCAAGCTGGGAGCAGATGGAGCTGGCAAAGTGGAAAGCGGGCCGGGACTGGGCAGGAACCAAAGAGACCGGACACCAGGTGATCCAACCTTGGGCCCTGGGTTCCCAGGCCCAATTCCCATGCCTGCCGCCTGCACCCTACTGGCCAAACGAAATCCCTCCCCCTTTCCCCTGGAACTCTTACACTCCAGAGCTTGAGCCAGGCCCAGTGAAGGGGAACAGGGAGGCAGCATCGGGGTGAAGGCAGGTTCTGTGGGCTAGGAGCCTGGAGGGCCTTCCTCCAGAGCGGCAGAGAGGCTGAGGCTGTAGGAGGGGGAAATTTACCAGGGCTCCAGATTCATTATTCATGAGCCCGCAGCAACGACTCCAATTTAAATGCTAATGTGGGGGGGCCTGACTCAGCTGCCCCCCTTCCACCATCACCCCCAGCCCAGGCACAAGCGGAGTCAGTGCTGGCTCCAGGGTTCACCCGGGTTTATTAGGGAGTGGAGAGGGAGGCCGGGAGTCCTCCGACCACCCACGTTGCTCCCCGTAAGTGCATCTGTGGAGAGCCTGCCTGGACAGAGGCTGGCCATGCAGGCAGGCAGGAGCCTCACGGGAGCAGATGGGAGTTCAGGGGGGCCTTCTGGCAGGCCCCCTCAGAGGATGATCTGGTTGGTGAAGCTGCGGCTCAGCTCCTTGTGTGGCAGAACAATCGAGTTCAGGATGAGCACCTCGGCAGGGATCCGGACGCGGCAGCCTGCAGTGTGGACCAGGGCACCAGGGGGAAGCCGTGGGGAGGGGAGGTGAGGGGCAATGAGCTGGGGGCCACCACCCTCTGGGGGTGGGGGGGACCCCTCCCTGCCCATCTGTGCCCCCTGTGACTCACACAGGACCTGACACACAGCAGACACTGGGTAAATGTTTGCTCAAGGAATACACACACAGGCACACATACACACAGGCACACAAATGCTCCCACAGGGCACGGCCATCACCTGCAGAAGTTTCTCGAAGCCAAGCACCCCGGAAAGCATACCTAGGATAGTGATGGCAGGCAGCAGCTTCCCGTCCTTGAACAGGCTCTCACTGTCCATGTGGGCTCGGGGATCGTTGGGATTGGGGTCATTGGGGGTACCCTCCACGCGGGCCCAGCGCCCCACGGTGCTCCCCCAGCCCACGATGCTGTGCAGAACACACGTGTGCTCCTGACAAACAGCAAGCAGGGAGTGAGGGGCCAGATGCAGAGCCCATGGGGCGCACCCCTCCGCTTGGCCTCTGGGGGCGCCACGTGGGTGGCATGGGCCTGGGTGCCTACCTGCAGTGTGGCTCCGTGGAGGATGATGCTCTCTCGGAGCCGCACGCCCTCGCCTATGGTCACGCCCTCCCCAATGGAGACGTTGGGGCCCAGCTGTGGAGAATAGCACAACCATAGGCCTTGGAGGGCCCCAAATCCAGTCCCCTCACAGAACAGATAAAGGGGAAGGGACCTGCTTGAGGCCACCCTACAAGCCGTGCACGAAGGAGACACCCCACCCTGAGCTCGGGAGAATCTGTACCGCCCCACCCATCCTGATGGCCACCTCCCTCCCTCCCTTCCTCTGGGTTGGGCCACTGCTTACCACCGCCGACGGGGCCACCTTAGCCGTTGGGTGGATGTAAACATTTCCTAGAAGCAGAAGAAAGGACTGGGGGCACCTGCCCCTAAACCACACCTGGTTCAGGGAGTGTGGGGCTAAGACTTCACCTCTGGATCAGTGACCGGGAGTCACAGCTCAGAGGGGAGGGGGGCTGGGCTGAGGGGCAAAGGTTAGGGATTGGGGCAGGATGGGTACCTCGAATCCGTGGACCCCCTGGCGTGTGCTTGGCCAGGCGTTCTGGGTGAGTGAGCTGGTACTGGCTCAGATAGAGGCGGGAGGCATAGAGGGCTGAGCTGGGGGCCAGAAAGTGGAACAGGGGCTCAGGGGCCAGCGGGGCCTGCGCCCATTGCTCCAAAGTCTCAGATGACCCAACCACTCCATCAGAGGCTGCTCCCATACCCTGCAGACTTGATCTGGCTCCAGATCCCATCAGTGAGGTGCACGTAGATCTGGCCCTGCCCGGCCAGGGCAGAGAACACGTCCTGCTCCAGGCGGATGGTACCTGCCCCGGGCCATAGGCCTGAAGAGTCCTCCCTGGCACAGAGGGAGAGATGCTGACATCTGTTCCCCAGCTGAGCCCGACTGGGGGCCAACACAATCTCCTGGGGACAGGAATCAGAGTGAATCCCACCACCTCTCCAGGTCTGGTCAGATCTGCTCCAGAGGGATGCTCACATCTCAGGAAGCTCTCCATCACCCTTGCACACATCACTGGCCTCTCCCCACTGCCACCCCCCGAGTTGCTGCGTCCCCAGGCACAGACCTGCTGCCCATCCTGCCCTACATCCAGAGGGAGTTCGACCAGACCTAGGTTCTCCCCCCTTTTCCCATTCTCCCCGCCATCCGCCCTCCCTCTCAACTGGATGGAATGAAACACAGACAGACTCACCCCAGAGGAAGGCAGCTGGTGAGGGCAGAGACAGTCACAGAAAGAGAGGGAGAGAGAGAGATGGTGGAGATGCCAGCTCAGCAGAAACAGAGAGGCCAGGAGAGATGGAAAGAAAAGCAGAGAGATGGGTGGGAGTGAGAAGATGGTGATGCGTGAATGAGGCATGAGATGGGAGATGGGCAGGGGAGGAGGGAGTGAAGACGGGGATCCACAGAAGGAGCAGGTCCCAGCCTAGGATGACGACCCTAGGCTGTGGTTGATGGTGAGCAGGGCTCTAGGGCACTGTGCTCCAGGGGGAGCCTGGGCCTGCGAGTACGGGTGTACACACGTGCACATGTGCGCGCGCACACACAAGCCTGTGTGCACCCGTGTGTGTGTGTTGCCGTCTGTTCAGAAAGGCATCTCTGGGACACTCAGGGCTTGAGAGAAATGGACCAGAAGGGGAGTGGGCAGGCAGTGACAGAAGAGGAACTGAGATGGATAAGGAAGAGGGACAGAATGAGGTTAGGAAGGGAGGGATGGGGAGGTTCGGCTGGAGATGACAAATGGAGACAAAAAGGACAAGGAAGGTGAGCAGGTGGATGTGGAGCCTGCAGAGACTGGGGGGGAGGTGGCGCAGGGGGTCAGTGACCAGGGGCACTTGGGGTCACAGGGTCATGGGGCCTGCCTCACAGTTGCCCATCCTGCTGATTTCGCTGGAAGACATCCCGGAGAGGTTTCAGGGCTTCCGGGGAAAAGAGGTAGATGCCGCAGTTGATGATGTCACTGACAAACGTGCTGGGCTTCTCCACATAGTGCAGGACCTGAGGACAGAGTAGGCTGGGGTTAGGGGAGGAGAGGCCACTGTCACCACCTCTAAGACCCCCTTAGCTCCAGGTCCTCCCTGCTGCCAGAGTGGTCTTCCTGCAACGCAGACTGCCCCTGGCTGCTGGCCTTCACCTTCAAGGTAAGTCTGAACTACATGCCTTTCTCCTCTCCACTTCCCAGTGTTTCCGGAATACAACTCCATGCTATCGCATACCTCCTCCGGGAATCCCCCTTCCCATCTCTTTATCTGAAAAACTAGGCCTTCAAAACCTAGTGTGAGTCCACTCTGCCCCAGAGCTGGCTTCTCAGATCCGGGCACCCCTGACCTCTGGCCACACCTCACATAGCATTTGTATCATTTGTGATGGCTGGATTTCCCACTAGTCTGAGATCCTTAGAAACAGGAACTGTCCTTCAGCTCTACTTCTCTTACACCTAGCTGGTGCCTAGCTCAAAACTTCAAAATAAAATTTATGCATGCGCGTGTGTGTGTGTACATGTATTTTTAATACTAAAGCTGGAACAAATAAAAGGGGTATGTGAAAGGCTCAGGGAGCTTCACAAACAAGGACAGAGACTCTCTGCCTTGCTGATTGTGCTCTGACTTCCGTAATTCTGGAGACGCTATGTGGCTTCCTGCCTCCGGGCCTTTGCACATGCCGGTCCCTCCATATGCAATGCCTTCCCGTCTCCTTCATCTAAACAGATCTTCTCCAGGTAGCCCTCCCCTCTCCCAGCCAGGCAAGGCTGGGTTGGGCCTCTTTTTGTGCTCTCACAACACCCCAATCATTTATCTACTGTGACGCCTTCACTCTCGCAATCCCTCTAGAAGGGGTACAAGATGAACGACCGAGGACATGCCCTACTTGTTTGACAAGAGTGGGGCCACCCCAAAGTGGTGCAGCATTTCCAGAGGTGGAGTGGTTGGAGAATGATGACACACACAGGCCCTTCACTCCCTCCTCCCACGCCCATCTCCTATCTCATGCCTCATTCACTCATCACCATGTTCTCATTCCCAGAGCAAGCACCGGCCAGCCCCCTCTCTGCTCTCACCTCATGCGTCTGTGGATTCTCCACAATGCAGCCATAGTTGAGGGACTGTGTCCTGTTAGCCTGAAAGACAGACACACCGAGACAGTGACCTGCTAGCTCCAGAGCAGCAGGGTCTCTTTCCTCTGTCTTTCCTTCCCTCTCCTATAGCACCTGGCACACACCTCCACGGCAGACAGGGCTTCAGCAACAGTGAGAACTGACAGCTGCTGCCACCCCCTCACCCGCTCCCTGCGGCTGAGCAGCCAAAGGGCTTGGGATCTCCACCGCCACCTCCACTGCTCCTGGGGTTTCTGGCACAACTCCCTCCTGATGCCCGTTCCCAGTCCAAGCCCCTGGGCTGCCTCCCCGACACCCTGCATTCCAGAAACATTTCTGGATCACACCCCCTTGGCACCTTCCAGCACCCCCTGGGGTCCCCTCACCGTGGTGCCAAGGAGCAAGAAAGGGTGTGGCTGGTGTCTGTGGACATCCAACATAGCGCTCAAGGGGAAGTCGGAGCAGACGTCAGCGTTGAGCACGAAGAAGGCTTCAGGGCCTCCAGCCAGGATCTGGTCCCGGAAATGGTAGAGACCACCCCCTGTACCCAGGGGGGCAAATTCCTGCAGGTACCTGTCCCCAAGGACCCCAGGGCCAACTCAGTGAGATCAGAAGAGACAGATATGAGGAGCCTGGGTACCTGACTCCTCCTGCTCTGAGGTACACCTTTCCGCGGTTCACAGAGAAAATAAACTCAGGGATTCACAGATGCCCCAGTAAGAATCCTCCTAGTGTGCGAGGGTGAAGTCCAGTGGATGGACCCCACTCCCGAGAACCAGAAGTTTAGGGCACTGCCCCCCAACCCCCACACCACCCATGGGCACAAACACCTGATGGGAAGGTTAAACTCCTGCTGGGCAGCTTCCAGGAACCGGGTAAGGGGCTCATCAGGCTGGTAGAAGCCAATGAGCAGAATCTCCTGCATCCCAGGGACCTGGGCACAAAGGAAGAGGTTGGAAGAAAAAAATATCTGATAGGAAAGAATTAAAACGGGGAGTAATCCCTGGTGCTGGCCACGAAGTCTGGAGACCACAGTTTCCTTCTCAGCTGTGAGGCCCCTGGGCACTCACTTTACCACTCTGGCCTGTTTCCTCCTCTGGACGATGAGGAAGTTTGGAGAAACTCTCAGTCCCTGATGTTTTAATCTTTTATTATTCTATTATCTCCTGCCCTCTCACATCTGAATTGGGGCTCACCCTAGGGAAGATTTTGCCTACCAAGCTGTATTAAATAACCCATTCATTCCCCCACCCCAATATTTATCATCTGTCAATCTGAGCCTGAGATGAGGATATAATTTATCAAGCGCCTATACTATACTAGCAGAGAAGGCGATGGCACCCCACTCCAGTACTCTTGCCTGGCAAATCCCATGGACAGAGGAGCCTGGTAGGCTGCAGTCTATGGGGTCGCTAGGAGTTGACACAACTAAGCAACTTCATTTTCACTTTTCACTTTCATGCGTTGGAGAAGGAAATGGCAACCCACTCCAGTGTTCTTGCCTGGAGAATCCCAGGGATGGCGAAGCCTGGTGGGCTGCAGTCTATGGGGTCACACAGAGTCGGACTCGGACGCAACTGAAGCAACTTAGCAGCAGCAGCAGCAGCATACTAGGCACTTTACAAACACAACTGCAAGCTTTGCCACCTCACAATGCAGGTTTAATCATCTCTGTTTTTACAAATAAGGAAACTAAGGCTCAGAAAGACTGGGAAATTTGCTCATGTCCTTATAGCAGGTAGAAACTAGATTCAAATAAAACCCTGCCTGCTTCAATACCAAAAGCAATAAAGAAATTAGCTCCTCAGTGAGCAAAGGTATGAGTTCTGTGCTTTGCTATCATTAAGGTTCCCCCAGCTACAGCGTTAAATTGTCTCTAAGATTTTTGCCTGATCTCACATTCCATGCTTTAAAAATAGGAGTGGAATCTGAGCACGAGGCCAGATGAGAGACTAGGTTAGGGCAGGAGGGCAGCTGTACAGAACAACTCCAGGGGGCAACATCCACGTTTTCATTTGTAAATGGTGGTCCCTGAAGTTATGCCTTGTGGGAAAGTCATGGTTGGAAAAGGGGGAAATATGGCATGAAGGAGATGAGCAGGAAGTGAAGTGGGAGAGGGGAGCCTATGGGGTTACCTGGGCACAAGCCTCAATATGGTGCTGGATCATAGGCACCCCCGCCACAGGAAACAGGGGTTTGGGCACCTCAAATGACAAAGGCCTGAAGCGAGTCCCTGGGAGAAGAGAAAGAAGCACATTTCAGCTTCCTGCTTTCCTCTGCACCCACCCAGTCAACCACTTCAGCCCAACCTCCTCCCCTCATTCCCCTGGCTCCTCACCCTTTTGAGGGCCTCCAATCAGGATCACAGCTTTGAGCATGATGGCGATTGCTACCTAAACCTCAAATCCCAACAGAGAAGTCAGGCTCAGATCTCACAACTCAACCCAGGAACCTGATTCATACCCTAATTAGGCCCCAAACCCCAAATAGTAACACTTAGCCCTCTCTAAGGATGTAAATCCAAAGTTCAATATGCATCTGCCCAGGACACAACACCTCATATATTTCACACAACTCAAATCCCAGCCCAGACTCCAGCTGGCCTTCAAACCCCACAATGAATCCACCCAAATTCTGGAATTCACACCCCACAATTTGACCCCTAACAGTCTTCCCTCTGGCCACAGATTCAGCAAACTCAGAAACTCAGCAAGAGACACCCTTCTCAGATCTCAAACCTCAAGAAACCTAAACTCCAAACCCATCAATTCCCAATTGTTGCATCCTGTCTCTAGATCTTAAGTCCTGTACCCCAACAGTGAACCCTGAATATTGAACCTCAGACCCTGAGTCCCAAATATCTAACTACAATCCTAAGAATGGCTCCCAAGTACTGAACTAACACTGATGCGTATATAATGTATCCCAAATTCAATTTAAAATAAACCTGAGCGACTGAACTGAACTGATATACAGGCTGAAACTGAATCCTAAAACTAACCTCTAGGTGATGAACCCTGAATCAAAAGACAGATTTCCTTAGCGTCCCAAACACCGAACCTACCAAGCCCTGAGCACGGATACCGAAGACAAGTACTGAATCTCTGGATTCGCAGAACTGATTGTTGACCCTCTGAACCCCACACCTGACTAATAAATCCTAGCCTCACGCAGCCAGAGATTTTGGGACCAACACAAGAGCGTTAGGGCGGAGAGCCAGTCAAGAGCTCCGAGCCGCTCTCGGTCTACCGTCCTCTGCCCTCTAACCCTTTCGCCACCCCTCCATCAGCTCCCTTTACCACTAGTCCCCTTTCGCCAGATCTGTCGCCCGCTACTGCTTGCTCCTTCCGCGCACGTGTCTTCTCGCAACTCGCGATAACTCCTTCGCAGAGTCTGCCGGGAATTGTAGTTCTCAACTAGCCTCTTGCTTTCTAACCAAGAGCGAGGAGGTGAGATTTATGGGAGAGCACGGGGACGGGGCCAAGGAATCGAGTGGGCCGGATCCAAATTAGAAGAATGGAGCCTGAGAAACTGAGATTGGAATTTAAGATTAGGACCTGAGCTGTCTGGGAAAAGGCCCAGGGGTATCAGCCACAGCAGAGAGCCAGGTCCCAGGGAAGAGCGAGGCTAGAGACCTGAGGGAGTGCGGCCAGCCTTGAGATGGACGGGGCCAGAGTGCAAATCCCCCAGGAGAAGGTGGGGCTTGAGCTATGCAAAAGAACACAAGACGAGTGATAGATTTCGTAGTGCAGGAACTTTTTGACAGTGAGAAGAAGTCATATCTCAGAGTCACTGTCTGCAAAATGAACCACTGGACTAGGCACCCTCCAAACATTCTGATCCCAACTTTCTGTGACCTTGGTGTGTTGATCTGGAATAAGTGTGGGTGCAAGTGCAGGGGAAATGGCGTCTCAAAAGAACAGAATAGACGCCGCGGGTCAGAGAGCAGCTTTATTAAGCAAGATGAAGGAGGGTTGTCTGACCCACCCACCCGGGGCTCCGGCCAGGGCGACGGGTCTGAGGATTCCTTTCAGGTCGCATCCACTCGAGCGATGGATGGTCCGTGCCCAGGCTGTTCTCTACTTACACCTCGTACTTGCCGCTGTACTCTGGCGTGGCCTGGCGGATAGTCAGCGTCGTGGTGGTACTGCCGATCTCAAAGAACACTCTAGGTGGGAAGAAGGGGAGGGCAGGGCCTGGGGTCAGTTTACGCGGGTTCCGCCCGGGGTACAGAACTCCGTTCTTCGCCGCCCAGGTCCCCGCCCCCTTCCCACTCCCGCCGGTTTCTGGACCCCCGCCCCGCCCAAGCTCCCGCCCCAAGTGCTGTCCTTGTGCACGTCCCCGCCCTCACCTGTCGTCTTCTTGTCTTCCCCGTTCTTGGCCCAGCCCACGTTGGGCGCAGGCTCACCCAGGATCTCGGCAATCAGTGTTACCTTGGCGCCTTTGCGCGCCTTAGTGTTATCCGGTCCCTTCTGAATCTTCGCTGGAACTAGAGGAAGGGAGAGGGACTGCCACTCAGTAAAGGACCTAGAGATGTGGCAGGCAGGTCATCACCTCCCCAGCTAATACCCGTCTCTAAATACTAGATGGTTTTAAGCTCGCTGTGTGATGTTGGTCAGGTCTTTAACCTCGCTGGGGCATCATCTCCTCAACTGTCAAGCGGGACTAATCCCGCCCTTCGCAGAGGTTAATGAAGAAGGATCAATAAAGATTCTAGGGCTGAAAATCTGGAAATGTTCGCACATCTAGCGGTGCCTCAGAAATTGCCTTGGGCTCAGAGCCAGAAGACTAGGGCTCTAACCCTGCCTCTGCTTCTGGCTCTCAGTGACCTTGGGGCCCTGGAATAGCGTGACTGAAGCCCTTAGCGGACTTCTTAGGCCGGATGGGATGGAATTCTGAGGGTAGGAAAGGAGTACGCGCACGGCCGGCGCTGCGCCCTGGTCTGCGGCTCAGGCTGTGCGGGGGCTGGGCCACATCCCCAGGCGGACTCGGGGAGGCCCAGCGGTAAGCGCAGCAAGACCAGGCTGTGGGCGCCCGCCAGCTGGTACTCCGTGCGGTGACACTGCCCCCAAGGGCGCGTAGTACCTTCCACAAGGATGCGCGCCGAGCCGGAGCACTGGCCGAAGGGGTTGGTTACGTTGATGCTGTACTGGTTCAGATCTGCCAGCTCGCCATCGTGCACCACCAGTGCCACTATGTCAGGGTCCTTGAAGACATAACGACACTTGGGCCCGTCGCGCAGCTCCTTGCGGTCCTTGCCCCAGTGGGTGAATAGGTCCGAGAAAGCCGAAACGCAGCAAATCAGCTTTGCCGCGCTGCCCTCCATCAGCAGCACCAGGTCCTTCAGCGGCTCCAACACTCTCGGTGGCCCCTTCTCGCGCAGCTCCTTCCAGGACCTACCCACACCGTCCAGGTCAGGGCCCCAAGCTCTCATGACACTGCCCGGGCCCACCTGCAGCCCTGTCCATCCGTACAGCATCCCTTTCTCCCCACCACCACCCAGCCCACTAGACCCTTAAACGTGTGGGGGTGGGTAGGGAAGGCAGCTGCTCCTAAATTGTTAGTAAAATTGTCTATTCTGGCAGCCACCCCTCCACCCCTCAGAAACCGCTCTACTCTAAGTCCAGTGACCATACAGGTACATGACAGTGTTCTCAGTATCAGTTCAGTCACTCAGACGTGTCCGACTCTTTGCAGCCCCATGGACTGCAGCAGCGCCAGACTTCCCTGTCCATCACCAACTCCTGGAGCTTACTCAAACTCGTGTCCATCTAGTTGGTGATACCATCCAACCACCCTTCCATTCTCCTCCCACCTTCAATGTTTCCCAGGATCAGGGTCTTTTCCAATGAATCAGGTCTTCGCATCAGGTGGCCAAAGTATTGGAGTTTCAGCTTCAGCATCAGTTTCCCCTCACCCCCCAAATACAGTATTCAGTCTACGCCATCCCCCAAATGCAGTTGTGAGTGTTCTGCAGCTCCAGCTCCCTTCCTCCAGTGGTTCGCCAGAGCTCCCCCTTACCTGTGGGCCTGGTAAGAGGCCTGGATGCGAATGGCTGCTTTCTGAACCTGGAGGTCGTTGATATCCTGCGAACGTCCATAGGGAGGGGCTGCAGCGGAGCAGAACACAGCTGCTGGTTTTCTGGCAGGAGCCGCTTTGGACATCTGGGGAGCAGGAAACAAACAAAGAGTTCTAGGCTGACACAGATATTCTGAACTTCAGCCTTTTCCCTGTGTGAGAGTGTCTAGGCTGACCTGAAGATCTAGACTCGCTGTGAGGGCTCAACTTCACCCTGCTGGGTGACAGGCGGCATGCCCTTCCAAACGGCAGGGCCAGGGTGCCGGTAGGTGTTCAGCCCCAGGCCCAGGTTTTATACATGGCTCCCCTCCTTGCCTTCTTTGGTGTGGTTGACCCAAGCCCCCGGGGACCCCAGCCCCCATTCCCTGACCCACACAGTCTCCTTATTTAGCCTGAGGATGCCTGGGATGCTAGCTCAGCCACTGGGGCAGCCCCCAGGGGAAACCTGAGCAGCTCTGGGATGCACCACACGTCAGCACCTGGAGAGCTGGGCAGCTGGGCATGGCCCCATCCCCTTCCCAGAGCAGGCGCCATCAATCTCACTCCCAGGAGAACTAGGCACGCTTCAGGTCGACAGGAGACTCAGCTCCCTGCTGGGGCAGTTTACACTCAGGTCAGTCCCTGGAGAGAGAGACAACACATCTTCCTGGACACAGTCAGTTAAGGGGTGTGAGTGTTTGTGGAGGTGCCCTTGAATAAAGCCAGAGTGGTGATGGACTTCACTGTCCAGCTAGCCAATTATGAGAGGCCCACGTGGCAGTCAGGACCAATCTGGAAACACCATACTCCCCCCAACCCCAGGAGTCTAGGGTTGTCATTTCTACGCTGTGCCTCCTGGTGGTAAACAGATAAACCTAGAAGGGACCTTAAGGATTTTTGAGAACAGCAGCCCCTCCTGCCGCCCCATTCCCACACTCCCCTCCATGTGACATCGTAGGGTCTGGCTGGGCTACACTGTCCCTGGAGATTGGCACTGACTCTGACACTCTAGGTCTGCCCAAGCTCCCTTCCTGGGCATAAGCTGGTGTATAGGGGCATCAGACCACCAGGGATGAGGGGGCTAACTCCTCTGAGATTTGCCTGGAGTCCAGCCCACCCAGGCCAGAGCACTAGATAAACCTTGCTTCCCTTCACTGTAACTGCCTGCCCAGGTGTGGAGCGCTGTCAGCTTTTGATCAGAGCAGTTTTGACAAGGCTCTGCTGACATAAATTACCTTTGCTCCTCCGGGTTTGGAACAAGCAGTTCACATGCCATTTCCAATGGAGATGAGAGGGAAGCTCAAGATCAGAGGGGGGACGGGAGAAGAATTTTACCATTTATCAAGATATGAGTTCAGGCACCTCATTTTTATATGAAAACACTTGCAGTGTGTAGGGGATTAGAGACTCTCACAGACAAACTGTATATCTTCATCGCTAAAATGGCAGGTGGGAAAGGTGGCTCTCTGGCCCCTTCCAGCTGGCCCTAATATCCTGTTATTTTATGATGATGGGGTTTGGCTCTTCCCTTGTGTCCTGAGAAGTCAGAGAGGCTGGGCTGGGCAAAAGGTGGTTTGGACTACAGCCACGGGAGCCTCAAACTTGATCAGCAACACACCAGCACCGGCTCAATGTGCTCATGGTGAAAGGCTTTATTCATTTTACATGGCCAAGAACAGAGTTTTCAGTCTGGGGAGGGACAGGGGGGCACAGTCCCTCTGGACACAGGACCTGGCTCCCCCTCCATCCACTTCAGGGCAGGGCAGCCCAGTTACAGTACCCAGTGACCCTTCTGTGGCACTTCAGGAGGGCAGCTAGAGTCAAGGCACCTTAGCACCCAGTGGATCCCTGGCTTGCCGTGGGAATAAGGGCCAGACTGAGTGTCCCTGGACCCCAGGGAAATCCTCAATGGCCGCATCGCAGCAGGCGTAGTGACAGCACTCACAGCTGCCCCGTGTGTGCTGATTGGTGCTCTGACACAGAGCGTGGGCTCATGAGCCTGTCCTGCTTTCCTCTACAGCTCTTTTCACCATCTCCTCTCACCAATCATCATGATGAAACCCTCTCTGCTCCAGGGGTCAGGACAAAGCTGCCCTGTCCCCTGAACAGAGTGAAGAAGGCTGAGCCAGGATGGGGGTGTGGGCTGGTCCCTTCCAGAGCCCAGGAAGGGCTCCCATTGTGATGGTGGAACATGTGAGAAGAGGTGGGGGCCACCCATATGGTTAGAGGCTGAGGGTGGGGATTCAGTGGTCCTGCCAGGATTTCAGAAACTTTAGAGGGAGAAACACACCCACATCTTTCCTCTCTCAAGGAATAAGGGACAGGTGAGGGGCCAGGAGGGTCAGGTGCAGGGGAGGAAGGTCCTAAGGTGCTAGGTGGTATACCTTGGTTCTCACTGGCCCAGAAAAGGCTGGAATGCCCCGTCCCAGTACCCTAGCATCATGTATGCGCTGTACCCCCAGCCATCCCTCCCCATAGACCACACACATAGGTCCTGCTGCTTGTTGTTTTTATTTTCCTTGTGACAGACAGACAGACAGCTGCACAGACAGCTGGATGGCTGGAAGGGTGGGGTGGGGATGGTCAGGACAACATAGGCAAGAGGGATTGGATGGCAGGGAGACTTCATAAAAGTCAATAAATAAATAAATATGAATGAGAAGGAGGGTGAAGGCCACAGAGAGGCGGTGGGGACATCCTTGGGCCAGCGCAGAGGGCCCAGCGCTGCGTTCACCAGGATAGGAGGAAAGCGCTGCTGGCTTGAGACCCCGCCTCCAGCCTTCAGCCCTCCGCACTTCTCTTTCTGGGGAGGCTGGCTGCTGGCCACACGCCCCAACCTGAGTCCTCTCTCCTCTCCCTCTCCCCCATCGCTGCCCTCTCTCACCTACTGCCTCTGGCTCCCATACACTGTCTCCACGTCCTGTTCCTGCTTCAGTGACACTCCCAGCCCCTGGCCTGTAGACACCCTGGGCTTCCCCCCACTTTCCTCCTCTCCATTCATTCACACTCTCCTGGGTTGGCTCTCCCCCAGATGCTCTGTCTCCCTCCCCCAGAACCTCCGTAGAGTCTCCCCCTCCCTATGCCTCGGCTTCTTTTCCTCACTTGCCCATTCCCTCCTTGTCCCTCTTGACCTGATCCTGACCCCACCCAGCCTGGCCCATGGGTCTCCCGCTTTGGCTCCAGCTGGGTGGCATTGGCCGAAGCCCAGGGTCTCTGTCCCCACAGGTCCATGAGGTAATAGCCCGGCCGGATGTTGCTGCTGGTGGTGTCCGAAGCCCCCCCGGCCCACCCGGCTCCGCGGGGGCCCTGGAATGTCCCGGGGCGTCAGCGGGAACCCCGAGTCGAAGCCCGAGGCCGGGCTGTGGTCCGAGGCGCTAGGGGCTGCCTGGGTAAGAGCGGAGCAGCACCTTGTGGCGGGTGGCGGCCTCGGCCCTGCGGCGCCGCTGCTCGCCCAGGAACTCTTTGAGCCGGTTGGTGGTGAAGGTGAGCGTCTGGCGGCGCAGTTTCATCAGGTAGGCATCCTGCAGCCACGGGTGGGCCAGGCAGTCCTGCACGGAGGGCCGGCTCCTGCCAGGCCAAGCCAGGGACAGTGAGGCTGGAGGCATGGCTCCCAGAGCAGGACAGACTCCACCCTCCCAGAGACAGGACTCCCAATCCCGGATTCATCCCTAGGGAGTGAGTTTGGACAACTCTGGGACTCAGTTTCCCAGTCTCTGAAATGGGGACAATGATTCTGCCTGTGTCATAGGGCTGTTATGGGCTTTAAAAGGTGGCAGAACAGCCACTTAGGAAAAGTAGGAGTAGTAACTGTAATAATAGCAGCAGCAGCGTATTATTGGTGTGGGGTAGGAGTTGGGGGGCTTAGGTGTGGGCTGGGCCAGGGAAAAGGTCATGCTGGGAGGCTGGCAGGTGTGAGACCCACTCACCAGGGATGTACTGAGAGGACCTTTCGCAAGAAGAGGGTGGCACTCTGGGATGTGTTGGGGTACAGCTGGAAGGCATCAAAGCGGCCCCCCACAATGCGAGCTTCTGTTTCCTGGGGGTCTGGCTCATAGAATGGGGAGCGTCCACTGAGCCTGCAGAGGGGACAGTTCAGTTAACAGATGCAGACTGAGCGTCAACTCACAGGTCCAGGGGGACAGCAGTGTGGGGGTTTCTAGGGTCACAGCACTCGGGGACAAGGATACCTGGGTACTTGTGTGTGTACATGCATGTGTGGCTGGGGAGGTGGGGGTGCAGGCAGAGGGCGGGGCCCGGGGGCACTCACATGATGTAAGTGAGCACACCCGCTCCCCAGATGTCCGTGGCAGAGCCGATGGGGTCTCCCTTCACCATCTCAGGAGCTGACAGGAGACAAGAGGCCTTGGTGAGCCAGCTTCCGGGTGGCAAGGGAGCAGAGAGAGGCAGCGTGTGCCACTGGGGGCTTGGGAAGCAGGACGGTGCCCAGGTCACCAGACCACGGGTACAAACACAGCAGCAGGCCCCGGATACTGGTGGGCTGCGTGGCCCCTGGGGGAGACTTGGGGCACCTGAGGAATCATCCCAGGCACTGAATGTGTGTGTGGGGGGGGGTCCCCAGAACTACAGAGGAGCTAAGAAGCAGATGATCACAAGCTCTCTCAGATCAGCTCCAAAGGTGGGCGCCCATTCACAAAGAGTGTGGCCAACACTAAGATTAAGAGCCTCTGAAGTCAGCCGGGCTGGCTCTAATCCCAGCCTGCCCCTTCTAGTGACAGGACCCTGAGCAATGTACTAAACCCATCTGGCTTTCCATCTCCTCTGTGAGCGTGGCTTGCACAGTTATTCTAGGGAATGGAGATGATGAACAGAGTATTTGGCAGGTAGCTAAATGGTAGCTAGTTTCCCTTATTTATATAAATTAATAATCAATTCTCCTGTCTTTATCACATCCTGGGTCTACCATGTACACTGATACTGAAAAACACCTCCCTACACCTCTGTTTCTTCTTCTGTAAAATAGGGGTACTACTATGCCAATCTCCAGGGCTACTGTAAAGAAAAATTGAAAAAAATCCATGGAAAGGACTTAATTCGCGGCTCACATATAGTAAGTACTCAATATATGCCACGTATGTGGGTGAAGTGGGGTGAGCCCTGGCTGCCGCCCCTTTGCCAGTACCACATTCCCCCTTGGATGGCATGGTGCCCTCACCCATGAACTCCAGTGTGCCTGTGCGGTGACCCAGGGGCCGCAGAGCCTGGGGGTTGTAGGGCTGGGCACTGCCAAAGTCCACGATCTTGAGGGCGTTGTCAGGGGCCAGCAGCAGGTTGTCTGGCTTGATGTCCAGGTGCAGCACGTGGCGGCCATGGAGGTAGTCCAGGCCTTGCAGCAGCTGCACCACATAGGTGGCCACGTCGTCCTCTGAATACCGGAATCTGGAGGGATGGGGGTGTCAGAGGATAGCCGAGCCCAGCTCCCCCCACCCCAGCTCCTTGCCCCCCAGATGCCCAGCTACCGGTCGCTGAGCCCACAGAGGAGTTCCCGGTTGCCGCAGCTCTCGGCGATGAGCACGAGGTAACGCGGGGTGATGTAGGCCTCGTGCAGGGCCATGAGCCGCTCGTGGTGCAGAGTCCTCAGCACCTCGTACTCCTGCAGGACCTGCCGCTTGCCCTCGGCCGCGTATGGCACAATCTTGGCCACGAATGTTCGCCCGGTGGCATTCTCCCGGCAGGCACGCACCACACCAAAGCGACCCCTACGCATTGGGGGGCATATCATAGGCTCAAAGGAGCGAAGGGGCACTTGTACTGTGCCGGCTAAGTGGAGGGTAAGCAGGGACCCCTGGGAGCAAGGATGCTGTGGTTCCCAGGGTGGGCCCTGGAGTTCACTCCTGAGATCCTGGGTTTGAGTCCCAGCTCTGCTCTTCATTGACTCGGCACTTCAGGCATATCCTGTAACCTCCCCAACCCATCCATGGAATGGAATAATGCAGTGTCCCTCTCAGCTGTGAAAATTAAGATCACGAGGCCAAAGTGCTGGGCATGACGCCTGGCACAGAGAAAATCTGAACTGACTCATGCTAAGGACCCAGATCTCATCTTCCCAGGCACCCCCAACTCCCCAGGCAGGCTGGTCTTCTCTCTGAATCCCCATTGTTGCCGAAGCTCCATACACTCCCACCTCTGTCTTCCTTCCCTCCCCCAGCCCTGGTCCCACTTGCCTGGCCTTCTCCTCCAGGAAGGTGTAGGGTTTCTGAGGGGGGCCCTTTCGAAGAGTGGTGCCCTCTGGCCCAGGAGCCCTGGGGGGACCACCCCCAGGGGAGCCTACCACCTCCTTGGCTGGGCTGAGGCTCCGCACAGTCACTTTGGTGGGCTCAGGAGGGGGCTCGGGGGCTGGGGGCTCAGGGGCTGGTGGTGCAGACACAAAGGAGGTCACCATATACAGGGGCATTGAGGAAGAGGCTGTTTTTACTGCTTGAGGGGCAGAGGCTGGGGTGGGGGTCCCAGTGTCAGAGACAGAAGACGTGGGCTCACTTGGGGAGTCCTGGGCACTGGGTGGGGTAGGTTCTACTTGCTGGACAGCCTGCAGGCCCCGGTGCTTTCGTGGGGGGGTTTGGGGTGGTGGACCCACAGCCTTGAGGGAGGACAAGGCCTGGCTCGGGGGTGCTTGGGAAGATGAGGGGCCAAGAGGGGCTGCCTGGGAGCCTGGGGGAGCAGGAGCTGGGGAGGGGCTCAGTGGAGGGGCCAGTGAGGTAGGAGCGTCAGGAGGCGGGGCCCTGGCTGGCCCTGAGGTAACAGGGGCATCTCTGTGAGCAGCAGATGGCAGAGCTGAGGAATCTAAGTAGAGACAGAGAAAACCATCACCATGGTGTCTCGGGGGCAAAACCAGGTGCTCCAAGGAGGGGCTGGACCCAGGGCTCAGTGACCCTGCCCTCCCTGGCCACCCCCGCCCTGTCCCACTGACCTTGCACGCCCCTGACGAGGACTTTCTCAGAAGGGTTGCTGAAAGGCCCTTGCCCAGCACGGTTGGCACAGGCCACACGGAACCTCACAGTCATGCCGACTGGTAGGTGGGTCACGTTGTAGTAGCAGTCGGGGATGCCCGAGCTCACGAGGTGCCAGGAAGACTCCCCTACAGGCAGCATGGGGCAGGGGCTGAGGCCACAAAAAAGGTGGCCCAAGCTCCCAGTGCCATCTGTGAGGAGCTCAGGGAAGGTACTTGTCTCCCCAGCTTCTCCATCCTCCACCTGCCCCCCACCCCTGACCAGCCTGCCAGTCCCTCACCATCCACCCGCCGCTCCAGCGTGTATGTGCAAGGTGCCTTGCTGTCTCCCGGCTTCCAGAGCACCAGTGCTGTGTCCTGGTAGGTCTGGGGCACCTCGGGAGGAGCTAGCTTTCCTGGGGTACCTGGGAAGAGAAGTGGAGCCCCAGTGAGCCCCTGCACCCCATCGAGCCCTGTCCCACCACCTGCATCACTACCTCCTGGGTCCCTGCCCTGGACTCACGAGCCACAGCCACGGTACAGGAGCTGGTGATGCTGCCCAGGACATTGGTGGCAGAGCACTCGTAGAGCCCCGCATGCCGCTTGCCCACCCGGGGGATGCTCAGTAGCTGACGACCATCTTTGCAGGACACGATGATCACCGAGGGCTCTGACCGCAGGGACTGCTTGTCTGCGGGCAAAAGAGGAGAAGGAGGGGCTGCAGAGTGAAGCAGCACACATGTCCTCTGGGCCCCTCAGCTGCCACTTCCCACTGAACATCCCCTGGCCGTGGGGCCACTTGCCTACCCCTCTCTCTCTGGGGGAGATATGATCGCCTCACCTTTCATCCAGGAGATGTGAGGTGCAGGGCAGGCTGCCGGTAGGCAGAGCAGGGTGGCTGCCTCTCCCTCCAGCAGCACCTGGTCCTTGAGTTTGATGTGGAAGACTGGGGGAAAGTCTGAAGCGAGAGCAAAGATGGTCATGGGTCTGCAGGGACTCCGGCTCCCTCACCGCTGATGGAGGGGAGGTGGCATGTGAGAGCTAGCACTGCCTGCAGAGGGCAGAGTGAAAGGCCATTTCTTCCCAGGCAGATGGGGGAAGGAGAAGGTCTTGCCTTTGAGAATTTCCTTTGGGGTGAGCATCACTTTCCCAGGCACTTGCTGTGTGTAGAACTATTTTTCCTTTCACTGATTATTGAAGACATGTTGTAGTTGCTACCTCGTATGTTTGTAAGTCACTTTAAGCACAGCCTGGCACTAAATAAGTGCTCTACAAACACCTGGTTTTGTTCTATTTTTGTTTATTTGGCTATGCTGCACAGCATGCAAGATCTTAGTTCCCTGACCAGGGATTGAACTTGCGCCCCCTTGCAGTGGTAGCACAGAGTCTTAACCACTGGAACACCAGAGAAATCCCTATAAGCACTTGCTAAGTAAGATGAAAACAAATATTGAAAAGCGACAATGGTTAAGCTCCTGCAATACCCATTCATTCTGGGGTACCACAGGGCAAGCGACAGGAGCTGGTGACCTGGCCTGAGACTCCCAAGACCAAACATGTGTTCAGTCACAATGTGCAATTTCAAAAGACCGAAAGTCAAGGCAAACCTGGGGTAGACCCTGCAAGTGTGTCAGTCTCCCCCATCCCTTGTCCCCCCTAGGGTCTGGGGCACCTGTCCCAGACCTTCTACACCCTCGCGCATATTAGCTAAGTGAGAGCTTTTGAAATGGAAAGACAATATCTGCATGACCTTGGACCATATCTGTAAATTGAGGAAAATAATAACACCAAGCTCACAGAGTTGTCATGAGCATTCAAAGAGGCAAGTAAAGCGCTTAGCAGATGTCTAACATATAATAAACGTTCATAGATGCTAGCTTCTATTGTTGTGATTATTATCTCGTTAACATGCCCAGTGGAGAAGCCAGGCACAGACCCCCAAAGAGGCTGTTTCAGCAAAGCTGGCTTCCAGCAGGCTGGTGAATGGGCCCACGGCAGAGCTGCAGATGGCCACTGTCTTTGCTCCAGGTCTTTGCTAGCCTGTGGCTCATTAGTTCCCTGAGGATTTGCACTTCTGCTTCCTGGGAATGTCTTTTTAGAAAAGTCCCATCCTGGTCTGGTGATGGTAGTGGTGTGTGTGGTGGGGGGGAGGGGGGTGGATTTCTTTCATGTGGACTGAGAGGGAGATACACCTGGGAGCCCTGGCTCCTGTCTGTCTGCAGAACCAGCAGGGGGCTGGGTGTGGATGAGCTGTGAGAAGAGGATCTGCAGAAGAGGCTGACAGGACGTCAGCCTGCCCCTTTTCCCACTGTACCCCAGCATTCCCCTAGGAGGGCTCCCACACCCAGGTGCCATCAAGATGAAGGGAATATGGTTTTGTCAATGACCACCTTCAGATCAAGGGAGGATACTGGGTAGCAGGGAGAGAGGGAGCCAAGGAGAAGGAGAGATGAAAGGTGACCCTGGTCCAGCTCTGCCAGTCCCACTCCCGATCCTCCCAGGGGCCAGCCCGACTTGGGAAGGTGGGTGTGGGGCAGCCTTCTTCCCGAGGGGAGGGGGCAGAGGATGAAGTAAGGAGACATGGCCTCGGCAAGAAACCAGCTGCACAAGCAACATGGAATCGGGAGGGGGGGCCCAGGTGGGAAAGGATCAACTGTCCCCAGGCCTCAGGCTGGCTTCTCTCTCTATGCAACCCCCTACCCCTCCTTCACTGCCCCTGCCCCCACTGGCTGGCCTCCCTCCCTCCCTCTTCCCTCACTACAGCCCCCTTCACCCACTGCCTAGGGTGAGATGCCCAGACCCCCCCTCCCCGCCCCAGCCAAGGACGGACGAGGTCACATGTTCAGTCACGAGACCTGCTGAGGTGCATCTGGAACAGTTCTGAGTAGTTTTATCGGAAACTTGAGAAGAGATCTGTGACTGATAAAGGCCCTGCATGTAGCCTGGTGTGGTGGGCCTGCTCCTCTCTGCAGGTTGGTCTGGAAACCCTGGCCTCCTGAACTTCTGCCATCCATGGGTAATGCTCCCCACTTTCAAGGGGAGGACTGAGGTAACCCAGGGGGGGAAATACCTCCCCCTCTGTAGCCCCAGGACACGTGGTCAGAGAGATAGACCAGGGCATATCCCAGGTGTTGCTCCTCCCAGCAAAGAGCCTCGGAGGTGGCTTGTCTGTGTGCAGAGCTTTTGGTGGGGGCAGAGTGGATAGGGAGGGGTGATCGGGTGTTTGGGGCTATAGAGAAATGGAAGGTTGAAGGCACAATCCAGACTGTGGGCCTCTAGGCTGGGAGAGAAAGAGAGTCTTTGGGAGCACGTTCACAGGCTTCCCAGATGGCTCATGGGGTAAAGAATCTGCCTGCTAATGCAGGAGACTCAAGAGACGAGGGTTTGATCCCTGGGTCAGGAAGATCCCCTGGAGCGGGAAATGGCAACCCACCCCAGTATTCATGCCTGGAAAATTCCGTGGACAGAGGAACCTGGCGGGCTATAACCATGGGGTTGCAGAGTCGCATGCTAATGAGAACTCACACAACAATCCTGTATACACACAGCACCAGGGGGCGTTGAAGGGCAGGGAGTCTGATCCTGAGCTCCATCAGAACCAGAGCCAGGGACAGAGACCTTCTGGGGGGCGGGGAGAGGGGGGACTCTGGGTGCAGAGGGTCATACAGTCCAACTTACTACCAGCTCTGTGACTTGGACAAGCTATTAGCATAGCTAAGCCTCTGTTCCCTCACCTGTAAAATGGGCAGATGACAAGCCTAGCTCCAAAGCAACATGTGAGGGGTGAGTGAGGCAATGCTTGTCAAGTGCTAAAGCACACTTGGTGTTGCTAATTAACGGCAGCTGAAGCAATTATGATGATTGTTGTTCTTTCCTGACTCCAGGCCCTCTCCACCACTGCCAGGGCTGCTCCACGCTACAACTTGTAGCCAAGTTGTACCCAGCTATAACTTCTCTGGGGCTTGCAGCAGGCTACTCACCCAGCAGGCCTGGATTACCTGACTCACTGCGCACATACTGGTGACCCAAATCCTCCTGGACACTACCAGAGAGGTTTGGCTGTGACAGCCCCTTGTCCTTCCGCAGCCGAGAGAGGCCCCAGCGCAGGCGGCTTCGACTTTCTGCAGGAGCTGTGAAGAATCAAGCCTGTGAGCACTTGCCTGGCCACTACCAGGGAAGAGAGACTTCTAGCCCCGACCCTTCACTGGTGGTTCAGTCGGTAAAGAATCTGCCTGAAATGCAGGAAACCCAGGGTTCAATCCCTGGGTGTTGGAAAGAGCCTCTGGAGAAGGGCATGGCAACCCACTCCAGTATTCTTGCTTGGAGAATTCCATGAACAAATGAGCCTGGCAGGCCACAGTCCATAGGGCCACAAAGAGTCACAAAGACTCGAAGCGACTAACACACATCCTTGACACTGGCCGGCTCCTGCAACAGTCTATCCTTCAGCCTTCCGCTGCCCTAGTCCTGCCAGTTCTGTCCTGGGAGCCTCCAGAAATGTCTCCGCTTCTTTGCGCTGGGAGTCCATGACCCTCTCATTCTCCCCGCACCTGACATATCAGCCCCGCCCCCGCGAGATCCCACCACACCTGTTTACACTTTCACCCTCCACTCGCCCCCTGGGGCCCCTTCTCACCCGAGGAGCCCGACGTAGCGCTGGCCTCGGAGCCCAGGGACTCTGCGGAAGGCGTGGCGGCGCCGGCTTGGGCCGCTAGCTGGTTTTGCGCGAGACCCAGGCGCCGCAGACTCTCGCCCTCGGATGTGGCCCTGCGCAGCCGGCCGAACAGCGGCGTGCTGCGGCCCGACGCGCCCCCCGAGTCCTCGCTGCTGCCGCTGCGCTGCAACCGGCTCGACAACCGCTCCAGCGTAGAGCTGAGCCTCCGGCGCACCGTCAGCACCGGGGAGCCCCGAGCCGAGCTGCCGCCCTCCGAGCTCTCGCCGTCCCCTCCGCGGGGCTCCCAGGCGGGGTGGCGCTGCGCGGGCGGGGTCCGCCGCAGACGCTGGGACAGCGACAGCGAGAGGCGGCGCACGAGGCCCGGCTCCCCGACCGCCCTGAGGTCCTGCACGGAGCGCGAGCGCTCGGACCGTCGCACCAGCTCCAGCGGCGTGCCCGCCGGGCTGGGCCTGTAGATGCCGTCCTCCTCCTCAGCCCCCCGGAAGGGGCCGCGCTCCTCCGACCGCGAGCGGCTCAGCAGCCGCAGCCCCCGCGACAGGGGCGACTCCCGGCTGCGCTTGAACTTGGCCTCGAACACCGCCTCCGACTCCAGGTTCTCGATGCTGCTGCTGAGACTGCTCCCTGGCCTGCGGGGCACCGCGGGGACCCGGGCTTTTTCGGCTGGCCCTGGGGTTGCTCCAGCTCCCGGGAGCAGGCGCTTCTCGGAGGCTCCCGGAGGTGGGGAGGCCACCCTAGAGAACACAGCCGGGTGGGCCTTGGGCTCCAACCGAGATGCTGGAGACCGAGATGCAGGAGATACGACTGCGCCCTGCGGGGGGCCTTGCGCCTGGCCTGGCAGCTGGAGCGACTGCATGATCTGCGCGTACGGAGTGAGCGGAGCCGCTAGGGTTTGCAGAGCTGTCGGGGGCTGTGTGGGCTTGGGGGCCCGGGCTGGTTCTGGCGTGGATTCTGGGGCCTTCTCTCGGGCAGGTTGTGGTGCTGGAGGCTGTGCAGCCTCACTGGGGGCGCCCACAGGAGGTTCTGACGCCTTAGGGGCGCTGGGCTTGGCTGCACTGGGCCGCACGGGGCTAGGTGGTTGGGCCTCGCTGAGGGCGGACAAGGAGGGAGACTCCTGCAGCTTGCGGGCCCCCAGCCGGGCCACAGGGATCTCGAGGGGTGCCCCAGCTCGGCGGTGCCGGCCACGGGGCTCTGCCTCACCCTGCGAGAAGCTGCTGCTCTTCTGCAGGCCCCGAGCCTCAGGTGGGTGCTGGTAGTGGGGTGCTGCCTCGCTGGAGGCCGCCCGCGCAAGCCGGGGGTCCCGAGCCCGGCCCCCCAGGCTCTCCAGCAGGGGGCCCCTGAGGCCGCTGACCTTGCCATCATCGGGGCCACCCCTCAGCAGCCGCTGGCGCAGGGCCTGCAACCTCTGGGCATACTCGCCCTCGCCCAGGCCTCCTCGGGTCAGGCGGGTGGCCCCCGGGCTGGGGCTTCGGCGCTGCGGCAGCTCAACGGACGCTGCCTTGTGCAGGCCCCGGCCCGGTTCCCTCGGCCCGGCCCGGGGCAGGGCGCTCTCAGCCGAGCTGCCCCTGCGGAGCTCTCCCCGCCGGGGGCTGGGCCCGGACGGGGACTCCTGGCCTGGGGAGGGGAGTTCCTGAGGGCTGGGGGCCTCCTGGTCCTGAGAGGGGGCCTTTCCTTGTTCCTGCCAGTCCATGGGGGTGGGCGCCCCAGCCTCCGGGGCCCCGAGGGCCTCATCCTCGGTGGGAATGTCGGTGAGGGACACCCGGGAGCCCGAAAACTCAGGCTGCAGAGGTCGGGGCACAGAAGGCAGCTCCTCCAGCTCTTCCTCTTCAGAGTCGGACGATGATGACAGCCCTCCACTGGGGGGTGGTCTTCGGGGCACAGCCACCCACACCCGCTCCGGGGGTGCCCGCAGCAGCTCCGGGATAGGGCGCAGCACCAGGTGGCACTTGTAGCTGATCTGGGAGCGCTGGAGACAGGGTACCAGAGTCAGACCTGAGGGCCCTTCAGGGCCAAACTGACCCACTCAGGCCCACCTTATCCTCAGGGGAGAAGGCCTAACGCAGGCAGACGTGGCAGCCGAGAGAATTAAAAAGTGTATGAAGATAGATGTGCAGAAGTGAGAGCATCTGACAGAAAAGGCAGTGTTAGAGAGAGCAAGCTGTAGAATGTTGAAGATGAAGGCAGAGAGGTGGGGCCCAGACAAGTTTACCTGCCACCTCCTCCGGGAGAGGAATAGCTTTAGGTGATCCGTGCTCACCTCTGCACCCTTTGCCTGTGCCTGTAAACCAAGAAAGAGGGCCTGAGGCAAAGTCCTCCGTCAACCCTAACGCTCCGGCTTCAGCAGTGCAGAGATAATGTCCAGAGGAGGGGACAGCAGATACAGCAGCATTGAGTCTGGGCTCCTCAGGCTCCCTTCCCAGGGGGGTCTGTCACAAGAACTCCCACCGTCAAGGTGCCCACGTGTGGACAAATTCCCTGAAGCTAAATGGAGAGGTTTCCCACATGGTGCTAGTGGTAAAGAACACGCCTGCCAACGCAGAAGACATTAGAGATGTGGGTTCGATCCCTGGCTCAGGAAGATCCCCTGGAGGAAGACACAGCAACCCACTCCAGTATTCTTGTTTGGAGAACCCCATGGACAGAGGAGCCTGGTGGGCTACAGGCCATAGCATTGCAGAGAGGCGGGCACGACTGAAGCGACTGAGCACACGTCCAAGTACAGAGAGAGGACATCAGTGGCTCCCAGACTCCAGACCTTACACCAGGGCTCGAGGCCCTACCACGGCACACTGGCTGCCCTGGGAGGCCTGTGCTCAGGCCTCTCACTTGAAACCTGCTCCCCAGTTTACCAGCTGCCTTCCTAAAGAGCCAGAGCCCCAGACATCTGCAGCCTTGGTGGGCCAGACCTCAGATGCCCTCCTCAGCCACCCACTCAGGCTGTCCTTTTGAGAGCTCATTTCTAATCTGAGAGACCAGGCTTGTATTCCAAGCACACACACCAGAATGACCTCAGCCTTCTGTGGACCCAGCACAGTTCTCCATGAACAGTCTGCTTGTACTGGGTCATTTGCTGAAGCCCTCCCTCTGCCTGGTGCTACGCCCTGCGGTGCTGGGGTTTGATGGTGAGTGAGAACTCTGCCCACAGGGAGCTCAAAACCAAGAGGACAAACCAGACAGGCCACCCCCCAACCACAGTATGCAGGACTAGGGCAGGAGAGAGGTGAGCCCCAGGAGTGAGGAGGCCCAGGGCTGATCTCAAGAGCCAAGGAGAACTCTCATGAGTATCCCTAGGATGTCAGGGGAGGGGGCAGGTCAGACCTGTGCCTTGCAGTCTGTGATACTCCAATTTGAGCCTGTTTCCTTATCAGCCAAAGGGGAGTGATAATACCTTCCTTTGTAGAGCTATTGTGAGGCTAACAGATTATACGTAAATAAAATGCACATCATGGTTACTGCACACAGGAGGGACTCAATAAATGGAGCTGCTAATGTTCTCTCTCCTTCAACCTCTTCTACCACCGTTTTGGAAGACAAGACTCACTTTAAACCAAGGATGTTCGAGGGTCTCCTCTGCAGTAGGCCTCCTGTAAAGGAAGGAGTATTAAAAAGGTATTTGGCATTCATTCATTAAATGTTTGGGAAAATGGGGCCACTAAGGAGTTGGGGGACTGACTGACTGCAGGCAAAGGTTTGGGCTGGAATAGGGGTGGCGTGGGGGAACTCTGCAGCGGGGAGGCACCTTGGGCCTCATACTCACAGCCGGTCCCGCACCAGCACTTTGATGAGGAAGCCCCGGGCCTCCCTGCTCAGGCTCAGGAACGTGGTCTCCTCAAAGGCCACGTTGTAGTTTCGGATGTTCATCAATGTCGTCCGATCGTTTTCCCCAACGAACGGGGAGATTCCGGTCAGGCTGCATGGGTGGAGAGGGCCGCAGTGAGGGTGGGGCACTAGGGGCTGAGAGGAGAGAGTAGGAAGCCAGCAAGAGCACAGGGCTGGGGATGTGAGTGGGCGCTGGGTGAATCTGGGCAGAACCTTGCAGATTCTTGCCCATCCTGCCCCTACTCGGGCCCCTGATGGCAGCACTGCCTTGAGCCCTGGGCAGCCAGACCCCTGCCCTCGGCCTGTGCTCTAGCAGACCTGTGCCAGCCCTCCCCCAGCTGCGGCCTGTCCCTGCAGTGAGGTGTCTGTGCTCATGGGATATGTCCCCGCAGTCCAGCCCTTCCCTTTCTAGCCCATCTTCTGGACTAGTCCCCTGTCTAAATGGCACTGAGTCAGCACTGGCCTTCCCAAGCATACTGCCAGTGTGTCCGACCGCTGTGGAGGCACATGGCGGTGGACAAAGCTTGGACACGCAGGCAGGGTGTCCACGTTTATGCTCGTGAGGCCCCTTCTAGTGTAGGAAGCAGCCAGGGCATGGTAGAGAAGGGGCAGGCTGCAGCCCTCAAATGTTCTGTTGCCCCAGGCTCTGCCAACGGTTGGGCCTGCTATGAGAAACCGTTAGGAGACGGGGTTCCTGAGAGCAAAGGGGTTCTTACCAGAGGAAGGCGACGACACCCACAGGCCTGTGGGGAAAGGAGAGTGAGCAGGTAAGAGGGCAGCCCTACTCCACCAGAAGTGAGCAATCCTCTCGCTACTGCTGATCTACTGAGGCAGGGTCCTCCCTATGAACACTGCCATGGACAAACAGGCACAGGGTCGCCTCCTTTGGGGAAGACCCTGAATCCAGAGGTCATGATGTGCCTGGAGGACTCAAGGATCATGGCAAGGCTGGCCTAGGAAGTCTGGAGGAATCTGGGGACCAAGAGACTGTGCCTGCTTCACTTGGCGGGGGGAGGCAAGGTGGCTGTAGGCGGGGAGGTGTGGCACCCAGGACTAGGGCTGAGGCCTTGAGTGGCTGGGTTGGCCCTGAGGGAGGAGAGGGAGGTAGTAACAAGGGCAGGAGATCCGTGAGCAAGGTCAGCAGCTGACTATCAGAGAAGGCAGGCATTCGGGCTTAGTAAAGCTCCTCTCTGCCCCTGAGTGAGTCCTCAGCATGGCATGGGGGGAAGCTGCCCCGGCCCACCCCAGCAGCTCAGCATGCCAACATTACCAGATGTCAGTGACTCCAGACACAGGGGTCTGGTTGACAATCTCGGGTGCTACGAACTCCGGTGTGCCGTACTGGCAATACTGGGGCTCTCCTGGTGTCAGCTCCTGAGCATTCCCAAAGTCACAGATCCTCACCTGCTCCTCGCCCTCAACACCATCCCACACCAGCAGGTTCTCGGGCTGTGGGACACAAGGCAAGACGTGAGAGCTGAGGGCCAAGGGGAGGACACCCCAGGGCCTGGCTCCCACAGGTGCTGCCTGCTCCCCCCCCCCACCTGCATCGCACCTTGACATCCAGGTGCAGCACGTGGTTCTCGTGCAAGTAGCATATTCCTTCTAGCACCTGCCGCATGTAGGCCCGGATCTGTGGAGACAGGAGGCCCAGAGTCCGGGGAATATTATGTTTGATCACCACCAGGGTTGTGGCAAGAAGCCAGGCTATGCCTGGGAAGTGGCCTTCAGGAGGGGGCCAAAACGTAGGTTTGGGGTTACTAAGGTTCACGGTTTCCATGTGCAGCTGCACAGGCTCAGCACAGCACAATTAGAGGAGGACACCATTTATATGATAATAAATAGAATTGTGCAGTGCACAATTTGTACAGCCCTACACGGCAGGATAGCACTGAGGCTGAACAGAGTCTGGATGGGGCTCCTTCTGGGGTAACGTCTGAGTGATCTTTATGGGAGGAAGACTGAGAAAGAGCAGAGCTGGGGGCCAGGGTGGGCGCTGAGATTTACAGAAGACAGTGCACGTCCCAGTGTGGGGGTCTGCTGCCTGCCTGACAGTGCCATCCACACCACCTTGCCCTGTTTGTGGGCACAGATGGCACGCCCGGGATGTACCCCTCAGGTCTCAGAGCTCAGGTCGGTGAACGCTGGTGCCCAGCCTGGCCCCTCCCACCCACTGCCCTCACCTCAGACTCACACACGGTGGGTTTCCTGGCCATTCGCTCCAGAAGCTCCTCTGTGCAGCTATGTCCTGGATCAAGGAAACAGTGACCAGTGCCAACAGCTGGGCCCACCTTAGGCGGTGCCCTCCACTTCCAGAGCTCTGGTTGGGCCCTAGCTCAGCACAGGGTTCTCTTTCCCCAAAAAGCACACCTGCTACCAGTTATCAACTGCATCTTCCCCTCCCCCTGTCATCTGGGTGCGTAGATGGGACAACCCTGCTTGAACTCTCGCTGTGGGATCTCAGGCAAGTCACCTAACCTCTCTGAGCCTAGGTTCCTGCTGGTGTCAAATAGGGATAATGTTCTTCTCACCTACCCTGTGAAGTGTCTGTAAGGCTCAAGTTAGAGCAGCGTTTTGTTGACTGTGGATGGAACCTCTTGACTCTATTTGAGAATGACCCAGAAGGCCCATGACACATAGTAATTTGTCATTTTGCTCAGGTCAGGGTTCTAACAGTGCAGACTGGGAGGCTAGCGTGTAAGACACGGTCACCCTGCTAGTGGCAGTGACAAGCCAGCTGCCCAGCATCCTTACCTCAGTGTGACTTTGTTTAACTACTGCTCTTATGAAAGAATAAAATCATTTCTGTATGAGGAGAGCCTCTCAAATAAAGCCAAGTATTAACGTGCATCTGAAATGCGGGTCGCTGCAAATGTTTGGATATACTGTACTGCATTCCATGATAAAAATCATGTGCCTCTCGCCGACTGTGTGATCTTGGGTGAGTTACTTTATCTCATTACACCTTAGTTTCATCATCTATAAAATGGGGATAATAAAATTCCGAGAGATAAGTATACATGATAACGAAACAGATATTGGTAAAGCTCCTAGAACACTGCCAGGCACACATCAAGTACTTTGTAAATTTAAGCTAAAAAATGCTGGTCTTCACACACGTCTCCAGACTCCATTCTGTAAGTGTTTATAAGATGTCTTGGACTTCCCTGGTGGTCCAGTGGTTAAGAATCCACCTGCCAGTGCAGGGGACACGGGTTTGATCCCTAGTCCAAGAAGATCTCACATGCCTCAGAGCAACTAAGTCTGTGTGCCACAGCTCCTGGAGCCCATGCTCTCTAGAGCCTGTGCTCCGCAACCGGAGAAGCCACTGCAATGAGAAGGCTGTGCGCTGTATGGAAGAGTAGCCCCTGCTCGCTGCAACTAGAGAAAGCCTGCACGCAGCAACAAAATAACCTAGTGCAGCCAAAAATAAAAAAAAATTAAAAAAAAAAAAAAAAAGATGCCTCGAGAAATCCCAGTTGTCAATGGGACCACTTCATAAAATGTAAAACATGTTGCTAATTGGCTGTTCCAAGGACCAGTCGTTCAGGCCACGTATCCCCCACCCGCCCAGCCTGTCCCAGGATACAGCTCGGTGACGATGACCAGTCCCCGGCGCCTCTCGAAGGCCTCGTGGAAGTAGAGGATGCAGTCATGCTGGAGCCGGGCCAGCAGCCGTGCCTCCCGCCATGCTGATGCCTTTGGCTTGGCCTGGCTGGGGATGAACTTGGCTGCAAACTCCAGTCCGGAGCTTCGCTCCACTACACGGCGCAGGTAGGAGAAGGCACCCCTGGGTGAGGATGCGAGGAGAGGACAGGGCTCAGCTGTTGCTGAGCCTCAGGCCCAGCCTCTATCGGCCCCCAGACACCGCACCCACTCTGAGCCCCACACCTGCCAATCTCCTGGTGGATGTCATAGAAGTCGCTGAGCCTCCTTCCTCGCTGCTCCTCGTCTTCCCCGATCCCTTCCACCTCCATAGCTGTCTGAGCTGAGGAAGAGATGCCTGGTGTTAGGTGGGGAGGACAAGACGAGGGATGGGGCAGAGACTCAGCCAGGCGGGGCAGCCGGAAGACACAGAAGAGAAGCATGAATGTTGGAGCTGGGGCTGGAGGGGGGCATGGTCTGCAGTGAAGGGCTGGGCCCATATCATTGGATCCTTGGGTGAGCTCTCTGCCTTGCTCCCCTTGAGTTCCAACCCACCTGAGTGCACAGCCAGCTCTGCTTTGCAGGAGACTTCGCCAGCCAGGTTACGGGCCGTGCAGGTGTAGACCCCTCCATCCTGGGCCCCGGCGCTGAGCACCACCAGGGAGCACTCGTTCTCTTCATACACAAAGCTCACATGGTTGCTCTCGGTCAGCAGCGCCTCATCCTGCAGAGATGGCCGTCACCCCAGCCCAGGCCCAGCTTCCTGTCTGCCTGGGACCCAGTTCTACCTCCACACCAGAGACCCAGTCTCACCCTGCCCTCAGGGTCTAGCGCTAGCTCCCCTAGGGGCCTGGCGCCACCCTTGTTTCCCAGTGTCACCAACACCTCTGGGTCCCACTTCCTCCTCCTCTCTGTCCAGGCTTCCCTGACCCCTTCCAAGCCCCCAGGAAGTCACCCCTCCATTCGACCCCCTCCACCCATGCTCAGGAGGAGGCTGCAGCCAGCCTCTGACCTTGTACCACATGATATCCGGCAGGGGCTTCCCGTCCACCACCACGGCAAAGCGAGCGGTCTCTCCAGCCCCCACCTCCACATCCTCCATGATGGACTCAAACCGAGGGGCCTCTGAAACACGGGTGGTGGTGGGGAAACAGAATGTTGAGGTCACAAGGGCCTCCCTCCTCAGCCCCTCTCTGAGCCCTCCCTCAGCAACCAGCTCAGGCAGAACATCAGACCCCGCCCCCCTCCCGCACCCCTCAGAGTCCCGACACCCCACCCTGGGGCTCTCAAACTTGGCCGAAGAACATGAATTCCTGGCCTGAACCAAGCACTCTCCCTGTAAATCTAAACGCGATGTTCTGCAATCTCGGAAAACCTCAGCCAGGGGGTGCAGGCTTGCTTTGTTGGGCTCTCAGGATTCATTGGCCAGCTTTGAAATTAGGAGATTTTCACACACAAAAGAAATCTGGATTTCCTGCCTCTACTGTCCTGAGCTGCTTCCCTCACTGCATTAATGGGCTGTCCTGGAGTGGCCCGACACTGCCCCCTGTGGGTGGTGGCCCTCAGCACAGTCCTACTGCGGGCTTCTCTGACTGTACCCATCCAGGGCCCAGTGGGCGGCTCAGTTTGTGACCCCGCGTGGAGTTCACGGATGGCACTGCCTCCATCTTGAGGTTTTCTCTCTGAATCTTATTTAAATATTTAAGGGGCCTTTTACCATCTGGAAGATGGCAAGATGAATAGTCAACAATTCTCAGTTTAGTTCTCCCCCATGTGACTGATTTTATTCTCCACACATATCATGTTATTTCCTGGTAAAGCAGCTCCTAATTCTCATGATGGAATTTAATACATATTCCAATGTGCTTGTGGTTTTTGGAGAAACTTCTGGTGCCCTCCCCCTCCTTTCTGAGTGTTTGAGGATCTGGGCTTTAAGGGGAGTAGGGGGGAAAGCAGGAGTACTGGGCAGGGAGCACCACCCAGCCTCAGGCACAGAACAAAAGGGACGGCATCCTGGGGAAAATGCATCCATGGCCCTGGTATGGAGGGAAGGGACCATTCCACCTGCCTGGGGGGTGGGGGTGGGCACAACAGGAAGGGGTGTGGAGGCAAGCCCAGGCCTGCTCTAGCTCTGGCCAGATGGGACTCAGTCTCCCTCAGTCACTGTCTTGTCCAGGCTAGCTGCTGCTCTCTCAGTATCCAGGGCCTCCCCAAACCCCAGGGCTCTTCCTACACCTGGGAAGAAAGATGAATCCTACAGATGCTACTAATAAGGAGCCAGTGGTTGGGACTTCCCTGGTGGTCTAGGGGTTAGGACTCTGCTTCCACTGCCAGGGGCCCAGGCTTGATCCCTCGTTGGGGAACTGAGATCCCACAAGCCATGTCATATGACAAAAAAAAACAAAAAAAAAACCACGAAAAAATCACAACCAAGAAGCAAAGGGGTGGCTGAGTGGGAAGTGCAGGGGTGGGGTACGTGGGAGGATGCGAGGCAGAGGGGAAGACACAGAAAAGGGAAACCAGAGACCCAGACCATCAGTGGCTCCACCCCATCCACCATCCACAGCAGGGCCAGCAGGGCCCCCATATCTCCTCCTCACACACCCTACGGCCACCTCTCTCCCACTTTAAAGCTGCCCGTCCTGCCCTCTAAGAAGCTGGTCCCTAGTCTGCTGGGTATGGGGTGGAGGTGGTGGCAGGGGTCAATCTACGAAGGTCAAAAGAATCAGAAAGTTTCAAGTGGACTTCAACAATTTTTTTAAAGCACCAGAAGATGTACATTTACCCCGTGATAAGATGGCCTGTGCTAACTAAAATGTCACTTTCTTTGCATTTGCTTGGAATCTTATCTACTCAGCAGGTAACTGTTTAGCTCACGTAGATCCGAAGTTCTGAGTGGCAGTTACATATGTCTCGAGTTAATTAACAAACCGGAAAACAAGACAATTACTACTTAATGCAGGCTACGGTCTGAGAGACTACATCTTGAAAGGAGAAACCTCACTGCAAAGGTTGGGAGGCTCTGTCACACAGGCTTGTGCAAAAGAGCAGCAGCCAGGATCCCAGAGCTGGGAGTCTGGTGATAAGATGCTTTCGCTTGGGCCTTTTTCTCTACCTTCATCCCCCTGCACTGCTCCACCCCTGCCCCCAGCCCCACCCCAGTTTGTTATTCTGGAAGTACTATTTCCTGCTATGTTTAACACAGGAGCTAGGAACACTGTCTGGCTTTGGAGTAGGGCATCCAGGCTTGAATCTCAGCTCCTGACTTATTACATTGTGTGACTCCGGGCCTGTTACTTAGCACATTCTCTAGGCCTCAGTTTCCCCATCTGTAACATGCAGAAAATAGCTGATTCCATCTCACAGGGTTGATCTAAATATTAAACAAGTAATAAATGTAAGGTACTCAGCACCGAGCCCAGCACATATAGTTTCTCAATAAATATCTTATTAGTACTAGTATCGTTATTGTTACTACTGCTGCAGTTATTATAGCCATTAGATGGACAAGCCTGAGCAGAGGCACTTAGGATTGTCAGGTGGGTGTGTACACCTGGGGGGTGAGGAGAGGGCTCAGAGCAGGGCCTCAGAGCAGGGAGAGCTAAAGAGGCCGCGGTCACCCACCTGCCAGCTCCAGGGTGACTGAGCAGGCCTGTGTGCCGTGGCGGTTACGGGCAGTGCAAGTGAGGGCTCCCAGGTCCCGGCGGCTCACCCGGCAGATCCGAAGAGAGTACTGGTCGTCATCCGGCTGGCTCAGCTCGTACACACCCGGCCGGGCCTCTAGGAGGGCTCCTCGGCAGCTGAGGGACACAGGACGGGGCGGTCACCCAGGATCCAGACCCAGGGAGGTCAGCCTGGCCAGCTGGAGCGGGCACCTCACATGAGCAGCAGGGCAGGCAAGGCGGGCTCACCTCCTCCAGACGACCTGGGCCTCCACATGGTTGAAGGTAACGGTGACACTGGCGGGCTGGCCCTCCACCACATACACGACGTCTGGCTTGTCCAGCACGGCGGGCGCCTCCTCCAGGGGCGGGCCTGTAGACAGGAGGGCTGGCTCAGTGCTGGGCCTGACATCAGACCCTCAGCACCCACTGCTCTCGGAACCCTCCCCATCACCCCGTGAGCTCCATTTTTTTATAGACGAGGAAGCTGAGGTTTAGAGAGGTTTAGCAACTCATCTAGGAAACTCAGCCAGGAGCGGCAGATCTGGGATTGGACCCTCAGCTCCTCTGACCCAGAGCCTCAGCCTCAACTTTGGTGCATGCAGCTTTCAGGAGTGAGAAGGAAGCACTCTTGACAGGTAGGAGTTGTGCGCAGCCATGCCAATCCTGCCAGTTATTGCATCCACACCAGCCCTGGAGCCTCCTCCATGGACACCCAGTCCCCTGGCCCGATGGCTCTCGCCCACCCCCCTCCAGGAACACCAGGCTCACCACGCTCCAGCAGCTGCGCAGGCTCGGACGGGGGCGAGGGCTTGCTGCTGCTCTTGATGGTGGTGCTGAGAACCCGGAAGACGTGCTGGACCCCCTTTCGCAATCCAGTGGCTGCCCACCCGGGCTGCCGCAGGCCCGTGACCAGCGCCGTCCACTGGTCTGAGCCCAGCACCTGGTGCTGCACGGTGTAGGTCAGGGCGTCTGGGTCTGATGGGGAGGCAGCTGCTAGAGGCGGGCCTGGTTGGGGTGCCCCCTGCCCCCGTTCTGCTGGCTCAGGACCCAGGGACTCATCATCAGTCTGGTCTGAGGACCTGCCTCAGTTTCTCCTGTCGCTTCTGCCCGTGCCCCCACCTGCTCCTGCCCAGCCACAGGCGGGGGAAAGCTCAGAGCATGCAGTCCAGTTACAGGCGGGCAGGGAGCTTAACTTAGTTCTAATTCCTTGCTGCCACCCGAGGTAGACAGACTGAGGCACAGAGCAGGAGGATGCTGTGCATGGGGAAGAACCACCACCCAGGCACCCAGTCCCTCTGAGAAGAGAAGGCAACATGGCAGCCCCTGCTTTGCCACCTCCCCGACCCAGAGCCAGGGCTCCGTCGACCACGGGGAGGGGGCCCGTAAAGCCACTTCTGTCCTATTTTCAATGCTCCATCCACTCCAACTCTGACCTCTATGTCCCCCTGGGCCTTGCCTTCCTCTCCTGCCCCCCCTGGTACCCTGCCTGAGCCTGTCTTGTCCATGCCCCGCCCCCCACCCATGGCCCCATGTGGCCGGAACCCACCGATAGCCATGTCCAGACTCCTGGGGGGGTTCCATGCAAGCGTGATCATCCTCCCGGTCACAGCCACTACCTGAGGGGCACCATCTGGGGGGCCTGGAACCACATCTGAAAGCCACAGGTCCACCGTCCATGGGGGTCCTTTAGGGCCCAACCACCCCACGGGATCACCAAGCCTTGGGGCATGGGCTGGAGGTAAAGCCCCAGGGGCACAGGCAAGGCCAGGTGGCTCCCCAGAGAACGGAGGGGAAAGAGAGCTGGTGAAGAGGCCCTGCCCTCACCCAGGTCCCCAGGCGGGCCAGAGGCTAGGCTATGTACCCAGCTGACTGGAGGGTACCTGCCTCACCTGTGACGTAGAGATGAGCATAGCAGGCGGCTTTGCCCAGCTTGTTAGCAATGACGCTCTTGTAGACGCCAGCATGCTGAGGTCCCACGGCGGGGAACACCAAGCGATGGACATCCCTGTCTGGGGTTGGGGAGGCACATGACACTGGGCCTGAGCTGGGAGGATACTCCGGAGGATGGGCCCACGCCATCCAGGCCTGGCCCTTCACCCCCCGCCACCCCCCCACTATCCACTATAGGCGGGAGGGCAGGGCAGGGCAGACACAAGAAGGGAGCTACATTCTAGGTCCAGGCTGCCCATCCACACCTGCGGCCCCAGGCCCACACCTTCTCATTGTCCTCCACGGCACTTCACCCTCTGCAGGTTCCTACCCCGGACAGTTCCCTCTTTTCCATCCTCAGAGCCACTGCCCAACCCATCTCCAGCTCAGAGCCCATGAAAGCCTCCACTGGCGTGGTCCACACCCACCAGCCTCATCACATGCGATCGCTCCATCTGAGGACCTTCACGGCACCTACTGCCAAACAGGTGGCCTCCAAAGCCCTCAGTCCAAACTCTCATCCACTCCGTCTCCTGCTATTCTTCCATGTCCTGACCCTGACCCACCATCAGGTCCCTGAACAAGCCACGAGTCCCATCTCCAGGTCTCTGCTCACAAAATTCCTCTCTTCTGGACTGTTCTCTTACCTGAGGCCTCCTTCTCCTTCGAGATACAGTTTAGTGAGTGCCAGCCCTGGGCACTCCTCTCAATGCCCCTGGTCCCCTCTGCCCCTCCACCTCTGAATCCCTCCCCAGGATGCCCAGCACCCGGCCCACACTGCTTCAGGTGGTCCTTCCTCTTTTCTTGCATGCGTCCTGCCTCCTGTAAGCTCCTTGAAGACAGAGCTGATTTGTCCTACCAGGCTCAGAACTGGATGCCTTGCATGCACTAAGTGCCAAATACATTAGATTATAAATTATAATAAAATTTGTTTGCGCTGTGCCCAGTCCATGCCAGATATTTGACGTGCATTTCTTTCTCCATATCCTTTCAACAACCCTGCAAGAGTGTCCTCATGTTACCAATGAGGTCAGAGACATTAACAGACTTGTCCCAAGGTCACACCACTAATAGACAATGAAGCCAAGGCTCGAACTTGGTTACCTTTGATTCCCAAGCTCTCTCCCTACACTGTGCTTCCTGAATGACGGTGAGGAGGCCATTCACCGGAGGGACATGAAGTGGAAGAGATGTGCACTGTCCTTCCTCCTCGACGTCAGGGCCGTCCCCAAACACCCCTCCCCGCTCTTAGAGGTTATCTCTGCCCGGAACAGCCACCCATTCATTTATCTCTGCTGACACTATTTATAAAGGAAGAGAAGCCCAAGGCCACTGCTGACCCCAGATACAGACAGAAACAGAGGCGCCGGCTCAGATCCTGAGACAGACGCTCAGCCTGGGCCTGAGAGCAGATTGGGAGATGGGAAGCCTGTGGGCTGAGCAAAGACAGTGGTGGATGGGGATCGAGGGGAGAGTCAGAGCCAAGGCGGTGACACTGGGGATGGGAGGGGTGCGTGGAGCATGGGTGACAGGAGATGTCCTGGTTAGGCAGTCGGATGGTATTTGTCTGCCTTTAGGCAAATCTCTGTCCCTCTGCAAGCCTCAGTTTTCCCATCTGTAAACAGGGACCATAATACTTGCCTTACAGTCCTATGGTGAGGAAGGCGGGATTCTCATGTCAGGCCTTTAGCATCAGGGCCTGCCACTCAAGAAGTGTTTACCAAAGGCGAGTTTTGTCACACTGCAGCAGCAGTTAGAGGAACCCATCACGGGCTGCATGTGGTACTGTCTGAGAGGGCGTAGCTAGACCTTCTCACACAAGGCTCAGATTCCTTCAAGGATGGAACTGAGATACCCCTTGAGAAAATACCCAAGGCTAGGAGGATACCCAGAGAAGCCGATGGCACCCTGCTCCAGTATCCTCGCCTGGAAAATCCATGGACGGAGGAGCCTGGTGGGGTGCAGCCCATGGGGTCACTAGGAGTCAGACACGACTGAGCGACTTCACTTTCACTTTTCACTTTCATGCATTGGAGAAGGAAATGGCAACCCACTCCAGTGTTCTTGCCTGGAGAACCCCAGGGATGGGGGGAGCCTGGTGGGCTGCCGTCTGTGTGGTTGCACAGAATCAGACACAACTGATGTGACTTAGTAGTAGGAGGAGGAGGAGGACATCATCCCAAATACGTTCCTCTGTAATTTTCCTGCTGCTCTTTCTTCTTTATCTGTTATTGAACAACCCTGAACCAAGCATCCTTTTGATGCAGACACTACCCACATCGGGATTTTCACTGGAATTTCTCCAGGAGGGTGTGAGAAGCACCACTTTATAAACTAGGATGATGGTAATGGTAACAACAGCAGCCTAACAGTGACATTTAACACTCACTGGCGCCTTGCTATTTGCCCTATATGCTCTCTGTGTATTAACTGATTCAATTCCCACAGCAAGCCTACCACAAATGAGGAAACTGAGGCTTGGAGAGTTCTGTAACTTGCCCACAGTCAGTAGCAGGCTGGACTGCTGGGCCAGTAAGTGCTAACAGGCCTCTGAGGCCGAGAGTGGTGACCCAGCTGATGGGGGCCGGGTGGGCTCAAGGCAGGAGGCTGCGACCCCATAGCCTCTCTGGGCTCCCAGGCACCTCATCCTTGACCAGGTGAGAGAAGGAAGGCCCAAGGGTGGGGAGAGGGGATGGGCTCTTGCAAGCAAAGAGGGTGCTGGAGGGGACAGCCCCAGAGTCCCTTCCCGGACACGTACACTGTGTCATGCGCCGGTCGTCACTGCTCTGGATGCGGTGGCCGTTGTGGAACCAGCTGATGGTGGGGTAGGGCAGGCCAGTCACCTGGCACTCCAGCATGGCCTCCTTGGCCAGTCCCACGTCCAGATCCTGCAGCGGCCGCAGGAAGTCGGGCATGGACAGCCGCTCCAGCTCACCCTGCTCAGGCTCCTCGGGGATGGAGGGCATCTTCTCCAGCTTGGAGCTGTAAGAACCACACAGCAGCCCAGCGGCTCGGAGTCACACCTCCTACCACAGGGCTGGGGCCCCCGGAGGCAGCCCTGGCTGCGCGGGGTGGGTGGGGGGCTCAGGGCGGTACCTAGGGCCAGTGGCGGCCGTCCGAGGCTCCTCCACGTAGAGCTGGGCTGAGCAGTGGGCCTGGCCGTGGGTGTTGGCGGCACTGACCGCGTAGAGCCCCTCATCCTCACTGCTCACGTGCACGATGTGCAGCGAGTGCAGGCCCCCGTCCTGCCGCAGCCGCACGTTCTCACTCTCCTCCACGGGGCGGCCTGCGAGGGACAGGAGTCAGGCGGCAGCCTCAGACATGGGCCCTGTCCTCTGACCCCTGGGGGGTCCCCCTCCCAACATCTGCGGGGTGGAGGGCCATACCAAAGTGAGTCCAGGTAACAGAGGGGGGCGGGCTCCCGCTGATCTTGCAGTCGAAGCGGGCAGCGCGGCCCTCCAGCACTTCCACATCTTCCAGCAGCCGCGTGAACAGGGGCGCCAGCGAGGGACGCACGGTCAGTCGGGCACTGCAGGTCAGTTCATCTGGCAGGGAGGGGTCAGCATTGGGGCAGGGAAGGCTGTGGAACCCTGGGCCCCCCAACCCACCAGTCCTGCCCTCGTGCTGGGCAGGTAAAAGGAGCTCGGGCAAAAACTAGAGCCTGCGAAGAGCCCAGCTAGGTCCCGGCGCACCAGACTGAGGCCACAGGCAAGATCGAGAGGCCGGACCATCTCCAGAGGCTGGTGGGCAGTGAGAGCAGGCAGCAGGCTGCTGGGGCAGTGGGGATATGTGGGAGACCAGGGCATGGCCTGGCTCTCCCCTCCTCACCTCGTCCTGCCTACCCAGGGTGAACCTCAGCACAGCTCTAAGAGAAGGGGCTAAAGCCAAGCCCATTCCATCCTCCACACCCCTTCCCCCTACCCTTGGAACTCTCTTCTATGGCCAGGTCGTGCCCACACTCCCTCGCCCCCATCCCAGACCCAGAGCACATGCCCCTGTGCCCCACACTACCACTGCACGCAGAATCTTCTGGGGAAACAGCAGCCCCTGATGCTGACCTGATCTCTTCCTGCTTACAAAGGCCTTCTCTTTAGGTGCACGTCACCACAACCAGATGAGGCATTATCTCAGCTCCTCAAACGAGGACAGGGACCAGGCCAGAGGTGTCATTAATAACAGCAGACATTCATTAGGCACCATCCTTCACCAGGTGCTTAGCTTTGTCCATCCATACATTATCTCATTAGCCCTATCGCTCCCGCTACGATCCCTGTTTACAGGCGAACAGCCTAAAGCTCCGAGAAATGAAATGTCTTGTCCAGTTACGTGGCTGCTGTATGGCAGGGCAAGAACTGGAACCCCAGTCCAGGTGTGGTTGCTACGGTTGGCACTGGACTCCCCAACAGGAACGACAGTGAACAGCGACACCGTGTCAAACACCTGCTTTGTGCCAGCTGTGACTGCCGGTGCCGACTTGATGGAGGCAGGTGCACTGCACTCTCTCACCCCACTGCTCTTCTCCCCAGAGATGGAGGCCCGTTTTCTGGCCATCTTATTGCACACCAGCTCCATCGGGGCTCCTACACGTCCACTCCCCTCCCTCCAGCTCTGGGGAGCAGGCAGCAGCCCTCGGTCCCAAGTGGGCAGTTACCTTTGGCCGTGCTGAGCTTGCAGGTGTAGACGCCACTGTCGTCCTCATGCACAGAGGTGAGCAGCAGCTTGCATTTGCGGCCATCGAAATGCATCTTGCATTTGAGTAGTGCGGGCTGCAGCAGGCGGCCTCGGCACAGCCAGTCTACCTCCACGTCGGTGGGACCCGCCACCAGGCACTCAAACAGCGCCATCTCCCCGGCCCCCACGTCCACGTCCTGCAGAGGGGCCAGCACGGCCAGGGACCGGCTTTCAGGGTGTGCTGGGTGGGGGAAGCAGCCACAGGGGGCACACACGGAGCAGAGAAACATGGGGAGAGGGAGACACACACGCACACACACAGAGAGACAGACAGACACAGAGAGAGAGATGCATTTGGTTCCTTTGGAGACAGGGAAAGCCCGCCCGCCCAGCAGGCCAAGACAGCAAGGAGCTCCCAGGCCTGGCTTCCGCATGGCCATCCCACCTGGGCCAGAGAGGGGGAACTCGGGGGAAGTGGGAGGGGATCAAGGGCATGAAAACTGAGAGGGCCACATGGGGACAGAGACGGCGGCGGAAAAAGAAGACACAGCACACCAGCTGGGTACAAACTGGACTTTATTTGAACTAAGAAACAGGTATTTCTGAATATGCCCACACCAACTACAGCAGGCCCCTACTCCTGCGCCAAGCCTGGCTAACTCTCATTCTCAGATAGAGCATCCCTGGCCCTGATGGTGAACAAGGGAGCCCCTAAGGGCCCTAAGCCTGCCGCCCAGGGCCGGGCCTCAGCCAGGCCTCCTCATCAGCACAGGGCCCAAGGGCCTCTGGCTTTTGGTCTCTTGTGAAATAGAAAGGATTGTGCCATTTGAAACCCATTTCTGGAATGGTCAGTGCCCCCTGAGCCCCTTGCCCACAGCCCCCTGCCCCTCTGGTTCCCTCTATCCTACGGATGCCAGGCCATGTCCTCTCCCCCTTTGCCTGACCCCATGCCAGCTGGAGGGCATCCTTCCCTGACTGTCACAGACACACAGACAGACAAACAGAAAGACAGACAGGGCCTATAGCAGAGGCAGCACATGCACTCGCTGGGTGCTCCCCTTCAGGGAGAGACTGGGGGGTGGTCTTGATACTCCTCACAGCTGCCCTCCCCTCCTGGCACCCAGTCCGTGGGGGAGCTCCCAGCCTGCCCGACCATGTGTCCGCTTGGGGAGGGGGGTCCATAAGGGCTCATGGGCTGTCCCAGGACGCTGCGTGGGTGGGGAGGGGAGGGGAGGCTGGGACAGGGTCCGGGCCGGCAGGGTCTGTGGGCAGGAGGCAGTGAAACACAGCGAGGTCCGAGAGGTGCCTGAGACAGGGGCGCGGCTCGGAGGGTAGCGGGGGGGAGCGCAGGCGGCCCCCTGAGCTCACTCGCCTGTGTACAGACAAAAACCTCAGTCAGCAAGCGGCAGGTTAGTGCAGCACACGCACACGCACGCACAGGCACGCACACACACGCAGACCTGGCTAGGGCCCCTCTTAAGACTTCCAGGGCGGCACTGCTACTTTCAGCTACCCCCCAGGTCGGCCCTGGGGGGAGGGGGCAGCAGTCAGCCAGAGGCCAGGTCTCCAGGGTTCCTGGGCAGGCAGAGGCCCTGGGCAATCAAGAAAAAGGCATTCCTAGGAGTCAGGAGCACCCCCACCGCCTGGGGGACACTGGGGGGAATCCCAAAGAGAGGAGCACCAAGACGTGGGTTAACACAGAGAAGCAAGGCAGAGCCAGGCCCTGATGTGGGGGTGCAGGGGGGCGGTGGGGGAAGGAGCAGGACAAGGAAGGGGGCTGGGCTGGGGGGTGGGCAGGAGGAGAGCTGAAGAATTCAGAGATGGAAGAGGTGGCAGCCTCAGGCTCTGGAGGCACGGGCCTGGTCACTAAGCATGGGGACTGGGGGCGGGGCAGGGGGCAGGGACCATGACTCTCTGGGTCCAGGCTCCAGTAGGGGGCTGGGGGGCTCCTCAGAGCTGGCCTCTGCCAGGAAGAGGGGGAGGTGGCTGAGTGTGGAGCTGAGGAGGGGGTTCCTGACCCTGAACTGCCCACAGGGAAGAGAGGGAGTAGAAGGTGAGGCAGACAGCCTGCCCTGGGGAGGACAAGCACCAGCCCCAAGGAGCTGCCTGCTGTCCCTGAGGCCTAGAGGCCACCTGCCCCTACGCCCCGACTCTGGGGGCCCAGTCCTCTTCATCTCTTCCCAGCTCTGCTCACCCTGGCAACCCTGGGGTCCCTGCAAAGCTTCATGCCCAAATCACTCCAAGGGCCCCTCCGGACGGGTCCAACTATCAAACACTCCCCACTGCCACGCCCAACCACGGTATCGTCCACACAGCGATGGGATGGGTGGAAGAGGCAAGAGAGGAGCGGGGAGTGGGTGTGAGGAAGGGGCCTGGCGAGGTGACCAAGGCTTAGAAGAGTGTGAGATGAGGACCGCCGGCGACAGGAAGCAGGGTCTCTCGAGCTGGCACCGGAGCAGGCGTGATGGAGGGTAGGGAAGGCAGTACTGTGTAGTAAGCTGAGCGCTCAACAATTTGCTGTGTGACCTAGGGCAAATCGCCTCCCCTCTCTGGGTCTCATTTTACTCACTACAGCATAAGCAGCTGAACCTAGGGACCTCAAAGGCCCTTTCAGTTGTGGCACGCCATTAACTAAGCTTGTGTGAAAATTGGCAACCGGGCAGGGATGAGGCCGGGGCCAGGGTGAGGGGTTCATAGAGAGCTTGAGGTACTCACCTCTGACCTCCAGGCGCGCCTCGCACTGTCGAGCGCCATACTCGTTAACCGCCTTGCAGGTGTAGAAGCCAGCGTCGCCCCGCTCAGCAGCCAGGATCCGAAGCCGGCATAGCCCATCCTCTGCCTCCTCGGCAAAGCGCCGCTGGTCTGGGCGCACAGGCTGACGGTTTCTCAGCCTGTGGGAAGGGTGAGAACTCAGTCCCCAGGCCCTGCGAGCACGGGGCTACAAAGCCAAGCAGGCCTCCCACCCCAACATCGTTTGTCCGCTCCCCAGATATGTCTCACTGGGCATGAGCACCCCTGGGTTACAAGGCTTGCTTTTCACCCTGACTCGCAATCCCACCACTGCTCCCCGCCCCCCAGGAACTTCCAGACACCCTCTGCCCACCTGGGTCACTCCCTTCTTGGAACCTAACTGCACTTTTGTGTGCGTGCGCTTAGTGGCATCCAACTCTTTGTGGCCTTATGGACTGTAGCCCGCCAGGCTCCTGGTAATTGCCGTTAAGAGTAACACCAAGCTATTCAGCTCTTGATAATTCTTAGATTTTTGTCTTGTTTTTACTTATGTTAATGGACAGATAGCTTTCTCGCTTCCCAAAAGGAATAGGAAATAACTTAGTGTTAAAAAAACTACACTAGGGACTAGATAATCATTTAAAAGTGAAAAAGAGAACCCAAACCAATAGAAAGCTAAGCCAAATGAGTCATCAAATGGTACCTGAGATGAAGCCAGGAAGCTAAGGCCCAAGTTTAACTCTGGACACTGGCAACTCAGTAACAAATTATTAAGTATGGGCCCAGTGCAGGGCTGGGCACAGCACAGGCCTCAAAAAATCACCCTATTGTCAAACGACAGGGCTGAGGTTGGGATAGGGGTTGGGAGGCTTCTTCAGGAGCGAGAGGACACCTGGTCATTCACACCAAGCGGACAGACAGGAGACCATCTGTTACCCAAACCCCTCGCAGAGGGGAAGCCCTGAATGAGTGTGAACACCAGGGCAGGGGTGGGGCCACAGTGCAGGTAGCCTGGGATCCCACTGTGCCTGGGATGATGCCCCTTCGGACAGACTGAAGTCCACAAAGTGTTCACTGACACCCCACCCAAAGCCAGGCTTCACAGGGCCTAGCCTGGAACCGGCAAAGCTAGAAGATGGTAGTCAGGGGCTGCTACTCACCAGGAGACAACCGGCTTGGGCTCGCCCTGCACACGGATGCTCATGGTGACATCTTGGCCTTCCCTTACTGACTGGTCCATAAGTGAGACCTGCAGGGGACCCCGAGGTGACAGGTGAGACAGGGCCCAGCTTTGACTCTTAGGATCAGGGGGACACTGGGTCAGAGGTCTCTTCCACACCAGTCTGACGGAGGCCGACTCTGGGTAAGAAGGGTTGATGGGACAAAGCCCCAGGCCTTGCTGGAGCCTGGTGTGGTCCCAAGAACAAAGGGCCACGCAATGGAATAGGAAGCTGGGGGCTGGCCTTAGGGGGTCTGACCTTGAAAGTAGGGGGCGCCTTGGAGCCAGTGTCTGAGGAACGGCGATTCTGGCCAGGACTGAGCTTCATGGTGGGGGCTCGGGGCCAGGTCTCCCCTGGTTCTGGGAACTCCTCTGGGGGGCTCAGATACTCCTCGTCAGAGGTGATAGGACTGCTGAAAGGAGATGTTGACCCACCTGGAGAAGAGACAGAGGAGAAACAGTGACATAGAGATGTCTGGAAGAAAGGGGGGGTGGGCAGGGAGACTGAGACAGCTGGTGGAATAGTCTGGGGTCAAGGACCTGATAAGGTCTGCAAAGTTGCAGAGCCCAGGAGTTGATGTAGCTCTGTAAAGGCCCAGGAGCCAAGGAAGCTCCGTAGGCCAGCTCTGCCCTGACTTCATATCCTGGGGCTCCTACTCACTCGCTGCGTGACCTTGCCCAGGTGTTTCCTGTCCCAGAGCCCTGGACTCGTGATCTGCCAGACGCTCCCAATCCTGACCCTGCTGATCCTCTTGAGTGGGGCAACCATAGAGAATGGCCTGGGGCAAAGAATTCAGGCCCAAAGGGGCCATTCCTGGACCTTGTGAGAGATTTGGGATTCCACTGGAGCCGGGAACCCACATTCCCATTGAACTGCAGGCCCCCAGTGCAGGTGGGTCATGGCTCTGGGCCCCAGAGTGGCACAACCAGGACACCCGTTTCTCCAGTGAGCTGGGCCTGGTGCAGAGGAACACACGCCTCGGACAAGCCCCATCCTGACCTCAGTGCCAGGGCCCATGAGGCGGCACTGTCCAGCCAGCCCTTCCCCCACTCCCTTCTCAGCTTCCTGCCCCAGATACCCCAGGGGCACCTGTTGGCCCCAGCCCTTGAGCACAAACCCCCAAACTCTCAGGGGCCAGGAAGGTAGAGTTTTGAGTCATCCACAGAGAAGGGCGGCTCAGGGGAAAAGGAGGGGGCACCAACACTGCTTTGGGAGAGGGGTGTCCCCAGGGCCCTGACGCCCTCCCCTGCAACTGGCCAAGGGCCCAGCCTCACTGAGCTGGCTCCAATCCGACTGCCAAATACAGACATGAATCTGCCACAGCCCCCTGGCCCCTCCTCCTGGTCCCCCACCCCAAGCCCCTTTGGCTTCGCCCAGGGGCAGGGCTTGCACCCCAACTTACCCCGCAAGACTCTGCACACGGACCCCAGCCGGCGCTTGTCCTGAAGGCTCTGTCCTGGCACCAGGCCTCCTGTGGCCTGCCCACTGCCCACCCCTCCGGCTCCCCAGGGAGCCAGAGCCCAGCCTGCCCAGCCCCACTCACTCTGCTGAGGCTCTGCACGAGGTCTGGGGGGAGGGGAAGGAGCTTGGGGAGGGGGAAGGAGGAGTAGGGGCTAGCCTGGCCGGGACAGGCTGGGTGGCAGGCAGGCAGCTGGCAGGAGGAGGTGGTGCCTGGGCCCTGGAGCAGAGGGGGAGGAGAGGGGAGGGACAGAGAGGCCTCCCTATTTAGCCACCCTGCTCATTCCCAAGCAGCGGGATCTGCCTTTTCTCTCCTTACGGCTTCTGGACCCTGACAAATGAGAAACCCCCTTAATGGTGCCTTGGCTCAAAGGAGGGGGTGGGGCGCGCTCAATCCCAGGGGAAGACGAGAGTGACACTTGGCTGCAGCAGTCAAGATGCCCGCACTGACCCATTTGTCTTGCAGTGTCCACCACAGGAGGTACTGACGGCAAATGGCCCCTATGATGCCCTGTTCCCTGGCCAAATGGCCAAGCTCCCTGATGCTGGAATCCACACCACCAAACCTCAACTGCTAGAGCTGGGCCATACCCAGTCCTCCCTAGTGCTGAGGATCAGAGAGCTCTCAAAACCTTTGACTTCTACTCGAGGGGCCTGGAGTCCCCCCTCTGCCTCCCCAGTCCTGCCACGGCAGGTATGGCCCCGCAGTGACCGTGGGTTCCTGAGCCTTGCACCCAGCCGCCTCCTCTACCGGGGGGACCAGCTGGTGACATCCCTCACCCTCTCTGCCCACCAGAGCTGACAGGTCAGGAGGACAGAGGCCGCTGCCCACGGTGGCCCCTCACCTCTAGCACCCATCTGCACTTGGATGGGCATGGGGCTCGGAGACAGAGCAGCAGAGCAGGGAGGCTGTTGAGGAGAGGTCACATGGCCTTCTCCCGCCTGCAATCACCCCCTCCCCGCGGCCACATTCCCAAGCTATGACCTGTGTTTCCCAGCACTGCCAGTGAAGAAGGGGGGAGGGCCCACCATTCAGGTTGGCTGTCCTGACATGGAGATGGAGAGGGAAGTCAGGATGGCACTTGATGAGCATCTGCTCAGGGTTTGAGCACTAGTTGATGCTGAGATCACAGGCATAGCCCCTGGAGGCAGGCATCCCCCTCCTCTCTGTGGAGTCTAGTGACCCCTGGGGTCACCTGCAGGTTGAACAGCACTGAGGCAGCTCAAGTGCCCAAAGAGAGACTGCAGAGATTAGAGCTTGACTGGCAGGGTTTGCAGGGAGCCTGAGACCCCTGGTGGTGCCTGTGGGAATAGCACCTGGGGCATGGGGCGATCAAGTGATTCAGGAATCCACCTGCAAAGCAGGAGACCCCAGTTCGATTCCTAGGTCGGGAAGATCCGCTGGAGAAGGGGTAGGCTACCCACTCCATTATTCTTGGGCTTCCCTTGTGGCTCAGCTGGTAAAGAATCTGCCTGCAATGCAGGAGACCTGGGTTCGATCCCTGGGTTGGGAAGATCCCCTGGAGAAGGGAAAGGCTACCCACTCTAGTATTCTGGCCTGGAGAATTCCATGAACTCTATAGTCCAAGGGGTCGCAAAGAGTAGGACATGACTGAGCAACTTTCACTTTCACTTTCAAGTCCCTTAGTGGCTTCCTGGGTAGCTTAGCTAGTAAAGAATTTGCCAGCAATTCGGGAGACCCCAGTTCGATTCCTGGGTTGGGAATTAGGAAGCCCACAAGTCGGGGAGCCCTCCCTCTTAAGACCAGTGCATCTCAACATCCCAGAGGTGTCGCTGGTATAGATACAGTCACAACCACCTACATGAAAAGCCTCTACATCAGGGCTTCTCAAAGTGGTCCTGAACCACCCATATCAGGACCACCTGGCAGCCTATTAAACTATAGATTTCTGACCTGAAGAATTATATTTCCTGAAACAAAAGAATTTTTTTAATGGCATGTCCCCAGGGAGATTCTTATGCATAGAAACATTTAGGGACCCCAGGACCCTCAGTGGATGAGGACAACCCAAAGAAGTGGTATCACTAAGTCCCACCTCAGCCGGCCAACAAACTTCAAGGTCAAGCTCCAAACCTTGGAGGACTGGCTTCACTGGCCTCTCACCTGGCACAAGGCCCCTGACTCACAGTGGTGCTTCTCAGAGTTCACCTGGCACCAGAATCATGTGGAGAGCTTCTTAAATCCAAGCTCACTGGGCCCCAGCCCCAGAGTTTCTAATGCTGTATGTCTGGCCGGGGCTCTTACCCTCCATCTCTAACACGTCCCCAAGGCGATGCTGATGCTCCTGGTCTGGGGTCCACACCTGGGGGACCTCTACTCTGTGGTCTCTGCTGCCATCCCAACCTCCACTCTCAGGCAGATCCTCACCTCCCTTGGCAGATTCGCATCCCGCTCAGCCTCTGCATGTGACCTAGGCTTTCCCAGAGGTTTTGTGAAAGCTTCTACCCTCACTGCCATTTCTGTGGTCCACTCCAGCCCTGGCTGTCCAGGAGGGCCTCCAGGTATGACTGGGAGAGCTGGCAGGGGTGAAGAGAAGAGCAGTGTCCTCAGGAAACTTCCAGCTGGTTGAGATGACAAACCAGATACTCACACGACTATAATATCCAGCATGAATAAGGTGGCAAGACTGGGGCTTACTGATAAGGGCCAGATGAATACAGAGAACAGGATGTTACTTTCGGCTCAGGGAAGAAGGGAGAACTGATGGAAGGGTGGTATTAGAATTCAGAGTTTGGTTTAAGTAGGAAAAAGCATTCCTGGCAGAGGAAACCAGCTGAGCAAATGCTCAAAGGCAGAAAGCGTGTGCAGTGAACTGTAGCTCATCCTTCTGGCTCAAAACTAGGTAAAGAAGAAAGAAGTGGGACATGAGCGTCAGTGTCTCTGGCCATTGCAGGGTCATGCTCAGGCCCAGGCAGTCAAGGTCTGCTTCAGGGGTGCAGCCTTCACTCTGAGGGCAAAGGGGAGCTCTGGGAGGTACCTGAGGAAGGGGTAACGTGCTGGAGGCTCACAGCACTGACATATGTGGTTGGGTTGTTCACAGCCCGCTCTTCACACGCACTGTCTCGGGAGGTCCTCTAGAGGCAATTCCTCTAAATGTCTGCTGGGTAACCCCGCCGGGGAAGTGAGGGAAGGGAGGGCACAGGCTGGCCTGCAGCTGCGAGCATCCACAGGCGCTGCCAGGAAGTGTCCCCACTTGGAGAAGGAGAAGGGCTGTGCTGAGAGTGTTTCTGTTTTGGCTTAAAATGGACCTGGAAGTGGAGAGAATTTCACGTGGTGGGCCTGACCTAGCCATGGAAGCGGTTAATTCCCTACTTGGGGCTGCCACACATTTAGATAAATTGCCACTAATGGTGGATGAAGCCCCCATTCTTTTTTTTTTATTTCTTTTTTGGCCATACCACATGGCTTGTGGGACCTCAGTCCTCCGACCAGGGATTGAACCCAGGGCCTTCAGTGGTGAAAGCATGAAGTCCTAACCACTGGACACCCCCTCATTCTTCTGCCAGCTGTGCGTGATGACTCCCACTCTGGGACAGCAGCTTTTGTAGGCCAACTTGCTTCCAGTAGAGAGCAGGGTGGGGGTGAGCTGAGTCAGGTCAAGGGACCACATTGCTTTCTTAGATGCTGTCCAAACTGCCAGCAAAGATGGACAAAAGGGCCATGTGACATTTCAAGGTCCCCTCCATGGGCAGCTGCTGCCTTCCCAAAGAAAAACCTGTGATTCTGCAGCAACAGGCCAAGACCAGGGGCCAGAAGAAGCAGGGGGTTGGGGGGGTGGATGTTGGCACCATGATTTCTTCTTCCTCTCTTTTTACACTGATGACCTCCAATAAACCACTTCGTCCCTATTATGATAGTGTTGGTCCTATTGGTGGGACCAGAATGAGCTTTGTTAAGCCTTATCTTCTGGCCCAAATGTCCTTAGCCTAATCATTAGCCCCACAGAGCCTCACAAATCTTACCAAGGAAAGTAGCCCAGGAGTTACAAAGTGACCCTTGCTTTGTAGACGAGAACACGCCACCAGCTGGGGCCAAGGTCTCAGCTGGAAAATGCTAGAACCGTAGACTCAAATACAGAAGACCTGCGTGTGAGGGGAGGGCTGAAGGCAGCTGGATGGAAGCTTGGGTGCGTGAGTCCCCTATGTCTGCCCTCCTCCTGACCAGAGCCTACAGCGGAGGTGAGCTGACCGCAGCCACCAGGCATGCAAAGCAGCATTACAGCCGCGGGGAAGGTGGGGGCCAGAGAGGAAGCACAGAAACGTGCCCCTAGGCTGACCCACCCACAGCGGGCAGGGACGGTCTCTGCCCCCGCCCTAGGAGCTCCGGGGCACAACTTTACCCTTGTGCCTCGAACCCTGACCCCTTTCGGGTAGTGGAAGAGGGGATGGTACAGTGCAGCGATTAGGAGGACAAGCTTGGGAGACCCAGGAACAGGGCTTCAAACCATGATCTGGCCTCCAGCGGCCTCTGCTCCTAGAGCTGAGCACCCAACAGGGTAGCCACCAGCTGCTTGAGACAATTTCAGTGCACTTTAACTAAAATGAAATACAACAAAAGAGTCAGCTCTTCGGTCACACTGGCCACCTTTCATGTCCTCAGCAGCCACCTATAGTTAGTGGCTACCCTATTAGGGCAAGTAAGAACGTTTCTATCATCACAGGAAGTTCTATGATAAGTGATGCTCTGGAGCAATTTGCTAAAGCTTCCCAAGTCTCCACTTCCTTATCTGTAACATGGTCATGACAAACTTAGACAGTGTGCTGAAAAGCAGAGACATTACTCTGCTGACAAAGGTCCATATATAGTCAAGACTATGGTCTTCCTAACTCACATTAAGAGTTGGACTGTAGAGAAGGCAGAGAGCTGAAGAACAGATACCTTCAAACTATGGTCCTGGAGAAGACTCCTGAGAGTCCCTTGGACAGCAAGGAGATCTAACCAGTCAATCTTAAGGGTAATCAAGCCTGCACTCATTGAAAGGATTGATGCTGAAGTTGAAACTCCAGTATTTTGGTCATTTAATGTGAACAGCTAACTCACTGGAAAAGTCCCTGATGCTGGGAAAGATTGCATGCAGAAGGAGAAGAGGGCATCAGAGGATGAGATGGCTGGATGGTATCACTGATGCAATGGACATGAACTTGGGCAAACTTTGGGAGATGGTGAAAGACAGAGAGGCTTGGCGTGCTGCAGTCCATGGGGTTGCAAAGAGTGGGACATGATTGGGCGACTGAACAACAACAACAGCAGGAGCATAATAATAAAGCCTACCTCCCAGGGTGGGATTTCATATGAGAACCCAATCAACACAAGACCTGATCACATAAAAAGCAGAGACATCACTTTGCCGACAAAGGTCTGTATAGTCAAAGCTATGGTTTTTCCAGTAGTCATGTGTGGATGTGAGAGCTGGACCATAAACAAGGCTGAGCACCGAAGAATTGATGCTTTCAAACTGTGGTGCTGGAAAAGACTCCTGAAGAGTCCCTTGCACAGCAAGGAGATTCAACCAGTCAATCCTAAAGGAAATCAACCCTGAATATTCATTGGAAGGACTGAAGCTGAAGCTCCAATCCTTTGGCCACCTGATTCAAAGAGCCAACTCACTGGAAAAAGACTCTGATGCTGGGAAAGATTGAGGGCAGGAGGAGAAGAGGGTGACAGAGAATGAGATGGTTGCATGGCATCACCAACTCAATGGACATGAGTTTCAGCAAACTCCGGGAGACACTGAAGGACAGGGAAGCCTGGCATGCTGCAGTCTATGGGGTTGCAAACAGTCGGCTACAGCTCACTGACTGAACAACAATAACATGTTACCGTATTCTGCCATCCATGCTAAGTTTTTTTGTTTCATGGGTGAGTATTTCCATCGCTTTAAATCACCTGTTGCTTCTAGCATTCTGAAGCAGATTACAGATGCTCAATAAAGGCTGCTGCCCTTGTGCTAACTCTGTCACTTTACCCTTCCATCATCCAGTCTAAAGCGGCAATGTTACTCCCTGAAATGTTCCTCTCCAAGGGGTGCATGTGGTGGGATGCAGCTCAAGTGAAGGGAGAAATGTGAAAGGGTTTGGAAAAAAGTATCTGACACTCTCCAAACACAAGAAGCTGCTCAGAGACATGAAGCACTTGGCACCCAGTTGGTGCTCAGTAAATGTGTGTGCAATGGATGCGGGCAGCACTGAGAATGCTTAGCTTCGGTTAGGCACACCTCCCACACACGCCCACTGCTCACCCCAACACACACACACACCCCTTGGGAGCATGACTGGGTCTCTACAGAGTTATCCAGCAGGGTGGGGCGGGTGGGGAGGGAACCAGGGTTGGGGTGGGGTTGCAAAGGCAGCCCTACAAATCCAGCACCCATGGAACTCTATTCTTCAGTTACCCCTGTTCCCGAAGTTCCCAGCCAGGAACTGAGATCTGTTGGATCTCAAAAGTTTGTCCTGTTGGGGGGAGGAACCCCAAGAGGGCACTGGGCAGCCACCCCTGGTTACCAAGGGGGGCCAGAAGGAGCAAGAAAGGAAGATGGTTCCAAGAGGCCTCTTCCTAGAAGACACCATACCCTCCCTCCCTCAACCCCACTCCCACCCCACCCACAGCCACACTGCCTGACACCCTTCCCTTGCCCCACCCCCTCAATCCCCACAGACTCCAGGCCTGGGACCCCCTCCCTTGCCAAACGTCTGTGCCACCCACAGGTTCCGCCCATTCCTGCTGCTCTCTAGGTCCACTGGCCCCTGTCCAGCTGCTCTGGACCAAACAGCGCCTTGTAGGGTAAGAAAATCTGCTTTCTCCACGACAGCCGCGTCTAGACTCACATGCTTATCCCTCAAGCCCTGGGGCCCTCCAGCCAGCCTGGCTTATGGGAACTGCTCTGTGGCCACAGTGCCTGGTGCGGCTGACTAATGTGATGAAGCTTTCTGGCTCCCCAGGCTGGAGGAGGCACAGAGACGCTGTGGCGGGCTGAAGACCCAGGGACTGGGAAATACAGAGGGGCTGTGGGTCGCAGGCCTGGGAGGGCAGGGAAGGAGACCCCAAGGCCCAGACAGGCTGAAGGAAGGGCAGAAAAGGAAGAGGCAGTTTTCTGGGAGCCTCCTGGCAACCCATGCTCCTGTGCTCAACATCACCCCTTAATAATGCTAACAACTAACATTTGTCTACAGCTTTACAGTTCATAAAGCTTGTTCACACATTTGCTTTCATTCGTGAGGATGGTATAATTATCTCTGGCTTACAAATGAGGAAACTAAAGTGCAGGGAGGTTCCGTGTGGCGAACATAGAACTCCCAGTCAAGTGCTGACAGTTGCCTTGCCCCAAGCCTCCTTCCCAACCTTAAAAGGCTTTCAAATGGCCCTGAGCCAGTACTGGGGTAAACCTGCACCCCCCCCAACCACCACCACACACATACAACCCTCGGCCAAATCTCAGCCCAAGCCAGGTATTGACCGGAATCCTGGAGCCAGGCCTGGGCCCCCGAAGAGGAGCGGGGAGCTGAGTCAGAAGCCAGATCCCGGAGGTGATGGAAGGACGGAAGCATGCAGTGGAGGGATGGGTATGATTCAGCGTGGTGGGAGGGGCGAGCAGAAGAATACCTAACACGTGGGCTCCTGGGAGGGGGATGTAGGCTAAGGAACAGGCAGACCTGCAGGCCTGCAAAGCCAGACAGGTGCAAAGGACCAAAGGACCTAATGCAGGACTGGGACTCAGGTCAGACACTGCCAAGAACTCCCTAATCTCTTTGATCGTGAAGGTGCTGAGGACCCAGGACCACAGCACAGCGGGCTCTGTAATCATGTCTCCGGCAGCACTGAGTGAAAGTAAAGGACAGAACAAGGCGTACTATTCCCTGTCCAGGCACGCCTAGCCCCTCCCCCTGCCCGCCTAATTCCCAAGCTCCTTCAGGGCTCTGATGTCTCTCAGTCCAGGATCTCGCAACACCACAGTCCGCTTTGCCAGTCTCGGGACCAGGTTCATCTACCCTGCACTGTCCTCTATCCCAGGTCTGCTGACCTAGGTTGATTACCCAGTGGTAATTTCCTTAATGAACTTCCCTGGTGGCTCAGATGGTAAAGCGTCTGCCTACAATGCAGGAGACCCAGGTTCAATCCCTGGGTCAGGAAGATCTCCTGGAGAAGGAAATGGCAACCCACTCCAGTATCCTTGCCTGGAAAATCCCACGGACGGAGGAGCCTGGTAGGCTACAGCCCACGTGCGACTTTTCCTTTTGAAACACCCCCTACCCTCTCTCACCTCCCCACCCCACCACTGCCCAGGGCCAGCACTTTGTCAGCCCAGCAACCTGAATGACTTGAACCAGCCATGCACACCAACACCAGTCCTCAACCTGAAAGAAACCGGGCTCAAATCCAAAGGAAGTAGTCTGACACCAAGAAAGGACTTTCATAAAAATAGAAAACGAGGCAGCCTCAGCTACGTCCCAGGAGGTACTCTCAGATGCATCTTCTTTCGGGCTCTGGGTTCAACTGAAGGAGCAAGGGAGCAGGGGAATGTTGTGCCACTTAAAAGCATCTGTTTTTATAGGAGGTGGGAATAGGAGTGACCATTCTAGAGAGGAAATGACCTCAGAAGACTCCTGATGGCTTTTAAACCCTTTAAGGTGGGAGATTCTTTATCTCTGAGACTCAAGGATAATTTGCTTTCCCCACACAACCTGGTTCAGGGAAATGCCATGGGAGGAGGGCATTTAGAGGATGTCGAAAGACACACTTCAATGACTTCATGAATTGGCCTCTCTGGCATGTGCCTTGGGAATTTGGCCACTGCCTTGGGGCCAGAGCCATTTAAAATGCTTGCACTAGAGCAGCCAACACAGGAGAATGGACTAGAATGCACACTGCTTGAGAGCCCAAGCACCAGGCTAGGAGTGGGAAGGGTCACTGCTCACCCCGCCCAGCCCCGGGGCCCGCGGGCTCCCTACCAGGTCTCACGGCCAGCGTGGCAGCGCAGCGGGCCTGGCCCAGCTCGTTGGTGGCAGTGGCTGCATAGCTCCCGGCATCAGCAGCCCGGGCCTCCCGGAGCAGCAGGGTGTGCCGCTCGCCTTCTGCCCGGATGAGAAGGCGGCCATCACTGCGCAGCGGGGACCCATCCTTCTGCCAGGACACTGTGGGGAAGCAGCGGGGTGACCAGGTTGTCCTTGCCCACAGGGACCCACTGGGGCCAATTTCCCCCCACCCCACCCCATACAGGGCCCACAGCACTCCTCTCCCTACCCCAGGGAATCCCGAGGACTGGCCCCTCAGTCACAAAAGTCCAGGCCCACCTTCCCCTCTCTCAAGGGACTGTGACCCCCTAGCACACACAGACACACACATACACGACACAGCAGTCCGGCCAGCCCCAGGGAATGGATGATCTCCCCGCCCGCTCCCCATACCCCCTCCCTCCCCTTCCCCCCAAGGACTGGGGTGGGAGGCAGGGAAGGGAGAATCTCCCCTCCTTCTCTCAATCTTAGCCTGACCCCAGGCCTAGAGCTCACCTTGGGGCGGGGGGTTGGCGGTGACAATACACTTGAGCAGCACGTCCACCCCTGGGGCCACCACTGCATTTTGCAGGGGGATCTCAAACACAGGGGCCTCCAGGGGCTCTTCTCCAGCAGACACGTAGGAGTCATCCGAAGACTCTGCAGGACACATGGGCGAGAGGGCAAGGGGACATGTCCCTGTGGGAATGACGCGGGGGGAGAGGGGGCAAACCCAGGGAGCGGGCCTTCTGGAAGGCAAGGGTTGGAGAGCAAAGGGTCTCTCTCCTGAACCTCCTGAGACAGGGAAGAAAGGAAAACAGAAGGGAGTTCTCAAACAGAACAGGGTGGCGGGACTCTAAGGTGGTTTGGCTGCTTAATTTTAGCCACAGTTAGGAGGCTGGCTTCTGGAGGAAGACAGGGCCTGTGCTGTGTGTGTCTTTACACAAATCAGTCATCAGCGATCATAGATCAGGCCCTGTGCAAGGCGCTCTGAGGAGGACACGACTTCAAAAGCTTCCAGAGAATAAGCCAATAGCAACCCAAGACCTAAGCAATGCTAGTGTGACAGGGCAATATGTGGTAAACTGTCAAACTAGTGATGCCACTGGATTAAAAAAAGGGAGCAGCAGGGGCTTCTGGTACCCATGAGAGACCTCATGAAGATCAGCTTTGTGTCCATTCACCAAACAGTAGCACTGTACTTAGTTACTCTGTATGGGTACCAGCGACACAATAGGAAACAAGAGGCAGTCCCTGCTTACAGGAAGACACCATACACACACAGGAAGAGAGCTCGTACACATGAAGAGACCATAAAACCCCATGGCCGTGACTCTCTCTGGGTGTTTTCTAATTCTGACATTCTATAAGCTAGATAACGGGCTTCCCAGGTGGCGATGGTGGTAAAGAACCCGCATTGGCAGGAGAACTAAAAGATGTCGGCTCAGTCCCTGGGTTGGGAAGATTTCCTGGAGAAGAACACGGCAACCACTTCAGTATTCTTGCCTGTAAAATTCCATGGACAGAGAAGCCTGGGCAGGCTACAATCCATGGGATTGCAAAGAGTTGGACACGACTAAAGTGACTGAACACAGCACATGAGCCAGATAACGCAGTGTCTGTAGCCAAAAGAGCCATGGAGATCTCAGTTATGCTGTTTTCTAGCTACAAAACCTTGGACAAATTAGATAATCTCTGTGCCTCAGTTTTATCTGTTAAATGGAGCTGATAAATAGCACCCAACATCCTATAGAACTGGCATATAGATTAAAATACAGTAATACACCCAGTTAACACAACGCCTGGAACATGGCTGTGGATGCTCGATAATGTGGCTAGTAGGACGATGAACAGGTGCCTAATCATCTCTAAAGATCTTGAGACAATAATACTAAAATGAAGAATAATGTGATGCAAAAAAGGGGGAGGAATGGTAAGTGCACTGCAAGAGACACCAACAATGTGTCCTAAGAGCAGGGGGTTGACATATCTGGCCTGGAAAAACAGCAGAGGCAGGAGAGAGTTGAGGATGGCTTCCTCAGTCTCGCACCAGAAGTGGCCCGAAGTTGATGTTTAGTTGAGCAGAGTTAGGGGTAGAGGCATTTGGGGTACTGGCCACCATCCACAGGAGTGTGAGACAACACACTGGTTGGCATGTGATCACAGTCAGCTCAGCCACGCAGGGACCCAAAAGATAGGAGAGATGAGGCTAGAAGAGAGTCTGGGTGAGATCTTAGTAGCCGTGATTGGTCAGGTGATGTATGGGGATGAGAAGATCAATGCTGAGAACTGGCTGGCCATAAGCTCAACAGTAAGAGGGACATGACCAATTATTTATTGAGATGGAATTTGGTCTCTTCCCCCACAGACTAGTAGGGGTGTGGAGGGTTTCCCCCCACCATTAAATCCTTGACCCAACAGCCCAGCAGGCCACTAAATCCAAGGGACGTTATAGAAGGCATTGGGCATGGGATCTCTGCTCACAGCTCCGCTCCACCCAGCCTCCATCAAAACATTCTCACACTCTCACCATCGGACAGGTCATATACAAGGGGCTTTCAACAATCCTTCACTCAAACTGGAACCTGGGACCATGCATTTCTTCTGAAACCGCACCCTCGCAACTGCTTAGCAGTCTCCCTCTTTCCAGACATGCTCCCGCCCAGGTCTCACTCAGCACCATCTACCCTCCCCGAGTTCTTACCGAGCTCAGGCGAGGTGGGCCGCGCCCGGCGACCTCTGCCCTGGCTGCGGGCCCCTCGGCGGTCCCAGGCCCCCCAAGGACCGTCCTCCTCCGGCCCTCTGCGCAGCCTCTTCTCGGCCTCGGGCCCCGCCCTGTTCTTCTCCAAGGTCTGGGGCACAGCAGCGCCCTCCTGGCCTGGCGTGGCCCAGGGCAGGAAGCGCACGGCCTGCGGCGGGGGCTCCCGCTTCCGACCCGGGGGAGCTTTCGTCCTGGTCTCGGGGGGCTCGGAGGTGGGGGGCGGCACCGGGCTCCGGCACTCCTGGATGGCTCTGCTCCGGGTCAGCGGGAACTGGTCCCGGCGCCTAACCTCCTGCTGCGGGCCTTCCCCCGGCTCCGTCCTGCCCGCTGGCCCACGGCCCCGGGGCCTCCCTGGCTCATCCCCGGGCTTTTCCGCGACGCTCGCAGGGGGCGGCTGGGCGGCGGCGGGGCTCAAGGCCCGCGGGGTCTTGGGGGTGGAGGGCTGGGAGAAGAGGGGCGGCTCGCCGGGCTCTCGGGGGGACGGGGCGCGCTGCAGCGTGGCGCGCAGGGACTCGTGAGAGCGCACCAGCTCCTCCCGCGACGTGGAGCGGCGGATGCGGCCCAGCTCCTGGGCGAAGCGCAGCTCGAGGTCGGACGCCGGGCTGCGCTGACGCGTGCGCTCGTCCAGCGAGGCCGCCTTCTGCTGGAATAGGCGGCGCCGCTCGGCCACGCTGCCCGCCGGCGCCCGCAGCTCCTCCTGCGAGGCCCTGGGCGTGCCCCACGGCCCGCCGCCCTCGGACTTGGGCTGCTCCAGTGAACGGGCCTTGCGCAGGGGAACCCAGGGCCGCAGGGGCGCCGGCGGCGAGTCGCTGCGCTCCAGGCTGCGCCGGCGCTCCTCGAAGAACTGCAGCTTGTCCAGGATGCGGGAGCCAGCGCGCACCAGCCTCGGGGAGCGGCCCAGCGCCGACTGGCGGCCCGAGGCCTCGCTCAGGGGCGTCTGAGGCCGGGACTCCGCCGTGCCCGCTAGCGAGGGCCCGGACGACTTGGACTTTTTCCCTCGCTTCTCTTCGGCGGTGGCGTCCTCGGGCAGCACCGGCTCCCGAGAGCGCCGGTGGGGCGGCGTAGGGGTGGCCAGGGGCTGGCCGCCGGTTCCCGGGGGGGGCCGCTTACCCACCCGAGGGGACGGTGGGGGCAGCAGCGCGGATTTGGAGGGGGGCGGCAGGGCTGGGCGACGAGGGGCTTCGCTGGCGGGCTGAGGCTGAAGGTCAGGCTCCTCCTTGTGCAGTCCGCTCTGAGGGACACTGCTGCGGGACCAAGACGAAGAGGGGCAGGAGATTCAGGGGGCCTCCCCTTCCAGGCCTTCGGGTCGTGACAGGCAGGAATCGGGCGGTGGGCATGCTGGGAAGGCTTGGGGGTGACATCGGCCAGCCCCTCCTCCGCCCCCCCACCCCCCAAGAGGAACGCACAGCCAGAGCAGGTGCTGGGGAGAGGCTGGCGGCTCTGGCCCCGGAAGATTGGGCTGGTGGCTGGGTCCAGGAACAGACTCAGTCCCAGGGGCTCTGGCCAGCCCCCTCTCCCCAGCCCCAGAAGCTGGGGAACAGCAGAAACAGAAACTAAGTGGTGGGGGAAAAAAAAAGGATGAGGCTGAAGACCCAAAAGATGAAGTGGGCAGGGAAGGCAGGAGGGCGGGATGGGGCGGGGCCCTCTCAGGAATTCAGCCTCCCACTCATTCCTGCCCCCAGCTGGCCCCCACAGCCCTGCCCTTCCTCAGCAGGGCATACCCCTTCACTGTGCCCCGGGAAGAACAGGCACACGCCTTCCAGGAGCAATGCCAGCATCCCCGGGATTGCCTAGCACCTCCTCAGACCTGAGCCCCCACCAGTGCTGACAGCAGGTGACAGCTGAGGTCCCTGGAGCAGGAGACAAGGGTACCCAGGTTCCCGTGCCTTTGATTAATCTGCCCCCGGTACAAGGCCTTTGACTTTGTCCTGCCCCTGGGAAAGTTACCTTGAGTCCTTGGAAACCACCCCCTGAGAAACACAGAAGCTCCCCAAAGGGGTATGCTCAGGAATAACTCAGCTCCAAAATAACTACTGCGTGGGCCTGAACAGTGGGTGTGCGAGAAGAGGAGGAAGGAAGGAGCTGGGCAGCCCCAGACTGCCCCTCTCACCTCTAGAGCTTTGATGCCCAAGAGCTGGGCCTCAGTTTCCCCCATCTGGACTCTTGGGGGCACACCAAACATAAGAGATTAGCAAGAAAAGGAATCGGAGATATTAACATCCTACCTAACACATTAGAGAGAGCTTAATAAAAACTTATGAAATGGCTCGTTGAGTACTTATTGTGTATCAGGCATGTACTGAATGCTTAAAATGCATTGAGTCATTTAATCCTCACAACAATCCTTTTCGACAAGGACTGTTATTATCTCCGTTTACAGATGGAGAAACTGAGGTTTAGAGAGGTGAGGTGCCTTACCAAGGTAACACAGCTAGGTGCTAGATTGAAACCCCAGTAGTCTGGCTTCTAAGCCCTTGTTCCCTCCAAAATGTCTGGGATTCTGGGGGCACAGAGAGGGGAGAAATAGTATGGTATTGGCCATGAGCATAAATTCTCCAGTGCCTGAGTGTCAGACTACCTGGGTCAGCTGCCTACACAGCAAACCTCACCTCCAACAGGGTGTGGGGTGGGGGTGGGGGGCATGCAATCTAGAGTGCCCTAGGGAGAAAAACCTCAACCAGCCACCTGCAGGGAGGCAGAGTCTACTCTCGGGGAGGGACAGCAGAGTCCCTGAGGAATGGCCTGTGGGAACTGGGTGAGGCAGGGAGAGAAATTGGGGACAGCAGAGGAGATCTCTTGCTGGCAGTTTCAAGCTCCAGGCCAGCTTGTGTACCACAGACATCACTAAGGAAATGGGTTCCTCGGAAGTTGCCATAGCAACTCCAGGCTCCGGCTGGGGCCTGGCAAAGAAAGGCAGGGAAGGAAAAGGCAAGTCCAGGGCAAGGGAGCGCCTGGTTAATGCCAGTCAGATAAAGCAAGGGCGCCTCCTCTGCACCTGCCCCCAGACCTCTTCCCTGTGTACCACCAGCCACCTCAGCCACCTGCATAAAGGCCTCCCCCCATCAGGCCCTTTCTTTCTCTTCCAGGGTGGTACCTCCCTGACACACACCATACCCATCACAAATCAGGTCCCCCTCAGCTCCCCAAATGCCCCCTGATAACCTCTCTCATCAGCCACTCCCCTCTTCTACCATAGCACTCCCTTGTGCATCTGCCAGTCCCACATGTCCAAAACCCAAAACCAGCTCCAACGCCTCACTCCAACACCTCCGCTCCTCACCAGAGCCTCCCAGGACCACCTTCAACCCCACCCTGAGGTGTCTCCCACGTGGGGTCCTCACATGCCCCCACCTCCATCACTCCGAGCCCTCTGCCTCCAGCCTAGCCCCCCCAACCCCCAATCTCCATCCCACCCTGCCCCAGCCCCCTGCCGCCCACACACTTCACAGCCCCCTGCTCTCCCAGGCCCCTGGCCCCAACAACCCCCTGACCACCTCGCTCTCTTCTGTCTCCTGGCTGTGCTCTCGCTCGCTCCCTCCTGCTCTCCCGGGAGCTGCCGTGCAGAAAGGTTCCGTTCCTCCCAGAAAAAGGCCCACATGGGAACAGGAATGTGCAGAGATGAAAAGGCAGCAGCTGCTGAGACAGCAGGCACGGAGGGGGCCCCTGAGGGGGGGGGAGTGGGGATCCTGGGGACAACTGGAGCCTGAATGGGTGAGGCGGGAGAGGGCCCCCGGGAGAGTGGAGATCTTGCAGGAGACAAGGAAGGGAGAGAGGGGTCCACGAGACCATGGAGATGGCACAGTGAGCCAGGACAGGTGGGAGCGGGAGCATGTGGGTGGTGATGGAATAGGAGGAGGACGGAGCCGTGTGGGAAGACAGAGTGGGCAGCTGGGGCCAGGAGAGGAAGCAATGGGGGGTTGGAGAAGTGCACAGAGGGATGGATGGTGCAGGGGACGTGGGGTGTGGAGGCTAATGGACGGTGAGGGGCAGTGCAGGACGGCATGGTGAGGTGGGACAGTGAAGGGCCCAGGTAAGGCCGTTACTTACACGTGGATCGAGAGCGCCCGTCCTCTGTACAGGCTGAATGCGCTGCCGTACAGGTCACTGGCCACCGAAAGGCTATCCTCTGACCCCCAGCTTGCGCCCACCAGATTAGCTCGAGACGCCCGTACCAGCGGCTCCACCCCCAGGTGCCGTGGCCCGGCCCCGGTTGCCTGTGCTTGCCTTGGGCTGCCCGGGAGGCAGCGGGTGCCAGCCCTGCTGCCCGCTTCCTGCTCCAGGACCGTCTGCCCGCTGCCCCACCAGCTCACTTGCTCCTCTGAGGTGCCTGTCACGGAGGTCGGGGGTGTGTCCAGGGAGGTGCCCACCAGGGTATCAGAGCCCCCTAGAGAGAGGAACACAGTGAAGCCAGGCATCTTTGGAGGGAAGGCCACCTGCTGGCTCTGTGTGCACCCCAGAGAGCTCACCCGTGGGGGTGCTGAAGGCCCCATCATCCCGAAGCTCCAGGCGCTGGGTCCCCTGCCCGTCGCTGATGTCATCCTCGCCCGTCTCGGAGTCTGGAGGAGAAGGGGTCTGTGTGGGCAGGGCTCTCCACCCCCTGACTCCAACTCTTCCCTCCTGCCTCCCCCACAGCAGGCTCCACATCGCCATCAGAAGGACTTCCATCATCTATCTTTTCTCCCTTTTAGCTCCCCACATCCCGCTGCCCATCCTGGGAGCCTCGGGGTCACCCCTCTCATGCCGGTCCTCTGGCTCCTCACCCCTGCCTCCGTGGTAGTGCCCTCAAAGCTACCTGCAGTCCCCCCACCCGGCCACTTGATGGACTGCAGGGCTGTAGCCCCTCCCCCTCCTCTCTGTCAGTGATAAGTTCCCGCACAGCCCCCCAAATAACAAGATCCTAGGTTTCAAGGTTCTAAAGTCTGGGTTCTGGTACCCAGGAACAAAGGGGAGTCACCTCAGAGTCGTACTGTCAGGGCACTCGACCAACCGCAGGGCCAGCCTGTCCTCCACCCCAAACCAGCCGGAACACATCAGGGTGCAGCTGAGGCAGGGTGAGGAGAGGCCGGGTTTGGGCAGGGAAGCAGGGGAGTGGAGGGCAAGGGCAGGAGCCAGTTTCCTACCGTAACTTTGCTTTCTGCAGGAGCGGAAAACTTCGCTTCCATAGGAGCAGCAGGAGAGAGACATGGACAGACTGTTATCAGAGCGTTTGTGGGGTAGGGCATGGTGGGCAGGCAGGACAGAGGGGCCATCAGGGTACCCGGTGCCCAAAGATGCCCTATAGGGATGGGAGTCGGGGGAGGGAGACACCTAGCATGAGCAAAGCCTCTCTTATTTGCTAACTGCCTGCCGGCCCCAGTGGGCCCAGTACTGGGGAGCCAGTGTGCTTTGGGGGATTCTTCCAATGACTCCAGTGATTCTGCACCCTTCGCATTTTCACTGGTGCTCCCACTGGCCACACACACACACACACACACACACACACACACGTACACACACACACCCACACACACTTGTACTCAGCCCAGCCACAGACCCAGGCCCCCCATTAGGAGTCAGGCCCATCTTCTGGTACAGTATCTGCATTGTGCTTTGACCTCTCAAAAGAACCTCTCCATCTGTTTGGCATCATGACGTGACCTGCACCTTCTTCCCAAACCCTCTCTGCTACTGCTGAATGGTCCTCAAAAATGTGGTCAGGCTAGGAGCAAAGTTTCTTGGGCATGTTTCTTTTAACTTTCCCAGATTCTATCAGGTTCTGTGCCTCAGTTTCTCCCTGAGTGCCATGACAAGCAGGAGCCACGTGCTGGTTGTAGAAGCATGGCACTCAACTCATCCCTACCAGGCCCACAGATGAAGAATAATAAGTCTGGGACCCATGAGGGGTGTGCCAGCTAACCCCCACCCCTATTGCTAGGTCCTTTCTCAGCTGTAAGGGGCTTTCTTGGGTGGGTGGGTGGGTGGGTAGGTAGGTGGGTGGGGGAATGTGGGGGTCCTGTATCTCATGGGCCGTCTTCAGGCCTGGGTGCCTCATGAAGGGACATGGACCAAGAGGAGGAGCGTGCATGGGCTAGAGCAGGCAGCTCACGGTCCACGCACCATGGGTGAGTCGGCCAAAGGCCCGGCGGGAGTGGCCGGTTTTCTGAAAGAGAAAAGCCAGAATGAGGAGTTGAGGGGAAGGCTCGCTCCTGATGCTCCGACCTCCCTATACCTCTCGTCCAAACCTCTGTATCAATCAGAAACTTGGCCAAGGGGCCACTGGGGGCAGGGGAAGTGGAAGAGACCCCGGCAGCTAGCTTCCTCTAAAGGGAATAAATATCTCCAGTTTTCCTTGCTTGTCAGCCCTCCCCCTGGAGCTCCCGCGAGGCTCTGGGGAGGAGCTGGGGAGGAAGAAGGGTGGACTAAGGGTCAAACGCTGGTCAGAGGACTGGGGACCTGAGCGACACTCCCAGAGATAGAGAGGCTGACTGATGTGAAGGAAGAAATTGGGGGGGGCATGCTTGGATGACTGGGAGATGGAAGGACAAGGACACAGATTCCTGCTGGGGGCAGGGTTGGGGGGAACAGACGCCTCAGATAGGTGTCAAGAGGGCAGGAGGGTGTTGCGGGGGCAGAGGGCAAGGTCCCCCAAAGGACGGGAGCCTCAGGAAAGCAAGAAGGAGGCCCGGGTCCACGGAGGACAGGGCAAGGCTAGTGGAATGCACTGAGCTCAGCGCGGATCCCTGCGCCGTGGCTTCCAGGAGCCCCGGAAGATGGAAGGCTCCCGAGTGGGGGGCTGGGGAGAGCCAGCCAGGGACACGGAGGGGTTGGACAGAGGCGAGAGGTGGTACAGAAACCCGTGGGCGCTCCACGCCAGGGCGGCTGCGGGGGCCTCCCCGGGGGTCGCGGCGATCGCGGGTGCTGGAGGTTGGGGGGGCGGGGGCTCTGCCCTTGGGCGCGGGGAGGGGCCTGACGTAGGCCGGGGAGCCCCCTGGAGCGCGCCCTGCTCGCCGCCTTGTCCGCCGGGGTGGGGCAGGCTCGGCTCCGGCGCCCCCTCCCCCGGGCCCTGCCGCGGCGACCCGCCCTCCCTCCGGGGCGCCCAGCCCTTCCTGCCCCCTCCCGGCGCCGCCCGCCCCCGGAGCCCTCACCTGGAAACGCTTCTTCACCCACAGCTTCTTCATGGCGGGGGAGGGGGCCGGGCCGGCGGCCGGGCGAGGAGGGGACGGGCGGGGGCGGGGCGGAGTCGGAGGCGGGGCCGGGGGCGAGGCGGGGAGCGGGCGGGGGACGGCGCCGGTGGCGGAAGGAGCCTCGGGGCCGCCGGAGCCCGGGCGGGGGGAAGGCGGCGGCGGCGGCGGCGGCGGCGGCCGGAGCCCGCTCTTCCCCCGCCAGCCCGCAACCCCCCAGGAGCCCCTTCCCTCGCCGGCTGCCCTGCGTCCCCGGGGGCGGCGATCACCTGCCTTGCGGCTCCCCCACCCCGCATCGGCCTCCTGGGTCCTGGGCACATGGGGAAACTGAGGCACAGAAAAGGGTGCACTGGCCCCTAGGAGAGTTCGGGCCACTCGCTCATTGGCCGCCCAGCGCGGCGTCCACACCACCTTCGCCCGCCTCCCGCTGGGCCGCTCCAGAAGGTCAGACGCATCTCCACTGGCTCACTCCACAAACATGCGCGCGCGTCCGCCTTGCCAGGCAGTACCCGACACATCGCAGGGCCGCGGCGCCGGGCGGGGGCGCCCGGATCATACACAGGCCACGGGTCCTCCTAGAGACCTGGACCCAGAACGCGAACCCCCTCAGGCTGCTCAGGAAGGTCAAAGAAGGCCCTCAAGTTCCCTGATTGTAGGTCCTCTGTCCTTGCACCCTGGCATACACACACACACACACACACACACACACACACGCGCGCACACACACACACACACACACACACACACACACACACGAGCTAAGGTGCCCAGAAAATTTCCTGTTATTCACAAATATAACCCAACTCTCATTCATGGGTGAGCACACATCAAATTTTCTTTTTCCTCCTGGCATTTGGCATCATGCATACTTTGCTTGCACAAAACACTACCCCTCCCCCCCGACACACAATCATTATACCTAAGTTTCCTAAACATTTAAGTGTCAGGCACTTTATCAGGGCTTCCCTGGTTGCTCAGATGGTAAAGAATCTGCCTGCAATGCAGGAGAACTGAGTTCCATCCCTGGGTCAGAAGATCCCCTGGAGAAGGGAATAGCAACCCACTTCAGTATTCTTGCCTGGGAAACCCGGTGGACAGAGGAGACTGGAGGGCTACAGTCCATGGGGTTGCAAAGAGTCAGACAGACTGAGCAACTTCAGGCACTTTATAAAGGTTACCTCACTGACAACAACTCTGTGAGTTTAAACTCTGAAGAACATGTAACTGACTCCATTTAATCAACAAGTGACTAAGGCTCAGACAAGTCCTATCATTTAGCCAAAGCCACACAGGTTCTGTGCCTCCACGATTGCCCAGATCCGAATTCCCACCCCAATACACACAAGTAGTGCCAATCCTGGTTGCTGAGATGTGACTACAAAGTCATTATCATTAATACTGACAGCATGCTTAGTATGTACCGAGCAATGGCCTAGGCACTTTATATGAATAAACTCAATATGTACACAGGCACAGAGAGGTTACTTGCCCAAGGCCACAGAGCCTGTAGTTGGCAGCCAGGGATTCTCACCCAGGCACCATGACTGAGTTACTGACCACCATGCCATAAAACCTCATATACTGATTGGTTAGGAGGACCCCTAACTTTTTTTCTTTAAAGCATGGGTTCAAAATAAATACTGAGCCAACTGATGAGTTTTGTTCAGCCTGTACAATATTTTAAGTTGGGCAAGCCTGCTCAAATTCAACTGCTGACAAGACCACCTCTCTCCTTTTCAGTTTCTACTTGGCTCCTGAAGTTGTTTGAGTTTTGTGGCTCTTTAAAGTTTTAGGTCATGTCTTGTACGTTCTGAGTGCCTGCAGGTGGTCCTGTTACCCAGACCCCCTGTTTGTTGCACCTACAGACACACACACAGGACATGCAATGAGAAGGGGGCACGTGTATGTCTTTATCAATTCTAGTCGGAGGATTCTGGACACACATAGGCGATTTCCCTGCCCACCCCCAAACACACCCACTCACAGATGGGGGAGCTGAGTGAGGAGAGGGGGTAACTTGAGCCCCTGTTCCCCAGGAGAATCCGAGGGGCTGGCACATTCCGTAGCAAAAATAACCAATGGGCAGCAGGCGTGAGTGACGGGACAGCTGGGCCGAAGAGGGGCCCATGAGACTCGGTTCCTGCTCTGGGCTCACGCTGCTCACCCACACAGGCCAGCCTGGAGCATACTCTCAGGGTGGGCCTCCCCAAGCTGGCCCCTGAACACCCATTTTCTTCCAAGGTTGGGCAGCTGGGCCGCCCTGCCATTTCTCCAAACCAGACTTCCAACTTCTGCCCCGCAAGCGTGTCCCCTTAACCAGAGAAAAGCCATGCCTCATCTCACAAAGAGCCTCCATTGAGCCAGACACCCACACCCTACTCTTTGCTGCCTTGTTCTCATCTTCTCCCTTCCTTCCTCCTGTTCACCCTGCTCTGATTTTCTGACATACTATATAATTTTCATATAGTTATGATTATTGCATGCATAATGTGTTCCCTCCCTGGAATGTCATCTCTAAGAGGACAGGGATTTTGGTCTTCCCCCCCTCCCCTGACTTATAAATCTCAAGCACCTAACATAGTGATGGGCACTCGGTGGGCACTCCATACATGTGGCACAGGGGCGGGGGCACAGCTGTTGGTAGTGAGGATGGGGGTGGGGGGATGGGGACTAAGAATCTTGCTAGAGCAGGTCATTCTCCAGCCTTCCTCCCATCTCTGTTCTGACCCAGACTCTTTTCTAGAAACTGGAGACGTGACCATCTTGTTTCCACCCAGGATCTTCCTGGGAGGGCTACCCTCGCTTTAGGAAAGTTGTCTTGTGTGGGCTTTGGCTGACTTAACAGCCTCTCTAGTCTCTTTCTTCCCTTCCATGGCTCCTCACTGCTCCTGATCTGGCCCCCCCCTCCTCTCCCTAATTAGGACTTGGCATGAATGGAGGGGGCCACTCTCCATACCCATTCCCAACTCCATGCTGGTTTCCTCCCGGCTTTTCTTCCACACTGTCCACATTCTAGGTGTAAAAAGATGATACTGCACCATCTAGCTCCAGGCAGCTCCTGCTGGAGTCCCCAACCTTTCTCTTGCTAAATTGGCCTTCCTTACTTCTCTCTAATCTCTCCTCTCCATGCCTTCAAGTCCCCTGCATGTTTTACTACCATCTGTTGACCTCTGGCTGTTCTGATTCGCACCAGGGTCCCCCAGGCCCTGGCTATGCGACTTCTGACTGCCAAACACGGTGAGCATTGTTAGCTTGCACCTTCCCTTGGCTGTGCTCTCTCCTCCTTAACCCCCACCCTTCAGTTTAGGCCTCCCTCTCCAGTCACACATGCCCCAAGCTTTGAGGGTGGTGCTTGCCCTGATTACTTGACTGGCACATAGCTTCTCAGCCCATCCAAATGGGAGCCTGATGTTTTGACAGAGAAGAATGCCTGCCTATTTTGGAGACAGCAGAGGCTAGGGAGAGAGTGGAGATGCTGGCAGGGGGATACTTGGGGATACCGAGAGAGGGATAGTCACGATGCTAGATCCTGGCCTCAGTCTTCCCACTCTTCTCTTTCTGAGGACAGGCACTGCGGACCTAGACTCAGATCTGGGTCTGCCACCTCACTCACCAGGTGACGTTGGGTAAATTCCCTCTTTGAACACCAGTTTTCTTTTATGTATAATGGTCATAACAGTAATCTGGAACTTAGAAAACTAAATACTGAAATGAGATAGGGTGCTTTACACATGTTAAATACAAGTATCCTGCATCTCTGCCATCTTCACTATTCCTAGTCTTTCCTCATTTCTATACCCCCAAATCCCACCCTCCTATTTTACATCCTCCAAATTCTCCAGCCTGCAGCCCTCTTGTCTTCTCAAGGCCCCAGCTTCCCCAACCATGCCAATATCCCTCTATCCCTGAGCTAACATCTTGGGCTTCAGAAGTGCCAGGAACCTTAGCATCACCCCGTCTTGCCGAGCCAGATGGCAATCCCAGCCAGGAAACTGCCTGCTTCCCTCTGCAGCCAGGTCCTGGCTGGACTTCCTCGAGAACCCTGAAGTCCTCCTGCATTGATACCAACCAAGAAAGTTTTCCATGAGGAAGTCTGAGCGATGCTGAGCTGCTTGCCCAACTGATCTTGATAGAGACCTCTCGCTGGGCAGGGACTGGTGGAGGGTGGGCAGTAGGAAGAGAAGGAAGCCAGACTCAGCCAACATTACCAAAGCAAAGCCCCTCCCTTGCCAATCAGGCGGGAGGGGCATAGTAGTCAAGCATGGGGTTCTTGGCAGTGGGACAGACCCAGGCTTCCATCCTTGCCTTGCCATCGCCTATCAATACAACCAAGATGCTTCATTTAATCCCTCTGGGCCTCGGGTTCCCTAGGGTTGCTGTGGGACTTAAATGATATATCAAAGGGTACGATAGCATATTGCCTGCCACACAGCAGCATAGTGGCTATTCATACTATTAAAAATTGCTACTAAGAATTATTACCAATGAATCATAATTGCAAAGCTGCTATTGGGGCAAAGCTCCTACCAGTATGAAAAGTTCTCAGATGTGACTTGCTGCAGCCCAACCCTCTTCCTGTTTTGACATGAGTGACAAAAGGTCTCCAATCCAGTCCCCCAGCACCCAGGATCCTTTCCTTACCCCAGCCTTTCAAACATGCTGTTCCATTAGAGCAGCCTGCAGACCAGCCTCCTGGCCTCTGGCTAGGTATGTCCAGCCAGGGCTCAGATCTGCTGACCCTGCCACCTGGATTCCAGAGGGGCTGGGGTGGGGGCTCTAGCATCCTGTCACTCTTCCCACTCTGGGGGACCAGGGCAGGCAAGGAGGTTCTCATCTTCAGAAAGGCTCTCCATACGACAGACAGCTCCTTCTCCCTTTTCTTTCTCCTCCCTCCAGAACTTAAGAGGTAAAAAAAAGCCCCCAGAACCCAAACTCAGAGGACTGGGTTCTGAGATCTGGGATGGGCATAACTAGCTGTTTGTCTTTAAGCAGACAGCTAGTCGTGACCTCCCCCTCTGCTCTGGACCACAGCATCCTCACCCTTAAAGCTGCAGCCTGTGGACCTGCAGTTCTCTGTGGTCCTTTCTGACTCTAAACAAACATAATGATACTAGGATCCTTCTCAGCACTTCTCTCTGTCCCGTATCTCTCTCCTCCAAGTTGTGTTCACATCAACTTATCGATTGTGCCTTTATTTATGTTCTGTTTTCAGCCCCCTTTGCCCCTGAACAAAGGCCCTCAAGGAGTCCCATCTTCCCCCAGCTCAGAGTTCTGCCAGGACGAGCCCCAGCCCCAACCCCAGAGTGAGTGCGAGGAAAGCCTGTACCTGGCCAGGTGTGAAGCCAACCAAGACAAGCCAGCCTCGGCCCTCTCAATCATTGAAGAGGAAGGTGGGCAGGGCAGAGCTAGGGAGAGAGTGGAGATGCTGGCAGAGGGAGGCTGAGCCTCCTCTCCAGCTCCCGCAGCTGCACCCTGCAGCCTTCTTTACCCTCCAGCTGCTGAGTTCCTTCAGGATGCTGGAGCTGTGCAGCTTGCTATACCCGGGGAGCATGGTATGCCTCCTCCTCAGCCCCTCAGCAGTCCCCCTACATGACACTACCCAGCCAGAGTGAGAATTCCCTCTTGAAAATGTCCAGGACAAACTCTTGATCTCCAAGCTCTTTGCCATCTCCCCCAGTTGCAGCTTTCTTCCTCAGAATTCTATTTCGTAAGACTCAGTCTGCTGAGATTCTGTCTTCAGCCTAGAGAAGAACTGGTTTAGGGGCTGAGGAAGTCAAAAAGGAAGCCTAAAACACTGACCCAAGGAGATTTGGCCCTGGCCTGCACCCACACCAGCCCCAGCAGGACCCTGAGCACAGGGCCCAGTCTTATGCCCCTTCCCTTCCACCTAGGACCATCACCAGCTCCTTCACAGATACAGGCAGGGCCATGCCCCCTTCCATGCCCTCTGAACCTGGGGAAGACATGGCCCATGCACTTCCCATACCAATTCCACAAGCCCCTCATCTGCTGGCACCACCAGACCCCTGCACTGCCCGCCCGTGCACATGCACTCGGCGGGCTTGCGTGTGGATTCTCAGGCACTCCCCTCCATATGTGCTGGGAACCCCCAACCCAGGCTCTACCTCCTGCTGCTCTGCACTCTATCCTGCTGCTCTGCACCCTATCCGTACATGTCCACCCACTGGCCCCTTCCAGCCTAGTGCTGACCACACCAACCTGCCCTGGCAATGGACTATGAGGAGTTCTGACCCATCCCCTCAACACCACAGCCAGACCAGGGGAGCCCACCTCCTCCTTCAGACATGCAGGCATGTCTGAAGAGGCAGATTCCAAGTCTAAATTATCAGAGCTGGTGAGAACAGTTTCCCCAGGAGGCCCCTCTCTACAGGGAAATTAGGAGGGTTCCCACTATGCAGTGCTCAGAGAGGCCTGAATGGGGCTCAGGCTTGGCTTACCAAACGCTGACCCTTAACCTCTGAGCTTCCTGTGGGGAGCCTCTCTACCTTGACACCCGCTTTCCCTGCACTTTCCTCTTGACGGGCACTCCTGGGTCAGCACGTCTGAGAAGCCAGAGCACCCAGGAAAAGGCTGGATGAGCAGATGCCTCCACCGAGCGGCGGCCAGGGTAACCTTCTCTACCTATGAGCACCCCCTCCCCCCCCCGGCTTGGCCCCCACCTCCGCATTACCTCCGACCTCCAGCACGGTGAGAACCGCCTCGCAGGAGGCCTGGCCCCGCTCGTTCTGGGCCCTGCAGCTGTACACGCCGGCATCCCGCGGCCCGCAGCTCCGCAGCCACAGGCAGCTGGGCTCGGGGGCCGGCGGGGGCAAGCGCTGCCCATCCCGGAACCAGCTGAGGCTGGGCTGAGGCGTCCCGCTCACTACCACCCGCAGCCGCACGTCGCTGCCCGCAGACACCGCCGCGTCCTTCAGGGGCCGCAGGAAGACCGGCGCCCCGGCCACCGCGGCCGCCGCCCCTCCGCCGGCCCCCACTTTGGCCCTCTTCGGGGGCACCCCGGGGCTGGGGGGTGCCCTCGTGCCCGCGTCCTCGCCTCGCGTGCCCCGGGCTTTCTGCATGGCCTCTGCGAGTTGAGCTGGGGAGACGCCGGAACTGGACGGCCACGGGGGCACCCGGGGGATGTTGCCCTGGGAGATGAGTCCTGGGGGGCCGGCGCCCTGCCTTCCTGCCGCCCGCCCGCCTTCGGCCTGTGCTACCCAGAAGGTCACCGGGGCGGCCGCGGTTGCGCCTCGGGGGCTATTTTTAGGCCCCCCGGCTCGGGTTGCGAGGGAGCAGTGGAGGGAGGGGGCAGCAGAGGAGGGGACTTGGACTCTGCTCTGCTTCTTCTCCCTCCTTTAGGAGTCCCCGTCGCCCCCACCCCCTTGGCTTATACGGGTCCCTGAGGGCTTTTCCAAGCCCCCTACCCTGTGGTGTGCCCCGCCCCCTAGCCACCCACTCATGGAGTCGGGTTACCCTTGGGCTAAATCCCATTTCCCTTCCTCCCTCCTCCTTGGTCTCTGATTCCCAGCCCCACGCGGCTGGGGGAGAGAGAGAGAGAGAAGGTCCCGGGTGAGACCTCTGAGAGGCAGATGGGCAAGCAGGCCCAAGTGGAGGTGAGCAGAGGCTGGGGAAGAGGGACCAGTGGCTTCCCCCAGCCTCCTTGACGGCCCTGGTGAACAGTAAGACCTGGAGCAGGGAGTCAGGTGGACCAGCCCCCAGCTAGTCCCTGCCCTTACTTGCTGGGTGACATCAAACCCCTCTCAACCTCCATATCTTCATTTGTAAGAACTGAGTCGTTGTACAGAGTTGCAACAGGCAGACAAGAGTGGGAAGGTCGTTCCAGGCAGAGGGAACAGCATGATCAAAATCAGAGCATGATGAAAGTAGATGATGTGTGCTAAGAATGAGAGGAGTCTGGGGAATTCTTTGGCGGTCCAGTGGTTAGAACTCGCACTTTGATTGCCAAGTGCACAGGGTTTGAGCTATGGTAGGGGAAGGAAGATCTCACAGGCCACACAGCGAAGCCAAAAGGAGAATCAGAGGAGTCTGCAAGGATTGAACCACAGTGGGTGAGTCCTGACAGGAGGACCTTTGCTTCCTAAGGTCTCTATCCTGATGGCCCTGGGGTGGGGGGTGGGGGGACGCGAGTAGGGCACTGCAGGGCATTAAGCAGTAGGATAATATGGTCAGAACTGTTTTTTAGAAGGATCCCTCTGGCAGCCACAGTGGGGAGGGTGGATTTGAGATGGAAGACTTGGGAGCCCATTAGAACCTGTAGTTCTTAAAGTATTGTGTACTGTGCTGGGTCGCTTCCATCGTGTCTGACTCTTTGTGACCCCATGGCCTGCCAGGCTCCCCTGTCCATGGGCCTCTGTTAAAAGCACAGCTTTCTGAGCTCCACTCCCAGAGGGCTCCATTCCTGGGAGGGCCCCGGAATTGGCCCAGTGACTCTGATGCACCTGAGAGCTGTACTTTGAGAAACGTCAAGCGAAGACATTATTGCTTTTAAAAGTCTAAGTGAGACTTATATAATGAGACGATCTGTGTCTTAACTCTGGTGGTAGTCGTGTGAGTCTACACATGTAATAAAATTTCATAAAACCAAATACCTGCACGCGCGCGCACACACACACACACACACACACATGAGTGCACAAACTGATAAAATCTGAAGAAGATGGTGGACTGCATCAATGGCAGTTTCCTGGCTGTGATACTGTACTAGAGTTATCTAAGATGTTACCATTCTAGGAAACCAGGTAAATGATACACAGGGTCTCTCTGTACTGTTTCTTATAACTGCATGTGAATCTACAATGATCTCAAAATAAAAAGCTTTAAAAAAGTTTAGGTGAGAGAACCAGATCTGACCTTGAGCCCTGAGGGATGAAGCCTGGGAAAAGCAGGGAGGAGCTGGGAGTCATTAGATGGAGAAAGTTACCCTTTTCCCTCCCTGCCAACCCTCCCCACCCCCACTGTCATTCTGGGAGTCTCAAGAAAGTGTGCTTGTGTCTATGTGTACACGGAGAGGGCAGAGAAGAAACCATGTAAACACTGGATTATGTCTACAGGGATGAGAGCCTTGAGGAATGAAATCTCTGGCTTTAGTTTACGTACATTAACGCTTACTTTTCTTGATGTGCAGTTCTGCTGGTTTTGACAAATGTGGACGACTGTGCACCTGGTTCCCCAGGACCGTACAGAACAGTCTCATCACCCTAAAGATGGGCCTGAGCGTCTCCTTCATAGTCAACCATGCCCCCTCCACCAACTCAGGCACCCACAGATGTTGAATTCTCAAACGTAAATTGAATTCTATAAAGTAAAAATGGGGAGGTGGGGAAGACATTGTAAGCACATGGAACACCAAGACTAAAAGAAAGATTTGAGACTATTTTTTGAAAACCAATAACCCAAAACTTTCTAGCACTATGCCTCAACAATTTGCATGGAATGTAGTAGGTGGTCTGCAAATAAACATCGGCTGGTTGGTTGAATAAATTAACTCTGTGATCTTGATCAAGTTATTTAACATCTCTCAGCCTCAGTTTCCTCAACTATAAATTGGAGTAGCCCAACTCAGGGTTTATTCATTCATTCAACAAATATTTTTTTAGTTCCTCCTGTGTGCCCAGCACTGTGCTGGCCTCTAGAGAAATAACAGCGAACAAAACAGACAAAGGAGACCTCCCTGGTGATCCAGTCATTGGGAATCCGCCTGCCAACGCAGGGGACATGGGTTTGATCCCTAGTCCAGGAAGATTTCCATTTGCCGAAGGGCAGCGAATCCCATGCCACAACTTCCAGAGCCTGTGCTCTCGAGCCCGAGTTCCTCAACAAGGGAAGCCGCCACAAGGAAAAGCCCAGGCACCACAACAAGAGAGTAGCCCCTACTGGCCTCAATCAGAGAAAGACTGCCTGCACACAGCAACAAAGACCCAGCGCAGCCAAAAATAAATAAACAAATTTTAAAAAAGAAACAGAGGGTTCCTACCCCCGTGTTGCTTATACTCAAGGAAGGAGACAACTATAGAGAAACAAATTATAAAGATCAGTAGAAGATAAGTGTTCTGGGGCAATGAAGCAGGGTAAGGGAGATGGGAGGGGGTACTTCCCAGGTGGCACTACTGGTAAAGGATCCACCTGCCAATGCAGGAGGCGCAGGAAACTCGGGTTCGATCCCTGGGTCAGAAAGATCCCCTGGAGGAGGAAATGGCAACCTATTCCAGTATTGTTGCCTGGAGAATCCTATGGACAGAGGAACCTGGTGGGCTAGAGTCCACAGCATCACAAAGGGTTGGACACAACTGAAGTGACTTCACACACACATGGGAGATGGGAGTGTGATGGGGGCTTGCACTTTGGAACAAAGTGGTAGGAATTGGCCTCACCAGGAATTGTTGAGCCAATCTTGAAGGGGTGAGGAGGCAAACGGAGCAGAAGTCTGGGCAGGACTGCTCCAGGAAGCATATGCCCTGTAGGCTCCAGAAGAGCAGGGCTGGGAGAGTGTGGGGGAGCTAGAGGGACATGAGGTCAGATAGGCAGCGGGGGCCAGATGGCCTAGCATCTTGTAGGCCATGACCCTTTAATTCCTAGTGAAATGAGAAGCCATCTCAGAGGATTCTGAGCCGAGGAATTACATGATCTGACTTAGGTTGTTGTGATGGCTTTAAATTATTATATTAAATATTAAAACAAATATTAACTATTTAAAAGGGCCTGGCACAGAGCCTGGAACGTGGCTTGTTCTCTCCTGGTTGAATGACCGTAATGGGGGCTTTCGCTGAGGTGTGGGGAGGAGTGTGCGGGCCTGGGTCGGGAGGGCACAGGCCCTGGCAAGTCGCGGGCGCCCTCTCCTGGCGGAGCCCGCACTGGCTGTGACGCCGGAAGCCCTCCAGCCCTCACCAGGGCCCTCACCTAGAGCAGCTGGCTGCAAGGCGCTCATCTGTCCCTCAGAACGGCCCCACAGTGCCCTGTGGCCTGGCGCCCAGCTGGTGTGTGCTGCCAGTCTGCCCTGCTTTGCAATCACAAGCCTGTGGTGTCATGGAAAGAAATCTGCTCTCTGGAGGCCAAGGAGCAGGGGCCCCTGTCCTCCTCTGCCAATGATACGCTGTGTGACCTTGGCAGTTCACCTGTCTTTCTGGGCCGCGGGAGATTCCTCCAAGTCATAATGAGGCACCATGTGCCTGGCACATGGCAAAAGCTCACTGTTTGATGAATCAGTGAATGAAGTGGGGACCGTCAACCTTTCTGGTAAATATTTAATTTAGAGAAAAGTAAATAAAAGTGCCCAGTGGGTATTCATTCAACAAGCATTTAAATATTTGATGGGCACCTTCTATGGACAAAGCCCTCTTCCAGGCACCAAGAGTAGTGAATAAAATGAATGAAAACCTTGCCCTTGGTTAGCTGACATTTAAGGTATTGAAGCAAAGGCCAGTGATTTGCATATGAGTCCTGGGCAGGCTGGTGGTCAGAGGAGGAGTTCGAGAAGTGGTGAGTGAGTGGAATGCTTTGTCTCCAGGCGCAGGGGTGGCGGGATAGCCAGAGACAGACAGGATAGGAAAGGGCCTGCTGAGACGTCAGTTCTTGGCTTATGGACATATTTGCTTCCACAATCCTTCCCACTCCACCTGCTCAGGTGGGGTCTGAGTTGGTCTGGAACTGCTCCCATGGTGGGAAGCTGGTCAGCCCTCTGAACCCTCTTATTTCTCAGTGTTCAGATGCCAGTTCCCAAGGAGTAGGAGAGGTTTAGCCATGGAGGGGACGGGGTGTACGTGTGCGTGGGTGCACACTGAAGATCTGGGTGTATGGACCACCCAGAGACCCAGATCTTTTTCAGTTTATTTTTGTCCATTCTCTGGGATCAGGCCACATGCATCTCCTCTGCCCCAGATTCCTAGGTCACGGTCCAACCCCCAGGGAGACAGACAAACCAGAGGGCTTAGAACCAGAAGCTCCAGTCCAGGAAGGCTTGACTCAGACCATGCTTTCCCCTGGGCCTCCTCCCTTCTCTGAAGACAGGTGGGTAGCCATCACAGAGACAAATGTGTGTGAGAAGGAAGGGCTTTCTGACCTTCAGAGCTGTCCCAGCAAGAAGTGGCCCCCGAAGAGGCAGTGTGTTCTTAGACCCAAGAGGCATTCAAGCGTAGCCTTAGGACAGCTAGTCAAGATGTGGGACTTCCTGGGGGTCAAGTCATGGCCTGGGGGCCTTTGAGATCCGGGTCTGCCAGTCTTAAAGAGTCCTCCACTTCCTCCTTCTAGTGACCAGTCTACACCTAAACCTTTTTTGGGAAGGTAGGGAAGCCCCTAAGCCTTTCTCTGACCTCATGTCCCTTTATCCTTTGTGCGGTAGATGAATGCTCGGAACTCATTCAGAGGGAAGAGCAAGCTGAGAGACTCCGGAGGTTACTCACAGATACACAAACACCACCACGCCCACATGGGCCCACCTCACCCAGGAGTCTCTCTCACACAGAGGAGCTCAGATTCCAGAGCCCCTCATTGGCCCAGGATAAGAAGGCGCTGCCCGCCTCTATCGCAGTGTGCACAGGAAATGCCCCTGCTCATTTCTGTTGGGGGTCCACCACGGGTTGATTGGGGGGGTGTTCTGGGGCCTGCAGGGTTCACTCTGTTGGAGGATTGTGGGGAAAGGAAGGGAGGGGGGAGACGTGGGGTTTTAGCCCCAGATGCTCCCAGGGCAAGATGAAGGATAGCATACCTTGAAGAAGGGGATCCTTCCTGGAGCCCTGGAGGGAGGGACCACACAAGTTACAGGTTTGGGGGGAGGGCCTGGCAACTCATGAGCCAGGGCTGCATCCAAGAAGGGGGAGAAAGAGACACCAGAAAGGTTTTTGGAAGCTTCTGGAAAAAGCCAGTTAGGAACAACATATTAAGGACTTTAGGACTAAAGCTCTATTGGATTTATTTCCCTTACAAACTGTCCAAATTTATCATGTCTGTGATCTCTACCCTCTTCCTGCTTCTAAAGAGTAACCTCTTAAATCTGAGGAGTGGTTGGAAGACAGAGACCTACATGGATCCATCAAGCTTCCTAAATCTCTAATCCACCTGGAATTTATTTTTTGGAAGGAGTGAAAAGACAGATTTCACTGCTGCCCCTGTCCATGTCTACCATGCCCAGAACTGAATAATTAAGGTTTCCCCACAAAAACCTTTAAGATATCTGTGTTAGTGTTTTATGATTTTTTTTTCCATATGTCCTACATTCCCTATCTTCCCAAATTCTCCCGAAATTTCCCTTTGGTATTTTAAGATTGTATTACACTGAAATTATAAGCTAACATAGGATGACTTGACATCTTTTTTAGAGCAGTGAGTCTTCTTTTCCAAGGATGAGATAGAGCTTTCTGTTTTTCTTAACAAGGTCATTTTTCCTGAATTGGCCTTGGAGCTTCGAAGATCCAGGTTTAGTGCAAAGAGGGTGTAAGCTACCTTAGGCAAGGACCACAGGAGCCCTACTTCAGAGCAGTGCGTGGGGGCAGTCCTGGTAATGGGGCATAACAAGAGGTATGTGTGAGTCCCCAGCAAAAGCCCCCTCCCCCATATGCTACACACATACAGCCAGGCTGCGAGGCTCTGGGAACAGAAGGGGTGGCAGGCCCTGGGGGACAGTCTGGCTGGGTAGGAAGGCAGCACACAGTTCACCTCAAGAAGCGATACAAGGAATTTCCTGGTGGTCTAGTGGTTAGGACTCCATGCTTCCCTTGCAAGGGCACAGGTTCAATCCCTGGTCAGGTAACTAAGATCTCGCATGTTGTGTTATGTGGCCCAAAAATATTAAAAAAAGAAAAAAAAAAAAAAAAGAGGTAGTGTGACAGGGCTCTCTCAGAGAAGACCTGGCAGTCAAAACAGCAGGGGCCGTGCTAGGCTTGTGCTTATCTTTTTTATTGTTTCTTTCTGTTCAGAGCCCCTGCAGCGGGGAAGGGGCAGGCACGGGGAGGTGAGCCCCCCTGCCACCTGCCTGAGACCGCTCTCTCCTCTCTCCTCTTCTCTCCAGCATCTCGCCCACCCTCTCTCTTTCTGCATCTCCTGCTCCCACATCTGGCACCTTCGGGGGTTCTCTCTTGCAGCCCCTGCCTTGTAAGCCCACCTCGGGAAAGTAAGGGACCATGGGGTCAGTCTCGAGCCCCCCAGTCTCCACGGGGGTGGGGGCTATGTCCCCAGTTATCTGCATGGCTTGCCGAGGATGCTGCCTTTCTGACTCAGGCCGGGGAGGGGGTAATGGGGAGGTCCACAGGGCTTGACCTGACCCTGAGGGGTTCCTACGTCCTGCTCTGGAGTCCCCTCCAAAGCCATATGCTAGAGCCTGAAGTCACGGAGGTGGGAAGGGTAAGGTCACTGCCATGTCTTGGCTCCAGCCTGGCCCTGCCCAGCACATTCCAAGGGCGGCCCAGGGCCAGGCCCCCTCACTTCAACATCCAGACCTCACACGACAGGGGCTCCCTGTGCCCGGGAGGGTTGGGCCAGGTCCCCTGTGGGGACCAGGACAGGTGGTCGCAGTGAGCAGGGGTCAGAGGCTGTGAGCGGAGCACTGTGGCTGGGGGTGGTGCCCTGGGATGGAGGGAGGCTGGCTTTAGGAGGCAGTGAGGACAGAGGTGAGCACGGTCTCTGGCGGCAGAGAGGTCTCTGGCTTTAGAGCACCTCATGCTGCTGCTGTGTGGCCTCACTGACGACCTAGAGAGGAAGAGAAACCCAGTCTAACCCAGGGCTGGCCGGAGAATGGAGTCATGACCCCGGGACACCTCCTCCCCAGCATGGCAGACCCTTCTGCCCCCAGGCAGAACCAGCACGGCTGGTAGAAGACACCTGGCTGACAGCCCCCCCCAACCTCAGGGGTAAGGGTTCCAGGCAGACCACTCACCTCCCCGTCCCGAGTCTCGATGGTCTTGATCATCACCGTCTTCTTGGTATGGACCTCAGAACCCCTCTGCTCAGGGCTTGTTTCTGTAACAGATTCATCCACACGCTCAGCCTGACCAAGGCCAGGCCTGGCTGTTCCTGTGGCTGGGAGTCCTTCCCTGGTCTCACTGGGCAAAGCCCAGAAGACACCCACCCCCTCAATATGGGCCTGTTACTTTTTCAGCAAAACATCTTCCTTGTGCCCAGCACCCAGTAGGTGGCTCTGCAGACCCAAGGGGCTGCCCAGGGCTGAGCTAAGACGAGCCAACAGGTGTGCTCCAGGTGTTGGCAGGTTCAAGAGGGTGAGGGATCACCTAGGCCCCAGGCCACCCAGCATTCCCGCCCCCTCACCGACACCCCTCCTCACTCCCCCTCCACCCCTGGTCCCCAGAAGATCCCTGCAGGAATTTGAACCCTGACAGTGAGGACCCTAGAGCCCAGAACCAAGGCACTCTTTTGAAGGATCTCATGGTACCCAGCCCCTTTTGACTCCGGATGAACAACTTGATGTCTTAATGAAAGAGAGATGGACAGGAATCAGTCACTGATTTATTGTGCAGATGGCCAGTCACTTGTCCCTCCATGCCTCAGTTTCCCCACTGTGAAATGAACGGTAACAGCAGTACTTGCCCTGTCATGGCCCAGAACTACTGACTTGAAAAACCATTAAGTGATTTTAAATGCAAGGCTCACACTTGGTATCTGCATAAACTGCTAACCGAAGAGAGCCATTCTGAGTTTTATTGGAAGGGTCAAATTTAGGTCCTTGGTGTTATGAGTTTGGTGTTCATAAATCTCCTTAGCAGTCAGCCAGCCTGTGATGAACATTGCAACTCGGTGGAGCACAGCATGTATTTTTTTCTGATGGAAATGAACATCGAATATATAAAAGATTTGATCTAGGAAAGGCGAAGCTGCCAAGGACTCCAACTTGCTTTCCTAATGTATCATTAGAGCGTGTTTTTCTGCTCTCCGGGGTTGGAAAGCCACTCGATCTGCATATTACTAATGTCAGAATGGCAGAATGCCCTAGGAGTTCGTTCTTTTAATTGTTTGGCTTTGCTAAGGTTTGGCTCCTTTTTTTAAAGCAAGCACCCAACATCTTGCTCCAGAAAGCTGGAAATGTTCAGCAAGCAGCTGGAGGCCAGTGGAGGGTGCTTGGCAACTTGTCAAACAGACAATAAGTGGTGGGTGCCTTGTAGCTCAGGCATAGGGTTCTAGATGCTTCTGCGGCCAGGTCCCCAAGGATACCCTGGTACTTCCTCAGAGTTTGGGTATATTAGAAAAAAGAAACTGTTGGCCACTTAATATTCCCAGAAGATGCAGGGGACATGGTCATATCATACAACACCATGAAATTAAAAAAAAAAACGATAAAAAGCTCCCTTTGTCAGAAGATGTCTCTACCTAAACGTCCCCATTCTCCCGCAGCAGCCCCCTTTCTGTTCCCCAGACCCCAACCCAGTCCCTATGGTGTATCCTCCCCTCCTGGCTGGCCTCGGGCAGTGCCCGCTGGCCTCCTACCCTCTGCCACTCCAGCCTCTACTTGCCAACACGCACTCACCTCGGAAGTTGAGGGCAGAGAAGGTCTGGATAGGGAGGTTGATCCTAAAAGGAGAGAGACCAGGCCCCCAAAGGGTTAGGACCCTCCATCTCTCTCGTCACCACCCCTCAAATCTTGCCCTGATCCTCTGTAAACACCATCCTCAGCTGTCCCAGTCCCACTGACTTCAACACTGCTTGGGGCATGGGGCCAAAGGCCAACTCGAGCTGTCCCAGGAACTGTCCCTTCTGGAAGGATCACCCCAGTCCATCTCTGACCTGCTGGTGTGACACCAGGACCCCCACTGCACCCTCCACTATACCCAGATTTCTTTCTTGCCCTTGGCATTGCAGGGTGTATCAACAGGAGCTGTGGATGACATCCACTGCGTGTGCCCACCCTCCAGTCAGTCTGGGAATCTCTGGCCCACTCACAGGAAGGCAAATTCCAGGAACTGCCACCCCCCACCCCTTTATGCCTAGAGCTGGGAAAATGCAGTGTGACCTTAGCTACCTTAAGGGGTCATTATATGAGGATATTATTCTACAGTATCTGAAATCTTCCTCTCTATAAATCTGTATCTAAATATGTCAGCTGATTTTTTTAAACTTCAGATTTTATCATTTTTGTGAGCATCAGTGGGCATCATTTTGTTGAGTAAATGACCTGTTTTGAATTGATGTTAAGTTTACATAGTGAAATGCACAGATCTTTAGAGTGCAATCCAGTGAGTTTTGATCAGTGTCTACATCCATGTAACCACCAGTCCAAATCAAGATATAGAACATTTCCATCAATGAAGAAGGTTCCCTTGTGTCCCTTTCTTGTTGCATGGTGTTTTTGCGTCTAAAGGTGATTTGTTCTGAGCGTGTCATTGCATCTTTTCCTGTGAGCACATGTGTGTGTGTGTACACACGTGTGTGCACCCACACATGTGTGTGCACCCTCTGAGCATAAATCTCTGCACCTTCTCTCTTAGCCTATCATGTCCCAGCTCCATCTGTCTCTATTCATCTCTATCTGCCCCCTCCCCTTCCTTCCTCATTACTCCCGGCTCTGCTTCCATCTCTCCCTTGACTGGCAGTAATGTTTTATTACTAGTTGCTGAATATGGTTTTATGCTGCTGGTTCTTAATTCTGAAGGTGGATGTGGGAATACTTATATTTCTCTTTTTATAAAAGCTATTAATTAAATCACTTTTTACCCAGGTGGCTTTGGTTAATTCTCTGTAATCAGCAGAGTGGTAGCCTCTTGTATAATATTGTTTCTAGATCTTGTGATGGTGATCCTGAGCCCCGCTTCAGGGCAGGAGGGGGCCCTCAGCGCAACCCCCTCCAGGAGCCCATGGCCAGCCTCTGCCTCGCCCCTCACCGGCTCTCCTCGCCCTCCAGCAGCTTCCGGTAGGTGGCAATCTCCACGTCCAAGGCCATCTTGACATTGAGCAGGTCCTGGTACTCGCGCAGGTGGCGGGCCATTTCATCCTTGAGGTGTCGTATCTCCTCCTCCAGGCGGGCAATGTTGTCCTGGTAGCCACTGGCCTCACTAGCAAAGCGGTCCTCCAGCTCCCTCATCTGCCTCATCAGTGAGTCGTTCTGCAGGAGGGGGTGCCCAGGTCAAGGATGGGCTGTGCTGGTGGTCAGGGGGACATGCGGGGCCCAGGACGGAGAGAGGCACAGTCTCTGGGCCGGGAGGCACCCCAGATGGCCAAGCCTAGGACTTGTCAAAGTCCTCTGAGCCAGGGAACTCAGAACTCAAATGAAGCCTTATGTGGAATATCAGAGAATACAGCTGAAACAAGGGAACCCTTCCTGCCTCCATGCAGGAGTCCCACGATTCCTGAGAGCCCCCCTGGGAGTCCACCTGTCTGTTTCTACTCCTGTGGTAGATATGAGGAGACAGAGGCCCAGAGAGGGTGTGTGATGCACCCGAGGTCACAGAGCGTGAGCTGCAGATGGGAAGGGCTGGGCCAGGTGAGGTGGCCAGGGACTCACGGTGCCCTTGAGGGCGTCAATCTCGCAGGTGTAGGACTGGATCTGGTGGCGGTACTCCATCATCTCCTGCTTGGCCTGGCGCAGAGCGTCATTGTTCTTGTTGGCTGCCTGGGTCAGGTCGGACACCTATGGGCAGAGAGAGGGGGTCCCTGAGATGACAGGAGGATGCAGGATGCAGGAAGGAGTGGGCAAAGAAGCATGGAGACCCCGGGCTCACCCTCCTCCCCAGAGATGGAGCCATAGGAAATACCTCCAGACTGGGATTGAAGGGGCAGAGGGGCCACCAGAGTCTCACCTTTGACTTGTACCATTCTTCAGCTTCTGAGATATTCTTGGCTGCGATGGTCTCATACTGAGCACGGATGTCCCTGAGGGCAGCTGTGAGGTCTGGTTTCGACATGTCCATCTCCACCTGGACCTGCTGTTCCTGAAGCTGGGCCTGTAGCTCGCGGATCTCCTGCAGGGTATGGCTAGGCTTCAGTCCCCAACCACCCCGACACGTACCCTCACACCCTCACTCCCAGAGTCCAGCACCACTGCCACCCCTCCAGCCGCTTTCACCAGGGTGTAGTACCTCTTCGTGCACTTTCTTAAGGAACGCGATTTCCTCGTTGAGAGATTCGATCCTGCGCTCCAGGTCAATTCGAGCTAGAGTAGCTGCATCCACGTCCTGGGAAAGATCAAGTGAGAGGGAGAGGGACACTGATCACCCGGGCAGGGCAGAGGGAGACCAGGCGTGACACAGAGGGGCCAGAAGGGGTAAGGCAGCTGGGAGACCCAAGAGGACTCACGGCTCGGAAGGCAGCCAAATTGTTCTCCGCTTCTTCTTTCAGCTGAATTTCCTCTTGCAGCCTGGCAGACACAGGCAGAAGGACAGACAGATGGTGAGGATGAAACAGGCTGGGGAGAAGACTGACTGGGGGCTGCCCAGGGAGTGGGCTCAGAATAGAGTGAGCAGGGCCCGCCCACACAGGGAGGGGACAGGAAGTGGCCCAATCTCTGCCCTGGAACCACACCCTGGAAGTCCATGTCCTCACTAGTTTGTGACCTCCCTGGGATTAAGAACTGCGTCTTATTTTGTCCACCTCCAGGTTCTTATTTTATCCACCTCTGGGTTCCCAGGCCGCAGCCCCAGCCTGGCCCATGTAGGTGCTCATTTAACGTTTGTGACCTGGGTGGTAGGACAGTGATCACTTGGGCAGAAAAGCAGGACCCACCAATATTTGCTCTATTCTTGCTGCCTGAAGCACAGGGAGCCTGGTGGAGCCACAATCAGTGTTCCAATCTGTCTGAGGGCTGCACATCCCCCCTCCTCCCCAACTCACTCTCTCCTTTCCTCCAGTTTATCCATCCTCCCTGTAAAGCTTAAGTCTGACCCAGGGGTCAAGATCCCCTCTCTACCCCCAACCACAGGGCTTCATCACAGAAGAACTGAGAGCTACTGCTGGCTCCAGATTTCCTTGTCTCCTACCAACCTGTCCTCTTCCTCCCACTGCCTATGGGCCTCCTTTCTCCTTCCATGTGCCCACCTGAACCTAGAAACATCACCCCAGCATCTTAAGATGCTTTGTAAGAAGCACCTGGTCTCCCAAGGTCGCCCATTTCCACTCCATGATGTCCCCAAGAAAATTGGGACCGTAGCCTCGTCTGCAGCCTGAGAGCCCAGGGAAAGGCATGGCGTCTCTTCCCCCTCCCCCGGAGACACAGCTAGACCACCCTCACCCTGGGTACGATGGGGTACTGACCACTGGACCCAGCCCCAGGCCTAGCCTCCCGTGCCCGGCCCCTGGAGAGGGAGGGGGTTCTGGGGGCGCTCGCGGGTGCTCACTTGGCCTTGAGCCGCTGCAGGTCGTCCAGCAGGTTGTCCCGCTCGACGTCGACGCGGGCGCGCTGGTTGGTGAGCACCTCCACCTGGCGCCGCAGCTCTCGCAGCTCCTCCTCGTAGATCTCGGCCACGCGCGTCGGCTCGCGGCCCTTGAGCCGGTTCACCTCCGCAGCAAGAGCCGCGTTCTGCTGCTCCAGGAAGCGCACCTTCTCGATGTAGTTGGCGAAGCGATCATTGAGCTCCTGCAGCTCCACCTTCTCGTTGGTGCGCGTGGTCAGGAACTCCTGGTTCACGGCATCGGCCAGCGAGAAGTCCAGCAGCTCGCCCGCGCCGTAGGAGGAGGGCACGCGGGTCGAGCCCAGCCGGCTGGCCCGCAGCGCCCCCAGGCCCCCGGCCCCGCCCGACGTGCGCGACACCTGGTACACGCGGGACGTCACCGAGCTCGAGGAGCCCTTGGTGCCGAAGCCCGCGCGCGGGAACACCGGCGAGCTCAGCGGGGAGCCGAGCGGGAAGCTGGGGGCCCCGCCGAAAGTGCGGCGGTAGGACGACACCCGCTGGCTGGACGAGTAGGCCTGGCTCATGGTGGCGGCGCGGGCGAGGCTGGGCGGCGCGGAGAAGGAGGCGGCGGGCGGCCGGCCGGAGAGTGGATGTGGCGAGGGGAGACAGGGCCCCCGGCCGTCCGCACTATTTGTATCCCTCCTGACATCAGCCCCCGCCGCCCCTCCCTTGACAGCTGCAGGATCCCGCTGTCCTGCCAGGAAAGGGCGGCCCCTGGCGTGGGGGCGGGGAGGCCAGCTCCCCCGCAAGAGGCCTGAGCCCCTCAGCGGGCGGGTGGTTGGGGGCCCCTGCGGGGTGAGGGAGAGGCTGGCGGACCTAGGAGGGCAGAAGATGGGCAGGCCTGCCAGCTGCTTCACCAGGGCGCAAGCATGTCTGGAGCCCCCGGCCAGGCCCCCTTTCAGTCCTTGGGTGCCTGCCTGATCCTGGGGTGATCAGGGGAGAGAACTAGGGAAAGGCTTCCATTTAGTTTGAGGGGCTTCTTTTGGCTCCAAGGAGATACTTCGGGTCATTTCCTGAAGAGACAAGTCTGTCTGCAAATCACCTTTTTTTTTTCCCTAAAGATTCTCCGAAAGTGGCAAACATTTCGGAGGGCTCAGGCAAAGACCAGGAATGCCCCAGCCAGGCCTAGTGGAGGAGGGTCTCTGACAGACAGGGAGGATGGGAAGGCCTCCCTGGGGCAGGCAGCCATCCCCACCAGAGCCCACCTCCTCAGGAATGTCCACTAGCATCTGAGTTCCAGCTCCCAGCCTCAGTTTCCCTCTGGATTCATGAAGGCCCTTTTCCACCCCACCCCTACCAGTGAGGGTGTAGCCTCAAGTTTACAAACGACAGGGTGATTTCCAGAAAGGGCCTGGTAGGCTCTCAGTTTCCAATTATAACAATTATAACTGTATACTCTCACCCCCACACAGCCAACTTCTCTGGGCTTCTGTCCCCGTGAGCCCACCCCCACCCCCTCTCTGATTCATCCCCCTTCCTCACACCACCCCCACCCCCAGGGGTTTGTGTTTTGTCAGGAGCCTCATGTCAACCCAGCCATCTCCCTGGCAGCAACAGCTGCCAACCCCAAATACCAGAGCTGGTATTTATAGAGGAGAATGCATCAGTCCGGGAAACAAGCGCACAGGAGAGGAGCTCTAGGGGGGGTGGGGGTCGGGTACCTGAGGAGACGTGGGTGTCAGATGGTGGAGGAAGGCTTGAGGTGATGAGCCCCAATCACTTCCTACCCGCTTCATGCTCCAAGCCCCGAGCAGAGAAGCCCCGAATAGGGCTTGCCCATCCCTTCACAGGTCTCCTCCTTAGTACAAGGCACTGGCTGACCCCTAAGGACATTTCCGCTTCTCCATGAATATTGGCTGTCTCTCCATACCTCCACCTGGCACTATTCAGGTCTCTCTTAGGCCTGACCCTTTAGGAATGCAAAGTTTGGAAATAGAGGTCTGGTCTTATCCTAGCTCTGCCATTACCTGAAGATGTAATTACAAGCAGGCTAGTCCTTCCCTTCTCTGTGTCCTCACTATAAAGTAGGAATGGTCACCCTGGCCGTGTCAACCGACTATGGGTTTGAAGAGGCTCAAGTAACAATATGCAAATAATACTACCTTGTATATTCTGAGCACCCACCGTGTGTCACTCTGCTAAGCACTCCCCACCCATGATCCCCAATTCTCTTGACACCCCTGTGAAGTAAGAGCTAGTACCCTTCCCATGTTGCAGCTCAGGAAGCTGAGGCAGTCTGACTCCAGAGCCCATGCTTTGTCCCCAGGGTATGTGTGAATGTGCCAGGTTAACTGCAAAGAGCTTTGTTGCTGCTGTCTTTGCAAAGCCCTTTCACATTCAGTTTCTAATTTTTATCCAAGAGACAAGCTTATGAGGTGGGTGGGGAGTTCCAGATATTCTTATCCAGCCTTCGAGTCAGTGCAAGCTGTTGTGTTCTGGTTATTTTTGTGTCTCGTCTCCCAAACTAGATTGTAGGCTCCTGGAGAATTTTTGGGAGACCATGTGACTCCTTTGCACGTCCCTTTGGACAGGCAGCACTGTCCTTGTTCAAAGTAGCCTGAAAGATTTCTTTCCCATCCCCTTCTTTTGTTAACATACACTGCGTGCACACAAACACACATGTCCATGAGACACACCTGTCCATGAGTGGACAGGTGATTCAGCTCCCAGCCACTCTTATAACTGCATCCCTCTGACTGCAGCAGTTGGCTCAAGGGGCAGGCCTGGACCTGACCAGGGCCAATCAGAGACCCACCTTGGAATTTATACATGGAACTGGGATTACTAAACTGGAGCTTCTGGCAACCATGTTTCCTGCCCACTGGGGAGGTCTTTCTGGCATAGGAAAGAAAAGGTCAGCATGCCGGGAGAAGCAGAGACACCCAGAGAGAAGGAGAATGTGAGGCTGGAAGTCCTAAATTCCATCTCCTGGGATCCTGCTTCTTCAGTTCTTTCTCCATTTTGTGAGCTCTCCCAGTATCCTTCCTGGGTTTGGGGCCAATAAACTTTTCTTTTCTTCCTTTTATTTTTAACTGAAGAGACTTGGTATTGGCTATTGCCATTTGTAATCAAAACAACCTTGGCTAATATGCTGTAAGGAGACTGTGCGCCCATTTCCACAACACTATAGAGGCCAGAACACTTTTGGGACTCCTCTCTGTGAACAGTCTCCAGACCACATAAGGAAATTGCCCTTTGGACCAGCCTGAGGCCTCAGTTCCTTAGTGAAATGAGACAGAAAGCAAATAAATAAATTATACCATCTATTCTCTAGTCAAAATCAACATCTACCAGACTTGGCTCTGAACCACTTGGAGCTGTTTCCAAAATTTGGTTCCACCCCTAAGGATTTGCTACCATGGAGGGCAGCAAAACAACACTCGGAGGCTTGGAAGGCAGGTGAAAGAGAAGCATTCCAAAGCATGTTCTGAACCAGGCAGCACCACCGAAGTAAGAGTTTAGACTCCCCTTGGGACTTCTTAGAACTAAGCATGCTAAAAATAATGATAATTTATCTGGATGGGTAATGCATACCTTTAGCATAAAATGCAAAAGGTATCATTCTGTGGGTTGCCTTTTCACTCTCTCGATAGTATCCTTTGATGCACAAAAGTTTTTAATTTTGATGAAGTCCAGTTTATCTATGTATCCTTTTATTTCCTATGCTTTGGGTGTCATATCCAAGAAATCATTGCCAAATCCAATATGAAGAACATTATCCCCTGTGTTTTCTTCTGAGAGCTTTACAGTTTTATGTCTTTGATCCACTATGAAATAATTTTCATACACAGTATCAGGGTCCAACTTCATTCTTTTTCTTATTAACACGATATATGAATATTGTATGATAGATAATTTCCCCAGCACCATTTGTTGACAAGACTGTCCTTTTCCTCTTATTGAAAACAATTTAGCCATATATTTGAAGTTTTTTGGTTTTTTTTTTCTCTAGGCTCTCTGTTATGGTCCATTGACCTAGGTATCTGTCCTCACACCAGTACCATACTGCCTTGATTACTATAGCTTTGTAATAAGTTTTGAAATCAGGAAGTGTGACTCCTCCAACTTTGTTGTTTTTTCAAGATGTTTTGGCTCTGCGGGGTCCATTGAGATTCCATTTTGAATTTTAAATGGAATGAATTTTTCTATTTCTTAAAAAAAATTTTGGTGGGATTTTTATAGGGGTTGCATTGAATCTGCAGATCACTTTGGGTAGTATTGAAAGCTTAACAATATTAAGTCTTCCAATCAATGAATACTGGATGTCTTTCAATTTTTGTGTCTTCTTTATTTCAGAAATGTTTTGTAGCTTTCAATGTACAAGACTTACTCTTCCTTAGTTATGTTTATTTCTAAGTATTTTATTCTTTTTGATGCTATTGTAAATGACATTGATAATGAGGGCTTTTCCCTTTATTCTGTTAATGTGATATATTATATTGATTGGTTTTCATATATTAAACCATCCCTGCATTCCAGAAAAAGGTCCCATGTCATCCTGTGTATAATCCTTTTAATATGCTGTTGAATTTTGGTTTGCTAGCATTTTGTTGAGAAGTTTAACATTAATATTTATAAGGAATATAGATCTGTAGCTGTATTTTCTTGTATGTCTTTGTCTGGCTTTGGTATCAGACTAATGCTGGCCTGATAGGATGTGTTAAGAAATACTTCCTTTTCAAATTTTTAGAAGATTTTGAGAAGGGCTGGTGTTAATTCTGAAATGTTTGGTAGAATTCAACAAGCCATCTTGTCTTACTCTTTTCTTTATTGGGAGATTTTGAGTCATTCTTTTTAGTCGTTCTTCTTAATATCCTCATTTGTATTTCACTGTATGTATTTACCAGATTTGGCCAATTTTTTTATTGATAAGCATTTTCAATCTTTTGCTATTATAAACAAGGCTGCTATGAACATCCTTGGAACAAAACTTTTAAAAAATATTTATTTACTTATTTGGCTCTGCCAGGTCTTAGTTGCAGCACGTCGGATATTTGCTACATCATGAGAGATCTTTCTCTAGCTGTGGTGCATGGGCTCCTCAGTCCTGGTACACAGGCTTAGTTGCTCCTTGGCATGTGGGATCTTAGTTCCCTGACCAGGAGTCAAACCCATGTCCCCTGTATTACAAGGTGGATTCTTAACTGCTGGACCACCAGGGAAGTCCCGGGACAAACTTCTGAATATATAAAGTTTGGTAAGGCATTTTATTCTTTTGGTAAGGTATCACATTACTTTATGATCACATCTCTCACCTGAGCTAAGTGATATTGGAAATGGGAAGGTCCACCAAGACAGACCTTTTCATTCATCATTTGCCAGAAAAGGGGGACAATTTATAAATGTGTGTTCATGGTACAGTCCCTTGTATTTAATACAATGCACATTACCAATATATTTTGTTGAATCAGTTAAAGAAGGAAGTCAGTCCTGATGTTTTCTGGAAATCTTCCCACGTTACTCCAACCTTGGAGAGTCTTGGAAACTTAAGGTTGGAAGTAACTTCATAGGTCATGAGGTCAACCAGTCCCACACCCCTACTTCTCAGTTAAGGCATAAATTGTTTCTACTGTGACCCCAGCAAGCACTGCTCCACTTTGAATCCCTCTACTGCCTGGGGACACAGTGTCTCCAGGGTGCCCACTCCACTCCACAACGAGTCCTGGGTAACTAACATGCCTTGGTCATGGGACACAGACAGCCCTGCTGTTTGAAAACATTTCCTTATATTTGAACCTAGGAGATGTCTCTGCTATACCTATTATTCCGCCCTGGGAGCCAAACAGAGCAAAAAGAAATCCCTTTCAGAGATCCAACTTTAAATATCTGGGGGTAGTGCTCACATCTTTTGGAGACTTTGCCTATTTCACCATTCCCAATTTCTCTCCCTTCCCTAAACTAATGGACCAGCAAAACCCCAATTCATCATAGCCTCCAAAGCCCCACCGAACTGGCCTGCCCATCTTGCTAACTCAGCTCACTCACCTCTCCTTTGGGCTCACCTCACACAGCCTCTTTTTTGTTGCATGACACTGCCAAGCTTTTCCCTGCCTTCCTCTAAGCTCAGTGACTGGAGGGCTTGTGGATGCCTGGGTAGACCTCTGAACTTCATGGAGGGCGCCCTAGAAGACAAGGGCCCTGGTACCATAGGACCTCCCAGGCCCCATGGACGGCATGGATAGGGGGCAGGTAGCTGGTATGGATGATGGATCACCAGGATGGGGACACCGACTTGGGCACCTTGAGCATCTGAATTGAGGAGAAAAATGAAAGAAGTCAAAAAGGAGACAACCAGAAGTGACTTTTCCACCTTGCCCTGTCTTGGAGCATCCCCCAGTCCCGGTCTACTCCAGGATCCCAGACGCAAGACAGTGCTGGTGCCTCCCCACTGTGCACCCCCTCTCCACCAGCTGACCCCCCCCTCCAGGGCTGCCTGTGTCCCTTTGTTCAGGGCCCATCCTCCTCTTTCTATTTCCCAGCATCTTTGTGCTTCCATTCCAAGCTGGGTTGGGCCAGGAGACAGCCACCATGTCAGAGCTTGGGGACAGTGTGGCAGGTGTGGATTCTGGGACCCTGGCTCTTGCCTGAGCTTCAGCACTTGGTGGGGAGGTGGGAGACCCAAGCAAGGAGGTCTGGAGGTGGGGCAGTCAGCAGAGGCTAAGATATGGATGCTTATCATGGAGGTTCACCAACTAACCATCTGTACCCCCTGGGCAAGTCCCGTTTCCTGCCTGGCCCCACATGTCCAGGTGTGAAAGGGGATTGGGAGAGGTCATCTCCAGAGCCCCCTCAGCTTCTGACATCCTGAGTCTCTGGGCCCAGGGGGTGGGACATTGAGTGGTCCCTGGCAGAGCCATCCCCGCCTCAGTGCTCCCAGAGCCCCAGCCCTCAACAGTCCCTTCCATGCTGCGCGCTGCCACCCCCCCACCCCATCTTCCTCTCAGCTGTAGGGCTGCTTAACCTCCACAGGCGGCTGAGGAGCCAGAGTGACTGTAAAAGGGAAGGAATGTCCAGAGGCAATTGTTTCTTCCTGATATCACCGCGGGGGAGGTTGAGTTGGGGGGCCCAGCTGGAACGGTGGCGTCAGGATTATCCCTGAGACTCATCCCCCGCCACCCCGGCCTCCCCCCTGCACTGGCCCCCCTGGCCCAGGCTCAGCCAGCAATCACCCCTCTCATCTGCCACCCTCCGCATCTCACTGGTTTAAGACCTCCGGGCCTCCCTCTCCTACCTCTCTCCACCTTCTGACCCTAGACCCTCTCTTGGGACCCCTCCTTCATGGTACCCCCAGCCCAGCTCTTATAAATTCCTCCCACATCTCCTCCTCGTCAACCCCACACCCCTGACCTAGCTCCTTCTCTGGGGAGGCCCCACAGGCTGGCTCCAACCCCCTCCTGCCCCACGCTCCTTTTACAGACATGGAGCGCTGCGGGTTCTCTGCCAAAGTAGGAGAAGTCTGAAGCTGATCTCACCTCCTCCTGGCTCTCTCGGCTCTCGACTTCCACCAAATAGGCTGCCTTGCAGGCTGGGGAGGAGGCGGTGGGGACAGGGAGGCTGAGCCTCAAGGGGAGGAGCTAGTAGACTGAGGTGAAAGTGCTTTGTGGACTCTGAGCATCTGGTAGATTTCAGGTGTTATTTCAATCAGTAAGAGGTTTGAGGCGAGGAGGATGGAGACAGAAGTCAGTTTGAAGGAAGAGGAGGGAGCTTTGCTAGCATGAAGGGAAGGTCCCCAGGAGAGCATCCTGGTGCCCTGGGAGCAGCATATGGCTGGGAGTTTAGGAGGCCAGAGTCCTGGCCAGCCCAGGATAAGCTGTGTGACCTTGGACTGGTTGCATCTCCTCTCTGGGTTGCAGTTTCTCCTTGCTTAAAATGAAATATCCTGGACGTCCCTCCCTATTCTTGACCCCCAGAAGAGGAGGGAGAGAGGCCCTTTCTTATGAAAAGATGCCTCCCTGGGCTGCCTCGTCTGAATCCTTTTTGCTCAGACTCCTATCAAGCCAAATCCAAACATTGGCGCATGCCTAAAACAGACCCAACCCCACCGTGTGTTGATGAGCGGTGGCTACACCTGCCAGCAGAAATGGAATCCACCTCCTCTGTAGACACACATTCTCCCTCCCTGCAGGTTCCTCCTGCCTCCCCTATCTCTGTTGGCTCCGTCCTCACTGTGTGAGCACCTGGTCCTGCCCCACAGAACAGGCACAGCCCCCATCTCCTCATGGGTTCCTGATGTCTCAGCTGTCCCGGTACATTGCTGCCCCACCACGTTCAGCCACCTCCCCACAGTTCCCAGCCATCTGGGGGGATACCCCTGAATTCTCCAAGGCCCTTCAGTCCTGAACCATTTCCTCAAGAGGCAGAGGAGCCCTCTCTTTCCAACACAGATATGCACCGTCCCCTCAGCTGAAACCCAAGGAGAATAAGAGAAAACTGTCCTTGATCAGACTAGGGTTTATCAGGGTGGAGAAGGGGCAGGGGTGTGAGAACTGGGGTGGGAAGGTGTCAGGGTGAGTTGGGAGCAGCTGAGCTGGTGTGGGGTGGCACCCAGCCCTGCTCCAACCTCTGTGAAGGGAGATTTCATGGGTTTCTCTGCCTACCTATGGACTCACACTCTAGAGTCACTCAGGCCTAACTCTAACCTGCCTGCTGAAATGTAAGTTCCTTCTTTCTTAGACCTTAACCCAGTAGAGAAATAGAGCTTCCCTTCTTCTCTGGGATTCTCTGCCATTCTTAGTGCCATCACTCAGCCCTCTCTTCTGCCTGATTTATCCCCATTCCTTTTATCTTTCTTCATAGGCTGTTTTTGGTTTCAACCCCTCCAGTTTGGTCATATCCCTGTCGTCCTGGGCGCTTTCCAGTTTTCCTACATCCCTCTGAGGCTGTGGAGTGCTTTAAACAGAGCCTGAGCAGGCTGGCAATGACCTCACGGGGCCACTATGCACAGTTGCTATCTATAGCCTTATAGGATCATCCTCCTCTTCCTCCAGCCAGCTGAGTCACAGTCGGCTTGGGGTCTACTCAGACCTCAGGGTCTTCTCTGCCACTCCAGACCACAGCCCATTATAGCACCCTGAGCTGTTTTCACTGCTGGGTCACATGCTTATTCTCCAAATTTTCCAAATACACAATGAAAGTGAGTCTTGGGTTCCAGAAAATGGCCATTAAAAAAAATTAACTAATTAATTGGGGGAGGGGTGCACTGCACGCGGTATGCAGGATTAGTTCCCTGCCCAGGCATCAAACCTGAGCCCCTTGAGTGGAAATGCAGAGCCTTAATCACTGGACCACCAGAAAAGTCCCAGAAGATACCCATTCTTGAACCTTCAGTGTTTTTATAGCCACAGATAGAAATCTTCTCACACCTGTCCAGACAGCTAGCCAATGGCCTAAGTTCATTCAACTTTGCAGGGGTATGGGACAAAGGGAGAAATTTGGGGAGCAGCTCCTGGGTCACTGCCTGGGTTCAAGTTGGATCTACCACTCTTGGGTGAGTTGCTTCACCCCTCTGAGCCTCAGTTTCCTCATCTGTAAAATGATTATAATAGCATAGGGTTTGGGGAAGACTGAATGAGAAATGGACTGTAAAGCACTTAGCACTTAGCCTAGCACGCAGTGAGTGTTCAGTAAGTGTCAGCCATTACTAATATTTTATCCCATTTGGACCGACAGGAAATTGATTCCTGGAGGTCCAGGTCTGGCTTGAGTTCTTGCTTTAGGACAGCAGGTAGAGGCCAAGATTCATAGCCAAGACTGCCTCACTCCAAAGCTCTCTATCACAGGCTATGCTGCCTCTGATAATAGCATAGCTACCACTTACTGAGGGCTTCCCATGTGGTTCAGTGGTAAAGAATCCACCTGTCAATGCCGAAGACTCGGGTTCAATCCCTGGGTCAGGAAGATTTCTTAGAGTAGAAAAGGTCAACCTGCTCCAATATTCTTCCCTGGAAAACTCCATGGACAGAGGAGCCTGGTGGGCTATAGTCCATAGCGTTCCAAAGAGTCAAACAGGACTGAACAAGTGAGCACACACCACTTATTGAGCACCTACTGTATACTTCAGAGGAATATGATGGAATAGAAGGACGTGCGCTCATCTTCTCCTGTGAGAACTCCAAAATTACAACTCGCTGCTGAACAGCTGTTGACAGGAGAATGTTGGATCCCACCAAACAAAGATACCCCACGTCCAAGGGTAAAGGAGAAGCCCCAGGAAGATGGTTCAGTTCAGTTCAGTTGCTCAGTCGTGTCTGACTCTTTGCGACCCCATGAATTGCAGCACGCCAGGCCTCCCTGTCCATCAACAACTCCCGGAGTTCACTCAGATTCGCGTCCATCAAGTCAGTGATGCCATCCAGTCCTCCCCTTCTCCTCCTGCCCCCAATCCCTCCCAGCATCCGAGTCTTTTCCAATGAGTCAACTCTTCGCATGAGGTGGCCAAAGTACTAGAGTTTCAGCTTTACCATCATTCCTTCCAAAGAAATCCCAGGGCTGATCTCCTTCAGAATGGACTGGTTGGATCTCCTTGCAGTCCAAGGGACTTTCAAGAGGCTTCTCCAACACCACAGTTCGAAGATGGTAGGAGGGGCGAAATTGCTTTGAAAATCAAAACCCATACCCGCCCTTGGAGGGCTCAAACAAACCTTGTGCATACCAGAACCCAGAGACCCCAAAGAGACTGAGCCAGAACTGTGTTTGAGTGTCTCCTGCAGAGATTCGGGTCAGCAGTGGACTGCCACAGGGAGAGGGGCTCTGGGTGTAGCAGACCTGGGTATGGCATAAGCTCTCTTGGAAGAGGTCGCCATTAACTCCACCATAGAGTCACCAGAACTTACACAGGACTGGGGAAACAGACTCTCTGAGGGCACAAACAAAACCTTGTGTGCACCAGGACCCAGGAGAAAGGAGCAGTGACCCCAAAAAGACTAATCCAGACTTGCCTGTGAGTGCCCAGGAGTCTCTGGCAGAGGTGTGGGTGGGCAGTGGCCTGATGCAGGGTTGGGGGCACTCAGTGTAGCAGCACATGTGTGGGACCTTTTGAAGGAGCTTGCCATTATCTTCATTACCTCCACCATAGTTTGGCCTCAGGTCAAAAAACAGGGAGAAAACAGCCCTGCCCATCAACAGAAAACTGGATTAAAGATTTACTGAACTGTGGTGTTGGAGAAGACTCTTGAGAGTCCCTTGGACTGCAAAGAGATCCAACCAATCAATCCTAAAGGAAATCAGTCCTGACTATTCATTGGAAGGCCTGATGCTGAAGCTGAAGTTCCAATATATTGGCCACTTGGTGCGAAGAACTGACTCATTGGAAAAGACCTTGATGCTGGGAAAGATTGAAGGCAGGAGGAGAAGGGGAAGACA